>NC_053160.1:21197474-22435311 GCF_016835505.1 Polypterus senegalus
AAAGTGTGGACCACAGCTACAGACATCTCCGCTGCTTGTAAGACTGGGAGACAAAGGAAGAAGACATGTTGGGTTCAGCTGGGGAACAGAGAGAGAGGGACCAGAAAGTACCTGATGATGGCTTTATTCCAGTTTTATCGTTGGATTATTTATTGGATTTTAACTAATTGACTCACACTGAGTTTTATGCATTATTTATTTATGTGAGTTGTTGAAATGTATGCCAGTATGAGACCAGCTATGTTATAAGGGTTGGAGACGGTGGCACTGACCAGAAAGCGGGAGACAGAGTTGGAGGTGGCAGAGTTATAAAGATGTTAAGATTGGCATTGGGTGTGATAAGGATGGACAGGATTAGAAATGAGGACATTAGAGGGTCAGCTCAAGTTGGATGGTTGGGAGACAAAGCAAGACAGGCGAGATTGTGTTGGTTTGGACATGTGCTGAGGAAAGATGCTGAGTATATTGGGAAAAGGATGTTAATGATAGAGCTGCCAGGGAAGAGGAAAAGAGGAAGACCAAAGGGAAGGTTTATGGATGTGGTGAGAGAGGACATGCAGGTGATGGGTGTGACAGAACAAGATGGAGAGGACAGAAAGATATGAAACAAGATGATCTGCTGTGGCGACCCGTAATGGGATCAGCCGAAAGAAGAAGATTTATTTACTAGGCACAGTACCTGTCAAAGACAGGTAATAGAATAATTTTAAAAATGTTGCTATCTCTTGCCCTATGTGTACTTCAGTGACTTTCCTTTATGTGCATCGCTCCCTCTTGAGCGTGTTCCCATAAAGCCTGCTTCTCAGACTCCATCATTAGTTTCAAGGCACCTTTCTTACCTCCTGTCCAGTTTTATACTTGCCGTCTTTGACTCTCTCAGTGTGCATCGTATGCCTTTACTCCTCCATGTGCATCTCACATTCGTACTTCCTCTTTTTTCACGTCACCAAAGCCAAACTGACCAATCAGATTGCTTACAGGTACTGGAAACACAGACCTCAGTGTTTTATTATATAGTAGATTTATTGAAAGAAGCACTACACTTTAGACACTTTATTTTTTTTTTTGTAATAAAAAGCACTGGAACATTTTTTCACCTACCTCTTGGTGACCGTGTGTGCTCTCATTTGCTCGGGTTTCGTTCTTGACGGTTCCAGATTCTAGATGCTGGAAATCATGGAGCCAACCCAGACCGTCATACTAGATTTTGTCTGTGTGTAGTCTGAACATTTTCTCTGTGTACTTTGGATTTCCTTCCATATCCCCAAAGGTGTACAGGTTTGGTGATTTAAAATTACCCATAATGTCAGTGCGTGCATGAGTGGGCCCTGCGACTAACTGCCTTGTGCCTTCAATTTGACATCGCTGAGATACGTTTCAGCAACCCTGAATTTGATTGAACAGATTGGAGAATGTTGTGACGAGAACAGGCCCAACAAGCTTGCCCATCCTATTCACCAAGATTGTCCAAAATAACATCTACTTGAGATTTGAAGGTCTTCAAGGTCCTACTGTCTACCACACTTCTTTGTAATTTATTCCTTGTGCCTATGGTTCCTTGTGTGAAGAAAAACTTTCTAACATTTGAGCAAAATCTGCACGTAAAGGAGTTTTCAAACCGCGTCCAATCATTTTTGTTGAAACACAGAAAATGACATAATAAACTTCAATAAAGGTAGATCAGTAAAGAGTATTTACTAAATTAGAGTAGATGAGATGACAATATGGATGAAACCGACTTAGAAGGCTCAAATAAGAAAATGAAGTCAATTAAAATGGAAATGACAGAAAGTGTGTTTTAAAATGAGAGCTGAACGAGTCCATTAATGAAAGCTTCACAAACAGACCTCGGCACACAGTAGGAAGACTAATGAAGCTCACCGAGAGTTACAAAGCAGACATTTGGAGTGCTGAGGAGTTTCTGGGTGACTTACTGAGATAGATTAGCTAACCAAACATCTCTGATGGACTGAAAGCATCTCACAGCTTGTGCTCGATGCTTCTAGCGTTGTCCCTTTACCCCCTGCCCACTCACGGCAAGTCAGAACTGGAATCAGTAGGTTATGAAGACAAAAGATTATCATTGAAATGCAGACAAATAGCTATATGTAATAATAAAAATACTATTTCTTTCCATTTATATAGCGCTTTTCTCACTACTCAAAGCGCTTTTCATAGTGAGTAGCAACCACCCAGATGATGCGACGGCAGCCATTTTTGCACCAGGACATTCAGCACACATTAGCTATTAGGTGGTGAAGTGATGAGAGACAGAGAGATAGTCAATTAGAGACAGGGGATGATAAGGGGGCCAGAATGACTAGGCCATGGAGGGCAATTATGCTTAGACACCGGGATACACCTTACTTTTTATGAAGGATGCCCAGGAACCTTTTATGTACTCCTGTAAGCTATATATATTATGGATCAACAGGACTTATCCACACCATATTAACTAAAGGGTGGCGCACAAAAAACCAAACCCTCTCCGACCGGCTGGCTCAAGCTGTTATACAGGCAGGTGCCATTGCAATCGTGGAGCGTCGTTGTCGCGACGGGGTCAGCAGCCCCAACTGTGCATTAGTAAGGAAGCTGTGAGCCAGTGGGTACAGACGTGCGTGAATGAGGTCCAGAAGATGTATTCTCTGCAACAGAGGACTGGAATAGCTGAGGCGTATGTGTTTACCGGTTCTTTTAAGGAAGCGCGGGACATTTTCGCACAGAGGTTTCCTGGCGTAAACCTACCAGCAAAGAGCAGTATTCATGAGTTGGTGAAGAAGTGGCGTAAGACTGGGTCAGTTGCAAACTGCAAAAAGAATCGGGCCCCGTCCGTTCGTACACCTGCGGTCGTAGCAGATATTCAGGAACGGATGGCCAGACGCCCTAGGAAATCGACACGTAAATTGGCCCTACAAGTGAATGTTTTGCGCAGGTCTTGTCAATGTGTGTGTTTCCCGCCTGCAACTCTGCAATGCATCGACTGCACAACTGTCTTTCTGAACTAAGATCCTGGATGGCTAATAATTTTCTTGATCTGAATCAAAATAAAACGGAGGTGCTTATAGTGGGTCCATCAGCTAAAGCCCAAATTGGTCTTGGACTTCTCGGCTCTTTCTCTGTCTTTTGCAAACCTCAAGTCCGCAATCTTGGTGTTATCTTTGACAGTGACCTCTCTTTTGAGGAACAAGTTAATTCTGTAGTCGAGAGTTGTTTTTCCCAGCTTCATCTGTTAGGTAAGATCAAGCCTTTTTTATCTTCTAGGGATCTTGAGAAAGCTACTCATGATTTTATCTTTTCTCACCTTGATTACTGCAACTCGCTGTATTCTGGGATTAACAAATCTCTGATAAACAGGTTACAGTTGGTCCAGAATGCTGCCGCTCGCTTTCAGGTTGGGGCAAGAAAATCTAACTCTGTTTCTCCAATATTAGCTTCTTTATATTGGCTGCCCGTCAGTTTTCAAATTGATTTTAAAATCTTGCTAGTTTTTAAATCTTTACATGGACTCGCTCCTGCCTACTTATCTGAATTGTGTGTTTTACACCAGCCATCCAGAGTGCTTAGATCTTCTGGTCAGTCGTCTCTTGTTGTCCCTCATACCAAGTGTACAACTAAAGGAGACAGACAGGACTTTTACAGCTGCTGCTCCTCGCCTGTGGAACTCTTTACCTCGTCACATAAAGGAGTCGTCTACAATTCAAAACGAGATTAAAGACTCATTTCTATTCACTTGCATTTCAGTAATACTGATGGTTTCCTCATTGTGATTATGTAACATTACTTCTGTTTATTATATATGTTCTTTTATTTTATTTCTATTTATGTTAATTGTATGTTTTTTTCTTCTTTTATTGTAAAGCACTTTGGCCACAGCATTCATATGTTGTTTTAAATGTGTTATATAAATAAAGTTGACATTGACACTCACTACAAATGAAGCCGTACAGAATGACTTGTGTCCAAGAACTGAAGGATGACGACAAGGAAAAACGTGTATTTTATTGCACGTGGTTCCTTCAAACAATTGCAACTGGATTTTTGTATTGCATATCTTTCATCTCGCGTGCGGGCTAAGAAACATACGTCGACGAAGGAGTTGGAGATGGTTTGTTTTTTTTGTGCGCCACACAATATAATGCATAACATCCATTATCCAACCCGCTATATCCTAACTACAGGGTTACAGGGGTCTGCTGGAGCCAATCCCAGCCAACACAGGGCACAAGTTAGGAAACAAACCCCGGGCAGGGCACCAGCCCACCACAGGGCACAAACACACACACACACACACACAAACACCAAGCACACACTAGAGATAATTTAGGAACAATGCATACCCCCATCTATAATTTCCAAGAAGCAGCAACAAATGGCTATCAAAATTATTTTTCAGTTCTCTCATTTCTCTCAACTATTTAGTTTTCTAGAGAGCTTCTGAAGAGGAAAGAATGTTGGATTAGACTTACTTGAACCATTGGGTCAGATTTGGCCAGTCGTTTAAGACCTTCTACCAGTTTAGGAAGGTCTGCAGGATTCTTTGCTTCCACTGCAACTCTCACCACAGGGCTGACGCTGAACTTCATCACCCGCATGTTGTGGGCATGCTCAAAAGTAGTGATGGTGCCCGTCTTCACCAGGAATTGGTCGACACCTACGAGACCAACTATGTTCCCACAGGGCACATCCTCAATAGGCTCTACATATCGACCCATCATTAGAATGGTTCTGTGAGATGACATCATACAACAATTAAATTAAAGGAAGAAAGAAAAAAATAGAGAGATAACAAGTATTCATCCATTAGCAAGTTAGACATTAACTAGTAACTGGTCATTAACTGGTAGAAGAAGCCCCCCCAGTGGATACTCAGAAACATAAGACACTGCTGTCTGAAATGAAATCACTGAATGTCACTTCCACAATCAATACAAATCCTTATAATCTACATCTGGGCTTTTTAAAGTTTTTAATTTGAGGAACCAAATAATAAATTTAAATCTTACTGGGACCCACAAACATGTCAGCTGAGCCATACATAGACAAAAAACAATAGCCATACAATAAAAAACAAAACACATTTTTGTTTCCATTTCTCACAGGAATATCACTAAGTGAAAAGCAAACGGAGTTAATGCACTGACTTACGAGTCGAGGTGGGTAGAGTAGCCAAAAATTGTACTCAAGTAAGAGTAGTGTTACTTCAGAATAATATTACTCAAGTAAGAGTAAAAAAGTATTTGGTGAAAAGACTACTCAAGTACTGAGTAACTGTTTGAACATAATAAATGATTTATTTTTTAGAAATGTAATAAGACAGACAAAAATATAAAATAATGTGCAAATTCTGCTATTTCCAAATAATAAAATAAAAAAATGAGTAAAAATAAATAACATCTTTACAAAATAAAGATGCACAAATAACACAAAGTTCCAAATCTCAGTTTTTCGCAACAAAGGTTTTGAAGCCAATACCTACAGTAGGTAACATGTATGTTTGAACAGGCAAACTGCTTACAGTGATGAGATATCCTGTACACTGACAGTATAATACTGCGTATTCACTCGCCCACCAAATAGCACAGCTGATAGAACATAACATTAGAACAAGGCAGCTTGTGCACGTACAAGAAGTCTCGCTTTACCTTGACTGTCTCTGTCTGTGCATGTTTGGTTAAAGTGCGCTTGTTCTTCACTCAGTGAAGTGATGATTGCCTCTCATTTTTCAAGTACAGTAAAACCTTAGATTGTGAGTAACTTGGTCTGCGAGTGTTTTGCAAAACGAGCTAAAATTTTTTATAAATTTTAACTTGCTAAACGAGCGAGGTCTTGCAATACAAGTAGTCCGTATACACTTTGTCTGTCGAATATCACGTGATCACAACTAAGCTGATGGTTCTTCTCTCTAACGCTGCGGGATTGTGGGTAATCGTCAGTCGGTGTGCCTCACTCATATAGTCAACATCCGTACGAGCGTATACTGTTTACTACAGCATTGTGACCACGTGTGTGTGCTGTGACGTGTAAGTCCTGGTCTTGCACCCCAAAACACGAAGCTGAGTCTCAATACTTTAGCGACACCATCTTTATTCAGCTTGAAACAGGAACAGCGCGGTTATTTATTGTAGCGGGATCTGCCACTCTCCTATACACAGACACAGCAGTCAGGCAGGGTCTATGCCACCTCAGTTTGTGTGTGGTCATGTGACTGCATGGCTACGTCTGATTTGTGAAACAGAGCCATGTGATTATTGTTACTACATCTGATTTGTGAAACAGAGTCTTGTGATTATAGTTGCTACGTCTGATTTGTGAAACAGAGCCATGTGATTATTGTTGCTACGTCTGATTGGTGAAACAAGAGTCTTGTGATTATAGTTGCTACGTCTGATTGGTGAAACAGTCACGCAGTAGCTCCACTGGTGGCTTCTCTGTGGCAAAAATACTGTATAGTGTATCTAATGGAAAAAAAGTAATGAGCCAAGTGTTGCCCAATGTAGTGGAGTAAGAGTAGCGTTTCTTCTTCACAAATGTACTCAAGTAAAAGTAAAAAGTATGATGCAGTAAAACTACTCTTAGAAGTACAATTTTTTTAAAAAGTTACTCAAATAAATGTAACAGAGTAAATATAACTCGTTACTACCCACCTCTGCTTACGAGTTGAGGCGATGTGGCTGAAGGCCACAGGAAAACAAGTGAACAGTCTAGAGGAGAATTCAGCCCAACAAAGCTTGCCAGTCCTATCCATTCGAGTCGAGTTACTTACTGTCTACTGCACTACTTGGCCACCTATGCCAAGTGTCTTGTGATTAAATGTGTGAAGAAAAACTTCCTAATGTTTGCGTGAAATTTACCCTTGACTGGTTTCCAACTGTGTCCCCGTGTTCTTGATGAACTCATTTTAAACTCACCGTCTCGATCCACTGGACTAATTCCCTTTATAATTTTAAACACTTCAGTCAGATCTCCTCTTATTTTCCTTTTGCTTAAACTCTAAACACTCAGCTCTTTGAATCTTTCCTCATAATTCAACCCCTGTAGTCCTGGAATCAGCCTAGTCGCTCTTCAATGGACCTTTTCTTGTGCTGTTATGTCCTTTTTGTAGCCTGGAGACCAAAACTGCACACAGGACTCCAGATGAGGCCTCACCAGTGTGTTATAAAGCTTAGGCAGAACCTAATTTGGCTTGTAAGGTAATAATGTTCTAGAAATTGCTAAAACCAGCCGATGTAATAAATCTTTTGTTATTATTAATTATTATTATTTCACAGAGTTTCTGACTCTTGGAGGGCCCCTTAAAGTTTGTTTTCATTGTCTCTGCTCCACGTGGCTAATTCGTATGCATTCAGCCCCCACTACCTTTTTAAATTCATTGAAGACCCACTAGCAGCAGCTATTGCAAACTGGTGAATCTTGGTGAATCAGGTGTGATTTGGTGAAAGGAGCTCACTTAGAAACAGGGAAACATATTATGCAGTGCTGCTGATCTGCTGATTGCCTATAAAACCAACCGCGACCCACTCACAAACCAACAGCAGCAGCCTGTGACCCAGTGGTTGAGAAACAGTGCCTTACACGGACGCAGTGTGGGGACTCAGAGACTTGAAGAGTTGGTTTGTGTAAATTTGTAGCACCAGTTAAACTATGCAAACCAGTGACCCACCCCAGACCCACAGAGCCTCAGCATCAATGACCTGCACACTTTGTCTCCGACATACGGCTAAATGGCCGGTTCAAAATGGAGCCATAAGTCAGCGCACGACTGTATATAGTTAAAAAACATTAATTATCAAAACAATGAATGGATTCTGACAAATATCATTGCCAGTGTAAATGCTTAGTTTAACTTTTAGTAAAACTTAAGAGAAATGAATTGTTCTTTATAACAGGGGTGACACAAGGGTGTTATAATTTTTTGAAAAGATAATATTAATGTTCACTTAACTTAATCATTGCCCTCATTTCGCCAGATAAGTAATAAAGCAGTCAAAAAATAATTAATCGACGAAGTTTATTATTTACATTATTTTTAAAAAATAACATTTTTCAAATGAACATCATCTTACACAATAAATCTACCCTCACCGGCCACTTTATTAGGTACACCTGTTCAACTGCTTGTTAACACACATTTCTAATCAGCCAATCGCATGGAAGAAACTCAATGCATTTGAGCATGTAGACATTGTCAAGACGACCTGCTGAAGTTCAAACCTAGCAACACAATGAGGAAGAAAGGTGTCTAAAGTGACTCTGAACGTCGCTTGGATGTTGGTGCCATTTGAGCTGGTCTGAGTATTTCAGAAACTGCTGATCTACAGGGATTTTCACACACAACCACCTCTACGGTTTAGAGAGAATGGTCCGAAAAAGGGAAAATACCCAGTGAGTGGCAGTTCTCTGGATGAAAATGCCTTGTTGATGCCAGAGGTCAGAGGAGAATAGCCAGACTGGTCCGAGCTGATAGAAAGACAACAGTAACTCAAATAACCACTCGTTACAGCCGAGGTATGCAGAAGAGCATCTCTGAATGCACAACATGTCGATCATTGAATCAGGAGACCACACCAGGTGACACTCCTGTCAGGTAAGAACAGGCAACCGAAGCTACAAATCACACGGGCTCACCTAAATTGTACAACAGAAGATTGAAGAAATGTTGCTTGATCTGATAAGTCTCAGCTTCTGCTGCAACATTCAGATGGTAGAGTCAGAATTTGGCGTCAACAACATGAAAGGATGGATCCATCCTGCCTTATATCAACAGTTCAGACTGGTGGTGGTGGTGTTATGGTGTGAGGGATATTTTCTTGGCACACTTTGGGCCCCTCAAGACCAACTGAGCATCGTTAAATGCTACCGCCTACTTGAGTATTGTTGCTAACCAAGTTCATCTTGTGATGGCTACTTCCAGCAGGATAGCGTGCCATGTCGCAAAGCTCAAACCATCTCCAACTGGTTTCATGAACATGATGATGAGTTCACTGTACTCAAATGGCCTCCACAGTCACCAGAACTCAATCCAAAAGAGCAGCTTTGGGATGTGGTGGAACAGGAGATTCTCATCATGGATGTGTAGCCAACAAATCTGCAGCAGCTGCGTGATGTTATCATGTCTATATGGACCAAAATCCCTGAAGAATGTTTCCAGCACTTTGTTGAATCTACGCCATGAAGAATTAGCAAAAGGGGGTCCAAAACAGTACTGGCAAGATGTACCTAATAAAGTGTGTATATTTCAAAATCTTTTTAGTTAGCCAATAAAAGGTGTCATTCTGCGTGACTTCTCATCGCATCCACAATGACTAACATGGAACAACACCATACTGCTAAACGAGTCTGCAAATTGTTTGTCATATCCTGGTTTTCATTTAACAATTCAGCAAACTGAGTAAAAAGAGATCAATTATTCCAAAAAATGTATGCACATTTTGTTCTATACGGGTTACAGGATAAATGTTAATGAAGAATTTGGTTAACAGCTTAATTAGAAATGTTCAGTGTTATTGACTGACAAACATTGTGCTGAATGTCGAAGGCTATGCTCTATCACCTGTCTCACCCTTGATATTTTCTTGTGTTCTTACAGATGTCAGTGATACAGCAAAATGTCTTCCATACTATTAGTACGAATGGACTGAAACTTATTAAAAAACAATTTAAAATAAAGCAAATCGATCTGAACAAGGAGAGAACACGCAAACTGTACACTGACTGCCACTGGGCTGGGTATAGAGGCCATGTCCCTGGAGCTGAAATATCAACTACAGCCGCTAACTACTGCACTGCCATGCTACCCTCATAAGGAATGGGTATGTCATAAGTTACTCACCTCTGGATTGGTTTTAAATAAAGATCCTCCTTCTTGCCCGGGGTGTAATTTGGTCCCATGATGCGTACCTTTTGCCCAGTGGCAACAATACCAGAAAAAACTCGACCAAAGGCATAAAAGCGCCCTTTGTCAGATGTGGGTACCATTTTTGAGATATACATCATCAAGGGTGCTTTTGGGTCACAGTTCTTCACACCTGCATTAAAAACCATTAAGGCAAAATTGTTTAAGAGCAGCAGGACATTTCACACTCAAACAAATTTGAAAACGGCGGGCACGGAAGATGGCTTCATACGCTCCATGCATGATTGGTCCAGTTCACATTTACAGAAAACCAAACATTTGAAAAACGGTGAAACCATTTCCATATGGAATTGAGAAAAAAAGTACAGTGAATGAATTTAAAGATACCCTTTATTAAGTAAATATCTTGTGGGGTAAATTCTGTTAATAATCTTGGAGTGGATGCCACAACACAGGCAATGAGCGGTATTTACTGAGGATGAGCTATGTTCTCCTTCAGTTTCCCCCAATGTACCAAGAGTTGTCGATTTGTGACTTTAAAATTGTCACTGTGTGAATGAGTACAAGTAGATAGATAGATAGATAGATAGATAGATAGATAGATAGATAGATAGATAGATAGATAGATAGATAGATAGATAGATAGATACTTTATTAATCCCAAGGGGAAATTCAGTGTGTGAGCGTATCCTGTGACAGACAGAATTACTGGCCTGGCTTGGTTCTTGATCTCTACTTATTGCTCTCCATAACCTTTGTAGTTGATGATGATATTCAAAAAACGTATGGTTGCACGAATTTCCAAATTTAAGAAGAGAACAATATTTCATACTCAGTTGGAAACAATGAGGAATGCTCTTTATGAGGATTTGACATAAGGTTACTTTTTTCTTTGGCAATTGGTCAAAGAAAGTGTAGAGTGATGAAAAGAGAAAGACCATTAAAATCAAACAAGTTTCATTTTTTCGTTTAGTTCCTCAGAACACTAACACACTTGTTATAATAAAGCTTTTACTACTCCGACAAGACATTTTCTCTTTCTTGTGCAACCATTCCTCTTTAGGTTTGCCAGTGCCTAAATCATTGGCACAACATGTCTGAAAAGAGCTAGCCTTTGAGATTGGAGGACATGGCCAGATCTGAAGAGCAGAATGAGTGTGGCAGCTCTTTGAATCCACAATTTCATGAGCAGCCTTTCTAAATTCACATTTTGTCGATGGATGACAGGTTTTCACTCTTCTTTCACCTGACTGACTGCTGCAAACACTACAGGTGTAATTTGTGTGATTTTGACTGGTTATGTAGGCCATATGAAGTACGCAATCACCATGGACTACTCACTGTCATGGAGAATTTTGCACAGCACTGGTGATTTTAATGGTCTTTCTCTTTTCATCACTCCACACTTTCTTTGACCAATTGTCAAAGAAAAGTAACCTTATGTCAAATCCACATAAAGAGCATTACTCATTGTGCCCAACTGAGTATAAAATATCGTTCTCTTCTTAAATTTGGAAATTCGTCCAACCGTACATTTTTAGAATATCATCATCAACTACAAAGTTATGGAGAGAAACAAGTACAGATCAAGAACCAAGCCAGGCCAGTATTTTTGCCCAAATTGGAAATGAGGAACCAAGCCAGGCCAGTAATTCGTCTGTCACAGGAGAGCTCACACACTTGTACTCATTCACACAGTGACAAAAATTAAGTGTCGCATTTTTGAATGGGCGTATAAGTCAGGGTCTGATTTTATGATCGATTTTTCTGGTTTCAAGACCCGACTTATACGTGAGTATATATGGTATGTATTTATGTAGTGTCTCGAAATGTGCAAATTATTTCATTTTAGTGTCGGCCTGACACACAACAATGTGAATATTCATTGTCAGAAGTTCAATTCCTGGACACTATGGCTATACTGACCCGGTGGACTGCGTTACTTATAATTAAGGGCTGTTTACCTGACCTGCTATATTTTTATAAATATGTTTAACATGTTGGAAGCCTTAAGCTCAAGTGTAAAGTTATACCCTGTGTGCTCAAGTTATAATGTTAAAAAATGTTTGTATTTGTAGTTAAGAGAACTGCTTGTGTAATAGGGGTTGGGTGAACTATAAATGTTTTTGAAAAATGACCTTGCTGTTGTCACGCACGCGTGGATGGGAGGCAGCTAAAGGGCTCGAGTGAAGGCAGGCTCTCTGGCACCCCCTTGTAGTCACAAGTGCTTTGCTTCTGGTTATGACATGCGATCTATGAATTAAAATGCAATGCGCTTTGTAAAATGACAGAAAAAAATTGTATGGTGTAGTGAAAAGCAATCGATCATTTGATCAGTCTGTTTCTAATTATGATAAAATCGTGCCCACTTGCATACATATTGCCTTTCAACATAGGTAACACTTTGGATTGCATTTAATTTTGGCATAAACAATCTTCCATAAGAGAGAGTGTTGGAAAATGTGAATCCTTTGTTCTCTCATACCAACTCCATGCATCTGCATGTGCTCTGTACACTGTGACTGCTTCTTCAAGGGTGACGTGGCCACTCTTCAGAAACCCCCTCTTAAAACAGTTTTTCAATGGGAAACAAAAACACTCTTACAGCTCCTCTTTGCAGGATCTGCTGCAGGAATGCTGGCTTGCCACGTGATGTTCTTCTCGCACAGGACTTCGAACATTTAAAAGACCGAGCCACGACCATCCTGAGGTCTCACTCTCCTGTGTCTCTTCCCCCAGACTCCCTCTGCTCCGGCAGCTGCTTCCGAGCCGCTGTACCCCCTTATGAAGAAGACTTTGTGTTCTTTTGAGCAGGAATTGGGGCCGATGTGTCAAGTGTGACAGCTTTTCCTTGCGAGGCCGGATCACCTCTGAAAGAGACTTGTGTTTGTATCTGCCTGAACAGCAATAAAGTGTCTGCTCCTTGGAAAACCTTCTGCTGTCTCCTGTGCAACTTTGTGACCCAAGCTTGACAACACATAGTAATAAACTTGAACTTTGAAGATCTGCATGACAGCACATTCAATATATATTACCAAACAAAGATATACATTCCTACCCATTGCAGCTTCATCATCAGGTGGCCCCTCGTACAGTAGCTCACATCGGTATTTCTGAGCAGTAACAGGTGAAGGGAGATGGATGGTGATCATTTGCAGCAATGCATCTCCAGCTGGCAGCCAGCGGCGCATTACAGCCTGTGCATTGTGGGGGAAAAAGGGTAATTAATAATAGTACAGTCAGCAAAACATAGAGATGTATCATCAACAAAACCCACTCATCATTCTGTTACCTTTGGGTATTAAACATATTTTAAAACCATTTTAATCTCGCCTTCAGTCTGCATTGCATTTCAAATTTAATTAAATGTACCATTAAATATGTGCAACTAACTTATAATGTGCAATGACATGGAGACACAGTGATTAGCAATAATCAGTGCTTGTTACCCTATCCTATGGCTGGTGAGTGTTACAGTATGTGAAATTAATACAAACATGGAAAAAAGGGATGTGAGGCCTACAAAAAAAGCCAGACAGTGCGCCAGTTTTTTTTTGTTTTTTCTGTCCACCCTGGCCATCGGACCTTACTCTTATTCTATGTTAATTAATGTTGACTTATGTTTATCTTTTATTGTGTCTTCTATTTCTCTATTAATTTTGTAAAGCACTTTGAGCTACATTTTTTTGTATGAATATGTGCTATATAAATAAATGTTGATTGATTGATTGATTGACCAGGATGTTCATTAGCCTGTCCAGAAGAGGCTCACCTCAAGCTAGCCAATACCTAACTGCTACCTTTAGGCTGTGGCCTACACAAACCACCTAAAAGTGGAGATCTGGTTTTAAAAGTTCAAATGATGACATATGTCCCAGAGATAAACACAAACGTCCTACAAAGGAGATGGAGACCATGAGTGTCTAGCTTGTTGAGACAACCCCCAAAAAAACAGAGAATTTAATGAAAAAATAAACAAATGAAAAAAGCCAAAACGGGTTTGCCTAAAAAGTAAAAAATGAGCAAATCCCAATCCGAAATCCAAAGTCAATTCCAGGAACAAAAGCAAAGAAACCTAATAGACTAAAAAAATATTACAGAGCAGCAATGCTCATGATGTCACAATGATCCACTGCTGAGATCCTCTCTTTGACTCACTATAAAGCCAGAGATGTCCGAGCAGCAGTGACATCAGGGTGGCTCTGCCTTTTGGGCGTCCACCCACAGACCACATAGAATGGACACACAGTACATAAGTAAGAACCAATATGGAAAACTAACAGAATACACACAAAACGTGAGAATAAAAATGTAAAATGATCAAAAACTACAATTAAACAACAAATAAATACAAGTCAGGAGAAAAAATCCTTCACTGTAACACAACTGTGAGGAAGGGTAGCAAACTATAAAAACGTCTTAAAAATCACATTTGCTATATCAATATCACACTAGTTTACCAATCAAGGATGTAACGATTATTATCCTTAATTTTTTATTTTCCTAAAGGATGAAACCTCTGTGCTGGACCCAAAATTGAAATGTCCCATCTTTAAAGATTAGGAGTTACCTTCAGTAGTGGTTTTCCTTCTTTGTCCTTGTCTTCTGCATCTAATTTGATGTCCAACTTTTCAATCAGCTTGGCTGTCTCCTCCTTCTTAAAGTTCATAATGGCATCAAAAATCTATAAAGGAAATACATGTGCGTTTCAATATGTTTCTTCAAGCATCCCAGAGATGTGAATCTTAAGCCAGGGTTACATTACTCGACTTCTAGTCGTTGGGTATGTCAGGTTGTCGACTGCATTGCTGATCTCGTTACCAGACCCGCTGTCAGGCCAAGTGAATTTACACAACTAAATATCACTGGGGGGCGGCATGGTGGCGCAGTGGCTAGCGCTGCTGCCTCGCAGTTAGGAGACCCGGGTTCACTTCCCAGGTCCTCCCTGCGTGGAGTTTGCATGTTCTCCCCGTGTCTGCATGGGTTTCCTCCCACAGTCCGAAGACATTAAGGTTAGGTGCATTGGCGATTCTAAATTGTCCCTAGTGTGTGCTTGGTGTGTGTGTGTGCCCTGCCGTGGGCTGGCGCCTTGCCCGGAGTTTGTTTCCTGCCTTGCACCCTGTGTTGGCTGGGATTGGCTCCAGCGGGTTGGATAATGGAATGATGGAATATCGCTGGATATGTCCACACTCAGTGACTTGCTTGCATTTAATTGTTCACGAAGGATGGATTCCAGTGACCCATAACTACTGTAATGCTTAGAGTGTGTGTGACTTCATATACCATCACTCTTTGATTCTCCATTGCAGTATTCTCTGTTGTCAACCAGCAGTTACATTACTCGACTTCTAGACGTTGGGTATGTCAGGCTTGCCAACTGTTTTGCTAATCTCATGTTAATTTACACAACTAAAAATCACTGGATATGTCACACTTAGTGACCGCGTGTTGAATTTCCAGCACAGTCACGATCGCCCTTGTTTCTGACAGCCAATAACGTGCTGCCTGATGGCGCCAGTGCTGTAACGAAGTGTTAGCAGGAACAGCAAATTCAGCCACAATCTCAACCCTTTTTTTATTTTTAATTCTGTTCTGGTACTTAAAACACGACATGTCTAATGTCACTGAGTTGTGTATCAGCAGAAAGGAGGAAGTGAAGAGGAAGTTGGAGAAATGGAGGGGGTTTTGGAAGACAGAGGTGTTGAAGATAAATAGGAAGAAGACGGAATATATGAGATTTAATGATGATGAGGATTCTGAAGTTAGTCTGCAGGGAGAGCCATTGAAAAGAGTGGAGACAATGAAATATCTAGGATCAGTGGTAGTTCAAAATAGAGAATTAGATGTGGAGATTACCTACAGAGTGCAATGTGGTTGGAACATTTAGAAGAAGTTGTCCAGAGTATTGCGTGAACTAAGAATTAAGAGAATTTAAAGGGTATGGTTTTTAAAACAGTGATAAAAAACTAGCAATCGTTGTCCGCATGTGTGTAAATGAGAGGGAGGTCAGCGAAATGGTGAGGGTGCAGGGAGTAGAGTTGGCGAAGGTGGATGAGTTTAAATATACTCAGCAAAAAAAGAAACGTCCCTTTTTCAGGACTGTGTATTTCAACAATAATGTTTTAAAAATCCAAATAACTTTACAGATCTTCATTGTAAAGGGTTTAAACAATGTTTTCCATGCATGTTCAATTAACCATAATCAATTAATTAACATGCACCTGTGGAATGGTAGTTAAGACCTTAACAGCTTAAAGTCAGAAAGTAGACATTTAAGGTCACAGTTCTAAAAACACAGGACACTAAAGAGACTTGTCTACCGACTGTGAAAAACACCCAAAGAAAGATGCCCAGGGTCCCTGCTCATCTGCGTGAACGTGCATTAGGCATGCTGCAGGGAGGCATGAGGACTGCTGATGTGGCTAGGGCAATAAATTGCCATGTCCGCACTGTGAGACGCCTAAGACAGCGCTACAGGGAGACAGGAAGGACAGCTGATCAATCATCCTCGCAGTGGAAGAGCCCGGATCTCAATCCCATCGAGCACGTCTGGGACCTGTTGGATCGCAGGGTGAGGGCTAGGGCCATTCCCCCCAGAAATGTCCAGGAACTTGCAGGTGCCTTGGTGGAAGAGTGGGGTAACATCTCACAGCAAGAACTGACAAATCTGGTCCAGTCCATGAGGAGGAGATGCACTGCAGTACTTCAAGCAGCTGGTGGCCACACCACATACTGACTGGTACTTTTGATTTTGAGCCTCCCTTCATTCAGGGACACATTGTGAAACATTTTTAGTTTATGTCTTATGGTGTTGACTCTTTTAGTGTTCATACAAATATTTACACATTAAGTTTACTGAAAGTAAAAACAGTTGAAAGTCAGAGGACGTTTGTTTTTTTGCTGAGTATACTTGGGATCAACAGTACAGAGTAATGGAGAGTGTGGAAGAGAAGTGAAGAAGAGAGTGCAGGCAGGGTGGAATGGGTGGAAAAGAGTGTCAGGAGTGATTTGTGACAGACGGGTATCAGCAAGAGTGAAAGGGAAGGTCTACAGGACGGAAGTGAGACCAGCTATGTTATATGGGTTGGAGACGGTGGCACTGACCAGAAAGCAGGAGACAGAGCTGGAGGTGGCAGAGTTAAAGATGATAAGATTTGCGTTGGGTGTAACGAGGATGGACAGGATTAGAAATGAGGACATTAGAGTGTCAGCTCACGTTGGACGGTTGGGAGACAAAGTCAGAGAGGCAAGATTGCGTTGGTTTGGACATGTGCAGAGGAGAGATGCTGGGTATATTGGGAGAAGGATGTTAAGAATAGAGCTGCCAAGGAAGAAGAAAAGAGGAAGACCTAAGAGAAGGTTTATGGATGTGGTGAGAGAGGACATGCAGGTGATGGGTGTGACAGAACAAGATACAGAGGACAGGAAGATATGGAAGAAGATGATCCGCTGTGGCAACCCCTAATGGGAACAGCTGAAAGAATAAGAAGAAGAAGGATAAATCGGCCATGATGTATGGAGCTGAGACATGGGCAGTGAAGAGAGCACAGGAAAAGAGGTTAGATGTGGCAGAAATGAAAATGCTGAGATGGTGCGTGTTTGCTCCTGCCTATACTGTAGATCTTCTTCATGCCTATTATAACATAACAAAAGATAACATAATCTGTCAATCTATACTAATAAAAGGCAAAGCCCTCACTCACTCACTCACTCACTCACTCACTCACTCACTCATCACTAATTCTCCAACTTCCCGTGTAGGTAGAAGGCTGAAATTTGGCAGGCTCATTCCTTACAGCTTACTTACAAAAGTTGGACAGGTTTCATTTTGAAATTCTACGCCTAATGGTCATAACTGGAAGGTATTTTTCTCCATTAACTGTAATGGAGTAGAGCTGCAAAGACGTAGGGGGCGGAGTTTCGTGTGACATCATCACGCCTCCCACGGAATCACGTGAACTGACTGTCAACGCAGTACGTAGAAAACCAGGAAGACCTACAAAAAGCGCTTAAGAAAACATGCATTATATAATTGAGAAGGCAGCGAAACAATAAAAAGCGAGCGAGTGGCATATACTACCATATTCATGAGTGCTGCTACCTCGGAAAGAAAGCAAGGTGTAAACCTAAACTTTAAATTAAGTTCATAGACAGGCTACGCTGGCGTTTCACATGCCCACAGGTAATGCGGGATACAAGTTTAATGAGAGGACGCAGGATATAAACGAGAGTTTTGATCACTTTGTAACTAAGTTAAAATTGTAGGTGAAGGGTGTGCTTATGCAAATTCCGAGACACTGTGTTTGTGGGGGATTGACAGTTAAGGCGGTGGGGGAGTCACGTCATCATCTCCTCCCATTTACCTCAAGTTAATACACACGCTGTCTCTAGAGTTTCAACACACTGAATCCTCCAGGCACTACTTACAAAAGGTCACATTGACAAGCGTGTTACGCTATTTTTAAAATCTTTCTTTTTCTTAGCACAAGCACAGCTGAGAAGCTTGATGCATGTGCTCCATAACGCTTGAAAAATAATGCATTTAATCACACTTTGCATTACAAGCAAAGGGAGCTTTTGTCAATGCATGATTTCCTGGTACACCGATTACATTGATCAGCGCATCCCGATTCATTTTACCCTCGCACCACCTTAGTTTGAGAAGAAGTATGAAAAATATGAGGTTAACACAGAAAAACAGATCACCAATTCAAGCTTTATGAATAATCGATTCGCCATCAATAATTGTTTTGGTAAAGCCATCCTCCTTCCATTTTATAATTTTTCCGCCACTAGCCATGATTAAATGAACGGTAAAAAGTAAGAGCAAGCGAGGGTGACTTATTTAGGCAGGAATATATATGATAGCAACACTCATGACAATGTCAATCATGTTACGTTATTATTAAAATGTTTCCTTTTCTTTTTCATTACTTCTTTAACACACTACTTCTCCTGCAGGCGGGTATTTTGCTATATATATAATATATGAATGACCTCCAAAGAGCGCTGAGACTTTTGATATCATGAACGTGTCTGCAAAAGGGTCTCCTGCCCAGCAAAAGTCGAGCAGCCAGCGCGCGTGCATAGCTGTCCGGGCTTTGAGACGCTGACTGCGCTTCTGCCTTAAGTCAAAGTGAGCACTTTTAATTTTTTTCATCCTCCCCCTGAGCTATAGCCCAGACAAGTGCAAACACGGGACCCCTTTTCTACACCACGGCAAAATAATATTAAGGCGATTCACACTTTCTTTTGCACGTATACGATTATCAGGTCCTCAGCTCGGATTATGAACACACGCATACGAGTGGAGGACTCACAGTGCCATCACAGCCGATTAATGGCGGGACGTCTCACCAGTCTACACAAGACCCACCGCGACTGTCGCCAAAAGGCGATCATAACGTCAGCGAACACATCTCTCTATACTATATAAAAGAAAAAGGCAACTTTCCTTTCTTTACACCTTTTTTCCTTTTATCCCAAACCAAAGCCTTTCTCTCTTAACACGGCAGAGGACACAAAAATAATTTTCTTTAATTGCCGGTAAGGCACATTACCAGAGGCACAAATTTGAACGTTCACATAGAAAATGTAATTTCTATACCACAGCCGTCGTGTAGCGCCTTTCAAAAGGGATCTACTACCGAGAGATGATCCATATACATTTTAGCTGCTGTTAGTTACTTACCTGTTTTGTTACACAGTCTTTAAAATGTAGTTTACCCAAACCACTCCAGTAGTGCTCAATGTACCTGTACTTCTTAAAACGTTAATGTTTTACTGTTTAATAACTTATAGACTATATTTCATTATTTTTCCCTTGCACTCAGTGACCAAAGCTATACACACACATATAGACACATACAAACATACACACAAGTATATGTATATATATATATACACACACACCCCTATCTAGATTATATATATATATATACACACACACACACACACACACACACACACATACATACATACATACATACATACACACATATATATAATTTGTGTGTGTAGATATGTATATAGATATGTAGATATGAAGATATGTATGTGTATATATATATGTATATTATATATATATGTATGTATGTGTGTATGTGTGTGTATATATATATGACAGCAGCAATCCAAGCTGTGAGAGAACAGTAAAAGGAGGCGTGTCAGACGTGGTACATTTTCTGATGCAGCTACGAAAACAACTTTGTGACGCTGCCACCAAATACACAAAACAATTACTTTGACAATCATGTTACATTATTTTTAAAATGTTTCCTTTTCTTTTCATAACTTCTTTAACACATGACATCGCTGCGAAGCGCGGGTATTTTGCTATATATATATATATCACAGCGACACTCATAACAGTGACAAAACAATTACATTGACAATCATGTTACGTTATTTTCAAAATGTTTCCTTTTCTTTCTCTTTCCTTCTTTAACACACTACTTCTCTGCTGCCAAGCGTGGTATTTGCTATATATATATATATATATATATATATATATAGATAGATAGATAGATAGATAGATAGAGATATAGATAGATAGATAGATAGAGGTATATATATATAGATAGATAGAGATATATATATAGATAGATATGAGAACAACATAGATAGATAGATAGATAGATAGATATGAGAACAACACTCATATCAATGACAAAACAATTACATTAACAATCATGTTACGTTATTTTTAAAATTTTTCCTTTTCTTTTTCGTACCTTCTTTAAAACACTACTTCTCCGCTGCGAAGCGCGGGTATTCTGCTAGTTATATAATAAAAAATGCGTGACTATTAGATGTATGAGGAGTCAATTCAAAGACAGAAAGTATAAAACAGTACAGGAGGTGAGAAAGGCACTGTGAAAATAATGACAGTCTGAGAAGCAGGCTTTACAAGAACACACTTGAGGGAGTGAACGTTGGTGAAGAGGGGTTTACACACATGCAACTACACAGCAAAGGCGCTGAAGGTACACATAGAACAAGAGATAACAAATATTTTTAATTTTATTATTATTGCCACACTTCTTTTAACTTCACCTGTTTGTTGTCTGGTACAAATCTTGTAATCCATATTTAACCCACTTCCTATTATCCACATGACTTGAAATGTTGCACACTTACTCACTTCCGATGACAATACATGAATCAATCAGTTTCACTAATTGTTTAATTAATCCATGTTAATTAAGAAATGAAATTTTTATATGAAGAATAGTTCAAGATTTCACCAATAGATGACGCTAGTAAGGGATAGAAATATTAAAGAAATTGTTAAGATATTGATTACTAAAACAAACCCAAGACTAAAAAGTTGAAAATAATATATATAAAAAATACTTTCTAAAAACCATGAATATATTAAGTTAAAAAGTGTGATAAAAAGTAAAAAACAGGTCTCTCATACACTCGTAAAATAAAAGTGTGGGTGCTTTTCATCAATCAACATTCAAAAAACACTTAGCAAAAGTGCCCACCTTTTCATTTTACAAGTGATGCATGAGAGACCTATTTTTTATTTTTTAGTACACTTTTTAACTTAAGCATGATTTTTAAAAAAGTATTTTTTATATATATATTATATTATTTTATTACCGGTCTTCAACAGATGCCATGGCTACTATAACTCTATGACCCTCCTAATCCTATTCAGGGTCACAGCAGCCAAGAAGTTATAGCGGCAGTATCGGTTACAAGAAGGCATACTGGCCTATAAAGGGTGCCAGTCTATTGCAGGACCTATGAGTATTATTTAAATCAGATCAAAGACTCGGCTCTTCTTTGAGCTACTTGCACTCTCACTTCTCACTTTTACAAACATTCTAAGCATATTTTTTATCTATTCAGAGTTACTATTTCATTTCACTGGACTGTATCACTGATTTTTTCAGGATGTCGCTTGTTATCTATTAGTAGTGTAATGCTTTCCCTGATGTTTCTGTCAACACATTTGTGATGGTGCTCATAATAAAAGACACCATAACATATGCTTAACACTGCAAATAGAATTCCCTCTTTAATTTTAATAGCTCCAAGAAAGAGTTTGGCAGTACCTTAAAGATGGGATCCAAAACAAGCTGGCAGAAAGTACGAGGCAGCTTCTTGCCTTCTGCATTTGTAGCTGTTTTGCTGAATTTACCTACTGCTGGGTCAAAGTATCTAAAATTTTAAAAATATATGTGTTAACAATACAAAATATGTAAACATTTATTAGAAAATGTTAGCCATTAGTTCAAAACCAAACAACACATTCCATAAATTAACATATCACCCTGCCATATTAAGGGGAAAGATGGTGACACAGTGGTTAGCCCTTAATGACTTTTAAGTCCAGCATCCTGAACCCTGTCATGGTCTGTGCTGGGTTTGCACCTTCTCCCCATGTTCCTGTGGGGGTGGTCTGTCTGTACTCTAAAGGTTTTCCTGTAACATCCTAAAAACGTGCAGACTGGCCCAATTAGAGACTCCAAATATGATTTGTTGGTGCTTTTGTGAATGGACCCTGCTATGGACTGGCAGCCCTTCCAAGAACGGTTTATGCTTCACACCAAACACAGATGGGAGTCCATCATGCAGTGCAGGTTTGGGAGAGTATGGACAGGATATACTTTACCCCTTTGAAGCTAATTTTCAAACAGCACATATTTCAGATTTTACAGAAGTACTTGGGAGGACACTTAGGAAAATATTTTTTCTGAGGTAGCTGTTACAACAAATCACAAGGTGAAAAGTCCATCAAACTCCACAAACCACAACAAAAATAAACGGCTTAAATAAAAATATTTATCTATTTATCTATATATCTATCTATCTTTTTTGCTCAAACCAAACTCCCAGTTTATCTATCTATCTATCTATCTATCTATCTATCTATTATATAGTGCCTTACATATCTATCTATCTATCTATCTATCTATCTATCTATCTATCTATCTATCTTTTTTGCTCAAACCAAACTCCCAGTTTATCTATCTATCTATCTATCTATCTATCTATCTATCTATCTATCTATCTATCTATTATATAGTGCCTTACATATCTATCTATCTATCTATCTATCTATCTATCTATCTATCTATTATATAGTGCCTTACATATCTATCTATCTATCTATCTACCTATCTATCTATCTATCTATCTATTATATAGTGCCTTACATATCTATCTATCTATCTATCTATCTATCTATCTATCTATCTATCTATCTATCTATCTATCTATCTATTGTCGCAGGTGCCTGGGGGGGCGACCTGGCCGGTACACCCCAGAAGACTGGAAGAAGGCTTATGCCCACCTCAGACCACGTGGGGGCGACCACCCTGGTGGCTATGGAGGCGCCCCGATGCCTTGGGGGCCCTGGACCTCAGCAATTCCGCCACACCCAGAAGTGCTGGGGGAAAGAGAAGCGGGGACACCCGGAGTGCTTCAGGGTGCGCAGCTGGCACTCTGGGGACTGCCACTGGAAGATTGCTGGGGAGCACCTGGAGCACATCCGGGTGATGATAAAAGGGGCCGTCTCCCTCCATTCAGCAGTGAGAGTCGGGAGTGGAGTAGGACGGAGCTCGGGAGGAGAGGCAAGGAGGCAGCCTGAAGAGCAAGGCATTATTGTGTTGTGGCCTGGACTTTGGGGTTTGTGCTTAAATATGATCTATCTATCTATCTATCTATTATATCTATCTATCTATCTATCTATCTATCTATCTATCTATCTATCTATCTATCTATCTATCTATCTATCTATCTATCTATCTATCTATCTATCTATCTATCTATCTATCTATCTATCTATCTATCTAGCTAGCTAGCTAGGAGCTACAGTAGCCATCTATCTACACCAGATTACCACCTTCATTAATGGGTTTCTCTGCCAAACCACTGTATTCTAATACTTTCTCCTATATCCCTCTGTAGACCAACCATACAGCCTGCTTCCTCGTGGACATCACTTCCATTTCTGCCTCTCAAAGATATCATTTCCAGCTCTGGTCCCGTTGAACCTTCCTCTTCCTGTCTGCCAACCATATGTAAATGGCCATCTTACCTCACATACCTGCCTTCTGTTTTGGACTCGCGTCTGTAAAGACATATTTCTGTTTTTATCTTCAGTTTGCTTAAAATTACCAAGTACATGGGGCAGCTACCCCAAACCTTTATATGTGTTCTCCCTGTTTATTTTTATCAATGCTAACCATTGCATTTCAATTGAATGAAAATAACTTTATTTTTCTTTTGGAGAGAGCTGCACAAACTGCACCATGTGTCAACTCTACTACACATAACCATACTATCACAATTCGCTATGCCTCCTTGGAATAATCAATAGGATTAGAAAAGGGGAATGAGAAGTCCAAGAACCTAAGAATGTGCACTGCTCACTGTCCAGGAAAAGACCAGAAAGATGCTGGATCAGAAAAAGTCTAGAATGGAAAACAAGTGCGCCTAGGATGGTCAGAAAAAAGGTAAAGTAGAGACCCACCCAGTGAGATGACTTCATGGAGGTATAAGGGAGGAACAGTATAAGGACAGGGCAGAATTTGTATGGCTAGTGCAATGGAAAGAATAAAAGGGGCCCATCTACGTCCTCAATAAACTAGGGACAAAAAAAAATACAACTTTACTGAGACATGAAGAGAAACAGCAAAGAACTATAGGGAAATAAAATAAATAAACGCTTCCAGCATGTCTTCTTATGACTCCATAATGCAAGGTCTTTTTCTTGATATACCCAGGATACCCTCCCCAGCACAACATAATAGAAAAGGCGCTGGCATAAACAACTATGCCAAACACTAAAGAGAAATTAAAAAATAAAAAAATGAATACAACTAAAACCCCAATAAATGCTTCTGCTTATACATGCAGAGTACTGATCGCCTCACATATGGGAGCCTGGGGATGACCTTCCAGGCTCAGTCAAAGTACGCAGTACCCCGGTGGGGCAAAAAGGGGTACCAGCATTAACAGTGTGGGCACTTCAGCCACGTCGCTGCTCAACTAAACCACGCCTCTTCTGGTCGCGTCGACATAAATTCGAGGGCTCCTGGAAGATGCCGTCTCAATCTGAGGGACCGAATCCTGCATGACGGAGTTCACTGACCCAAACCCACTCAAGAGAGACGATCATTTTGAGAAACTGCAGAGGCTAAAGAGGCATCTATTTTGCTTGATTTCTGTTACGCCACCACACACACCCATTTTGGACTTTGGCAGTAACTGAGGTGGCCTGGTTGGCACATCCACTTTTCTTTGGTTCTCCTCTCCCTCATTTGCACCTCACAATATAAAGCAAAAGATTAAAGATCTCTTGAAACAGACATTGCTGCGTTACTCACTTGTCTCCCCACAGCTTCTTCATCATATCCTCTACTTTCTTGGCTCTGTCAGATGGGTTAAGTTGTGCCTTCTCTCCTTTTGATGCAAACTTAGCAACATACATCTCAGCAAACTGCTTCAGAGTGAAAGCCCAGCCATGGAGTCCAGATCCAAACCCAACTGTCCCGACAACTGGGTCCACCTAAATTTCAAACAGTGAAATAAAAAATCTTGAGAACCACAGACGAACTAAACTGGCATAATTTACACTTTTTTTTATAATAAGCTATCTAATTAATATAATCCCTTTAAAGGTATTCAGTCTTAAGCAGAACAATCCTAGCTATGACACAGCCAAATTCCTCCATTCCAATCTGTTGTATTTTTAATACTCTTAATAGTATGTACAACCTTAAAAACCTGTAATTGTAAAAGTATATGAAAAATGCTAATTAATTTTAAGACTGTAATAAACCTCAAGTAGTTGACAAGTAAAGAATTACAAAGTTTTAAATCTCCGAATCTTGAGGCGGACTACGCTACTACTCCCATACAAACCTATAAGACTCTTCATATATTGACATCTGGGCGGCACAATAGCTCTGCTGCCTCACAGTAAGGAGACCAGGGTTTGTATCCTGGGTCCTCCCTGTCCAATGTTTGCACGTTCTCCCCGTGTCTGAGTGGACTCCCACAGTCCAAAGAAATGCAGGTTTGTTTAATTGCGATGCTAAATTGGCCCTATTTTGTGTATGTGTGCTTGGCCTGCAATGGACTGGCACCCTGGCAGTAGGGTCCATTTTAGAGTGCATATCATGCCATGGTACTTGTCTATCTATCTATCTATCTATCTATCTATTATCTATCATCTATCCTATCTATCTATCTATCTATCTATCTATTATTCAGTGCCTATCTATCTATCTATCTATTTATTATACTTTTGCCTATATAGTGCCTTTCTATCTATATATCTTACAATGCCTTATCTATCTATCTATCTATTATACAGTGTCTTATCTATCTATCTATCTATCTATCTATCTATCTATCTATCTATCTATCTATCTATCTATCTATCTATCTATCTATCTATCTTTTTTGCTCAAACCAAACTCCCAGTTTATCTATCTATCTATCTATCTATCTATCTATCTATCTATTATATAGTGCCTTACATATCTATCTATCTATCTATCTATCTATCTATCTATCTATCTATCTATCTATCTATCTATCTTTTTTGCTCAAACCAAACTCCCAGTTTATCTATCTATCTATCTATCTATCTATCTATCTATTGTCGCAGGTGCCTGGGGGGGCGACCTGGCCGGTACACCCCAGAAGACTGGAAGAAGGCTTATGCCCACCTCAGACCACGTGGGGCGACCACCCTGGTGGCTATGGAGGCGCCCCGATGCCTTGGGGGCCCTGGACCTCAGCAATTCCGCCACACCCAGAAGTGCTGGGGGAAAGAGAAGCGGGGACACCCGGAGTGCTTCAGGGTGCGCAGCTGGCACTCTGGGGACTGCCACTGGAAGATTGCTGGGGAGCACCTGGAGCACATCCGGGTGATGATAAAAGGGGCCGTCTCCCTCCATTCAGCAGTGAGAGTCGGGAGTGGAGTAGGACGGAGCTCGGGAGGAGAGGCAAGGAGGCAGCCTGAAGAGCAAGGCATTATTGTGTTGTGGCCTGGACTTTGGGGTTTGTGCATTATAAATATGATCTATCTATCTATCTATCTATCTATCTATCTATCTATCTATCTATCTATCTATCTATCTATCTATCTATCTATCTATCTAGCTAGCTAGCTAGCTAGCTAGCTAGCTAGCTAGCCATCTATCTACGTGCGCCTGGGAGACAGATTACCACCTTCATTAATGGGTTTCTCTGCCAAACCACTGTATTCTAATACTTTCTCCTATATCCCTCTGTAGACCAACCATACAGCCTGCTTCCTCGTGGACATCACTTCCATTTCTGCCTCTCAAAGATATCATTTCCAGCTCTGGTCCCGTTGAACCTTCCTCTTCCTGTCTGCCAACCATATGTAAATGGCCATCTTACCTCACATACCTGCCTTCTGTTTTGGACTCGCGTCTGTAAAGACATATTTCTGTTTTTATCTTCAGTTTGCTTAAAATTACCAAGTACATGGGGCAGCTACCCCAAACCTTTATATGTGTTCTCCCTGTTTATTTTTATCAATGCTAACCATTGCATTTCAATTGAATGAAAATAACTTTATTTTTCTTTTGGAGAGAGCTGCACAAACTGCACCATGTGTCAACTCTACTACACATAACCATACTATCACAATTCGCTATGCCTCCTTGGAATAATCAATAGGATTAGAAAAGGGGAATGAGAAGTCCAAGAACCTAAGAATGTGCACTGCTCACTGTCCAGGAAAAGACCAGAAAGATGCTGGATCAGAAAAAGTCTAGAATGGAAAACAAGTGCGCCTAGGATGGTCAGAAAAAAGGTAAAGTAGAGACCCACCCAGTGAGATGACTTCATGGAGGTATAAGGGAGGAACAGTATAAGGACAGGGCAGAATTTGTATGGCTAGTGCAATGGAAAGAATAAAAGGGGCCCATCTACGTCCTCAATAAACTAGGGACAAAAAAAAATACAACTTTACTGAGACATGAAGAGAAACAGCAAAGAACTATAGGAAATAAAATAAATAAACGCTTCCAGCATGTCTTCTTATGACTCCATAATGCAAGGTCTTTTTCTTGATATACCCAGGATACCCTCCCAGCACAACATAATAGAAAAGGCGCTGGCATAAACAACTATGCCAAACACTAAAGAGAAATTAAAAAATAAAAAAATGAATACAACTAAAACCCCAATAAATGCTTCTGCTTATACATGCAGAGTACTGATCGCCTCACATATGGGAGCCTGGGGATGACCTTCCAGGCTCAGTCAAAGTACGCAGTACCCCGGTGGGGCAAAAAGGGGTACCAGCATTAACAGTGTGGGCACTTCAGCCACGTCGCTGCTCAACTAAACCACGCCTCTTCTGGTCGCTCGACATAAATTCGAGGGCTCCTGGAAGATGCCGTCTCAATCTGAGGGACCGAATCCTGCATGACGGAGTTCACTGACCCAAACCCACTCAAGAGAGACGATCATTTTGAGAAACTGCAGAGGCTAAAGAGGCATCTATTTTGCTTGATTTCTGTTACGCCACCACACACACCCATTTTGGACTTTGGCAGTAACTGAGGTGGCCTGGTTGGCACATCCACTTTTCTTTGGTTCTCCTCTCCCTCATTTGCACCTCACAATATAAAGCAAAAGATTAAAGATCTCTTGAAACAGACATTGCTGCTACTCACTTGTCTCCCCACAGCTTCTTCATCATATCCTCTACTTTCTTGGCTCTGTCAGATGGGTTAAGTTGTGCCTTCTCTCCTTTTGATGCAAACTTAGCAACATACATCTCAGCAAACTGCTTCAGAGTGAAAGCCCAGCCATGGAGTCCAGATCCAAACCCAACTGTCCCGACAACTGGGTCCACCTAAATTTCAAACAGTGAAATAAAAAATCTTGAGAACCACAGACGAACTAAACTGGCATAATTTACACTTTTTTTTATAATAAGCTATCTAATTAATATAATCCCTTTAAAGGTATTCAGTCTTAAGCAGAACAATCCTAGCTATGACACAGCCAAATTCCTCCATTCCAATCTGTTGTATTTTTAATACTCTTAATAGTATGTACAACCTTAAAAACCTGTAATTGTAAAAGTATATGAAAAATGCTAATTAATTTTAAGACTGTAATAAACCTCAAGTAGTTGACAAGTAAAGAATTACAAAGTTTTAAATCTCCGAATCTTGAGGCGGACTACGCTACTACTCCCATACAAACCTATAAGACTCTTCATATATTGACATCTGGGCGGCACAATAGCTCTGCTGCCTCACAGTAAGGAGACCAGGGTTTGTATCCTGGGTCCTCCCTGTCCAATGTTTGCACGTTCTCCCCGTGTCTGAGTGGACTCCCACAGTCCAAAGAAATGCAGGTTTGTTTAATTGCGATGCTAAATTGGCCCTATTTTGTGTATGTGTGCTTGGCCTGCAATGGACTGGCACCCTGGCAGTAGGGTCCATTTTAGAGTGCATATCATGCCATGGTACTTGTCTATCTATCTATCTATCTATCTATCTATCTATCTATCTATCTATCTATCTATCTATCTATCTATCTATCTATCTATTATTCAGTGCCTTATCTATCTATCTATCTATCTATCTATCTTTCTATCTATCTATCTATCTATCTATCTATCTATCTATCTATCTATCTATCTATCTATCTATCTATCTATCTATCTATCTATCACATAAGTGCCCTTCTGTTTATCATTTTCCTCTACTCCTTTGCTTTCATTTCTCTTATATTTTATTGTGTGCTTTTTACAGTCTCCTGCTCTTTCTATCTTATATAATTACAAGATCTGGCAGGTGCTGTAGGACCACAGACACTTGAAGGATATTTAAAGACACCTGCTGCTGCAGTCATATTGCTGTGGCATAAGTTGCTCTGTAAATGTGTTCTTTGACTCCCTTTTGTGTTTCCCTTTAGTGATCAACCTTTTGGGTTCGTATAGCCTTTTCCTATTTTGTGTAACCGTTGTTAGGGTTGTTTCCCACGTTTCTAGGAGCATGGTCTCTGGGGTCATGACCTTTAGTTCATTAGCACATGGGATAAAAGGTCAACAGTTGCACTGGACTTTATGCAATCTGTGGATAAATCCTCTAATACCCTTAAGGTCTGCGGTGGGTTGGCACCCTGCCCAGGATTGGTTCCTGCCTTGTGCCCTGTGTTGGCTGGGATTGGCTCCGGCAGACCCCCGTGACCCTGTATTCGGATTCAGCGGGTTAGACAATGGATGGATGGATACCCTTAAGGTGATTCTCATTGTGACTGATTTTTGTGTCCTGCTTGGTTTTCAACTCCTTTGCCTGAATTTTGACTGTAATTCTTGCCTCTCCTTTGGGTTTTGGCCACTTTGTTTTAATTTCATTCATTTTGTTTTGCCTTTTGCACATATTTCCTGGTTACTCTTAAAAAATTAGTTATCTGTTTCCTGCCGAGTCAGGACTCTTTCCTTTTGCAAAAGATTTGCTTAGATTTTGGATTTTCTGGTTTATTAATTTATACTTTTGTAATTGGATTAAAGTATTTTTTCACCCTTCTTCTTTATTTTACTTTTGAGGTATTCTCTGTTAATTTTGTGCTAAATCAACATTTTTATTTTTTGTTTATTTTGATTTTCTGACATTTTGATCATTTACTTTTTTTTCTTTATTTTGGAAAGTTATTTTTTAAATTATTGATCAATCAAAAGCAGTGAATTGGGCAAAGATATTCCCACTTGGGAATAGTTATAACAACTGGTTTTGAAACCCCGAGTGCACCAATGTGTGGCGCGAGCACATTGTACTTGTGTCTACACCGTGAATGACTTGCATGGGGAAAGACAACAAGAATTCATGGAGGTACCAGGACGGGAAATATATCAGCAAGCCACAAATTTGTTATAACTAAATATCAGTTCTATCTTACGTTGAAACTAAATCGCAATCCAAAAATCATACTTGTCATTTCAGAAACAAAAGTCAGGAAACCAGGAATTCTAAAAAGCAATAAATAACACACACACAAATGTTTCTCTTTGTATATCCGTAAACTCGGATGATGACAAATCTGAAGCACTGATTTTTATAGCATTGCCCTGAATGATGTTGAGCAATGGTCCAGTCTTACCCACAGCAACCAATGTTGAACCATGACAATGACATTTCAAAAAGGCGACAGCTCGAGAAAAATAAAATGATTACGGAAAAGACAGAAAATAATTTGCAATAACTCAAAATGATTTGAAAGACGGAAAAAATGCAAAAATTGGATTCAGTGCTTCAAACAAAGAAAAATAATGCAAAATAACACTTAGAAAAGGAACTTAAACCAAAATGTTGAAGAGATTGCACTTTATAACACACTGGTCTTCCTCTCCTGTCCTAAAGGCTACTGTAAACTGATGTTGGTTCTGCCACCTCAGAAATGGACTAAGAGGATATCACAATGCTTAATATTGTATTTCAATCCTCATATATTCAGATTTATGTCAATAGTACCTTTGCATCCTGTTTACTTATAAAATACACAGCATAATTTTATTTTTATTTTGTCAGTTGGAAATGTGCAGATTTGACCAGAAAAAACTGAGCACAGTTAAATGCTAGTGTTTTATAATAATTCTTTGCATTTATATAGTGCCTTCCTCACTGTCACTAATTGCACCTCCAATTACAATATTCTTTCCTTTTTCGTTAAAAAGACTGAATAATGGTAAGGAAATAATTTTGTAATGGTAAATATCTTTATATATATATATATATATATATATATATATATATATATATATATATATATATATATATATATATACAGTATATATAAAATCCAACATCTGTCTGTTTGTCTGTCTGCTTTTCACAAGAGAATTACTTAACGGATTGAGATTGGGTTATCTATAAATAGGCTGAACGTTCCGGTTGATTCTACGACTTCTCTCATCGCGCTAAGTATCATAGTTCGCTTGTGGTACCGATTTATTTGCACAAATCTGAAAGAGAGAGGCTATGGGCCGAGGGGGCCGGGGCCCTCCTCAGTCATGTGCCAGCCTCCGTTCGAGTCGCTCTACCTCACGCCATGTGCTGGAGTGTACCATGATTGTTAAGGAGTAACGTTTGACGTTTTTGAGAGAGAGATCACATCTACGTGTTTCAGAGGGTAGCTGCTCATTGGCAGAGATATCACGGCCACGTGCTTTTCTCCCCACGCGTTGGACACTTTCCCGTCAGAGCTGAACATGATCAGATACAGTGCCAGTGTTTGACGTTGGAGTGTACCTACCTTCCTACATTTTTTTATAGTTTTTTTAATGTTTGTCCTGTTTCACTACTACGTGGGCAGAGCCACAGGGGACAACTGGTATTATATAAAATAAAGGTTGATTCGTTAACGTAAGTGCTGCTGCCTTAAATCTCCACAGTCAAAGGTTCAATTCCTGGGCTTGATATCCTTAGCAGGGATCTTTTATATTCCTACAGTTAACACATGGAACTTCTCCAAGGCACTCTGGTGATGTCCTACCTTCCAAAAGAGTGCAGCTTTGATTAACTGCTGCTATGATTCAGTGTAGATCTCTTCTGAAGCGTGTCCTGTGATGGACTTATGTCCATCCACAGTTGGTTTCTGCCTTGTGCACAAATCAGGATGGGCTCTGGCCCAGTATTTGTTACTGAAAAATCTCCATCAGCAAATCACAATTGTGTGTTTTTTCCTTAGCTTTTCCACAATACATGTGTAGTATAGTTGTATGGTGTTAATTGTAGTCCCTTTGCAATCTAGAGGTTTGGTTCAACACTCTAAAACATACCATGATGTTGCCCATTGGTCCAGTCTCACCCTCTCCATATGTAGAAATGATGACATTAACATTTTCCACAATACGCTGGAAAGTCTGGAAAAGTTCGTCTGGTTCCAATTGAAGTTCCAGAAGGGCTCGGTCCATCTTGTTCATCATCAGGACTGGTTTGATACGTTCAGCAATGGCTTGCCTCAGTACAGTTTCTGTTTGCACACACACCCCTAAAATTAAACAAAGATGGGCAACACTGAGTGACAGGAAACAACTTCTGAGAATGATTTAGTATTTTACATCTAAGTAATATTTTTATCATCTAGGAAAGGTGTTGAAGTAATTTAATGGACAAATAAAATGTTAGATTACATTGTAGAACATATGTAATGCTTAGACTGTAAAACAGAAACTGAATTAGATGTACTTTGTGCAGTTCTGGCCAACCTGCAAAGCAGCTGTAGAAGCTCTGAATACGATGGCACCCAACAGTATGTCCATAATGCCCTGGGAGTTAAACCTCTCTATTCTTGAGTACAGATGGCTGTGTGGAGACCTAATCCAGCTCTTCAAAATTTACAAAGGCATCAATAAAGCTGAACTAGCAGAACTTTCAGTTACAAAAATTAATCCCATACTCGATGACATTGGGTGGAGTTAAGGAGGCGTGTATTTAAGATGGAAGTTCTCTCCACAAAGTCGCAGAGGAACCTGGAACTAACCACTGAGTATTCAGTTACGCAGAAACATCAACTACTTTTAAAAAGTGTCTGGATGAGATATTAGGGCAATCTAGCTGTTGACTAACCAAATAAACAGGATGGGTTGAATGGTCTCCTCTAGTTTTGACTGCTTTTTTTTGTATAGTGATTATAGTGGAGTTCCTATTTTATGACCATTTGCCCATTTTTTGGCTCTTTTTGATTTTGCTCTTATGGATTTGGCCGCTGACGTACTCTGCCATCCCATCTATGACTTTAGAGCATTACAATATTAACAGGCCATTCAGCTCTAGAAAACTCATTGTTGTGATGTGAGATTTTGCATATAACTTGATAAATATTTTGTATGTCTTTATTTGTAATTTAGGCAAAGCAATGTAATTTAGTGTTACATTAGTGAGAAGCATTCATGAATTTTACGACAGAGTTGTGCTTTAAACCAGTTTGGCGAGTGTTTATCTGCTAAAGTCTTTCAACCCCCCGCAAGAAAGCCAGGCTGCCTAACAGCTAAGCTTTACTTTAACATATGGTTTGGGGGCAGGTGTTAAGATGTTCTATTCCCCCATTGGTCTGAAGTATGGCTATTTGGAATTGGCGTGTATCAAAAGCTTTTAAGTACCATGACGTCCTATTGGCTCTAAGGGTTGGACAGAGAATCTATATATTTACTTGCTTAATCTCACACTCTCTCTCTTACTAACATCTGATGAAGAAGTACCTCTGATGCACAGAAAGGACAACACAATGGAGAACACAGCTCAGCAGCCATATTTAACAGACATGTGGCTGAAAGCTGACCACAAATGAACTAGAGACATTTTTAAGTAACTAACAAGTCTGTGTGCCACCTGAAACTACACATCACTATTTAATCAGGTTGCCAATATTTAAATGTACTTTGCATATTGTTATTATTTATGAATATTATCAATAATACATTGTTTAAATTCCAACTTAATTCCTGCTTGTCTTTTACTACACCTAATTGCAAGAGGTTATAGATGTAGGAGGGAAGGTAGAGAGAAATTATATACTATAATACCTTATAAACAGTGGTAAGTCTGTAAGATTTGAGGTGTTCTGACAGAGGCTGCATATTAATAATACAATAGGGGAAAGTAGAGTAAAATATTGCTCTACCAAGACAAAACATAAATCCTATCCACTCAGTTCCTCCAAAATAACATCAAGTCTAATTCTGAAGGATCCTAAAGTCCTACTGTCTACCATACTACTTTTTAACTTATTTCATGTGTCCATGATTCTCTAAACTAAACTTCCTAATGTTTGTGTGAAATTTACCCTTAAGTTTCCAACGGTGTCCCTGTGTTCTTGATGAACTCACTATACAGTCACAGTCTCGATCCGCTGGACTAATTCCCTTCATAATTTTAAACATTTCAATCATGTCCCTTCTTACACTTTAATCTTATCTCAAAGCATCCCTTGTAGTCCTGGAATGAGCCTAGTCTCTTTTGTCTGGACTTTTTCTAGCCCTGCTATGTCTTTTTTCTACCCCGGAGACCAAAACTGAACCCCAGGTGACGCCTTATTAGTGTTTTAAAAAGCTTAAGCAGAAACTCCTGTGACTTGTACTCCACACATCATTGCGCTATATAAGCTGACATTCTGTCAGCCTTTTTAATGGCTTCTGAACACTGTCTGGAAGAATTTATTTTAAAGTAACAGCTGGGATCCCCTGTACTAATTATGTTATCTGTTAATCTCGGTTTGCCTAAACTGAAACTCTTTGAGTCTCTCCTCATAGCTCATATCTCTTCTGTGGACTTCCTCTAGCACAGACATGTCTTTTTTGTAATATAGATACTAAAACTATACACAGTAGTCCAGGTGAGGCCTCACTAGTGCATTATATAACTTAAGCATAACCTCCTTGCACTTGTACTTAACACATCATGACATATTCCCTAACACAGCCTTCTTAATGAGTTCTGATCACTGTCTGGCACCTGACAGTGACAAGTCCACTACAGCTCCTAAATCCTTCTCATAAGCAGTACAGTAAAACCTTGGATTGCGAGTAACTTGGTCTGCGAGTGTTTTACAAGACGTGCTAAAATTTGTAATAAATTTTAACTTGATAAATGTGCAAGGTCTTGCAATACGAGTAGTATGTACAGGCTTTGTCTGCCGAGCATCACGTGATCACAACTGAGCTGATGGTTCTTCACTGCGGGATTGTGGGTAATCATCTCCCATGCTCGGTCTTAGTCGGCGTGCCTCACTCATATAGTCAATATCCGTACGAGCTTATACGGTTTACTATAGCATGGTGACTACGTGTGTGCGTGTAAAGCATTTTTTTATTTTGTGTCCAAGTGTAGTGACTGTTCTTTAGTAACTGTACTGCAACAAAAAAAAAATTGTAGAAAAGCACCACCCGAATAAGGCTGTAGCGGTGTGAGCGATTAATCTGTTTAACAACAATGCAATGTCACATTTCCACGAAATTCTCAAAAGGAGGTAATAGCAATTTTCATTGGATACGTTTCCTTGTTAAAGTCACAGAAAAAGAAAGATTCCAGTGAGGCAACAGATAGCAGGGATTCCGTTAGTGATACTGAAAGTCGTCCTACACAATAACCCTCCTCCTCTCCTCTCCACTCCCTCACACCAGCCACAATTCTTTTCAAAGGTAAACTGCAGGTTGATTTGTTTTATGTATTTTTACTTTATATTTTCTATTAATCATTTTTATATGAATATTTTTGGATTGTGGAACAAATCATCTGAGTTTCTTATGGGGAAATTTGCTTTGATATACGAGTGCTTTGGATTACAAGCACATTTCCCGGAACGAATTATGCTCGTAAACCAGGGCGCCACTGTACCTTTAAGCATCAGACCTTCCATATTGTATTCAAACTTAACATTTTTAATTCCTATGTACAATACTTTACATTTACATAAATAAGTGAGTGTGGTCAGCTTGTGCCGGAAACCTTTGTTCATATGTATTTCTATATAGAGTTTTGAGAGAAACTTCAGTTGAGTGCTGAACTGATGGTTTTCTTTTTCAAATCACAGCCTGTCAAGTTCAAGTAACAAAGCTATATCCTGGCTTCCTACTGAAAGCTTCCAAATTGGAAGTGCATTTACGTAAAATTAGATGCTGAAATAACCTATAGAGTGTGGTTTGGAAAGAACAATTGAAAGAAAGTATCATGAGTATTGTGTTGTCGAAGAATTAAGGTTATAGGTCAGGTTTTTAAGACAGTGGTAGGACCAGCAAAGATGAAGCGAGAGCTGAGATGTGGGCAGCAAAGGGAGCTCTGGAGTAGAAATTAGGTGAAAGTGTTGAGATGTTGAGAATGCTGAGATGTATGTGTGGAGTTACAACAAAGGACAGAATAAAAATTGAGATGAGCAGAGGTACAACAAAAGTGTGAGAGCAATCTAACAAAGTACAGGAAAGGAGGCTGAAGTGGTATGGATGAGCAGAGACAATGAATATGTGAGCAGAAGAATGATAGGAATGGAAGTATAAGAGAAGAGAAAGCAAAGGAGACCAAAGCAGAGGTGGAAGGATAAAGTAAAAGAAGATCTGAAGGAAACATTTCTGACTGGAGAGGAGGTTAAGGACCCTGGAGTATGGAGAAGGTTGAACAAGCACAGTGACCTAACATGGAAGTGGGAAAAGATGAAGAAGAAGAAGGAAAACTGACATTTCTCACAGCAAGTGAATGCAACATGTGTCATTTTCAGATTAAGACAATAAGACAGACTTAAGAAAACACATGTGACCCTTCTATTAACGGAGTTATAGTAATGATATAGTAATAGGGCCAGTTTTGAAAAGATATCGATTTAGGGATGTCTATAATGTAAAGAAATCTTTATATATAATTTGATACTATTCGTATGTATGGTGTTCGCGTCAATACCCCATATGTATGGTGTTCGTGTCAATACCTCGACTCAATACAAGTTAGAACCATGCAATGGGACTCTGCCTCTGTAGTTAGAACACAACGTGGCAAACGCAGACGCAGTATTGCATGATTTGCTAAGAATGTTCAAATGCTTCAGTGACGCTGCTGGACGGCCGAGTATAGTAAGTTGGTGTTGGTTCGAGCAGATAACAGTAAGTTCGGTTGGTTTTTGGAACGTTGGTTTGGTGGGGTGTACTTTCCAGGACTAACATCGTCGACTAACTTAAACCCTTCGACAGCTCCGGAACCGTAAGTAATTTAGAACGTATCGCCATTTGCTTGGTACGTAGAAATCTATCTTTGGGCAGTTCGGTTTTGGCATCCATCCTTCTGACATCTATTGGCAAACTGAGTAATGACGGCTGGGTATTAACAACGGTAACTGTTTAAATTTTAGCCGATGTCAGATCTACAATGACCACACCAACATAATTATTACTCCGACTCTGATTAGAGTCATAAAATATGGCTTGCTTTGAAAATTTGTTTGCCGGAAAAAATCAAATGAGGTGCGCCGAAGAGCTGAGTTCACGTCTCGCAGCCCCGTTTAAACAGGCAACTCTTCATTACATCGGTCGAAAAGGTCTATTTTAAGTACAAATCAGTGCCATGATAACAAAATCATTTCAAGTACTTAAAAAACAAATAATTCTTTGCAGAGAAAGTATGGATTTCACAAACGTAGACTTTGTAGCCCAATTCAATCGGGCTCCCAGTCGCTCGTGTCTTATAAAAAAGTGCATAAAACAGTTTTCTGCACAAAACAAAGCACATTTTAATTCTACATTTTTACTAACCCACACACTGACACAAGAATCAATTATCCTGACATGTCTGCAGACAGTTGCTTTACCTACCTTGGGCACATTTCTTATGTTGATGGAATTTCAGGCTGTATGACATTAATAGTAACAGTTTGATAATTAATAGCCTTATAAGTGCAATAAGAAGGGATAATAACCATTTCTTCCTTTCACCGCCCTCTTAATTTAGATCTCAATCAATGTGCAGTATATTTTGTTAGAATTCGTTCTTCCAGATAGGCTCATACCTGACACACAATCTACAACAACAAGAGCGCCATCTGTAACTCGCAAGGCGGCAGTCACTTCCGAGGAAAAATCCACATGTCCAGGGGAGTCAATCAGGTTGATGAGGAATCCCGATCCATCTTTACTCTGCTTGATGAAGGCCAAATCGTTTTCTGAAAGCTCATAATACAGGGAAATGGCTCTGTAAGGTGTAAATCAAAAACACAGAGGAGCTAAATTAGTCCAGGGCCTTTGAGTCTCACTGATTCTGTTTAAAGCTCAAAGAGAACATTCTTACACAGAGTTCTGTACTGAAGCTAAGAGGGTAATTGGGATTAGTTCCAGTGATATACATTTTGAAAACTACGAAAATATGAAGCTTGCTTATAAGCATGTACAAAAGGATGTAAGAATCCACTTAGAATCATCTTGCTGCTCTTTAAGCTATGTTCTCATTTCTTTAGAGTTCAGAAGAATTTATTTTAGACTCAAATGCACAGAGCGCTAGGATTGAAAACACAGCTGAATGTTAAGAGCTGGGATGTTCTGATTGTCTGATGTCTGTCCATTGGCACCAAGTCTTTCAATTATTATGGTTGCTGAACTAAACATTCCAGAATTTTATTCACTGCTTTATGTTACATTTCTTTTCTAAATGGTAAGATGGCTGATGTACTGCAAGGCTCTCATTTTCCTTTATTATTTAATTCCTTTTCACTTTTTTGAATTGCTAAGGGAAAGTCTGAATTAGAATTACAATTTAATGGTTACTTAGTACCAGTATACCATAAACTGAATGCAAACTTGAGAAGTAGCCCACCGTACTTACGTTGATTTGATTGTGATGCATCTTTCTTGCTCATCTTTCCGGGTGTCTGTAAATCTGGTTTCTCCTGCTCTAGCAGATGCAATAATTCCAGCTTTGCAAACTAAAGAGTCTGTCAAGGTGGACTTCCCATGATCCACGTGGGCAATCACAGACATGTTCCTGATGTTGGACTTTTTGTCCATGATTGCCCTAATCTGGTCAACTGTAAAGTTCACCTAAGTACAAAAAAGGCATAAAATAAATTACTGTTTGTTACCTAACTTCGCAACAATTTGAAATTATAGTACAGAAAGACAATAAACTAAAGGATATATTCCCAGAACCTCCCCTCCTTGCATACAGACATCCTCTAAAGCTCAAACAACTGATTGTCCGAAACTCTATGTGTGGCTCAGTAGCAAGTGGCACATCTCCCTGCCTACAGAACAGGTGAGGCACCTGTGCACATATCTACACGACAGATCAGGTAGTTATACCACATTGCCAGCAGGACAATAAAATAAAGGGTCCGTTCACATGCAAATCTGCTAATGTGGTCTACCTAATCATGTGCATAGGATGCCCCAACACTGGACTGCACGTAGGGGAAGCTGGTCAGACACTGCGCCAGCGAATGAACTCACATAGATTTCATATCAATCAGAACAGTGTTGATCTACCGGTGGCATCACACTTTAACAGTAATGGCCACAGCATAAAGGATCTGAGGGTCACTGTGCTTATGGGTAATTTCAAGACCCAACAGGAGCGGAAGATTGACGCAAACAAAAGGAAATTAGTTTACGTCAGAGAATTTCAAAAACGGGGTTTAACTCACATGCATTTATTGGTTACTTTGCAAAAAAAATGATTAACTGCTGCTGAATTCCAAACAGAGAAACCTATCCTAAATTATGGTACAAAGTCATTAAACACAAGTCTCACAGACCTCATTTAAAAGATTCAGCATATTGGGACAGGAAAGATTCCAAATATTGTTTTTACAGAAGTTCTGAAATAAAAGTGAAACTAATGAAATAGCAACAATTCAAAGAAAAAAAAAATCTTACAGGTGTGTATCTGGAAAACCAAACACAGGGGTTGGCGAGCAAAGCAAGCAGGGGGTGAAGCCCCCTAGTTATTATATATATTTATATCTGCGTGTGTTCATCATGCACTTTTTGATATAATAAAACACTTAATAGAAAAATGTGACAGACTGAAAAATTATATGTTTTAGGCTTCAAATCATTTGGATGATATCCTAGGAAAGGAAGAAATCTACGATATAAGAACCTAACATTGCAGACTAACAAGCCATAAGATAATCTTTTATTGTTTTCAATGCCTGCTTTAAACTTAGGTTCATATTATCTAGATCAAAGGTCCCAATCCTGTCCTTTGGGACCCCAAACTGCCCAGTTTTTTGCTCACTGCCTGTAACAGTGTACCAAATGGGCCCCATATGATCCTTGGGTGCACAGTTTGATGATCCCAGAAGGGCCATCCATACAGGATCCATATTTTGGCAAATATATGGGACACATTTGGTGTCTGCTACCTTAGATATATTAATGTGGTACACTGGGGGACCTTGCAAGAATAAAGGTTGAGAACCAATGGGATGGATGGTATGACCGCTCTAGGAAAGTGGGTTTATAAAATGGATGCTTGCATTAAGTGCATTAAGTGCAAGTGCCAGCCTCGGTGTCCTGGTTAGTGCCTGCTATGAGATGTCCCTTGCTATCGGTAGCCCCAATTGCGGACTCCTCGACTCGCGCACAAGTCTTTCACTGAGGCCACTAGTTGGTAAAGCGGTAGGCACTCCCGAGAGCTGCTCTGCGCCTTCCCTGCCTTTTGCTCCCATACCGTCTTGTCGCATTATGTTACCAATATTTGCCCACCCAAAATAGAGCACAGCGTACTGCTCCCGCGTGACACCCGATCTAAAGGTGAGGCACGAAGCCCTGCAGACATGACCAGCGCTACCACCGTCTTCGATCGAGAATGGTAAAACTGCTGTCAACAAACCTATATACTATGCAATAGTCATACTGGAATTGCGACCAAAGCCACACCCGGTCCATTAACGGGCAAAGCGGACGGCGACTCTATTTATAAACGGGAGGGGACCTGCGATTTTTAATTTCTCGAACCCCCTCTAAGGACTACGAAGCTTTCAGTTGCGCAGTCGTTCTCCTGGATGAAATAAACGAACCAAAGCAAATAAACGAACCAAAGCAAAGACAACCTAAACGTTGGGAGTCCAAAGAAAATGACCGACGGAAAGCCAAAAGAGACATCGTGAGCATTCTTCTGAAGTGTCACACGGTCTGTAAATACGCTTGTTAAAGAAGAAGCAGGGCGCCACAGAGTTGTTGTAAACTGATATAACGTACGGGGCTACGTTTTCGACACGGTGGATTTTAGGCTTTTTCGGTGTCACTTTGCGTACACCGCCGCCGTGGGCTACCGTTAAACAAGTGACAGCCAGGTGGCTGTATTAATATTACTACGTCACTTCACTAGAAAGATCTAAAACGTCAGAAAGTGGCGTTCGCCGCTCATGATGGGAACACCCCGCTAGCCAAAACCGTTTTTTCCATGACAGCAGATGGGTTTTCAGGGGCTTACCATGGTGACGGATGGCTCCCGGTTCCGTACTTTGGCCTCTGCGGCGGCTCCTAAGCAGATTGCACCTCTCAGATGGAGGACTTGAGCGAGAAAGAGAGAGAGGAGTAGTGACGTAAGCACTTGATCGTGATCCGCATCCAGAGCTGCGCAGCGCCGCGCTAGTCCCAGGGACCAATGCGACCCAGTTTGATTGTCGGTGTCTGCCAAAATCGGAGAAGACAGCTGACTGCCCCCAGGAATAAAATAATCTCGTTACAGTCAGGACTTGGGAACGGGATTTCAACAGGATCCTTTAGTTAAGCCGACCTCGAGACCCTTTTTCTCCTTTTTTATTTTAAATGCCTAGTTACCACCTTCAGGACTTTAAAGCGCACCTGGCATTAATATGTTGGCGAAATCCTGGTTGTCAGACTAGTATAAGTGGAGCCAATATTCTGGTCAGCACTGAGTGCATGGTAGGAAGAAGCATGGACAGGGTGCCAGTATACTTATACAGACAATATTCACACCTTGAGTAATTTAGAATCACCAGTTATCCTGCATATCTTTGAGGATGTGGGGGTTAAAGGTGTGGTTGAACCCATGCAGACACGGAGAGAACACAAACAGCACTGCAGAATTCAAACCCAGCACACTTGATCCCATACCACCCTGCCGACCAGAACAAAGTATTCTAAACTTAATGTAATAGGTTGTGAGAAACAGAGGAATGGAATCATCCACTTTACGGCAAGTGAGTGGTCCTAAAATGGACCGCTGGCATCTTCAGCGGTTGCTTCTGCCACATCGCTCAGGTTTTTAGTGGTGGCATGTGCTCCTAACTGCTTTTTTCCTTCACCTGCTCATTCACGTCACCTGGCTCCAACTCACTCCACTCACCCGGAGTCAGAGGAACTCCCTACACCTCCAACCCCATGGCTCCAAAGCCAATATTCACATCCGAGACTCAGCACACAGCACAGCAAATGGACTGGGAGATGCTTCCAAAGTGCTCTAAAATTGTGAATTTCCGCTTGGGATTAATAAAGTATCTATCTATCTATCTATCTATCTATCTATCTATCTATCTATCTATCTATCTATCTATCTATCTATCTATCTATCTATCTATCTATCTATCTATCAAAGTGCTGTATCTGTGCCCCACACCAATGCCAACCTGCCCTTATGTCGGCTTGTCCAGGTATTCCTGTCTCCTCGGACGGGTCACAGCCATCTGAGGAACATCTCCCTCTCAGGTTTGGACCCAGCGGTGCTACACTGCCCTCTTCTCAGAACCCTCGTTCTTGAGGTTAAAACAAACTCCATCAGCCATTATATTTGAAGGGTGCAACGTGATCTGGTCTGCACTGACAGAAGTAATCTGTTGTGAGAGTGATTGTGCTCAATTACGGGGTAATTAGTCAGTTTTTCTCCCAACCGCTGCCACCAGTTTAACAACTCGGGATGTAAGAGACGGAGGAATGCAATCAGCCAGTTCACACTGAATGCTGGTGAGTGGCACTAAAATGGACCATTGGCATCTTCAGAAGATGCTTCTTTACCACACTGCTCAGCACTCCCAGCTGCTTTGTCTCTTTGCCTGCTCATTCTTGTCACCTGGTTCAGCCTCACTCTGCTCACCTAGAGTCAGAGGCATCCCATATGCCACACTATCCCTCAGGTCCTTGGCTCCTGGGGGACACATCCAAAAGGCTGTTTAAGTACTGTGTCTGTGCTGACCCAAACCCCAAAGCCGCTCGCTGAGCTGCTATTATGTCAGCTTCCCCAGTTATTCCCACCCGCTCCGACGGGTCTCAACCAGCTTTGGAACATGTCCCTCTCAGGTCCACACCCAGGGACTCTACACTAATTAAAACTCAACTTGCCCTGCAGTTATAAGTTACTGGATAGTGATTACAAAATGATGATGAAACCACAAGACTTTGGAAAATTGTGCCAATTCCATTTGACTGCAGGAAGTACGCTGAGAGATTCCAGTGGTTAATGAAACTGCATGGCCAACCTGAGCCGATGTCTATGAGGAGTTTGTGCTTGTCCCTATATAAATGTGAGTTTTCTGTGGTTATTCCACATTTAATCAGTTATTGTAAAAGGGCCTACTGGAAGTGGGTGTGAGGGTCCTCCATGACAGATGATTCCAGGCTTGTGCCCACTGCTGCCAAGATAGACTCCTGTAGTGCTTTAATTAGGTTAAGAAAATGGGTGGAATTTAATAGGGTCTAGATGTTTCATTCAACAGAGAGTCTGATTACTACTGGCTCACCCAAAGGTGAAAAAGCGATTCGTGGCCATCTGAACTTGCTGTGTTATTATTATTATAAAATTGTTTATGGTCACTACTGTTTCAATTGGGAACTCACAAATGTGCGCCTCTGTTTTTTCAGCTTTCTGTTCTGTTAGAATTCCATCACAATCATTATCTGACAATTATGTAATCTCCTCATGTCTGTCCAGGTTTTTGCCTGTACTCCAAGTTTACCTCCCATCATTCAAAATGTGGAGTTTAGTTAATTGGAAATTATTTAAAATACGCTCATCTGAGTGAACGTGTAACAATATGGTGGCACAGTGGTAGTGCTGCTGCCTCGCATCAAGGATATGGAGGTTCAACGCAATCTTGCCTCTTGTTTATTTTGCATTAACATTTATAAATACTGTAGCAAATCAGACCTGTGAGGAAAAATGCAGGTGACGGTTTGTATGGAGCAGAGCCATTAGTGCTACAGTGGCATAAAAGAATGTGAAGGTGGACATTGTGGAGCGGAGAGCTCATGAAGACACAGATTTTCTTTAAGGTGGCTTAAGTACTTCATCAGGCACCTGCCTAGGCGAAGAGTGATAGAGAGTTTGGGTCCCAGTTAAAAAAGAGCTAATAAATGATCCTTCCAAGGGCCATTAACTGCTGTTTTTGTCTGTATATCAGTCCTTACTCCACCTCACCTCAGGCTATTCCAATATGTTGAATCCACTAAGGAAGTCAAAGATACAATTATATTCCGTTATGTTTCATCCAAGGTTATTAAAAGCATAATGAAACATCCAGTGCTTCATGTGGCACCAAATTACTGGTGGTACTCTATTTGTGGTGATACAGTGACATTCAAAACAAACCTGTAAGGTCCCCATCTTACTGATCTCATTGGCTCTCCCTAAATTCTTTTATTCCAGCCTCTGTCTCCAGATCTTTCAGATCTCTTCTTACTCCCCCTGTTGCTTGGCTCACATTACAATATAATATGCAGTGGATTCAGAAGGTATTCAGACCCCTTCAATGTGGGCACACTTTATTATGTTGTAGATTTCATTTTAAACGGATGAAATTTGTATTTTTTTATCCATCAGTCTACACTCAATACCCCATGATGACAAAGTGAAAAGATCTGCTAGGAAAAAATGGGATAAACTACCCAAATCCAGGTTTGCAAAGCTTGTAGATACCTACTGTCACACACGTGCGATTAGGAGGCAGTCAAAAAGCCTAAAGGTGAGTGAAATATCACGAGATAAAGGATTGTCACATGATACTTACCTGACTCTCTTCTCTCTACAGAAAAACCAAGGAAAGATAATTACCTCCACTTCCAGGTTCCAAAATGGCCATCATGACGTCATTTCCGGCGACTCGATATGACATCACATCCAGCCATCACAACTGACTTCACTTCCGGTTCCACCAAGATGACGCTGTTTCTGACTCCTGCATTCAGCGTCACTTCCTGCCAACCATTTCCTGTTTCCATAATTCATTACTGTATTTAAACGCCATTTTGTACCATAAACTTTGTCAATTGTTACCTCTCACGACTCTTGATAATTTATTTTTGCATTTTTGTTTTAATTGTCCGCAGGACAATATATGGGGACGGTCCCCTAAACTTTATCTTTGTGGAGTTTCTTCTTTTTTTGGGATATATTTCCACACTACCCAAAAACACTCAAAGCTGTAATTGCTGTTAAAGGAGCCTCTATAAAGCATTGAATTACAGCAGGGGTCTCCAACACGTCGCTCGCGAGTTACCGGTAGCTCAGAACCCCTTTCCAAGTCGCTCGCTAAAGAGTTAATGAATCCTACATAAATTTGAAAACTTGATTAGTCAAATAAGGGGTGGGCGATCTTTCCAAAAAAGTCATATCCACAATCTGAATTGCAATCTGTCTTTTCAATATGGCATACACTTAAAAGAATATCCGGACTCATAAACATCAAGACCTAAGTTACACTTTATTTTAAATATCATACAAAGTTGAATTCAATTAATATATCAGAAAAGGAGTGGAAAGTAGCAATGCAGAGAATTCACTCAAGCTCCATATGTGCAAAGCATACAATTATACAACTCAAAATTATATATCAAGCACATCTGTCTCGACTAAAACTCTCCAAAATGTCTCCAGGGCAAGAGCCAACCTGCGAACGTTGCAACCAAGCCCCAGCCTCACTAGGTCACATGTTCTGGGCCTGCACCAAATGAACATTATTCTGGACAAAAATTTTTAATTACCTCTCAGACAGCCTTGGACTCACAATCCCTCCTAACCCATTAACAGCTGTGTTTGGGGTTCTTCCAGAGGGGCTTAAAGTGGAGAAAGACAAACAAACTGTGATTGCATTCACTACACTCTTGGCACGCAGACTCATTCTGATAAACTGGATGAACCCAAACTCTCCTCTTGTAAGTCAGTGGGAAACTGATGTGTTATATTATTTGAAATTGGAAAAAATCAAATACTCAGTTAGAGGATCTGTACAGACTTTCTTCAAAACATGGCAGGATCTAATCAGTAATATTTTAAAATAAGTTTATAAAGCACAGAGAATTTATTAATTTAGGTATGTTTACAAGCCTTAAAATTTAACGCGGCTTGGCTTGCTCTCTCTCTCAGGGGTGGGGATTGATCTGTTCTTAACTCAATTTTTCTTTTTGTAAAAACTCGATTGCTTTGTATGGATTGTAATAAAATTAATAAAAAAAAAAGTTGAATTCAATTGTTCTCTCGTTCACTAGCTAAGCGGAGTTAAGGAACACGCACCGAAGCTGGCGAGTGAGTGACGAAGGCCACCCCCCTCAGCCCTCTGTCTTTTTCTCGGATTAGTGCAAATAAATTGTTACCCCAAGCGAAATATGATAAATAGCGAAACGAGAGAAGTCGCAAAATCAACCGGAATGTTCAAGCAAATTAAAGAAAAAAAAACCCAATCTAAATTTGTTAAGTAGTTCTCTCGTTTAAAGCACACAGACATACAGACAGACATTGGATTTTCTTTATTATATATTAGTAAACCTTCAAAATAATGTGCAGTTAAAGTCTCAACAGCATTCTCAGCATTTCTGGAGCTTAGAGCCAGATAACTATAAGAATCTTCACCAAGCAGCTCTGAAAATGTCTGCTTTGTTTGGGTCTTTATACCTCTGTGAGTCTGACATGAATGTCATGAAATCAAAGTTCAGAACAAGACTGACAGACGAACATTTAAAAGACTCCATAAGAGTGAACCTCAGTGGCTCCACTCCACCAGACACCTGCCTCTCTTGGTGACTCCATGCAGTGCCAGTCATCTGACTAACTAAAAAACACACCAGGCATGAAACTGGATCTGTGAATAAAGTGAAACAGTGACATGTGACAAAATGACAAATGAATAAGGAAGATCTGTGTATTTGGAATTGCATTGTTTGGTTTTGACAGCATTCATGTTTTAATTCAATAGTGTGAGATATGCTAGAAAATGCATACAGACATACAAAATGCACTTGCAGGTGGACTAAATATTTTTGTGATGTTTTAATGCAACATGTGAATTGTGGACACCAACATTTTGTAAATGTTCAGGCAAAAAAAGCTTATTCAGTTTGTTTGGGTTGAAATAAGCTATGAGAATAAACGTTAGAAAACAGGAGTAGCTCTCGGCCATTTTCATTTTGTAAACGTAGCTCTCAGGGGAAAAAAAGGTCGGAGACCCCTGAATTACAGGGTTAAAATGCTTATATGAATGAGAGATTTCAGTTTTGATTTTTAATAAATTTGCAAACCTTTCTGATAGTATGCTTTCACATTGTCATTATGGGCTATTGAGTGTAGATTGAGTGAGGATACAAAATTGCCCTGGCAACAACTGGGTACTAACTCATTAGCTATGTTAATCTTAACTGATACAGTCACACACTTCTACCAATGCCTGGCACCTCAAAGAAACAACATCTTCATTGATTTCATATACGTCTTCTCCCCCAGCCCAATGTCCAAATATTTGTTGATGCTAAGGGGTCACGTTGGCTATTGAATAGATGCTCCCAAGCACATACAAGCCTGCATTCTCCATTATAAATATGAAATTTAATGAAAATATATTTAGTTATTAAAAAACTAGTACAACTTTGAAATTAAAACAAAAAAGAACAACACTTAAGATGCAAGATGAAAGATGTCACCATCTTAAATGGGTGCCATTAATATACCTAATAGAAATGGAGTTGTCACAGGCCTAACCGTCTTAATGGAAATACATATTAAAGATAACAGAAGCAGGAAAAATAAATAGCAATAACGTGCTTGCCATTCTCGCAGACTTCTATTTATAAAATGGTCAGTAAATACTTAATGCATACAACAGATGGCAGTGTAGGATAAATGGTTCCAACAAAAACACCCTGCATGTGCAGAATTTCATAATGCATCTACAATATGGTTCCTGCATCAGATTACAGGAAGTCTGAATTATTGCAAGGTTATTATTTTGACATTCGTTTTCGGTTCCATTGCTAACTAAATAGGATGATTAATCAGCTTTTTAAATTATTAAGGAATTAAATTGGTTATCACGGTGTATTTTATGTACAATAAAACCTATTAAGTGGTGTCTGACTGGCAAGACATTACTGGAAACAAGAGCAACTCTGCAGAGGGAAGTCCTAAATGATGGAGGGATGGAGAGACCCACACTGGTAGAGAGATAGAACAAATGGATATGGCATTCTGGAAAGGCAGGAGTGACTACAGGTTGGCTGATCTTATTGAGAAAGGTGACTGAAAGGACAGCAAGTGACCATGAGATTCTCTTGGACAGAAGTGTGAAATTTTGACTGTACTGCACTGCGCAGTGTCCCACCCATTAGACTAAGAGTGGGATAGCAAGAGATTTGTGATTTATTGCTGACAGATATCAACACAACACTCCTAGCTGGGGATGCTGGAGATCAGAAAGGACTGACATGAGTCCAACAACAACGAGGCAGCACACAATTGACTTTATAAGAAAATGGGCAACTGTCAGAAGACACATCATCTTCATAGGTCACTAGCTGATATACCCAGCATTGCCCCGGAGGAAAATAAAGTATTTTTTTGTTTGAGAAAAATATCATTAAAAAAACACAACTTTAAAAATAAAAATAAATGAACAAACAATGAAGAATCACTAATGTGCTTGTCTTGCGGACTTGTATATATGTTATCATCCAGCTGACCCTTGGAACTGGCCACCTCTATTTAATTTCAAAAGCAACAGGGGCGTAGTGGTGCTCAGACATAAAGAATGCTGGCCATCACCTCCAATTCGCCCTCTGGTGGTCGTTCCGAGTGTCAACTGGATGATAACGTGCATACAAGACCGCAAGGTCACCCCCCCCATCCTACCCAGAAGGGGGTGGGTTAGGGTTGATTTCACCCTACAGTATTTTTACTCGATCAATGAAAAACATGTGTACCAAGTTTCATGAAAATCGCTCCAGCCATTCGGAAATGATGCTGGAACATACATACACACACAGATTGACTTTTATATTTATTTAGATTAAGGACCCAGGGATGCAAGGATCCAAGATCCTGGTATGGAGAGGTCTAGCTTGGTGTCCATGTAGCAAAAGAAGGACTGCTCCGACCCCAGACCTTATCGTCTAATAGCCACTTCTTTCGAGAGGCACAGTTGAGTCTTAAATCAGGAAACATATTGATGGAGAGGTGGATGAGTGGGAAAATCACTTCACCTGGTAGACAGGTTCAACAGTTTATATAAGTGGTTCTGAGGATTTTGTTTACCTTTTGCTGTTTTCTGAATTGAGCTTTTTGTTTCTCCTGGTTTTTTATTCTTGTATATTGAGCCTCCTAGTTGGCATCACTGCAGGTATTAAGAGATGCCTAGAGATGTCCCTTCCAGTTAATATACCTTTCACCATGAGCAGAATTAGCAGTTCAGCCATGGCTAAAATGTTTTACTTTAGTACTATAATATACAGTAATATATACATTTAGTAATATAATATACTTTAGTACTGTATATTAAGGTGCATTTTGGCTATCTTTGTGGCTATTATAGTGACCAACCTCTTTAGTCCATTGGTCCTTAACATGTCTTTTTCTTGTGACTCAGTTTTGCCTATTGTGTGTGTTCATATCCCAAAATTCCTGAGGAACAGCTGCTGATCATCGTGGGTCGACTGTGAAGAACTGCCATTGACTGTCATCTGTTGTGGGGAGTGCTGGGTTTACTATAGGATAATTGTCGATGAATGTTATCTAGGGGACTTGTTTCAGTCATGCAAGTGGTGACCCATCACAAGTCAAGTCAAGTCAAGTTGGGGAGCATGCACTGGTACAGTGCATTTATGCACCCACTACACGACAAAACAACTCGGAATCCCGGTTGGTAACCCCCTAGGAACACATGGGGTCCAGTCCCACCCTCTATCTGCTGCAGCCAGGTGTTACGTGCGCGACCCCTTGGCCTGGTCCAGCCACTCAGGTCCACAATAATGAGGATCTAACAAGCTGGATTACCCTTAGGGGAAACACGCCACATGGCCGTAGTGCCGTAACTGATGCTCCCTCACAATGCAGCCGGTAATGTGCCTCATTCGGGACTCCATGAGCAGCCGCTCATTCGACACAAAGTCAAACCAGCGATACCCAAGGATTTTCCGGAGAGACACAGTACCAAAGGAGTCCAGTCTTCATCTCAGGTCACCCATCTCGGGGCTTTCAACAAATCCTTTGTGATCCTTTCTTATTCATGTCAATTGTAATTCTCGACTCAGTGCAACTGAAATATAGATATCTCGTGACCCACAGTTTTAGAAACATTCCTTTAGTCCATTAACATCTCTTTCCCCTGTTAGTGTCCTAGCATTGCTGCGTCAAGCTGTACATTCTGGCCTTAGAAAATAAATTCATAACTGGTGGAAGGAAAGCCATTAGTATTGGCAGGTCTTGATGTCAGATCATCACACAATATCATTATAACATCAGAAAAATGTCTGACCAGAGCAGACCATTCAGACCAACAAACTGACCAGTCCTATTCACCTAATTCCTACAAAACAACTTCAAGTCCAGTTTTGAAGGTTCCTAATGTCCTCCTGTCTACCACACTACTCTGTAATGTGTCCCACATGTCTTTGACTCTCTGTGGGAAAAAAAGCTTCCTGATGTTTGTGTGAAATTTACCCTTAACAAATTCTAAACTGTATTCTTGTTGAATTCACTATAAAGTGACAATCTCAAACCACTGTGCTAATTCCCTTCTTAGTTTTAAACACTTTGCTCAGGTCATCTCTTAACCTCTGTTTGCTTAAACTTAAAAGGTTCATCTCCTTTAATCTTTCCTTATAACTCATTCTCTGCAGTCTGGAAATCAACCTAGTTACTCCTGTCTGCTATATCTCTTTTATGGCCTGGAGATCAAAACTGCACACAGTACTTCAGATGAGTGCATCATATAGCTTAACCATAACCTCCTTTAACTTGTACTTCACACATCAAGGCGCTATATAACCTAACCTTGATAGCCATCTTAATGGCTGCTGAACACTGTCTGGCAGTTGAGAGTGACGAGTCCATTACAACTCCTAAATCCTTCTTATAAGCAGTACTGTAAAGCTGAAGACCTCTCATCCATCCATCCATCCATCCATTATCCAACTTGCTACAGTATATCTTAACAACAGGGTCATGGGGGCCTGCTGGAGCCAATCCCAGCCAACACAAGGAGCAAGGCAGGAAACAAGTAGGCAGACAGGGTGCCAGCCCACCGCAGGGTACACACAAACACACAACCACACACCAAGCACACACTAGGGACAATTTAGGATAACTTGCATGTCTTTGGGAGGAAACCGGATCACCTGGAGGAAACCCACGCAGACACGGGGAGAACATGCAAACTTCACGCAGGGAGGACCCAGGAAGCGAATCCGGGTCTCCTTACTGCGAGGCAGCAGCACTACCCAAGAGCTCTCATTCTGTATTCAAATCTGACATTTTTACTTCCTACAAGTATTACTTTATATTTACTTACATCAGATTTCATTTGCCACACATCTGCCCAAGCCTGTTTACTGTCCAAGTCCCTCTGTAATGATTCAACGGATTTTAGATTATCTGTCAATCCACCTATCTTGGTATCATCTGCAAACGTATCCAGCTTGTTACTTATATTCCTATCCAAATCATTTATATATTTTAAACACAGCAGCAGCTCAAGCAAAGAACCTTGAGGGACATACGCTTAACTTCACCCAGTTCTGATAAGGTTCCTCACACCATCACCCTCTGCTGCCTGCTTTTAGCCAGTTTTGCAGTATTCTACATGCTACGCACTGAACTCCCACTTCTTTTACTTTGATCATTTTTCTATTTTTTGTGGTAACTTAACAAATGCTGAAAATCAAGATAGATAATATCATAGGCTCCTCTCTGATGATATCCTTTTTTTGCTTCCACATAGAATTCCAACATGTTAGTAAAACATGATCTCCCCCATCTGAACCCATAATGAATGTTCTCTTAAACTCCTGTTCTGTCTCTGCACTGATCAATCACCTTAATAATTCTTTCCTTGATTTATGTTAAGCTTACTGCTCTATAGTTACTTTGATCTACTCAATCACACTTTTTATATAATGGAATAATATTTGCTATTTTCAAGGCCTTCAAGGAATTTCTCCAATGTGCAGTGACTTTCTAAAAATATGAGCCACGGGTTTATACATGTACTTACTAACTTCCTTAAGCAAATATGTTATCTTGTCCTGGTGTTTTGTTAGAAATGTAGATCTCAGCCTATTTAATCTCAGTAGCATTTCTCCCTCTACAATTTCCAAACCACTCAGTACCTCCTTAGTAGTCCCTGCTACTTCTGGGAGGTTATCCACTTGCTCACATGTGAAAACTTCAAAAAGATGCAAGTTCAGAGCATTTGCCATTTCACTGTCTGTATATTTTAGTCCCCCTTTGCTCTTCCTGATACACTTTACTTTCATCTTAACTGTTCTTTTACTACTAAATACTGAAATAATCTTTTTGGGTCATCTTTTGCCTTATCTACCATATTTCTCTCTAACTGCCTTTTAGTTTTCCTAATATCCTTCTTAATGGTTGCCCTCATTCTCTCCTACATGCCTAAAAGTAAAGAATAGCATACTATGGAAAACTGAATGCAGTGTAAGACTACTCATGGTGTGGACTGATGTCAGGTTAATTTTTTGAGAGTCCGAGTTTTCAAAAAATGTATGTAACAGGGGATTATGATCGCAGCTTGTAAATCATCCAATTTAGACTAAAAGGTTGACGGCTGGCAATAAAGTAGGCAACACTTAAATGGGAACAGATGACTTGTGTCACAGTTCAAAATTGTAAGAACAGAAATATACCAACATAGGCTTTAAATTTTTTTCCTTAATTAAGAGCAAAGTGGTTTGTGGCTCCATACAGCCCTGAAACTGGATAATGAACTGATGGATGCATGAACAAAATTTGCAGAATGTTATGTGAGGGTCATACCAAAATTAATGAGCAAAGCCGCATTACATATATACATATAGCAATTGAAAACTGAATTTTGTTTGACAGGTAGTGCCATTTCTTGTCACACCTTTGCGTTACTAATGATGTCATTAGCTTAAATCACCTGACAACACAGATGTTAGACAAATGTTTGACAGTGATGTATTGTTCCATAAGAATGCTGTGATTGAATTTCTTGTTAAACAGGAAATTCCCATGGTTGATATTCACCAGGCAACACGGTGGCGCAGTGGTAGAGCTGCAGCCTTGCAGTAAGGAGACCTGGCTTTGCTTTCCGGGTCCTCCCTGCGTGGAGTATGCATGTTCTCCCCGTGTCTGTGTGGGTTTCCTCCCACAGTCCTAAGACATGCAGGTTAGGTGCATTCTAAATTGTCCCTAGTGTGTGCTTGGTGTGTATGTGTGTGCGCCCTGCAGTGGCCTACTTGTTTCCTGCCTTGCGTCCTGTGTTGGCTGGGATTGGCTCCAGCAGACCCCCATGACCCTGTAGTTAGGATATAACAGGTTGGATAATGGATGGATGGATGGATGAGAGGTCTTCAGCTTTATAGTACTACTTATAAGAAGGATTTAGGAGTTGTAATGGACTCGTCACTCTCAACTGCCAGACAGTGTTCAGCAGCCATTAAGATGGCTATCAAGGTTAAGTTATATAGCGCCTTGATGTGTGGAGTACAAGTCAAAGGAGGTTATGGATAAGCTATATAATGCACTCATCTGAAGTACTGTGTGCAGTTTTGTTCTCCATGCCATAAAAGAGATATAGCAGACAGGAGTAACTAGGCTGATTTCTGGACTGCAGAGAATGAGTTATAAGGAAAGATTAAAGGAGATGAACCTTTTTAGTTTAAGCAAACAGAGGTTAAGAGATGACCTGAGCAAAGTGTTTAAAACTAAGAAGGGAATTAGCACAGTGGTTTGAGATTGTCACTTTATAGTGAATTCAACAAGAACACAGTTTAGAATTTGTTAAGGGTAAATTTCACACAAACATTAGGAAGCTTTTCTTCCCACAGAGAGTCAAAGACATGTGGGACACATTACAGAATAGTGTGGTAGACAGGAGGACTTTAGGAACCGGTTTCCTCCCACAGACATGCAAAGACATGCAGGTTAGGTGCATTGGAGATCCTAAATTGTCCCTAGTGTGTGCTTGGTGTGTGGGTGTGTGTGTGGCTGGCGCCCTGCCTGGGGTTTGTTCCTGTCTTGTACCCTGTGTTGGCTGGGATTGGCTCCAGCAGACCCCCGTGACCATGTGTTAGGATATAGCAGGATGGAAAATGACTGACTGACTGATATTCACCATAGGCTTTAGTCTGCACGTATTGATGCTTGCATGGCTGCCAGTACTGCGAGAAGTTCAGTGAAGCATGTAGTATGCTGTCGAGCAACCTCTACGGAACACAAGGAATGCACTCAATAGAGATGACAGACATATGATGGTGAGAGAAAGAGTGACACAACTAGGAATAGGATTCAATGCAGTTCAAGAGATTACTGAAAGCTTGGAGTACTGGAAAATTTGTGCCCACTGATTCCTACATTTACTGACTGAAGACCAAAAACATCAACGCAAAAACATCTCGTCACAGCTGGTTCTCAGTATTGTGACGGTTGACATAAGTTGGTTTCACCATTTCGAACACTAAGGCAAAACATTAAAGCATGGAATGGCATCATCTGAATTCACCAAGAAAAAAGAAGCCAAAGACTGTGACAAAGATTGTGGGTATTGTCTTTTGGGATGCAGAGACGTGTGTTCTGATCGAAGTTCTGCAGCCTAGAGAAACCATAAATTCTGCTCTTTATGTCCAAACATTAAAGAAGCTCTGCTGTGCATTGCATGATCAACACTCTGGAAAGAAAACCATCCTGCAGCAAACAACACTTAGCCCCACTCTGCTTGTTTGACCTTGAAATAAATTGAAAGAATGGGATGGGATGGGAAGTTCTCCCTCAATTTCACCACAGTTTTGGTCTGTTACATCCCAATTGCAATTTTTTTGGAATTATAACGACTAGATGTCAGACCAACACTACAAGAGCTCAGAGGCCATCCAGCAACCTATAGATAGATAGATAGATAGATAGATAGATAGATAGATAGATAGATAGATAGATAGATAAAGGGTATTGCTCACACCCTTGTACCCTCAGACCACACGTCAGACACCAGATAAAAATCCAATAATTATTTATTATAATAGTAATTGTGCACAAAGCACCACCACTCCACTATTCTTAAAAAAACAATAACCAATAAATCACAATCCTCCACTCCCAGACGCTTAGCCACCCTGCCTCCCAACTCAGCTCATTGTCTGGGAGTTCCCATGATCCTTTTATACTCCCTGACCCGGAGGTGTTCCTGCCCAACAGTCCACAAGTCCTTATTCCTTCCGGGTCAGGGTAAATAGTCCTTTTCTCACACCGGAAGCCCGTCGCTCTTCCTATGACGAACTTCTGGGTCATAGGGCACAAAGAACTCTTCGGTCCTCCCTGCAGCTCCCTCTCGTGGCCCCCATGGCATCCAGCAGGTTGGTGCATTAAAACTCCATTGTCCGTGATGCCCTGCTGGTCTTCTGGGGACCTCCATGCTGCAAGGAGGGCTCCACCTGGCGGCTTGGGGGTATTGGCCAGGATAAACAGCTGGCCATCCTCCACAATAGATAGATAGATAGGCACTATATAATAGATAGATAGATAGATAGATAGATAGATAGATAGATAGATAGATAGATAGATAGATAGATAGTTTATTAATCCCAAGGGGAAATTCACATAATCCAGCAGCAGTATACTGATACAAAGAAACAATATTAAATTAAATAGTAATAAAAATGAAAAAAATGAAAAAAATTAAAAAAGCAGACAATAACTTTGAGTAATGTTAGCATTTACTCCCCCGGGTGGAATTGAAGAGTCGCATAGTGTGGGGGAGGAACGATCTCCTCTGTCTGTGAGTGGAGCAGGACGGTGACAAAAGTCTGTCACTGAAGCTACTCCTCTGCCTGGAGATGACACTGTTAAGTGGATGCTGTGGATTATATATGTGAGTGTCTTCAGGCAGCTGGAAGGGGACTTATTGTTCTGTCCGAAAACTGGAAGATAAAGTTTTAGAGCAAAACAGGGAGGTGTGTGCAAAAAACAAAACAAAAAACGGTGGACAGCAAAGCGAAACTGAAGCCCAATATGAAAGACAATAATCATGGTCAAAAGAACAAGAGGATCAAAACCAAAAGTACATGCGAGAAATAAGCACAATGAGTTTTGTTATTTGCTGATTGGACAAGGATTTTAATTTATAGCCGTCCTTTTATCCCTTTGTGTCGATTATGCATATGTCTCCACCTCAGAGCAGCACTGGAAGTGGACCTAATAACAAAATTAAACAAAGGCAGCATTTGAGGGCTCAAAATCATATCAAATCATGACAGTTATTCGGTAAGGGTATCTTTAAACTACCAGAAATGTAACTGATGGAAAAAATGTGTCCTAAGAAAACAAGATTTTATAGAAAAATAAATCACGTTGGGTACATGAAAATGTCGTAGTTGTTTTTTTAACAAAATAGCTACTCATTAAGACCCTTGTATATTATGCCATGGACCTGCTTACCCAAATTGTAAATATAGGTTCTACATCTAACAATAACTAATCCATAAAACTAGACATTCATCCATTATGTAAATATGCTTACAGATTCTATGCCAGGGTTGGGAAGTGGTTGGCTAGGTGGGTTGGGCAGCACAATCAATAATCCAGGTTCAGAGTGTTTTGACTTTAGTTCATTTTGGTTTTTAATAAATTTGCAACCCTTTCGGAAAGCATGTTTTCACTTGAGTGTAAATTGATGGAAAAAAATGGTAATTCCTTTAAAATGAAATCTACACTGCATCAAAAGGTGTAAAAAGTGAAGAGGTCTGAATACTTTCTGAATCTGCTGTCCAGTGATTCTCGTGTCAAGTCCATGTAAAAAAGTCTTCTTTCAGTGTTGAATCAACCATGCTTTATGCAAGAGCTACAAAGTGCATCATAATATCGGAACACAATACAATCCATCCATTTTCCAAGTACAGTATTCTGACCAGGGTTACTGGAGTGGTGGTGACTTTCCTAGCAATAAGGTGCAAGGCATAAACAATCCCCACATAGGGTGCCAGTCCATCGCAGGGCGAACACACACACACACATACCCACCACACACTCAGTCACTGGGGCCAGTTTAACATCACAAGTCCACCAAACCTGCATGTAGACTAAAATAATGGATACCACCTGTCCCTCACACACTCACTAACGCATAGTGTGCACATCATATTTATTTCTGCCAGAATTTAAGGTTTTTTACTTTGTTTATCCTATTATATAATCACACCAAAACTCTATTATCATACTGTAGTATCATAATCACACCATTATCATGTACTCATTGTTCTTATATGCATAATGATTTTTTACATTTTGAACTCTATGTGGCATAATGTATATAGACTAATTGAAATGGCTCCCCACTCACTATGGCAAGCGTTTTGCGTAGTGAGAAAAGCGCTACATCAATGGAAAGAAATAGTAATAATAATAGTAAAATATACAAATTAGTCGTCATCTTGACTAAAAGTAAAATAAATGATACTGTCATTCATTCGATTTTGTTTATCCTAATCCTAAAACAATAAGACTTCGCACGATGTGTAATATGATCATCTCACCTGCCTCTGGATCCCTGAAATGGATTAATTGGGTGGTGCAGACCGATAGTACAGAAAATGGATGGATGATGGTTATATTGTATATGGTCATAGGAATGCCGTTGCAGAAAACATAAAATGTAAATTTTACTAACGTAGCCAATATGTTAACTATTTTTCAACGTCTAAATGCCTTAAGACCCGCGTAATGTGTCCGAGAATACGCTTGCTGCAAAAAGTCTTTCCCGCGTCAGGGAGAAAACTTTTATCTGTTTAGATTGAAAGCATTAATGTCCAATCATCACCAAGAACGTGATCACAGTCGTCACTAGCCACCAATCATATTGCGAATAACCGTAACGGTAATTGGGCGGGACTAAAGAGGAAAGGCGCATGTTTAGAGGAGGTCAACTTCCGACAAGGCATTCTTTAGAAACGTGTGGCTTCTGTGAGAGTGGAGATGCTTGGAACTACAAATAACATGGAAATGATTCGAACTTCTCAAAATCCGCACTAGCGACATGATTTGGCAATCGTAAGGTGAAAATATTCTGTAGCTGTCATCTTGCTTTGAAGCGCGGGATGGACGAAGGGAGTGGACCGAGACGTCGCAGTTGTCTGCAGATGTGGACGGAGGAAAACAATAAGATTGTCACCAGATGGGAGGTGAGTACTTGGCGTCGCCTAGGTACATACTCGGACCTTATCGCAGTAATAAAATTCAATGTTTTAACTGCCCACTAATGTAAGTAGACAAGACAGTCCTTTTGCTGTTAAGGCGCAAGACTGTCGCCTTACGTTCAGAGTTTCACCTGTTGTGGGGTCAAAAAAAGCTGAGTTGTGACGTATTCTGATTTTGTAAATTGGCATGAAAATCGATTTATTAGCCTTTTAATAATCATAATAATAACAACAACAAAAAAGTTACAGGGCATCAGTCTAGGTTTTTAGACCAGAGAATTTACCGTTGCAAACTGCTCTTCAGTACTTTCTTTTGTATTTCCATCAGTTTATTATATAATAGTTTATAGTTGTAAGTGCCTAATTTAATAATTGTTTGTATTTGTGTGTGTTTGACCTGTGCGCCGTGTGAAATGATTTGATTTGATTTGTTAAGTGCAGCAAGGTGGCGCACTGTGTAGTTTGGCTGCCTCACATTTTCTTATCCGTGGCATCTAAAATAAAGCCCGCTATTTCCATATCTGCGATGTCGTGCGGGTGTCCAATGAATTCAAATAATGGAAGGATGTAACGTTTAACGCGTATGTAACGTTTAATACGTATCCAGTATCTATCAATCTATCTTAAAAACTTTATGATTGCTGTATGTTGCTCGTTCTTTAACTTGCTTGTGATTTTTTTTTTGTACTGGTGTCCTGTTTGCATTTAACCTGCAAATTCTAATCACATGATGGCACAGAATTAGAGAAAATCTAATGAGACTTTTCGCAAAATTGTCTGCAGGATAGTATTTAATAAAAATACTTATTGCCCAGTCCTTTTTGGATGCTGCTGATTTTCTGAAATAAGAGAACAGAAACGAAATGCATTAAATACTGTATTGAATGTTTTTTTTTTTCACATATTCATTTTAATTACTGGTTAAGGGTGCAACATTATGGCAAAATTGATAATTAAAGATTGATATAATTGTGATTATTCATTTCAATTAACAGCGCTACAGTGAAATATAGATAGATAGATAGATACTTTATTAATCCCAAGGGGAAATTCACATAATCCAGCAGCAGTATACTGATACAAAGAAACAATATTAAATTAAATAGTAATAAAAATGAAAAAAAATTTAAATAAAATTAATGTTCGCATTTACTCCCCCGGGTGGAATTGAAGAGTCGCATAGTGTGGGGGAGGAACGATCTCCTCAGTCTGTCAGTGGAGCAGGACAGTGACAAAAGTCTGTCACTGAAGCTACTCCTCTGCCTGGAGATGATCCTGTTCAGTGGATGCAGTGGATTCTTCATCATTGACAGGAGTTTGCTTAATGCCCGTCGCTCTGCCACAGATGTTAAACTGTCTAACTTTACTCCTACAATAGAGCCTGCCTTCTTAACAAGTTTGTCCAGGCGTGAGGTGTCTTTCATCTTTATGCTGCCTCTCCAGCACACCACCGCGTAGAAGAGTATATGTACTTATGTACTTACCAACTGCATACACTGTATTCTGCACACATACAGTACCAGATAACCATCATTTTGTGTTATGGTAATTTGAAATTGCTCATCAGTTGATTAGTTTAAAACTAAAAAAAATAATCTTTATTATTGTTTTATTTTTACAATAAAGATACAGCACAATTATTAAAAACATTTGTGGCTGTTTTGAAACACAGTAAATACACAAATAATTATGAATTAAAAAATAAGTATAAAACAAACATTCCTTCATTTGTATTAAAAAAAAAAGTTAATTCTAAAGAAACATGTGTCACCACCACTCTAAAATGTAAAATGTAGAAAAATGTTAAACATGTAAATATTAAATTGGGGTTGTGCTGTACTAAGAAAACAAAAGTTGCATGTATATATAAAAATGAAAATATAACATCTTAAACAGCAGTTATGCAAGATAAAGAAGTGAATATAAACACTGATTGTTCAATTTTACAGATGTGTTGACACATTATTAATTAATTATTAGTTCATGTATTTATAGCAAGTTCAAGAAATATTTAGATGATAGCACATTATTAGATGCTGCTGCCAAAGCTCTGTTGTCTTGTCACCACCACCTCTTAAGAAGTTTTGTGTGTCCTTGTTCTTGAGAAAAGTAGTGTAAAGTATGTCTCACTCTGTTAATGGAAGCAGCATTGCAAGCATCTGCTTATCAATATAATGAAACATTCTGATTACATATGCTTGCATAGTTCTAGTAAACCACAAGACTGTTGTGTTGCATAAAGTGACACTTGTTTCATATCCATTTCAATTTGGAATAAGGTAAAGGCAAAGCAACTTCAGTAAAATAATTATAAGAGAGGATGACATACCTGTTGCCATGAGTGTTGATGATTTTTTAAAGCCTTCACTGTGCACATCTTTAATCGGAGGCTTGTCTTTAGTTAAATCAAAGGTGTTGGTTTGTTTGGTCTGAATTTGCATTTGATTGCTTGCTGGATATGGATCAGAGTTCTAGCATCAGCAAGTATTTATTGGTTATCTGTGTCACTGATCTAATGTTACTGGAACTTTATGCTGCTAACTTATCTTTTATGTAGTCTTCAAAATGAAATATGTAGTTGAATTTTAGATGGTTTCATTAAAGTTTGCTTGTAGTACTGCAACAGTATGCACAGAAAACAAAATAATTCTTAATTACAAACAATTCTCTCCATTTTGGCATTAAAACTTATTAAAAAGTCTCAGGTCAACATTACTTCTCAGTTTTCTGAAGGCTGCTCCTAACATGATTCATATGATTTCAGTGCCTGCAATTCCCAAATGCACCTGAGTTTAGTGAATATGTCCCTGATTGATTACAACACTTATTTGTTTAGCCTTCTGTAAACTGGGAACCTTGATTCCTGATAGAGCTGGAGTACTAAATAGAATGTAACAATCAATATTTTTCATGATTAGCATATTGTGTCATATGAATATATGATTAATTGTGCAGCCCTAATTACTGGCTAATACCATATTTAGAATTTGTCATTCTGACCGGACACAATGAATGCAGTCTGATAAATGACAAATAAAAAACAGATTTAGGCAAGTATGGACCTTTACCAGTTTTCCCTTTGGACATAGAATGTCAGTATACCTTCTTGGTGGGAGCTGGAACTTGTGTTGAAGATCATAAAGAGTCTGGTTGATGCTGTCTGTTGTTTGAGTAGGATGCAATCACACCAATCACCTTTCTTAAAAAGTCAATAAGGTATGACCTCATTCTATAAAAGTTTAACTTCATGTTAACTGATGGCATGAACATTATGTCTAAATCTTGGAGCAATGGGACAGTTTTTTTTTTTTGCCCTGTCACTGATATCTGATGGGGTCATGGAAGACTGCAACTATTACCAGTGTGTTTTGTAGATCTTGGAGAGTGCTTATAATCGTGTAACCTGGGGTATCCGGTGGGAAGGGCTGCTGTAATTTGGTCCCAGGACTGTTGGAATCAGAATTATTTCCACATTCTTGGTGTTAATTAGGTAAACTTTATTATCGCACAGGGGAAATTGTTTAAAGCTGGAAAGTACAAAACCAAAGATGGATAGATAGATAGATACAGTAGATAGATAGATCTTTATTGCCATTGTCACTTTTACAAAGGAACACGGATATTGAAGGTGCAGTCGACTCAGTGTGAGGCATAAGAGTTAAAAAGACAAGAGGAGAGAAATAACAAACTGAATAGTAATAAAAGTACTTTACAAAATATACAAATTGCACTTGTTATATATACAAATTGCACTGGTTGACTTAAGGTCTATATTGCACATTGGGAGAATGATATGGAGCAGTTTTATTCTGAGTTCAGGGCCATGATTGCTTTTGAATAAAGTCCTGGTTTTCGTTGCTCTGTATCTCTTGCCAGATGGCAAAAGCTGGAAGAGGTAATGACTGGGATGTGATGAATCCTGTGAAATGTCTATTGCTTTTTTGCGGCATCGGGAGGTGTAGATTTGTTCCAGAGTGGGGAGGGTACAACCAATTGTTCTCTCCTCTGTCCTGACGACCTTGTGGAGTGCTTTCCTTTCTGAGGAAGTGCAGCTGCCGTACCACACACACAGTCTGTACATAAGCACACTGTCGATGGGACAGTGATAAAATGCAAGGAGCAGATTTTTGGGGAAATTCTCAAATACAGTCTCTGCTGCTCCTTCTCCAGCAGCTCCTTGGTGTTTCGGCGCTCCAGGTCAGGTCATCCTCTAGCTCAATGCCCAGAAACCTGAACACCGGGAGCTATTGTGGGCTGCATCATTAGTGGGCAGGAGGAGGAGTACAGGAAGCTAATCAAAGACTTTGTTAAATGGTGCGACTCAAACCACTTACACCTTAACACCAGCAAGACCACGGAGCTGGTGGTGGATTTTAGGAGGCCCAGGCCCCTCATGGACCCCGTGATCATCAGAGGAGACTGTGTGCAGAGGGTGCAGACCTATAAGTACCTGGGAGTGCAGCTGGATGACAAATTGGACTGGACTGCCAATACTGATGCTCTATGTAAGAAAGGTCAGAGTAGACTATACTTTCTGAGAAGGTTGGCATCCTTCAACATCTGCAGTAAGATGCTGCAGATGTTCTACCAGACGGTTGTGGCGAGTGCCCTCTTCTACGCGGTGGTGTGCTGGGGTGGCAGCATAAAGATGAAAGACCCCTCACGCCTGGAAAAACTTGTTAAGAGGGCAGGCTCTATTGTAGGAGTAAAGTTGGACAGTTTAACATCTGTGGCAGAGCGACGGGCACTAAGCAAACTCCTGTCAATCATGAAGAATCCACTGCATCCACTGAACAGTGTCATCTCCAGACAGAGGAGTAGCTTCAGTGACAGACTGCTGTCACCGTCCTGCTCCACTGACAGACTGAGGAGATCGTTCTTCCCCCACACTATGCGACTCTTCAATTCCACCCGGGGGAGTAAATGCTAACATTACTCAAAGTTATTGTCTGCTTTTACATACAAAAAACAATATTAAATTAAATAGTAATAAAAATGTATCCGTATACTGCTGCTGGATTATGTGAATTTCCCCTTGGGATTAATAAAGTATCTATCTATCTATCTATCTATTATATAGTGCCTGAAATTTCTATCTACCTATTATATAGTGCCTTTCATATCTATCTATCTATCTATGGTCAAACATCAAGACTGAGTAAAAACTGAAATACTCAGTATTCAAAATCTAGTCCATTGGTGGATAAAGTTTTAGTTCTCTTGGTTTCAGCTGGCTGTGTTATGTAGTATGTACAGGAGTGGTTTTCATGTTCAGCTTGAGAAAACAACACCTCAAAATCTCACACCATTGTTCTGCCCCATAAAAGGAGTTTAAGCACTTGAGAGGCTTTGTTGTTAGTAAAAGAGAAGGGATCGGTCATTTAACCAATAGAATAATAGAGCAGTAACAGTACTGTTGGCATTGCATTTGATGGTGGTGCGTACACAGGACATACTGTAAGTTCACAGATGAATATCTTACTCTTAAGGATAGGTTTGGTATTTTTCAAGTTGAAGTTTATTTTTTCACAAACATGATATATATGTACTTGCCACATGAAATTGTGTTCCAAAGTCCATCATTTTCCATAAATTAAAAAAAAAGTTGCCAGAAAAGGCACTTTACATTGGAACCAATGGACGTCTTCACCAGAACACAAAAACCTTTAAACTTACAGAATCCTCACCTATGATTACATATTTTTATTTAGTCAGTCATTTTCCAACCCGCTATATCCTAACACAGAGTCACAGAGGGGTCTGCTGGACCCAATCCCAGCCAGCACAGGGTGCAAGGCAGGAATAAATCCCGGGCAGGGCGCCAGCCCACCGCAGGACACGCACACCAGGGACAATTTAGGATTGCCAGTGAACCTAACCTGCATGTGTTTGGACGGTGGGAGGAAACCGGAGCACCCAGAGGAAATCCACGCAGACACGGAGAGAACATGCAAACTCCATGCAGGGAGGACCCGGGAGATGAACCCAGGTCTCCTTACTGCGAGGCAGCAGCGCTACCAGTGCGCCACCCTGCTGCCCTTACTTTTAATTAGTGACTGGAGAAATTATTGGACAAAATAAGAGCCGTAGATTTGTAAGGCTTTTTCTTCTTTGAAGAGCTTGACAAGTTTAAGAGAACTAAGAGCAACTTTCATTCTTGATCATTAGGAGCCACTTAAATTTATTTGGGAATCTACAAAGGTCACCTGTTATTTGTGTTCAGCAGGAGGTATATGTGGAAAAGCTCGCCAGGAGTATACAGTATCTCTCATCTGGTCAGGGAACTCTTGGCAATTACTTAACTGGGGATTTTCAGTAGGTTAGAGTCTGATCTCTACCAGAATCCATTGCAATTACAACTCTCACTAGTAAAAGCAGATGTAAAAAATGAAGCCATGATATTTCATAGATAACATTGTGTAATGATTTTAACACAGTAAATTTGTGTGTAATTTTATTATTATTGTTTTTATTTTTTTAGGAAAACAAGAAAAACAAAGAAAGGACTGTTTTATCTCAGTGCTTCATTGAGCTGAGCAAGCTTCTTCAAACCATACAAGGTAAATTCCTATTTCACATATATTTACTATCCAGAAATTGCTTCAAGACAGTGGCAGTCTTATTAAGTGTATTCTAATTGCTACTAATTATTATTAATCAGACTAGGGGGCTTCGCCCCCTGCTCACTTTGCTCGCCAACCCCTGTGTTTGTTTTTCCAGATACACACATTTAAGATTTTTTTTTCTATGAATTGTTGCTATTTCATTAGTTTCACTTTTTTATTTCAACTTCTGTAAAAATAATATTTGGAATCTTTCGAGTCCCAATATGCTGAATTTTTTAAATGAGGTCAGTGAGACACATGTTTAATGGATTTGTACCATAATTCAGATTAAGTTTCTCTGTTTGGAATTTCAACAAAGTAACCAATAAATGCATGTGAGGTAAACTCCGTTTTTGAAATTCTCTAACTTCAAAGCCTTACAATATTTACATAGACCTGACATATCACCTATGTCCATATATTTGATCTCTATTCGCCTTTTCATTATTTCTCTGAGTAATAATTTCTCTTTTTTTGTGCTAATGCGATCTTTATTTTATTTTATTTGACACTTTAGTTTTCTTCTGCTTTCATATTCTGTATCTTACTCTGCATTTATACCTACATTTTTTTTTGAGTCTTTTGAATTCCAATTTTCATTATCTCTAATCTGCTCTGCATGTGTTTGGCCCCCTTGTTTTTTAACCTCTTTATGATGGTTTTCTTTGTTTTCTACTCTTTGTCTTTTATTTGTCTTTTATTTCTGACCTCACTTTATCCTGCTTTTTTTTTTTTTTTTCAATGACACCTGGTCCGTGGTGGTGGTTTTCCCTTTTTTTCGAGTAATAATTTCCATTTGTTTGTGCTGCTGCGATCTTTTCTTTCTTTGTAATACTTTCTAATTTTCCTGCTTTCATATTGTTTAACTTTCTCTGCATTTGTATTGTGCCAACTTTTTTTTGTGCCTTTCAAATTCCACTGCTTTCATAATCTCTAACCTGCTCTGCATGTGTATAGTGGCAACGTTTTTGAACGTCTTTATGAAGTTCTACTTTGTCTTTTAATTCTAAGCCCGATTGGATGTGCTCTTTTTTCAATTCCACTTGTTCTGGGCTGCTTATTACTTTCCTTATTTACTGAATTTGCACCTTGATTATTCTTTTTCTTTTTCTTTTTTGCATTTCTTTTCTCTCCAACACTTTTGAGTCTCTTTCTTCGCACTGCTCTTTCTTCTTCGCTTAGTTGTCGATGTTTCATTTATAACGTATTGTCCTTATACGCTTTATATGCGCTGAGAGCCCTGGATCTGTGTCTGCTCAAAGCCTTTACATGACTGAGTGTTTTGCTGCCTGTGGTCTTATTTGATATTGGTTGTAAGTAGGGCGTGTCTTGTAAGAATCTCACGTTCTACATCCCCGTGAGACGGTCCTAGGTCAATATCTTGGCACAAAGTCTCATGTTTAAGGTCCCCTCGAGACACTTTGTGGCTAATCTCTTTTGTCTCGCAGGTCTTTTAAGTGTCTTCCTTGATCTTCACGTGAAGATCATGTCTCGTCTCCCTAGTCTTTCTGTCCCTGGATTTTTTTTTTATAATAGAGAGATCTATTATTAATTATACATTTGCAGTTGGAACATATCTTTTAAAGGGATATATCTTTACATTAAGTGATTTACAAAAATTTATAAAAATAATAAATATCTGTGTTTGATAAGAAAGTGTAAACTTTATGCACAACAAAATTTTAAAGGTAAGGACAAGAATCCTATTGCTGTAGCCATTCCACAAACTAGATGATTAACTAGTTACATAGCAAAGGTGGTATGAAGTGGAGAGCGCAGAGTATAAAGCCTAAGTAAAAAAAAAATGGTAAATGGCCTGTATTTGATATAGCGCCTAACTAGAGTTCAAGAACCCCCCTAGGCGCTTTACAACACAACAGTCATTCACCCATTCACACACACACATTCATACGCTGGTGATGATAAGCTACTATGTAGCACAGCTGCCCTGGGGCACACTGACAGAAGTGAGGCTGCCGAACACACTGGCGCCACCAATCCTTCCGACCACCACCAGCAGGCAAGGTAGGTTAAGTGTCTTGCCCAAGGACACAACAGCTGCATTCTCATGCCGGAAGCCAGGATCGAACCTGCGACCTTCCGATTGCTGGACAACCCGCTCTACCGACTGAGCTACTGCTGCCTAATCCAGATATGCTTTGTGAAGAGGTGAGTATTCATGAGACATTAAACTGGTTGTAAAATTAGAACAATTTGTATGGTAGTGGCAAGCTGGGAGCAACAACTGTTAAAAAAAAAAAAAAATAATTCAGTTATGATTTCTCTGTATTACTGAGAATACCATTCCTCAGAGACAGGACTCATTTGTCTTTGATCCATCATGTCCCCTTGCCTCTTCTTCTTCTACTTCTTCTTCATTTGACCATTTTTTGGTTTATATTCCCAATACTAAACAAATATATACCTATCTTTCATTGTTAGGTACGTTCTTACTTCTACACCATTCCTCTACTTAACATTACGGTAGTTTTCCTCCCTTTCACTGAAACATCTTAGTCTTGTCAGTCATTCATTAATTCTATTTCATCCCTTTTCAACAATTACGTCTTCACAGAGCTTACATAAGCTATCCCCTTCCTTGGAAGAGAACATAATTTAGAGATCTGATTAGAGAATTGCACTTCTTACTTCTTCCTTGTACGTAAGACAGTATAGTTCTGATTACTGTCTGTGTTTTGTATCTACCTTCATTTTATCATCTGAATATAAAAACTTCCATGTTTTGTCAAGATATATCCATCATGAATATGAGAATTTACCCTTACTATGTCAGCATCCTGCAGCCTTTTTTCCACTTAAGAAATAAAGACTGCACTCTTCTCTTGCTCACACCATTACATCTTTCACAAACCTGTGCCCATCACTGTGAGAACCAAATCAACAGGCTTCTAAAGGAGTGACCTTTGTAAATTCGTAAGTTCTAATCAAGTTAAACTAAATCTGTCCCAAAATTAAGTTAAACTAGATGATTAAGTCTGATTACCTATTAAACTGTTGAAGAAATTATGTTTTACAGAAATCTTACTTAAATCTCCCTTGTAAAGAAATATGTAATGTCCTCATATTGTAAAGTTGAAATGCATTTGAGCCCTTTGTCTTTTCAGGTTTGCCACCAGCACCTGCCAGCATTCCTGTGGAAGTAGCTGTGTTTTATAATGTCACTCTTTTCTCACTCTCCACTTCGGATAAAATGATTCTAGATGAGAATAAAATAAAAAACGTATTGCAAAGAGGTATGTAATGATAAAGAGAAAAATTCAGTGGTGACCACCTGTGGCTGATTGAGGTACAAACACAAAATATGATACGTTTTCTACATTAGTATCTGTAAGTAAATTTTAAATGAATAAAAAATTAGTGAGTAACAACTGGTAAAAAAAAAAAGTGAGTAACAACTGGTAATTAGTGTCACTGTTATTCATTTATTTTGTTAGAACTGATGGTGTAATCCATAGTTTTTTGAACTATGCTGCCTTTTGTGTCCCGCAAGGTCTTGATTCACCATTATATTCAATGTGAAAGGGTTATGTACAGTTTGTGAAGTAGCTAGTAATCCACAAAGGGAGAAAATGAGTCATGTACCTTAAAATGTTTTTCTTATTCCTAAGCTTTCGACAACCTGTCAGGTGTCATCATCAGAGAAAAATGATTAGACATACAGGAATTAAAGGCAATACATAACAAATGGTTCGGTGCAGGTGGGATTTGGATCAATAAGATGGGGTTTTGAGGGTCGTAATGGGTTGCCTTGGGTAGCTTAGGCAATTGACTCTGCTCAGATATGGCTGTCGGCAGAGGTTCTCCAAGGGGGGATCCCTCGTTATGATTGCTGGTGGCGAAACTCCAAAGGAAGCCCAATCTATGACTATTGGCGTTGACATCATGGACTGTATCTAGACGACACTAAGAAAGACAAGACTGGGTTGTGTGTGGGGAAACAAAGTTTAAGAAACACTGACTTAATCTATAAATAAGGATAGGCTTTCTGTTGATGGTGCTGCAGCCTCATAGCTCCAGAGTCATTTTCTCAAATTCCAGTCTCTACATTGCGTATGAGAAATTTACTTTGTTGTCCCTGCCTTGTGCTCAATTGTGGTGGGACAGATAGTCTTTTACAGCAACCCTTTACTGGATTGACATTACATAATGTAGATGAATACAATAGCTAGGCTGAAGTTAAAAAGTCTTCAGCCTGGTATTAAATAGAGTCCAACATGACAACCTTAGCATGTTCAGACACTTGGATCATTTCACAGTTTGAAGGCCCTATAGATAATAATATCTGCACCTTCCTATGGTAGTTTTATTTAGCACTGGATCTGTATTACACAATTGCAATTTACATTCTGGAATTCACAAGGTAGTAAATGCTGTTATATAAGGGGGCCATAACCATTTAAGCTGTACTTTCTGTGTTACCCATCCAAGTTGGGTTGAAATAAATGTAGCAAATTACTGTCTGTCCAGCAGTTACTCTCTGTTGAGCATATTCAGCATTAACATTTACAATGCACCATCTATTGAATTTATTTTGTTGTGCATGTAGTAATAAAATGCATTGCATTTTTCATTCCAACATTTGGTGAATCACAAACATTATTCTTTTACAAATCCAATATCAAGTGTCATTTAACAGAGACACACATCCACTTTTATCAAGGTGGATAAGATCAAAGGAGGAGTTTGAAACTTTTATTGAACTAAAATGGCAGCCTGTGTAGATAATTTTATTGATGATTATACGGTATTTTCATTTTAATTGGAACAGTGAAAGAGAATAATTTTAAAAGCTTGTGAGTAAAGAAATGCATTAGTCATTTTGTTCTTCAGATAAATCCATGAATTCCCTTTTTCTGGTTCCTCACATTAAAGTTAGGAAACAACTTGTGTTTACTATATATTGTGGCTAGAAAAAGTAAGTTTTCTAGACAACATAGCTGCTAGGGGTTTTCCTTAGTGTTGCATCCATGGGTGACAAAAGTAAATACAATTAACATCACAATGTACAATCCTCTTTAATAAAACCCCTGTGTGCGTCCAAGTGTCCGTGTGTGTGTGTCTTCTGGTGAAGTGTGCATGCGCGAGCCGCGCCGCACATTGTACCATGCCCCTCCCATGCGCTCGGCACGTGGACGCACACAGTGAACGGCCACGCATGATAAGATATAAAGGACACCATTGCTGGGGAGAGTGCTGATTGGGTAGCCACGGCAGCGCACATAAAATCCGTTGTTGGGGAGAAGCCACACAAAATAATCAGTTGCATGCCCCCACAGATTAAAATACTTGCTGGGGAACTGCACAGTATTTGCTGGGGAGATGCGACAGGGACGATTATAAGCAGCACGCCACACATTACATCAGTTGCTGGGGACACTCTGCTGATTGCCCACTGTTGTGACAGAAAATTAGTCATATTACGGACATCAAAGCCAGTATTACTGTCAGAGAAAATTACAGGCATTTTATGGAAATACAAACCAGTATTATTGCGAGAGAAAATTAAAGACATATTAAAGGATGCATATTACAGCAACATACAGCCAGTATTACTGTCGGAGAAAATATTACGGACGTATCTACTAACAACATGCCACCCAAAAAAAGGACATGTCAAGTAGGACAAAAGACACAGACAATCAAATCCTATATAAGCAACATCTCCTGGAAGAACGGTCAGCTCAACAAGTAAACATCAACAAAAGAAACGCTGAAAGACAAAGAAAAATACGATTGAAGAAAAAGAAAGTGATTGTCAGAAAAACACTAAAAGAGAGAGACTCAGAAGAGCAAACCTTCGAAAAGGTTGGCATTTACTTGCCAGAACCAGTATTCAGCCACGGTCAGTTTTATATTGCATTATCAAGAGTTAGAAGTTTTCCAGATGTTGTTAGCGCCCGTTATTGTAACGGGCTTAATGTCTAGTATATGATAAAAGCATTATATACACTTAGTAGTAACATTTAGTAGTAAATGTTAGTATATTGCACAAAACATGATATATAAAACAATATGAAAGTACAGAATTGCACTCATGCACAGTAATGTTTAGAGTAGTCTCAATAAAGTAAACATAATTTAGGTAGGAGAGAACTGTGTGGAGATCAGGGAGAGATTGTTACAACTAGAGACAGCAGTAGGAAAGTAACTATTGTATTTATGTGCCTAATGGTTCTTGATTGTAGTTTCTGGTAAGTTTCCATGGTGATAGTAAATGAAGTAGATGGTTTCCTCGAAGAGTTTGTTTCATGATCCTTAATATATACGGGATGGTGAACCAAGATATTAGTGTCTGGAAAGTCTTCAATCATCAAAGACATCATGTGACATATTAATACCTAAAAAGAGTCCAAGGTGGAAAGGAGAATGGTCATCCTCTGATACTTAAAGTTTCATTATGAAAAATTGGAGTATATAAGCACCATCTGGGAGTAGAACCTAAATGCTTCTCTAAGTGGAACCATATCTTAAAAGTGTAAGGGATAAAAGAATGTCCATGGACCAGTTTTAACTGTTAACACTGCTGTTTCATTCCTGGGGCATTGGGCCTTTGGATAAGAGCTAAGGGGTCCGTAGCAGATCCCATCTTCTAATACTTTCATCTCACGAGGGACTCGGTTACTGACAAAGTGATGCTCTGTCTCTTTACGAGGGGCCTCACTTTGTTGTATCTCATTGTTGTGTATACAGTACTACTTTTTTTACTTCTGTGTTTTGCGGACTCTATGCCAATCTCTCCAGTTTGTGCTAATAGTAGCACACCCAGTTCCAACAGCTGCAAACATACCTGGACTTTACAAAGACGGCTGCATGTATATGTACTAGTAATAGGATGTCAGGGCCAAAAGGGTTAACTGACACTTCTTTAACAGGCTTCTAAAGTATTTCTGTTAACATTGATTTGTATTTTGTTTTGCAAGATACAACTTTATCCATCCATCCATTATCCAACTTGCTATATCCTAACTACAGGGTCACGGGGGTCTGCTGGAGCCAATCCCAGCCAACACAGGGCGCAAGGCCGGAAACAAACCCCTTGCAGGGCACCAGCTCACCGCAGGATACAACTTTAACATGAGTTATATTTTATCTATTCCATGTTTCATTTCATGCAATAGATCTTTTAATGTACTTTTAATGTAAATATACATAAGTAGAATTCTGACATTGACTCACTGCTCCAAACTATTAGTTGGTGGCAGGATTGGCACTCCAGCCACTGTTTAAAAAAAAAATAATAATAATAATAAAAATCTCACACAGTTCTAGTATGGTGATGAGGTGTCATCTGTTGTACGGCTGCACTTGGGTCCCATTCTGGGTGGTTCATCCTTTGTTGGGTGCAGCAGTGTCCTGTATCTGTGCATGCTTCCAACCACAACCACCAAACTATTCCATTAAAGTAGAATGTGTCATATTTTCTAGTTGTGGAAGCTTCAGGAGGTTATTCAAGAAATTCTGACATCCTTGGCCTGTGGTGCACTGCACTTCCAGTATTCTATGATAATAGCTGCATCACTTCACTTCATCAACTTGCCTGTCTGCAGTGGGCTGTGTGGCTGCTGGATTGCCAGCTGGAGAAAATCCTGGATTATTTCCGTGTTCTTAGTAAGTATGAGGTAAGAGCTTCAGGGCTTTGATTGTTTGTCTTATGTAATAACAAGGGGGCAAAGCCCCCTGCTCTAGCGTTGTGAAAGGGGGAGGGCTAAACACACGCTAAGGAGATGCAGACGGGTCAGCTGCTGGCTTGCTGCTGCCGATCTGCGTGTTCTGCTTGTCGCACTGCACGTCGATCATTTAAAAGCTTGTATAGCAGCTGTCCTTTTGTCTCACTGCTTTGTCTCGCAGTACATTAAAGTGTCTCTTGTGGGATGTCAAAGTGTCTTCTGAGAAGTTCACGTCTCGACCCATTTTTTTTAGTTATAATTAGATAATAATAATACATTTTATTTGTATAGTGCCTTTCCTATGCTCAAGGCAATTACGCAGTGCACATTATTCAGCAATATGTGTATGTATATGGGAATACATTCAGTTTTGTGCTCATAAATTCACATACCCTAGCAAAATTTGTGAAATATTGACCATTGTTTGGAAAATATAAGTAATCATGCAGAAAGCTTTTTAATTATGAAATGTGCTCAGGCAAAGTAATTTATTATCGCCTAACTGTGTGTGCCCTTTTTAAAATCACAATGATAACTGAAATAACCATAAATCGGTCTGATCACAAGGTTACTTACCCTTGAATGTTGGGGCTGATAATTTACACACAAGTTGATACACACAGGTTCAAATTAAGGGGAATTAAGGGAGAGGGTCCACACCTATAACCTCTTTCATTGTAATCCGTGTCTGTGTATAAAAAGTTATTTTTAAATGTTTACAGCAATTCTGAACACAATCCTAGGAACTATGTGTGGCTTCAGGTGTTTGTTCCAGCCAGTTTCACAACTGGTGAATTATTTTACCGCTAATTGATGTCATTTAATTAACTTGTCTTTTTCCTTCTCCTGTTCCAGATTTAGAAGAGCACAGCAGTGTGAGCTTTAAATCTTTTGTTGCTTTCCTATTAAGTTTCCCCCCTTTTTTGTATTTTGCTCTCTAATTATATTCTAATAATGACAGTTACTACACGCAGAGCAGGCACCCAGGCAAATGACATGGAATGTTGAAAAGCTGCAACTATTGCAGCAGCAGTCCCACTAATATGCTTATTTTTAAATAATAAATTGAATAAGATGGATACCTGGAAAAGCAGAATGAAAATCCTAAGTACGGTGGAACTCTTAAAAATCAAGTTAAAAGTACCCACTTAATTGTCTTAATGTAACATTCATGCAAGTTTGTTTCATTTTGATAAAAACTTGTCATACTTCGCTTTGTAATTTCTACATTGACCTCAAAACACAGAAACTGGGAAATAACAGATTTCTTAATTGGGCTAGGAGATCAATTACAAACAGAAGTTATAGAACAAAATCCTGCAGCCACATTGGGTCCTCAGGACTGAGTTTGAGAACCACAGCCTTAAATTATCTAAAACAACACTGGGAGTGGGACTTCCCAGTTAGAATCTAAGATAATGAATAGAATCCAAATAATAATTGACATATGCTTAAATACAGCCACTGACAAGATGCAGAATTCATCATTTTGCGTGAACAATGGAGTAATAAATTAAAATTTTATACATCACACACTAAAATTATTCTGAATTTTTCAAAAATATATCTGGGACAAGATGTGAATTTTGAGCAGTGTCAAAATGGGAATGCAACACACTGAGATCATATGAAGGAAAAATATTGCATTTGTTTTGTTTTTGTCAGAAAGTTTTTATTTACAGCTACTCCATAATGTATGTCAATTTTGATAGCATATCCTACATTGTTTAGTTATGGTCTTATTTTACTCGGGTAGATAAATCCTAACCTGCCTAAAATTGGAAAAATCTTTTTTCAATGAGAAATGGTCCAGAGGTTTTTCAGAGGCTGTTTTTCAAAAATATATTGTCCAGGCCTCTGTTTAACCTTTTTGAAGACTTAATTAATATAAAGAAGAGGGACTACTTCATATCGGGCCCTAATTCGGATGAATTATAAAATGAATTACATGTAAAAATAGTAAAGAGTTATTTATTGCCCTGTAAATGTGTACATTGATACATTCTTCTAAAATTATATTATAATATTGTCATAGTCAGGCACCACTGTAGGTTGATTAATTTAAATAATAGCATACAAAATGCTGACTCAAAATTGGCATAACTGCAACTATGTACACAATAAAAGGTAAAACGAAAGCAGATAGCAATGCTAAACTCGTCATGTATAATTAACATTTTTGCTACATTCTCTGTGGTCATTATCTCTCGGCAAGTAATAGAAATTTCTTTTCCTAATTGTACTGCCACAGAGGCAAACAAGCAGGAAAAAATAAATGCCAGAAAAAAGAGCTAGTGGTTCAACTGGTTTGCAGCATAGATAAAGCCCTCCTTCTGTATTTTTTTTTTTTAACCTAAACTTCCCTGATATAAAAGGAAACTCTGAAAAAGTGATCAGGAGATGGGTTGTAACCTTGAACATAGAAATAGATAAAACCAGATGATCAAGACAATCAGGCACCAATACAAAAATGCTAATTAAAATTTGTAGTCAAAAATGTCTTGCTATAATTCTTCATGTAATGGTACACTCAAAAACATCATATATATATTTTTGTATGTTTCTTGACCCCCATTTACTTTGTAGTGGCCCATTAAAGAATGTCATTTTTATTTCCTGCAGGATGGAGAGAAGCATATCAGACGTCAACAGTGACCAGTGCTCTGCATTGGCAAATGATGTGAAAGACGCCCATGAAAATAAATCTTACATTGCTTGTATCACTTAATTCATGTCTTTTATCCAGTCGAATGATTAAAACTTGCAAAATGCATGCTCTTTTGCTAAAATATTAATAAATAATTAACTTCTGGAATGATCAGTGTACAGTACACATAAATGGGGATCCTAAAGACGGTTGAATGCATGTTTTTAACATTCAACTGGATAACTGACATGTGGATTATTTGATTATCACTAGTTACGTGAGTTTTTTTTCTTTTTTTGCTCCCATTAACTTTTTTCAAATCATTTGCTGTTGTACAGCACCTAATCTGTTATAAACTTCTTTCTCTCAATTCGGCATGAAAATATGAAATTAAAATTTTTTTCTCAGCCACCACTACAAAGTACATGGGTTACGTGACATATGAAAACATATAATTTTTAGGTTCAATAGTTGTTTAAAACAAAGATCACTAGAAGAGGCAAACACACTGGAAACTCTTAAGAACATTCCCAGATGTCAGTGACTATGCACTGCTTGCTTTTAAAGCATCATTATGGTGATGTAACATGACTTCATTGGGAGGTATGGTGTAACAGCCAGGATTTATGTCCTACAACAGCTACTCAAAATGTTCGTGCCAATGCATAAACAAAATGGCATCATTGTAAATCAAACCCATACCAATACTAATTTCCTAGAGACAGTAACTCATAAAATGGCCATAAAGGGAGATTCTCTAATTTACAAAACCTTCCAAAATATAAAAGGTACCTTAACACAAAATGTATTAAGAGCAAAAATATGTTTTGCCTGAATCGTAACATTTGTATATTTTATGAACCTATTTTAAAGCCATATATTTTTTATCTATGTATTCATCCATCTATTAACCTGTTTAATCAAATTTGGGAGCTTTGCAAGGATAGGACATAAAACTAATTTCCCTAAGCTTCTGCAGATCCACTACACTGATCACTAATTGTTTTCTTAAATTGCCAAACCACCATAAAATGTGCAATACAATAATTTTCAGTACTGCAGAGATCTTATGGCATGCTTTAAATAAAAAACCACCCATAAAAATATCAAGTCTACCTAGACTTTATGTATATTTGTATAGTTTTCTTCACACTATTATAGTAAGAAACGTACTGTGTTATGTTTTTTTTTTAATATAGGGATGGCCCAGTTCAACATCAGAACGGTCCTCGGGTGATATTTTGAAGTTTATGCAAAAAATAAGCTTCTCGGCTGATTCCAACCCTTTGCTTCTACATGTTATGAGTGCAGGAGAGTTAAAAGATCAACTGTATAGTTGTATTGTACTTGCTCATGGTAATGTATTTCTCTTTTTTGTGGAATTCAAGACTGTATTTTTTTTCTATTTGTTTTTATATACAGTATTCTTCAACTATATTATACCTTTTAAAGCATGTTTAGTCAAACCATACCATTTGTTATCCAGGTTATATGCAAACAATTGTAAGGCATTATTACTTAAGTGGTGTCATCATGATATTCCTTTATTCAGGTAGTAAAGCTGGAATGCTAGCAGAGTCCATGCATTAGTAGACATTAGAGCTACAGTATGTATATTAAGTAAGAATTGGAAGTGTGTGGTGGCTTTTTGTTTTTTTTGCTCTTAAGATGATGAATAATTGTGATGAGTGAACTTCTCGGTGTTTACTTCGCCTTGAGTTCAGAGAAATAACGGAAGTGTTTGCGAATTATCGGCAAACTAGCTGGGAATAAGATGAATCAGGTTGTGGTCAGATTTGCCAAGGGACAAATAGATTAGAATTAAAGGCATCTTTAGCATTTGAGTACAGCAAGTCCAGCTGCTTATTTCCTCAACTGATAGAAATTAGTCATCATTTATTCCAAAGTCACATGGTTGAAGTCACCATATATTATAACTGCAGGATCGGAATGAATCATCATTAAAGTGCTGGTGACCGAATAAATCATGTCCGTTGCCAGGACCCCATTTGCAGAGGGAGGAATATAAGCATTAATAAAGATGATGTAGTTTATCTCCCTAGATAGATAGATTGATAGATAGATACTTTATTAATCCCAAGGGGAAATTCACATAATCCAGCAGCAGTATACTGATACAAAGAAACAATATTAAATTAAATAGTAATAAAAATGAAAAAAATTAAAATAAAATTAATGTTAGCATTTACTCCCCCGTGTGGAATTGAAGAGTCGCATAGTGTGGGGGAGGAACGATCTCCTCAGTCTGTCAGTGGAGCAGGACAGTGACAAAAGTCTGTCACTGAAGCTACTCCTCAGTCTGGAGATGACACTGTTAAGTGGATGCAGTGGATTATTCATGATTGACACGAGTTTGCTTAATGCCCGTCGCTCTGCCACAGATGTTAAACTGTCCAACTTTACTCCTACAATAGAGCCTGCCTTCTTAGCAATTTTGTCCAGCCGTGAGGTGTCTTTCATCTTTATGCTGCCACCCCAGTAAACCACCGTGTAGAAGAGGGCACTCGCCACAACCGCCTGGTAGAACATCTGCAGCATCTTACTGCAGATGTTGAGGGATGCCAACCTTCTCAGAAAGTATAGTCTGCTCTGACCTTTCTTACATAGAGCATCAGTATTGGCAGTCCAGTCCAATTTGTCATCCATCTACACTCCCAGATATTTAAAGGTTTGCACCCCCTTGCACACAGTCACCTCTGATGATCACAGGGTCCATGAGGGGCCTAGGCCTCCTAAAATCCACCACCAGCTCCTTGGTCTTGCTGGTGTTAAGGTGTAAGTGGTTTGAGTCGCACCATTTAACAAAGTCTTTGATTAACTTTCTGTACTCCTCCTCCTGCCCACTCCTGATGCAGCCCACAATAGCAGTGTCATCAGCGAACGTTTGCACGTGGCAGGACTCCGAGTCATATTGGAAGTCTGATGTATATAGATTGAACAGGACCGGAGAAAGTACAGTCCCCTGCGGCGCCCTGTATTGCTGAACACAATGTCAGACCTGCAGTTCCCAAGACGCACATATTGAGGTCTGTCTGTAAGATAGTCCACAATCCATGCCACCAGGTGTGAGTCTACTCCCTAGGCAAATAATATGGACAAATTCCAACAGCCAAAATTTTTATGTTTAAATTACAAACTGTAGTTTAAACTGTAATATGCACCCTTTTACACCATTCCTCATTCATGTAGATGACCAGTTCTCCTCCTGTCTTTTTTCTGCACCACTCTTTATTTATATACAAAAAAAACAATATTAAAGAGTAATAAAAATGCATGAATAAAAAAAATCAGTCTGCTTGAATAAGATAGAATAAATAAAATAAACCAAAAGAAGTACAAAGTACATTGTTGTAATGTGCTTAAACACTGATGAAGGGTATAGCATTTTTAGCAGAAAAAATACAGTATTACATAATACAAAGGCAAACGCACCTTTTGAGAAAAGCATTTACCTGCTGTATTTTGCAGTCGAAATATCACACAAAGAATTTTGTATTTTATTTTTCTTCCTCTTGCATCTATAATCTTATGAAAGATTGCTTAGTGTGTCATTATCTAAAGATTTCAGTTTCTTTTATTAATTAGCAGTGAATCTTGTGCCACAGAGTCTGTAGCTTCACTGTTATATTTAGATTGTGATTGCTGCTGTTATTTCAGGAATAAAGAGTGTTAATCTGTTTGATTACAGTTCTGATATGTGTTTATTTTGGGAATATTTATTTGGGAAGTATTTAATGCTTAAGAGTGTGGTTACTTTATAATACAGAGAATATTTGTGTATTTCATTATACAAACATTTCATAGAATTGTCTAATTACTGATATTTGTATTTGTTGAAGTGGCTTATACAGTGCAAAATGCAATCTCAAAGTATTTGATCAATTGTTCTTTATTCCAAGGTAATTTATTCTGAACCTAGCCTAAAATCTTTAATTATACACAAAGAAATACATAACTGTTTTGCCTATCATAGCTATTTATTGTATGTTATTTTCAGACTGTGCTCAAAAGTATTAATGTTCTAAAACTGCAGATTTGTTTGTAAATATTTGCAGTAAAATTTTAAATCAACAATTTCTCAAAATTCATAAAAGATCCTGGTAGGGTTGTCAGATTAACATGTTGAATATTGTGTGTGCCCAGTATAGACGAACGCCCCATATACATTTTTGAAAATGGAGCAAAAAAAAAAAATCCTCTCATGTATCACTTCTCCTTCCCCTTTTATATATTTACATTTTACCTTTTGCTTTTGGAGTGCAATTAAAGCATTAGTAGTTTATAATTCTTGAACATTTACTTTAAATATGTTTATGAAAGCCACAGCTTTTAGCTGAATGTGAAATGTGCCACTTGAATATACACCCCTTTTCAAAGGTCAGTCTCAAATTCTCTGCTATTATAAAGGATCCAACCCAACAAAGTATAAAAGGGCACACTGCCTCTTGTAACACGTAATGAATATAAGAAACCCTGGAAAAATGTATTGCTCAGACACATTATCCACAATCATTAATCTTATTCCTAGCTACTATATACTTCTCTGTGCTGCCAGAAGGCATAATACCACTGCCAGTTTCTCTTCTCTGAGGCACTTTGTGTTCTATGTGTTTTACAAGTGAAACAATGTAATGTACTAAATGCCATATTGTAATGATTAGTGAGTACTTTCTCAAAATGTATTTAGTAGACCTCTTTATCCAAAGGAATTATACAAAGCAACAATTTATCCAAAGCAACGATTACAAAGTTAATAAATGGTAGACAACAAAATTGTAGCACAAGAAGCTTAGTATTATACAGTGGAACCTCGGTTTGCGAGCATAATTCGTTCCGGAAACGTGCTCACAATCCAAAGCACTCGTATATCAAAGTGAATTTCCCCATAAGAAATAATGGGAACTCAGATGATTTGTTCCACAACCCAAAACTATTCATATAAAAATGATTAATACAAAATATAAAGTAAAAATACATAAAACAAATTAATCTGCACTTTTACTTTGAAAAGAATCATGGCTGGTGTGAGTTTCTAAATTCTTGTGGGATTCCACCCAACGGGACGACATGCGGAAGAACGTCCCAAAGCAATCGCAGTCTCCCAGCGCTGTAGCAGTTTGCTGTAAAACGCGAATCCAGAAAGATCGCGGATATGCTATAAGCGCCTGCCATCAGTGGGTGATACAAGGAACATTCTAAATGCGCAGGGCACAGTACTACTTGGTCACGACCCTGCCTGACTGCTGTGTTTGTTTTATAGGAAAGTGGCAGATCCTGCAACAATAAATAACCGCGCTGTTGCTGTTTCAAGCTGAATAAAGCTGGTGGTGCAAGACGGGGACACACGCATCATAGCACACACAGTCACAATGCTGTAGTAAACAGTATACGCTTGTGCAGATGTTGACTATATGAGTGAGGCACGCTGACTCAGACGGAGAATAGGAGACGATTGCCCACAATTCCGCAGCGAGAGAGAGAGTGCGAAGAACCATCAGCTCAGTTGTGATTACCTGACGCTCCTCAGACCAAGCGTATACATACTACTCGTATTGCAAAACGTCGCTTGTTTATCAAGTCAGAATTTATTAAAAACTTTATCTCGTCTTGCAAAACACTTGTAAACCAAGTTATTCACAAACCGAGGTTCCACAGTACTTTCTTCCATTGGTAAATGATAAACAGACAATAAATTATAGATCATAGAAGATGGATTGTTCATATGAATTCCAACTTTATACTTTTTGATGTGTCAGAGGCAGGCAGTTAAAGAATAACTGGTCAGTTTAGGGAGCATGCACTGGTACTGCTTGTTGCCACATCCATCGCTTGACGAAACAGCTCCCACCCTCTGGAAATGACCCTCTATCTGCTGTAGCCTGGTGTCACATGGGCATCCACTTGGCCATGGTCCAGCCACTCTGGTCCTCAACAATGCGAGCCAGATCACCCTCAGGGTTGGGGAAATCATGCTACATGGCCATAGTGCCGTAACTGATGCTCCCTCACAATGCGGGTAATGTGCCTCATACAGGACTCCATGAGCCACTGCTCATTCGACACAAAGTCAAACCAGTGGTACCCAAGGATTCTGTGAAGAGACATAGTACCAAAGGAGTCCAGTCCTCATTCCAAGTCACCGGATAGCTTTCATGCCTTGCAACCATATAGCAAGATAGGAAACACCAGGACTCTAAAGACTTGGACCTTTGTACTTTTACAGAGGTATCGGTAGTACCACACACCCCTTTTCAGTGACCTCTTGACCTCCATGCTCTCCCAATTCATCTACTGACTTCATAGGAAGAGTCCTTAGAAACATGAACGTCACTGCCAAGGTAAGTAAGCATCTCGACGATGTTGACACTCTCTCTCCGCAGACAGACACACTGCTGATGGCCGTTCCTAAGAGGTCATTAAAGGCCTGGATCTTGGTTTTTATCAGGACACTCGCAAGCCCAGACACCCAGACTCCTCGCTCAGTCTCTCAAGAGCCTCAATCAGAACCTCAATTCACTCTGTGATGATCACAGCATCATCAGCAAATTCAAGATTAGTGAATCTTTCTTTGTCAACAGATACTCCACAGCCACTGGACCCCACGACCTTGCCCAATACCTAGTCCAAAAACACACCCCTGACAACCCCAGAATCAACTGGGAAAGACGCAGAAATTCTGCCTCCACTCTGCACAGCACTCACAGTACCAGTATACAGGAATAACAAGTGAGGCTAATCTTAAGCCTTTTTAAAAGTGTTTCCTTTTTACATTGGTTTTCTTGCATGGAACACAGGGCATTTGTTTTAAAAGCTAGGACCAGATAACTCTTAATATCAGCAAAGAGGTCTTAAGTTCTAGATCTACAAAATTCCACAACATTTTTTACAGCATTCCTCGAGTAATGTGTAATGAATTTAGCATGAGATAAAGCAGACCATTATTCTTATGCATTTGATTATCTCTTTTTTTCCTCCCAATGTGATTGTTTTAATACATTGAATTGGTTTTTAATCTAGTGAAATTCAATCTGACACCCCTAGTACATGAACAAGCTTGTTTAGTGAATGAAATTATATGATGATTTCTCCTGCAAAGTACAAGTAGAGCTTTGATGCAGTTTTTATAATGTTTAGTATAGTACACAGATATTGAATGTTTTGTATTGTCTCTCAGCTTGCTTTAATTCTGTCTTTTTCACACTGAACAATCAGAAATGGGTGGCACAGTGGTAGAGCTGCTGCCTTGCAGTAAGGAGACCTGGGTTCTCTTCCCGGGTCCTCCCTGTGTGGAGTTTGCATGTTCTCCCCGTATCTGCGTGGGTTTCCTCTTGGTGCTCTGGTTTCCTCCCACAGTCCAAACACATGCAGGTTAGGTGCATTGGCGATCCTATATTGTCCCTAGTGTTTCTGTGTGTGGTTGTGTGGATGGGTGTGTGTGTGTGTGTCCTGCGGTGGGCTGGGAGTTGCTACCTTGCACCCTGTGTTGGCTGGGATTGGCTCCAGCAGACCCCCGTGACCCTGTGCGATATAGCGGGTTGGAAAATTACTGAATGACTGACAATCAGAAATCTTAAATTCATATTATTTTGGGAAAATACTGCAATTCTTGCACAGTATCTTAGGCTGTAGTGTCACACAGAAGATCCCCACCAGTTAATAGAGGTCATAGAGTTGAGGAAGTGTACAGTTGTAGATTCTGATGAATTTGGATTCGATTTTATGACTTAAAGGCATTCTCTGAATCGAAGGCTAGTTTCTTTGTGTTCTCTTGGAACGTCTTTCATACACTTTTTGATCATAAAGAATGTTTTTTCTTGATTGCTTTTCTTCTTAAAATGAAACTGAAAATTGAAGGACCAGGGGCCCTAATGTATAAACGGTGCGTACGCACAGAAACGTTGCGTAAGAACTTTTCCACGTTCAAATCGCAATGTATAAAACCTACACTTGGCGTAAATCCACGCACTTTTCCACGGTACCTCATACCTTGTTGTACGCAAGTTCTCTGCTCGGTTTTGCAGACTGGCGGCACCCAGCGTCAAAGCAGTGCTACTGTTCCTGTGTGGTTACACCTTATTTTCCTGACGCGGCTTTATAAATACACCGAAACTAACCGCATATTGTTTATTAGTGTAATGCATCTGATTGTAATTAACTCGTAACAATATAATGGTCCAGGGAACTGCTTTAGCGTTGTTACTCTCACTACTTCTCCTCTTGAGTTGCCACAGCGGATCATCTTTTTCAATATTTCTCTCACTGCACCACTCAGAGTATTTATATCACTGTATCTGAGTGTGAATCACAGCAGCAGCTGATCGGAAAGGGAATTATCGGTATACAGCTTCAAGGACACGCTGTCTCAGCCACTGCAAAATGTTTTAAAGCCTTTCCTGTACGGACCTCGCGGTTCAGAAACAGAAACGATATCATTTATAAGGTGAAATTCAGCAAAATATGTTTATTAAATTATACAGATAAAACTTTAACTTCATTTAAATAATCTATATTCTTCACTGGGAGTGTCGTTAAGGATAGAATAATTAAACATGTACTTCGAAGATATTTCAATGTTCTTTAAACGTTTTGAAGAATCGGCGCTAAGCTTACAGATGGCTTAACGTCTATTACAGAGCTGATTGTATGGCGATCGGTTACTTGTGGAAAGAAAAGCACTGACTGCAGTGACGGCTACGCCAATATATATTGAATATAAAACAGAAAGAGAAAATAACAACACAGCTAAAAACACAGCAACAAATTTCTGCAAAAGTTAAATGCTTGTGTCATGAGCATGAGGCGGCTATGCAGTGTCCGCAACGGACGTAGCCATCCACTGTGCATAAGCTACCTTACTGGTGGCGGGCGAAGGAGCCACCGATTCTTCCTCTGCCCAGTGCCACCACAAGCCTAGAGCCGCCCGATTGTACTGCTGCAATAAATTATTTCATCAAGTGAAACACATGTTTAATAACGTGCTTTAACTCCTATCATCATGAAAATGATATCACGTATACATCTCAGTATTTTAGTTATTCAGAGAACTGTAATATTACAAATGTAATTGATTCTGTGTCCAGTTGGAGGAAGAGAGCCGGTTTAAAAGCAAGTAGTGATTCACACACACAGAGCACATAGAAGATCAAATACAAAACAAAGCATTTAACGTGCTACTTTAATTACGATGTGATTTGAGAAACTGGTTAATTAAACGATTTTAAGATGAAGTTTATGATGTTCTACTTTAATGACAAAATAAACTACGTGATTAAAGTGGAAATGTCGAGATTGAAGTTGACATTTCGTGCTTTTTCCTCACTGTGTGCCTTTTTTCTCTGTACCCTAATAAGCTTTCATATGACACTCAGACAGTGGGCTTACAACTCGGCTTTTCACGGCGACTTTGATATGTGACTTCTTTTTTATTTCCGGCACTGTGCGATTTGTGAATGTGAGCTTTCAAGTTTCTCCAACACGCTATGTCACTCGATCAACTTCCTTTTGTTGATTATACCACGATTTATTTGAACAAATAGTATGTTTTTCATTTGCCTCCACTTGGTATTCGCTGAAATTCTTATATTTTCCCTGTGCTTTTCCCATTGTCTTTTCACAGAAGGCTGCGCTTAAGGGCGATTTATATTGATTTGCATATTCAAATAGGCGTAATTCTGGGAGGATTTGGGGCGTTACATAATGCGCGTGCACGAGCGTTAGTTTTCACGCTGATCGGGATTTATGTAGCGGAAGAACGTGGAAGTTGGAGTACGCACAGATTCCTGCATCTGGATTTTTCTGTGCGTAAACACATTTCGGCTTTTGTGCTTACGCCATGTTATAGTGCGAGTTCTACGCACGGCGTTATACATGAGGCCCCAGATGTTGAAATAACTCCTCAGCTTGCAGCATAAATAATTGACAGAGACTGATCATTATAATACTTCTTTCCCTAAAAAGCATAGATATGCCTAAGAAGAACCAGCTGATTTGTTATGCTGAAATGTTTGCATTTATATTAAGATAATGTTATTTCATAAGAACTATGTTGTTATCAGGGATGGAAATATTGGCTTCTGGGAAATATTTGGAGGCTGCTCAGATCTTCAAGGAGGCAACATCACTATCATTAAGCATGAAGATGCAATCCAAGATATTTACCTTATCTGGTGTCTGCTTTCAGAATCTGGTGAGTAAGATTCCCAGGTTTACAATTAAAATATATGTGTAAAAAAATCAGTTCTGTCAAACTGGCAAATGACTTTGTTTTTGTAACATGATAAATACAATTTTTTGTATTATTGTAAAAAGAGGCATTTACTCTTTGTATGATCTTCTTTTTCCCCAGGGTAAACCTCAGACTGCCCTTCAGTCTTTCAGAAGAGCTCTAGAGGCAGATTTTAGTTGTCTCTATGCTCTTTATCAGAGCTCTCTGGTGTATAGACAGCTTGGAATGGCTGATGCAGAATTTGAAACTCTTCATCTGCTTTGCCGTGTAAGTAATATCTTTCATAATAAATGTCAGTTTTATTACACTTCTTTGAAGGATTGGAATAATTTTCACTATTTTTGTATTTTCTGTAAAAGTTTCCCTAAAATGTCTGAAAGAACATTAAAAGAACTTAAATACTTATAAAGCAAAAGTGTAATGGCTATTCTGATCTGCTTAAATATAGTGTTCTTTTGTGAACAGCACATCAGAAACAAGTTATTCCCTTTATAATTTTGTTTGAATTATTTGTATACAGATTTGGATACAGATATTTATAGTGGCACATATCTCCTTTTTGCTTAACCTTTTATTTGAACTTAAAATGCCAGTTCTTGGTGCTTTTCAAGTAATGAAAAAAAAATGAGGAGCCCTCATTAACAATGCTATTAGGAATTGATAATGTTTCTGATGTCTGTAATTAGTATCATTAAAAGCCAAAAAACTGCAGGTTTGATGTAAAGAATGCCAATGATTGCAGCAGAAACAATCAATGTGTACGTGTACGTGTGTGTGTGTATATGTGTATGTATATATATATATTGTGGACTTGATCCCGGACACAGACAGACGGACATCGTTGACTCCACCACACACTGTTTATTATACTAATATTTACAAAGTAATCTGTGTGCACTGACAACCCCGATCCCCCAAATGTCCAGGCCTCACAGTCCTTGTGCCTTTCTCCTCCTGGCCGCCTCCAGTCCTCTCTCCAGCTCTGTCCACTTCCACCCAACTTCCGCCATCGACTGAAGGGAGGCGGCCCCTTAAATAGGAACCCGGATGGGCTCCAGCTGCTTCCCGGCACTCCTCTGCAGACACGCCCCAGTGTGGCGGAAGTGCCAGCTGCGCACCCGGTAGCCATCCGGGTGTCCCCTGTCGTCTTCCCCCCAGCACTTCCTGGTGTGGCGAAAGTGCTGGCCTACAGGGATATTCAGGCACCGGGGTGCCGCCTGGCGGTGGCCACAGGTCCTTACAGAGCTGGGCTTCCTAGCCCTTTACCCGAGGCCCCCAACATAACCAGGGCGGACGCCCCCTCGCGGTCTGGAGGAGGCACAAGCTCTCCTCCGGTCCTCCTGTGCGTCCCGGCCACAATATATATATATATATATATATATATATATATATATATATATATATATATATATATATATATATATAATATATATGCTCAAAAATATAAAGGAACACTTTGAAAACACATCAGATCTCAATGGGAAAAAGAAATCCTCCTGGATATCTATACTGATATAGACTGGGTAATGTGTTAGGAACGAAAGGATGCCACATCGTTTGATGGAAATGAAAATGATCAACCTACAGAGCCCTGAATTCAAAGATGCCCCAAAAATCAGAGTGAAAAAATTGTGGCAGGCTAGTCCATTTTGCTAAAATTTAATTGCAGCAACTCAAAATTGTACGCAGCATTTGTATGGCCCCTGTGTTCTTGTATACATGCTTGACAACATCGGTGCATGCTTCCAATGAGATGACAGATGGTGTTGTGGGGGATCTCCTCCCAGATCTTGACCAGGGCATCACTGACCTCCTGGACAGTCTGAGGTGCAACCTGGTGGCATTGGATGGACCAAAACATAATGTCCCAGAGGTGTTCTGTTGGATTTAGGTCAGGAAAGTGTGGTGGCCAGTCAATGGTATCAATTCCTTCATCCTCCAGGAACTGCCTGCATACTCTCACCACATGAGGCCAGGAATTGTCGTGCACCAGGAGCCACTGTACCAGCATAGGGTCTGACAATGGGTCCAAGGATTTCATCCTGATACCTAATGGCAGCCAAGGTGCTTTGTCAAGCCTGTAGCGGTCTGTGTGACCCTCCATGGATATGCCTCCCCAGACAATCATTAACCCACCACCAAACTGCTCATGCTGAATGATGTTACAGGCAGCATAATGTTCTCCATGGCTTCTCCAGACCCTTTCACTTCTGTCACGTGCTCAGGGTGAACCTGCTCTCATCTGTAAAAAGCACAGGGCACCAGTGGTGCATCTGCCAATTCTGGTATTCTATGGCGAATGCCAATCGAGCTGCATGCTGCTGGGCAGTGAGCTCAGGGCCCATTAGAGGACATGGGGCCCTTGGGTCACCCTCATGAAGTCTTTCTGGTTGTTTGGTCAGAGACATTCACACCAGTGGCCTGCTGGAGGTCATTTTGTAGGGCTCTGGCAGTGCTCATCCTGTTCCTCCTTGCCCAAAGGAGCAGATACTGGTCCTGCTGATGGGTTATGGACCTTCTATGGCCCTCTCCAGCTCTCCTAGAGTAACTGCTTGTCTCCTAGAATCTCCTCCATGCCCTTGAGACTGTGCAGGGAGACACAGCAAACCTTCTGGCAATGACACGTATTGATGTGCCATCCTGGAGAAGTTGGACTACCTGTGCAACCTCTGTAGGGTCCAGGTATCGCCTCATGCTACCAGTAGTGACACTGACTGTAGCCAAATGCAAAACTAGTGAAGAAACAGTCAGAAAAGATGAGGAGGGAAAATGTCAGTGGCCTCCACCTGTTAAACCATTCCTGTTTTGGGGGTCATCTCATTGTTGCCCCTCTAGTGCATCTGTTGTTAATTTCATTAACACCACAGCAGCTGAAACTGATTAACAACCCCCTCTGCTACTTAACTGACCAGATTAATATCCCATAAGTTTCATTGACTTTATGCTATACTCTGATTAAAAAGTGTTCCTTTAATTCTTTTGAGCAGTGTGTGTGTATGTGTATATATATATATATATATATATATATATATATATATATATATATATATATATTGTAAAGAAAGCACAAACAGGCATAAAGATTTGGGGTTTCCGGCCCCGTATACTGAAAAATAATCCACAGTAAATATGAATTTTCAAGGTCAAAATACATGAAAACATTCAGTAAGCTTTTGACAGTTCAAAAATGGCGTCGGAGGAGTATTTATGTAGGAGGGGCCGGAAGTGGAGGAATGCTGGGTAGGAGCCGTGGTGGATGATGGGATCGATGACATCATGGGTAGTGGACAGAGGAAGGGCGGAAGTAGCGTACTGCAGGTAACTGTAGGAGGTAGGCTCATGGCGGCGGTGCGTCTTTTCTTCTGTAAGAAGCAAAGAGAGAAAGGTTAGTACCCCGCCACTCCATCCTGGCTGGACTTTGGAGTATTAGACCTTAGTAAATTATCTCAGGACATTTGCAAAAGTTTTTAGTTCCCATGCCTTCTTAATTTCTAAGTCATTACTCTTTTTTTGTGAAACTGCAAATGTAAAGACAGTATTATAGAAAATCTTCAGGAAAAGGTCATGGATAAGGTGGAAACTATTTGGCTAGGTATTTTAATTATATCTATGCATTTGTATTGGCTGTGTTCATTTTCTGCTGCTGGTCATAATACTCTTGCGTAAGGTGTTGTGGAAGACTTTTGCTTGGGTTGCAATAAAATTAAAATGGAGTGAATACAGTTATTTAATGTCACTACATTTGTCACTTTTTCAGGCAGTGTCTGTTCCTGAAAAACGGGACTTAATTTTTGATGACTTGAAGTTGATTTATCCAGATAAGCTACTACGTAACCCTGCCCTGATAAAGATGTTCAAGAAACCATGCATAACCTCTGTAAAATATTGCTTGGCTCAGAGAAGCCTAGAGTCTGGAAGGTAGGCTTATTGATCTTTTAAATAAATTTCAGTTGATGGGCAGTTCTATTTTATAAAGAGTGTAATGTTTAAAGTTCAAAAACAAATGTTTGAATGGTCACTAAATGACCTTGAATTGTAATCACTTCTAAGGGCTGTTAGAGTTCATGTACCAATGTTTTCTGTAGAGTCAGATGTTATCCATGGGTTATTCCAAAAGTGTTATTTTTTTAAATTATGGTATTATAAAATCATCTTCTATTAATAAACAAAGGTCCTATAGGAAGTAGTTGTAAGGTGGTTTTTACTGACTGAAGTAAAGAGACAGATTTTATTTTAAAAAAAAAAAGAAGTACTGTATCTTGCAAAATGTACAAAATGATATTTTGCGTTATGAGAAAAGTGCAAGTGACTATTCAGACTTATCAATTGCAGAAGAAACATAAGCAGTGTATAAATTAAATTTCTTTTCTTTTTTAGTTAACAAATGTCAAAACATAAGCAATAAGCTATATACAGTATTGATCCAATCAAAAGAAAACATGTTTCATATGTCTGTGATGCTTTAAAGCAAAGACTCATTTGCTGAAGTGGACCATCTGCTGTCTTATAGTCTGCATAATGTTAGCATAATTCCCATCCATTTTCGAACCCGCTGAATCCGAATACAGGGTCACGGGGGTCTGCTGGAGCCAATCCCAGCCAACACAGGGCACAAGGCAGGAACCAATCCTGGGCAGGGTGCCAACCCACCGCAGGACACACACAAACACACCCACACACCAAGCACACACTAGGGCCAAGTTAGAATCGCCAATTCCATTTTACGAATATATTTATTTTACTAAAGGTATTTACAGTATGTAAAAAGTATTTGAATTATAACCGATTGCTGCTGGATTTACGTTGTAAAGCATTGGATGTTAGTCAGTTATCCATAATAATTCCTTGTCCATGAAGATTGTGTAGCTGCAGGCAGCCTGAAAGGAGTGATGCTGCAGAAACAACACATGTAACCTACTACATTAAATTTAAGGGGTACAATGAACTTGGGTGAGTTGTCCATGCTGACATCATTGTGAATTTGAAAGAGACTCTTGTGTAGTGACTGACTAAAGGTTTTACTGTTATAGATTGAAGAAAGAGAGGTAATGACAATAACTGTTAATGAACAGTAGACCGGGAAGGAACAGCACTGAAGTTAACATAATTCTATTAGTACAGGAGTTGTCAGAGTTGGTCCTGGAGGGCTGTTTATTACCTAATTATAAGCCAATCCTTGCCTTTGATGAAATTTATTATTAAATTTAATGGCATATTAGTGCTTTCATTCTGCCATGACCAATGCATACTTATACTGTAGATTTTGCTTTTTTGAGAATATCATCCAAATGATTTGTGATTCAGAGAACATTAGTAATTGTCAATCCTTCACTTTTTTACCTTCAATTTCTTTCCAAGTATTTTATCAAAGAAGGCACTTCACAATAAGCACACACTGTTGTAAATGGGACCTAGTTAGATTAATTATTCTCTAATTCAGTCTAGAGTGGTCACTATGTTTTTGCCCAATCCTTTTTAAAGTTGGTCATTACTTCCAGGTGAAGTACATAAACCCTTGGTACATTCCAATAAGAAATTTAGGAAACCTAGTTTTGTAATTTTATTATTTGACACCTGACACTCCAGGACTGAACTTATAGACTCCTTCCATAGTATATTGTACCAAATATGCAGATACTACTAGTAAAATGGCAGTGCACATTTCATTATAATAGTTATAGTAAAATGGAATGGTGTAGGGTGTGAGCACAGGCATATATGTCTAAAAGTCCGAAGGAGCAATGAAAAATTGTCCCTTAAAGTTAAATTTACATTTATTTGCTTATCAGATGCTTTTATCCAAAATGACTCACAAAAGCGGTCAGCATAATCAAGCAACATCAGTTTGGGGTCTGTTTTTGGAATAAGTGTTACTGGACAAAGACACAATATTAATTACCACAAGTTAAAGAGCTAAAAACAAAATACAGTATAAGTTATTTATAATTTCCAGATTTACAAAGCCTTAAAAATTCACCAGACAAGAGAGTCTTCAAACTTATTATCAATAGAAACAGTGGACAAAAATAAACTTGCTTGTATCAGAACCAATGTTGTATGCCTCTGCAATACTGAATTGAATTAAGCAGACTTCCGAATGTTATGTTATACCCCAAACATTCAGATTAGGTTAAATGATGAATTTAAATGGTCTTTGGTCACTGTAGTTATTTGCGTAAGGATGACTTGTGATGGATAGGTACCCTGTCCAGGGCTACTTCCTTCAGTATATCAAATGTTGCTGTATTGGTACGCAGCCCACCATAATCCAGAATTGGATTAAGTGGGTTTGACAATGTTAATGCAAATATGTTATTTCATTTTCCCCCTCTTTGAGTGATGGGTTTTAAGTAGATGATAGGATATATTTTGTCCCTAGGTAGAAATTGTGCTTTTTACAGAAGCTCACTAAATATATAAATAAATAGATAAATACACACTCATCCACACACCAAAAATCACTAAAAAGAAAGTAAACCTCTGACCTGGCAGTTACAGTCACAGTCACAGTGAGGCATTATGCAGGCATATTGCTGTTGGTATAAAATAGCATTTGTTAACTCACTTCTGCTTAATAATTCATTGGCTGAAACCTCAGTGTTAGTGTGACAGAGAGAGGCTATGCAGCATTGTTCATAATGTCACTCAGTTTTGTTTTAATTCTCTCATTTGCTTCTACCTCCAGGGGGTCCAGAGAGTGCCCCACAATTTGACCCAACCCTTTTAATTAGATTGTTGATTTGGTGGGTCTCTCTTGAAGTGATGTTACTAACCCAGCTCACCACAGTAAAGAAATGTGCACATGCCATCACAAGAGTTGTAGAAGATGTGAAGGATGTCACTACCCACATTAAAGGAACACAGTCTCCTAAGAAAAAAAGAGTTGGCTCTGCCCTTTATTATAAAGTTCCTCTGTGTTACAAGACTAGTCCAATACTTGCAGGAGTGCACCACCTCTACATCCACTCCCTGAATAGTGACCAGATATAGAGACTTTCAACAAGCAGTTGCTTTGTTTTGCTGATTTTTCTGCATCAAGAAACAAAGTTGTCCACCTGACTCCTCTCCTCTGTCTCATCCACATTATCATTACATCCCATAAGTGCACAATTATCTGAGAATTTCTGCAATTGACACAACCTGGCATTATATTTATAGTTTGAGCTGTTCAGAGTGAAGAGAAAAGGAAGCGGGCATAATACATTTGGCAGGTCTCCGTCTGTAATTAATCACCCCTATATGATCTACATCATGTATTAATGGTGCCTCCAGCAATTCAGTTGAAACTTTGACTGCTGCTGTCCCGATGAGTTTTTCTGTTAACAGATACTCTTTTTTTTATTTTGCTGTTATGGTCTGATCATGATCCTTTTACCATTCTCTTCTCTGTTGACTGAGTTATCTTCAACTATTTTCCCCTTGGTCAAGGATGGGATAAGGTGGGTTAGGTTCTTTCACTCTTATGGTGGTTCATTGTCATATCCTGTTTTTTTTGTTTTTAATTTGGTAAAAAACTGATCACAAATAAAATTGTCTGCACTCAATATTAACCTTCCATTTTGGTTTTCGAAAGGACTATATGGGGGGAAAATGTTAATTTTAAGTTAGTTATTAACCTCTAAAAATTGTACAGTTAAGAAGGCTATATTTTGCTTGCTACTTAGTTTAAACAGTAGAAAATAAATGTAATTGACAGTATAAGAACTTTATTGATTGTAGGCATGTGGTTTACAGTGGAGGAATTGACTCATAGGCAAGAATTCATCAACATAGTTGTATACATTGTGGACTGGGACCCGGACACAGGCAGACGGACAACATAGTTCCACCACACACTATTTATTTACAATATTTACACAGTTCAGTGCACTTGCTAACCCCAGTGCCTCTCAGTCACCGTGCCTCTCTCGACCGCCTCCCGTCCTCTCGCCAGCTCTGTCCTCTTCCACCCGACATCCACTTCTGACTGGAGGGAGGCGGCCCCTTAAATGGGAACCCGGATGGGCTCCAGCTGCTTCCGGCAATCAGTCCTAGCTACACCCCAGTGTGGCAGAAGTGCCGGCTGCGCACCCGGAAGCCGTCCGGGTGTCCCCTGTCGTCTTCCCCCCAGCACTTCCTGGTGTGGCGGAAGTGCTGGGCTCCAGGGTTCCTCAGGCACCTGGGCGTCGCCTGGCAATGGCCACGGGTCCCTACAGGGCTGGGCTTCCAAGCTCTTTACCCGAGGCCCCCCACATAACCAGGGCGGACACCCCCTCATGGTCTGGAGGAGGCACAAGCCCTCCTCTGGTCCTCCTGGGCGTCCTGGCCGGGCTCCAGCCCCGGCTGGGGATCACACAGGATATTCCGGCATCGGGGTGCCGCCTGGCGGTGGCCACGGGTCCCTACAGGGCTGGGTTTCCAAGCCCTGTACCCGAGGCCCCCAACATAACCAGGACGGACGCCCCCTTGTGGTCTGGAGGAGGCACAAGCCCTCCTCTGGTCCTGGAGCCCGGCCGGGGACCTCAACATGTATTTAGGGCCATATTACAATACCTTGTGAGCTAGTATTAGTCAATGGGCCAGTAGTTTTAAGAGACCCTTGCATCAGAGTAAAAGCCCCATTCAGATGTCACTGAAGAAATAATAAAGCAATGGGTTTTGAACAAATTTAACTCCTTAGCCAATGAATGTTACACTTCTTCCGTCATTAGGACTAAAAGTCCAGGCCCACACTTGAGTTGGTGGCTGGGACAGAGTTAACCAGATTTCGCCGATTGCAGTTTAGAAGTTTTTTCATCTGCAGACTGGGGGGAGTCCCCCTTGGTTCCTCAAGATGAGGTATCTACTTTGCAATCTAGCAGGCCAAGGTTCGAAGCTAGTGGATAGTCCTGGGCATTGTAATACCATAGAACAAATTCCTCAACATTTAAATGGGTAACTGCACAGGAGGATTCTTTGTAAATGAAGCAATATTTGTCTAAATTAAATAACAGAAAATGGAAACTTTTCTCTGTTTAACATATTTTTTGACAGTTAAAATGGAGACAGTTGCATTGTGCAGCAATATTTGTACCACAGGTACAAATTGTATGCATCAAATAAAATCAAAACATATAAGAAAAGAAAAATAGCATTTCTTTAACAATAAGAACTACTACTGAACTGGCTTGGACCAAACCTTGTATCAACTGAATTTTCTGACTCTTTTATAGTTCATACTACATTTTAGAACTAAATCATGTGTAACTACACATTCCCATGCAGTCTGGTCCTGCATTCAGTGGTTTGTTCCCCAGGTATATGTGTTTACCAGTCTCCCATTGTATTATCTGACATTTGAAAGTGTCTTGCTCATCTTTCAAACTTCTGAATAACTTGAATTCTAGGGTCCCTGCCTTACGTATTTACCTGCTGAAATCTGGCAGCAAGTTGAACTCTAAGAGGAGAACAGCACTAATAAAATGGCACTGATAGGCTGGTATTAAAGGGACACCTAAAGACAAAGTGTGTGGTGACTACAACATGAATCCCATTTGCATGAGGCTTTAACAATCTAATTCAACATTTGCAATGTAGAGACATATTCCCCTCTTGAGACACATATGACCCACAACATTCTAGATATGAGACTGTTCCATTTACTGGAGCCTGTATTATTAGTAGTGGTAAATCTTGACTCTCCACCCTAAGAATTATTTTGATCTGCTTTGTACTTTATTGACAGTTCAATCCAAGCTGGTAAGAAAAACAAGTATATAAGGAGTGTAGTCACATGACAGTACAACCAGCAACGTTGGTAGAAGAGTGGATTAAATAAAATTATTCTTGGTGTTCTGTTGTGTCTTGCAAGAGTAAATGTATTGTAACCCAATGATTACTTTATTCCCCTTTCTACTGCATATGGTTACTTCTTTAAGCTGTCGATTGGTTACATGTAGATATTAAAATGAACAGAAAACCGAGACATCCTCAGGATCACCCACAGATACATTTTAAGCCCAGATGGAACCTTAGAAAGAGCTAGGTCAAGCAACATATTTTTGCCTCTGGTGCATCAGTGAGACGTACATCTCAATTTGTAAATTTGTAAATAATATCAATGTAGTACTGAAAAAATCATTAGCTTGTTGTGGCACATTCGTGTAGTATCTTTCAGTCAAGTCTTCTCTAGCATCTTTAAGTGAGGAAGAATAGACAAAGATTGGCATATACAGTAGATTAGCCATTTTTCTTATAGGACACACTGCTCTTTGGTCCAAATAATAAAGTAAATCTATTATAGACCATTGTGGAGAAAAAATATTTTGCAATGTAATGTGTCTTTTCTCCCTACAGGATTGACGATGCAGTGGAACATTATTTGGATCTGCTAGAAGTGTTTCAGGAAGAGAAGAATCAAGAGGTGAATTCAGATGTTTCATTAGAGAGTTTAGTACACCTTGTGTTTTCTTTTGAGTTTGTTGAAATCCACACTATTTCCCTCATACTTCTTAAACTTGTCAATATGGTTGTAGCTATCACTTTCAAGCTCACCAGTTAATTAAAACCAGTGGTATGTTATTAAAAATGTAATAGTCCTCTTGTTTCTGTTTTGGTTTTATACTATTTAAAGCCATTAGAGGGAGAAGGTATTGTTAGCCAGCTGCATCTCATTTCCCCACACTGGCCAGAACTGATTCTAAATCTTGTTCTAGAGCTCATTCATAATCAATGGTACCCATTACCTATGATGTTTTCTAATACATACAGATCCCTGTCTTAAAATTCTGAACATTTATTTTTTAAGAGAATCGGCTGAGATTTGAATACTAGACATCCCAGGTTATAAGCACTGGCTAAAAATAAAATCAGATTCTGTTAACTCAGGAATATTTTATGTAGCAATTGGCATTCTTTAGCAGCATATGAGGAAACTAAAGCAATAAAATGGCAGACATATCGCTTACATTGTTGCAGAGCAGATACATTTAAGTAATAGGATTTAAAAGACTTAAATACAGTATTTATCTGCATCCATTTTCTTAACCTGTATATACAGGGAGGGTCATGGGCAGCCGGAGCCTTAAATAAATAAATATGTATATGCAGTATGATAAAATGATGTAACTGTTGAGCCTGTAGATTTGTTTTCATGTGCTCTTTTGTATTTTGTCTGTTTATGGAATCTTTCATCGTATGTATTTTAGTCTAATAGTAATTTTCATTTGCATTCTATTATGGTACAGGTCTTTATAGACAGTATTGTGTCACTTCCAAGAATTCCCGAAATATACCTAGAAGCAGCAGCTTCGCTGTTCAAAGCAAAGAAATTCTGGGATGTTACACTGGTTTGTGAAGAGGTTATTAAAAAGATTGCTGGTATTGTTCCAGAAAAACTGACGATTGCTGTCCCTCTCAAAGACTCTGAAGGCTGCATTCCACCTAACAGTGAAAGCTTCTTTACTCAGCTAGAATCTTGTTACCAAAAAGAAGAATATTCTGAGACTGTGCAAGAGCAAAAAAATGAAAAGTTGAACTGTATTTTATGGACTGCTGCTGCTTATTTTTATCAGGGATGGGCTTTTACTGAGTTGAAAGACACCAAAGAATCAATAACTCATTTGAGCAGGTAAATTAACTTGGTGAATATAATTTTTATTTTTTTTAGAGTAGCTTAGCAGTCTATTTTCATATTTAAATTATCTCTCTTTCTCTTATAATTACCAACATCCAGAATGTCTGTAAGGGTTTGTAAGGTCTGATCTCTTCCACATCATGAATGCATTATTTAATTTGCACATTACATTGGCTGTGACCATAAATAAGGAAAAAAACAAAAAGTTGCTTTTCTTTAGCCTTCTTTCATTCCCACTGAAACCTTTGTTACATGAGAGATTACAATCCGTATTTTAAAACTGGTGCCTTGATTTTGTCAGAAGTAAACCGAATCAGGTTGGTTTCTAACTTGCATCACCGCTATATGTATTATGCTTGTAATTTACAGTTGATGCTATATGCCATTCCTTTTAACAAGTAGAATAACATTTATTTCGTCATTTGAAAAAACATAATTTTCTAAACTGCACTAAAATATGTAAACAAGACATTTGCTAGTGGAAGAAAGTGAAATGGATTTAAGTCTGAGTTAATCAGTTTTGTTTATTCTCCATGTGAAAAAAATAGTAATAGTGCATTTGTCAAATAGGAAATCTGCTTTCTTGTGACGACAATTTTTCTTTCTCTGTCATTTGTATGTTTCTGTTTTTGTTTAAAGTAAAGTACACCTTTATAGGTGTAATTTAATTTTGCACAATTGCTTTTATTCATGAGTAAGGACAATTCCAACGATGACAGCCCTGTATACCAGCACAAAGCATACATTCTTATGCCAGTAAGCAGAACAGTTAGTTATTTGATTGTCCTTTCTGTTGTTGGGAGTGATTGTTTTGTTTTTAATTAATGTTTCTAATTGCTATTTATTTAAAGTGACAATATTAATCTAATTAATTCTTTCTTTCTTAGCTAATACCTGATTTATATGCTGTTCTAATTATTTGAAATAATTATAGTAACAGAAATGATTTGTAATCACCATAGGTATATACTTTTGCCTGGGCTGGTGTGTACAATATTCTTATCAAACAACTGACTGCACACAGCAAAACTGTACAGCAATCAGTGGCAGCACTGGTGTTCCAAAATGTGTTTCTTACACCTTCTTGGCAAATTATATTAGTCCTTTTTCCAAAAAAAAAAAAAAAAAAACTTCCTTTAGCATATTTTAGATTTGTTTTCAAGGTACTTTGTTTAGACTACTGCCTGTTGTTAAGAGGCAGTTTCTTGTCAATGATTCCTGGAAATTGGCACCTTTCATTCATAATTCATACAAAGAGGTTTGAATATCTTTAAAATTTTATAACATGAAAGACGAGGCCCTATTTGACACTTGTTATTGATCAGCACTAATAGCCATTTTTGGCAATGTTACATATAGCAATAAAAAGAAAGGTATATTTGTGCCTATGGCAACAAAAAATATTTTTCATTAAGTGGTTAATAATGTAATTGTACAGGTCACATTTCCTTTTTATATATACATTGTTGAGCTTTATAAATGTGGAGAATGTTGGGAATATGCAAATTAATATGGAAATAGAAAATCATTTTTATGAACATAGTTAAACTCATTAAAAATATTTTAAATTTGAAGTTTTCTAGCTTGAACATTTCACAAAAAAATTTAAACATCTTTTTGTCTACATAGTGAACTTTATGCTATTGACAAATTATCAATTAGTACTGTCTAGCTTTAAATAATCATTTGTTTATTAGTGGAAGAATGAGTGCATCCATCTACTAAACACGAGTATCTGACATTACAGACAGACGGCGCCAAAACAGCTAGGAACATAACTTAAGACTGGCCCATTAAAATCCCAATACTGACTAATTAAGTGCTTGATAATCTTCCTTTATTTCAGGTTAGAACTTTAGCAAAGTCTTTCTTTCTGTTTAAAGACTATTCGAAATGAAACTGGAAATTTACATTTGTTTAGGTTTATTATTGAAGTGTAACTTTCAGGTTGCTTCCTCTACATTTTAAGGATGTATCTGGACAAGATGTTTTTGGAAGTTTTATTGTAATTTGTTTCTTTGTTTATGTGGATTAACCTATGGATTAATTTTGGATTTGAAAGCAACTTTGCAAACAACATTCATTTGGTGCATAATATTATATTCTTCCGAATACATTTAGGTTGACTGAAAGAATTTCCTGTTGTTTTGTAAATAGGTAGTTTTTTGTCCTAGAGATTAACATACTTGAAACAACACTTAGAGAAAAATGCAGCGAGTTAAGGGCAAGCAATTATTAGCAAAAGTTAGAAAATTTAAATGAGTCGTAACATTTTATTGAGTATTTACAAGTATTAGCAGTGTCACATGATTTTTTTCAGGAGGTCCTTGCAACAATCTTTTTGACATTAGCCCAAATAAAGACTTATATTAAGCCAGTGACAAAGTGAAACATGAGTATTTAAAATCCGGCTTATTCAGCAGAGTACGATTATTTTTTTATTTATTTATTTTCCCTAATTACAAATAGTGTCATTTTAAACAATTTTCAAAGAATTGTGTAAAACAATTAAGATATAAGTATAAGATTAATTATATTTAAGATTAAGTGTAAGTAAAAATAATAAAACACGTAACACTAAAGTTTCACCTAACACATTAATGTGTGGTAAGGTTTCAGTTTAATTTTGTAATTATTTACTGTAAAATCATATGTTTTATGAAGCAATTATCTTTACTAATTGCAAACTGAGACTGAATGTCTAAGTTAACCCCTTCAGTGCCAATCCCCTAATAGAAATCATAAAGGGTTAGGATACCAAAGGATGCTGAGCAGATTATTGAACTACAATAGGCTTTCACAGAATACAGTTCAACTTTTCAGCAACTGAGGTGAAACCCATTGCAAATGCAGAAACGATTATAACTTTGTCTTTCAAAGTTACCCTGTGCTGCTCATAGGAGGCAGAAGGTCTTGTCACAGGCAAGACATAACTAGTGTTACATGCTCAGAAACACTTGGTGTTTAAGAAACATTCTCCATAGGAAACAAATTAATTGCCTCTCTCTTACTTCTCCATCTATTACAGTGGTACAGAGAGGTTTACCAAAATATATGTGATAGGCTGCAGGTTGTTTTATATCAAACTGACTATCATCAAGAAATTCTCCCTGGCATCCACCTTGACAAGTATCGGCAGGAGGTTCTGAACACTGAATACTGGATCAGACAGCATCTGTTATAACGAGATACCAGGACATCTAAGGGTTGGCATTTAGAGGCTGAGAAACAGATGGGGACAACACCATAAATTGCTCATAATATTAGTACTTGCAACCTCTGCTTATTAAAGTAGGTGCTGTTTGATCCAGTGATCGGTGTTCAAATCCTGCTGCCAGTACATCTCAAGGTGGACATGTAGCTGCTGAGGAGAGATGAGGACATCATCTATAATGGCTAATACATTTGTTGTTCTAAGTCACTAAATAGTTAATCGGTACAGTATATCTGTGCTGATAAGAGCAGATAAGTCCCCTTTTTTTCCTTGGACTAACATTTTGGCTTTGTTTGGGTGAGCATTGTTTTATCAGTCCTGTTCTTATCAGGATGGTTTGTCTAAATGCAGTATAACATGGTTTTGTATCTGTTACTTTTATTAAAGGAAGGCTGCATTAAAGGCAGAGTTGCAAATGTACACATCATGTACATGCTAGTAATTGAATATGTTTTTGTTGCTTTGCTTGTGCCTCCTGTAGGTTTAATTGGGCGATTCAATTTCAACCTGTATTTTAAAAAGTAAAAATATTTTATGCTTAATAGTTTTATAAAATGGTGTATCTTGCACAGCCTCAGGTTAAAATATATATACTGTACATTACTCCTAATTTGGACTGGTTTGGTGCATTGAGGATGGAGTTTTTGTGAGTGAGCCCTGTGATGGATCCTGTGCCTGATGCGGCCGAGATAGACTCAGCACCCTGTGACAACTACTGCAAATAAGAATATTAATGATTGATTTTATGATAAATATTCAGGGCATTATGGTTTCCAGGAATATCTTCAAAGTATATAACAACAATCAATGTGAATTTGTGAACAATTCTTCGTCTTCATTTTTCATTTCAGGTGCATAAATTTGTTGCTGACTGTCCATATTGTTCAGTCGGGTAAGTTACTCAAAAGGAGCAATATTTACATTTTTTCAGTTTATTTTGTGTGTGCGTTTTAAGGCAATGTTTAGCTAAATGTATAAAGAAGGTGTCAACATTGATACACTATTTTGAAATAATATTTTCTGTGCTTAGTTAAAGTTTAAAAGTCCCCCCTAAACACAAAGCCATGTGGCAGGAAAGCATCCAGCTACCCTACCACCAAACAAAAAATAGAATTGCCAAACCAACAAAATATATGTCTAAAATAAATGCAAATATCCTACTTAGCAAAGTACATCTTAAAAAAGGAAGGCTGTTTGTCATTCTGTGGATAAACAGTTTAAGTACAAATGAAAATGCAATGTGATTATTTGTATTTGTGAAGAATCTTATACTTTGATTTACTAGCTTTTCTGCAATGATATATGGCAGAGAAATATTTTAATTTTATCAAATTGATTTGGCTTTAAAACTATTAGGGGGAAAGCAACAGCACAATGGTTATATCCACACTAATGCGTTTTAATTTAAAAGTAGTGTTTTTATGTGAAAACGATCTCTGCCCACATTAGCATTTTCACATCATTAACAATAGTATCCCCACCCACACTAAAATGACCAAAAATGCACATGAAATATTTGTTTGTCTTCATTGGACTAATGCACATTTGTGGGAAAAAATCCTTGAAGGAATGGTAACAGGCCATGGGATTTATCATAAGTAAATTATTTGCCTCTTGTGCATGTATGTATGTGGAATTCACACTGTACAAAACACAATTTAGATGCTGGAGTTAAGCAACACCACAGGTGCTGTGGAAACAACTCCCATGTCTACTGTGTTGGAATATGGTTTTGTTCGTTGTTGGGTGACCAATCAGGGATTGAGACATAAAGAGCAAGATCTAATCGGGGAAGGGCTACATAATAAGCACAAACTAATCAGAACAAGATTAAGAATCTGCATTTTCACCCCTCCATGCCGAAACTCCAAGTGGGCATTTTCAAAAGTGCACGGCTCTGGAGAGCGTTTACAGAAGTCTCCATTTTCAGAGGTTAAAAATGCTGGAGTAGTGAGGATAAAGGCGAAAAGAGAGACTAATAACTTTGTCTTTCAACAATAATGTAGTAGATAGATAGATAGATAGATAGTAGTGTGGATGTAGCCCGTATCTGCATTTACCTTTCATCAGAGTGGAACTGATGTTTAGTTTAAATGACCAACACAACAGTAGTACACTCCATTTGGGTCATATTATATGAAAGAGACCAGAGCAGAAGTATGGCTGCTGTGTTTGTTTATTTTTTCTTCCTTTTTTTCTTCAAACAACTATTCTTATGATGTTCTGCTTTTCTGCACCCCTTCCTAATGACTTTACTAAAGTAGCTACAATAAATATTAGTAACTTATCCTCGTTTGACTTAATTAATGCCTATATAATTTTATTTTAATATCTAATATCCAAAGAAAGGTTTGAGGTGAACCAAAAATGTAATACCCAGGCTATTCAAAATGAAAGAGCAGATTTCAAAAATTCATTTCAAACAAACTGTATAAGACAGAAACACGTTCCACACTTCACTGGACAGAGGAAAGTTCAAAGTTTGGTCCTGTGGTCCATGAGGTTGCATGCACTCAACATGAGCACCATGTGTAGCGTGACAAACATCAAAACGGTAGACCATTTCTAGCCACATATGAGTCAACTGGTCCCTAGATTACTGAATTCACAGCTTCCTCAATTCGATGTTGCAAATCTTGAAGATTAGCAGGCATACATGGAACAAACACCCTTTCTTTAATATATCCCCATAGATAAAAATCGCAGGAGGTAAGGTCTGGAGACCTGGGAGTTCATAGATGATGAGCAAGGTCTTGTTGTCCACATCTTCCAATCCATCGTCCTGGAGTGGTGTTGTTGTTCAGCTAACGCTGGACCTCCATGTGGCATTTACTGGTACTTTTAGGCGGGCTTTTAAACTTTGAGCTTTCCTCTGTCCAGTGATGTGTGGAATGTGTTTCGGTCTTATATAGTTTTTTGAAATAAATTTCTGAAATCTGCTCTTTTATTTGGAATAGCCCTGTATATAGATTTTATGTGGGTATTTGATTGCTATTGAATCTTTAAGTAGTGTTTCCTGTTGTGTATTTTGATACCTTGAAGATGTTTTACACAACAACTGTATCAAAATGGTGGTTTATCAAAGCAAACCTTACATAATAATCCTTGTACTATAGAGAGCACAAAATGGCAAATTGGAACAATCAAACTATAAATCAAGCTTCCCAACTTGGCTATATGAGATATGATATCTGAATGTCAGGATTAGTTTACTATCATCTTAGCCCGGCATAAATGCAGTGTGACTGCAAAAAAAAAATAAAACACCTCATTTACCTGCAAACATTTTTCTACATTTTATCCAAACTTCTGGTGGCACAGCCTGTTTGCCACAAATAGCCCTTTCCAAAATCTATCCACTAAAAGCTCACTAGCCATAATCTGGCGCTCCTGCCTTTCTGGAGTTCAGTTCTTAGTTAATGATCACGTTTTCTGATATATTCCAAGACAACCATGTGTTCCATGAATAAACCCTTTGCTGCAAGGTTTTAGCCAAAACCCCATAATCCTTCTTTGTCTCTCTCTCTCTCTCTCTCTCTCTCTCTCTCTCTCGCTCTCTCTCACTCACTCACTTCAGCACCCTTCGTGGAATTACACTTGGTGCACAGACAGGTTAAGTGGCTTGATGTGGGTCACACTACTAGCCAGAGGCTGGGACTGTGCTGTGAAACTTGTGGTTTAAAGTTCTTTTCCTTTCTTTTTATTTGGATTGAAAATACTATTGAAATACAAATCTGTACCCAATCCTGTTCCACTCTGTTACCCCTGTTGGTCAACCCTGTCCATTGTTCAGTGTTCTTTAAGTGTTGTGTTGTGGTTAGAGTAAACCTACCTTGCCATTATTACAAAAATGTCAGTAATTTGGACAAATAACAGCCTTTTTGGAATAAGTTTGTCTTTAAATTATGTTACTTTTCATTTTTCTGTTATTTGCATATATGATATTGCATTTTCAGATGGAGATTGTATCAATAATTCAGAAACAGGGAAAATTACAAGGGAAGCAGTAAAACTACTGCACAGACTGAAAGGTCTGGCATTTGTTAGAAGAGGAATTAGCTTCATGGAAAGAGGCCAAGAGAAAGAAGCATTGCTCAATTTTCAGCTGAGCCAGCAGTCCTTTCCAGGTATTTTGTGATTTGTTACATTGTTCGTGCATACTGATAACTAAAGCTACCTTAGGTTACACTGAAAAATGGTAAGGAAGGTTTTTCCAATAGTTGATTTCCAGTTTCTTGATACAAACTCTTATAGCATTTTGTTATTATAGCAAAGAAAGTTAAACACTGCTTTAAAGAACTGCAATTGCATCATTTTGTTGTATTCAAATAAAGTATAATTGCTGTCTAAAGATCATGTGTTTTTCTGTATTTAAAAATACTTGTGTGCGTTAATAGGATACTTATATATTGTTTTATGAGTATCATTGCTGTCAAAGGTTTTATAAATCTTACATCTTAAATTTAATATGATATATGCAGTATGTGTGCGAATATTAGTGTTGGATTGATACTTAAATTTTTAACTCCCCCAACCACAATTCCCTTGGCTCTCAGCTTATTCATCTAGCTGGCCCACACTTACGGGTGCCTCCCTGCTCTGTCACACATCATAATGAGGAGCTTGGAGTTTCCAACATGGCGTGTGTGTGTATATCTATTTGTATGAATATATATGTATATACAGTAATTATGTGTGTGTGTATGTGTGTGTGTATATATATATATATATATATATATATATATATATATATATATATATATATATATATATATATATATATATATATATATATATATATATATATATGACCAATATTCTGAATTTAAAAACATAATTGGCTTCACACTATTTTGGTAGTGGTAACTGGCTGATAATAACTTCATTTTATAATGCCACATTTTGAATGTACACAGCAAAGTTTTGTTTAAATTACCTTCTAGGTGCAGAGATGAAGATGTGACATATGATGGGTTATTATAAGCAATGTGTCTCTCAGTTGTTATATTATTTTTTTTGGCAAAGACACATTGTATTAAAGGAAGTGGGTTCAGAGTAAAGTATCCACAAATACCACACCATATTTCTTCATTCAGAGAACATTAAATACATAAAACAATATAGCTATTAGTAGTATCATTGGGATCTTTAATAGATCAAGTTAATATCATTTCGGATCAGGAGTGTAAGGATTATTAAGATTTGCTGGATTGGATAAACACTTATTTTCTATTTTTTCTGGTGATTAAATTGGAGAAGTGAACATTTTAGAATTAGTCTACTTTATTTCTTTATTTTAATGTGTGCTTTCTTGATGTATAAAGTAACCTAAAAGTGCTATGTGTTGTATAGAATCTGTTGATGGTGCCTTCTGGCTGCTGGAAGCCTTGTGGAGACTTGGAAGAAAGGATGAAGCTGTTTCCTACTGGCAGAAGTTACAGGAATCCAGACAAAGTGTAGTAGACATCAATAGCATTCATAGGTAACTATTTAAATTTGGTTTTTCATAATTTCTTGATTGTTTTATATGCTGACTGACTGACAAAAACTTCTTAGCTATTTGCAGACAACCTATGGAAACATGTTTTTCAATAATGGATCTCTTTCATTGCACTGAGGCCCACAAAAATCTAACCTCACTAAAAAGTTAATTAAATCGTGGAAAAAAACAGAGAAAACATTGATGATATTGCACATTTAATACTCAGGAAATGAAATCTTAGTGCCAGTCATTGGCACTGACAGAATAATGCAGTTGGCATTATGTCCGAATGCAAGTCAGTGACACTGTAGTTCAAGTTTCACTTAAATCCTTTTTTTTATCTTGATATAATTTATTCCTTGTATACATAAATATATGCAGGAAAATGCTTATTAACATGACATAAGTAATATCAGATATCAAAAATTAGTTGTTAATAACAATAAAATTCTTATTAAATAAAAATAGTGTCCCACAATGTTCTTAATCATTCTTTTTTTCAGTTTCTTATTTATTAAAATATGCATTTATCGTCTTGAAACACAATGACATCTTTTGATTTCCTTTGAACTTTCCATTTTTGTGTTCTGTTTTGTAATTTAAATTGATTAAATTACCAAGCATGTGTAAGAAATCAGAACTGGTGCTGTCTCTATCTATTAATCATGTTTCTTTATTAGTTCACATGTCTGATTTACTCCAAATATGTAATAGTAGTATTGTTATGTGTACAGAGTGCAGTGGATTAAATTTATTTAATCCTGAATACTCCATTTTGTAAGTATGCCATTAGTACAGTATTCTGTAAATTTCTGTGTTCCAGTTTGAACTACCATGATAACTGTGTTATCCATGCCACAAGAACAAAAACCAAAGGGCTTGCAAAATGCAAAATATAATATATTCAAAATATACATACAGTATACAGTATATACACTCACCTAAATGATTATTAGGAACACCTGTTCAATTTCTTATTCTCATTAATGCAATTATCTAATCAACCAATCACATGGCAGTTGCTTCAATGCCTTTAGGGGTGTGGTCCTGGTCAAGACAATCTCCTGAACTCCAAACTGAATATCAGAATGGGAAAGAAAGGTGATTTAATCAATTTGGAGCGTGGCATGGATGTTGGTGCCAGACGGGCCGGTCTGAGTATTTCACAATCTGCTCAGTTACTGGGATTTTCACGCACAACCATTTCTAGGGTTTACAAAGAATGGTGTGAAAAGGGAAAAACATCCAGTATGCGGCAGTCCTGTGGGTGAAAATGCTTTGTTGATGCTAGAGGTCAGAGGAGAATGGGCCGACTGATTCAAGCTGATAGAAGAGCAACTTTGACTGAAATAACCACTCGTTACAACCGAGGTATGCAGCAAAGCATTTGTGAAGCCACAACACGCACAACCTTGAGGCGGATGGGCTACAACAGCAGAAGACCCCACCGGGTACCACTCATCTCCACTACAAATAGGAAAAAGAGGCTACAATTTGCACGAGCTCACCAAAATTGGACAGTTGAAGACTGGAAAAATGTTGCCTGGTCTGATGAGTCTCGATTTCTGTTGAGACATTCAAATGGTAGAGTCAGAATTTGGCATAAACAGAATGAGAACATGGATCCATCATGCCTTGTTACCACTGTGCAGGCTGGTGGTGGTGGTGTAATGGTGTGGGGGATGTTTTCTTGGCACACTTTAGGCCCCTTAGTGCCATTTGGGCATCGTTTAAATGCCACGGGCTACCTGAGCATTGTTTCTGACCATGTCCATCCCTTCATGACCACCATGTACCCATCCTCTGATGGCTACTTCCAGCAGGATAATGCACCATGTCACAAAGCTCGAATCATTTCAAATTGGTTTCTTGAACATGACAATGAGTTCACTGTACTAAAATGGCCCCCACAGTCACCAGATCTCAACCCAATAGAGCATCTTTGGGATGTGGTGGAACGGGAGCTTCGTGCCCTGGATGTGCATCCCACAAATCTCCATCAACTGCAAGATGCTATCCTATCAATATGGGCCAACATTTGTAAAGAATGCTTTCAGTACCTTGTTGAATCAATGCCACGTAGAATTAAGGCAGTTCTGAAGGTGAAAGGGGGTCAAACACCGTATTAGTATGGTGTTCCTAATAATCCTTTAGGTGAGTGTATATACATTTAAGCTGGGTTCTTGTTACAAATGAAGAAGAGTTTTTGAAGCGGTGCACAGAGCTTTAGATTTTTTACATTCTTCTAATTTAGAGTTCTGCATGGGTCAAGAATAATAGTAGCATCAGTGTTACTGCAACAATACCAAAACTGCAATCCACCCATAAATTTTACTTAATTTCACAACCTAAACTGATCTGTTGATTTTAGAACTGTGGCCGACTAAACCTGGCACACATACTTTGATAGCACAAGTGTTTGGTATTAGAGTAGACATGTGTAAATTTTTATTCAACTGAAAAGAATTGAAAGAATAAAGTTTCTTGAACCAACAAAATAAAGATTGCTTGGCAAATATGCTTCTGTGTATGATGATCGGTGTTGGGTAAATATAGCATCCCTCTGCCCCTTTATTGTTACAGAAATAGGAATAGTTTAGCAATATTTGTGAATGTTGTATTTCAAAAATGTATACTTTGCCCAGTAATACTGTACCTCTGTATAACAAAACAAGCATAATATGCACAAAATAATGTACCTAACATTTTGTATAAAGTATTTGTATATTTATATGACACAATAAAGATAATTTTGTATTTCAGTGTATATTGTATAAAAAGACAATCAATGCTCCTTAATATATGGAATGTGCAGAGAAGGATCAGGTTTGTTCAACATGAACACATTGTTCAGTCAGGAAAAATCACTTACAGGAAATATCAAATAGACAACAGGCATATTAGAATGAAGTAAAGACTGCTCAGCTTTTTCTTGGGAGGAAAGAAACAGGTCATGGCATAGTTGCCCTATCTAGTCTGCATTGTGCACAATGCTTTTGGTAGTCTCCAGGCCCCATGACATAAATTAGAATAAAGAAGTTTAGCAAAGTGACACCTTTTATTGGCTAACTGAACAGATTACAATATGCAAGCTTTCGAGGCAGTGAAGACCCCTTCTTCACGCAAGATGCCTGAAGGATTGCAAATTGTAATATGTTCAGTTAGCCAATAAAAGGTGTCATTTTGCTTGACTTCTCATTGCATCCATAATGGCTAACACAGTACAGCAACCTACTAAAGAAGTTTGAAAATGTTATGTTATTAATTTAAACAGAAGGTAACGGGTGAATATAAGCATTGATATTTTATATGAATTTGTCAAAAAATGTTGTTTGTCTACTAGTTTCTGTGGTAGAAATCAAAACATATTAATTAAAGAAAGAAACTCATCTTCTACTAAGACAAGTCTGATGAAACGTCATTTAATTACTCATCAGCAAATGCCTTCGAGTGAGCATCCTTCACAGCAGTCTGTTTACAGCATGGTCAGAATGATCAGAGAAACAAAGGATAGAAGTTCATTTTATTAACATTTGAATGTACATACAGTGTTAATTAGTGCATACATTTACTGTGATTGGTTCATTGGTTTACACCCAAATAATCTATATATAAAAATAAAATTCTTATTCTTCTTATACCCTTTGGGTTAAGCCACCACCCTTGAAAGTTCTGTGTATGTAACAACCGTCCTTTCTGGTTGTTTACCACACATCTGCTGATTTCTTAGTCATCTTTCAGTACATTTTGTGTATTGCATCTTTGTCTGTGTTGTTCAGTTGATCTTTATCTGGTTTCCTCATATTTCTGAAGAGGTTTCTGATATTTATTAACTCTTTGTTATTTCTTTAAGATAAATGCTATATTTTAGCTATATATATCTCAGTTGATATATAACTTAAATTGGGAGAGAGGTGACTTAGGTAGTAATGCAGTAAATGACAAGAACTAATGTAAAAATTAATAAATTCAATACATGAGTATAAACATTCTCTTTCCCTAACAGAGATGCTGTGTTGTTCCTGTTGCCTCAGCAAGAATTGTCAACCAGTGATCTGGAGACTTTGAATAAAAAAATAGAAGAATATCGAAGTCAAGCAAAACCATGAACTTGGACCAGTGAGCTTCTGTAGCAAGTGAGGTGCTAAAAATATTATTTTTATACTTTGTCTAAAAAGCTATTTGTACATGTAAACATGGTATCATCAACAGAACAAAATATGGCAATTATAAGTGAATCTGGAGGCAAACTAACAATTGAGTTGGAATGTAACAACTATTAAGATCTATAAATGTAACTCACTTTTGTTAAACATCTCAAAACCTTTCCAGTTCTATTAAAGAGAAACATGCCTAAAGATATTTGTTTCTTGTTTCTATCACTATTAGCAGATTGTGGAAATTTGAGAATAGTTTCTGTAGGGCTGCCATTTTAAAGTGTTGTTGGATCGAATATAGGAATTTCGTGCAGTATAGGGATCTGCACTGGCAATCGGAAGGTTGCTGGTTTGAATCCCATAAATGCCAAAAGGAACTCTGCACTGTTGGGCCCTTGAGCAGGGCCCTTAACCTGCAATTGCTATGCGCTTTGAGTAGTGAGAAAAAAATGTAAAGAATTATTATTATAGTATAGTGTAATTTTTTTCTTGGTGGTATTTCATGGGTATTTAGAGGCCACAAACCTAATTAATATTGATGTCCGTTAGTCAAAAATACAGGAGAGGACCACCTACTGTAGTCCTATCCTACTAGCAGTCGATTTTCCTAGTTGTTCACATTAAATATTATCTATCCATGATTTTTGGTATAATTATTGTTGAAATTCAAGTCTTGCTGCTGAGCTCTAAAGAAAAAATATACAAACTTGGAATGAGTTTAAATTTTGAATTAATTGAATTCTACTCAACACCTGCCTTTGGATTGTGAGATGTTTTAATAAGAATTAACCAGATGCAAATTTATTAACTATGTGACACAAAATTCTTCTACTAGGAATCATACATTTCTGAAAGTCTTTTTTATTGAAAAAAATATTTATACAAGTCTTTGTCATCTTTTTTTAGTATGCCAGTGAGGAAATTGTTTGTTTAAAAAAACAGTGCTGTCATTTTTACTGTGTACAAGCTAGTTTTGTGTTAAATAAGGATTATATTAAAGGAGAAAAATGAAACACTTCAATATATTGTGAATTTTATAAAATCTGGTATATCTAATATTTATTGTAAATAGTATTTCATCATTTTATTAGTTCTTATTGTGAGGTGATTTAAAAATAAATATTTTGTGATTTTTTTTTTCTTGATCCAAGTGTGCCACACAAACCTTTTGTATTTGAAAATACAAAAATTTTTGTAGTATTTGCATATTTTATGTATAGATTTTTGAGTTTTGTTTTTTTTACATACAGAATTTAATTGTTACTGGTTTTGCATTTTGAGTTGAAGTTAAAAATTAGATTTTTAATACTGTCCTGATTTTTGTTATTTATGTGACGTGTCTTATGGGTCATGTGACCACATCAGTCATGGCCATGATATTTATGAAACCTATAAATGATGAATAAATATCATAAAAATAATGTATAACTGTTGCAGGTATCCCTCGGTGGATGCAAAAATCTCTTGTTCTTATTAGTGCTAGTTAGCTTTATTTCAAGTAGGCCCTAGTGTCGGGGTTGTTTCTCTGGTATCAATCCCACTACTTTTTGACTGCATTTTTATTTTTCTGTCTTTTCCTGTCTCATTTTGCCTACTGGTACTTCAACTTACTATTCCTTTTTTTTTTTTTTTTACTTTGATTTTCCACTTGTTGATCATCAATAGTGGTAGCACTGTTCCTATTGTTAGAATTAAAATGTAAAATGCATTCCAGTACCAGGCTAAAAGCCCATACACCTAATGTTAAAGGACCATAAAGTAATTATTTTAAAGAGCAGAAAAATCACTCCCCCAGTATTTCTCCATAACCAAAATATTTGAAAATGGTTTGTTTATTCTTCAAAATATGCACAAGGAAGTATCAACAATAAGGCATAATGTATCAGTAAATATGATGACAAAAATGCTGCTGTTACCTTGTTTGTCTAAAGTGGTGGCATTCACGCTTTTTAATGTTTTTAAAAACGTTACAAAAAGTATGAGAAAGGTTCTTTGTATCTCTCTCTCTTTTTTTTTTTTTTTAAACTTCAGGCTTTCTTTTTCCTTACCCAAGTGACCTTTTAACTTATTATTCTGCTGGTAAGACTTTTATACCTGCATATCTGGGATTACATCAGGGCTGTGACTTGGAATGCTTTTTCTTTAGGGGACTGTGTTCTTAAATCAATTATGTGGTGTGAGGGTCTTTAAAGTCTTGAGATCAACAAACTGGACTACCCTGTGGCATCCCTTGAGACCACTGTACCACTGAACTCTGCCCTGCCTTAAAATGGTCAGGACTACATGTTAAATGGACAACACAATTCATTTTGGAGCTTAGTGGCTCCATGTCAGCTCCCCAGGACATTTCTCCTCCACTGTTGCTTCTAAAAGAATTGCTTTGTGTGAGCCTTAGAAATCCCTCCCTTCTCTTATACCACCTTTGTGTCACATCTGCACTTGGTATCTCCTTTCTACCCAGGTGACTCTCCACTATTTACAAGAAAATGTCCACACTATAAATACAGTATGGCACAAGTGAGCGGTTTTATTAAGTTTTAGCAAATGCTGAAAAACACTTGGTATAAAGTCATTTTGATGGGAAAAAATGCAATCCTTTTCATTTCTTCTTGAAAGTATTTAAGCTGTCACACAAAACCAAATTGCCAATCTCCTATCAGTGATGGTGACATTCTGAGGCACTGTGAGCATCTCTGTGGTAGCTTTATTCAGAAAGGGCTTTTGAAATAATAATCAAGATGACATTTCTGCATGGTGAATAATTATTTGATATTAGGTTCTTTTAAAAAAAAAAAAAAAAAAAAGCTGCATCCTGGCTGTACTAAAACTGTAAGACATCTGGCATTATACAGTACGAATGCTTTTGAGTAAGAAATGTAAAGATAAAAGATTCACAGCAAAGCATCTTTCTGAAACAGAAAAATAGTACAATAAAAAGAAGTCTGCAACAAACAAGAGTTCTATTTTTGCTGCTGCTCAGTTTCTGTTTCACAGCAGTTACAGAAGTTGGTTCAGCCTGTTTGAACAGCTGTTGCCTTTTTATGGTCAATTTGTCGTGAGATGACTCTGTGGTAACACAAGTCTATTTTCTTTCTTTTCTCCTTCATGCCTGAGACGTTAAATATTGCTGAGATTCATGGACTCCCTCCACCATGTTGGTGTTTTCTTTTGCCAAGGTGACAATTTATTCCACAGGAAACAGTTTAGATTTGAATGTGTGGAGCATTTTATCCATTGGTTCAGTGTGGGTTGTTAGAAATGTCAGTGATGAAAGTAAAGTTAAGCTGCAGGATGTGATTAAAGCAGCAAGCAAAAAAAACATTGAGATTGAAGGTGTTCAGAGTGCTGTGCTTGCTCATCTGGGGCCTCATGTATAAATGGTGCATACACACAGAAATGTTGCGTAAGAATGTTTCCACATTCAAATCACGATGTATAAAACCTAAACTTGGCGTAAAGTCACGCACATTTCCATAGTACCTCGTATCCTGTTGTACGCAAGTTCTGCGCTTGGTTTTGCAGAATGGTGGCACCCAGCGTCAAAGCAGTGCTACTGTTCCTGTGTGGTTACTTTAGATCCACATTCCTGACGTGGCTTTATAAATACACTGAAATTAGCCGCATATTGTTTATTAGTGTAATGCATCTGATTGTAATTAACCTGTAACAATATAATGGTCCAGGGAATAGCCATAGTATTCCAAATACCATAACTGCTTTAGCGTTGTTACTCTCACTGCACTTTCTTTTTCGTCTTTCAGCTACTCCTGTTAGGGGTTGCCACAGCGGATCAACTTTTTCCAGATTACTCTCACTGCACCACTCGGATTATTTATATCACTGTATCTGAGTGTGAATCACAGCAGCAGCTGATCAGAAAGAGAATTATTGGTATACAGCATCAAGTACACGCTGCCTCAGCCATGGCAAAACGTTTCAAAGCCTTTCCTGTACGGACCTCGCGGTTCAGAAACAGTTTCATCCCAAGAACTATAAATGCACTCAATCAATTGCTCCTTGTAGAACTGTTTGTACTTATAAGTACAATTACCCCACTGTAAACTTGCACTACAGTTACAATATTACACAACCTGCTTTATAAAGCGTGCATTTACATATGATGACAATATAATTTTTAAGATAAAATGCAGCAAATATATTAATTATATTATACAGATAAAACTTTAACTTCATTTAAATTATCTGTATTGTTAATAATTAAACATGTGAGGACACGGGGCCGCAGCGCTAGCAAGTAAACGTATTGTTCCTGCCTCGCGCTGTATATTTGCTGAGGCTGGCGCGACACTGGAAGAATAGACGGATAGAATAATTAAACATGTACTGTGAAGATATTTCAATGTTCCTTAAAGGTTTTGAAGAATTGTCATTGTAAGCTTACAGATGGCTTAATGTCTATTACAGAGCTGATTGTGTGGCGATTGGGTATTTGGAGAAAGAAAAGTAAGGACAGGAATTGAAGGTTAGTATGTTTGAAAGAGACAGTACTGCTACAATAAATTATTTCATCGAATGTCACGCATGGCGCAGCAGCATCTTGTGGGAGACATGAACAATCCCTGCGCCACCGTGTTCCCATGTTTAATAACATGCTTTCATTCCAATCATCATGAAAATGATATCATGTATACATCTCAGTATTTTAATTATTCAGAGAGCTGTAATATCACGAATGTAATGGATTCTGTGTCCTGTCAGAGAAAGAGAAAGAACGGAAGCACGTAGTGATTCACACACACAGAGCATATAGAAGATCAAATACAAAACAAAGCATTTAACGTGCTACTTTAGTTACGATGGGATTTGAGAAACTAGTAAATTAAACGATAATAAGATGAAGTTTATGATTTTCTACTTTAATGACAAAATAAACTACGTGATTAAAGTGGAAATTTCGAGAGTAAAGTTGACATTTCGTGCTTTTTTCCCCACTATGTGCCATTTTTTTTTTTTTTTTGTCTGTACCCTAATAAGCTTTCATGACGGTGGGCTATAACTCGCCTTTTCACGGTGACTTTGATATGTGACTTCTTTTTTATTTCCAGCACTGTGCAACTTTGTGAACTTGAGCTTTCAAGTTTGTCCAACACGTTATGTCACTCGATCAACTTCCTTTTGTTGTTTATACCACTGTTTAAATCAACAAATCGTATGTTTTTCCTTGCCTCCACTTGGTATTCACTGAAATTCTTATATTTTCCCATTGTCTTTTCACAGAACGCTGAGCTTAAGGACTATTTATATTGATTTGCATATTCAAAGAGGTGTAATTCTGGGAGGAATTGGGGCGGGACATTAGGCGCATGCACATGTGTTACTTTTCACTCTGACCGGGATTTATGTAGCGGAAGAACATGGAAGTTGGAGTACGCACAGATTCCTGCATCTGGATTTTTCTGCGCATGAGCGCATTTCAGCTTTTGTGCTTACGTCATGTTATGGTGCGAATTCTACGCACGGCGTTGTGCACCCTGGTGTCCCCAGAGCTTTGCCATGTTGCATGACTCTTCCAGAGGAGGAAAGAAAAGACAGACATTGGAGAAAAGTTACAGGAATTTTTAATAACTGATATCAGGGAGAGCAAGAATAACAAGAAAGATCCATAAGTACATTTACATGCACACACAAAACCGGGATACGGTGAGTAACCTGGTTGAGGCAAATCCCTGTTTACATGCGTGATACCACTTACGGAGTTCTCCTTTGATAAAATTCTCAGATGACATAAAAGTGTCCTAAAAAATAGATTAAACATCATCAACAGCTGCTGTGAATGCAAAAACAAAAATGGAGCCTACGTGGCCCAAGATTGTGTTACTGAGCTTAGCATTGTACGTTCAGCTCTTCAACATAAATAGAGTGATTTCTAAAATATTGATACAGATTATTTCAGACAGGAGAAGGAATAATGTGATCGCCTGAGCATTTGCTTCAAGAAATTTTTCTTTGTGGATGCTTTCACTATTTCCTACCCATGGCTGCTGGATGTGAGTGCAAAACAAAGACATGTGCAGGCTAAAAGAGTGAAATGGACATGTGCAGACTACAAAATCCTTAAATGCAACTCAGTTAAGGGCTCACATAGCCACAGGAATGGGTAACTCAATGAGAAATCTATGTGTGTTAATCAGGTTTCTCTAACCACAATAAGGGTACACAAGGCATGAAGATGGGTGTCTGTGAATAACCAGGTAATTAAAGTGCATGTAAACACAGTCAATGACAACAAGGGTGTTCCCTGATTAGGAACTTTTTTTCACCTTTCTCATTGAAACTGACAGCTTAATGCCTTTAGTACATTTTAAAGGTACACAAGCCTGTCATTCAAATTGTGTCATTCCCATACAGATGTGTCCTATTTTAGTACTCCTTGAAACCTGCAGCTGGAAACGATACATTCAGTTTTATTTAAGATGAAAAGTTGGACACAAGGCTGTCAGCTTCCAATTTGTTGCTGAAAACTTCAGGCAGCAGGCAGCAGCTGGTAAGGTACAGCTGAGGGTAAATGTGTCTCTTTTACAGCATTTCATGATCCTGCCTGGTTCACAAACTCTAAATTGAGGTAGACCTCAAAACACACAAGCCATACCTGTGCTCCATCCAAGGCCTGTACCAAACTTGCAGGCTACACCAGCTCAGTTAGCCTAGCACAAAACTCCCAAACTGTGCAGGCGAATGTCCTGCACAGGCCCTGAAAATGGGGCAAAGGCTCAAAAGTCAAGAATTCTTGTCTGCTCTTAGCATGTCTTAGAGTATACAAGTGGAGCTTAGAGCTTGACATAGCTCTGAATGACTGCTTACAAATGACAGACTGGGAAATTTATGTGCAAATCACATAGGGATGCTATCGATTGACTCAATGACAACATTACAAACTATGTTAACTTTTGCGTTGACACTGTGGTACCCTCAAAGACTGTGCATTCCCTTCAGAACAGCAAGGCCTGAATTACTAAAGAACAAAAAGGTCTCCTAAATGAGAAAAAGAGGCTCTGAAAGACACACAGTGAGTGCTGAAGGAAAGTAAACTTACAAAGCAAAAATAGAAAACAAACTCACTCAAAGTAACATCAAAGATGTCAGAATTCTTACACTCTGGCAATCCAGGGTTCAGTTTTTAGAAGAGGTTTTATACAAAGCTAACACCCCAAACCTGTTTTTTTAGGGTTTTCCCTCACACTGCCACCTTGTTCCAATGAACAGTACCCCCACACCATCCAGCTAATACCACTTAAGCTGGAGTGGCCAATGTTGAGTCCAACTCTGACCATCAATATGGGATGTCCATATCTAATGACCAAGTGGGGAGACAACTTGAGGAAGCTACACCCAGGAAAAGCCATGAGACAAGATAGAGTCATTGTGTTCTTCATGCCTGTGCTGACCATCTTTGTAGTATCCTCTGCCACACCTGTTCAGTCTGGAAAACATTGTACATTGTTCCTATTCCAATGAAGGCGGGTGCCTCTTCACTTAATGACTACAGCCAAGTTGCACTTACGTGTCACATCATGAAGGCTGGTCCTGCACTATATGAGTCCTCTTGTGGTAGACCACCTGGACCCACTACAGTTTGCCTGTTGGACAAAGACTGGAGTGGAGGATGCAATTATCTCCCTGCTCCACAAGGCTTATTCTCACCTGGACAAAGGTGGCAGCACTGTGAGGATTATGTTTTATGATTTCTCCAGTGCCTTCAATACCATCCAGCCATCCCTGTTAAGGGGTAAGCTAAGAGATATGCCGGTGGTGTCCTGGATAATGGACTATCTGATGGGAAGCCATTTCTTTATGTATGTATGTACAGTATTTATTTAAAGAGCTATAAAGTTTTACCTATCTATTATATAGTGCCTTACATATCTATCTAGAAGAATTACAAACTATTTTATTAAAAAAAAAAAAACCTAGCCCAATGAAAGCAAAGTTTCTTGAATGTTTATTAAGAACATTAAAAATAAACCACAAAAAAAAAAATGGAGGGACAAAATAGGTATAATCAAATATATTTGCCCTAAGGGAAATCAGAAGCAAATAAATCCAGAAAACAAGAGATTATCTTACTTCAAAACCAGAATATTCAAAAATTAAATCAAAGAGCACAGTTCATAAGACATGAAAAACCTCAATGCCAAAGTAGTACCGTTAACTACTGCCTAATAAATACTGCTGGGTAGGGTCCCCAGATCCATTTTTAGGTGGCCCTGTCCCTTGAGATTCCACATAATGGGGACAGGGCAGAAAAGACACCAAAAGATTAAATGTTATCACTAATCACTATTTTACTGGGTTAAGGACACAAGTCTTGTTCAGCTGTCTGTCCATGATCAGCTTTGGGAGTATATTGTTTATTTAAATAAAGAACTGGAACAGTAAGCAACAACGCATGGGTCTAAACCTGTTTAAAGCAATGAAAAATAGAACTGTATAGCATTAGCAATGAAAATGTTACGTATTAGGAAATTGCACATGGTACAGATGAGTAAAGGTATGTTAAAGCTGCTGCTCTATGGATCTAACATCCTGGGTTTGAATCTCGTTCCAGTCATTATTCATGTTGAGCTTGCATATTCTCAATAGGTGAATACTGGATTTTGGTGAATTGGCAATTTAAATTGGTGTGAATGGTAATGTGCATGCGTATGAAGGTGAATGGCTATGAAACAACAATGTATTTGTCTAAATCCTGAGAAAAATCTTAGTCCTAGCCCAAAGCCAAGTGGATACTGTATCTTATCAAACCTGCGCATCAGGGCCCCCATGAACTAATAGGCTCACACATAAAGAAATTTCACCACACAGCACTAACTATACCATTTTGTACAAAGGAAAATCATTAAAAAATAAACAATTGTAGGCATGCAAATTCAAGAATGGCACTTTAAAAGCTTTGGCTACCACTGCATGCAGCTGTCAAGGCTACTAAAATTGCATACTGTATATACTTGCAGGTGTTGTCGGGTCTTGAAACCCAAAAAATCGATCATAAAATCAAACCCTGACTTATACGCCCTGTGATAGATGGAGACCTGGAGAAGCAGGTGACCAGGCGAGGGGCAATTCCTATTGCAGGACCCCTTGGCCTGGTCCAGCCACTCTGGTCCCCAACAATGAGGATCTTATGAGCTGGATCACCCTCGGGGAAATGGGCCACAAGGCTGAAGTGCCATAGCTGACACTTCTTCACAATGCAGGTAATGTGTCTCATTCGGGACTCCATGAGCAACCGCTCATTCAACACAAAGTCAAACCAATGATACCCAAGGATTTTCTGGAGAGATACAGTACCAAAGGAGTCAGTCTTCGTCTTGGGTCACTGGATAGCATCCATGTCTTGCACCCATATAGCAAGACAGGAAGCACCAGGACTGTAAAGATTTGGACCTTCTTCCTTTTGCATAGATATCTGGAGCACCACACACCCCTTTCCAGCGACGTCATGACCCCCATGCTCTCCCAATCCTTCTACTGACCTCATAAGAAGAGTCACCAGAGACATGAATGTCACTGCCAAGGTAAGTAAACCTCATGACGAGGTCGACACTCTCTCCGCAAACAGACACACTGCTGATGGCTGTGCCCAAGAGGTCAGTAAAGGCCTGGATCCTGGTTTTTATCAGGACACTCGGAAGCCCGGACACTCAGACTCCTCGCTCAGTCTCTCAAGCACCCCGATCAGAGCTTCCATTGACTCCGCGAAGATCATAGCATTGTCAGCAAAGTCAAGATCCGTGAATCTTTCTTCACCAACAGATGCCCCACAGCTGCTTGACCCCACAACCTGGCCTAACACCCAGTCCATACAAGCATTGAACAGAGTAGGAGCAGAAACACACCGCTGATGAACCCCAGAGTCAACTGGGAAAAACACAGAGGTTCTGCCTCCACTCTGCACAGCACTCACACTATCAGTGTACAGGATGGCCATGATATCCAGCAACCTCAAGGGGAACCCATGAACCCTCAGGATGTCCCACAGGGCAGCTCGATCAACTGAGTCGAACGCTTTATGAAAATCAACAAATGCTGCAAAGAAACTGCTGATATTTGCATTTGCGCTCAATGAGAACCCTCAGTGCCAGGATGTGATCGATAGACTTTTTGGTTGTAAAATCAGACTGTTCTGGTCGATGGTAGGTGAGCAAGTGATCATGGATCCTATTGAGGACGACCCTAGCAAGGACCTTACCTGGCACCGAGAGCAGTGTTATCCCCCTGTAGTTGCTGCAATCCAGGTGATCACCCTTCCCTTTCCAGACAGGGACGACAAGTCCCGTTTTCCAGTCAGTTGGGATGACACCAGTCTCCCAAATGGAAGCAAAGATTGCTTGCAAGGCCAAAAGGACAGTCTTACCACCAGCCTGGAGAAGGTCACCCCGGATACCACAGATCCCTGCAACGTTTCCCCCCTCAGCTAGTTCACCACTTGTGCAATCTCAGTGAGATTGGGTGGTTCACAGCTATGTATTTATATATATATATATATATATATATATATATATATATATATATATATATATATATATATATATATATATATAGTGACAGATTAGGGTTTTTCCTCGCACCCCTGTACCCTCAGACCACACGTCAGACTCCAGATAAAAGTCCAATAATAGGATTTATTATAATAATAAAGTGCACAAAGCACGCTCCTCTCCACAATAATCAATAAACCAATCCTCCACTCCCAGACGCTTAGCCACCGTGCCTCCCAACTCAGCTCAGTGTCTGGGATCTCTCACAGTCCTTTATATTCCTTGACCCGGAAGTGTTTGAGCCCTCAGTCCATGTGATTATCCAACACTTCCGGGTCGGGTAATTCTCTTTTTCTTCAGCCCGGAAGTATATCATTTCTTCCGGTTCCGCAATCGTGAATTACTTCCGGGCTATAAGGAAAGTATAAGTCCCTGGGCCTCCCTGCAGCGTCCTCTGGTGGCCCCCATGGTATCCAGCAAGGCTGTGGAGCAAAACCCCATGTTTCATGATGCCCTGCTGGAATTTGGGGCCCTTCCATGTTGCAGGGATGGCTCCATCTGGCGGTTTGGGGGCGTTGGCTGGGATACACGGCCGGCAATCCCTCACAATATATATATATATATATATATATATATATATATATATATAAAGAGAGAGAGAGAGCATGCTAGAAGTTAATATACTAATTAAAGAAAGAAACTTATCCTCTATTTGGACATGTTTGATAAAACGCCTTTGAGTCAGAAACCAGGCAAGGGAAAACTTGTCGATTGTGCCTTTAATTATCCCTTCAGCAAATGCTTGAAAAGGGAGAACTTATCACAGTAGTCTGTTACAAAATGATGAAAAAGTAAGGGCAGAGGTCCATTCTATAAACAACTGAATTTACATAATACCACTGATTAATGCATGCACATCACCAGACATTTACTCTGTTTTGTTGCACTACACACCTAGATAACTTAGTAAATAAAAGTCTATTTTATCATACTCTTGTTCTTTTTATACCCTTGGGTTTAGCCATCTCCCTTGAAATTTCTGTGTATGTGACAACTGTCCAGTTTTTTTGTTCATAGGATATCCGCTGATCTCTTAATCATCCCCTGTTACGTTTTGTGTATGACATCACCCTTCTCCTGGTACATCCTTGTCTTTGTTGTTCACTTGGCCTTTATGTGGTTTCCTGTTATCCCTTAACAGGTTTCTTACATTTGTCACCAAATTGTCTTATTTTTAAATAAAGATTTAAAAATCAAGATTTTTGAATACCTAATAAATACATAGATAAAGAGTAAACAAATTGTTGTATAAAGTCAGATGAGATGCTGGAAAACTCCATTTTTAAGAAACACTTCTTATAAACAAAAACGGTTCAGAACTTTCTCTACATCCAATTTGCCATTTTGCATCTTAAAGTGTGTCATTATTATATTGCATTGCAGTTGTTTTCTTTTACTCTAAAATTCATTGATTCCAAAATATTTATATTTTTCTTTGTGATTTTTTTTTCTTTAATAATGGCAAGCTAAAATTAAATCATTATATGTAAACACACCTAAAAAATGATGAGGAATAACATTCAGCTCAAGGAGAATATGCAGACTACACCGAAATAGTGGCTTAGCGGGGAGATGAACCCAGGATAATGGAGCCCCAGGATTAGGGATTTATTAGGGTGTGATAGATTGAGACATGTGCAAAGCACTATATAGATTGATATGCAAGTCGCTATATAATAAACAGATAGATGTGAAAGGCAGTATGTAAGATGGGCCAGACACGATATAGGTAGATTAATTTGGAAAGTATTATGTAACAGATAGACAATGGAAAGACTATGGCACAGCTATAAATCTGAGCAATTGTGCGAGAAGATGACTAGTGAGGGAGGCCACCAAGAGACCTATGAGAACTCAAGGAGTTACAAGCTACAGTGGATAAGATTGGTGAGACAGTGCAGACAACTGTTGCCTAATTTCAGATTTTTGGGAGAGCATCAAAAGGAGAAAGCATAGATAGACATCTCAGCTAAAGTATGCAAAATGGAGCTTTTTGGCTAGCAGACTATACGTCATATTTAGCACAAACCAAACACTGCACATTATCAAAAACACGCCATTCCCATTATGAAGAATGGATGTGGTAGTGCCAAGCTGTGCGGATGATTCTCTACAGCAGACACTGAAGGCTTCTGAGGGTAAAATGAATGCAGTAAAATACTGGGAAAACCTGGAGAAAAACCTATTGAAGTGTGACTTGGAAGAAGATACTGTATGTGTTCAAGCAAGACAGCCACCCCCAAGGATAAAGCCAAAACTATACAGGAATGTCTTAAAAACAATGGTAATGTCCTGGAGTGGTCACGTCTGAGTCCAGATCTCAGTCCAACTGAAAATGTAAGTCTGTTTACTTACAATCCGCATGAAACCTAACAGATTTTGAACAGTTTTGTAAAACTGATTGAGAGAGATCTGTGCACACGAACTGAAGGCTTAAATGGCTGCCAAGGGTACGTCTACTAAATACTTATGTAATCAATAATTTGTTGTTTTATATTTATAATTAATTTAGACCATTTCCATTCTGTTTTAGACCATTTCCATTCTGTTTCTGTTTCCATTCTGACATTAAACAACATTTATTTATATAGCACATTTTCATACAAAAAAATGTAGCTCAAAGTGCTTTACAAAATGAATAGAAAAATAGAAGACACAATAAAAAATAAACATAAGTCAACATTAATTAACATAGAATAAGTAAGGTCCGATGGCCAGGTGGACAGAAAAAAAAAAAAACTCCAGAGGCTGGAGAAAAAAAATAAAATCTGTAGGGATTCCAGACCAAGAGACCGCCCAGTCAAATTAAATCCCCATTAGCAGCATAATTCAGTGTTATATAACATAAAATGTGAAAACTTCCACAGGGGTGAATACTTTTAAAGACACTGTATCGATGGACATAAAAGGCACTCTATAACATAGGTACAGTAACACACTACACAAGATGGTAAAACTGCAAAAATAAATGATGTACAGTGCATCCGGAAGTATTCACAGCGCATCACTTTTTCCACATTTTGTTATGTTACAGCCTTATTCCAAAATGGATTAAATTAATTTTTTTCCTCAGAATTCCACACATAACACCCCATAATGACAACGTGAAAAAAGTTTACTTGAGGTTTTTGCAAATTTATTAAAAATAAAAAAAAATGAGAAATCACATGTCCATAAGTATTCACAGCCTTTGCACAATACCTTGTCGATGCACCTTTGACAGCAATTACAGCCTCAAGTCTTTTTGAATGTGATGCCACAAGCTTGACACACCTATCCTTGGCCAGTTTCGCCCATTCCTCTTTGCAGCACCTCTCAAGCTTAATCAGGTTGGATGGGAAGCATCGGTGCACAGCCATTTTAAGATCTCTGGGCCACTCAAGGACATTCACAGAGTTGTCTTGAAGCCACTCCTTTGATATCTTGGCTGTGTGCTTAGGGTCGTTGTCCTGCTGAAAGATGAACCGCGCCCCAGTCTGAGGTCAAGAGCGTCTGGAGCAGGTTTTCATCCAGGATGTCTCTGTACATTGCTGCAGTCATCTTTCCCTTTATCCTGCCTAGTCTCCCAGTTCCTGACACTGAAAACCATCCCCACAGCATGATGCTGCTACCACCATGCTTCACTGTAGGGATGGTATTGGCCTGGTTTCCTCCAAATGTGGCGCCTGGCATTCACACCAAAGAGTTTAATCTTTGTCTCATCAGACCACAGAATTTTGTTTTTCATGGTCTGTCCTTCAGGTGCCTTTTGGCAAACTCCAGGCGGGCTGCCATGTGCCTTTTACTAAGGAGTGCCTTCCATCTGGCCACTCTACCATACAGGCCTGATTGGTGGATTGCTGCAGAAATGGTTGTCCTTCTGGAAGGTTCTCCTCTCTCCACAGAGGACCTCTGGAGCTCTGACAGAGTGTCCATCGGGTTTTTGGTCACCTCCCTGACTAAGGCCCTTCTTCCCTGATCGCTCAGTTTAGATGGCCGGCCAGCTCTAGGAAGAGTCCTGGTGGTTTAAAACTTCTTCCACTTAAGGATGATGGAGGCCACTGTGCTCATTGGGACCTTCAAAGCAGCAGAAATTTTTCTGTAACCCTTCCCCAGATTTGTGTCTACAGACAATTCCTTTGACTTCATGCTTGGTTTGTGCTCTGACATGAACTGTCAACTGTGGGACCTTCTATAGACAGGTGTGTGCCTTTCCAAATCAGGTCCAATCAACTGAATTTACCACAGGTGGACTCCAATTAAGCTGCAGAAACATCTCAAGGATGATCAGGGGAAACAGGATGCACCTGAGCTCAATTTGGAGCTTCATGCCAAAGGCTGTGAATACTTATGTACATGTGCTTTCTCAGTTTTTTTATTTTTAATAAATTTTCAAAAACCTCAAGTTAATTTTTTTCACTATGTCATTATGGGGTGTTGTGTGTAGAATTCTGTGGAAAAAAATGAATTTAATCCATTTTGGAATAAGGCTGTAACATAACAAAATGTGGAAAAAGTGATGCGCTGTGAATACTTTCCGGATGCACTGTAGCTCCCCACTAGAATACCAAATAACATTCCATCTATTCTGTTGTAGGTTGACTACCCTGAAAGTCATTGGCACCTTCTTGAAACCTAGACTTCTTCTGCCTGGCAGATTTTTTTTTTTTTTCCTCCAGCTGTCTGGGTTTTTTTTTTTTTGTTTGTTTTTTCTGTCCTCCCAGCCATCGGACCTTACTTTATTCTTTGTTATTTGGTATTGCCTAATCTTATTTTTATATTTGTATTGTTTATAAACTTTTCTTTCTTCATCTTGTAAAGCACTTTGAGCTACGTCATTTGTATGAAAATGTGCTATATAAATAAGTGTTGTTGTTGTCTGGTAAGCTTATCGGATGTTGTTTATGATATATTTTTATCCAAATTATGTACATCTGCTTTCTTGTAACACTAAAAGAAGACAATTCTATTAGACTGAATTGAAACAAAATTGTTTGTTCAAGTGGCGAACCAGCAGTGCAGTGGAATTGTTTTTGTTTAAAAATAATCAATAAAAAGATCTAAAGTTTTTATAATTTTATATACATTTTTACTTCATTATCATAACATTCCACACTGTAGAAAGAACTCCAAAACTCAACACAATGAAAAATTGGCAAGAGGTCTCTTAATTATTCTACAATATATGAAGATACCTTGAGATATCTGTTACCATCTATGGCAAGATAGATACAAGTTACTATATTTTATACACCAATCAAATGCAACTTTAAAACCACCTGCCTAATATTGTGGAGACATGGACTCCATGAGACCTCAAGGGTGTCCTGTGGATGTTAGTAGCAGATCGTTTAAGTCCTGTAAGTTGTAAGCTAGGGTCTGCATGGATCAGACTTGTTTTTCCAGCACATCCCACAGATACTCTAGTGGATTGAGATCTGGGAAATTTGGAGGCCAAGTCAACACCTTGAACTCCTTGTCATTTTCTTCATGCCATTCCTCAACAATTTTTGCAATTTGGCAGGGCACATTATCCCGCTGAAAGAGACCACTGCCATGAGGGGTGTACATGGTCTGCTGAAATCTTTAGGTAGGTGGTACATGTCAAAGTAACATCTACATGAATGTCATCACCCAAGGTTTTCCAGCAGAACATTGCCTAGAGTATCATACTAGCTCCATTGGGCTTGACTTCTTCCCATAGTACATTCCACTGCCATCTCTTCCCTAGGTAAATGACGCACACTCACTCGGCCATCCATGTGATCTGATAGAAAATGCCATTCATTAGACCAGGCCACCTTCTTCCATTGCTCCATGGTCTAGTTCTGACACTCACATGCCAATTGTAGGCACTTCTGGCACTGAACAGGGATCAGTGTGGGCACTCTGACCGGTCTGTGGCTACACAGCCCACTACTCGGCAAGCTGTCATGCACAGTGTGTTCAAGCACCATTCTCTTATGGCCAGCATTAAATTTTTCAGCAATTTGTGCTACTGTAGTTCTTCTGTGGGATCGGACCAGACGGGATAGCCTTCTCTCCCCACACACATCAATTAGCCTTGGTGCCCAGGCCCTTGTCACCAGTTTAGCAGTTATCCTTTCTTGGACCACCATCAGTAGGTACTAACCACTGCATACCAGGAACACCTTACAAGACCAGTCATTTTGAAAATGCTCTGCCATTACAATTTGGCCCTTGCCAAAGTTGTTCAGATCCTTACACTTGCCAATTTTTCCTACTTAAAACATAGTCTTTAAGAACTGCCTGTTCACTTTTTCCCTAATACATCCCATTCACTACACCTGTCTGTGGTTTTAATATTGTTGCTGATCAATGTATACAGTATATATAATAGTTTCTTTGAGTGAATAGCAATTATGATGAAATTATGCCATATATTATGCACCTATAGTTGCCCCAAACAAGAATACAGTGCTGTGAAAAAGTATTTACCCCCATTCTGATATCCCATAGTTTTGCACGTTTCTCACAATTAATATTCATCTTTAACCAAACTGTATTACAAAAAGAGAGTAAACAAATAGCACCACTTCTAAATTGCTATTTAACAAATGTAAGTAATAAAGTTATCCGACCCCTTTATTGCCCGTGTGAAAAAATAATTTCCTCCTAGTTACTCACACCAACAACTAAACAAACGTAACTGATAATTAAACATAAATGTGACTGAAGATAGCCAGACCGGGTGAATCTAGCCTTAACCATATATTGACCTCTAATTCACAAGTGAAGTGCTCGCCACAAGGTCTGAAAAACATTATGCATAAGTAAAGGAAATTCTAGAAGAAATGAGAAAAACATTGTTAGAAAATATTTACAGGCCATTTCTAGAAGGGCTGTGGGACTTCACTACACCTCATTGAGAACATTTGGAACAGCGATGAATAATCCCAGGAAAGGCACGCCTGCCAAGAATAGCCCAAGGGCTCAGCAATGACTTATTCAAGAAGGCACCGAGGATCCCAGGAGAACATCCAAAGGCTTGCCGGCTGCCTTTGCCTCAGCTAAATTAGTATTCATCACTCTACAATAAGAAAAAGATGGAGACTAGTAAGGCAGCAACTTCAGCTGTCCAAAAGTAATATCAGTGCTTGTGTTGCATTTGCAAAGAAACACCTGGGTGATCACATAGCCTTCTGGAATAATGTTCTATGTACAAATGAGTCAAAAGTAGAACTTTCTGGATGACACAGGTGCCATTATGTCTGATGTAAAACTAACTCAGCATTCAACATTAAGGGCATCATTCCTACAATAAAACATGGAAGTGATAATATGATGGTGTGGGGATGTTTTGCTCCCTCAGGACCTGGAAGATATGCCATTATTGAAGGAATCATTAAATTCTGCACTGTATATGAAAAGATTCTTAAGGGGAACGTCTGGTCATACTGAAGCTGAAGTGTAATTGGGTTATGCAGTAGGACAATGAGCCAAAGCACAGTTGCAAGTTTAATTTTGCTTCTTCTGAACCATTTCAGATGTAAAGTTTTGCAATGACCTAGTCAGATCCCTTAAGAGTCAGACATATTCCACTCCGTTGGGCCCTTGTGCAAGGCCCTTGACCTGCATTTGCTCTTTCCTAGGTATGACGTTAACCTGCATCCAGCCCTGTAAGCAGGTCCTCCAACTTACAGGGAAAAGTTGAGGATTGGTGGCAGGATTGACACTCTAGCCACTGTTACAAAACAACTTTGCACTGTTCCACTCCATTCGAACTAGTGTGGTGCTGAGGTGTCACCTGATGTGCGGCTGTGCTTGGCTTCTGATTTGGGATCTTGAGGTGGTTCGCAGTGTGGTGGGTGCAGCAACTTGCTATATGAGTGCATGCTCTCAAAACCTCCTCCTCCTAACTGTTCCTAGTTAAAGTGATGACTCAAACCCAATAGAGATACTGCGGAAGGACCTGAAACGAACAGTTCAAACCAGCAAATCTACCAATGTGTCTGAATGGAGCAGTCCTGCAAAGAACAGTGGGCTAAAATTTCCCAACAGGCATGTGAAATTCTGATGTCAAATTATAAAAGTGTTTAGTTCTGATTATTACTGCTAAAGGTGTTGAAACCACGTATTAAAACTGTGGGGGCAATTGTTTTTTCACATAGGGTATAGGGTATAGGAGTGTTGGATAACTTGGTGGCTTGAATAAAGACAGTAATGCTTTAACAACTGTATTGTGCTTTCACAGGATCTCTCTTTTTTAATATTACATTTTGTTTAAAGGTCTGAAGCATTTATTGAGTAAAATGTGCAGAAACCGGGGGTAGTAGGAAAGGGTGAATCATTTTTCTAGCCCTGTAGATAGTGTGAACGCTGGCCCCGGCACAGACAGACGGACAACATTTTTGCACCCAACACACTGTTTATTTACACTATTTACACAAATATAAAAGTCACGTGCACTCACACAACCCCAGTGCCCCTGGCACTGAATCCCCCAAAGTCCAGGGCCCACAGTCTGTGCCTTGCTTCCTGGCCGCCTCCTGTCCTCTCTCCAGCTCCGTCAACACTGCCTCCCGACTTCCACCGCTGACTGGAGGGAGGCGGCCCCTTTTATGGGAACCCGGATGGGCTCCAGCTGCTTCCCGGCACTTAAGGGTGGCCACACCCCTGTGTGGCGGAATTGCCGGCTGCGCACCCGAAGCCGTCCGTGTCTCCCCGTCGTTTACCCCGCACTTCCTGGTGTGGCGGAAGTGCCAGGCTCCCGGGATAAACAGGCACTGGGGCGCCGCCTGGCGGTGGCCACGGGTCCCTACAGGGCTGGGCTTCAAAGCCCCCTACCCGAGGCCCCTGCATAACCAGGACGGACGCCCCCACTAGGTCTGGAGGAGGCACACGCCCTCCTCTGGTCCTCCAAGGCGTCCCGGCTGGGCTCCAGCCCTGGCCGAGGACCACACGGGATAAACCGGCATCAGGGCACCGCCTGGCGGTGACCACGGGCCCCTACAGGGTAGGGCTTCCATGCCCTCGACCCGTGGCCCCCAACAGAACCAGGACGGACGCCTCTCATGCGGTCTGGAGGAGGCACAAGCCCTCCTCACGTCCTCCTGGGCGTCCCGGCCGAGCACCACAATAGATACAAATGAATAACACTGACATGAAAGACACTATATAACAAATATGTGAAAGATGCTTATTTGATAGCATACTGTAGAGCTATGGTTGAATGATTAAATAGCATAATGTTTACAGAGAGAATACATTCCAGTCATACCATCACTGATTTGAGAGATATGCAAGTTACTCACTATATAAAATAAATTATATATAGAATTTTGCATGGTTAGGGTGTTAAAATAATACTTAAAATTTAAAGGTGCTATATAAAATATATGTGTGGCTAATGTATGCTAGCCAGCACCAACCCAGTTGATTCTTGCCTTACATAGCCCTCCCTTCTAAGTCAGCTGTCACCAGAGATCATTTCCAGCTACTTCTAACTGCACACAGACTCTTCAAAATGGCAGGGTGATGATCGTTTCTTCTGCTGTGGGTGTGTCAGATGGTGACAAGGACGCATCAGAAGGGGTCTTGACTACCTTCCTTCCTAAACTGGAGTTCTAGATCCTGGACTGTAACGCCCCTACAATCTGCCCTTTTCTTTGTGCAGTCTTGCTGCTGTCTTGTTTACTATAATTAAGGCAAGGACTTCTCAAACCCATCTATTGATAATCCCTTTCAGAATTTAAAGTCAACAGGTACAGAGTTTGCTGTTGCGTATGTCTAAACTTTTGTAGTGTCACACAGTCCCCTTTGTAACTCCAAAGACACCTTACCCGACCCTTCTACAAATAACAGGCTTTTTCTATTTTGGTTTTGGATGTTGTATTGTGAACATAATGTTGTGTCTTTCCACACATTCAGATGGGATGCAGATTAACTACAGGTGTCATCTTCCTTTATTCAATATAGCATTAAAAATGATTGAACATTCCACAAAATGAAAAAAGAATCCCCGCAGCTTCCTGGCTGTTGGTCTCGATCCTTCTTTAGATCATCCCTTTCTCATCGGATCTGATCTGAAATGAAACGAACTCATCTGACTCACTGACTGATGCAATCTCCTTTTTTGTCCTTTACAAAAAAAATAAACTTTGCTTAAGCCGAACCATTCATTATATGGTATATATAAACAGAATTATATAAAAGAGACATTTCTATAGGCTGGCACGGTGGCCCAGTGGGTAGCGCTGCTGCCTCACAGTTAGGAGACCCGGGTTCACTTCCTGGGCCCTCCCTGCGTGGAGTTTGTTCCCCGTGTCTGCGTGGGTTTCCTCCCACAGTCCAAAGACATGCAGGTTAGGTACATTGGTGATCCTAAATTGTCCCTAGTGTGTGCTTGGTGTGTGTGCGCACCCTGCGGTGTGCTGGTGCCCTGCCTGGGGTTTATATCCTAACTACATTGTCACTGGGGTCTGCTGGAGCCAATCCCAGCCAACACAGGGCACCAGGCAGGAAACAAACCCTGAGCAGGGTGCCAACCCACCGCATGGCACGCACACACACACACACACCCACACACCAAGGACACACTAGGGACAATTTAGAATCTCCAATGCACCTAACTGGCATGTCTTTGGACTGTGGGAGGAAACCCACGCAGACACGGGGAGAACATGCAAACTCCACGCAGAGAGGAACCGGGAAGTGAACCCGGGTCTCATAACAGGGTGCACACACACACACACCAAGCACAGACTAGGAACAATTTAGGATCGCTAATGCACCTAACCTGCATGTCTTTGGACTGTGGGAGGAAACCAGAGGACACCCACACAGATACAGGGAGAACATGCAAACTCCACGCTGGGAGGATCCGGAAAGTGAACCCAGGTCTCCTAACTGCGAGGCAGCAGCGCTACCCACTGCACCACCGTGCCACCCTATATTCATTTTATTTAATATAACTTAAAATATTCCAATATGTACATTATACAGTACTTGTTTTTCCCATACATATCACTTGATTTTATTGGTTGTATTTTTACTTTTTTTAATTGTGATTTATTGAATGGGTGTGCCTCCTATTTTTTGATTTATTGTGTTTATTGATGATCGAACATCAAACTTTAATAAACGTAATTAAAGGACAGAAAAGTGACTTGTGTTGTGTGTTTATAGCAAAGTGATCTAAAAACCAAGCGATGACCACCATAATGGCAGGAAGAAGATGAGCAGCGACATTTGCTGAGCATCAAGCAAATTGTTGAAGGAGATTAAGTGATGAAGAATGACAAAGAAGACGTTGAAGTACAAAGACAAGCTAGAAGTAATGTATGTTCTAATATACACATCTCAATGTGTGTGTGCATTGTTATTTATACAATTCCACATCCTCACAATCTCAAAAGTTTGCACACATAACCCACTTAGTCAATAACAGACACTAGACTACTTTGGAACCCAAAACTTTGACTCTGTGGGGACAACAGTGGGTTTTAAGGGCAGTGCCCTGAAATAAATTCAATTAATTTAGTTTGTCTCTGGAAGGGTACACTTCAACAACCACCACTTATAGAAGTTAGATAGTTCTGCCTTAAAATGAAACACCTGGACAATTGCAGGTGCTGCTGCTAGTCCTGAATATTGAGCCAATGAGCAGTAAGCAAACCCGATGGCTCATAGGCGTGCATGATAAAGTCCAGGATACGAAATGGAACAATGAGAAAAAGAAATGCATGGCGGCAATTGAAAATTTCTGAATATAAGAATGCATCGCTTTTTACATCCTTAGGTCTGTGTTTGTATGAAGAGTCCTAGTTGGCAAAGTTAGATCAGCAATGCCATTAATAACACACTTTATTTTTTAATAGTGAAAACAAAAGAGAGTCTCGCCAAAATGGAAAAAGCTTTTGAAAGCTGTTCTTTAAATTTCTATGTATTTATTTTTATCTATATATTTAAATTACCGATAAAAGACACTTCAAGAAAAAGTTGACTGTTTTTACACAAGTAATGTATGTAAAATGTTTTCTAAATAGTTCTATATTGTATTTGGCTTGCATATTCCTCAATTATACTTTTTTTGCTAATTAATAGCTTATGTAATGTACAGTATATTAATTATTTCACGTTTATATTTTAATGTATTTTTTATTTTTTTACAATAAAATAATTATTTCACTTCTAGCTTGGTTTTTATTAGCGTTTTATTTTTATTAGCTAGCTAACCTAGTCGTTCAATAAAAAAACAGGACCTTGACACCAATAAATTGCCCCGTAAATGTATAAAAAAGACAGTTGCGTTTCGTGCTAAAATTTGTCACATTAGAAAGTCAGAGATAGGAATTTAATTAGCAACATTATTAGCCAGGAGAAAATACCTATTGTCAAGCCAAAGCTGTCCATAACAAATCCACCTTAGCATATATAGTAAGTTGGCTACTTATTTGCTAGGTACTTATTCGAATTTCGTGATTATATACGTACATTATTTAACTACTGTATATAGTTATATCAACAGCCATTGATCATATTTTCGTTTTCCTCCTAAATAGATTGATTTATACATTGACGGGTATTGTTAACATCATGAAATGATGCCATGAACAAAAGGACCGCATAATCAATCCTATAACTGAAAACATTCGACTAAAAATGCCATTGTTTAAACAATGAGGAAAGCTAGAAGTTACGACATCGACTTTGTGAACACCTGCTTTAAAGACCGTTCGGTTCAAGTCCAGAAACTTCTAGAAGCGTTACGAAATGTACTTCTCTATTTTATAATTGAACACTTTTTATTTGGTCTCATATCGGGACTGCACGCTTTAAACACATTTTCTTTCTTTCTTTCTCTTTCTTTCTTTCTGTTTTTTTTTTTTTTAATTACGCTGAAGTATTTCCCCCTTACAACTCTGCTTACTCTCTTTCAGGCGGAAGTTTCTATAGTTTCTACAGACTGACACTTGATTGACCAATTAAAATGCTAATTTCTAAGCCTGTACGCCATTTGATATTTTTATTGGCTATATCCGCACTACTCCATCCAATGGACTCGCTTCTTCCCATCGTTGTCGTTCCTCCCTTCCCTCAAGTGGGCAGGGCTTATTGTGGCCTAGCAAGAAGATCGATTGGCCGTTTCGTGCCTGGGCAGAGCTGGCAGCGCTAGTTTGAGAAGGAGAGCGAGAGCACACGGACTGGAAGGCTGCTTGCATTTGTCGTTTAAGGCTCCAGTAATATATCTGTAAATTAGTTTGGTACACTCTGCGAAGAGACCAGCATGGCTACGGGGGGCGAGTAAGTGTTATTGAGAAAGCTTCGTGTTTTGTAAATAGGATATAATTTTTCTCTGCCTAAATGAATTTTTAATGAATCATCGTTGATGAGGTGATGTTACCTCAGCAAACAGTGGGAGGAACAGAGAAAAAATTGTAGTTTAATTTTCTCAAACGGCATTTTCAAGTGAAGTTGATTTATTTATTTGACGGTTAAATAGGTTTTAACCTCGGACATGACAATTCATGAGTAATTTTATCGTGATACGGTTGGGTTTACGCGAACGTCAAGCCAGTGGAGTGTCACCATTTGGTTGTCATTCTGGGGCTTTGTATAACTGGCAAGTGTGGCCATTGTGTTGGGTGGTGGGGAGAAAACTGCAGTATTATAGCGATGGCCATCAGTAGGGCCTACCTGCGCATAAATGCCGGTCATGAGCAGCGAATATAGCCGCTCAGCATTAAGAACAAACCAGACGGCGCTATAGGCTTTGGGCCTACCGGCACCCTGAGCTGACGAAACCAACTCCCCGGAGGTTAAACGACTCGGGATTTGTTAAACATCAACTACAGGGCTTGATTCCTTAAATCGAAAAAGCTCTGTTTTCGGACACCAGCCGTTAAATAAATTGAGGTAGACTGACAGCACGTAAAGCCGTGAGCAATGGAGAAGTACAGGATGCCATCTAAACATCCGATAGCATTACTTGTCAGGAGTGCCACTGTTACCCTAAAGTTTTTCTTCATAGTTATAAGGTCGTCTAAAAGAATATTGGATAAAGATGCGGTCCACTGATGTCCAGCGACCCTCTGGGAGATTGGTTTTATTATTAGGATGTAAAGCTTTACGAAACGTTCCAATTAAGGGCTATCTGTTGTACTGCACAGTTTCGTTTCTGTCTTTGCCTTTTTTTTTCCTGCTGTGTCATCACAAGGCCTGTGCTGCCCGCACGACTGGCACTCGTTCACTGATGTGAATGAATCATTTAGATAGTGTTTTTTTTAAGAGCATTCTACAAGTTTTAAACCATTACTGCTAAAATAACCAGGCACCACTACACAATTCCTCAGATCTGAAAGTGACTTTGATATTATGCGATATGACGATTACTTTTTTTTAAAGATTGTTTTTTGATATGAAACCTCGTGGGTGTTTGTTTAAACGTGTCGCTTTACTCAAATAATAACCCAGAATATTACGATTTAAAAAAAACAACAAGACGACTCCCAAGTAGCCAGCAAGAAACCCCCTAGCAGTGACCTGATGACAGGGACGATGTGGCAACTGCTTTTTTGTTTGCCTTTAATCCTTCTGCCTTGTGTCTCGGTGATGCTCCGCTTGTGTCTCTTCGGTTATTGGACGAGGCCTGGTTGGCTCAATGATAGTGTCAACAAAGCAGTGTCGTTATTGGCCTATGCATTGTTTTCTTAGCCAACCAGTTTAATGCGCACTTCCAATGGGTACGAAAAGTTTCAGTTCACCATACTGGTATTGTGAGAAGGGGAAAAAGGTGTCCGTATTATAGAAGTTGGCTGATTTATCAGCTAATGTAGTTCAGTTGATGCACGTGATTTGGTATCATGATTCTTCCTAGAACTTTCAAGGTACTTTTAAGCAGATTGACTTAATGGATACATGGAAGATTTATTAGCAGGTAGTGACAATTTTTATTTTCAGATTTGATTTCATCACTTCTTTTATTAACGCACACAAACTATGTAAGAAAGGGCAGAACAGACTCTCTTCCTTAGACTTCACATGTTTGTTTTTTGTTCTAAATCGAAAGTTATTTCTTCACAGTCTTGGTATGTATTAATTTGCTGCTTTATGGTGAAGCAGGTTGCTAAGGTATATAAACAATGTTTAAAAAAGGACCAAGGAGGGGAAAAAAAGGTAAGAATTAATTTTCTAATTGCATTCAAACTAAATCAAGATTAAAGGGAAGAAATACACTGTACAATGAGAGAATGCTTTAATTCCAAAAGACAATAACGGCAGTATAAAGAGTAGAAATGCAAAAAAATGAAAGGGAAAATAATTTAGTAGAACAAGTATATTTATATATTTTGTAATGGGTAATATAGAATGCCACTAATTAAATATGAAAGTACAAGCCACAATAAATGTAAGGGTGTACAAAATATTTTGCATACAAATATGCATGAAAATATAATCAAAACAAGATGGTCAAATATATATTGAAGATAACTTTTTTTATATTTGTATATGTACAACAAAATAAGTAATAAATAAAATAGTAGAAGAGGGTGTGATATGCATAAAACAAGTTATTTAGACCACTAGCATGAAAATACTTCAAATGCTGAGGTTTCATAAAATAGTCCACAAGGCAAAGAATATAAGGAACAGAAAACTTGGGATGCACAAGCTAAAATTTCAGTGGAAGGCCCCTTCAGCAAGGTTTAAGCTGTGTCAAAACTGGCTGTCTATACAGAACAGAGAACCATACAGTGTTATAAATATACCATACCTTTGTAAAATTATTGCCTAACTTTTTCTTGCCTAGACATTCTATATTCTCAGAAATAGTCTGTAACAGTAGCCCTTGTGTTAGCTGTGAAAATGTTTCTGGTAACCTAAGACAGTATATTAGAAACTCAAAAAGTAATTTTCCATATAAAATCATGTTCTGAAGTTTTTTTTTTTTTGTTTTAATACATTTTAAAAATTGCTTGTCTGTTCTTGCAGCTTCCAGTAGGACTAATTGGTACACAGATCCATAGTTGAATGCCAAAACCTTCATTTTTCAAGCTAAAAATATTAAATATTGATCAGAATCTTTGTCTCACACAAATTACAAAACCATGTATCCATGTTTTAAGAAGATAAGCAAACCATTGTTGTGAGATTTAGCCATTTTTTTAAAGCAGTCTGTGCCCTTTGCTCTGTCTGCAGCACCACTCAGGGCTAGGGGTATAGTTTTGCCTTACAAAGACATCGCCAAGTGCAGTTATTGACACTGAATGTTGATGTCCTGATGTGAATTGCTGTCAGTGTTTTGTTAACGACGAGGCACATTTAACAATTTCTTATATTTTTTTCTTATATTTTTTTCATTATGCAGATGCTTCCACCATGTGCTAAAAGCCTCACTCCACTTGTCCACTCTCGGGGTCAACCAACATGCCACTTTTTCCCCCACACATCTTTGCAGTTGTGAATCGGAGGCACAGTTTCAGCGTTTTTCTACCAAACTAGCAAAGTGTACTAATAATCTGTGGCTAGTAAAGCCTTCAAACAAGGCAATAGTTTAACAGGCTCGACTAGTACTATATCAGTGGTTTACACGTTCACCACCAAACCCAAAACCCTGGACACTGCCAACTCACTGCTCTCAGATCTCCTTTTATGCCGGCTTCTGCAGGTAGTGCAGTGGCATGTTCTGCATCAGTTTTTCATGTTCTCCCTGTGTGTTAACAAATTGATTTCTACGATGCCTATGCTGCATCTTAGTGTGAATCTCACTCTCAGGGTAAAATTACACTGAATATAATGGATAAAAGATAAGCACTATTTTGGAAAAATCACATGCTGCAAGCACACATGTCTGTTATCACAAGCCATTGCAGAACATAACTGTTCAAAAAGTAGAACTTTGGAGAAAGTAGGATAATAAGCAGAATGCAGTTTGATGTTGGAGTCTTGACATAAGATAAACCAAATGGAAACATGTTCTTACCCTAAGAAAAATAGTTGCAAGATTCTTTGATAAAATGATTATTTGGTTTCCTTTCATTATCACAAGGATGCCTTGTGAGTGCAAAAATGAATATTTTCTTAAATTGAAGCCTTTGCTGCTTCAAGTTGGACATATTCTCTAGGTTTTTAGGCTTTTGTTTGCTGTTTGGGCATTGAGCACCGTGACCTTCATTATAAAACACCTGGACAGGCTATGTATCTTTTAAAAGTTATAGAAAATGCTTAAATTTAGAATATAGTTTTGCATGGACAATTAACGTACAGTAGAGGAAATAATTATTTGACCCCTCACTGATTTTGTAAGTTTGTCCAATGACAAAGAAATGAAAAGTCTCAGAACAGTATCATTTCAATGGTAGGTTTATTTCAACAGTGGCAGATTGCACATCAAAAGGAAAATCAAAAAAATAACTTTAAATAAAAGTGGAGTGGCCTAGTCAGTCTCCGGACCTTAATCCAATAGAAAACCTATGGAGGGAGCTCAAGCTCAGAGTAGCACAGAGACAGCCTCGAAACCTTAGGGATTTAGAGATGATCTGCAAAGAGGAGTGGACCAACATTCCTCCTAAAATGTGCGCAAACTTGGTCATCAATTACAAGAAACGTTTGACCTCTGTGCTTTCAAACAAGGGTTTTTCCACTAAGTATTAAGTCTTTTTTTGTTAGAGGGTTCAAAAACTTATTTCCCTCAATGAAATGCAAATCAATTTCTATCTTTTATTTAAAGTTATTTTTTCGATTTTCCTTTTGATGTGCAATCTGCCACTGTTGAAATAAACCTACCATTGAAATGATACTGTTCTGAGACTTCATTTCTTTGTCATTGGACAAACTTACAAAATCAGTGAGGGGTCAAATAATTATTTCCTCCACTGTATACCATGTTTGTGAAGAAATAACTTGGACTTCTCTTTTAAATGTGGGTAGTGACATCCTTTACATGTTCTATGACCAGTGTGAGTTTTGTATGCTTTGGTGTCCAGGGCTGGCAAAGTCACCTTTAAGAAAGGCTCACCAAATCAATGTGCACTGATAGTAGCAGAGGGGCGAATTAAAACTTGGTGCCATTATGAACAGTGCTGTTCATCCTCTAATACCGTTTCTGATACACTGTTGTTAATAATTTTTCCCCCAACAAATTATTCAGCAGACTGAAGGTTGTCAGGAAATGCTACTGGGGCTCCTTTCTTTAAAACAATGGTAGTATGGTTTTAAGATGACTTACTGTGAATATGATGACTTTTTTTGTCTGGAGCTTCTTTAGGCAGATGTTTCACTTTCAAGTTTTAGTCATGATGTGGCTGTATTTATCAAGCATCTCCGAATTACTTCCAGGAATTGCCTTAAATGTTTGACAAAGATTGCCATAGAGTAGGATAACAGAATTATTTAGGCTTCACCATAAAGATAATATTCGAAGTGACATGAATACGTTCAAGTAAAAGGTTTATGCCATTCTCATTAAGTGCTCTAAAGTCATACATTGATCCAAGACATTCGCAGCAGCTTCAAGAATAATATAGTCGTGAGCACCGAGATGGAAAACCCATACTTCAGTCTTTGCTATTTGCAAAGTTGCATTTTTCCTGCGGCTAAAAAAAGGTAACGTTACCAACGCTTCATTTCAACTGACAGCCCGTGGAACGATCACGACGTGTATAAGATTTGTTACGAAAATTATTCCATCTATGTCAAGTTGAAATCTTTTTACAAGTTCATTGTTGAGCATTTCCAAAACACACTGCATTTTCTCTACCTGCATGCTATCATCCGGCACCTCCTTGCGAGTCAGGACATCTCAAGATTTCCTAAATGCTTTTGAAGTCAGAAGTTCTCTAAATTTGGAAAAAATGATAAAATGCTTTTACTCTTAACTCCTAAGAATAGGACCAAATTTGTGTCGATGTGAGATTTTTGCGTCATTTAGGACAGTTTCTTACTCTTAGGGGCTTGGTGAGTAAGAGCACTTGCGTGTATTTTTTATCATATTTATTGAACTTTTGTAAAAAGTCATATTTAACACACGGGAGAAATTTCAGTCTGTTATCTATCTTATAGATTGACGTAGGTATAAATAAAGATAATTAGGGAAAAGAATAAAAAAAAGATTTAAGTCTAGTGTCCCATCAATTTATCCATAAAGGTGAAGCCACCCTACTGCTTGCAGGGATTTGGGCCTGTCTCAGGATTATGTTCAAAGCAGTAACTAGGGTTGCCATCCATTTACAGGGCATTTTCATGCATATGCTCTCCCATACCAGGTCAATTTAGAGCCAACAGTTATCATAAAACAGATGGAAGGTTATTTTTCGTAGTCTGTTCTTATTACATATTCTAGACATTATAAAAATCATTATTGGCTCCAGCAGATCCCCTGTGACCCTGTGTTTGGATTCAGCGGGTTGGAAAATGGATGGATGGATAAAGATCATTAATTTTTAATAGATGGATGAATCCAAATTTAATTGGATTTATTGTACACTTGAAAGTGATATAGCGTTCTGCATTCTATACTTTATTATTCTGTATTTAGCTGATACCTTCATTTTACGGCAGTTTATAAGACCTGGCAACTTGGCAGTTTCATAAGAATCTGTGTAAATGTGACTCCCGTTCTCTCTGTTTGTAGCACTTTTACACTACAGATAAGTTCATCAGTAATTTTTAGTAGTTGAGTTGTGGATGTGGTCTGCAGGCAGTAATTAAATTCTGTCCATTCCTTTGTAGAATGGGTGACTGGTGCAGCAGGAAGCAAAGGCCAGTGTGCACCTTCTATAATATTCTTAGTGCCCATTATCAAGCACTTGCATGTGTTTCATGGATCGATATATACTGATTATTTTTTATTTTTATTTTGGATGTTAATTTATCAATAGTTTAACAGAATGTTCACACAAGTCCATAATTACCATAAGACCAATTAAATAAATGTTTTCATAACTTTTACATTTTAATTATTGAGGTTCTAGCAATGAAAAAATACATATTTTATTTTTTTCAAGTTCCATGTTAAAATTGAGAAAAGAATACACTGCATGTTACCAATTTTCTTGAAGTATTCTTAACTTTTTTTGTTGTTGTTGTTTTGCTTGCTTGCTTGCAGTAGTTTTTAAAGTTCTGGCCTGACATGATTTGGGATGAAATTTCTGTTTTTTGTTAGAAATAACCACAGAGCATAAAGTTTTTTTGTTTGTAGCTCACTAGTTTTTCACTTTCAAGAAGTGTGTGGAAGTTGTGAATTCTGTGAGTCTTGAGTGAATGTGGTAAACATTTTGTAGAAACCTAACTTTTCACAAGGCATTGGGGAAATGGCTCAGGTTTTCTGTTCTCTGCTCAAAGTCTACTGTACGGTTGTACTGACCCTCTGAACGGTCATGTAACCGACTGTGGTTTTGTTACTGTGATGAATAATGTCCTCAGTAATCCCGTTTGGTTAGAATAGGAACTGTAATACATTTGTTTAATTTTTAAATGTTAAAATTTACATGTCCCCAGCTTTCACAAGATGTTGGTGGTAGTGTGTACTCTAAAAGCATCCAGAGAGAACTACTTGCAACCCAAAAAAATTATTTGAATAATGCCGGTGCATAACATGGTTGATCAACTTCAAGTAGAGAGGGTGTTGGAAGTAATAGATTTATTTAATTAGCTTGGTTAAAAAAATGTTGATTTAATTAGGAAATGGTATAAGGTAAACAAAGGATGTCTGAGCTTTGCAGAAAAAAGTGGCAATGGTTTTGGAGCAATTCACTTTAAAACCAAATTTAGTTTTCTGCTGACACTATAAAAGTAAATTGGTGTACCATTACTGTACAATGGCTATATGGCACCATGTGAAATGATGACTGTATTCGTATAGCTGTGGTGTATCATTTACAGCTTTGTCAGCTTATTGTATTGACTGTAGATATCTGGTGATGTTTGCTGCATTTGTCATTTTTCTATTTTAAATGATATGAAAAACAGACGAATTTAGAGCTTTTTACATATAAATTACACGCGCATCCTAGCCTAAAAAGTAGGACCAAAATACAGGCTGCTCTTGATGATTCTCAAACTTTTCGGGATCCCATTTACTAAATTTTTTTTTGTACAGGCTCCTAGGTGGATTTTTTTTTTTTTTGGTTTTGTAATGCAACAAACATTCCTCATGAAATTCATAATAGTATGTAAATGCAGCTTAATTATTTCCACAACTTGCAAGTATAGTTTGACTGCATTAACCTTTGCAAATTTTTGCAGATGGCTCAAAACTCAGTCTTTCTCATTTGTGATACCTGGGCAGGGGCATTTGTGGTGTTGTATAGTGCAGATCAGTAGCATACTGTATGATTTCAAGAAGGGTTGTCAAATTCACCTAAAAATGAGGTTCAAATATTAAGATGATAAAATATGTAAATATTTGAATATATGTGAGCCTAGGTTAACATTTCTAGAATGTTGCATGCTTCTTTTATTATGGTAATGGACACTATGGTGGCCACAGCAGAAACCATTATCAGCAGCCAGAAAGAAATCCTGGTGGTACTCGAACAATGTGAGCCATCAAAATCCCAAGCATCTGTATCACACTGTCGTCTTTTTCAGTCTATTTGTGATGACTTCTTGTGAGCCACAAAAAGAAACTGATATCCTTATTAACCTTGAATGCTGTCCCTGAGTTTTGCTATGTTCATTTTATATTTTTCCTTTTGTCTTTAAAATAAATTCTGTAACTTGGGTCCTGCTTGCAATGCTTGGCTTTAGTCTTGCGGTGGCAGTGCAAACGTATTGTGATGTGTCTTGCTGCCAGACACCCAGACAGCCACAGGATGAGAATGAGTGAGGAAAGTAAAAGAGCAGGCAGTTCAATGACACACTTGTTTTACTTTGGAAGTGGCTTGTGGGCAGTGGCAAGATACTGCTTACATGGTGCCATTTAAAATAAATCCAGTCAGCACCTGTGGACTCAACCAGAAAAACTGGGATCATCATTCAATCGAGTCAGGGTCAACATAATCTGCCTACTTGTTTTTCTTCTTCATAGATGCAGCAATATTTAAATAAAGGTGGCCTGAATATTTTTAACTGAACCCAATTGTTTTAGATAGATAGATAGATAGATACTTTATTAATCCCAAGGGGAAATTCACATAATTTTAGGCAGTGTGTGTCAAATCAGTAAAGCCACGTGTGACAGACTAATTTTGGGAAGTGGCGTGTTGGATGATGAGGCCCTTTAAAGTCAAGGAAAATCGGATTTATCTTCCAATTGCTCTAGTAAGAAGTTCTTGGCATTAAACAATTGGGGATCTCGGGTTTAAGAGTAAATGTGACCAAATCAAATGCAAAATTATACTTTTCGGGCACAAGAGGGGCATTTAGAAAATCTACAGAGTGCATTTGTAGTTCAAAATACAGAATAATGGCATAGGAAAAAAAAACACTGTTGTGAAGGCTTGTAAGTATTATTAACGAAGATGATGAGCTAACCATTCAAAATTATGAAAAGGCGGATCATGGAAGTGAGGTGTGAAAAGAGATCAGTAAAATACTGCATTTTATATGTAGTGTGTGAGGAGCAACACAGTGTCAGTATTAGTGTGTATGAAACAACCGTTCTTTGACAGTCAAATGTACAGCATTTGCCTCAAATGAGAACTGTTTGAGTAACATTTATATACAATTTATTTTAATCTGACAGCCGTAGTGTGCATACCTGGAAACTAGAAATGTTGCTTACCATTTCATTGTTTCTTTACTGAGCATTTAATAGTGGTGGTTAAAAAATGGCACTTACAGAGAAAAGGCATACATATATTGCATTTGCTTTTGAGAGTATTTAAGCTTGGAGGTTACTTTGACATGAGTAGCAAACTAAATTTGGAGACTGTTGTGTTATGCCTGTTCTGATCTGTTTACTAAATATAAGTAAAATGCTGAGCCTTCCATCAGTAGTTAATTATGATAGAATCTTAAAAGGGTGCACATGTATTCTACACTGTGGTGAAATTCTTTCATCATTAATAGTACAATAATTTAGCTATAGCAGCAATTGTGATGTTTTACTGTCATTTTCTTCATTTAAATTCTGTACTGATCTTCTAGATGTGAAAGTATAACCTTGCAACCAAACACTGCAGTTCTATTTTGTATCAAATTCCAAGTACATTGTGTGTAGCGCTGGCTGGGCTTCATCAGTTTGTGTGCTAAAATGAGTAACTGTGTTGACATTGTGCTATAATGGTATCAGTAATTGTAGATTTAGCTAAATGTCTTGTGTAGTTTTTTTTGGTTCTGAAAAGAATGAACCTACTAGAGCATCAAATTTATAAGAACACTTGGCGTTTTCATCTGAAGTGTTAAAAGTTATACTTGGCGGTGATTAAATGTCCTGTATTTTGTGTACTTTCAGTCAACATAGTAAATATTAGTCTGGTTACAAATACAGTAGTCATTTGTACCATAAATTGAGGAGTCAAGAGTCTCAAGCTTTGGTACCGATTCCACAGCCCTAATGAAGATTAGAGAACCGTCCATGAAAAATGAGCAAGCACTTAAAATTGGTCCCATAGCATGGAAACTGGATTTGGTTCAAGCTAAAATTTTAAATGAATTTAGGAGTTGTAGTGGGTGAGTTTAAATACTTGGGGTCATACCATACAGAATAATGGGGGTTGTGAAAGAGAAGTGAAAAAGAGAGTGCAGGCAGGGTGGAATGGGTGGAGATCAGTGTCAGGAGTAATTTGTGACAGACGGGTATCCGCAAGAGTGAAAGGGAAGTTCTACAGGGTGGTAGTGAGATCAGCTATATTTATATGGGATGGAGACGGTGGGACTGACCAAAAAGCAGGAGACGGCTGGAGGTGGCAGAGTTAAAGATGTTAAGATTTGCACTGGGTGTGACGAGGATGGACAGGATTAGGAATGAGGATATTAGAGGGTCAGCTTAGGTTGGGCAGTTGAGAGGCGAGATTGCATTGGTTTGGGCATGTGCAGAGGAGAGATGCTGGGTATATTGGTAAAAGGATGCTAAGGATGGAGCTGCCAGGCAATAGGAAAAGAGAAAGGCCTAAGAGTAGGTTTATGGATGTGGTGAGGGAGGACATAAAGGTGTTGGGTGTGACAGAGCAAGATGCTTTGTCACACCTAAAAGCGATGGTTCAAGTTAAGAGCTTATTTAAAAAATAGTTGATGTAGGAGAGAGTTACGAACCTATAAGATGAATGTAGAGCTCTTCCAACGTGAGATCAGGAATATGTCAGTTTGATAATTTATTCGAAGTTATGACACTTTCAGCCATTTTGAATGTGATGCATAGCTTGGGCATGCATATCTTTATCTGTATAAATAGCTTATCTGTAGCAGCCATGTACAGACAATGTTTTCCCATTTACTTACATTCTCTCTGTTGTACTTTCTTTAAACCATAAATCTGCCAAAACAAAAGAACGTTCATCTGTTCCTCTTTATACTTTATATAGTTTTCACACTTTGCAGTGCCACCATTATATATTTCAAAGACGTGTGGCATTTTGTGTAGGGGGAAATTTGTTTGCCATCTGTAGATCAGGAAGCTGAAAAATTTGTTTAGGGTACACTTGTTTTGCCAGGTGATCAAATGTGTATTGTGAAACTTGTGTTTTAAATTTTGAATTCAACAATGGAGCTTTACTCCCCTAAACTGTCATCTTAATATGCCAAAATGTTTATTTAATACACTTGAAATGGGATGTGTGGAGGCCTTGCGTATTGTGCCACTTGCTTTATCTGAAGACCTTTAACAATCCTCTCTATAAACATAGAGGAGCAACTGCTCAGTTTGGATGAGCAAGAGTGTGAGAGAAGAAATGCAGGAATCCTTGTGTTCTCTTTTTTAAATTCTAAGAAAGTGTAAACAAAGAAAAAAATGTACTTTTGTAATATGTGATGTTTTTTTAAACATATAACTGACTGCAGGTTTTTCCTTACCACAAACAAGTGCAAAATTTCAGGAGAAAGACGAGATGAACATGGTAGTCTAGTGAAATGGCAGTCTTGTTAAACACTTGTAAAGCTGTCAAAATTACGAGCTGCTTCTTCCTTGGGTAGACCACAACTCAAATGTGTGTGTTAAGCTGTTTACACCAATATCCATGTAATTGGTAAAACACAAGTGAAATGTCTTCTGTGCAGTGCTGATCTGCTAATAAATGACTAACCTGTAAGCTACAAAATCCACCACAAAGTAGTTGATTAGATACATACCTTAATCAGAAGAGAGTTTGATTCTTTTATGCTATAAACTTTACATTTGTTTAGTTATATCTGAATACTTTTATTGTTGTTTTTGATTCCACACTCTATACACGTTAACTCCTTTACTGAGCTTTTCACCTCCTACATAATACTGTGTCTACACTCTTCACTTGTATCCCATGATACAGATATCCTGATTCATGCTTTTATTACGTCATGCCTGGATTACTGTAATTATTATATATTGGGCTCCCTGACATATCTCTCAGTGAATTGCAATATATCTAAAACTCTGGCACCAAACTGTTCATCCACAGCAGGAAATCTGTGTGAATCACTCTTATTTCCTGTAACACTGGCTTTCTGTAATCATTTGCATCCAGTTTAAATTTCTCCACATTCAAAGCACCTAATAGTCTTGCCCCTTTTTTATCTTTGCTCTTCAGATTGATACAACAGCTCATTTCCTCTAGTCTTATCTCTATCCCCTCAGAAGTCGTCTGCTGTGGGAGCCTGGTCATTTTGTGTGGCTACTCACAAACTGGAACAGTCTTCCTTAATTTCTGTGGAACTGGACAAGCCTTTCCTTTCAAGTCCTGTCTTCAATCTTATCTATTCTCTCCCTTTTATTAACACTGAACAGCCAGTTGTCCTGCTGTTTACTCATTATCTTTCTCTGGTTTTGCATGAATTATTCAAGAGTAATTTCCATGTATTGTATCAGTAAGCGAATAAATCGGCAAGGCTGTTTTTAAAGTTGATGTCTAAAATATTAAAGATTCAAAATTCTTTTTGTTGGTCATTAGCAAAGAAATTCCAAACAGTGAAGGTAAGTTTAGGAGGTAGCTATAGTAAAGCTTTAACATTGAGCAGCTTAAGTAAGGGAGCAAATGTCATAGTGAAAATTCAATACTCGGGGATCAAATTTAATCATAGGATCTATTACATAAATATATAGCATGAAACATTTATCTTAAAAGTCCTGCTGCACATTTTAGGCAAAAAGATTTTTTTTTGAAAGAGCCTGAAGTGACCAATTGTTAGTTGAAATTGTTATAACTTGTGTCACTCGAGAAATGATAAATCAGTTTTTAATACAGTACCATACATCTCCTGGGTAATTTAACTGTCTTATGTATATCGGGGTAACAAAGTATAGTGCTTTCCCATTTTATGTTGCACCCTTGTGCTAAAATCATTTTAATTATTGTTTTCATTCATCAAGCAGGCAAAAACCAGAAGACATGGTTTTTAACAATATTTTGTGAATTTATTAAAAAATAGAAAACTGAAATCACATTGGCACAATTATTCAGACCCCTTATTCAGTACACAGTTAAAACAGTTTGGGTAGCAATTACAATCTGGAGTCTCCCTGGGTATTCCACAACATACTTTTTACACGCAGATTTGAGTATTTTCTGCCATTCTCTGCAGATCCTCAAACTCTGTGAGGTTGGATGGAGATTGTCAGTAGACAGAATTTTTCATCCCTTTCTGGAGATGGTTGATTTTAAGTTGTCTTTGGCTGTGCCACTTGGACATTCACAGAGTTGTCTCTAAGCCATATCTTTGCTCCCTTTGCTTGGTACTCTGGATTTTTCAGGCTTTTCATTAAAATACCACTGTACTTTGCTCTATTCAACTTGCTGTCAGACCGGAGTAGTCTCACTGGTAAAACAAACCCCACAGTATGAAGCTGCTGCCACCACTATGCTATGCTTCACCGCTGGAATTGTATTGTGGAAGGGATGCAGGTTTCCTCCAGATTTAACGCTTAGAATTAGGTAACAGTTCAATCTTGGTTTCATCAGCCCAGAGAAATTTGTTTTTCATATTCTAAGAGTCCTTTAACTTCTTTTATGTCAACTCCAAGCAGGCCTTCATGCTTCTTTTACTAAGTAAGGAGAGGCTTTCCTCTGGACACCTTACCATAATGCCCAGATAGGTGAAGTGCATTGATTGCTTTCCTTTTGTAGTGTTCATCCGATGTGACCATTGGTTTCCTAGTTACCAGTTCTACCAAGTCCTTTTTTGCCCTGGTTGTTCAGTTTAATAGTGTGGCCATCTCTAAGGCGACTCCATAGTTGTTGAAGAGTTTTTGCATTTAAAAAAACATAAATTAATATGGTCTTAGAAACCTTCAGTTCTCTGACACACAATAACTGTGGGGACTTTAATACAGACCGGGTGTGTACCTTTCCAATCAATTGAGTCTACCACAAATGGACTCCAAATAAGGTGTGGAAACCTCTCAAGGGAAGCCAAATTTCAAGCGTCAGTGTGATATTTCATGGTTTTTTTTTTGTAATCTGTTTTCACTTTGTCATTATGTGGTATCAAGTATTGCTTGATTGGCGGAGGGGGAGTAATCTAAACAATATCAGCATAAGGCTACAATGTTAAAAAAAAAATGTTAAAGTGAAGGGGTTTGAATACTTTTTCTGAATATGATACAAGCTGCTTTACATGTTCCTCCAAAATAAAAGGTTATTAGTGTTTCAAAACTGACATTGACCTGATATTCATGTGGCTAAGCTGTGTTAATGGCAAACTATGACAATACTATTTTTCATTGCTGAAAATTAAACATCAAACACTACTTTTGTGTGATTTCACTTTTTGAAGCCAAACTTACTACTATAAGTAAAATGTGGCAAGATAAATTGGGTGATCTTTGATGATCACATTTTTTTAAAAACCCTCTGCTGAGATCCACCGACCATTTGTTATTTCATTAAGGGCCCATTGCTACCCCATCACAAAAGAAACTCAGGTGCTAGTATTGTTTCTTCAAAAAAGCTAATATCTATAAGCCTTGGAAGAATTTTTAGGATATTCACCAAAGATGTTGCCCATTTTGAATCTGTGCTGAAGCTGTAGAATGAGTGAACCTATGTGTGGCATGAAGTTGATCCCCTCTAACCTCTTGTCCAAACATTTAACCATATTTTACACGTTCTCTCCTTGTTTCCAAAACTGTTCTCCAGGTATTGTGTTAATTTTTGTCGCCTTAAGGGGCAACACATTTATTGGCATCTCGATTGGTCCTGTACGTGTGACTGTGAATGCAGATACACCTGTAAATGATTTTGGTAATGACAGTAGCTTTGCTTCACAAGTACTCAATGGAGGTGAACTTGCTTGAGCAGTTGCTTGCAAATTTCTTCAACTGTGTTTTTTTTTTTTTACAAAATTATCAGATATTGGAAATTCAAGCATATTGCTAAATTTTATTTTTATAAAAATGATGCGTTATGCTGCTGTTCTGAAACACTTTTGTTACTTTCTTGTTGCCTAAAGTAGTGATAATGTTAATTCTATTACGTTATTTTTTTTTTAGATGAAAAATGTATCCATGCATCAAACAAATGTGTAAAAATAGGATGTTTTTTTATCTCCAGGGTAAGAAATGATGACCTTTCAACTGCAATATTAAAACAGAAGAACAGGCCTAATAGGCTGATTGTTGATGAATCTATTAATGAAGACAACAGTGTGGTGGCTCTTTCCCAGGTAGATAAGCTTTAATGGCAGTGACATTTGTATGAGATCCTTACACATTTTGAATATTTTACATTTCAGCTTCTAGAATAATAGTGTTTTTTTTGAAGATCAAATTATTGCCTGGTGTCCCCAGTACAAATAATGTGCATGCTAATTTTACAAATGATTTATTCTTATTTCTGACAATTTTATTTATTTATTTATTTTAAACAAAGTCCATTTTAGTATATATAGTCTCTTACCCATAGTGTACCAGTGTTGGATATGTATCTGACTGTTCATCTTCCATGTGAGAACTTTACGAGGATGTAGGTCACAATATTGTTTCCTTTGGTTTTTTTTTTTATTTAAAAAAAGTTGTTTTTCACTTACTCTATCTCATTAACATGCTGCTCTGTGGAAGTAAATATCCATTATCTTAATCATTTATTTAGATAGTGTTACTTCTAATATTTTTATTCTTATTTCTCATAATATTCTATTTGCAATATCCATTTGTCTCAAATTAAAGAATAAAGCACCCATAACATATTTTATATAGCACATTCTCATACAGTGTTTTCCAAAATAGCTGAAATAATTTACAAAAAATAAAGTAAAAAATGTTATTTTGTAAAATATTCTTTGAGTACATTAATAAAAAAAATTGGTAAGATTAGATGAACTTGGAAGAGAAGAAGAAACTCCATCTGATTGGATACCTGAGGAAAATAAGCCTCTAGGGATTCTAGGACCAAAAGTCCACCCAGCACATCTAGGCTTGCTACAGTAAATATACATTTGTCTCATTATGAGGATGCAGGTGGCTATAATATATATGTATAGCTGTACTATGGAGTACTAGTGTGTGTGTTGTTTTTTTCTTTATGTATTTTTTGTTTAAAGAACAAAATGGCCCAAAAAAGTAGAGATTAGTTCTACACAAGAAAATTTAATTGCCCTTTATCATTGGCTTCCCCTGTGAGGTATAAAGAAAAGGAAGTTAAGAATAAACCAAATCGAACAGTTGTTTTGTGTAGTAGTCCAGATAACTGATTCATAAAACCGTAATGCCACCTCACTATTTCTTTTATACTTCACTCATAGAGTACTCTGCAAGCCAGTTTTAAAAGATGTAAGAATTACACATAAAATGTTTATTTTGTTAAAGGCAAAAATGGACGAGCTGCAACTCTTCAGAGGTGATACAGTGCTTCTTAAAGGAAAGAAACGAAGGGAGACTGTGTGCATTGTGCTTTCTGATGACACTTGTTCAGATGAGAAGGTGCGCATGAACAGAGTTGTACGGAACAACCTAAGAGTGAGGCTGGGAGATGTCATCAGGTAAGTTTTTAGTTTATTATATTGTTATGATAAAGTTTTTACATTTTAAAGTATGGAAGTACAGAATAATAATTGTTCCTTTATTTTTCAACTTTACTTAATAGCATTCAGCCATGTCCTGATGTTAAATATGGAAAGCGTATCCACGTACTTCCCATTGATGATACGGTTGAGGGAATTACGGGTAACCTCTTTGAAGTTTTTCTTAAACCTTATTTCTTGGAAGCCTACAGACCAATAAGAAAAGGTAAAGTTGAGTCATTCCCTCCTTTTGCTATTTTCATTTTTGTGGGTGCTGTTTGCCTTGTGTGTTCAGTTTCATATGTACTGAGTATCAAACATTTAATGCTGGGATTTCAATATACAGTAGCTTAGCATGATTTAAATATCAGTTGTGCATAGTAAGGAATACAGTAAGTTCCCTACATACGAACCTTCAAATTGGGAACTTTCAAAGATGCAAATGTGATGTCCAATAAATAAAGATATAAATAAGTGAAAAATTCAAAATTGTACTGTAACTTAAAATTTCTAGGCAGTGTAAGTTACAGTGTGTGTCTGTCGCTAAGCAGAGGGCAAAACCCACGCTTTTACTGCTTTTATTCTCAATCACGTGGTGTATCTCTGTTTACGATGAGTTAACATGGTTTGTTTTAAGCTCAAGATCTCTGGAATTAAACATAAAACAAAAAACAAGTGGTGATATACAGTGCATCCGGAAGTATTCACAGCGTATCACTTTTTCCACATTTTGTTGTGTTACAGCCTTATTCCAAAATGGATTAAATTAATTTTTTTCCTCAGAATTCCACACATAACACCCCATAATGACAACGTGAAAAAAGTTTACTTGAGGTTTTTGCAAATTTATTAAAAATAAAAAAACTGAGAAATCACATGTCCATAAGTATTCACAGCCTTTGCTCAATACTTTGTCAATGCACCTTTGGCAGCAAATACAGCCTCAAGTCTTTTTGAATATGATGCCACAAGCTTGGCACACCTATCCTTGGCCAGTTTCGCCCATTCCTCTTTGCAGCACCTCTCAAGCTCCATCAGGTTGGATGGGAAGCGTCTGTGCACAGCCATTTTAAGATCTCTCCAGAGATGTTCAATCGGATTCAAGTCTGGGCTCTGGCTGGGCCACTCAAGGACATTCACAGAGTTGTCTTGAAGCCACTTCTTTGATATCTTGGCTGTGTGCTTAGGGTCGTTGTCCTGCTGAAAGATAAACCGTCGCCCCAGTCTGAGGTCAAGAGCGGTCTGGAGCAGGTTTTTATCCAGGATGTCTCTGTACATTGCTGCAGTCATCTTTCCCATTATCCTGGCTAGTCTCCCAGTTCCGGACACTGAAAACCATCCCCACAACATGATGCTGCTACCACCATGCTTCACTGTAGGGATGGTATTGGCCTGGTGATGAGCGGTGCCTGGTTTCCTCCAAATGTGACGCCTGGCATTCACACCAGAGAGTTCAATCTTTGTCTCATCAGACCAGAGAATTTTGTTTCTCATGGTCTGAGAGTCTTTCAGGTGCCTTTTGGCAAACTCCAGGCGGGCTGCCATGTGCCTTTTATTAAGGAGTGGCTTCCATCTGGCCACTCTACAATACAGGCCTGATTGGTGGATTGCTGCAGAAATGGTTTTCCTTCTGGAAGGTTCTCCTCTCTCCACAGAGGACGTCTGGAGCTTTGACAGAGTGACCATCGGGTTCTTGGTCACCTCCCTGACTAAGGCCCTTCTCCCCCGATCGCTCAGTTTAGATGGCCGGCCAACTCTAGCAAGAGTCCTGGTGGTTTCAAACTTCTTCCACTTATGGATGATGGAGACCACTGTGCTCATTGGGACCTTCAAAGCAGCAGAAATATTTCTGTAACATTCCCCAGATTTGTGCCTTGAGACAATCCTGTCTCGGAGGTCTACAGACAATTCCTTTGACTTCATGCTTGGTTTGTGCTCTGACATGAACTGTCAACTGTGGGACCTTATATAGACAGGTGTGTGCCTTTCCAAATCATGTTCAATCAACTGAATTTACCACAGGTGGACTCCAATTAAGCTGCAGAAACATCTCAAGGATGATCAGGGGAAACAGGATGCACCTGAGCTCAATTTTGAGCTTCATGGCAAAGGCTGTGAATACTTGTCATTTGTCAGTTTTTTTATTTTTAATAAATTTGCAAAAACCTCAAGTAAACTTTTTTCACTATTTCATTATGGGGTATTTTGTGTAGAATTGTGAAAACAAATGAATTTAATCCATTTTGAAATAAGGCTGTAACATAACAAAATGTGTAAAAAGTGATGCGCTATGAATACTTTCCGGATGCACTGTACTGCTAAGAAGTGCAAGTTGATAACGATGGAAACAAAAGTGAAAATAATTGAGAGAGTTGAGCGAGGAGAGAAGGTGGTCGTCGTCGCTCGTTTGTATAACATGAGCCTTTCAACTATCGGCACAATTCTAAAGAACGATGACAAGATTATGGAATATATTTTTGCTGTGTATGCCAGCTCACTAGCCGTAAGCAAGTTTTCCAAGATCAGCTGACTGAAAACATGAAAACAAAACAAAAAAAAAAGAACTTAGTTGTTTTTAAAATGCATTCAAAATCAATACAAAAATACTACACATAAATATGTGGGTCACAGACCTAAACAAATGAGAAGGTGAGTCCAGATTTCTTTTTAAAGTTGTCATCTCAGTTATCACAAACAGGAGCTGTCTCTTCAGCACTCTTGGAAACCCCAGCATGCACGCAGTGATGCTGTCGTCCTCTTGTAGTTGCTCCCTTCTCAGATTAAAAGAGTAGATAGACTTCATAGGCAAGTGAGTAAACAGCAAGTGAACACACGGCCAAGTCGGAGGCTGGTTTTAAATGTTCCACGCATTACGCAGCAAGCTTACGAACTTGCAGTTGCACCTTGGTGATCCATGCCTGCATTAACAGAGTTTCAGCATACAACGCAGTTGGGAGGTTATAGGGGGTCTCAAATTTCACAGTAAAATATTAACTTTTAAAAACTATTAGTGCAAATAACATTTGATAAAAGTTGAGGACAGAGAGGTATGCTAGGTATGCAAATGTAGGCTCGTTCACTAGCAGTAATAGTCTACTGTACCTGAGACCAGCTGATGGTGAAAATAATGGGAATAAAAAATAACTTATTAAAATGCATTAGAAATCTAAAACAAAATGCTAGCTGTAAATGTACAGTACATGTTTTCTATAGGACTTGAAGATTGGGTGTTGTATTTTGTTCATTTGGTGCCTTGGCTAACTTTACTGAACTTACAAACGCACTCTTGGAATGCAGATATAGGGGACTTGCTGTACTCGAGTTGTCGAGAAAGCCTAAAGTGTAAAACTATGAAGGTCTTATTATAGGGAAGTGAGAAAATTACAAATGGGAGAATACCTCCTGCTTCATAGGACTTGTCTATACACAATACTGTATATCCCATTATGATTATGAGCAGTGGCTGATTCCTTTGAAGTGCTTTACTACAATCGAAGCCTGTACTCTGAGGCGGAGTGTACTAAAATAATTGAATTTATGATTTGTTATCTTCAAGTTACTTGTCAATAAGATACAGATTAAGTCAACTGAATACATTTACCACGCGGATGCATTATTTTAACTTGAACTTGAGTTTTTCCCCTCGACCCATGTTGCATGCTTTTCTCATCCACTTGATCTGAAGAAATTTTTTCCAATCTATGGAACTCTTAGTTCAGTCAAAGGAGGTGCTTAAATGACCAGTCTCAATTTATTATCCTCTCCTTCCTTCACTTTTCTTCTGTAATTTGGCTGTTTTCATATTCTTTACAATGTTTTTCCCACTTTCTTCTGCACACAGTCGTGCTATCCCACCATAATCTAACAAACTTTATTTACAAACAGATCTGTTATTCTGTGGTTATTCTGTTTTATGTTTGATTTAAGATGCAAAAAATACAGAACAATGTGAGATTTAATGTTGCTTATGACATATATCATGAATTTTACTTTTCAACAGTCATCAAACATCCTTGTTAAAGGTATCTGCAAGGGTGATATCACTGACCCTTTATGCCAGTTTCTAACCTACTTAATCCAGACCAGGGTTTGGGGGATTGCTTCAGCCTACCCCAGCTATCTTAAGGCACAAGGCAGAACAAAAACTGGACAGGGCAGCAGTCCATTGCAGTGCAGTTAATTACTGTAAACAGAAGAGAAAAAGTAATATTTATGATGCTGATCAAACTTCATTTGCTATCCCGTCAAGTTTAAAACTGTCAAGTCACTTTTTTGGGATACTTTATTACTGAATGAAAAATAGTTTCCTTGCATATTTGACTTAATCTGAGATCGATAACCAATTATTTGAGATTTCCCAGTAGGTAATTTTGCCTTTGTCAAGTGATCTGTTTCTGTAATGACAATCGGGAATGCTGGGCCAAATGTGCAAGTACCTTTGCTATTGGAAAAGAGTGAAGGACGTTCCAACTGTTAGGCTCGCATGGCTTTCGGCATCAACTAAAACTTGGCTGCTGCCTCATCAGAGAGAGAAGCAATGTATTACAGAAGTACAGTAAAACCTCGATAATCCATCACTTGATTAATCATCAGTACTCTGCAAGCTTTGTATATTGGAACAACTTTCTCTTCTGCTTGCGCATAGTGTTCTTACCCAGTACCACAGTGTTGGTTACGTACCTTCATTTTTGATAGTGTTTTGTAACTTTTCTCTTTTGTTATAATCTACCTTATATTGTTATTGGACGTTAAATGTGTGCATGTGGTGTTGGAATTGTCACAAAAATTGAAATTATTGAAACGTTTACAAAATGGTGAAAGTGTTTCAAGTATTGCTTCAATTTACGGAGTAGGAAGAACAGTGAATGATATCAAGAGTGATGTCGGCAAAATTGAAAAATGGAAACAACTGACAATAATGTTTTTCTGCATTAATGTTAACGTTCTGTATTGTAATTTTCTTCTTCAAAATTGTGATGCATTGTGCCCGAGTAGAAAGGGCAGAATGAATGCTGCAAGTGATGGAACTGGGCAAAGGGCTTCTGTAAGGGGCAGACATGCCTCTCGGGAGATGAGTGACAAGAGAAGTTAGGAGAAAAAGGAAGGTGCAGCGGAAGGAAGGTTGGAGTAGAGAGTCAGGAGAAAATAAGCAGGAGTGTTTGCCTTTATAGAGGAAAAAAGAATGTAAGTGGCAGGAGATAAACTGATTGGTAGGGAAAGCTTTCTTTTATTGTTTTGGAGGGGTGTTCTGTAACCCAGACAATGGAGTACAAGACAGGGCAGTGTTGTGTTTTTTTTGAATGAAGACTCCCAGTAACACAAACCTATGAGATGTACTTGCTTGTTACACTGGTTGTTACAATATTACATCAATTAATGAATTTTATTAAAACTATATTTTCATTTTGTTTTGTAAATACGATTATTTACTAAACTAATCAATTGTCTATCATTTTTAAGGTAGCTTTTTCTGTTAGCCGTCTTTTCTCTTACTGTCACAGCCTTGGTCTCGACCCCTGACAATAAGAAGTTGGGATAAGATAGGTGATGGAAGGAAGGAAGTCATCAGCGACTTGGCAATGACAGGCATTTCATGCACAAATGACTTTGTTTTTTTAAGGTGTTTACTAGTAAAGGTGTCGCCTAATGTTATTGGAGAACACTGGAAATTGAGAACTTTTAATAGTAGCATGTTATATCACCTGTGCTTTTTGCTAAAACCATTTTGTTTTTACAGGAGACATCTTTTTAGTAAGAGGAGGAATGCGAGCAGTGGAATTCAAAGTTGTTGAAACTGACCCAAGTCCCTACTGTATAGTGGCTCCAGACACAGTTATTCACTGTGAAGGAGAACCGATTAAACGCGAGGTAATTCTTGATGACACAATGTATGCTCTAGCTTATACTTAAAGTAATTGTGCTTTTTTTTTTTTTTATTTAGTTTTTTAAATAACCGTAAACATTTTCATTATCTGTATTAGTTTTACTTTTTTATCAGTAATACAAACATTAGCCTGCAATGTGAAATTTAGTAAAAGTATATTATTGAATATACTTTTAGTAATTTGGTTATTGTTGCATGAAACGAAGGGTTATCCTGTATCCTGAAAAAATATAAAGCAAAATACAAAACCCTGCCATTTGTGTATTTAGTTTTTTCCTTTTTACCCTCTTAAATTATTTTACATTTTAAATACTTTGATTATGAATTTGTTGTGTAAGAACTCACCTGGTGTGTATATTTTAAGGTTAGGTTCTTGAATAAAATATTTGTACAGAATCAAAATTCTCTGTGCAAAAATGTATTTTCCTTGGCTGAATGTAGACTGCAATGAACCCACTTTTGCACTCTCTGAATGCTCAACAGTTTACTGTGGTGTTTTTTTTTTTTTTAATGCGAGCAAAAAATGTTAAGCAACCAGATGGAAAAATTGCAGATTAGAATAAAATGGCCATCCATCAGGCATCTTCACATGCCGCTGTGACAAAAACTGATGGTTGTTAAAGGTTGCTGGGTGTTGGATAGTGGTGCCTTTACACTGTCATAATGTGACACTTTGTCCAATCATTTCTGTATGCATTATGGCACATGTAGCACGTAGAATTTTTGAAAGTGTTACAGCTCAGCACAAGGATTGGTTCCATATTGAAACCTTATTTCACTTTGGGATTTTCAATAACTTGACACTACACCTGTTGCTCTCTACTTTCATGTGTGGTATAGGAATGAGTTAAGCATGCATTTAACAGGTACATTTTTCATTCCTTTTAGGATGAAGAAGAATCTTTGAATGAAGTTGGTTATGATGACATTGGTGGTGTCAGAAAACAGCTGGCTCAGATTAAAGAGATGGTCGAACTTCCTCTGAGGCACCCTGCACTCTTTAAAGCTATTGGTGTCAAGGTTAGTTGTTCCCATAAAAATGTTTGCTTTATAAAGAATTAAAGCATTTGAATCTTTGGTTTGATAATGGGTTAATTTTTCCAGCCCCCACGTGGTATACTCTTGTATGGACCTCCTGGTACTGGCAAAACTCTAATTGCTCGAGCTGTTGCAAATGAAACTGGAGCGTTCTTCTTCTTGATTAATGGTATGTTTTCTAATTTTTTGTTATACTGTCATAGTTTCATGCAGTGCAGATATTTTGCTGGAAATTCTCTTCCAGCAATTTAATTTCTGTGCTTGGTTTTGTGTACCTTATGAAAAATCGTCCGACATGTCATTTAGCATCTATATAAGACAAAACATCACATTACCATATTTTTTCTGATACATAGATTTACTGTACTTAAGCATCATTTGGTACTGTAGAAACAAATGTAAACATTGCTCTTCATGTACTTTAGAACTATATAACTGTTTTCTTTTCCTTACAGCTTCCATGTACAAAACACAAGTGTCCTTCATTACTTTATATGTGGGGAATTTTAATTGCGAGTACATGAGAAATGGTAAATTCCTGTGAGTCATCATACACACTAATACTATTCTGTGCCTGTGTATTTAGGCCCTGAAATTATGAGCAAGTTGGCAGGAGAATCCGAAAGCAACTTGAGAAAAGCATTTGAAGAGGCAGAAAAGAATGCTCCAGCCATCATATTTATTGATGAGCTTGATGCCATAGCACCTAAAAGAGAGAAGGTCAGTCATTATATTAATGTTTGCATACGTAGGCCACCTAACTTGTCTCTTTAATTTTAATAATAAAGTTTGGATTAACTAAGGAAGTGGACACAAGAATATTAAAGCAATGCCTGAGAGAATAAACCATCAAGGTTTTATTTTTTAAATACTAAAAAATGTATAGGTATAGATAGAGAGAGAATTAGATAGATATAAAAAATAAACATAGAGATGTGTATCTTTTAAATTCATATGTACATTACTATAATACAACTATAATTTTATTTCTTACATTTGTAATGTTGACATGTGACAGCTTATTCAATGTCCCTACTTTATTTTTTTTGCCTGTTTATTCGTGAGGTAAAGTGAGTCGTGTTTTCCTTGCAGACTCACGGAGAGGTTGAAAGACGTATTGTATCTCAACTCCTGACTTTAATGGATGGTCTTAAACAGAGAGCACATGTAATTGTTATGGCGGCTACCAACCGGCCAAATAGCATTGATCCAGCTTTAAGAAGATTTGGTAACATTTTTTTCTTGGTTTTGCAAAGCTGTCAGTTGAAAATAGAAAATATTTGTTTTCCAAGTGTTGCATGCTTAATATTTTTTTTGCTTTTGCACAGGTCGTTTTGATAGAGAGGTGGATATTGGCATTCCTGATGCCACAGGTAGATTGGAAATTCTTCAGATTCATACTAAGAACATGAAGCTGGCAGATGATGTTGACCTTGAGCAGGCAAGGGCATTTTGAATGGTACCTCCATTGTTGCTGTTTCATTCAGGTTTTCCAAATTTCTGCTCTTCACTTGGCTACTTTTCAGTTGTCCTCTGTTGCACTTGGCTCCTGTACTAATTGAATATGCATACTGTTTAACTTTTGAAGTTAATTGGCATGTACCGAAAAATGTTTTACTTTCAGCATCATGACTGCAAAACCAAATAAAATAATACTGTGTTGTTTTTCAGGTAGCAAATGAGACTCATGGCCATGTGGGTGCTGATTTAGCTGCACTGTGTTCTGAAGCTGCTTTACAAGCCATTCGAAAAAAGATGGATCTTATTGATCTTGAAGATGAAACAATTGATGCAGAGGTCATGAACTCATTGGCAGTCACAATGGATGACTTCAGGGTAAGATTCTGCTGTGGGTTATCCATAGCGTTATGGTTCAAGAGAAGTATTATTAATCTAGTCCCCACTGAACATAAAGAAAAATTTTACTTGTTTGTATTCTTTTACTTTAAATCCTAAAACACAAAAGTTCAATCAAAAATGTACCACATGTTTGTAAATTTTGACGGTTAGATGTAAACATTACAGTTTTTGACAATAATGCAATGTGTCAGACTTGGAAAAAGAACAGTGTTGACGAAAAATCCCTCTGCTGCAGCACTACTTAAGATGACACAACTGGAATATGGACTTGAGATGCTGGGTATTACAAACGGCAGTTTCTACCTCTTGGTTTAATGGACAGCTGCCAGTTGAGATGCTATTTTGTATGTGTGCACAGGCAGCTGGTTATGTGCAGATGACAAAGTCTACAGTATAGTTCTGTTTTGCACTTTTTGTGACACATACTTGTGTGTCAAAACTAGTTTGTTTTGTAATAAAGCAGTTGGTAAATGAAAATTTTAAGATGCAATTTAATTTATAAAAAAAAAAAAAATTAGGGGTTTTATGTTGCTTACTTACCTACCTGCAGAATTGTCATAAGTTGAGAGTGTCATAATTTCACCATATGTAAACATTGCTAAAATGTTTATTGTTGGGACTGAATGTAAGAGACTAGCGATTTTTATTTTAGAAGTCTATGTGGGAAATTACTATTTTAACTGAAAGTAGTCATGCCACATGTCCAAGAAAAAGGGTGGCTTTGAAATCTAAAATCTTAAACTATTTTATCATTTAAGTAGATAATAGTATCAACGATTTTAATAGAGAAATTTTATACGGTTGTTCAAATTTCATCTGTTCTTAACAGTACTCCATGCTTGTTATCTGTATTAATATTGACTGGTATTCTGAACAGGTTTAATACTGTCAGTCCATAGAGTACAGATGACCTATAATCTAGCTGTTCTGAACTGCAGTCTAGTTTTTGCCATGTAGTATTTTAATTTATATTTTCTCTGTCATTAAATTTTGACTACCCAAAAGTTCATATTTTTATCTGTAATTCACTTATTTTAAGGGCTTACCTTGAAAGCAGCATAAGTAACATCAGTTTGAACAAAACATTAAAGTTCATAGAGTAAGGTGTGATTTAAATTGATTGTGATTTCATATATGTAATAATGGCTTTGTCTTATAGTGGGCTCTGAGTCAGAGTAATCCTTCGGCTCTTCGAGAAACAGTAGTTGAGGTACCAAATATCACCTGGGAAGATATTGGTGGACTTGAAGATGTGAAACGAGAATTGCAGGAGCTTGTACAGGTAAGACTGGGAAGAACAGCATCAGTTTAACATGATTTGAAAATGTTTTAAGTAAATGTGTAATTCCTTTCTGTTCTAGTATCCAGTGGAGCACCCAGATAAGTTCTTGAAATTTGGTATGACACCTTCAAAAGGAGTACTTTTTTATGGACCACCAGGCTGTGGTAAAACACTTTTGGCAAAAGCAATTGCCAATGAATGCCAAGCAAACTTCATCTCAATCAAGGGGCCAGAATTGCTCACAATGTGGTTTGGTGAGTCTGAAGCCAATGTGAGAGAGATCTTTGACAAGGTAAGCTTAACAAGTAATTAAAACTTTGGAATGTGTATGTGTATTTTTTTCCAATTTAGAACCAATGGTATTTATGTATATATTGACAAATGTAACAAAAAGCTCAGTGTTTCTTCTCTCTCCACCATGGCCTGTTTCTTTAGAAGTGTGCCATTTTAGTTTTTCAAATATTTAATCAAGATGCAAGTACTGATTTCTATTCACTTTTCTGATATGTGTGATAGTTTACAAGTAATGTTTTACTGGAGAATGGAGGAAATGAAACGTTTAATTTAAAGGCTAATCACAATGCAATCATCAGGTTAGACTTCCTTCTTTTGTAAACTTTGTGCTTCCAGCGTAAAGGGTTAGTGTATAAAATTTTGCGGAACTAAATTAAGAGATTTCTCTATTGCATTGCATCTGATGAATTGAGAGTCCTATGGTCACCTGAAGTAGGTCTGTGGCTGTCCCAAGTACTGTTACTCAAAAAAAAGTTTGACTGATAACCTTCATGCATACTATAGAATGCTAAATCTGGGTTTACCTAACTAATATCAATTTACATTTTTCTAGTCAATCTGGTAAAATGTGGTTATGTAAAAAAAAAACAATTTTTTTTTTTTTCTAGGCCCGTCAGGCAGCCCCGTGTGTCTTGTTCTTTGATGAGCTTGATTCTATTGCAAAGGCTCGTGGTGGTAATGTTGGTGATGGTGGTGGAGCAGCTGATAGAGTGATCAACCAGATCTTGACAGAAATGGATGGAATGTCCACAAAGAAGAATGTTTTTATTATTGGTGCAACTAACAGACCAGATATCATTGATCCTGCTATTCTGAGACCTGGACGTCTGGACCAGCTCATTTACATTCCCTTGCCTGATGAGAAATCCCGCATTGCCATTCTTAAGGCCAACCTTCGGAAGTCCCCTGTTTCCAAGGCAAGTTATCTGGCACTTCTGTTTATTTCAAATGACATTTACACTGAACACTTGTGTCCTTTTTGAGGAATTAAATTTTTATATCTTCAGGTTAACAAATATAGCCACTTTTTCAGGTGGGGGTGTATTTGGACTTGTGCTTTTGCTACTTTTGAATTATCTCTGGTGAATCTGAATTTGTGATTTTTATAGGGGACTACAGTTATGTTTTAGATATACTGTATGATTAATGCAGTGATAGGCAGCTTGGGAAGTAGAGAGTCCTCTAGAGCACTCTTAGTAGGTACCAGTGTGGTGGTGTTTTTATTTATTTATTTATTTTTTTCTTAACTTCGCTCAGTTGGTATTATTTCTAGTTGATTATAGTAAAGTGTATGAGGCATCTGTACCATTATTCTGTGTGTATGTGGTTTTAACTATTTACAATAAAGTGAAGAAGATCATGAATTTCAATTTAAGAGCATTTTGTGGTGGAAAGTGCCAATAAATTCTCTGATGGTAAAGTAATGAAACCGTGTAGGGATACTCCACCCAAAAATGCATTTTTTTTTTTTTTTTTTTTTAAATAAATATAAATATATGATACTTACTCCCTTGTAGTTTATAATCTAGTGTTCTCATGAAGAACTGAGATACCACTTCTGGAAAGTCAGAGCAATGCACACAGGGGAAGCCCATTCACAAAGGACCTAGCTTTTGATTCTAGGCTGGGCTCTTAGCCAGGTCCGGTTTATTTTTCCAGAAGTATATATTTAACAATATTTTAGCAAAAAAGGCTTTGACTAGATGAATTGACCTGTGGATGATGTGACACAAATAGTTTTTTCTTTTCATGGACGATTTATAGTTCAGAAAAGAAAATGTACAATTGATGTGTTAAATTTAAAATTTGTTTTAGAAAAAAAAATTTTACATTTGTTTTAGAAAAAAATCATACAATAGCATCAAGTTCATGATTTGTTTGTCTTGGAAGTTTTAAACACTTTAAAGCACAAGCCTTTCCATCAGAAATGTCTAAAATTATAAACAAGCGCACATTCAGTCGGTTGTCTCCAGACATTTGACTGGTACTCTATATTGATATTGTCCTACACATGCTGAAAAATGGTGACAAAAGTAATTTGATGTGTTTTATTCATATGCAGTAATATAGTTTGATGTTTTTCCTGTCAGTAAGTAATTTTATTAATAGATTGTGAACAGTCTGTGTTTGCTGTTTCAGAAAAAATATTTGCTGAATGCAGATACTTTATTCTTTCCGATTTAGGATGTTGACCTCGATTTCCTGGCAAAGATGACCAATGGCTTTTCAGGAGCTGATTTGACAGAGATCTGCCAACGAGCCTGTAAGCTGGCAATTAGAGAGTCAATTGAAAATGAAATTCGGAGGGAGCGTGAAAGGCAGACAAACCCTTCAGCCATGGTAAAGTGATTTGTGGTATTTGTTTGTCTGTTTTATGTGTTTTTTGCATATAATCTGAATTTGTTCATTCACCCTCAAGACTTTTACCTTTTCGTATGGAAAAAGTTTATAATGTAAAACTGCTTTTTAAAGGTGAGCAATAGCAATAAACATATACAGAGACGGCAACAGTCTTTCTCCCTATATCCTTAATTTGGTAAATAAACATACAAAAGGTGTGTGGGTTTTTTTTTTTTGGGTTCAGCTTATTTCCCAAATTAAGATAATATAAATTTTCATGGTTTGTTTTATTTTGCATTATTTTTAATTTACATCTTTAAAGTCTAAAATGCAGGGAGATTTTCCTCTTTTTAGAAATACATGCTGTTGATTTGACAGTAATACAGCAGAAAGTTTTCTAGGACTAAAGAGGTTATAACCAAAAAGTAACAGTAACAGAGAGTCAATAAACCATATAAATGCACAGGATTGATTTGTGATAGATTTGTATACATGTGGTGAAAAAATTCATTATGCTTCAAAAACTCCATTCTCCATTAATTCACAATTTCACTTGTAGGAGGTAGAAGAGGATGACCCTGTCCCAGAAATTCGCAAAGACCACTTTGAAGAAGCTATGCGCTTTGCTCGTCGTTCTGTCAGTGATAATGACATCCGCAAATATGAGATGTTTGCACAGACGCTGCAGCAGAGTCGTGGTTTCGGTAGCTTCAGGTGAGATTTTTGTGTTCTGAATTTACTTCCAAGTATGCAAAGGGTTCTCTTGAGCCATTTAAAAGAGTGTGCACTCTGCTTTTGACTAGATGTGCTTGTTTGAAATTTACAAAAAAAATACTGCCTGAAGTAGTTAAAGGGGTGTAGTGAGCCATTTTTGTTATATTTTTCATCTGAGCCATTTTGCTTTTCACCATTTATAAATAAAATACTCAATGATTGTTGTTTGACACTTCTTACATACTGAAGTATAAAGGTGCGGGGCCTTTTCAAATTATCACTTGTTCTCTTTTGTGTTCCCATATACTGATGAGCCAAAACATTGTGACCACTCCTATATGATGTGACAAGGTTATATTAGACAGTAAGCCAACACTAGGTACTTGTGGGCAATTTGTTAAATGCAGAGGGTATAGGCAGTTGTAAAGGGCCTGTGTGATTTCATTAAGGCCATATTGTTAGGCTGAGGTGACTGGCTTAGAGCATTTCCAGAACAGCAAGGCTTGTAGTTAACCATGGCGAGTACTAACGGACCGTGGTCTGAGGAGGAAAAGCAATGAGGCACCACTGATAAGGGCGTTGGGTGGCCAAGACATCAAAATGAGAGGCCAGTGAGGGCTGTCCCCGTCTGGAACAAAGCATCAGAAAGGGCTACTGTTGCACAAATCCAAGATAATTTTGATGTTCAACACCCAATGCATCAAACCCTGCTGCAGGCCAGTCAGAGTGCCCATGATTAAGCCCTATCCATTGTTGCAAGGCTCTACAATGGACACGGGGTGTCCGAACTGGAACTTGGATCAGTGGAAGAACATCACCTGGTCTGATGAAGCAAAGGAAAACAAAATTCATGTGAACAGCCAGGTGTTGTACATTGTTTACCTATGGAATACATGGCACCAGGATGCACCAAGCTGGTAGAGGGAGTGTGACACTTGGGCAAATGTTCAAGCTGGGAAACGTGGAGTCTGGGCATTCATATGGGTCTTCATTGAGTTCATACCAACTATCTAAACATGGTTGTAGTCCAGATACACTCCTTCATGTAAATCATATTCCCACATTAAAGTGGCATCTTTCAGCAGAACAATGTGCTGTTCCACACTGCACCAGTTGCTTGGGAATGGTTTGAAGAACTTGAGGTGTTTGAGGTTGCTGCTCTGGCTAACAAGTTTGCTAGATCTTGGTGCAACTGAACATCTGTGGGATGTATCCAGCAAGCGATGGCTCTGTTTCACAACGTTCAGGAGCTCCAGGATCTGCTGCTAATGTCCCGGTGCCCAGACGCCTTCAGAGATCCTGTAGAATCCAGGCCTCGGCAGCTTTGCGCTCTGTTGGTGGACTTTTGAGGAGCAACAACATATTGCGCTCGTGGTCCTGATGCTTTGATTCATCATTATACCTTTTGACTTTAAGTGAATGCTTATTTATATTTGAAGCCATGAAACTTCACTCAACGGCGTAGTATCAGATAATTAGTTATTGTAAAATCAATCGGTCAAATCTTAATCCTTTTAGTTTTAATGCTGTTTTAAAAAGGCCACCGCAAGCTTACAGATTTACTGTTGACAATGCTTTTCTTGTTCCTGGTTCTTTGACATCTGAAATTTTTGAAGATTAGGCAAGTTGTGTGTAGTCCTGTTTCATTCCTTTGTCCAGTTGCAACGTCCCAAATCTTGATGATATTGTAGTGATAATATTGACCAGAAAACACTAGCCATAAAAATGTAAAAATAAGTAGGTTCAGATTATGTAGCATCAACTTTTTACTTTTTCTTTTTTCAGGTTTCCCTCTAGCAATCAGGGTGGTGCAGGACCAAGCCAGGGTTCAGCAGGTGGGAGTGGTGGCAACGTATTCAGCAATGATGACAATGATGATGACCTTTATGGTTAACTTTCAAAAGATGGACCAAATTTCTCTATCCAGATGGGCCACGTTTTGAATCTCCCAACATTAAAACTCCTTGAATTTTAGGACTCCGCTTCTTACTGTGTTTTTTTTTTTTCTTCCCATTTTTTAAATACCCCCTTTTTTCACCCATCTCAGTTCAGAATAAGCATGTAGCTATTTGTATTCTGTGCTCTTGTCATGAGAGCAATTATTAAAGAATCACATGATCTTTTATCAATATAAAGGGGTGTTAAAGTTGCCCATAGAAAATCTTCATTCTACAGACTGTCTTTAATTCACAAACTTACTACACTGTCGGCCACTCTAGGAATGGGCACAATGCTGATATCTAAGAAGAAAAATTGAGGGGGGGGGGAAAGCCTAATGACTCTTCTTTTTTTTTTATTATAGTAGCATAATGTATTACAAGTTTGAAAGAAAAGAAAAAGTTGTTAAATAAAATCTTAAGAATTGAATCATTATGTTAATGGGTGATAGTGTTTGTAAAAAGCATGTTCTCCTGTGGCTGCTGGCTTCTGCACCATTTTTAATTTGATAAGGCAAGTAATGAATACGGGACTAAAAATCTAGCCAGCAGTCCGCTTCCTATGTGTGAAATTAATAAGGAGTCAGAAGTGAGTGGACTATAGTAAATCATTAAAAATTCAAAAACATGTAAATCGTATCATGAAAATAAATGCAAATATTATATAAGTTTACATTTGAAATGTATTTGTATAAACCACAATAAAGGTGAAAGTGTTGCATATGGTATATGCAGTTCTAAAAGAATTAGTTAGGCACTAGGTAATAAGAAATCAAGTGTTTCAATACAAACAGAAATTTGTACATGTAGTTTTTCATACAACTGGTATTCTTATACTTTTTTTTTTGTTGCTTTTTATTACTACAGTAGCGCCATCAAAGGCGGAGAGACGCAGCGTTAGAACAGTTTTGACGAGAACAGGCCATTCAGCCCAACCAGCTGAACAATCCTTTCCACCTAATTTCTCAAACTGCAGTCCAGTTATGAAGGCCCCCAAACTCCACCTCTCTCCCATACTTGGTAATTTTATTCCATGTATCTGTGGTTCTCTGTGTGAAGAAACTTTTTAATGTTAGTGTAAATAATCAAGTTTCCATCAGTGTCACTATATTTTGGTTGAAGAATGTACGTTAAAGTAACAGCCTGGATCCACTGTACCGATTCCTTCCTAATTTTAAAAATGTAGCTATGTCCTCTCTTAATCTCAGTTTGTTTAAACAAAAAGGCTCTGCTGCATTGTTCTTTTGTCTTCATACTTCACACTCATGGCATTTGTGCCCAAAGAATTTTGTTTTTTTGCTAATCCATATTTTAGAAGCTTTCTGTGGTTTATCATTGGAGTAACATTTTAACCTAAAGCAATTCTATATGACCAATCCTGTTCGTGTTAAACAGTTGTGACCTGTATGGGGCGAGTCACAGTCCCAAACGCCAACATAGGGGATTAAAAAAAGGCTTTAATAACAAAACCTAAATAAATAAGTGGTACAGAGGAACAGCAAAGGACAACAAAAGACAAAGTAGTCTTGCCGTTTTAGTTTTGTCCCTGGCGATAAGAGATCCCTGCTTAGTATGTTACATGTTTGCCCTGCTCACCTTCCAGTACTTTTCTGTCCTTCGTCCCTCTAAACAAATGAACTTTTGCCTCCCAACCTTAAGCTTTGTGAGCAACTACTCCATCAGTCTCGGTTTGTGTATTGGGTAGAAATCCTCCAGATACTTGCATGTTAGCTTTACTACAGTGTTGTACAGGTGAGGGTCACATTGATTTGATTTCCCCAAGTATGCCTGTAAGGCATTAGCACCTTACCACTCCCCCCACTAGCAGTCTGGGGAACCAGCTATTGGGAATCTATTATGACCTGTGGGGTCTTGAATAACCTGCTGCAATAGTTAGTCATTTGATGGTCAATAGGGGTACTGCTACCCAGATTAATGTCACACAGTAAATTTCAAGTAAAGTGATAACCTCAACATGTTAGTGTTGCCAATTGTGAACTACTTGTGAAAAGCACAACTAATGTATGTACTCAGGCAGCATCTGAGTCTCAGTTACTGGCCCATTTGAGTACTGTTGCAAGGGACTGAAAAGAGACATGGGAGTTCTGCAAATAAAGGGAGCAGCCATTCACTTTTTGGTGGCCTCTCATGAGCTCAAGACATCAGACAGCTGCAGGAAGAGTTGCTCCATTTTTATTTTTGTCCGTTTCTGCAGTATCTCTGTGCAGCTAATGTTTATACCTCATCTTCTCTTAGTAAAGTGGTAGCACTTCAGTAGGGCTCAAGCATTTTGTTCAAATGGAATCGGCCAGTCGACCCATGATCATAGATTAAAAAGAAAAACTGGCCAATTGTACTAAATGGTTGTCTGATCAGTGCATGTGTATTGGTTACCAGACATGTGTCACTGTTAGGCATCGGGTCATCCACAGTAAGAGAATTCATAGTTTTGCAGACATTATTTTTAACAAGTGTTTCCCATACCCCCCCAGACGTTCCCCATTCCCCTCCCGTAACGTCAAGTTACTTTATAATAGTGATAGCAGATAAATCTGCTCAGGGTGGCTCCCTCACGCTCATCCAGATTTTGGATTACAGACCAACCATTCTTAGCCAATGTAATTAAGAGACCAATTTGTTACTGTGACCAGTTCTGTCTCCGGTCAGGCATTTGGTCAGTGTGTTGCCCCCACTTGTCATGTGCAGGACTGTCTCACCACCCCTGTTGTAGGTTATAACCAAGCAGATGTACAGTGCCCTCCATATTGTTTGGGACAAAGGCACATTGGTCCTTGATTTACCCCTCTGCTCCACAGTTTAAAATTTCAAACCAAAAAATGAAGATGTGATTAAAGTGTACATTTGCAGAATTTAAGGGTATTTGCATACGTTTTGGTCATACCATGTAAAAAAATGACTATTTTTTTATTAAATCTATTCTCCAAGGGGGGCACACCACCTGTCCCTGCTATTATTGTTGGTGGTGATTCTCCAGCCATTATGGAGGGGCACTGCAGTAGGTGTTAGAAACACAACCATTTATTCAAACAAGCGTAGCCTTTCACACTAAAGTCAATGTGCACGTTTTCGTGTATACATACAGTGCTTGCTTATAAAAAGGAGTACAGTTTTGAAACCTCAAACCCCAACTACTTATGCTTGCAAATGGCAGGAATCCATACTGGCACTTGAATTGCTCATCTGCACACCTCCATTTCATTGTTACTCTAAAGTGCTTCCTGATGTCTCCCTTTCTGCTGACACCCCGCCGCTGGTCTCGGCATGCGCCCATCCTTCAATGACTGCCATCCCCTTCTGCCCAGTCCTGCGGGAATCGGTGGTGTTGCATATTAGTTTCCCTGGTTGCTGTCTTTTTGTTGAGGAGGTCTGCCACTGATCTGGAAGAAACAAGGCCAGAAAACGAAATGCCTCTCTCAAATCCCTCTTGATGCCTCTGTATTGCTGTGACTCTTGGGCGATTAGTGCTCTTCACCAGATGTAGTTCAGGGCAGATGGATGAAGCTCAAACAAGTTATTAGTCTGAATGTGCTTATTTACCATCACACCCCTGCTTCAATGATCCTGGCAGTCTCTCATGCTCTCTCAATCATAACGCTGCCTCTCTAAATCCATTTGATGCCACACACATTCACCGTGCCACTACCAGAGCATGATAACACTTGGCAACAACCTCCTCTCAACTATTTTATGGTCTTGTTCAACATAGTTAATACCAAATGTCGTCACACAAGCATGTTATGTGTAAAGCTTATTGAATTCCCTGATCACATAGTGATTGAACCTCAATGTTGCCCCCATCCCCATCCTTCAGGCTCCTTGTACAGGGTGAGCCAAAAAGTACCACCACAATTTAAATATTTATTCTACAAAAACACTACAAGATAAAATAAATTCCATTATGACACAAGAAAGGATATACAAAATACAGTGAAAAATCTATTTTAAAAATGATGTCTTCAAGGTGGTGGCCATCATTAGTGATACACTTCAAGACTATTTTTGAACGCTCGCATGACTTGTTCGTCCATTTCAAGGGCAATATTGGCAATTTTGTGGCGAATAGCATCCTTGTGGGCCTTCAAGGTTTTGAGGTTGATTTGTGTGTACATTCGACTTGAGTTAGCCCCACAAGAAGAAAACGCATGGAGCGAGATGAGGTGAACGTGAAGGCCGCCCCACATTGCCACACAGGGAGATCGGCTTCCCCAGAAACATCTCCCGCAAAACTTGCATGGATCTCTGCGGTGTATGAGCTTGTTGCTCCATCGTGTTGAAACCAGGCATCCATCACATCCATTTCTTCCAGTTCGGGCTGCACAAAAGTTCTCCAGCATTTCAGTGTAACGTTCTGAAGTGATGGTGACCGTTACTCTTCAAAAAAAAGTAAGGGCCTACAATGGCAAATTCTGCAATGGTGAACAAAACTGTAACGCACTTGCTGTGCAGGGGTCTCTGATGAAGTTCACAAGGGTTGGTTTTAGCCCATTAGCAAATATTTGGTTAATTTATGCAACCACTTGTCACTGCACATGACAGAGGCATCTCGATGAACGATTTGCATAATGTTCACTCACAACTCTCTACGGCTCTCTCAGTGAGTTCCTGCACTACCATCATTTTGTATGGATGGAATTTAAGGTCCTTGTGCAAAATCAAAGATGTGTCGGAAATGCCCAAAACAGACGCAGGTTTGCGCTCTTAACGTCTATGAGACTACAAAATTGATGACCTTACAGCTTAGATGTTTTCAGGCGTTCAGCCTGGAGATTTTCTGTTCAATGTTGTAACCATCTGTCTAAATTTAGCCACCCACTAAATAATTGTTTTCTGATTTGGGACGTTGCCATTAGGAGGAATGCTGAAGTGCTTTCAGAAGGCACGTTGCATAGTCATGATGGATTGTTGTTTTTGAAGAACGCTTCGACAACAAAAGCATGGTGCCAACTGAAAACTACAAAGGATCGCCTATCAAAGGACCCCCCCACTCGGCTGCCTCTGCCTTGCGCACTGACCTTGAGAAATGCGGTGCTTTATTTGGGCTCCGCCTGTATGACTTGGGTTGACACTGAGGGTTGCCCATTGACCGTTCCCACTTCACCTAGAGTTTGCCTTCTAAAATGGGTGAAATTGACCTGATTGCAGTGGATTATTTTTAGAAGCTTCTAAAAGGATTGCAAATGGCCTTATCCGAGTGGTTTATTTTTAGAGAGTTGCTTTTATGCCTTTGCCGATTTCCAAGCATGCATAATTTATTTTTGTATTAGCAGCAGTAAGGATCCGCTGGAATGTACAGTGGAGACGCATGAAACTGCTTGAGCTCTCCTTGGTTGTTGTAATGGCTAATCCCACGTCAGGCCAGGGATTCACGTGTGCCTATCAAACTTTAAGAAGTTCTTGAGGGTTTATTCTGACGAGACTCCTGAAGCAGTCAATTTAACTGCAGATGTGTGGTTTTGTCACTTTTGACTTGTGTGACTTGTTGTTTCCATGAATACGTCAACAGTGCAACACGATCCGCTGATGTTTCAGCCGCCATCCATTGACTCTAGAAACTAGCCTGGCACCTTTTGGACAAACGTGGAAAAACAGACTTTAGAAATAGTAAAAAATACAGTAAATCCTCACTTGGCTGCAGATTCTGTACCTGCACGTTCAAGGATGGGGGGGTCATGAGGTCGCTGGAAAGGGGTGTGTGGCGCAGCAGATATCTCTGCAAAAGGACGAAGGTCCAAGTCTTGAGTCCTGGTGCTTCCTGTCTTGATGTATGGACGAGACATGGACGCTATCCAGTGACCTGAGATGAAGACTGGACTCCTTTGGTACTGTGTCTCTTCAAAGAATCCTTGGGTACCGTTGGTTTGACTTTGTGTCGAATGAGGCACATTACCTGCCTTGTGAGGGAGCCATGTGGCACGATTCCCCAAGGGTGATCCGGCTCACAGGACCCTTACTGTTGGGGACCCGAGTGGCTGGACCAGGCCAACGGGTCGCCCGCGTAACACCTGGCTGCGGCAGATAGATGGGCATTTATGGAGGGTGGGTCTGGACTGCCTGTCTGCCTGGGGAGTTGCCAACTGGAATCCCGAGCTGTTTTGTCGTGTGGTGGGTGTGGCGATGCGCTGTACCTGGGCAGGCTGCCCAACTTGACCTGACCTACTCATACCTTTTCACACACAAGTGACCTGTACTCCAAGTTTATCTGCTCGTCTTGTTCTGGCAGCTTCTGTTGTGTTAACAGGTCTCCACATTCTGATAATATTCCACGTCTTCTCAGTATTCATACACTATTTTTTCCACATGCATTTTAAAAATGGCAGCAAGGCGTAGTGCTATTGGAAGTGTTTTGCCAAGCGCTTCTAAGCACAAACATCTAGTGTTGAGCTTAAGTTGGTCACATTACGCAACATTTTGTTGTGGAGTACGTCAGATTTGCTGATGGCAGTCGCTGCTCTTGTTGCTACGTGTCAGATTACTTAACTGAAAATTGAAGCCCATGCCACATTTGCTGACATTATGGTGTCTTGTCTATAAAAGCCCCCTCCCTTTTTCTGACAGCCAGTGGCGTGCTGCCTGAGGCTGGCGCTGAATGAAAATACGAGCTGTGGTGTGCTCACCTGCAGTTTTGATTCCATTTGACTACATCAGACGCAAGACAGCAGAGATTTGAGCTTTGTGAGGTTCAAGACATGCGTGTCCCTTAGTTCTCTTTGCTGCATTCTATGCATTGTACTTCCGGCTAAATACTTGTTGGTTTTCACACATAGAGCCCAACAATGAAACCTGCTTGATTATTAGCCTAATTTCTTAAACTTATGGGCCACAGAGCCCCAAAGGGTCACATCTGATTTGTGAAGTATCTCACAATGGGTTGCCAGTAATAAGATGGTGGACGGGACAGTCGTGGCCAGTGCTGTAGTAGTTTACTGAGGAGCTGTGCTTCAAATTGTGATGCACTGTCTCTGTGCTCAGCTGGCAACTGCCAGTGTGTTTTGATGGTGATCTTCACAGAACAGTAAGAGATCGGTGATGGTTCTTCTAATCACACGTGGCCTGTCATGCAGACTGTGAACCCTAAATGCGCCAAAGTCAGATTTCACATTTGATTTCTCCGATCCAACAAAGTTTGGACATCCTTGTGATTGCCCTACCACCTCCACCTATCTCTTGTTCTGTGTGTACCTTCACCGTCTTTCCTCTGTACTTGTGTGTGTGAACGGCTCTTCAACACTCCCTCCATAGAGTGTGTTCTTGTAAAAGTCTGCATCTCCAACTTGGTTACTGTTTTCGAGTGCTCCTTCTCACCTCCCGTCTGGTTCTTCTTGCCGTCTTTGAAGGTGACGCTCTCACTGTGCCTCATACGCCTTCACTCCTCCGTGTGCGTCTCACACTTCCTCTTTCGTTCACATTAAACAAGTCAAACTGACCAATCGGATCACTCAAGAGGGCCTGGACACGCAGACCTTAGTGTTTTATTATATAGTAGATAAATGCTAAGGTCTGCCTGTCTGTCACACGATTACTCCTTTACTCTTGGTCTCGATCGAAAGCTTATGACCAGATGCATACTGGTATTGATGTGAGGGAGCAGCAACCTCACCAAACTGACCTGTACTTGGGCGTTTCTTAAAGTGATACAAGTGACGTGGTGGAAAGATAATGAAGACTAATGGCATTCATGTTGAGATGCTGAATGTCAAGTGTGGGATATACAAGAACGTGAAAGACGAGTAATGCATGGTCGGGGGAGAGGGGTCTGTGTGCGGCTGCAGTGGATTGAATCTTGATGAAAAGCTTATGGCCTGATCACTCTTAATTTCCCACGACGAGGTGCGTACATGTTCCGAATTCTTATTCAAGTACCAAACAACTCCAGAATAGGAGAAAGTAATCAGAAGAGTGGCAACATCTGTTGAATGGCAAGTGCATTATAGAAGCTGCCTGCTTCAGATGGAGTGCTTGAGCTGCAGGCACAGAAAGCTTATAGGACCAGGATACAGAATACAAGAACAACAGGAAAATAAAGATAACAAATGAGCACTACAAGCCCAATTTTGGAAAGTCACACCATGCTTGCATAGTGAAAACAAAACACTGTCTTGCCAAAACAGAAAGGTTTAGCTCCCTCTTTACCCGAGGACCGTGTGTTTCCTAGTTAGACAATTAAAGCTGTAGACAGTACAGAAGATGAGATTCAGCTTTGTCATTGTACAGGTACAGTTATCACATACGCCCTGGGGTCAGAGCACAGGGTCAGCCATTGTACAGCGGGCTCCCCAGGAGAAATTACGGGTTAAGGGCCTTCGCTCAAAGTGCCTAATAGATTAGGATCCCTTCAGGCAGTAACGGGATTTGAACTGGCAACGTCCCAGATAGCAGTCCAGAGCCACTGCTGTACTCTTAGGTTTAGAAACCTGGGGTTATGGAACAGACTGTGCCCTCCAAAATGTTTGGGACAAAGACGAATTGATCCTTGATTTACCTCTCTGCCTCACAGTTTAAAATTAGAAATCAGTAGAATTCATACGTGATAAAATGCACATTACTGGCTCTCATTTAAGGGGATTTGCATATGTTTTGGTCACATCATACAGAAATGACAACACTTTTGTGTTGTTGAGTTGTTACACACCTTAGAATTCATTGGGCCACTGCCATCAGGGGTTCCATCATACATGCCCAAGCCACAACACCCCCAGCACCGCCATGTTCAACGGATGAGGTGGTCTGCTTTGGATCTCGGGCAGTTCCTTTTCATCTCCACACTTCACTCTGATGAGGTTCATCATTGTCTCGTCGTTTGTCCACAAGACCTTTTACCCTAATTCTGCAGGCTCTTTCAAGTCCTTTTTCTCAAAATGGTAATCTGGCCGTCCTGTCTTTGTGGGTAACTAGTGGGTTACGTCTTGCAATGTGGCCTCTGTGTTTCTGTTCCTGAAGTCTTCTGCTGATAGTCGTCTCTGACACACACACACACACCGGCCCCCTGAGGACTGTTTCTGATCTGTCACACAGGCGTTTGGAGCTCTGTCTTACCATAATGAGGATCCTCCTGTCGTCAGCAGTGGAGGTCTTCCTTGGCCTACTAGTACCTTTGTGACTAATGAGTCCACCAGTGTGTTCTTTCTTCTTCATGATATTCCAGACAGTTGGTTTTGGTCATCCTAAGGTTTTACTGATGTCTCCAAGTGTTTTATTCTTGTTTCTCAGCCTCATGATGGCTTCTTTGACTTTCATTGGCACAGCTCTTCTCCTCGTGTTGAATAATGGCAACCACAGACTCCAAAGGGTAGAACAAGCCGAGGTATCTTATGAAGCAATGAAACCCACCTGAGGAATCACAAACACCTGGGATGCCAATTGTCCCAAACATTATGGTGCCCTGAAATGGGGGGACAATTTCTACATGCTGTGACCGAAATGTATGCAGGTAACTCTTAGAAAATGAAAGTCTGCAGTGTGCACTTTAATCACGATGGCTGAATTGTTTGATTTGTAATTTTAAACTGTGGAGCAGACGGGTGAGTTAAGGCGAAATGTGTCTTTGTCCTAAACATCATGGAGGCCGCTGTAATTTGAAAGTTAAGATTTACAAATCCCATGGCAAAGATGTCATGAAGGTGGTGACTGCCATGGAGTAATGAGAGGGTTAGTAGCAAATCAAGAAGTGCTTATGGTATAATAAGTACAGCTTTATGAGTTAATAAAATAAATGAATGGTTCTCACTAAGTGTTAATGGCTCGATTTCTCTTTGGTGGGCCCTTTGATACATCTGATTTTCCCCACCAGTATTCGTATGGAAGCCAAGAAACTGTCCATGCTCTTGTACTGGCATATGGGACTAGCGTGCCCTTGGGTTTAAAGTGGCGACTTACAGCGGATACCAGCGCTTGGCTAAACGCATTAAAAAAAATAAAAATACAGCATGATGGGCTCTTCAGAGCTTGAAGAGTGGCTGGTTTTATGTTGTATGTCCACAAGATGGAGCCAAACTCATTGTGGAAACCACGGTACCAGAACTGAGGCAGACTTAAAAGTTTTAAAAAATAAGATAAAAGAAGCTTCATAGTCATACAAACTGGCATTTCTCTTTCAGTACACACCATGTGCAGTTTTTGCCAGACTTATTTTCTCATAAATGAAAATGGCCCGTCTTTGAAAGCATTTTCTTTTTTTTTTTTTTTTTTATATCTGCTCAATGAATAGCATGGCAAAGTGGACTTCACCTGGCATGTCTCGCCATCTTACCATCAGCAGCAGCACCAGCATTATGCCCTTTGAGTGCTGCTGCAGTTTTACTTCTAAAGATTCACTTCATAGAATATCACCCACCACATTCAATTTGCATTTTGCTCGTATTCATAAAACGTCCTTTCTGCCAATTGTTCTTTTCCCACTTCTATGTGGGGGTCCATGTTTTCTAGGTCTTGGCCTGGTGTTTATGGCCGGCTGCCTTTCCTGATGCCGACTCTCACCCCACTGATCCAGGCTGGCTGCCTTTCTGGCACTTTTCTATTGCAAAGTCACGTGGAGTTGGAATTCTACCCCACAACCGCCAGTAGACCAGAGCCAGACCTTGACTGGACATCACCCACTTACCACTTTAGCCTCTCTAAAATAACCAAGTATGGCTAAATGAGCACATTTTTTAGTAAGGACACGAGAGAACATGAAGAAAAGCTGCAGACCGATCTCAGCGACAGGGGGGCCCACTCAGCGCATGTTTAGTGAACAAATACGAAAGCAGAGAGCCAAGAGTTACGTCTGCTCCAAAGTGCAAAGCATTCCACCGAGAGTGGGATATCACGTATGACAGGGGAGTCGAACTCCAGTCCTGGAGGGCCGCTGTGGCTGCAGGTTTTCATTCTAACCGTCTTCTTAATTAGTGACCAGTTTTGCTGCTGATTACTTCTTTTAATTAACTTGACTCAGGCCCCATAGTTATTTCTCTTTCTTTAATTAGCAGTCAAACAATAATCCATCCATTATTCAACCTGCTAGGGTCACGAGGGTCTGCTGGAGCCAATCCCAGCCAACACAGGGCGCAAGGCAGGAAACAAATCCTGGGCAGGGCACACCCACCCACACACGGGACAATTTAGAATCACCAATGCACCAAACCTGCATGTCTTTGGACTGTGGGAGGAAACCCACGCAGACACGGGGAGAACACGCAAACTCCACGCGGGGAGGACCCGGGAAGTGAACCCAGGCCTCCTAACTGCGAGGCGGTAGTGCTACCCACTGCGCCACCAAACCCCCAAACAATCATGAGACACACAACAAGCCGCTCAAGACCAGCTCCCCTGTGCCCATCACACAATATCTGAAAGTAAAGAAAGGCGAAGGTCTCAGTAAGGCTGATCTCTCAACTCACCAAAACACTTTGACAATGTTTTTACGAAAAATAGAAAATGAACAGTTTTGGAAATGTCTGCTCTGGCAGAATGAGAGCAGCAACAAGCCGTGGAATTAAATAACGGGTTTAATTAACAGCAAGCATCAGCCACTCATTAAGAAACTGGTTGGAGTTTGAAGCCCCAGTTTAGCTGCTCATCTGTTGGCTCGTTTCATGCCTTATTTCCATTTGGCTGCCATCTAACAATGAAAAGAATCAATTCAGAGGACTGAATCCTAACTGGGCTACTAAAATGAAGGGAAAAGGAGTGAAATAGCAGTGAAAACTGGTCACTGATTAAGAAAAGGGTGAGAATGAAAACCTGCAGCCACTGCGGCCCTCCAGGCCCGAAGTTTGACACCCCTGCCCTAGCCTAAGTCACTTACCTATCCTAACACATTTGTAAAATCAGGGGTGTTGAACTCCAGGCCTCGAGTGCCGCAGTGGCTGCAGGTTTTCATTCTCACCGTCTTCTTAATTAGTGACCAGTTTTTGCTGCCGATTACTTCTTTTAATGAACTTGACTCGGGCCCCTTTGTTGTTTCTTTTTCTTCAATTAGCAGCCAAACAATAATGAGACACAAAACAAGCCACCACATGACCAGCTCCCCTGTGCCCATCACACAATATCTGAAATTAAAGAGAGGTGATGGTCTTGGTAAGGTTGATCTCTCAGGTCACCAAACCATTTTGACATTGGTGCTCTTAGAAAGGACAGAAAAACAGCAGTTCTGGAAATGTGTGCTGTGGCAGGATGAGAGCAGCAACAAGCCATGGAGTTAAATAACGGGTTTAATTAACAGCAAGAATCGGCTTCTCATGAAGAAAGTGATTGGGGTGAAATTGGTTGGAGTTTGAAGGCCCAGTTTAGCTGATGATCTGTTGGCTCGTTTCACACCTCACTTCTGCTTGGCTGTCATTTAATGAAGAAAGGAATCAATTCAGAGGGCCGAACTCTTCTAACAGGGCTACTAAAGTGATGGGGAAAAAGTGAATTAGCAGTGAAAACTGGTCACTGATTAGGAAAAGGGGGAGAATGAAAACCTGCGGCCCACCAGGCCTGGAGTTCGCCACCCCAGACGTATGAAATGAACAAGTGAGGAAACCCACACATCTTCTACAATACAGGGTGGTCCAGATCTAATTATGCAGATCCAGATCGTCTGGATGACTTTGATTTACGCGGGGGACAATTTCAGTTCGGCGCGAAGACGATTCTTCATGTCGTCAGTTCACACACCTCTCGATGGTCCAGGATTTTTCGGGTGATTTTCTATGTAATAAACTTAATAAGTTATAGCGTAATGAAAATTGCATAATTAGATCTGGACCACCCTATATATACCGTGTATCTAATACAAAGGCATGGATCCTTCTAGAAAGTAAAAAAAAAAATCAGCATGCAAGAGTTTTATACAGGCAGGCATCTGCTGTTACAGAAAGGTTTTCTTCTTGCGTCAGGTTATGTTTCATTTTCACGGGTGCAGTGAGCTCTCTGCACACATGACCAATGTTTACATCAGGGTGTCCCAACTCCGCAACTGGTGGTTTTCATTCTAACCATCTTCTTAATTAGGGAGCCATTTCCGCTGCTGATTAACTTGTTTTACCTTCGTTTTATTTGACGCGACTCAGACCTCTTAGATGTTTCTTTTTTCTTAAAGAGCAGGCAAACAAGAATGAGACACAAAACAAGCCGCCACAGGACCAGCTAACGTGAAATTAAAGAAAGGTGAAGGTCTCAGTCACGTTGGCCTGCTCAGGTCACCCAAACATCTTGACGGTGGTCTTAGAAAAAACAGAAAATCAACAGTCAGCTGTGGGAGAATGAGAGCAGCAAAAAGTCACGATATTCAATAACGGCTTTAATTAACAGCAAGAAATGGCTTCTCATTAAGAAACTGGCTGGAGTTTGAAGTTCCAGTTTAGCTGGTCATCTGTCAGCTCGTTTCACGTCTCATTTCTGTTTGGCTGCCATTTAATGAAGAAACGAATCAATTCAGAGGACTGAATCCTTAAAAACAGGGCCATTAAAATGAAGGGTAAAGGAGTTGATTAACAATGAAAACTGGTCACTGATTAAGAAAAGGGCGAGAATGAAAACCTGCAGCCACTGCGGCCCACCAGGACCGGAGCTGGACACCCCTGCTTTACAGGTTCACTAGGTGTTCACTTTTTGACTGTAGACAGTTCATGTTCTTCTGTCGGATCAGGCTAACGAGAGCACCATGGCCCACCGCCCAGCCCCTACTCGGAGTGCCACTTTCATGAGGCGCTGGATTGGTGTACAGATGTGACACACAGTGAGCCGGCTGCTTGTCCCCCCAGTTTTAATCACAATTCACTCACGGTTGACTCCAGACGGCAGGCGCCGTGAGACTGGGGCTGAAATGGTTCCCGTCTTGTGTCCGGTGCTTAGCTCATACTTCTTGCAACCATAGATTTAAATAAAGCTAAATATAAATACAATTTCTCATTGCATTTCTGACTGACTTTGTAACTGTATAATTGTAATTTACTCTAAGCTGTACAATACATAACCAATACATTCTTCTCTGAGTCAAAATCAAACTCACAAAGGTGCAGTCTATAATGCCAGAACACTCAAGGAAGTACAACCATAAAGCGTGTGCCACATAACTCGTGACAACTGAGCTCTTCAGAATAGAAATCAGGAAGAAGAATAAACACACGGCCTGGGGGACCTCATGTCTTGATTTCAAACAAACAAGTCGTACAAACATCCAAATACCCACCTAGAGGCCACCCCAGCCAGAGTGGTGACGCCATGGAGCAGGTCCGAGTTGGCAATCCACTTGTCCCACTTGATCTGAAGTCGTTTCTGGTAGCTAGCAGAACACCTAGGGGATGAGAGGAAAGAGCACAAATTAAGATAAACCCAACAGGCACGACAGTCTTCATTACAAGCAGTCAGTGCCGCCACCTAACGGCCAAGAGGTACCCGAGTCATTTCCTCACACCAAAGACATGTTTGTGAAAATGGATATACAGTAGCTGTGTGTTGACTGGCATCACATGTAGGGTGGATACCTACCTTGGGTTCACCGACAAAAGCGCGATAGACATATGCGCCCCGACAAAACCGCGGCAAACCCGCTAACTGGTTTTCGACAAATGCACGCTGACAAAATCGCCACAACAAAATCGCGAGAGAGGCCAAGAGAGTGGGACGCGTACGTGCGCATTATGTACACATTATGTGCTAGGTTATAACTGTTGATGGCATGCCGCGAACAAATAACTCAGTCGAGGGTTGGCATAACGTGTCGTATACAAAGCAGAATTACCAGCAGTCAGGCAGCCAGCAAGTCTAAATACGCTCAACTATCAAGACGTCTTGCTGCAATTCTTCCTACATATGCAGGGTGAGATCTTAAGGACTATCTGCGTGCCGTGTCTCATAATATTGACTTCTAAAATGAACATTATTATATATGCTTTAAACTAGTAATTCATATTTAATGAAACTTTTGCGATTTTGATGCCGTGTTTTAATCGGCGCTCATATGTCTATTGCGCAAATGTCGGGTCACACCTACCTTGTGCCCATCTGTTTGAAAAGAAAGAGACTCAGGGTGATGGAAGGTCAAAAGCTCACTACAGTTTAGTGAAGAACAGGTGCCCATGGTGCCAACACAGACCATGCTGGCAATCTCTGCTGTGAGGTGAATGCCAATGAATACGTACAACTGATTTACAATAATAAAAGTGTTTTATTTTACAAAAATCTTTTTTTTCTTTACAGTATATAAAATATTTAACATATTGCATATGTTTTATATTTTAACACATTTGCTTTCACCAATTTTTATACAATATTTTAAACACGTCACCTACTACATTAATGAACAAAAAAACAAAAACCTCAAAATTCATAGACGAGTGAAAAAAAAAAACAAATCCGACATGTGAACATAAATGACTAAATTATCATTGCTTTTGCCAATTTTCTGAAAACAAAATCGTGAAGTGTAATGCAATTTAAATCCTTTTTTTTTTTTGTGCTCAACAAAAAAATTCTTAACATTGAAAATCTCACAGATCTGTTTTGCTATACAACTAAAGTGAGTGGCACAACAGAAAAATATTTGCACTCGTATGAAATAAACAGAAAACTGTGATAAGAAACAAAACCTGTGACTGCGAACACACAAATCAGATAGTAACGGAATAAATCGAAATTTCAAGTGACTGAAAAAGAACAGTGCCGGCAAAAACAAATGCTCGATTATTCTTCCTAATGTATTGTAAATCCTCTCAGTGACTTCATATTTGTATGAGTGGGTACAGCTGTGTGTGTGCAGCAAACACCAGCTCTTCTGGTTCTCGAGTGCCACATACTCCAAGTGACAGTGCAGAACGTCACAACCTAACGCGTGTTACACCCAGTACTGTTTAGTGCAGACGGCAGGAAGTTGATGGTGCATCTGCTTTAACATGTGGTTGCGCTTCTTGTAGTTTGGGTCATAGTAATCCCATTCTAGTCCTGATGCCCAGAGTGCATTGGCACAGCCTTCACTGTCCGATGATAAGATACGTAAAGAAATCCCTTAAAGAAAGAAGGAAACAAAAGGCAAATCTTAATCCATTTGAACTTTGTGTCTTGCAAATTACAAAAGCCAAACACATACAGAGTACAGGGAGTTGATAAAATGAAGGACAGTGTGCCGGTCCAGTACGTGTCAGACATAAACAGTAATAAAATAAAGTACACTACAGTAGATGCTATTTTTGTTAGTCTGATTGTTAATCAGCAAACAGGAACATTCAGATTTTTATGGAGGCTCAATAAAAAATACACACATATATAGATACATACAAACAAAATGTGAATATTTCGAAGAGGGTGGTGATTCTTGTCTATATCCACTGTACATACATATGACATCGTGACAATCAACACCCCCATCTCAAATACACACCAGAGTAACTCAAAGAAAACGTCCCACTTGGCTAAAGATAAAAAGTCCCAGTCCCTGTGAAAGTGGTGCACTACTGTAGGTACATTGGAGCCCCCCTAGTGTTTCTTGACACACCCCTGCTGAATGATTTATTGTGTGAAAGTCCTCAGTGTTGGTGAGTCAGAGGGAGGATGTGCAGCGTTGTTCATAACGGCACTCAGTTTTGTTTTTATTCTCTCCTTTGCTACGACCTCGAGGGGCTCCACAGTGTACCCCATAACTGAGCCTGCCCTTTTAAATTAGTTTGTGTTGACCTCCCTTGAAGTGATGTTACCAGCCCAGGCCACCACTGCGTAAAAAAAAAAAATAAAGTGCACTGGCCATCGCAGAGTTGTAGAATATATGAAGGATGTGTTTGGTGTGTGTGTGTGTGCGCCCTGCTCGGGGTTTGTTTCCTGCCTTGCACCCTGTGCTGGCTGGGATTGGCTCCAGCAGACCCCCGTGGCCCTGTGTTAGGATATAGCGGGTTAGAAACTGACTGACTGACTGACTGACTCCATCCTTATCTACTAGGGCTCTTTCTATCCTTTCTTCTATCGATGTGGACCGCTAACTAAGTACTTGTAGCACATCAACTCCAGACATAAAAGACCTTTCATGCCGTGAACGTCAATGACCAGTTGGTTGGGTTTGTTAATGTTAAGTTGAAGACAATCATTTCTGCACCAAGAAACAAAGTTCTCCGCCCGATTCCTTTCCTCTCTCTCTCTCATACCTTAACTGTGTGGTTTAGGTGGCACACTGTAGTAATACACCTGAGAAATCCCAAACACAATCTACACTCCTCACAATAGCACTGTAATAATACATCAAGTCTTCAAATTATCCAACCCGCTGTATCCTAACTACAGGGTCACGGGGGTCTGCTGGAGCCAATCCCAGCCAGCACAGGGTGCAAGGCAGGAAACAAACCCCGGGCAGGGCGCCAACCCACCGCAGGGCACGCGCACACACACACACACCCACACACCCAACACACACTAGGGACAATTTAGAATCGCCAATGCACCTAACCTGCATGTCTTTGGACTGTGAGAGGAAACCCACGCAGACACGTGGAGAACATGCAAACTCCACGCAGGGAGGACCCGGAAAGTGAACCCAGGTCTCATAACTGCGAGGCAGCAGCGCTACCACTGTGCCACCGTGCCGCCCTCAAACACATTGGAAGTTTAATGAAACCGTTGCCAGTAATAGGCAGATCAGTACTTGGCCTCAGGTTCACAGCCACCTTAAACTTGGTACCAAAATGAGAAATAACTGGTAGGCTCCCTAGCCCAGTCACCTCAGACCTCACGGCCCACATGACTGAAATGCTGCTTTAACATTTCACATCAGTGATACAGGACAAACATCTTGCAGCTATTATAGGGCCTGATAAATATCTTGGTAAGTGGACTACAATTTTTGTTTTTTTAATATCCTAAATTGGAAACTTCTTTAAACATCAAAGAAGATATAAAATCCGAGTGTAGTGTAAAAGAAGTGTGTGTGTCTCACCTGCACTAGCTCCGAAGTCGCTGTCCAAGCCGGGGCCCAGCGTGGACGCGTTGCCCGAGTTGATGAACTGCGTCTCCTCGTGAGGAATGCTGCTTGCGTACTCAAAACGAATCGAGTCTACTGGACTCATGATGACAATGTGTCTCTCGTTCTGCAGGCTCATTGTACTGCTCCTGCGCATACCCCTTCTTTTAGGTTTGTCCTAATCAAGATGATAATAACAACAACAAAATCATTACCTATTAATAAAACAAGCATATATAACATGTCATAAACAAAGAAGCCTTACAGCAGACATTATTCAAAAAGAGATTCAAATCATTTTGTGAAAAGGAGGAGGTTGGAAGCATGCGCTGACTACAGTGTGTTGCCGCACACCCACCACGTGGCAAACACGCTCTAAAACTTTTTTGGCGACAGGATGTCTTCAATATGGGAACAAAATGAAAATAATTGCACTGACAGCAAGAAAACACAGGTGGCCCGGCTTTCAGTTCCCTGCCTGATAACTGTCTGTATCGTTACAAATTACTTACTATTCCTTTATTCATTTGCATTTTCTCAGTATTAATGTCTCCATCTACATCTCAAAATCATGCTTGTATTGTTAACTTTACCCGAGTAAAGCTGCAGCCATGGTTCACATGTCTTGCGTAAGCAGACTAATACTGTATATCGTCGTAGTGTGTGCAAAACATTAAGATTGTTCTATGGAGGAAAGCTGAGAAGGTGTCTGCCAATGGTGCAAAATAACAATTACAGGGAACCTTGAAGAACATCACTGGGAAAGAGTGGTCCGTGGTCACAGCGGGGTCTGTTCACACAGTAAGTGCTGGCATCGGGAAGGTTGGAGGTTTAAATCCTGTCACTACTAGAAGGCCTTTAACCAGAAAATTGCTCTAGAGGTGCTGTACAAATACTGACCCTGCACTCTGACCCCTCAAGCGGTCATGTGAAAAGACAAATTAAAAAAAAAAATCGAAATAAATAAATAAACTGACTGCATGGAGACCAACACACGATACAGGCAACAGTGTGAAGTGAAACACAGAGCAGCAAGCCCAGGTATCAAAATGCAGGTGAAAGGTTACAAATAATTCAAATCAAGTTAGTGTTAGGATATAATCGGGGCCCAGTCCTAATTCAGTAGCACCCAAACAAATGAGAAGATTGACTTTGAGTCGGTGAGATATAATGCATTTATTGCCATCTTCTTATATAGGGTAGTCCAGATCTAATTATGCAGTTTTCATTACACTATAACTTATTAAGTTTATTACATAGAAAATCACCTGAAAAATCCCAGACCGTCGAAAAGCTGTGCGAAATGATGACATGAAGAATCGTCATCGCGCTGAACTGGAATCGTCCCCACAAAACTCAAAGTCACCCAGACGACCCGGATCTGCAGAATTAGATCTGGACCACCCTGATTAATCCGCTACCGTGGCTGTTTGTTTGTCTGTCCAGGATTTTAAACCACCTGTAGCTCGCAAACCACTTGACGTATTGACCTGAAATTTGGTACACATATACTACATGATGTCTACTGTCTGCTTTCGGGGTGATGATTGACCTCCAAGGTTATTCCTCTTTTTATTTTATTTTCTTGTAGAATCAACTCTTGGCAGCGGCCACGGCACATGCATACGGGCGCCGTTCTCATCCCTACCACCTTTGCCGTCACTTCCCCTACCTCTTCATATCTTAAATCATTCTTGAGGCAGATTGGAGACTTACGTGACAGCTTAAGTGAAAAATTAAAGAAAACATACAAAGTAATTGCAACTCAAACACTGAAAAAATAAGTTTTAACACGAAAAGATGCCGACAAAAGAAGAGAAGCAGTGTGCCGCTCAGGAAGCAGCAAGCACATCAACCGCTGAGCAAACGAATGTTAAACGTACAGAGAAAGAGGATGAAAAGTAGGAATGCTCAAGTCAAGTGTATAACGTGTGGTGCGCCTTTCTTTACTGGTAGTAAATAACTTCCAGTGTGAAGGATGTTAGGAGAGCACAGGGTTGTACTTTTCCTCCAGTCTGGACAACTTAAAGAGGATTTAATAATTATGGAAACAGAAGAAAAACCCTTAAGGATTATTTGACATCTTATTTTTAACTATCATGACCATCACAAGGAAAGGAGAAGAAATGCACAGATTGTATAAGATAATTAGAGGTCTGAGATGTAGGCCAGAAGTCTGTGAGAAGTGGGTGAAGTAGGAGGAGGAGAGTCATGATAGGACAGATGGCTGAGTCAGTGAGATGAAGAGTGCAGACTAATGAAGTTATTTTGGAAATAAACTCGTGGCAGCACTAAACAGAACATCACAAGCTGGCTGCGTTGAAATTCTGGTTAAAGTCTTGGAAGACACTCTTGGATTATTTATTTTTTTTTTTTTCAATTCTATATATAAATAGGAGGTCAGACTAGTTACAAAATAAATCGAGGGGGCTATCCACTACTAAAGCAAACCAACGCTTTCAACTTGCTTATCTTTAAGGAAGACAGAGAGAGCTGAACTCTACAATTAATGAATGTTCAAAATGAAAATATAAAAAGTGAGTTACTCCCAATAATGTAAAACAATGTATTCTGACAACAGATACTGTAATTTAAAAAATGTGCTATTTGTAGGGATGACATAAAATAAATCACAAAAGAATGAGATCTGTCTTTGTTTAATCAAGTCAAATCGGAATAAATATTAAAGGCATTTTTCCGCGAAGTTCTCTTACTTTTATAAATGATATTCTCATTGATCTATAGGGAAAAAAACCCAAGGAGATAACATAAGAAATTTGACAAACAAAGAGGAGGCCATTCAGTCCAGCGAGCCCGTTTGTTTAGCTAACAGCTAAGATTTCCTGATATCTCATTCAGATTCTTCTTAAAGGTTGTTAAGGTTTCTTCTTCAACTCCACGTCTCAGTTGTTTGCTTCAGAGTCCCACAACTCTTTGTGTAAAGAAGTGCTTCCTGGCTTCAATCCTAAATGGACATCCCCTTAATTTCCACTGATGTCCTCAAGTACGCGATTCACCCTGATTCTGCTTTATCAATACCTTTGAGGATTTTAGTACCTGGATTAGTCCTCATGCACATTCCTCTGCTTAAGAATAAAAAGGTTCTGTCATAGTAAGACATGTCCTGAAGTCCCATGATGCACTTGGTGAGAAGTAACTGATTGACAAACAAACCACACGTTGACAGATGTCCCATCTTCTTGTGCAAACCACACAATGATGGACGTACTCTTTTCTTGAGCAAACCTCGTAAGAAAAACATTTACAGTGGTGGCACATGATGAACAGTCTGGAGCATCACTGTCAGTTACATGTTCATGCAACCTGGAGCTCACCAAAAGTGTAAAGTCATCAGATTGAGAGTATGGGCTTCTGATGAGGCACTTCAAGGCTCGTCTACATATTGTCCTGTAGGTTTCATCGCCTCAGACTCATGTTCGGACATGGAGGAATTACCTATACCTTTAACATCCATCCATCATAAAGCTATTTAATCTAGTTCAGGGTCACGGAAGCCTGGGCCTGTATTTGACAGAAACCAACGCTAGATTGGTGGCCAGTCCATCCTCACTTCAAGTAATTTGAAAATATTTTGAGTCTGCAGATAAACTCCTTTAAAGAATATTTCAATGACAGTATTGCCTTCATAATGTACACAGAGTTCATATTTAACATACCCCAAATTAAGCATCTCTGAAAAAGGACTACAAAATAAAGAAAAATCAAATTAAGGCTGATAAGAATATCAAAGAAAAAGAAAAGGCGTATTATGACCAATATGGACATAAATGATACAATACAAAGAATAAAAGAAGACAACAGAAGAGAAGAGAATGTGATAAATAAGAAGACACCAGCTAACAGTTAAGCTGTCCTGATATCTTCTGAAAGGCTGTCAAGGTTTCTGCTTCAACTACGTGGATCGGTAGTTTGTTCCGGATTCCTAGATTGCCTATCTTGAATGTCAAACTTTTTTATTTATATTACATCTCACCAAGTGCATCATGGGACTTCAGGACATGTCTTACTATGACAGACTCTGAGAATTAAACCTTTTTATTCTTAAGCAGAAGAATGTGCATGAGGACCTAAACCAGGTACTAATAAATAATAAAGTTATTCAAGAATATAATTAATCAAAAATCATTTGAAATTATTGAAAAAAAATAAAGATTATGAATCTCTCATATCTCTCTATTATAAAAAAATGGGATGAGACGTGATCTTTTGAAGACAGACAGAGACACTTTCACTTCCCGCGAGACGGACAAGTCACGTCATACTTACAACCTTCAGACGCGAATCCCGTGATACACATGCAGAGCAGGTTAAAGATAATAGAAGTAGGAAAATTCGAAAGTGTGAAAAACTGAGAGTAAAGATCACAATAGTGCAAACAATCTGAAAATATTACTCGGGGAAATAACAGAACAGCGAAAAGAGATCGAAGGTTCAGGTGCTGTACAGGCTTTTAAACGTTTGAAGCTCTAAACGAAATGCAGATCACTCGGCATGCAGCAGCAGCAAGCCAACAGCTGATTGAGCAAAGAGGAGGTGAAAAAAAAAAAACACCCGTTCCATGTTTCCCAATATATCACCATTTAAGAGGGGTTTCGGAGGAGCCAACCGTGTCTCCTTGAGGCGTACTCAGCCCCCCTCTTCACAAAGGCGCCTACTGCTGGCGGGTGGGATTAGGGTAGGCGAGCGAATTGCATATCATGCGTGAGGGCAGCAGCAGCACTCCAGCAGCTGCTCGAGCAAAGAGGAGTTAAAAAAAAAATTGTATTTGTTTCCCATTGTATCACCATTTAAGAGGGGTTTCTGAGGAGTGGCTGCTGGCAGGGGGCAAAGCCCCCTAGTGACCTAAAAGAAAAGTGTCAAACATTAGTCAGAAGCACATATTACTCAAGGATTCAAAATAATCTAAATACATGATAAATAAGAAAATGTACAACAACGAAAAAATGAAAGATCAACATTTCTGATATAAATGAAATTAGGCTTAGTATTTTCATGGTAATACTAATGAAGTATGTATTTTACACTGATGCTGGACAAATATTGCCTACCTGACAATATTTTACAATTTGATAATTATAAACAACTAATCTATCATAAGGTTAGCATAAGTAAATAGTCAAGGGTTTAAACATCACAGAGACACGCGTCTGAGAAGAGTAAGTATATACAGAAGATGACTTAAAGGTCTACCGCACAGTAGTTACTAAAGGCTTGAATCCAGGTGGCTCTGGGCCTTCAATTCCAACTCAGCCACTGACTGACTCATAATGAGTCATTTGACCTCATTTTACTTCATCCTACAGAAGAGACATGGAAACAAAAGTTCTTCTTGAAGTACTAATGTACTTTTCATAAAATGCTTTTCAATCATTTATGGACAACAAAGGTTGGGGCTGAGAAAGAAAAAAAAAAACTGGAACAATATGTACAGCACATTTTCACGGCCACATCAAATTACCTTATACAAGCCTTAGCTCTGCAGTGCAAATACTGTATGTATTACCATGAATTGGGCACATTATGTATGTTGGAGTTTTTTAGTGAAAGATATGGCCTAATTCAATTACTTTAGTAATACTTTCCCAAAAAGAAAATCTTATCAGAATGACTCGTGGTGGGCGGCTTTCTTCTTTGTCTGTTCCCTGCGCCATCACTGCAATTTTGACCAAGAGATTTCTGGAGATTATTGTAACACACTGATAAAAAAGTTCAAGAAAGAAATACAGCGGAGTGTAAATGTAATCAGTCCCCTTGTAACTCTGCATAATCTTCTGCATGGCAAAAGATTTGTCCACCTATTTATCCATGCAGTATTTTTAATGTGAACTCTTATGCTGTAACAAAACATTTCCAAAGTCAACAGGTGGCAGTGTGGTAACACTACTGCCTCGCAGTATGGAGATCATGGGGTTCACATACTGGGTCCTCCCTGTGTGGTAGCACAATGAGAAAAGCGCTATGTAAACGTAATTAATTATTATTATTAAAATAAACCATTTTCTGTAGATATTTAACTGAAGAAGAAAAACTCAAAGGCTAGTTTTTGCATATGTATTCTAGCCCTACATATTCATACTTTGTCAAGAACACTTTTGTAGCAATAACAGCCTAAATTCTTTTGGGGCAAGTATAATATATCCCAGTTTTGCACATTGTTCAGTAGTGATTTTTTCCCCATTGTTCTTGAAAGAATTTATAGAGATTCTCTAGGTTGGTGGGATGGCACCTTTGGACAGCAAGTTTCAAATAGTGCTACAAATTCTCAAAAGTGTCAACATCAGGGGACTCATATATAGCTCCATGCGTACAATTCACACTAAAGCATGGCATATGGACAAAAATGGAAATGTGTGTATGCACAAAAAAATTCAGATGCATAAAACATTGCATAAGCAAAGTTCCATGCACTTCGCCTTTATAAACCCTAAACAATGTGAATTTCAACACACACGTATGTGCCTACAGCCCCTCCCCGACTCCTCCCAGAATTTCATGTATTTGAATATGCAAATCAATATAACAAGGACCTTCCATTCACTTTTTTTTAAAGACAATGGTAAAATCACGTGTAAAAAAGAAGAATTTCACTGAATGCAAAGTGGAAGTCTTACTCAGTGAAGTGGAGGCAAGGAAAAACATATTTGGTGGCTTAAGCAGTGGTATGAGCAACAAAAGAAAAAGATTGGAGTGGCACTAAAAAGTTCAAGTTCAGAAAGTTGCACAGTGCCCGAAATAAAAAAAAAGAAGTGGTCAGATATCAAAGTGGACGTAAAAAGGCGAGTGTCTGAGTGTCATACGGAAGCATATTAGGGCCACAGAGAAGAAAAAAAAAATAGGAACACAGTGATGAAAACCGGTCTATGTTGTGGTTAAAGTCGAAATGTTGGACTTTAATTTGTAGTTTATTCTGTCATTAAATTAGAATGTCGTAAACTTCCTCTTAAAATTGATGTACAATTTACTACTGCTTTTCAAACCCCATTGTAACTAAAGTAGCACATTAAATGTTTTGGATTCTAAGTGTTCCCCGACCCAGTCATTAATCGCTATGTGCTTCTGAAATTAGCTTTCCCTTACACGGGCAAGAGCGCACAGGCAATGATCGACGCACAGAATACATTATATTCATTAAATTACAGCTCTCTGAACATTTTAGAATACTAAGATGTATACTTGATATCATTCTCATGATGAAATGTATTAACACATGTATGAATCATGGGGGTACGGAGGCACGGCGGTAGCTGTGAGCTGGCGACCCCTTCAGGGACTGTTCCTGCCTCCCGTAAGATGCTTGCTGGGATGCGTGTGACCCTGGTTGGAATAATTATTGCATCAGTATTGTCTCTGTCAAATGTACCAACCCCCAATTCCTGACCTTCCGTTTTCTTTCTCCAAGTAACCACACAATAAGCACCTGTAATAAATGTTAAACCAGCAGTAAGAATAGAATCTTCAAAACTTTTAAGGAACATTGAAAAATCTTCATTATACATGTTTAATTATTCCATCCATCCAGGGTCATGCCAGTCCCAGGAAGCATACAGCGCGAAGAAGGAACAATCCATGGACAGGACGCCAGCTCATCACTACCGCTGTACCACCGTGCCCCAACATGTTTAATTAATAACAGTATATATTATTTAATTAAAAGTTAACAATTTATCTGTAAAACGTAATAAACATACTTTACTGCAGTGTGTCATAAAAATGATATCAAGTATACATCCTGGTATTCCAACAGCACTACTGCTCCAAACGGATAACTCCTGGAAATCTAAATCGACATAGAAGCCAGTCATAATCATCTGTAAATACGAGCCATCTTCTACTGAAATTACTTCCTTTATTGTCACTGTATGGTACAAGGAGATTCAAAATATACAATATGAAAGCACAAGTACAACATACATGTACATATAGTGCAAACGGTTCATAAAGTGGCTCAGGTTGTGCAATGTTACAGTTGTAGTGCAAGTTTACAGTGTGGAAATTGTAATTTTAAGTATAAGAGTTCTACCGGGAGCACTTGATGGACTGATCGAGTGTGTTAATAGCTCTTGGGCTGAAACTGTTTCTGAACCTCGAGGTCCATGCAAGAAAGGCTCTGATGTGTTTGCTGAATGGGAGATGTTTGAATAGACTGTAGCAAGGGTGAATGGAATCCATGCAGATGCTGGTGGCTTTATGTGCAGCATGTGCTATAAATGTCCTCCAGGACTGGAAGCTCTATCCCAGTAACCCTGATGCCCCAGGGTTTTGACTTGGCCATTCCAGAACATTCACCTTTCTGTTTTTGTGCCATTCCCTTCTTTTTCAGGGGGCATATAATAATGCACATGATAGTTGGAAATTACTTTTCAACTGAATAATCTTTATATATAATACGCTACCGTGGCTGTTTGTCTGTCTGTCCAAGATTTTAAATCACCTGTAGCTCGCAAACTGAAATTTGGTACCCATATTCTGCGTGACGCCTACTATCCACTTACAAGGTGATGATTGATCTCCAAGGTTATTCCTCTTTATATTTTTTTATTAATATAGTATCAACTCTCAGCAGCGGCCAGCAAGGCGGCTGTGCGGTGCATGTGTATGGGCGCCATTCTCATCCCTACCACCTTCGCCGTCACTTCCTCGTCCTCTTCATATCTTAAATCAATTTTGAGGCAGATTGAAGACTTGAGTGTGAGCTTAAGTGAGAAATTAAAGAAAACGTACTAAGCAATTGCAACACAAACACTGACTTAATCAGATTTAATGAAAAAAGATGCCAACGAAAGAAGAGAAGAAGCAGGGTGCTAGGGTGGAGAAAAGAAGAGCTCCTCAGGAAGCAGCAAGCGCATCAACCTCTGAGCAAACAAATGTTCAACGTACAGAGAAAGAGGATGAAAACTAGGAAGGCTCAAGTCAAGTGGATTCACTGCACGTTATTGTGCAGTACGCCATTACTGCTTTAAAATATTTTTGTGCGTACTGGCACAAAATTAGCTGCTGTCGCATCATCCAGATGGATGCTGCACATTAGTGGTGGATGAAGTGGCTCCCCACTCACTGTGTAAAGCCCTTTGAGTACCTTGAAAAACGCTATATAAGTGCAGTTAATTATAATTACTATTATTAAAAATGTCTGTTGAGCCCTGTAAAATCAGGAACTCATTGGTATTTTACAAATCTTTTATCATCATCATCATCTGTTTATGGAGCCTGTTACAGATCTAAATAAAGAACTCGTTCTAGAACCTTCATGTGGATGTTTCATTTGGGGACCAAAAATGGTTCCGCCAATGGCATCACTCTGTAGGATTACCTTGATTTTTAAAAGTATCAGGTGACATAGTTTACAATAGAACAGTGTTTCATCTGCTTCAGTCATGTAAGTTACTTACAATACTTTATAAATTAATTTTTTTTAAAAAAACGTGTTGATGTGGGGAATTTTGATGGAAGTTCCTGGCCACCCTGTCTGAAACGTTGTAAAGGAGCAGAAAGTTGACGTGTTACTGCATGGCGTTTTTAAAAATGAATCCAAATACAGATTGTACAAAATGACAACCAAATTCTCCATCTTGGTAACTAAAAGTTGATGCTTAGCAACCACAAACTTTTTTTTACAGACCTGCAGATCGCAACAAATAAAGAATTCTTTCTGGAACCTTCATTGGGGATGTTTCATTTTTGAACCCAAAATGGTCTGGGGGGCCCCATGGCATCACCCTGAATGCCCACTTTGGGCAACATAATTTACTTATATAAGTGACAAATCCTTTCTTTACAACAAAACACTGCTCCATTTTTTTTCAATCGTGTCAACTACTAAACACAACTTTACAAATGAATTTTTCAGAAGTGGGGGGGGGATAGGCATGTTGAAGTGGGGGATTTTGATCGAAATTCCTGGCCACCCTGACTGAAATGCTGTAAAGGAGCAGAAAGCTGACATGTTATTGTATGGCATTTTTAAAAATGGCTACAAGTTTGGGTTGTAAAAAATGACAACCAAATTCTCCATTTTGGCAACTAAAAGTTGATGCTTAGCAACCGCTTACTTTTTAAGTTCGTACTGAGCCCTGCAAAACCAGGAACTCGTTAGCATTTCTCAAACGTGTTAATATTGGAGCCAGTTACAGTTCAACAGATCACAATAAATAAAGAATTATTTCTGGAATCTTCATGTGGATATTTCATTGGCATCATTCATAAGGCCCACTTTAGTACCTTGATGATGAAGAGTGTTGGGTAACATAATCTACTTGTACAAGTGACAACTCAAGGCTGTGCCATTGTTTCAATTGTTTCAACTACTAGACACAAAATTAGAAATGAGTTTATCAGAAAAAGGGAGGGGATTGGCTTGCTGTTTTTTGGTTGACTGAAGTTCCTGGCCACCCTGACAGAAACTCTGTAAATCAGCAGCAAGCTGACATGTTGTAGCATAGCATAGCATTTTTAAAATGACTCCAAATATGGGCTGTGAAAAATGACAACCAAATGTTCCATTTTGGCAACTAAACGTTGATGCTCACCAACCTCTTACTTTTAAAGTTTGTGCTGAGCCCAGCAAAACCTGGAACTAAGTAGTATTTCATTAATTTGTTAATTTTATACCATGTTACAGATCTGAAGAACACAACACGTAATGAAATCTTTCTGGAACCTTCAAGTGGATGTTTCATTTAGGGAAGCAAAAATGGTTACCCCAGTGACGTCACCCTGACGGATGACTTTGGAACCTTGATTTTTAGGACTATCAGGCAACATAGTTTACAATAGAATGGTGTTTCACCTGTTTTAATCATGTAAATTACTAAATTTCAGAAAGGGGGGGATTGGCATGTTGATGTGGGGGATTTTGACGGTGGTTCCTGACCACCCTCACTGAAATGCTGTATGGTGTTTTCAAAAATGAATCCAAATACAGATTGTACAAAATGACAACCAAATTCTCCATTTTGGCAACTAAAAGTTGATGCTTAGCAACCCGCGTACTTTATAAGTTTGTACCGAGCCCTGCAAAACCAGGAACTGGTTAGCATTTCTCAAACGTGTTAATATCGGTGCCAGTTACAGATCAAAATAAATAAAGAATTCTTTCTGGAACCTTCATGGTATGTTTCATTTGGAAACCCAAAATGGTTTCCCCCAGTGGCATCAATCTAATGAACCACTTTGGCACCTTGACGTTGAAGAGTGTTGGGCAACATAATTTACTCGTACAAATGACAGATCCTTTCTTTACAACAGAAGACTGTTCTATTTTTCAATGAAGTCAACTACTAAACACAACTTTACAAATTAATTTTTCAGAAAAGCAGGGGCATCGACATGTTGATGTGGGAGATTTTGATGGAAGTTCCTGGCCACCCTGACTGAAACGATGTAGAGGAGCAGAAAGCTGACATGTTATTGCATGGCATTTTTAAAAATGAATCCAAATACAGATTGTACAAAATGACAACCAAATTCTCCATTTTGGCACCTAAAAGTTGATGCTTAGCAACCCGCGTACTTTTTAAGTTGGTGCTGAGCCCTGCAAAACCAGGAACTCGTTAGCATTTCTCAAACGTGTTATTATTGGTGCCAGTTACAGATCTGCAGATCACGACAAATAAAGAATTCTTTCCGGAACCTTCATAGGGATGTTTCATTTTTGAACCCAAAATGGCCTGGGGGGACCGCATGGCAAAACCCTGAAGGCCCACTTTGAGCAACATAATTTACTTGTACAAGTGGCAAATCCTTTCTTTACAACAAAAGACTGCTCCATTTTTTTTCAATTATGTGAACTACTAAACTTGACTTTACAAATTAATTTTTCAGAAAAGCAGGGAGATCAACATGTTGATGATTTTGATGGAAGTTCCTGGCCACCTTGACTGAAATGTTGTAAAGGAGCAGAAAGCTGACATGTTATTGCATGGCATTTTTAAAAATGAATCCAAATACAGATTGTACAAAATGACAACCAAATTCTCCATTTTGGCAACTAAAAGTTGATGCTTAGCAACCCGCGTACTTTTAAAGTTGGTACCGAGCCCTGCAACACCAGGAACTCGTTAGCATTTCTCAAACGTGTTAATATCGGTGCCAGTTACAGATCAAAATAAATAAAGAATTCTTTCTGGAACCTTCATGGGTATGTTTCATTTGGAAACCCAAAACGGTTTCCCCCAGTGGCATCAATCTGAAGGCCCACTTTGGCACCTTGACGTTGAAGAGTGTTAGGCAACATAATTTACTCGTACAAATGACAGATCCTTTCTTTACAACGGAAGACTGTTCCATCTTTCAATTGTGTCAACTAGTAAACACAACTTTACAAGTTAATTTTTCAGAATTGATTGGCATGTTGATGTGGGGAATTTTGATGGAAGTTCCTGGCCACCCTGACTGAAATGCTCTAAAGGAGCAGAAAGCGGACATGTTACTGTATGACGTTTTTAAAATTTACTCCAAATATGGGTTGTAAAAAATGACAACCAACTTTTCCATTTTGTCAACTAAAAGTTGATATTTAGCAATCAGTTACTTTTAAAGTTGGTGTTGGGCCTTGCAAAACCAGGAATTCATTTGAATTTCACAAATTGGTTACTTTAGGTGCCAGTTACAGATCTACAGATCACAACAAATAAAGAATTTTTTCCGGAACCTTCATAGGGATGTTTAATTTTTGAACCCAAAATGGTTTCCGTCCCAATGACATCAATCTGAAAGCCCACTTTGGCACCTTGACGTTGAAGAGTGTTGGGCAACATAATTTACTCGTACAAATGGCAGATCCTTTCTTTACAACAGAAGACTGTTCTATTTTTCAATGAAGTCAACTACTAAACACAACTTTACAAATTAATTTTTCAGAAAAGCAGGGAGATCAACATGTTGATGATTTTGATGGAAGTTCCTGACCACCTTGACTGAAATGCTGTAAAGGAGCAGAAAGCTGACATGTTATGGCATTTTTAAAAATGAATCCAAATACAGATTGTACAAAATGACAACCAAATTCTCCATTTTGGCAACTAAAAGTTGATGCTTAGCAACCCGCGTACTTTATAAGTTTGTACCGAGCCCTGCAAAACCAGGAACTCGTTAGCATTTCTCAAACGTGTTAATATCGGTGCCAGTTACAGATCAAAATAAATAAAGAATTCTTTCTGGAACCTTCATGGGTATGTTTCATTTGGAAACCCAAAATGGTTTCCCCTAGTGGCATCAATCTAATGAACCACTTTGGCACCTTGACGTTGAAGAGTGTTGGGCAACATAATTTACTCGTACAAATGACAGATCCTTTCTTTACAACAGAAGACTGTTCTATTTTTCAATGAAGTCAAATTGACAAATTAATTTTTCAGAAAAGCAGGGGCATCGACATGTTGATGTGGGAGATTTTGTTGGAAGTTCCTGGCCACCCTGACTGAAACGCTGTAAAGGAGCAGAAAGCTGACATGTTACTGTATGACGTTTTTAAAAATGAATCCAAATACAGATTGTACAAAATGACAACCAATTTTTTCCATTTTGGCAACTAAAAGTTGATGCTTAGCAACCACAAACTTTTAAAGTTGGTGATGGGCCTTACAAAACCAGGAACTCACCGGTATTTTTCAAATTTGCTAATTTTGGAGCCAGTTACAGACCTGCAGATCACAACAAATAAAAGAATTCTTTCTGGAACCTTCATGGGGATGTTTCATTTGGGAACCCAAAATGGTGCCCAAACCCCGATGGCATCACTCTGAAGGCCCACTTTGGCACCTTGATTCTGAAAAGTCTTGGGCAACATAACGATTGAAAAATGGAATAGTCTTCTATTGTAAAGAAAGGATCTGTCACTTGTACAACTTTCTAAATTAACTGATCACAAAAGGGGGGATTGGCTTGCTGATGGGGGGATTCTGACTGACATTCCTAGCAACCGGACATGTTATTGCGTAACGTTTTTTAAAATGACTCCAAATGCAGGCTGTTAACAAGTTTTAAAAAACGCCAATATATCACAAAGGGGGTAACCTTGCTGATGCTTACTGTGACTGTAATGCCTGCCAACCCCGACCACCCCACCTTCGTGATCCTCCACCTACTCACCCGATGCGGCGGTGGTAATGGCAGCGGGACCGCCGGAGAATTCGGCGGCACCCTCTGCGCCCGCTCCACCTCCGAGTCGCTTGAGCCCACCTGGATGCCCTGCATGAGCGCACGTCGCCATTCGGCTGAACTGTGGGTGTACGCGCTGGCTCGTTGAGGCAGTTCGGCTCTGGTGGTGGACGCCGTTGTAGACATGGCGGCCAAGATGGTGCTGGGCGGTCTGAACGATGCCGAGCCGTCCCCGGCGGTTCCGTCCGGTTTGTAGGTCCTCCCGGCTGGACCGGACTGGCGACTGGGAGGCTGTTGCAGGGTATTGAAGGCTGACGCAGGCAGTACGTGGCCAGCTCCAGGGCCCGGGCCAGGTGGCGGGACGCTCTCGTGGTTGGGAAACGACGGCGTCTCGGACACTTTGTAGTCTTCATCTTGCTGCACGCCGCTGTCCGAGGACTGTGAGACGGTGCTCCTGAGGCGCCGTCGTCTGCGGCATTTCCTCCGGTAGCCCCGCAGCTTCAAGAACAGAGTGATGCAGTGCAGGACAAGCAGCAGGACGACACAGGGCAGGAGCAGCGCGAGGAGGAGAGTCGCGTGGGTCACCGGCAGCCTCTCGTCCAGGATCGGCGCGGAGGCGGAAGGCACCACTAGGGACATGGCGTTGGTCCGGTTCACAATTTTAGTAGCATCCGGTAAGCGTGGGAAAAAATAAAATATCGATTAAAAGATACGATAAAACACAACTTCGAGAGTTCCTCCAACTTGTGCCGTCTGGCTAGGCCACCCGTACTCGCGTTTTCAGCGGGGATCGGTCGATTTCCGAAGCGGGGAGCTGGAAGTCAATTAATACCGACCCTAAGTTCGACTTGACATTGAGATCCAAGACGGCGGGCGAGTACTCTTAAAAAGGACGTGTTTTACAGTCAAAAATGACCGGTTTTCATCAGCTTAAACATTTTTTGCGGCGTTTTTTATATTTCAAAACCGAATTGCAAACCTAACATGCGTGTTTTTAGTTATTTAACGCCTTTCCCCGCAATTGCACAGTTGAAACGCTGCAGTGGGGCGGGCAGCTGTCTTATAAAATGAAGTATATTTCAGTGTGCCCAAAATGTGAGGACATATCTTTCAATATAAAGTAACATGCAGTTAAAATACTTATTTGTGTAGAGTTATATGTAGTGAGACGCCAAGCAAAATGACACCCTTTATTGGCTAACTAAAAAGATTACAATATGCAAGCTTTTGAGGCAACTCAGGCCCCTTCTTCAGGCGAGAAGTAATCTCTTTACATCTCGATGGTTCTTTAATGTCAGTGAATATAGTGGCCAAGACATGCACAAAAGAACTCATTTGTTCGTTCACTCCTTATTTAACATAGCAACACCCCTACTGATATCAACTGGAACTGCAGATTTTAATTTGTTTTTAATATGGCTTCTTAAGTCTGTCCAGGATACTACTGTACATTCTCCCAGCAGGTCTGTCCTTCGTCTCCTCACCAGTCGAGCTCATTTCCTTCAGACCTTCTTTTATGTTATCCATCCACCTCCATTTTGGCCTCCCTCACTTTCTTTTCCCCTGGACTTCTATTCCCATCACCCTTGTACTCATCACCTATAAATATCTGGGAGTGCAGCTGGATGACAAATTGGACTGGACTGCCAATACTGATGCTCTATGTAAGAAAGCTCAGAGCAGAATATACTTTCTGAGAAGGTTGGCAGCCTTCAACATCTGCAGTAAGATGCTGCAGATGTTCTACCAGACGGTTGTGGCGAGTGCCCTCTTCTACGCGGTGGTGTGCTGGGGTGGCAGCATAAAGATGAAAGACGCCTCACGCCTGGACAAACTTGTTAAGAAGGCAGGCTCCATTGTAGGATTAAAGTTGGACAGTTTAACATCTGTGGCAGAGCGACGGGCAGTAAGCAAACTCCTGTCAATCATGAAGAATCCACTGCATCCACTTAACAGTGTCATCTCCAGGCAGAGGAGTAGCTTCAGTGACAGACTGCTGTTACTGTCCTGCTCCACTGACAGACTGAGGAGATCGTTCCTCCCCCACACTATGCGACTCTTCAATTCCACCCGGGGGAGTAAATGCGAACATTAATTTTATTTTAATTCTTTTCATTTTTATTACTATTTAATTTAATATTGTTTCTTTGTATCAGTATACTGCTGCTGGATTATGTGAATTTCCCCTTGGGATTAATAAAGTATCTATCTATCTATATTCATTGTCTCACCTCCTCACATGTCCAGACCATTTCAGCCTACTTTCCTAGGGTTGCCAGACATCCCTTATATATGGGACATGTCCCATATTTGATCATTTTGTCCCCTGTCCCGTACTGACCTTTCAGGGACACACCCAAATGTCCCGTATTTAATTCATTTTCAAATTTTGTAATAAAAATATATTTTTACTACCTTCTTATGGTACTTAGCTGTAACTTTATAAGTAATCACACTTTATTTTCTCAGATTCTCAATGAAAATAACCCAAATGTAACGATGAAACTAGTGTATGCTGCCTGTTTGCAACTTGTTCAGTTGCTATGGTTGGCTGAGGACAGCGACACTCTTACCGTTTTGCTTTCCAGCCACACTGCAAAGTGTTACAAAGTGTGTTGTAACTACTTGCCACGGCCCACTTTTTTTCTAACAGTTGTATTAAATAATACTAATATTTCTCTGTTGTCTGTATTAAATAAATCTTTTCAAATGATTTCACTTTCACAGAATTTTTTTTAGCTTGTTAATTTTCTAATGATTTTTGCCTCACAGTAAGAAGACCCGGGTCCTCCCTGCGTGGAGTTTGCATGTTCTCCACATGTCTGTGTGGGTTTCCTCCTGGTGCTCCGGTTTCCTCCCAAAGTCCAAAGACATGCAGGTTAGGTGCCTTGGCGATCCTAAATTGTCCCTAGTGTGTGCTTGGTGTGTGTGTGTGTGTGTCCTGCGGTGGGCTGGCACCCTGCCCAGGATTTGTTTCCTGCCTTTCTCCCTGTGCTGGCTGGGATTGGCTCCAGCAGACCCTGTGTTAGGATATAGCCGGTTGGAAAATGACTGACTGAATGATGACAAATGATTTTACTTTTGTTTTCCTCATAACCCAATTAAATCCTTACTTTATGTTTTTACCTTATGTCTCTACTTTTATATAATATATTGGTCTGGGTGTCTAGGGGGCATGTATAAATTTATATATACTATAGTAATGTAAAGAGAGATTTTAAGAGTGTCCCGTATTTCTAATCTGGCAACCCTATACTTTCCTGTACTTTCTTTGATATCTCTCCCACTTTGATTGTACTTCTGATTGTCTCATGTCTTATTCTGTCCTTTTTTGTAACTCCACACGGTCATCTCAACATTTTCGTTTGTGCCATATCTAACTATACTACCCATACATCATTCCTGGTCTTGCCACTGTCTTGAAAACCTTACTGAAATACAATAAAAAATGTTTCCCTTAATATCGTAGCGGTCCCTGCATTGCAAACAAGGTTTGGAAAGAAGGTGCAGCAAGACAAAGAAGTGGTTGTAGAAAATTGTTTCTTCTTCTTCTTCTTCTTCTTCTTCTTTCGGCTGCTCCCGTTAGGGGTCACCACAGCAGATCATCTTCTTCCATATCTTTCTGTCTTTTGCATCTTGTTCTGTCACACCCATCACCTGCATGTCCTCTCTCACCACATCCTTAAAACTTCCCTTTAGCCTTCCTCTTTTCCTCTTGCCTGGCAGGTCTATCCTTAGCATCCTTCTCCCAATATACTCAGCATCTCTCCTCTGCACATGTCCAAAGCAGTCTTGCCTCTCTTCTCCACCCACTCCACCCTGCCTGCATTCTCTTCTTCACTTCTCTTCCACAATCCCCATTACTCTGTACTTTTGATCCCAAGTATTTAACCTCATCCACCTTCACCAACTCTACTTCCTGCATCCTCACCATTCCTCTGACCTCCCTCTCATTCACACACATGTATTCTGTCTTGTTCCTACTGACCTTCATTCCTCTCCTCTCTAGAGCAAATCTCCACCTCTCCAGGGTCTCCTCAACCTGCTCCCTACACTCACTACACATCACAATGTCATCAGCAAACATCACAGTCCATGGGGTCTCCTGTCTAATCTCGTCTGTCAACCTGTCCATCACCATTGCAAATAAGAAAGGGCTCAGAGCCGATCCATGATGTAATCCCACCTCCACCTTGAATGCATCCGTCACTCCTACCGCAGACCTCACCACTGTCACACTTCCCTTGTACATATCCTGTGCAACTCTTACATACTTCTCTGCCACTCCCGACTTCCTCATACAATACCACAGCTCCTCTCGAGGCCCCCTGTCATATGCTTTGTCCAGGTCCACAAAGACGCAATGCAACTCCTTCTGGCCTTCTCTAAACTTCTCCATCAACAACCTCAGAGCAAACATTGTATCTGTGGTGCTCTTTCTTGGCATGAACCATACTGCTGCTCACTAATCATCACCTTACTTCTTATCTGAGCTTCCACTACTCTTTCCCATATAACTTCATGCTGTGGCTCATCAATTTTATTCCCCTGTAGTTACTGCAGTCCTGCACATCCCCCTTATTCTTAAATATTAGCACCAGTACACTTCTTCTCCACTCCTCAGGCATCCTCTCACTTTCCAAGATTCCATTAACCAATCTGGATAAAAACTCCACTGCCATCTCTCCTAAACACCTCCATGCTTACACAGGTATGTCATCTGGACCAACAGCCTTTCCATTTCTCCCTCTTTAGTGTCCAACCTCTCATACAACTCATCATACGCCTTTTCTTTAGCCTTCGCCACCTCTCTCTTCACCTTGTGCCTTATCTCTTTGTACTCTTGTCTATTTTCTGTATGTCTCTGACTAACCCACTTCTTCTTTGCCATCCTCTTCCTCTGTATACTTTCCTCTATTTCCTCATTCCACCACCAGGTTTCCTTTTCCTCCTTCCTCTGTCCAGATGTCACACCAAGCACCCTTCTTGCTGTCACCCTTACTACATCTGCTGTAGTTTCCCAGCTGTCTTCACTGCCACCCAGTGCCTGTCTCATCTCCTCCCTAAACTCAACCTTGCAGTCTACCTTTTTCAACTTCCACCATTTAATCCTTGGCTCTGCCCTCACTCTCTTCCTCTTTTTGATCTCCAACGTCATCCTACAGACCACCATCCTATGCTGCTTAACTACACTTTCCCCTGCCACCACTTTGCAGTCTTCAATCTCCTTCAGATTGACTCTTCTGCATAGGATGTAATCTACCTGTGTGCATCTTCCTCCACTCTTGTACGTAACCCTATGTTCCTCCCTCTTCTTAAAATACGTATTCAACACAGCCATGTCCATCCTTTTGGCAAAATCCACTATCCTCTGACCTTCATTCCTCTCCTTGACATCATACCTACCCATCAGCTCCTCGTCTCCTCTGTTCCCTTCACCAACATGTCCATTGAAATCCGCTCCAATCACCACTTTCTGTCCCTTGGGTACACTGTTCATCACTTCATCCAACTCACTTCAAAAATCTTCTTTCTCACCCATTGCACACCCAACTTGCGGTGCATATGCACTAACAACATTCATCATCACACCTCCAATTTCCAGCTTCATAATCATTACTCTGTCTGACACTCTTTTCACATCCAAAACACTCTTGACATACTGTTCCTTCAGAATAACTCCTACCCCATTTCTCATCCCATCCACACCACGATAGAACAATTTGAATTCACCTCAGATCCACCTCGCCCTACTCCCCTTCCATTTAGACTCTTGCATGTACAATATATCAACCTTCCTTCTCTCCATCATATCAGCTAACTCTCTCCCCTTACCAGTCATACTGCCCACATTCAAAGTTCTTACCCTCAGTTCCACTCTCTTTACTTTCCTCGTCTCCTCCTGCATCCGGACACGTCTCCCCCCTCTTCTTCTTCTTCGTAATAATTCAAAATAAACGAGTGTAACACAATTATCAAAGAAATTAAACAGGGATTATTTTGAGCTAGCAATAAAATACTCACAGTTCTGGCTCCTCTGTCTTTTTCCCCAGAATTTTCTGTCAGACCATTTTTCACTTTACCTTGTGTCCTTCCAGAAGCCCTGTCATCCTTTTTATGCCCCCAGTTAAAGTATCTCCCCCTTTTCTTCCTCTCAGCGTCAATCCACTACATGAAAGCCCACCCTCTACACAGCTCTCCATGTCTTTTGTCAGACCCAAAAAGTCTTTCAACAGCCACACTCTGATGTACCTTTTGGTTTATCTTGATATCTGTTTATTCAAGACATCAGATGTTTTGGGGGTCCGCCTAATTTTGGTTACCTAGATCCTAAAAACTCTCATTTTTAGGCCGTTTGTGGACCATATTTTGTACAGGAGGTTATACCCGTTAAGAATAAACCAATAGGTCTCTTCAGCAAAAATGATCAGTAGGTCTTAAAGCTGTGCATGCCATATCAACTAACCAAAGGGTTCAGGCCCTTTTTGGGATAGAAGGAGTCAAAGTCACTCCATTTTACAAAACTTTGAAAAATGGGAATTGGTAATATAGGTGTGTGGAGTGTCATTTTGCGCTATTGCGAGGTTTCTGATCACAGATCACTTTATTGTGTTGTAGATGTAATTTTTAAATTGATAAATTTGCCATTTTTGCCCGGCAATATACACTCAGTAATCCATAATGAAAAAGGGAAAACATGCTTTCAGGAAGGAATGCAAATGTCTTTATTATAAAAAAAAATCTTGGGAGGAGACGATACGTGATTCTCTCGGAGACACTTTAACGTCCTATGAGACAACAGGACAGCTGCTGCACAGGATTTTAAATTATCAACACGCGGCGCAACATCCAGATCACACAGCCCAGCAGCTGATCCGATCACATATCCTTAGCGTGCGTTCAGCCAATTACCCCCCACAACGTGAGGGGCAGAGACGTGAAGTGGCTGGCGCTCCGCGTGCCCCAGGGGGAATGAAGGGGGTGGGCGAGCAGGGGGCATAGCCCTCTAGTATTAAAAATCAAAACCTGAAATCTCCCATTCCTATTAGTATTCAGACCCAGTGCTGTGGCATTTGAAACTGTGGTCAGGTGTATCCTGTTTTCTTTAATTCTTCTTGAGATGTGTACAGAATTTGATTGGATTGCACCTGCTGCAAACTGAATTGATTTATGATCAATTCTATTAACTGTCTTGTCTCATGACATTTGGTGGATGGAGCACAACTCCACTATCATTTAGACAGCACACACCTCTGTATAAAAGAAAGTTCATGGAACTCTCTGTAGACCTTTGGAAACAAATTGTTGTGAGGCATGGATCAGGACAAGGGTGTAAAACTTTTAGTGTTTTGGCCTCAATAATTGTGAAACAGAAGTTTGGAACCACCAGGACACTTCCATCTGGCCAAACTGAGTTAATGGACAAGAAGGGCCTTGTTCAGGGAGGTGACCGAGAACACAAAGCTTCTGTAGTCCTCTGTTGAGATGGGAGCATCTGTCAGAAGGACAACCATCTGAGCAGCACTCCAACAATCAGGCATTTATGGTAGAGTGGCTAGAGATATGCTACTTTTGAGTAAAAGGAATATGACATGCCACTTGAACTCTAAGAACGCGAGGATAAAGATTCCCTGGTCTGACGAGACAAAAGTTGAATGCTTTGGGTAGACCAATCACTATGACGAAGACCAGGCACTGCTCATCACTAGCGTAATACAACCACTACGATGAGGCATGATTGTGGCAGCATCATGCTATGGAGGTGCTTCTTAGTGATTGGGACAGAGAGACTGGTCAGGATTGAGGGAAGGATGAATGTGGCCAAAAATAGGGAAGTGGTTGATGAAAACCTGCTCCGGAGTGCATACAACCTCAGAATGGGACCTTTCAGCAAGACAGTGACTCGAAGCATACAGCCAATACAATGCTGCAGTGGCATCAGGACAAGTCTGTAGTGGCTTAACTTACATAAACTCCATAGGACCTCTGTAGAGAGACCTGAAGATGGCAGTTTACAGACACCTCCTATCCAATCTAATGGATTTTGGGGGGATCTGCCAGGAAGAATGGGGCAAACTGCCGAAATCCAAGTGTGCAAAGGTTGTTGAGACTTTCCCAAGAAGACTCAGAACCATAATTGCTGCCAAAGGGGTTTCTCCAAAGTACTGAATTAAGAGTCTGAATACTTAATGTGAATGAGATACTTCAGTTTTTGATTTTAAAGAATTTTGCAAAACTTGAAATCATGTTTTCACATTCTCAGTTTGGGTTATTGAAGGTAGATTGGTGGGCAAAAATGACAAATGTATCTGTTTAAAATTACGTTTATCACACTGTAAAGTGTGCAGAAAGTGAAGGCGCCGGAATACTCGCTGATTCCAGTATATTGACTTTTAAATTAGAGAACTTTGCCAACTGGTCTAGTTGGTCAGCTGGTCACTTTGGTTTTCTACATGCACAGCTGCTGGAGGACAGCAGTAAGCAGGGTCTCTAACTCCTCCTAATAAGATTAATTCTCTGCATTTACGGTATATAACACTTTTCTCACTACTCATCCATCCATCCATCCATTTTCCAACCCCCTGAATCCGAACACTGGGTCACGGGGGTCTGCTGGAGCCAATCCCAGCCAACACAGGGCACAAGGCAGGAACCAATCCTGGGCAGGGTGCCAACCCACCGCAGGACACACACCAAGCACACACTAGGGTCAATTTAGAATCGCCAATCCACCTAGCCTGTATGTCTTTGGACTGTGGGAGGAAACTGGAGCGCCCGGAGGAAACCCACGCAGACACGGGGAGAACATGCAAACTCCACGCAGGGAGGACCCGGGAAGCGAACACGGCTCTCCTAACTGCAAGGCAGCAGCGCTACCACTGCGCCACCGTGCCACCCTCTCACTAAAAGCTCCTTATTCTTAGTGCTACATGTGGCCTTGTCCCTAACATATAAGTAGTGCACTTTTACTGGTGTCATCTTTAGAATCCATTTTGGTAGTATACAGTGTAATACAGTTGATTGGTGTTCCTGGGGTTTTCATAGCTTTGGATTAGAGGCTCTTGGCTACACAACCTTTTATTTTTCTAATGCACATTTCTGATAAATAATTCCCATTTTTTACAGCAGGGTGTCGACCACCTTGGTGATTACAAAAGCTAACTATTGAGTACATCACCAAGAAGAGCCACTCGAAATGCCAGCTATTTTGATTACATGCATTGTAAAAGCAAACCCTCTTGTTTAACCTTACGTAATAGACAGGTGTGCCATTGCTAGAGCTTCAGCAAGATGCTGTCAGGAATGGATAATTATAATAGTTAGCTATTACATCACTGACCCAGATTTTTTTTTTTTTTGCCCCTCAAAACTCCATGGCCTTCATGTGTTCATCAAACACAGACATACAGGCTGATGCGATAGACTTAGTGAGATTCAGCAATAGGCTCATGAATATGCATGTCCTGCTATGCCGACAGACTGTGGTGCCTTCAGCAGATTATGTAAGTTCTGCAGTTTGGACATAAAATAAGGCACTCACAAAATAATTAGCAGCTTTTTCCCTTTGGAAAAGACAAAATGTTTCTCATGTGGCACTAGTTATATGGTGTGCTTATTACAAGCACGAGGAAGCAGGTGTACAGCCCACCTGACGCTCCCCGTGAGGCCTTCTCACTTATATCATCAGGTGGGAAAGTAGATTTGAAAGCACTTGGGGAAGGTAATCTTTATGGAAAGCGTTTTGTAAAGAAAAGATTGATTGATGGTTGCTGTGAAATGTGAGAGATTCAGTGGATTTTTCTGTTCAAAGTGTTTTATTAGCTTGATAGCCTAGCAAATATAAAGGTGCACACACTAGTACAGCGAGTTCAGTCAGCCACTTAAAGTCCTGAAGAACCATCTCTCTTTTAAAATGATTTGTTTGCATTTATATATGTTATTCTATCTATCTATCTATCTATCTATCTATCTATCTATCTATCTATCTATCTATCTATCTATCTATCTATCTATCTATCTATCTATCTATCTATCTATCTATCTATCTATCTATCTATCTATCTATCTATCTATCTATACAGTAAATACAATGAGGTCTACTGGCAAAATGCTATGCAAAACTCTCACGTCTGTCTTTTCTCCTTCACTATTCTTTGTTTCCCCTTCTGTACTGTTGGTTATCAAACCCAAATGTATAAGCTTAGTTTATAGAAGATAATGATGAACAAATAAAATTTGAATTTCAGTAGGTGCCATTCTGCTTTATTGAAAGGATTAGGAGGGACTTTATTTGTTTAGAGACAGACAATTCCAGATACATTAAATCACAGAGTGGCAGTTTCTAGGATTTTTTTGTGTTTTGTTTTTTTACACTGACAATGAATGCAGTTATCCTTTTTCTGCTCATTTATTCATTTTCCTAGTCTGCCAATGGTGCTTATCCATTTTAAGGTCAACAAGGATGGAGGCAGGAAGTAATTTAGGATATTAGTACATGCTGTCACGTTGGCTCATACGTGTTGAATCACAGGTTAGTATTCACATAGATTTAAGTCCTAAACCAGTAGGGAACCAGCTTATCGTGGACTGGCCAGCTGGTCTAAGATTAAGTATTGTGGACAGGATAAGAAACTGGAGGTGTTCAAAAATGGGTGGGTTTCTAACCAAGCTACCCCGTTTAAACTGATGCCATTAATATTAAAGTAAACAGTTGCACAATGGCAGTCAAAGAACATAAATAAGCATTCTTTGCCTTAGGTTGGCTTCTCAGAATAATGTGTGTCGGTTTATCCATCATGTGGCCAGCTTAGGTATAAATGAGATGTCTTCATCTGGGGATGTCTGGTTTCTATAAGACTCTGACCAGAAGGAACTGGGTTATTTGCATTTATTGTCTGTTTTGGATAAGAAAAGACACCTGCATTTAAGAGATGTATGGATAAGTGGGGTGAGGCAGAGGATAAGAGTCAGGTGGAGAACTTTGTTTCTTAGTGCAGAAAGAAATGTCTACATCCTAACATTAGCAAATCCCAGCATCTGCCTATTGACTGTTGCTGCACCAAATTGCCTCTATGTCCTGCCAATGTTCAGGGACTGGATGTGGAGGCGGTGTACTCCTACAAATACTTGGGGGTCCACATCAGTGACAGGTTGAACTGGTCTTGGAACAAAGACAAGCTATAAATGAAAGGGCAGAGCAGGCTCTTCTTCCTTAGAAGACTGCATTCCTTTAATATGGGAAATGATATTGTTCTTATCTTCTACAACTCTGTGTGGCCAGTGCAATTTTCTATGCTCTGGTTTGCTGTGCTGGTAACATCACTTAGGAGAGGCCCACCTAATCAACAAGCTAATTAAAAGGGCAGGCTTAGCTATGGAATACACTCTCATCCCTATGGAGGTCATCACAAAGGAGAGAATTAAACAAAAATCAGTACCACTATGAACAATGCTGCATGTCCTCTATCTGGCACACTGACACTGAGGACTTTTAGCCAACAAATTATTCGGCAGAAGTATGTCAAGAAATACTATGGGGGCTCCTTTATACCAATACATCTGCATAGTGCCTCACTGTTACTGTGACAGCCAAGTCAGAACTATTTTTTTATTAATTTTCTTTTTTTTAGTCATTCTTGTCTTTATATGAGAGGGTTTTTGTCATAATGTAATAATATTTATTTATTTATTTATTGAGCTTCTCTAAAAAGCCAAATTTACCACTGGGGACAAATAAAATCTATCTATCTATCATGTAGTGCTCTATCTATCTATCTATCTATCTATCTATCTATCTATCTATCTATCTATCTATCTATCTATCTATCTATCTATCTATCTATCATATTAGTGCCTTCTATCTATCTATCTATCTATCTATCTATCTATCTATCTATCTATCTATCTATCTATCTATCTATCTATCTATCTATCTATCTATCTATCTATTGTATAGTGCCTATCTATCTATCTATCTATCTATCTATCTATCTATCTATCTATCTATCTATCTATCTATCTATCTATCTATTATACTGTATAGTGCCTTATCTATTGATTGACTGATTGGTGACCCCAGACTCTCTGTATACTCATATTGTTCTCAAACTCAACATTATGTCACATTGCTAGGTCTCGTTATTTATTATGCATTTCAGACTCTTCCTATATAACAGATACCAAAGATATTTCCATGTTCTCCATGCCTGGCTACCTTCTCTGTTAAAGGCACTGCACAAGGAGAGTATTCAGATGTTTTTGTTTTTAACTTTTATTGAATTTATTTAATACGTGTAACATTCCATACAATCAATCCAAACTTAACCAGATGTTTTAATTCTGTTAGGGGTATTTTGCTCTCTTCTTGCTTCAGCCTTATCTTCAAGTGCTTTTTCCAAAATAAACTTGGAAAAATCAATGAAAGAAAAAATGTTGAGGGAAAAAACAACCATTTAAAACGAGACAAAATAAAACTATTCATAATATGCAGGTAGATTTATTTACCACTTTTGTATTGTGAACACCAGCCCAAGTCACTTTATGAACACAGATACTTGATGAACTACTTTATGTCATACACATATAAGTAAAGGCAGATTGAGTGACTTGCTTAGGGATGTACACTGAGTCAGTAGTGGTAATTCAGCCTCAGGCCTTGTGGTTCAGAGTCCAGTTCCTTATCTGTTACACCATTCTACTTGACGGTGGACATCTCCTTTTTGTCCTTCCATACATAATTTTTTGGATCTCCTGCAGATTGTGTCCCATTTAATTCAGATTACTTGTGCTTCTGTCAGTGTCTTTAGTACTAACTAGCCAAATCAAAAATTCTGCTTTGAAAGGCTGTGTGCCAAAGAGCAAAGACCTTTCAAACAAAATGGTCTGTGACTGATTCTTGCTGAGGCTCCTCTAAAAATCAGTATACTGTACTTTGTTCTATAGCTTACTCAATATTTTATATCTTGTTGATATTTGGAATAAATTGGGCTGCATAGTGCTGTTTAGAAGCATCTCTGAAGTGCAAATATATATATATAAATATATATAGATGTGATTTTCTCGGAGAGACACTTATATGTCCCGCGAGACAAGTCCACACCCGGGGCCGGAAATAAAGGACAAAGAGTAGATGACATAGTAGAACATCATTAAAAATTCAAAAATGTTGGCTCGATACACATGCAGAGCAGGTTAGAGATAATGAAAGTACTAAAATTCAAAAGTCTCAAAAAAATGTTAGTAAAGAAAATATTACTGTAAAATAACGGAACAGCGAAAAGAGATTGAATATATTGTTCAGATTTAAACTTTAAGTCGGAGACTTGTAGATCGTCTAATTCGTGTTGCTAGCGAGAATTAAAAGATTCCAAAAACGTTTGTGCGGTATGAAGTCCCATGAGACGGGGACTTTTAACACGAGATTCTTTCAAGTCACGCTCTATTTACAAGTATTTTCAAACAAGACCACGGTCATCTAACCTCAGTCGTGTGAATGCTTTTGTCAGACACCTGTGCTCTCAGCTCATAAATTTTATCAGGACAATAATTTTATACGTTCTAGATGACACATCAATGACTAAGCGAAGAAGAAAGAGCATGGACAAACATTTGAAAAAGTAGTTTTATTTATTAGAGAGAAAAAAAACGATATTCACTCCCGATGCAAGTCCAAACATGGAATCAAAATTAAATGCGATCTTGAAGTAAAGTTAATTCCAAATATTGTTTTTACTAAAGTTTTAAAGTAAAAGTGAAAATAATACATATGTAACAATTCCCGTGAAAACAAAAATCTCTTAAAATTGTATATCCGTTTAACCAAACCCGGGGGTGGGCGAGCAAATCCCCCTAGTTTACATTTATTAAAATTTCAAGGTCATATCAAAAAGTAAGAAACAAACTAGAATCACAAAAAATGGCCAACAATATTCACACCTAAAAAAAAATGTCATATATTGCAGGTATTTGATCATTACAGATAAGGGAGAAGTCCAAAGAGAGATGATGTCCAGGGTTTAATTTGAAGTGAAGTCTGTGAAGCTACGAGGCAGTAGCACTGACAGCCTTGTTACTCCGTGCACTTGGCAGACTTCAGATTGTGTGTTGTTATCGACTGAGGGGAATGCAAGAGTCCAAATAAAATGTTGGACTTCCAACAAGGCTGCCCCGTTTACTGAAATAATGAGATAAAATAACAGGCACACAATGACACAATAAGGAACAGAAAGTACAATCAGCCTTTGGCTGGAGTAAATATGCTCTAAAGAGTGGTCAGAGCTCCATCTGGCGGGTTGCTCAACTCCTAAATGAGACCTCCTGCACTTATAGTTCGTGGACTGGAAGGTTTGGGGTCAGTTGCCCTCATTGGGTGCCTTCTCGGAGATGTGGGTGGAAAAAGAGAGAAGACAGTTAGTGATTGCACTCCTGGAGTGGTACTGCTTACCTCCGGTGACCCTCTGACGTGCAGGTGTGACACTGCACAGTTTAGCTTCCAGGGCATGCATTCTCACAGTGTGATGCTGCCACCACCATGCTTCACAGAGGAATGGTGTGTTTTTGATACTAGGTATTCACCCCTCAAACTGTTACAAATTTGTTGAAACTGTGGAAGTAACCCCCGAGGAAGACAGGGACAGTTCAATCAATCTGTCTTTATTCAGTCACAGATGAGTACATGGATTCCACGTTGCAAGGCAGAAGAGCAAAGTTCCGCTTTTCAGTGGCTTTTTATATTTTCTCCCTCCCGTTTCCCCTTACTTATAAAAAAGCATAATATCGTTTACCTATGCATTTCATTTTGTATTGCACAGAAATGGCCAACCGTTTCTGTTTTGTAAAGAAGGAAAAGTCATCTTTTCTGTGTCTAACAGACGCATTCTAAATAAAGAAGTTGTCCTATAGGTCAGCTTACTGCATCCTGTCTTATGACAGACGCCTGTATGAATAACCTGTCGTTATAACAAAACAGTCTTTAACCCTTAGTAGCTTGCAAGCAGTTACATTTTCTTTCACAGTACCCCTCCACAAAAAAGAAGAACCCAAAATTGCCTCTGAAATAACTTGACACTGACAAAAGTAATTGGCACCCATCATTGTTTATTCGGTATTTAACAAAAGTCAGACTTTGCTTTAGAGTTTTGATTCAACTGAATTATTTTAGATATTAACACAAATGAAAATGGCGTGGACAAAAGTGATGGGACCCTTAACTTAATATTTTGTTAGAGGCAATCACTGCAAATAAGCAATCCCTGGAGCCCTCCATGAGACGTCTGCACCTGTCCACACATCGTTTGTCCCACTTTTCTTGAGCAAACTGTTCCAACTGTGTTCAGGTTTCAAGGAGGTCTTCTCCAGACGGCATGTTTCAGTTCTTTCCATAGATGTTTGATAGGATTAAAATCAGAGCTCATGTGAGGCTACTTGGGAATAGTCTAATGTTTTGTTCTCAGCCATTCTTGGGTACTTTTATCTGTGTGTTTTGGGTCATTAATCGGTTGGAGGATGCATGACCTGCAACTGAGACAGAGCTTTCTGACACTCGGGAGTACATTTTACTCTAGAAAGCCATGATAGTCTTCAGATTTCTTTGTTCCCTACACAGACTAAAGGCACACAGTGCCAGAAATGCAAAGCAGCCCCAAAACGTAACCAAGTCTCCTCCTTTTAACAGTAGTTATGGTGTTCCTTTCTTTGAAGGCTTCGTTTTTTCATTTGTAGACATTGAGCTGATGTGACTTGCCAGAAACTCCAGTTTTGTCTAATCTTTTTCAAAGGACATTCTCTGAGAAGCAATGTGGCTTATCAATATGAATTTAAGCAAACTCCACTCTGACTTTTTAAAATTTTTCTTTCAACAGTGTTGTCCTCCTGTGTCCTCTTCCATTGAGTCCACTGTCACTCAGTCGACAGATGATGCAATCAGACACTGGTGGACCTTGACCTTAGTGTTCAATTTGGATCTCTTTGGAAGTTGTCCCTGGCTTTCTGTCTACCATTCTTAGAATTCTTCTGCCCTTTCTAGGGTCGATTTTCCTTTTTGTGGCTGCCTCAATGGAGGTTGGCTACAACTTCTTAATGATATTTGTAACTGTTGTCATAGCAACATCAAGCTGCTTAGAGATGGTTTTTAACATGCTTGTGTATAATTTTCTTTCTGATCTCCTCAGACAACTCTCTCCTTTGCTTTTTCTGGTTCAGTGGGGGGACACAGTGATACCAACCAGCAGACAGACGACTTCTCTTCCTTTAAACAGGCTGAATAGCTAATTTCATGATTTGAGACACTAATTAAAGAAATAGCTAGTTTGAAAAATCACTCGGCTCCAGTTGTTTAGGAGGGGAACCAACAAATGTGTCCAGGTCTTTTTAGAATATCTTTGTAGAATAAGCAATACCTGATCTCTTATCACACTCTCTTTGCTTTACTCAGTGACATATCAAAGGCATGCAAGTATACTGGGGACAATCTCTTTTCATGTAGTCACTTTTTAGGAGGCATATGGCACTATTTCAGTGAGTTGTCGATTTCTATATAGAGTCCTTTCTCACTACTGAAAGAGCTTTACATAGACAATGGGCAGCCACCGATGTGTAGCATCCACCAGGATGATGTGACAGCAGTGATTATTTTGCACCACTTGCCACACATTCACTATTGGGTGGTAAAAGGTCCAGAGAGAGATCGGTTGAGACGAGATGATTAGGTGGCCAGAATGGCCAATCTGTATTGGGCAGTTTAGCCAGGTCATTGGGAAACGCCCTTCTCTTTTTGAAAGATGCCCATCTTTTATCACCAGATATAATCCAGATCTCGATTTTATGTCTCATTTGAAAGAAAATAACATGCTGTGTTCAGACGTGATGGCCACAAAGCTCAATTTTGGTCTTGGCAGACCACGGAACCACCTTCCAGATTACTATAGAGTCTTCCTCATGCTTTCTGGCAAAAGCTGGGCGAGATGTCACATGATTTTATTTTTCCCGTTTGAGCCACCCTCACATAAAGCTGCAGCTGGTGAAGCACCCAAAGCATCTCCATTATTAGCCACTGTAGATTGTAATTCCTTCTGAGTTCTCATAGGTGTCTCGATGGTCTCCCTCACTGGTCATCTTGTTGCACGATCACTTAGTTTTTGTGGTCAACCTGCTTTAGAGATTTACAGCTGTGCCATATTACAATACAATACAATGCAATACAATTTATTTTTGTATAGCCCAAAATCACACAGGAAGTGCCACAATGGGTTTTAACAGGCCCTGCCTCTTGACAGCCCCCCAGCCTTGACTCTCTAAGAAGACAAAAAACTCCTTGTAGGGAAAAAATGGAAGAAACTTTGGGAAAGGCAGTTCAAAGAGAGACCCCTTTCCAGGTAGGCTGGGCGTGCAATGGGGGTCAATACAATACAATACACAGAACAGAACAAATCCTCAATACAGTCTAAAGATAAAAATTTTACAAGTACAGAGCAGAATTTAACAGTAGATGATATCACATAATAGGATTTGGATATTTTTACAGTCCTGGAGACCTGCAGCCAATCCAATAAAAGGACCCCTCTACCCCATGATTCCTGTGATCATCCATCATGGATGACTTTATCTTAGGCAGGCAAAACAACTTGGCAGGTGGGCCGTGGCACCGAGTGCCACATTTGAGTTCTGAGAAGAGAAACAGAATAGGTGAGGGTTTGTAACAAATTATAACTATCATGTTACTTATGTTTGCCCTGTGGTGGGCTGGCACCCTGCCTGGGGTTTGTTTTCTGCCTTGCGCCCTGTGTTGGCTGGAATTGGCTCCAGCAGACCCCCGTGACCCTGTAGTTAGGATATAGCGGGTTGAATAATGGATGGATGAATGTTACTTATGTTTTAGTGCTAATGACTAACAACAGAGATGCAGTCTGTACAGTTAATCAGCAGCTCTAGTCAGGGTGTGCTAAACTGTAGTAGTGAGTCTTTAGCCAGGATTTGAAAGCTGAGACCGAAGGGGCATCTCTTATTGTAGCAGGCAGACCATTCCACAGTTTAGGGGCCCTGTAACTAAAAGCTCAACCTCCCCCTGTTATTTTATTAATTCTTGGAATCATAAGCAAGCCGGCATCTTGAGATCTTAATGTGTGTTCTGGTTTGTAAGTCATGATAAGTTCAGACAAGTAAGCCGGACCTTGGCCATTTAATGCTTTATATGATAAAAGGAGGGTTTTGAAATCTTCCCTAAACTTAACCGGGAGCCAGTGTAAGGATTTAAGAACTGGAGTTCTGTGTTCGTATTTTCTTGTTCTTGTAATAATTCTTGTAGCAGCATTTTGGATTAACTGGAGGCTGTACAAAGAACAGTTTGAACATCCAGTGAACACCACATTGCAGTAGTCAGTCCTACTAGAAATAAATAAATATATTCTTTCCACTTCTTAATAACTGATTAAACTGGACTTTCAGTGACGTGGATATTTTCTTGTCTCTATCTCTTGACTTGAGCTGCTCAATCACCTTTTCACAGAGTTGTTTGGAGTGTTGTCTTTTGCCTTCATTGTGTAAGTTAGGCCACCACACTGAAACAGCATAAGTTGGCCCTTCCATATTCAGGTGCGTTAATACAACAATCAATGGAAAGTCGACACAGGTGTTCTCCATTGAACTAATTAGGTGACTTCTAAAACCGATTGGCTGCAACGGTGAGCTGTGTCTTATTGAAGGGAGTGAATACTTATATAAAACACAAAATAATAGATTGTACATGTAATTAATTTAGATCACTTTGCAGATAGCTGTTTTCACTTCGATATTAAAGAGTTGCTGTCTGTTCAGTAACAAAAAAAAACATCCAAATTCATTGTGATTCAATGGTGTATAACAGTAAAATGTGAAAACTTCCAACAGTACTTGTTACCACGACTGTTCCCGTATGCCGATGTGTACACCATATGTCTACCATTCCATTTTCCACTTGCTCTTCTTCAGGGTTTTGAGTTCCTCTGGACAGGCTGGTAGGACTTATGAACGTGCACTCTCACACACTTTCACATTGGGTCAGATATAGAGTCTTCAGGTAACCTAACCTGAAAATCTTCAAGAGGTGGACTTAAATAGTAGGACGTTAAGTAAGTAGGAGTGAAGAAGCCCTAGAGAGCATAGAGAGTAACGGATTACGCAAACATCACATGGACTGTGACTGGGCCAGGTCTGTTGAGCTTTCAGGCAGCAGTGTGAGTCACTGCACATCCACATCACATCATAAGTGTCCAGTAGTGAACAAATAATATTCACTGATAATATTAAAAGTGTAATAGTATTAGTCGATGAAGAAGTGTTCTTCTGTTTTGAATTTTAGAACATTACAAGCTCAATAACCTCCTTTGTTTTTTGGTATAAAGACATTTCCACTCCTGAGGCTGTTTCCACAATGTAATTCTAGGCTGGCATCCTTGCTTATGTGAGCTGACAAGGCGTATTTCCCAAACTACCCTTTAAACCAAGTAATAATTCATTTAGTCAGTGTTCTTGCGTGTCAGTTCATGGCTAAGACTGTAAAAATCTGCAAAATGTTTCCATTTATGATGTGCCTACAGCGAAACATTCTGTTTTATATTACTGATGTTTTAGTTTAATATGAGAGCAAAGTTAGCATAATGTGAATTAATTTATTATCTAAACTACTTAGAAAATTGTTGTGTAGGATAAACATCGACTCTTCATGTAATGGAGGACTATTGTTTCCACAGAACACTCAATTTATTTCCTAGCTGGGATATCTTTTGTGTGAAATTGGCCTATTGCCTCATGTATTATCGTGGAAGTTCATTTTTTATATGATCAGTTTTTTTATTGAAACAAAATGTGTACACGAGAAACCTGAAGGCAAGGCAATTAAGAAATGAACATTCTGTGCATTTACATGCTCTTTAATAACCTGGTTAATCACAGCAAACTGTTTCTAAAATGCCACATAAATCCTTTTTCCGGTTAAAAAAACTGGGTTATTGGTCTCTGAGAAACCAGGCTCACACATGTAGATTTCTCCTCGAGTTAGCTGGTCATTTGGCCATCCTTATCCAGTGTGACAGATAGAGGGCGCTATCGTCCTCTTGAACTCTCGGACAATACGTCAGACACTAGGTAAAAGTCCAATAATTAATTTTATTCGGACTATACAGTGCACAAAGCACCCTCCACTCCACAATACTTATATAATAATCCACAATACAATCAATAATCAATCCTCCACTCTCCCAGACGCGTTGCCACCCTTACACCCAGCTCAGCTCAACGCTCTGATGTTTTTCCCAGTCTTTTATAGTCCCTGACCCGGAAGTGTTTCAAACCTTCAGTCCACGTGACCTCATATCACTTCCGGCTCAGATATAAAGTCCTTTTCTGCATCCTGGAAACATGTCACTTCCACTGTCGCTTTGCCTATGATGTACTTCCGGATTATAGGGCACATGTGACTCTCTGGGCCTCCCTGCAGCGTCCTCTGTTGGCCCCTGTGGTATCCAGCAGGGCTGTAGAGGAAAATACCATTGTCCATGATTCTCTGCTGGTATCTCGGGGCACCTCCATGCTGCAGGGAGAGCTCCATCTGGCAGCCTGGGGGTATTGGCCGGGATGACAAGCCAGCCATAGACCACACCAGGTTACAGTGTTGTAGTCTGCACATGTCCGCTGCACTCTGTTAGCATTTTCATGTGTTGGCTTCAAACACACTTTCAGCAGCCACAGGCAGAAACGTCCACAAAGATCAATTTCCTGTGGCAAATGCTCAATTGAACGCATTAATCCTTTACCTGGTTGAAATAATGTCTTAATATTTCATAAATTGCTAAATTTATGCTGACGAGCTGAACATACCGTGCTAAGCTCAGCAGTGCAACCTTGGGAGCAGTGTTGTGGTAACACATGAAAACATGCCTTACATAGACCAATTGCGTTTTAAAGTAATCAGTAGCCAACCTACTGTAATACAGTGATCCCTCGCTATATCGCGCTTCGACTTTCGCGGCTTCACTCCATCGCGGATTTTAAATGTAAGCATATCTAAATATATATCACAGATTTTTCGCTGGTTCGCGGATTTCTGCGGACAATGGGTCTTTCAATTTATGGTACATGCTTCCTCAGTTGGTTTGCCCAGTTGATTTTATACAAGGGACGCTATTGGCGGATGGCTGAGAAGCTACCCAATCAGAGCACGTATTATATTACATATTAAATAAAGCTCCTCAATGATATAAGATGTGCTTCCCGCGCGGTGCTTCGCATACTTGAAAGCCCAAACAGCAAGTATTGATTGCTGATTGTTTGCTTTTCTCCGTCTCTCTCACCCTCTCTGACATTCTCTGCTCCTGACGGAGGGGGTGTGAGCAGAGGGGCTGTTCGCACACTGGCCTAGAGGATACAGACGCTCCTCTCAAAAATGCTGAAAGACTACCTTCACATTGCTGCCTTCTTTGCAGCTGCTTTCTGCGGCGGTGCTTCGCATACTTCAAGGCCCGAACAGCCCTATTGATTTTTGATTGTTTGCTTTTCTCTTTCTATCTGACATTCTCTGCTCCCGATGCGCACTCCTTTGAAGAGGAAGATATGTTTGCAGTCTTTTAATTGTGAGACGGAACTGTCATGTTTGTCTTGTCATGGAGCACAGTTTCAACTTTTGATTAATGGGTGTTATTTCATGTCTAGAGGGCTCTAATAATGTTAAAAAAAACATATTTAGGAGGTCGTAAACAGGTTTTCTATGTTCTAACTGTGAAAATATACGATTTATAAATAAAGAATCCTGCTTTGCGGAAATTCATTTATCGAAGTTGAGTCTGGAACGGATTAACCGCAATAAACGAGGGTTTACTGTAATTCGAATACGGCTGCATTAAAAAAGGACCACACAAACTGTAACTGTAAAATTTTTATTATGAAGGTGTTGAGAAAATATCATTAGGGGATCATCTTAATGATGAATTTTCTGGGTAGTGACAATTGTTGAATAAAATCGGTTCCATGACAACTCCCCACCTTAGTCAATTCCCCACATTCCCAACTCCCCACAATTACAATTCCCCACATCACAATTCCCACATTGCAATTCCCCACATTGCAATTCCCCACTTCCACAACTCCCACATTGGGATAATATGGAGTGCACTGAATTAATAATATAATGAAGGAATTCTAAAATGCAAATAGTAGTAATTAATCTCCAAAAGTTTTATTTCATGACAATTTATTGAAATGCATTACTGATTACAAAATACAAGTAACTGATATACACAAATGAACAAATGAGTTTAATACAAAATATGCTTGGTACAAAATAATGAATTAGATAAGGTCCTATTCCATTTGCTAATAATTCCACTGTACAGGTTTATCTAATAAAAGAAAAATCATTAAACTAAATGTACAGTACAAAAACTATTAATAATTGACAAGAATGACTAAAGTACACAGAAACTACTAAACACAAAGGTTACTTTGGAAACTGCATGTTGGCCAATTTTCTCAAATACTTAATCTTATCCTGTTGATTGGCATACCCTTGGACAGCCTCAATTACTTTGCTATTTAGGGTCTCATACTTCTTCCTTTTTGGCTGTGGTCTGCCATCATCTGCATCAGCCAATGTCTTGCTGTGGATGGCCATGTCCTTCTTCAGACCTTCCAGAAGATCCCACACACCTGGATGACTGCAGTGAAACAGGGCTCTCAGTGAATTGTGGTATCCTTCACAGCAGTTTGTTGTTCTTGGTAGGCCAGTAGCAGCAGCTTCAAAGTGATTCCAGATTCTAATGGGAAACACTGCATCTCTGCCTCTTACTCCAGTAATGTAGGTTGATTCAAAGTAGGCAAGAAGGTCATTGTAGTTGTCTTCATCAGGGAACTCTGCTATCAAGTCATTGAACAGGCCTCTGACATCCTCCACTGGCACAAATTACAAATTTTGGTAATTTAAAAAAAGATAAAAATCAAAAATGTTACGTTTTAGCATGTTTTAAGAAAGATTCAAAAATAATAGAATTCAACTTACCTGTTTCAAATTTTTAAAAGGCAAATTGTATATAAAATGCATGCTTGGATAATGTATTTTACATATTTATTAACAAGTAGCGTTTTAAATAAAATAATGCTCGATGTGGGGAAACGGAGGGCACGCTTTTGTATCATTATATGGACTGTCTTATATAGTACATTAGTCTATGGTTATAATAAATATTATCCCAATGTGGGGAGTTGTGGAAGTGGGGAATTGCAATGTGGGGAATTGCATGTGGGGAATTGTAATTGTGGGGAGTTGGGAATGTGGGGAATTGACTGATGTGGGGAATTGTCTGGCCACGAATAAAATCATATGATTGAAAGCATAGCAAAACTAAAGTGATATAAATAATTATATGACATATTGAAAATAATATCCATGATTCTGTGCTACACCCACACTTTCCAGTCGGCTTTAAAGACTGCTAGTATGTATCATGAAATGGAAAAAACGGGTTCTTTGCATCTCTCCACTCTGACTGGCCATTTACCTGTAACAAAGAAACAGTAGGATTAAAATTTAAATGATGCTTTGAATTTTAAAGTCATAAATGCCATATCCAACAATTCTTTTTTTTTTACTTTACTTCTCCTATTACAATGTCATGAAGAACAACACAACAACAACATTTATTTATATAGCACATTTTCATGCAAAAAGTAGCTCAAAGTGCTTTACATAATGAAGAATAGAAAAAAAAAGACACAGTAAGAAAAATAAAATAAATCAACATTAATTAACATAGACTAAGAGTAGGGTCCGATGGCCAGGATGGACAGAAGAAACAAAAAAAATAAAATTTGCAGGGATTCCAGACCATTAGACTGCCCAGTCCCCTCATGAAGAACTAGAACCAGCTTTTAATGGGATGCCAGTTCATCACAGGGTGTTCTTGCCCAAACCAGTATGATTTACAAATTAAATTTAGCTTCACAAATGTATTAACTTGAAAAAGGTAATAAAGAGAAAAATGAAGTGACCAGAAGATGTCAGTCAGTCATCGTCCAACCTGCTATATCCCAACACAGGGTGCAAGGCAGGAACAAATCTTGGGCAGGGCATTAGCCCACCGCAGGACACAAACACACACACACACTAAGCACACAATAGGGACAATTTAGGATTACCAATGTACCTAACCTGCATGTCTTTGGACTGTGGGAGGAAACCACGCAGACACGGGGAGAACATGCAAACTCCACGCAGGGAGGACCCGGGAAGTGAACCCGGGTCTCCTTATTGTGAAGCAGCAGCGCCACCACTGCGTCACCGTGCCGCCCATTGCGTGACTAAGCTGCTTCTAAAAGTAAACTTCCCCACACTGCTCTGGAGACACAGGGTCCATGTTTGTTTTCGGATTCACGTCGGCTGCACAGTTTAATAATGTTAGAGTGTTTTGCCATAGTTGGACACTGATTTTGAAGACACTGCCTTAATTGTGCTCCTCACCTTATCCCAGTTTTGTGTGTGCTCAAAGCCAAGATCACATGCAAATGAAAGAATATTACAACTAGAGCTTTGAATTAAAGACTAATGTATAAAAAGTGTAATTAATGTACTGTACAGTACCTCAATGGGTGGGACTGTTAAACGCTTGTTGCAGTTCAAGGATTCCATTTTTTTTATGTCCTCATCTGACAAAGTGAAATCAAACACCTGTTTAGAAATGGCAGGAAAGAAAATGTCACAAATAAATACCTTGCTTACATGTGGCTTTTCAAACTCTCTTCAAATGCAACAGGGGCTTTGATTTTTTTTTCCAGCGTATGCACTTAATATTTGAAAGCATTTTTGATTCCTCCATTATTTTCTAGTTTTGTAAACTGTGAAAGAAAAATCTTCAATTTTTCTCTCCATGGCCAGGAACTCCGTGAAGACAGGAGAATAAAAGAAATCAGGTTTTTAGAAGTGCCACTCCATTGCAGGTCCACTCACGCACACTGGCACGCTAGGCCAATTTTGATATTGCCAGATAACCTGCATGTCTTTGAGGGTGTGGGCAGAAGACTGGAGTAGGGCCATCTTAACACATGGGCATGCTGGGCAGTTGCCCAGGGGCACCACAAGCATAGAGCCCCATGCTGATCTATGTATGTTGTGACTTGCTGAGTGGTTGTGTGGGTCGGGCCCCCAGTGCACTGCCTTGCCTGGGGGTCTATAACTCTGTTAAGATGGCCCTGGACTGGAGTACCAGATATGGGGAGATGGGCAAATTCAGACATAGATGACAATCAGGTGCAGGATCAACGGTAAACCCAGGGCTGCTGCTGGATTTGTGAGATACAAGAGCTATCCACAGTGCCATCTTGCACCACTGGAATGCAGTGGATTCAGAAAGTACCCTGACCCACTCACCTTCTGGGCCCTTTGTTGTGCTGTAGATTTAATTTTAAATTGATAAATTTGCCATTTTTACTCAGCAATCTACACTCAGTAACCCATAAAGACCAAGTGAAATTTTTTTGAGAAAGGTTTGCAAATTAGTTAAAAATCAAAACCTGAAGTCTCTCCTTCATAGAAGTATTCATGCTGTTCCATTCCAGATTGTGGTCAGGTGCCTCCTGTTGGCTTTAATTCTCCTTGAGATGTGTCGAGGGATTGCTTGGATCCCACCTGTGCCAAACTGAATTGAGTGGGCATCGTTTAGAAAGGCACACACCTGTGTATCTAAGGTTCCACAATTCAAACATAAGGACAGCAACGAAGCCATGAAGTTCAAGGAACTCTCTGAAGACCTCTGTGATCAAACTGTGCTGAGACATAGACCAGGACGTCATTTCTATAGCTTTGAGCATTCCCAGGAGCACAGTGGCCTCAATAATTGGGAAAAGGAACATGTTTGGGACCACCAGGACTTTTCGTACAGTTGCTTGTCTGCCCAAAACTGAGTAACTGGGCCTCAGGGAGGTGACCAAGAACCCAATGGTCAGTGAAACAGAGCTTCAGAAGAAGTCTTCTGTTGAGAAGAGAGAACCTGTCAGAAGGCTGACGATGTCAGCAGCACTCCCTCCATCAGACGTTTATAGTTGAGTGGCTAGACAGAAGCCACTCTTGAATAAAAAGCATATGACAGTTTAGAGGACTCTGAGAGTATGAGAAGATAACCTGACTAATACCATTTCTACTTTAAAGCATGGTGGTAGAAGCATCAAACTATTGGGGTGCTTCTCAGCTGTATGAACAGGCAGACTGGTCAGAATTAAAGGAAGGATACAGCCCTGATCCAGAGTGCATGCGATCGCAGACTAGGGTGACGGCTCACCTCACAGCATAATATTGAATCAAAGCATACAACCAAGACAACACTAGAGTGGTCCCAGGACAAGTCCCCGAGTGTCCTCGAGTAGCCCAGCCAAAGCCTAGACTTAAACCCCACAGAACATGTATGGAGAGACCTGAAGATGGCAGTTTAGGTAGAACTTGAGAGGATCTGCTAGGAAGAATGCGGTAAACTGTTCAAATCAAGGGGTGCAATGCTTGCAGAGACTTATTCAAAAAGACTAGAAGCTGGTATTGCTGCCAAAGGAGCTTCTACAAATGACTGAATTATGGGTCTGAATACTTACATGAACAAGAGATATCAGTTTTTAATTTTTAATACTGGGGGGCTTCGCCCCCTGCTCGCGTCGCTCACCAACTCCCCCCGGCCTACAATACAGTATACTGTATATATTGTACGTGTCAAGGTGGAAGGACTGGCATCCCAGCCAGGAGTGAGGGTGGTTTCTTGCCTGAATGGGAGGCTGTAATTGGAGGATGAGGATGGACAGGCTCCCCAGCCAGGTTAGTTGCTGGTGCCTTTCCTGGATTGGAGGCCGCAATGGATGAACAGGGGGGGATCATCTCTCTAAAACAACTCCTTCTCCAGTATGCCAGGTGGCAACATCCCTTAGGTGGATTTCCCAGGTGCACACCCGCAGGACAACATGAGAATTGGAGTTCCAGTGGACAGCCCTGTTTGGTGTCTTGGGAGCCACCAGGGGGTGTCTTTGTATTAAGGAGGTTCTGCCTGATTTGGGAAATTGCTACCTGACTGGCACCGGAATTACTCTTGGGTCAGGTATAAAAGGACCTGCTTGACCTCCTGTGGGTGAGTTGAGAGGCAGAGGGCGACACTCGCCTGGAGGAGTGGAGGGAGGGAAAAGAGCAATATTTTATCTGTGGTTGTGAAAATGGATCTTGGTTATTTGTGAAGGTACTGTGTTTATTTACAAAATCCTTAATTTGAAATCGGGACCGTAATGGTGTCTGAAGTTTGGGGCTTGGTGGCGCCCCCCTAGTACTTACAATATAGCTATAGCTGTATCTTTCTGTCTACATATATATATATATATATATGTGTGTGTGTGAGATGGATGGTGGCTGGCACCATTACCCAACTGGGATGCCTCCATAATGGAAGGACAGGGGAGATGGCTTGTGAAGGGTACTATCTCCCCTGGACTGCTACTTGAACCCAGGGTTTCAGTGGCACCTCGGATTCCCACAGGGCTGTATGGGGCTCCATGGATTCTGCCAGGAGGATCTGCGGGAGCTGCAGAGAACTGCTTTGGGATTCTGCCACACCTAGGAGTAATTCCAGACCTCCCTATTGAGCCTTCTGGAATACTCCCGGGTGCGGCTTAAAAGGAGCCAGCTGCCTCACAAAGACGAGCCAAAGTCGGGAGGAAGAAGGACGAAGCTTGCCAGAAGAGCAGTGCAAATGGAAGGACTGGGATAGAGAGAAAGAAGAGAAGTGTGCTTTAGTGCTGCATATTGTGCTGTGCTTAATTGTGCTGTGCATTGCTGTGGGGGGCGAGGAAAAAGCAGATAATAAACCAATAAATGTGGACTTGGGCCAAGCACTTGCACCCTCTGGTGGCTATGATATATATATATATATATATATATATATATATATATATATATATATATATATATATATATATATATACAGTGGAACCTCGAGATACAAGTTTAATTCGTTCCAGCACTGAGCTTGTATAGCGAATTTCTCGTATCTAGAACAAACTTCCCCATTGAAAATAATGGAAATCCAGTTAATCTGTACTGCACACCCAAAAATATCAACATAAAAATCAATTTTCCTAACAAATAACACTGATAAATAATATATACAAGTGGAACCTCGGTTTGCAAGTAACTTGGTTTATGAGTGTTTTGCAAGACGAGCTAAATTTTTTAATTAATTTTGACTTAATAAAACAAGCGATGTCTTGCAATACAAGTAGTATGGATACACTTTGTCTGCTGAGCGTCATGTGAGCATAACTGAGCTGATGGTTCTTCTCTCTCGTGCGCATCTCTCTCTCCTTATCTCTCTCTCTCACTCACACTCTCTCTCTCTCTCTCTCTCTCTCTCTCTCCTCTTGAGGGCAATCGTCTCCTATTCTCCGTCTGCATGTCCGCGATATTTTTGGATACGCTTATACAGCGAACTGCTACAGCGAAACAATGAAATCACAAGCGCACAAACGCATAGATCCTCACGCTACGGGAGAACAAGGAACACTGAGTGAGCTGACAGGCTGGCAGCGTCAGTTTGGGTGAATCCCCGAGTCGAGGCTGATCGGGAAACGTGTCACACATAACCACAGCCTGGCTCATGGCTCGTTCGCGAGCCAATGCTCGTATTTAGATCTGAATTTTTCGCTCATACTTTCCTCTTATCTTGAATTTCTCATATACAGAGGTGATCGTATCTAGAGGTTCCACTATATATATATATATATATATATATGGTTAAATACTTTTACTGTCAAATAATGCAAAGGGTACGCGACACGTGTTTTGCCCTAATTCTGGGCTCATAAGGCGTAACACTCACTGCACCCCCCTCTCGTGGAATCGAACCTCGGACTTCTTGCAACTGAAAGAGGGCACTGTGGCAGATGTTTGCAGGCTAACAGACCAACCTCAAGTTTTTCCTGGTAGGTAACCACCCATACAATCAGCTTCAGACTACGAATGCCATGAATATACAGTATATATATATATATATATATATATATATCCATCCATCCATTTTCCAACCCGCTGAATCCAAACACAGGGTCACAGGGCAGGGTGCCAACCCACCGCAGGACACACACAAACACACCAAGCACACACTAGGGCCAATTTAGAATCGCCAGTCCACCTAACCTGCATGTCTCTGGACTGTGGGAGGAAACCAGAGCGCCCGGAGGAAACCCACGCAGACACGGGGAGAACATGCAAACTCCACGCAGGGAGGACCCGGGAAGCGAACCCAGGTCTCCTAACTGCGAGACAGCAGCGCTACCACTGCGCCACCATGCCGCCCTATATATACTGTATATATATATTCATTATATATATATATAATATAGTTATAGAGTACTAGTCAAATAATACGAAGAGTACTTTCGCCCTGATTGGGGCTCATCAGATGTACACACCTTTGCTTCCCCTGGCGCCGATCAAACCTTGGACATCAGCGCCTGATGCAAAGCCTCAGATGTTGTGCCACAGCGGCTGGTTGACTTGCTTGACAGGGTGTATGTAGATCAGAGTAATATATCAATAGGTCTGAATCACAGTCTGATTATTTGGGTGGTCACCTACCAGATAACGCTTGTGGTTGGTCGGCCAATTGGCAAACATCCACCATGCGCTCTCAGTTGTGAGAAGTGGATCCTAGGCATGTTTCAGAGTACCTGTCAGATAATATAAAGAGTACACGACACGCGTTTCACCCTAATTAGGGCTCATCAGGTGTACACACCTTTACTTCCCCTTCTGGGGATCGATCCTTGGACGTCATTGCCAAACACTTTTTTTTTTATTTGCTTTCACATTTTCATATCTCCCAGTATTCTTCTATGTTATTTGCATACTCCCCAGGATTCTTTGTTTCTTGTCATTCCTATGAGTCACTGTCATGCTCATCAGACCTTCTGTCCAAAAGGCACCTCCTGTCGCAGTCTTGTTTAAATACATCCATTATCCAACCTCCTATATCCTAACCACAGGGTCACAGGGGTCTGCTGGAGCCAATCCCAGCCAACACAGGGCGCAAGTCAGGAAACAAACTCAGGGCAGGGTGCCAGCCCACCGCAGTGTTTAAATACACAGTATAGAAAGTAATGCTAGCTTTCCCAGTTTATACAATTAAAAGCTATCTTATCTTGTCTAAATAATCTTAAAATAAAAACTCACACAAATATTATGAGTCATGTTTAACAAACTGTAAAAAGTTCAATTTTGTTTATCCTCATTGCAATAATTAGTTTGTCAATACCCATCAACTTACTTGTATATTTTCTTTGATCCTGGATGGCTTGGCACTCTTCGGGATGCATGCCACCCCTCTCTGGACCTGCCACCTGAAAAATAAAGACACAGAAGAAGTTTTCACATAGGTACTTTTCTAGTGTATTCCTTATCACAGTTTCCATAATTTTTCATGGCTCAGAAGTAAGATTTATTGTCCTGTAATTACAAGGATCCATGTTGTAACAATTCTGTAGACTGGAATAATTTATGTATGTACCCTTCCAGTCCTCAGGTATTTCTCCTTCCTCAAGTGACTTCTCAAATATGCCTACCAAGACTTTAAAGGTGACAATGACACATTCAGTCTTAAGCTTACCATTTCACTTTTGTTTTATGTGTTTTTACCTTAAGATCACTTGCGCAGGAGTCTTCTTGAGTTTTTCTGCAACATTAAGAATTTGAGGATCATCTAGTAGTGATCGCTCATCGGGGCAAGCCCAAGGACGGGATGGGGCACCCAGTGGACTATATGCAATTAGTTGGATTCTGTTTCTTGAACAGTGAGCCATAAGTTCCTTCTGAGCCAGGTAAGGGTGACATTCAACCTAGATGAGGAAGAAAAAAGAAAGGAAGCATTTACTATCATAATAATAAATTAAAGAGGAGTAGCTTACATGTACATTATGGGCATATGAGGCAGCAGTTTGATGCTGATTTGGCATGGCAGGAGTCCACTTTTTTTTGCATACCTTGATTAGCCGGTTTTAGTTTAATAGGCCAAAACTGCAATCTGTTTTAGAAGCTGTTTCTATTTGAGAAAATATATCCCGTCTCTTCTTTACACTAACCATGACTTCTTCTTTCTATACCCATCCCACTTCTATTGTTTCTTCATGTTGTTAACTCCATCTAACTTGTAGACTGAAGGAAAAGCTAACACCTTCATTGGTAAGGTATCTCGTCTTTTTTAATTGTGACAGACATCCTTTACCCACCCTTACTGGGTCCTACAAAAGCAGCCACATTTTCACATGATCTGAGCTCCAAGATGTCTGCACTGTCATTGCTTCTGATCCTCCTTCCACTGAGAACTCTATAGGTGAACTTCACTCTTTCCCTGCCATCAGTCTCTTCATTTTTTGATCCTGTTATTCATTTAAGAGACTTTAGTATTCATATTCACCCAACTAGCTCCTCTGTCTTCTTCATTCTCCTCTCATCTTTCACCGTCTAGTTGTATTTATTCACTAGGCCACCAGCTAGAACTCATTATCATACATAATCTTGTCTCGCTCTTCTTAGTCTGTTAATCCTCTGCATGCCTCTTACGTATTTCCTTGTTTATTCCACTTACTCTCTTCCACATTTCTCTTACCTCAGTGTGGTTGTTCTTCTCTGTTCTAGTTTGTTTACTATGGTTATTCTGTCTGCATTTCCTTCTCTGGACTTCTTTTCCAGTCTCCCTATGGTTTCTGTGACCAGTTCCTATTTTATTGTTTTCTTGTCCAGGTCACACCTTTTCTTCCCGTTCTGTAATATTAGTTTGTAAAATTAATTTCTCATCCCTCCTGTATTTCCTTATTAAGTACTAGCAGGCTCTGCCCTCTGCTCGCTTCGCTCGCCAACCCCCATGTTTGGTTATACAATTTTAAAAGCTTTTTTTCTCTTTGGAATTGTTTCAATTTCGTTATTTGCACTTGTACCTTAAAGCTTCATGAAAAACAATATTTGGAATTAACTACCTTTTCTTCAAGATCGCATTGAATTTTGATTCCGTTTTTGGAGACACATTGTGACAACGCAACGTATAACTGCCCGTGAGTGAATATTGTTTCTGTTTCTCTAATAAATAATCCGACTTTTTCTAATGTTAGTCCCTGTGATTTATTGATTGTCAAAGCAAAAGCTAATCTCACAGTAAACTGTAAACATTTTAATACAAATGGCATATCACAATCTCATTTGGTGTGTAATGTTATTCGCGGAATATATAGATTACCTTTCTTGTCGCCTGTTAAAATTTGCATCGTTTTTCCGTGATCATAAATATACACCTGACCGAATTGTGTTTTCTTTGAAATTCAACTTGTCGTTGCTTTAACTGTTGCAGGACCACAGATTCTTATAGCTTATGGTCCATCCATCCATCCATCCATTTTCTAACCTGCTGAATCCGAATACAGGGTCACGGGGGTCTGCTGGAGCCAATCCCAGCCAACACAGGGCACAAGGCAGGAACCAATCCTGGGCAGGGTGCCAACCCACCGCAGGACACACACACAAACACACCCACACACCCAGCACACACTAGGGCCAATTTAGAATCGCCAATCCACCTAACCTGCATGTCTTTGGATTGTGGGAGGAAACCGGAGCGCCCGGAGGAAACCCACACAGACACGGGAGAACATGCAAACTCCACGCAGGGAGGACCTGGGAAGCGAACCCGGGTCTCCTAACTGCGAGGCAGCAGCGCTACCACTGCGCCACCGTGCCGCCCTGCGCGTATGGTCCATTATTGTGTAAATCTACATTTTGTGCATTGAATGATGCGAAGGCGAAAAGACTCTGTTTTCTGCTCTTTGCCTTTTATTTCTGACCTCACTTTGTCCTGCTATTTTTTCAATTACACCTGGTCCTGATGATTAATTTCCTTTTGTTTGCACTAATGGCATCTTTACTATCTTTTTTTTTTGATACTGTAGCGACTGACATAATAAAGTGTCACAAAAGTTTTACTTGAACAATCGCTGACTTTGCAACCCCAAACACAAGTTTCTAGCACCTTCTCCAATCCCTCATCCCTCGCGTCGTCCCCCCCTTACCGCAGCAATCAATACCCTGCTATCAGTCTGCCGTACTGTACTCCGTGCTCCCACAATCGGACCGAACAGTCACTTAAAACAAAAAACAACAACAACAACATTTATTTATATAGCAAATTTTCATACAAAAAAATGTAGCTCAAAGTGCTTTACAAAATGAAGAATAGAAAAATAGAAGACACAATAAAAAATAAAAATAAGTCAACATTAATTAACATAGAATAAGTAAGGTCCGATGGCCAGGGTGGACAGAAAAAACAAAAAAAACTCCAGACGGCTGGAGAAAAAAAAAAATCTGTAGGGGTTCCAGACCATGAGACCGCCCAGTCCCCTCTGGGCAATCTACCTAACATAAATCAAACAGTCCTCTTTGTATTTAGGGTTTTCATGGAAGGACCTGATGATGATGGTCACGTAGTTCTTCTGGCTTTCAGTCCATCAATGTTGGTGCATCATGATGCTTTGAGTAGGTGGTGGTGGCGCAGGCCGCCACCACAAAGAAACCGGAAAAAGAAACAGAAGAAAGAGTTGGGGTCGGTACGGATTTTGGAGCCACTGTGAATAGTTATTATGAAGAATTGAATATAGACTCTGAGTATCAGGATTAAGTTAAAGTGAAGTTATAAAAAGGCCATGTTAAAGTAAGCGAAAAGCGTAAGTAAAAAAGGCTTTAACCTGGCTGGGACGCTACAATACTTTTGAATTTTACTGCTTTCATATTCTGTACCTTTCTCTGCATGTGTATCGCACTATCGTTTGTTTGAGCCTTTCGATTTCCACTGCTTTCATAATCTCTTATCTGCCTTTTTTTCTCTCCAACACTTTTGTGTCTCTTTTCTCCGTGCTGCTCTTTCTTCTTTGCTTAGTCTTTGACGTTTCATCTACAATGTATTGTCCTTATACGCTTTATATATGCTGAGAGCACAGGATCTGTGTGTGCTCCGTGCCTTTATACGACTGAATGTTTTCCTGGCCGTGCTCTCTTATTTAATATTGTTTGCGTCTCGCAGGTCTTTTAAGTGTCTTCTGAGAAGATCACGTATCGTCGCCCTGCTTTTCCTTTCCAGGATTTTTTTTTATAATAGAGAGATCTTTCTGATTGGGTTTGTCATTTTTATTTAGTAAAAGTTCTTTTTTATTATTATTATAACTATTAGTAGTAGTAGTAGTATCACAACATTGATTTACCATGTTGTCATTTTGTTTTCCCGTTGCTGATGCCTCTCCGTGATATTTCAGTTGGCATCATTAGCACAACACTATAAATGCCATGGTGATGTAATTCCCGGTATCTGTAATTGAATTCAATTCTTTAAAAAAACCAAATATTTCCTTTGTTTTTCATTCTTCTAGGTACTCTGAACTCTGACGTGCCCTTTTTTGAAAGTCTGAGTTTGTTCTCTGTTTTGCCAAATGTCCAAAAATGTAATTTAAGTGGAAATGTGTCCAACCTTTGTAAACTAGATGAGATAGTGGGACAACTTGGCTATTAGTTAACTAAAAAAAGCTTGAAGGATTGAATGGTCTCACCATGCTTGCTAGATATTATATTCTTATGAATCTTCAAACAGATCTGCTGTGTGTCAGTCAGGCTTCCCTCTTTTATGTATTTTGTTCATTTTTTTATGCTAATGTAGTAGATCATTTAGTTTCTTTATGTCTGAGTAGCTATGTTCTGTGTGTCTTGTGGGTGGTTCCCCAAGAGGTGTGGCCACCTGTCCATCACCTCAAGGGACTTCCCTCAAACACCCACAGTCCCTTGCAGTTCATTGTGAATGCACTCATCATGAGGCGGCTGAGTTACCTTCTGTATATTGCTCTTTTTTGTTATTTATGGAATGTCAATGTCAATTTATTTATATAGCACATTTAAAACAACATAGTAATGCTGTGGCCAAAGTGCTTTAATAGATATAATAGAATATATAACAATAATAGAATAAAAGAAAAACAAAACAATGAACATAAAAAAACATAAATAGAAATAAAATATATGAACATAAAATAAGATACATAATAAATAGAAATAATATTATATAATCACAAAGAGGAAACCATCGGTATTACTGAAGGTCACGGAATGCAAGTGAATAGAAATGAGTCTTTAATCTCGTTTTGAATTGTAGACGACTCCTTTATGTGACGAGGTAAAGAGTTCCACAGGCGAGGAGCAGCAGCTGCACAAGTCCTGTCTGTCCCCCTTAGTTGTACACTTGGTACGAGGGACTACAAGACACAAATGACCAGAAGATCTAAGCACTCTGGATGGCTGGTGTAAAACACACAATTCAGCTAAATAGGCAGGAGCAAGTCCATGTAAAGATTTAAAAACTAGCAACAAGATTTTAAATTCAATTTGAAAACTGACAGGCAGCCAGTGTAAAGAAGTTTCGAGAAACAGAGTCAGACTTTCTTTCCCCAACCAGAAAGCAAGCAGCAGCATTCTGGACCAACTGTAACCTGCATATCAGAGATTTGTTAATCCCAGAATACAGCGAGTTTCAGTAATCAAGGCGAGAAAAGATAAAAGCATGAGTAGCTTTCTCAAGATCCCTAAAAGATAAAAAAGGCTTGATCTTACCTAACAGACGAATTTCCAATATAGTAAATAAAACAATTGTATGCAATATCTACAATAGAATCCATATCCTTTTGAAGACTCCATATTGTTCTTTTTTAATTATTATGATTTTCTGGATTTTTGTGAGATTTCACTCTGCCGTTTGTCCATTCTTTAGATTTCATTTTGGGACTTTGCCTTCTGTGTTTTTTCTGTGTTTTCTGAATATTTTTTATAATAACTTTTATTTATAAATATTCTATGTTTGCCCTGTTTCTGACTAGCTGGGGTTTGACCGTCCAACCCCATGTGTGGGCACTTTGAGATTTTCTTGGACTTTGTATTCTTGGGAACACTTTAACTCATAACGGTATCCAGGAAGAGGGCAAGGCAGATGCAAATTGAAAAGGTAATAATTTAAAATGCTATAAATGTCCAGGACAGTATCTTCTAAAAGCAGTCAAACCCCCAATGCTGTTGCAGAGAGAGGTGTAATGCTTAAGTTCTACTAAATGGATGAGCTCATCAGTATTTCCCTTCCTCTCCTTTCACACAACTGCTGTTCACTTTCTTTCTGCACAAACGTGCTTTCTCTGCACATTCAAAAAGTTTTTGACACTTCTGTTTAGAAGTCTTTTCAACTCTGGATGCACATTTTTGATTGAGGTTTTGATCTGGCCACTCCAGGAGAGGGACGTTTTGTGACAAGTGGATGCTCTGCGGCCATCCTGTAGACGGGAACTAATAACAGCACACCCTTCAACAAGCACCTCAGCTGCAACTGAACTGATCCCATTAGCCTGACCTTAATTGAGGGCACTTCAGAAACATCTAAAGTAATTAAACAGGGAAATGACAATACACCGCACAAACAAAATTTGAAAAATTAAAATATGCTTCTAGTTCAGTTAATTGATTAATTAAATGAACATTTCACATCAAGAATGAATATGAAAGAATAAGACACATCAAGAATAATAACTGAAAACGTAAATACTTCAGTTTTCAAAAAGAAGGGCCACAATATTCTGAAATCCAAATAGAAATACAAAAACTCTTTAACTAGAATTATTCCAGAAATTATTATCAGAAAGGCAGAGAACTGAGAATTTATTCAAACAAAGCGTCAATTCTAAACTTAACAAAACTGTCAAGAGGACAACCTGTATCGAGCAGGGGAGCCGGCCCCCATTAAATTAGCTTCTTTTCATATAATACATTTGGTTGCCAGGCAGCAAATTAAAATTAAAGGTTACGTTCAGCTAGTCTTTCTTTTTAGATGCGTTCATATACAATGTGTAAAGCACCTACTGTGATCGCTCTGTCTGTTCATCTGTCCACATGAACCATCTCGGCTCCCAGTGGACCAGTTTTGTTGAAACCTGACATCTTGTTTTTAAAGGAAATTTGCTGTGACAGTTCAGTTTTTGTTGAAATATCCTGAATTGTGATATCACGCATACGCCAAGCAGATCAGACAGCGATCTTACAGATGACAAGCTGGCTTTGCAAAGCATCAGGGGACGCTTGGAAAAAATCTTCATCCAAAACGGCCGCTCAAAAAACGCTCGGGGGAAAACATTCAGTGAACAAGGTCACTTGTACATTCGCTTAGGCGAATATTGCCGAACAACACTATTACTGAGTAAAGGGTCTCAATGCTTGTGTCAGTACGAGATTTGTTTTAGTTTACATTTTCTAATAAATCTGCAAAAATTTAGAAAAATCCTGTATTTGCTTTACCATTCTGTGCTAATGAGTGTTGTTTGACGAGGGAAAAATGAATTCAAATTATTTTAGCACAAGGGTGCAACATAACCAAATGTATAAAAAAATAAAGTGAAGGGGTCTGAAAACTTTCACACATATAATGATCATGTTCACATTTATAAGCCAGAGTGACATAACAAAACGTAAACTGTTGTAGCTCTGATCACAGTGACTCCACGCGTTGTTGTAACTCTGATCATAGCAATACAAGAAGCAATGCATTAGCTGGCATATCATGTGGCAACTCATAGCAACCACAGTTAATGTTCACAGACAGTGGCAAAGCCCTAAACTTTGACTGCAACACCACCCAATAACTGGCCCTAGAAGAGACAAGAGGCAAGTGTTGGTCAGAATTTAGACACCACAGGAGACACGGCTACAGCAATGCCAAAATTGTTCTTTTCGTTATGGTCCAGGCCCCCGTCTACTATGTTATGCATGAACATTAACTCTTTCAGGGCAGATGTCGACTTTTGTCGAAATTCAGGGGTAGAGGACGGTGATCAGCCATAAACGGCGACAAAACTCGCTGTTATGTTTTAGTTCAACTCTCTTTGCAGGAAGGAAAGTTAGCTTCGTTGATTTGACTTCAATTACCTACACATGCGTGAGTAGCGAAGAGCAAACAACCTCTAAAATGGCATTGACATCTGGCGAGAGACCAAAGGGAATGCACAAACCAAAATACTCAGAGAACGACATTTTGAGTGTTATCGCCGAATTGGACTCTGACTTGTTGGACTCTGGTCTGACGATGGAGATTGAAAACCAAAGTGAGGTACTGGCTTTAGCTGATGCACCCACAGCAATGTTCGCCTGGGAGAAGTGCCACGTATGATGACAAGAGGTACAAACCAGATTGCGTCGCACCACCATGTGAAGACGGTCCAGGCAGCCGGCTCGCCACGCATTCCTATCGGCCATCTATGGAGGAATATTTCGGACAAAATGAAATAAATAAATAAATGCTTAAATAAATAAAAGTACTGTGAAATGTGAGCATAAATAAATAAATATGTCATGAAATGAGAGCATAAATAAATAAATGTGTCACGAAATATGTTTTTCGTTGCTTATTTATTTATTTCATTTTGTCCGTAACATTCCTGCAAACCGTCATGAAATACGGCTTGAAATAAAACTGTCACTTTCACTCGTCAAAGTTGAGAGGGTGGGCTCTAACACGCCCTCTAGTTACTGATTGGTGAATCGATAGCACAAGAATTAATTAGAAAAATGCTTACTACTGCCGATGAAATGGATTCTGCCGAAGATATTACGTATTTCAGAGAGAGAATTGAAGATTTATCGAAAGAAATTACAATGTTTCTTCAAGGTGTTCTATTGACTCAGCTGGAATGTCAAAGGATGGACGTCCAGAGCAGGGAACTGCATCACCTGAACTGGAGTGTAGTCGAGTCCGTTCCACCTGTTCTTCGATAATTTCAAAAACAGTTTCATCTATATCGGAGTCTAAAAGGGCCGCCAACATTGTAATTTCTTCCGATAAATCTTCAATTCTCTCTTTCATGACGGTTTGCAGGAATGTTACGGACAAAATGAAATAAATAAGCAATGAAAAACATATTTCGTGACACATTTATTTATTTATGCTCTCATTTCATGACATATTTATTTATTAAGGCTCTCATTTCATGACACATTTATTTATTTATTTATGCTCACATTTCACAGTACTTTTATTTATTTACGCATTTATTTATTTATTTCATTTTGTCCGAAATATTCCTCCATAGCCATCGAGCTGCCCCTACACAGCCACCAGAAACACTGAACAGGCACCAACAGCAGCCACAGCAACATGCGTTTTACGTGGATTTACATGTGAAACCTTTGCTTTGTGTGCTTTTCAGAAAACAGAGTTGCCTGCAAAAAATATTCAGCCCTCAAAGAGTTCGTTCACATAACATCCAGCTGAGAAGGGTCCAGGTGAGGAGCAGATGAGGTCCCTTAAAGAGAGGTAATTCATTGAAAAAAAAGAATTGCTACACTGGACAAAGTCTAAACCAAAATGCAGACAAAAGTAGGTCAGGTTTAGACCTAAGATGGCAAAAGACGATGCACCATGAGCAGAGCCCTGACCAAACCATGTCTCTTCTGTGTGGGGTTAGCTGTATTGTTTTAGGTCATCTTAGCTCCTGGTACACAAGTTTCAGATTTCTTGAAGACTGCAGCAAATTTTTTTTACAAAAGTTTTCAGTGAATTGGTATGTGTGTGTAATACAGAGCAGCATCCCGTATAAGCTGTTGGGTGTTATGTGGCATCACATGAACATCTACCATAATGCTTACCCTCGGGGGCAAAATGTGCAGTTCCATAGTTATTTGGTATCAATTGGGCTTATTTGTCTCCAACTATTAGGTCCAGAAATTGGTTTTTTTTTTTTGTTTTAATTGATTTTGGTAGTCTAGTCTTGCTGGGACAGATGTAATTCTTGAACAAGCACACACATTTGGGGACCACTAGCTGAATTGTTTGTTTTATGTTATGGGTCGTGTTATTCGTTTTTTATTCAATATTGTTCACTGTTTGATTTTGGGGATTTCTAAGTCAGAGAATCAACAATCACTGAGGCAAGACACCCATGGAACGCATGCCGGAAGGGGCGTGGATTCACTAAGCCGCTGACAAGTAAGACACCCATGGTGCACGCAGGAAGGAGCCACGCCCACCAACTCCAAGACCATTGGATACGACGACAACTCACAGAGCCACGCCCACCAACTCGGACGTGGCGACACAGAAAAAACGCGTCATTTATGTTAGTCTGTCGTAGAGGCCTTATGCACCTCCGAGCCACGTTGACTGTTCATAGAGACGTGTTTCTCGTGGAGGTGAATCGCCATGTGCAGCGTGTGAAACGGTTTGCGAGGGGTATCCCATGGGATCCTTAAAACAATCCTTTACAACTGAGGTTAAAACACAGTGAAGTCAGCAGTCTTTAAAAACGGAGTTTTCGGTTACGACGCACGACCGCGTGCACCATAGCAAACTGTTTTACACGCTACATACAGCCGCATTGTTACAATGTTGCTTTTCTTGCTGATTTATTACATTACCGATTTTTCAAATGTTAATTTTCTCCCTGTGCTTAAAAATCATTAAAAAACCGGCCTGATTATGCACCGTATGGTACGCCGCGGGTTGGCTAGTAACAATTTATTTCTTGTTTAGCCTTGTTTATGCCTCAATGGGCCCTGTTTTTCTGACAGCCCCTCAGCCTTGACTCCCTAAGAAGACAAGAAAAAAATCCCTGTCCCCAATCTTGGGAAAGTCAGTTCAGAGAGAGACCCTCTTCCAAGTAGGTAGGACATGCAATGTGTTTCAAAAAATGGGGTAAACACAGTACTGTACACATAAAAGACCACAAGTCATCCTCTTCACAGAACTAGATAGCCAATCTATCATGGCCACCTCAGAAATACAATTATACAACAGTATACACTTCTTTGTTCCTTCACAGCATTCTTCGCCAAGTATAGCAGAGAGCCAAGACAACTCTGAAGGCAAAATGCAAGAACAGATTATACCATTCACTAAACACAGAGCCATCAAATATGGGTGGTTGTATTTGTTCAAATACATCAAAAACAAAGTAAACCAAATGAATCAATTTCTAGTATTTATTTTAAAGTTCTACAAAAAGTTGTGCAATTTCTGTAACATCTTCAATGCAATAAGATACTTCAGTTATTTTTGCTATTTGTCACTAGGTACACTTCCTGCATTTTTCAGAGGCGTGGCCTCAGAGGTTGTGACCCATTAGGAATCAACGCGATGAATTAAGAGGTCGGCCATAAATGCACTTCCTTATACGCTGTGCAGATCCTAAAAACCTTCAAAACATTTTGTCAAAATTCTGTCTCGCTATCCTCCTCTGGTGCTGACCTTTTTGCTTAGACTTTTTGACCCTAATTTTGTCTCATGCTCTAGTTTTGTTTTATTTGAATTGACCTTCAGGCTTTGACATTTTTCTGTTGTGAGATGTGGCCGGCTTGTCATCCCGGCCAATACCCACAGGCCGCCAGATGGAGCCCTCCCTGCAGTATGGAGGTGCCCCGAAGACCAGCAGGGAGTCATGGGACATGCAGTTTTTATACAAGACCCTGCTGGATACCAGCAGCCGCAAGAGGGAGCTGCAGGGAGGACCGAAGACCTATTTGTGCCCTTTAACCCCGAAGTTCGTCAAAGGAAAAGCGATGGGCTTCCGGGGTGAAGAAAAGAACATTTTGCCTGAGCCGGAAGTGATACAAGATCACATGGACTAGGGATTGAGAACACTTCCGGGTCAGGGTATTTAAAAGGACTACGGGAGCTCCCAGACGGCGAGCTGAGCTGGGTGGAAGGGTGGCAACGTGTCTGGGAGTTGGAGGATTGGATTATTGTATTTATTATTGTTTTGTATGAGTATAGTGGAGGAGAGGGTGCTTTGTGCACTGTGGAGATTTAATAAAGTCAAGTCTTGGACTTTTATCTGGTGTTTGGAGTCGTGGACAGGGGTTCAAAGGAGCGATAGCGCCCCCTATCTGTCACACTGTTTAATTGTGCCGCTCCTGGTTTTTCACAAAAAATTTGCATGTTAGTGTTGCTGTCAGGACAGTTTGTACAAAATCGCGGTAAAATCCACCACTGAAAAGGCTTCACCCACAGAGATTCTTCCTAAAAACAAGCCCCCAGTTTCCTCCACATTTTAAATGTTTTTGGTTGCAGTTCTCCATTTCTACTCAAGCCTTAGAAAAATACATAAAACAGGTATGGAAAGACTGGAAAAAAAGACTTAATACTAAGAGAAAACAGAAAGGTAAAATTGCAATTATGTTGCACCACTGTCCTGGGGGATGTTATTTTGTGCCACTGTATGCTGCAATACTCCGTTTGGATGGTATGACAATAAAGCCAATTGACTTGACTTGACGTTTTGTTTGGTCCTCAATCCACATCATTAACAATCAGCCTCAGGTGGTAAAGTGGATTATTTATTTATTAATAAACATGTGACTGCATATCTTATTTAAATTGGCTTCTAATTAGATCTTTTAATTGTTGGATTACACTGAAGTTTGCACCACTTATAGTGAATTGGCTAACGTTAATGAATTTAACTTTCTTTGAGATAAAGTAGGTGACCGACTGATGCCTTCACTTCTCTGTTTTTCAAGCATTTGCAACCTGAACTTTGACTTAGACATTTCAATGTATGCAAAACAAATGTGCATGTAACGTTGGCTAGCAGGTGTTTGGATAACCATTTAAAGGTTCAAGCATGTGAGCACTTGGCCGAACCATTCTGGCTAAAAGGGGGTGGGAAAACAAAATGGAGACTGCCCATGCTGACTTGCAAGAGACAACAGAACAGAAATGAAATTGACCAGGGACCTCATGCATAACACCATGTGTAGAATTCACACTCTAAAATGGCGTACGCACAAAAAATCCAGATGCATAAATCTGTGCGAACGCCAACTTCCACGTTATTCCACTACATAAATCCAGGTCAGCGTGAAAAGTAACGCACGTGCACGCACCTGCTGTCCCGGCCAGTCTCCTCCCAGAATTATGCCTCTTTGAATATGAAAATCAATATAAATAGATAGATAGATAGCCCATTAGCTCAGCGTTCTGTGAAAAGGCAATGTCAAAAGCATGGAGGGATATAGAAGAAGTTCAGTAAATACCAAATGGAGGCAAAGAAAAACGCACTATTTGTTGGTTTAAACAGTGGTATAAACAACAAAAGGAAGTTGATCGAGTGACATAGCATGTTGGAGAAACTCGAAAGCTCAAGTTCACAAAGTCTCACAGTGCCCGAAATAAAAAAAAAAGTTGTCAGATATCAAAGTCACCGTGAAAATGTGAGTCGTAGCCCACCGTTTAAGTCATATGAAAGCTTATTAGGGTACAGAGAAAAGAAAAAAAAATAGGCACACAGTGGGGAAAAAAAGCTTGAAATGTCAATTTGTCATTAAAGTAGCACATCATAAACTTCATCTTAAAATAGTTTAATTTACTAGTTTCTCAAATCCCATCGTAACTAAAGTAGCAAGTTAAATGCTTTGTTTTGTATTTGATCTTCCATATGCTCTATGTATGTGAATCACTACGTGCTTCCGGGTTTTCTCTTCCTCCGACAGGACACAGAATCCTTTACATTCGTGATGTTACAGCTCTCTGAATAATTAAAATACCGAGATGTATACGTGATATCTTTTTCATGATGATATGTTATTAAACATGTTATTAAACATGGGAACACGGTGGAGCAGTGATTGGTCATGTCTCACGCAAGATGCTTAATGCACCATGTGCGACCTTCACTGAAATAATTTATTGCAGAAGTACTGTCTCTTTCAAATGTACTAACCCCCAATTCCTGTCCTTACTTTTATTTCTCCAAATACCCAATCGCCACACAATCAGCTCTCTAATAGATGTTAAGCCATCTGTAAGCTGAGAACACCGATTCTTCAAAACTTTTAAGGAACATTGAAATATCTTAGTAGTACGTGTTTAATTATTCTATCCTTCCAGTGTCACGCCAGCCCCAGCAAGCATACAGCGCGAAGCAGGAACAATCTGTGAACGGAGCGCCAGATCCTTGCTAGCGCTGCCGCACCGTGTCCTCACATGTTTAATTATTAACAATATAGATTATTTAAATGAAGTTAAAGTTTTATCTGTATAATATAATAAACATATTTTGCTGCATTTCATCTTAAAAATGATATCATCATCATATGTAAATACACGCTTTCTAAAGTGGAGCAGGTTGTGAAATATTATAACTGTAGTGCAAGTTTACAGTGAGGTGATTGTACTTATAAGTACAGACAGTTCTACAAGGAGCAGTTGATGGGCTGATTGAGTGCGTTTAGAGTTCTTGGGATGAAACTGCGAGGTCCGTACAGGAAAGGCTCTGAAGCGTTTGTCATATGAGAGAAGTTCAATAGACAGCATGGCTGAGGCAGCGTGTGCTTGATGCTGTATACCGATAATTCTCTTTCTATTTAGCTGCTGTACAACTGTGATTCCCCACTCAGATACAGCGATATAAATACTCAGAGTGGTGCAGTGAGAGTAATATGGAAAAAGATGATCCGCTGTGGCAACTCCTAACGGGAGGAGCTGAAAGAAGAAGAAGAAGAAGAAGGTGCAGTGAGAGTAACAACGCTAAAGCAGCTATGGTATTTAGATCTATCTATCTATCTATATATCTAGAATAGTTTGGCCATTCCATGGACCATTATATTGTTACAGGTTAATTACAATCAGATGCCTTAAACTAATAAACAGTATGTGGTTAATTTCAGTGTACTGTATTTATAAAGCCATGTCAGAGATGTGGATCTAAAAAAGAAAGGGAAACCACACTGGAACTAGCACTGCTTTAACGCTGGGTGCTGCCAGTCTGCAAAACAGAGCGGAGAACTTGCGTACGCTAGGGTATGAGCTACCGTGGAAATATACATTGCTTTATGCCAAGTTTAGGTTTTATACATTGCGATTTGAACGTGGAAACAGGCTTACGCAACATTTTTGTGCGTACGCACCGTTGATACATGAGGCCCCAGGAGAATCATAAGTCGAAGAACATGCTAAATGTCAAAATCGGCAGTCGAGATCTTTTGTCAAAGCTAAAATGCAATCATAAAAGTCAGGGTGAAAAATAATAGTGGGGACTAAAGACTAAATCAATGCAGCTTCAAAGCTCAGGTACCCTAGAAACTCCCAGATGATGTTTGTATCTTTGCCAGTTTCACCTCACAATTGATTACACCCCAGGGAGTTCTGGGTAAGATCCCCACAGAAGCAGCAGACACAGAAAGTTAAACAGTAGAATGGCATTGCGACCATGAGTTTAATTAACGAACTTCCTCAAAACAGGTTATGAACAGGTTCCTCAAAACAAAATGAAAACCCATATTTGAATTCTTTTGGTGTCAAAACTTTATAATCCATATACAGATTAATTGGAACTACACAAGATTTTATATTAAAAAAATCTTTAAAGTTGGACATCACAACACTGTCTGGATGGCTGCTTTTGACCAAAAAACAAGAAAATAGTGTGAGTGCTATTTTGGTTGGACTGACGTCCTGATCAAGACTGGAGGCAGGTTCCTTCCCAGGGTGGGAGGCTATAATGGAAGGGCAAGGATGGTCTGGCTTCCCAGGCAGGAAGGGTGCCAGTTTTTTTCCTGCATGGAAGGGCAGAAGGTGGCTACTCGCAGGAATTATGTCTCTCTTCCCATGCATACAATTGACATCCCACTAGTGGTCCTGCCATATGGATACCCCCCACAGGGCAAGCTGAGAATAGCAGTCCCATGGAACAGCCCTGTCGGGGATCTTTGGTACCACCAGGGGGAGCTGCAGGGGATCGTTATACCCGATTTGAAGGGCCTCTCTCTGACCCAGAAGTGCTTCCAGTGTGTAGTACTCCGGGGCCTGATATAAAAGAAACTGAGTTTCCTGAATGAGTCCGAGTCAGGAGGAGAGTGGATGAGACTACGAGAGAGGTGCAGAAGGAGACAAGAGAACATATTGTTTTATACTGTTGTAGAAAGGGATCTGGAGGTCTGTGAAGGTATTGGAAAATAAAATATCTACTGTTTGCACCCAGGATGGTTCTGTGTAGTTGTGTTTTGAGGTTTAGGAGTTTAGTGACATCACAATACCAAACCATAAGCTTTTAAATTGCCAATTACATCTGCTAAAATTATGTTCCAATATTTTGGAGAACCCTTGGAGCTGTCGTAACTTCTTTCCTTTCATGGTACCCATGGAATCTACAATATAATAAAACACTAAGGTCTGTGTGTCAAGTCCCTCAGTGCAGTCTGATTGGTCAGTTTGGCTTTGGTGATGTGTCGAAAGTGAAAGTGTGAGTGTGACATGTACAAGGGGGAGCTAAAGATGCACACTCAAAGAGTCGTCTTCAAAGACAGAAAGAATAAAACCATATCGGAGGCAAGATAAGCACGTCGATAACTGATGACTGAGTGTGAAAAGCAGGCTTTATGGGAACGCACTCGTGAAGGGAGCGCTGGTGATGAGACGATAATGAGGGAAGGCACTGAAAGTACACAAAGAGCAAAGAGATACAGTATCAAATAACTATTTTGAAATGATTCTATTACCTGTCTTCAAAAGGTACCATGGTTAGTACTTATATGAGAGTGTTAACATAGAAACGTGATTACCATATCATTAAGAAGTGTACAGTGATCCACGATATATTCTTGTCTGGAGATGTCAAGTAAACAGTGCGTTCACTTACTTGGTTCACCACTGGCTTATGTTTAGCAACAGACAAAATGTCATCAATTTGCCTGGCGTTGAAGTTGGACAGGCCAATCGCCTTGACTAGGCCCTTTGTCACGAGATTCTCCATAGCCCGCCATGTGTCCTTATAGTGGATGTCAGCATAACGCATGGTTCCATCATCATTTTTTGGCATTTCTAAGTTCCCTCTTCTATGAGGAAAGAAGCAAACAGAATGTTAAGAAGTTTAAAAGAAGGTTATATATAACATCCATTATCACGAATCTTTTCCACAAAGTGATATTTTTAATCTACTGTATTGTCGGGAACTCATTAAAATGTTCTACTGTAGAGATTTTTACTTAAAGATGGCATCAATGTGGATAGAATGATGAGTTAAAAAGGTTAGTAATATTTAAATTATAATTGCATCCAACATTGAAAAGAAACTAATGCTAAACACACTGCAATCACAGTAAATGAAGTTGTACTGAATTGATGCTGGCAGTTTAATTCAGTGTTTCATTTCAAAATGTTCTTCATTTTAGCATTTATTTCTTTAGATTTTAATTGTTTTTTCAGTGATTCAGTCACTGTTTCACAGTTTTGTGGGTTTGTATGGGTCCACCATTTTGTGTGTCTAGATTCTGGTCACTTCAATGGTTGTTAGACACCTGCTACCTGTCCCATGTGGCCCGTGACATCACGGTGGACATGAGCTATAAGATGGCCACTTGCATTAAACAGTATACAATCCCATACCATTTTCTAACCCTCTTAATCCTGAGCAGGGTCATGAGGGGCTGAAGCCTAACCCAGTAAACGTAGAACGCGTGGCATGAACAATCCCTGGACAGGGTGCCAATCTATTGCAGGTTGAACGCACACACCCTAGTGTCACCAATCCTTCTAAACCGCATGACTACAACAGAAAAATGGAGAACTAGGAGAACATGCACAGGGAGGACCTGGGACACAAATCCAGGTCTTTTTACTGTGATGCAACAGTGCTACCACTGTTCCATTGTGCCACCCAATTAAGGAGCACCTGAAGCTCATGAGAGACTTCCATTTGAGCAATCAAAAACATATGAAACAACAACAACTTAAAGATTTTGATGCATTAAGAAATTTAGTGCAACCACCTATAATTTTCACATTTTTTTGCTTCTAAACAAAGGACTTCTTTGTCCTTCACCGCACTCTAAACGGGTGAGCGACAAAATTAACTAATGGACAAGCCTGACAGTTTTTTTTTTACAACTAGGGAGCTTTGCCCCCTGCACACCTCGCTCACCGACCCCTGGCCAGCCTCTTCACTTCTCTGCCACTCGTGTTTGTGGATTTCACTTTCAATAAACAACAAATCTTTTAATTCTTGCGGGTACGCCTCTTCTTTGGGAAGAAACACTACTTTTCCTGATGGCAACACGAATTAGATCATCTACAAGTCTCTGACTTAAAGTTTAAAGCCAAACAATATCTACATACTTCTATCATGTCACCTCTGTCCATATATTCGATTTCTTTTGGCGATTCTGTTATTTCACTGAGTAATAATTTCCGTTTGTTTGTGCTAATGCGATCTTTACTATCAGTTGTTTGAGACTTTCGAATTTTAGTACTTTCATAATCTCTAACCTGCTCTGCATGTGTATCGTTCCAACATTTTTGAACCTCTTTAGGACGTTTTACTTTGTCTTCTACTCTTTGTCTTTTATTTCCGACCCCGCTTGGAGCTGAAAGCGCAGGAACTGTGTCTGACAATAGCATTCACACGAATGAGAAGTGAAGCTGTGGGCGTGGTTGTAAATGTTTGAGAGGAGGGTGGGACTTGTCAAAATCTCTTGGCAAAAAGTCTCGTCTCGCGGGACCTGAAATTATCTCAGAGAAAGTCATGTCTCAGGATTACCTTTTATAATAGAGAGATGTAAAACAAAATACACCTATTCTTTTACAATGTTGTTTAAACTGTCACCCAACCAAATCATTTCTTCCCGCTGGCACTCAGGGTTTACCACCAGCCATACCATGGAGAATGGCCATGGAAGCATTGGCTGAAATAACTGACAATATGAACAAAGAATTAAATGAGCTTTGTGGTCTTGGTGGGGTAAAGGTGAAAAACAAATGTAATTTAATAGAGGAGGTGGAGCTGGCAAAGATACATGGCAAAAAAAACACTTTAGAAGACGCACTAGGAACTAGAACGCTGAAAGTCAGTAGCCTCCATTAATACACCAGTAACTGAATTGTCTAATATACGGTCTATCTATCTATCTATCTATCTATCTATCTATCTATCTATCTATCTATCTATTATATAGTGCCTTTCATATCTATCTATCTATCTATCTATCTATCTATCTATTATATAGTGCCTTTCATATCTATCTATCTATCTATCTATCTATCTATCTATCTATCTATCTATCTATCTATCTATCTATCTATCTATTATATAGTGCTATTTATTATCTATTTTATATAGTACCTTTCCTTATCTATCTATCTATCTATCTATCTATTATATAGTGCCTTACATATCTATCTATCTATCTATTATATGTGTGTGTGTGTATGACACACGCACCTTGTGGACCTTCTGGATGGCTCAAGTAAGCTGAGTACTTCCACTGCCAGACAGAATGGGGGCCACTGCTAACCGTGTCTCCACAGTGTGGAGCCATCACCTAGAGAAGATGCCTAACCCTGGCCTCTTTGGGTGTGGAAAGCACTGCCCCTGCCAGTATAACCTGGGAACCCAGAGATGGAGGTCATCTTTTTACCTGAGCGTGACATTGAGACAGAGCTCTCAGTGAACCGGCTAATGATATGCGCAAGGAGCACTAGTTACTTTTGCCTTATTTATGTCCTATGGGACTGTTTATTTTGTTGGACCGTCTGTCATTAAATGGGGTTGTGGCTGGGTTGACACCCCAGATATTGCAATGATTTAGAGAGTTTCTAGATTCACAATACACATATATACACTGTGGTGGTCAAGGGAAGAAGGGTAGAAAAAAACAGGAGTAGTTTAGGGTGCCAAAACAGCCAACACATCTTCCCCGTGTCCCACAGGCCCTACACAGTCCCAAAACACACAACCAAAGAAAAACACCCACAAAAATCACTCCTGTGGCCCTGATGTAACCCAGGAGAGCTGCCACAGTTTGCATCCCATGGCTGCTCCTCCGGTCCCAGTGTCAAAGGGGCGTCCCAGCCATCCACCACTATATATATATATATATATATATATATATATATATACATACATACAGTACAGGGCAAAAGTTTGGAGACACCTCCTCATTCAATGTGTTTTCTTTATTTTCATGACCATTTACATTGGTAGATTCTCACTGAAGGCATCAAAACTATGAATGAACACATGTGGAGTTATGTACTTAACAAAAAAAGGTGAAATAACTGAAAACATGTTTTATATTCTAGTTTCTTCAAAATAGCCACCCTTTGCTCTGATTACTGCTTTGCACACTCTTGGCATTCTCTCGATGAGCTTCAGCAGGTAGTCACCTGAAATGGTTTTCACTTCACAGGTGTGCCTTATCAGGGTTATTTAGTGGAATTTCTTGCTTTATCAATGGGGTTGGGACCAGCAGTTGTGTTGTGCAGAAGTCAGGTTAGTTGGACGATCATTTATTTTTCAACAGGACAATGACCCCAAACACACCTCCAGGCTGTCTGTGTAAGGGCTATTTGACCAAGAAGGAGAGTGATGGAGTGCTGGAAATGGTCATGAAAAGAAAGAAAACACATTGAATGAGCAGGTGTGTCCAAACTTTTGGCCTGTACTCTGTATTGTATATATATATATATATGTATATATATATATATATATATATATATATATATATATATATACACATACAGTATGTGAATGGGTGAAAATGCAGACTGTAATCGCACTCTGATTGGTTTGTGCCTATTATGTGACCCTTTCCTGATTGAATCCTACTCATTACAAAATCTCATTCCCTGGTCGGTTGCCCTTCATGAAGGAAATCCATATTCCAACATGGCAGGCACAGAGGAGTTGCTTTCCATGGTGCTTTATTGTGTTGCTTACCTGTACGCTTTGAAATTGCACTTTGTACAGTTTGAATTCTGCACACATGTGCAACAGACAAATAATTTACTCGTTGTTACAGTTTTGTGATCAATCTTGGGGCCAGTTGGTCCCCCTTCAAGGAGAATACTTCCTTTTTCTGTTTCTGCCGATGCATGCATGACGAGTGTACGTACATAATATGTATTTTCAGTCGTTTTAGTGTGGGATGACATAAATGATATGACAGGGATCGTTTTTGTTTAAAATGGCATTTTTAAATGAAAACACAGTAGTGTGGACTTAGCCTGAGATGTATGCCACCTCATTTCTTCTGATACATTTTTAAGCATTGATCCTTCATATTTTTATATCTTAAACCTGACTCTTTAGCACTTATAGTCTTACTCTGCTTTCTTTATAATGTATCCACACAAACATACTGCTACTATGGAGTCCTCTCAAGGGTTGGTTCCTGCATTTACCTCAGCATTGCCAGTGTAGGTTCTAGTTGCCTGTGACTGAGCAGCCCAAAGACATGTTTCAGGAGATGGTGAGCTTGTGAGCTTATTTATCTTGGCATCCAGAAAGCTTTTGAAACTAAAAGAAGTTCAGGGTGTAGGGTATAGATGTGTGCAAAATTGTCTAAAAGACAGGAAGGAGAGGGTTATTGTGTGAGGTACCTTATCAGAATTGGGTGGTGTTAAGACTGGTGTCTCTCAGGGGTTAGTTCTAGGGCCACTGCTGTCTTTTTAATATATATACATTATCTGGAAAAGAATACTAATATCAAGCTAGTTACGCTTGCAGATGATACCAAGCTAAGTGGATTGGCAGATAATCTGTTGAATCATCACTGAGGGACTTGGACAGCATACAGGCTTGAACAGACGGTTGGCAGATGCAATTTAGTAGAAGTAAATGTAATGTACATGTACAGTGGACCAGCTCTTCACCCTTAGCAGAGTTCTGGAGGGTGCATGGGAGTTTGCCCGACCGGTCTACATGTGTTTTGTGGACTTGGAAAAGGCATTCGACCGTGTCCCTCGGGGAATCCTGTGGGGGGTGCTCCGGGAGTATGGGGTACCGGACCCCCTGATAAGAGCTGTTCGGTCTCTGTACAACCGGTGTCAGAGCTTGGTCCGCATTGCCGGCAGTAAGTCGAGCCCGTTTCCAGTGAGAGTTGGACTCCGCCAGGGCTGCCCTTTGTCACCGATTCTGTTCATAACTTTTATGGACAGAATTTCTAGGCGCAGCCAGGGTGTTGAAGGGGTCCGGTTTGGTGGACTCAGGATTGGGTCACTGCTTTTTGCAGATGATGTTGTCCTGTTTGCTTCATCAGGCCGTGATCTTCAGCTCTCTCTGGATCGGTTCGCAGCTGAGTGTGAAGCGGCTGGGATGAGAATCAGCACCTCCAAATCCGAGAGCATGGTCCTCAGCCGGAAAAGGGTGGAGTGCCCTCTCAGGGTTGGGGGAGAGATCCTGCCCCAAGTGGAGGAGTTCAAGTATCTCGGGGTCTTGTTGACGAGTGAGGGAAGAATGGAGCGTGAGATCGACAGGCGGATCGGTGCGGCATCCGCAGTGATGCGGGCTCTGCATCGGTCTGTCGTGGTGAAAAAGGAGCTGAGCCGTAAGGCAAAGCTCTCAATTTACCAGTCGATCTACCTTCCTACCCTCACCTATGGTCATGAGCTATGGGTAGTGACCGAAAGAACGAGATCGCGAATACAAGCGGCTGAAATGAGTTTCCTCCGCAGGGTGTCTGGGCTTTCCCTTAAAGATAAGGTGAGAAGCTCAGTCATCCGGGAGGGACTCAGAGTAGAGCCGCTGCTCCTCCGCATCGAGAGGAGTCAGATGAGGTGGCTCGGGCATCTGATCAGGATGCCTCCTGGACGCCTCCCTGGTGAGGTGTTCCGGCACGCCCAACGGGAGGAGGCCCCGGGGAAGACCCAGGACACGCTGGAGGGACTATGTCTCCCGGCTGGCCTGGGAACGCCTTGGGATTCTCCCGGAAGAGCTGGAAGAAGTGGCCGGGGAGAGGGAAGTCTGGGCCTCTCTGCTTAAGCTGCTGCCCCCGCGACCCGACCTCGGATAAGTGGAAGAGAATGGATGGATGGATAAATGTAATGTATGGCACGTAGGAAGTACAAATATTAGATTTGAATACACAGTGGAAGGCCTGAAACTTATGAGAACAATTTAGGAGTTGTAGTGGATCAGTCAGTGTTTAGAAGCCATTAATAAAGCTAAGAGAGTGTCAGGTTATATAGCGCCCTGAAGTCACTGCTCAAGCTTTATAATGCACTGGTGAGGCCTCATCTGGAGTACCGGGTGCAGTTTGGGTCTCCGTGTTACAAAAAGGACATAGCAGCACTAGAAAAGGTCCAGAGAAGAGCAACTAGGCTGATTCCAGGGCTACAGGAGATGAGTTATGAGGAAACATTAAAAGAGTTGAACCTTTGCAAGCACGTTTTCAAGTTTAAGCGGAAGATTAAGAGGAGACTTGATTGAAGTGTTGAAAATTATGAAGGAAATTAGTCCAGTGGTTCGAGACTGTGACTTTAAAATGAGTTTAATAAGATTACGGGGGCACAGTTAGAAACTTGGTAAGGGTAAATTTCACACAAACATGAGGAAGTTTTTCTTTACACAGAGCACCACAGACACTCTGAATAAGGGCCAAGTAGTGTGGTGGACACTAGGAATCTTCAAACTCAACTTGATGTTCTTTTGAAGGTATTAGGACTGGTGACTGTTGTTGGGCTGAATGGCCTGTTCTCGTCTAGATTGTTCTAATGTTATCTTAATTTTTTGTTACTTTTGCCATGCAACTTCAGAAGGTCTTAAGCAAGTGCATGCCATAGATACGATGATGAATGTACATTACAGCTTCACTTTTCTTAGCAATCTTTTGCTATCACGATCTACTGATACAGTCAACTTCTTTTGTAGTCTCTGTGTATATAAATGTATCTTGGCATGTTCATTCTTGCCTGCTTTGAGATTTCCAAGAATGCTGGATGACTTTTAATGTATGCAAAAGAACATTGCAATCCATTTTTTGTACATGATTCACATTTACATTTGATAAAACACATTTATTTGGGGGTAAGCTAAAAAAAGCAACACATGTACCTTAGCTGCTTTTTTTTTTTGATACAAGCTATAATTAGTACAACTGCTAATGGGTCTGTCATCGTGCCACCCAAGTAGACATTTCAATGGGATTACAATTGAAGCCATACAAGCAGGCAATTTCCAAGCCTGCTGCGTGATTATTAACTGCAGTACAGAGCTGTATTGATTTTCATCTCCCATGGAGAAGCCACTCAAAATGAAAAGCAGTTCTGTCTGTAATGTGTGGATTAGATGGGCATTAGAGCATTATAAAAAGCAAAGTGTGAACACAACTTGTTACTAGAAAAAAGGACACAAGTCCTGGGAAACGAAACAGGGGTGACAAATTCATATAGTTACTGTTTCTTAGAACTGCGGAGAAGATTATAATGTTTCACTGGAGATTCTGAGAGTAAATTCCTATTTCAAAAGTTAATTTATTGTCCATACTTATGTTTATTCTATAAGCATATACAGGACAGTAGAAGCTATTGAAAGGTAATATTGTGCACTCTGTAGTCAATAGAGACATGGGCCTACTGTGCCAGGGAGAATGCTCTTCAAATCAATACATTGGTGGCTTGTTTCACTGTACATGACAGTACAAGTTAGTCTGTCTGTATAATTCAAAGGCTATGTTTAATTCATTTACAGTGGCGAGAAAAATTATGTGAACCATTTGGAAGTAACTACATTTATGTATAGATTTGTCATAAAATATGGTGTGATCTTCATCTAAGTTACAAGAATAAGCAAACATGCTCTGGTTTAACTAATAAGCACACATATTATCATGCTGTTCTTGTACACATTAAATACATCATCCAAACATTCATGGGTGTAGGCTGGAGAAAGTCTGTGAACTCTTAGGCAGGAGTCAGGAGTCAGCAAACCTGGAGTCCAGCCAATGAAACGAGATTGGAGGTGTGGCTTACAGATACTCTGACCAATAAATAAAAGATGCAAACCTTTTGAGTATGCTATACACAAGGAGCATCTTATGAAAAAAGAGATCTCAGAAGATCTATGATAAAGTTTTTGATTTTTCTTAACTCTTTTTCCAAAAAACTCAGTTTTCTGAAAAGCACACAATGCATTGGTTTCACACATAAATCAACATAAAACGTCTGTCGCTATGTGCTGTGGCTGCTGTTGGCGCCTGTTCGCCATCTCTGGCAGCAGTGACTGCACAGGGGCAACTCGATGGCCAGCAGGAATGCATGGCAGGCCGACTACCTCTCTGTTTTTGCACAGTAGGTGGGCTACGGTGGCAGTCACAGTGTGACACAATATGGTTATTATTTCTTGTCATTATAATTTGTGGTCCTCCTAGGCGAACGCTGCTGTAAGCATATCAGCTAAACTAACATGTCCAGCACCACGATCCGCTAGGAACCAATAGGCTGATGCTGGTACCTCACTTTTGTTTTCAATATTCATCTCCAGAGTCTGAAAAGTCAGAGTGCGATTCGGTAATAATACGTAAAACGTCCATGGAGTATTTTGCTTCGCACATTCGCTTTGGTCTCACCAGATGTTGATGCCATTTCAGAGGAGGTTTGCTCTTCACTACTCATGAGGTCAAATCAACAAAGCTTCGTAACTTTCCTTTAAGCAAAGAGAGTCGAACTAAAAAGTAAGGGCAAATTTTGTTGCAGTTTACAGCCGATTACCGTCCTCTACCCCTGAATTTCGACAAAAGTCAACATCAGCCCTGAAAGAGTTAAAGCTGGAAAAGTTTACAAAGCAATTTTAAAGGGTTTGGTTATTCATTAGTCCATTGTTAGAAAAATTAACGATTTAGTACTGCGGCTACTCGTTCTAGAAGTGGGCACTTAGCTAAGATGACTCAAAAGATGCAACGCAACCCTAGAGTAGCAGCTGAGGGATTGAAGGAACCATTGGAGCAGGTTAACATCTCTATTCATGAGTACTCAAAACACTGAAAAGGCAGGACAACTAAGGAGGAATCCACTGCTGTGCAAAAAAAAAAAAAAGAAAAACAGCTTGACTGAAATTTGCCAAAGATCATACTGACACTGCACAATGTTATCTTGGGAAAATATTTTGTAGAATGAGGAACGTAAGATTCAGTTGCTCATGAGGAATACAAAGTGGTTACATGTGGCATAAAAAAGGCATGTAAACATCATTCCAACAGTGGAGTACGGTGAAGGGAGCATCATGGTCTGGGGCCGTGTGGCTGCCTTGGAGTCTGGACAAGTTTGTCATCATCAAGAGGCAAGTAAATTCCCAAGTTTATCAAAAGATAATGTCAGGCTGACTGTCCGCTAGCTGAGGCTCAGCAGACTTTGGGTGATGCAACAGACAATGACCCTAAACAGTAAAGTAAATATGCTATAGAATGGCTTTAAATAAAATCTGCTTTTCGGACTGGCCAAGAGGCGGGTAAGACCCTGATTCCAGCAAATCCTACAGACACCACTGGAAATGGAACTGCAGTTGATCTGTGGGAAGAAGATTGGAGCAGTAATAGCGAGGATGAAGCAGGATTACAGTTCGCTCTGGTGCTGATTTCTTAGCGGTATGACACACAAAACACTGAGCGCGCATTTGTGGTTTATTCATACCTGAAGAGCTGCTTTTATTTCTGTGTACAGGAATTATCAGACTGGACTTAAACTACGTGAGGCTGGAGTTAGCTACGTATTCTCAGTTTATTCTTCAGCCTTGTTAAGGTTACCATCACCTTTCGCATTCCCGTTATGCAATAAATCAGTTCCTTTCAGTCCTTACTCATTTTTAGAATTTTAACACATTACTGTGATTTCACTATTAGTAATAGCTAGATGGGGAGCTTATTTTAACTGCTTTTCTCCTTTCAAATGGTAATATTGATACTAGTTTTTGTGCCAGTATTGGTCATTTTGTATTAATTGATATTTTTCAATTGCTAATCATTGGATACTACTCTACTGGGTACACTTTCAAAAATGTTATGCTTTAAGACAATTAAATAAGTCACAGACTTTCCACCACTAACACACATCGGTCGTTGCCATTTTCACATCACTTGAATTGCAGTCTGCCGTTTATGAATGCCACTGAGCCACCATAAGCCTCTTTGTGCTCCGTTAAAAAGCACATATTTAATTGTATTCTGTTACCATTATTACTTTTGAATATGACTCATTGTTACCAAACTATTATAATAAACAAAAATGTAATATCTGACTTTAGGATGAAGTAAATAAAAAATGTGAACTGCTCCACTTTTCATATCACTTAACGTAGCCACTGAACACAACTGCGTCCCAAGTCACTAACCATGTCAAAAGGATTACCATGGACTCATCTCACCCAGCTCAACACGTATTCCAAAAACTCCCCTCTGGCAAACACTTCAGGTCAACTAAAACTAACACTAACAGACACCTCAGAGCCATAGCCCTCTCAAGCCAGTAACTTAGCCTGTCTTCTTTGTATATTCAAGCATTCTGTCATATATTATATGAAGATGTGTGTGTTTACATTACATGGTGCATGTGTATACACACCATACGCTATCACTTGCTCATCGTTATTTGCACATCTCCTTTATAATTGTACTATTCTGCAACTTTGTTTAAAGCTCTTCTTTTTGACTTATGCCATTTATGTTATTTGTATGTGATATTATGTTCCATTATTAGCAGCTCCAAATCTTCTTCTTCTTCTTTCGGCAGCTACCATTAGGGGTCGCCACAGCAGATTATCTTGTTTCATATCTTACTCTCCTCTGCATCTTGTTCTGTCACACCCATCACCTGCATGTCCTCTGTCACCACATCCATAAATCTTCGCTTAGGCCTTCCTCTTTTAATCTTCCCTGGCAGCTCTGTCCTTAGCATCCTTCTCCCAATATACCCAGCATCTCTCCTCTGCACATGTCCAAACCAATGCAATCTCACCTCTCTGACTTTGTCTCCCAACCGTCCAACTTGAGCTGACCCTCTAATGTCCTCATTTCTAATCCTGTCCATCCTCGTCACACCCAATGCAAATCTTAGCATCTTTAACTCTGCCACCTCCAGCTCTGTCTCCTGCATTCTGGTCAGTGACACCGTCTCCAGCCCATATAACACAACTGGTCTCACTACCGTCCTGTAGACCTTCCCTTTCACTCTTGCTGACACCCGTCTGTCACAAATCATTCCTGACACTTTTCTCCACCCATTCCACCCTGCCTGCTCTTTCTTTTTCACTTCTCTTCCACACTCCCCATTACTCTGTACTGTTGATCCCAAGCATTTAAACTCATCCACCTTCACCAACTCTACTCCTTTCATCCTCACCATTCCACTGACCTCCCTCTTATTCACACACATGTATTCTGTCTTGTTCCTACTGACCTTCATTCCTCTCCTCTATACAGCATATCTCCACCTCTCCAGGGTCTCCTCAACCTGTTCCCTACTATCACTACAGATCACAATGTCATCCACAAACATCATAGTCCACGGGGACTCCTGTTTAATCTCGTCTGTCCATCACCATTGCAAATAAGAAAGGGCTCAGAGCCGATCCCTGATGTAATCCCACCTCTATGTTGAATGAATGTCGCTAATACCGCAGACCTCACCACTGTCACTTCCCTCGTACATATCCTGTAGAACTCTTATGTACTTCTCTGCCACTCCCGACTTCCTCATACAATATCACAGCTCCTTTTGCGGCACCCTGTCATATTCTTTCTCCAGGTCCACAAAGACGCAATGCAACTCCTTCTGGCCTTCTCTAAACTTCTCCATCAACACCCTCAGAGCAAACATCGCATCTGTGGTGCTATTTCTTGTCATGAAACCACACTGCTGCTCACTAATTTTCACCCCACTTTCTTAACCTAGCTTCCACTACTCTTTCCCATAACTTCATGCTGTGGCTCATCAATTTTTTCCCCTGTAGTTACTGCAGTCCTGCACATCCCCCTTATTCTTAAATATTAGCACCAGTACACTTCTTCTCCACTCCTCAGGCATCCTCTCACTTTTCAAGATTCCAGTAAACAATCTGGTTAAAAACTCCACTGCCATCTCTCCTAAACACCTCCATGCTTCCACAGGTAGGTCATCTGGACCAACAGCCTTTCCATTTTTCATCCTCTTCATAGCTGTCCATACTTCCTCTTTGCTAATCCGTTGCACTTCCTGATTCACTATCTCCACATCATCCAACCTCTTCTCTCTCTCGTTCTCTTCATTCATCAGCCTCTCAAAGTACTCTTTCCATCTGCTCAACACACTCTCCTCACTTGTGAGTACGTTTCCATCTTTATCCTTTATCACCCTAACCTGCTGCACATCTTTCCCAGCTCCAAATCTACCAAGTCAAATTCTTGTATAAAAGTGATTCTAATTCTGATTCTTATGTTACTTCCTGCATACATCATCTAATTTGTTTGATTTTTATTTAGCACTAGCAAAATACCCGCGCTTCGCAGCGGAGAAGTAGTGTGTTAAAGAAGTAATGAAAAAGAAAAGGAAACATTTTGAAAATAACGTAACATGATTGTCAATGTAATTGTTTTGTCACTGTTGTGAGTGATGAGTGTTGCTGTCATATATATATATATATATATATATACACACACACACACACATATAAACATATATATATATAGATATATATATCCATACATATACACATATATATATACACACACACACACATATACATACAGTACATATATATATATACATACATACATATATACACACAAATACATATATATATACATACACACATATATATATATAAACATATATATACATACATATCTACATATATACATATACACACACACACACACACACACATATATATATATATTTATTGGTGTGAGGTTCTGTGTTGTGGAGATTCTCAGGATGGACTGCAGGTGCTCATCAGTGAGGCGACTCCTGTGTGCTGTGTTGTTAGTCTTCATGACTGAGAAGAGCTTCTCACACAGATATGTGCTACCAAACATGCACAAGGTTCAAGCCGCATGTAGACGGAGCTGGAGCATTTGTGTGGGAATGGAGTGAATAAACTGTGCGGGCCGTGCAGTATCGTTCTTTGCCTTCAGTGTGCCATTACACTGCAGCTTAATCACCTCCATCTGAATCTGCACAGGTGCAGTTTCCACATCGACAGCAAATGGGTTGCGAAACAACTCAAAATTCTTTTTTTGTTCTTCAAAGTCACCAAAGCGCCGTGCGAACTCAGTGCACAGTGCGCTCAGTTTATCAGCAAAGTGCGTAGTTGGGAACACCGTTGTGCCGACTTGGTTCAACATTACTTGGCAACAGGGAAAGTGGGGCAAGTTGCACTGGTGCATTTGTGTCTCCCATAAAAGTAGCTTCACTTGAAATCACTTTGTGATTTTGTACGGGTAAAAACGTTAGCTGAAGTGTCAGATTCTTCTTTAACTCTTCTGCTTTCTGTATCTTGTGCATTGCATTCAGGTCTTTCAGGTTATCTTGATGTTTTGTCTCATAGTGCCATCTTAGATTAAATTCTGTAATTACAGCCACATTAGCTCCACAAATGAGACACACAGGTTTACCGGCAATGTCAGTAAACATATACTCAGCCTCCCATCGGTTTTTAAAGGCTCTATGTTCAGAATCACCTTTTCTCTTCGGCATCGTGTGGGCTAGCTTCGCAATAACTTGCAGCATCATAAGCTAGACTTGATTAACACAGTAAGTGTTCGGCAAGGCAGCTGAAGCGCTGCATTATGGGATCTGTAGTTTATTGTGTTACCAGCGCTTCATATCCCAGGGCCATTAATAACAATAATACAGTATATAAAATGATCTCGGGCGGATATAATTACACGCCGGGCGGATGTGGCCCGCCCTTGAGTTTGACACATATGGACTAAATAGAACTTGAAAAGATATATTTTTTCAAATGTGATCGCGCAATTCAGATCGAGTTGACGCACACTACATCGAGCCCGCGTGCTATTGTGGTTTTGCCTGCGTGCCTCAATAAGTTACCCTCCCCTCGCTCTTACTTTTTACCGTTCATCTAATGAATACACTGAGTATGGCTTTACCAAAACAATCATTGATCGCAAATAAAGTATCCATTATTCATAAAGCTTCAATTGGTGATCTGTCTTTCTGCGTTAACCGCATATTTTTTCATGCGTCTCAAACCAAGGGGATGCGAGGCTAAAATGAATCGAGAAGCGCGCGAACATACTCAGTGTACATCCCTCTCGGGAATCGAACCTCGGCGCTAGAGGCGAAGCCTCTACTATTGCGCCACGGTGTGTGGTTTGTCTATTTGAACGTAGCAGTGTAATTCGGTTTTTGTTCAGCACTCTTTGGAACTGTTGCTTTTGTCTGCGCACTGCGCCAGTTCACGTGAGCCGCTGAATATGGTTTTATATGTCACTCGATCGCTTCTAATTGTTTCGCTGCCTTCTTAATTATATAATGCATGTTTTCTTCAGCGCTTTTTGTAGCTCTTCCTGGTTTTCTACAAACTGCGTGATTACATGAGAGGCGTGATGATGTCACACGAAACTCCGCCCCCCACGGCTTTCGAGCTCAACTCCATTACAGTAAATGGAGAAAAATAGCTTCCAGTTATGACCATTATGCGTAGAATTTTGAAATGAAACCTGCCCAACCTTTGTAAGGAAGCTGTAAGGAATGAGCCTGCCAAATTTCAGCCTTCCACCCACACGGGAAGTTGGAGAATTAGTGATGAGTCAGTGAGTGAGTGAGTGAGTCAGTCAGTCAGTGAGTCAGTCAGTCAGTCAGTCAGTGAGGGCTTTGCCTTTTATTAGTATAGATTATCTTTACTTCTGCCTACTTCAAAGAAAAATAAACACCGCCAGAGCTCTGAGCTTGCTACCTTAGTTTAGGACAAGGGTGAGTAATGTCGGTCCTGTAGAGCCGCAGTGGCTGCAGGTTTTCATTCTAACCCAACGGCTTAATTAAAAAACAATACTTGCCAATCTCAGAGCTTTTTTTTTATTTTATGGCTTGTTAGTCTGCAATGTTAGGTTCTTGTATCATAGATTTTTTCATTTCCAAGGATATCATCCAAATGATTTGAAGCCTAAAAAGTATAATTTTCAGTCTGTCACATTTTTTTATTAAATCAAACAGTGCATGATAAACACACACAGATGAAAATAGAAACGAGCAAGATGGAGAACTGTGGGCTGCTTTGTCATTTACTGTACATCTTATTGCTAATAAGGAGCCATGAAAACAGTGAATGCAGCTGTTTAAGATTGAAATAAGCAAATAATTATGGGGAACCTTAACAAGCGAGACCACTAAAATGAAGCATCACTTAAGCAATAAGTGTATCACCAGCAATAATTGACTTCATATTAAAAAACTGGGTTGGAACAAAAACCTGCAGCCACTGCAGCCCTTCAGAATCGACGTTGCCCAGCCCTGGTTTAGGACGATGTCGACTCTAATGTCACATGCAAATGTCCTGGGCAGTGGTGTACAGGTGTAGCGCATGCAGTGATGTTATCTACAGTATGCACAAATGCTGAAACACAAATAAAACAATCTAAAGAAACCAAACCAAAATAGACATAGCACACAAACATGTGGAAGAACCTCCAGAACTCCTGCCACTTGTGTCTAGCCATTGTAAATTGTGTTTGGTGAAACTGAAGTATTCTTGCTTTCTTGTTATACAGCCAATCAGTTGTTCACAACTTACTCAAACGCCATAGGCCAGTGCATCAGATAAAGGTCCAGGTAGGCAAGTCCAAGGTCCTCCAGGGTCTTCCTGCATGCTGGTTCAACATCATCAGGGTGGTGTTTTGTGTTCCACAGTTTTGAGGTCATAAACAGTTCCTCTCTTGGGATGGACTGAAAAATAAATGAAAATTATTATGATTATAAATTCTGAAATAAAAGTACCCATTATTGTGGCATTCATTATAACATTGGCACAGGCCTGGCGCCAGGGGGAAAAATCTGAAAGTTAAAATGGAGCCATTCCAACTACCCAAGTGAAAGTTGTTAGATGAAAAACTCAAGGCAAGAATTGTAGGGAAGGGCAAAGTAAAAGTCAAAAGCAGGAAGACTAATAAGCTGACTGCCAACATAAAAGGGCAAAGTCAAAAATGAAACCTGACGCTAGACCCTACTTGAAATGAAACCTAACTGTCGTTAAACATCCATCGAGGGATAAACAGCTGCCAGATTTGTACCGTCATGTCTGTGATGTAATTGATGCGACAGTCACGCCACGTGGCACATCCAAATGTGTTGTGTAAACAAACTAACCCTTATTAAAATAAAACAACCACCATAGAAAGTGGCCCCCAAAAATAGAACAAAATAAACCAAAATGCACGTAAAAAACTATGTTCATTATTATAGCATATTACATAAAAATTGGAAATGTATTAATATTCTTTTGCATATTCTTTCCAGCGTTGAGTATTTCATGTCTCAATGACATACAGTGGTGTGAAAAACTATTTGCCCCCTTCCTGATTTCTTATTCTTTTGCATGTTTGTCACACAAAATGTTTCTGATCATCAAACACATTTAACCATTAGTCAAATATAACACAAGTAAACACAAAATGCAGTTTTTAAATGATGGTTTTTATTATTTAGGAGAAAAAATCCAAACCTACATGGCCCTGTGTGAAAAAGTAATTGCCCCTTGTTAAAAATAACCTAACTGTGGTGTATCACACCTGAGTTCAAATTCCGTAGCCACCCCCAGGCCTGATTACTGCCACACCTGTTTCAATCAAGAAATCACTTAAATAGGAGCTGCCTGACACAGAGAAGTAGACCAAAAGCACCTCAAAAGCTAGGCATCATGCCAAGATCCAAAGAAATTCAGGAACAAATGAGAACAGAAGTAATTGAGATCTATCAGTCTGGTAAAGGTTATAAAGCCATTTCTAAAGCTTTGGGACTCCAGTGAACCACAGTGAGAGCCATTATCCACAAATGGCAAAAACATGGAACAGTGGTGAACCTTCCCAGGAGTGGCCGGCCGACCAAAATTACCCCAAGAGCGCAGAGACGACTCATCCGAGAGGTCACAAAGACCCCAGGACAACGTCTAAAGAACTGCAGGCCTCACTTGCCTCAATTAAGGTCAGTGTTCACGACTCCACCATAAGAAAGAGACTGGGCAAAAATGGCCTGCATGGCAGATTTCCAAGACGCAAACCACTGTTAAGCAAAAGAACATTAGGGCTTGTCTCAATTTTGCTAAGAAACATCTCAATGATTGCCAAGACTTTGGGGAAAATACCTTGTGGACTGATGAGACAAAAGTTGAACTTTTGGAAGGCAAATGTCCCGTTACATCTGGCGTAAAAGGAACACAGCATTTCAGAAAAAGAACATCATACCAACAGTAAAATATGGTGGTGGTAGTGTGATGGTCTGGGGTTGTTTTGCTGCTTCAGGACCTGGAAGGCTTGCTGTGATAGATGGAACCATGAATTCTACTGTCTACCAAAAATCCTGAAGGAGAATGTCCGGCCATCTGTTCGTCAACTCAAGCTGAAGCGATCTTGGGTGCTGCAACAGGACAATGACCCAAAACACACCAGCAAATCCACCTCTGAATGGCTGAAGAAAAACAAAATGAAGACTTTGGAGTGGCCTAGTCAAAGTCCTGACCTGAATCCAATTGAGATGCTATGGCATGACCTTAAAAAGGCGGTTCATGCTAGAAAACCCTCAAATAAAGCTGAATTACAACAATTCTGTAAAGATGAGTGGGCCAAAATTCCTCCAGAGCGCTGTAAAAGACTCATTGCAAGTTATCGCAAACGCTTGATTGCAGTTATTGCTGCTAAGGGTGGCCCAACCAGTTATTAGGTTAAGGGGGCAATTACTTTTTCACACAGGGCCATGTAGGTTTGGATTTTTTCTCCCTAAATAATAAAAACCATTATTTAAAAACTGCATTTTGTGTTTACTTGTGTTATATTTGACTAATGGTTAAATGTGTTTGATGATCAGAAACATTTTGTGTGACAAACATGCAAAAGAATAAGAAATCAGGAAGGGGGCAAATAGTTTTTCACACCACTGTATCTTTTAATGATGTCCTTTGGTGTGTTGTCATCCAAGGTGATGACGGGTTGAAAACTACGGTAAATGTTGAGGCATTGATGGTGTTCCCCATTTAGTTATATTCGGCAAATGAAACAGCGCTCAGTGGCATGAATATAAAAGAAAATGTCGCCCTGTGCCATTCTAACAAAAAATTGCTGCCTATCAAGGCTTCTTCGGCTTGAAAGTAGTCGAATATCAGAAATGTAATGTGTTCTGTGTGGCGATTGCTGCTTGCTGCTTGCTGCTGCTGTCAGTTCAGGAGGAAGTCCCAGAAGCACACAGCGATTAACAGCGGGGTCGGTTTTAAGATGACATTTACGACGGCCTACTTTAATGATAAAGTAAACTACGAGGTTAAAGCCAAAATTTCCACTTTCATCACAAAATAGACATTTTCATTATGTCCTTATTTTTTTTCTCTGTGGCTCAAATACGCCACCGTACATTCTGATGGTATTGTAAAGGTGCAAAAAAAGAAAAAGCACAGAAGATAATATGGGAGACTTTTGAAATGTATCGTGTCTTTACTTTGGGGAGTATGCGACGCTTGAATATCAAAGCACCTTCATTTGTATGTCGGCATTTTGCTTCAGCACATCGAGCCATTCATCAAACATCGAAGCAGGCACATCAATCCTGGAGGATCCTAAAAGCGGCTGGAGTGGCAAGAAATTCAGGCTGGAATTTAGGGTTTGAATGTGGAAAGATATGATAATATTCCAGAATAAGACGATACGACTGTATTTGGATAAATGTATATTGTCGTACTTGAAAAAATATAAGATATCCCCTGAAAATAAGCCCTAGTGCATCTTTTGGAGCAAAAATGAATATAAGACCCGATCTTATTTTCGGAGAATTTCCTCGGAGGTGGAGCCCTTACCCCGACTCCACCTCTCACTTCCGGGCTGGACAGGTACGCCCACTTCCATGTGTAGAAGTTTATATATAAGATAACAGTAAAATATGTCTAATATTCTTTATGTGTGCATTTCTTGTAGAGTGTGATATTTCTTATATTAGAGCAGTTTAAGTTTTATATTTAGAGTTGTAATTTCCGTTTGATTCGGACATGTGGTGTATGCTGTATAACACTACGAGGTACTGTCAGCAGCAGTAATATTTATCTCTTTGTTTTCTGTACAGGTAGATTAATCTGTACATATATAGGAGAGTTGGGATCGGAGAGACTGTGTTTGTGTGTTTGTGAAGGGATTGAGAGTTAAGGCGGGTGGGGGAGTCACGTGATCATCTCCCCTCCCATTCACGTCATTTCATTCACTTCATTTCGCTCCGAAGCGGCGCTCCGCAGCTGACGCGGTCTTGCCGTTCTTTTTCCTTAGTGTTTAGTCCTTTCAACAACAACATTTATTTATATAGCACATTTTCATACAAAAAAATGTAGCTCAAAGTGCTTTCACCTTTACTAATTTACTGTTTAGTACACGCGGTACTTACACAGTCACTCATAAAAGGGGAGAAGACTCGGTGCAAGAAATGGGTATTGAAACTACGTTGGAAGACATGCAATCAATGAAGCCATTAAACGGATCTCAAGAGAGGTTTTCTAGGTTGGAGAAAAGCGCTTGGCTGCCAAAACCAGGCAATTAAACGAATCTCAACAAGAAACGACTTCTACGTTAGGAAAAAAATGATTCGCTGCCAAAATCAGGCGGTTAAACGAATCTAAAGAAGACAGGATTTCTAGATTGGGAAAAGGACGATTGGCTGCCAAAACCAGGCGGTTAAAAGAATCGGAAAACGACTGGACGTCTAGATTGGAAAAACCACGATCCGCTGCCGAAACTAGCTGGTTAAACGTGCAGTGAAGCGCGCCAGGTCTGCTAGTACTTTTATATTGTTTCCTTTTGCACTTTTAGCTTTTCCCAATTGCTGCATTAAACATGTTAAGTAAACGTCTCAGGTGTGGTAAAAGGGGAGTGAGCTTGAGCAGTCTGTCAAATTATACGCTGTGTATAAGAAGATAATAAGGACAGAACACGTTAGGTATGTCAGACTTGCTGGCTGCTATTGCTGATCTCATCCCTGGACCAGATCAGCTCATACAACTGAAAATTGCTGGAAATTTCAAATTTAATGACTTTTTGAATGACCTCCCAGCACAGTCACGTTCACCCCTTTCTGTGACAGCCAGAAGCCGTGCTGCCTGATTGAGCTGGTGGTGTATGAAGAGTTAAAAGGTATGGTGATTGCAAACACAATTCTGGCCTTTATTTCTTTTTTCCATTCTGTACAGTCTCTCTTCTCTTCTATTTGTGAGGTCTGTAACCCTCATGCTCCTTATTTCTTGTCGCTGCATTATTTAGGGCGGAGTGGTGGTTCTGTGTCTTAAGGCTCTGTGCTGGTATATGGATGTTTTCTGGTTCAAATCTCATTACTGCCAGAAGGAATCCTAGTCTGTTGGATCCATAAGCAAGGCCCTTAGCCCGAAAACTGCTCTGGGATACTGTACAGTGGTTGACCCTATGCTCTGACCCCCAAAGCTCATGCTAATGACATGCAAAAAGAATATCAAATCAAATATTACATGTAGGAAGTAAAAATCTTAGGTTTGAATACACAATGGGAGGTCAGAAAATCGAAGGTACATCTTATGAGAAGAATTTAGGAGTCATAGGAGACAAAGTCAGAGAGGCGAGATTGTGTTGGTTTGGATATGTGCAGAGAAGATATGCTGGGTATACTGGGATTAGGATGTTAAAGATAGAGCTGCCAGGCAAGAGAGAAAGAGGAAGGCCTAAGTGAAGGTTTATGGATGTGGTGAGAGAGGACATGCAGGTGATGGGTGTGACTCAATGTGGCACTTCAGAGCACCACATGTGTATGTAGTTGGTGACCAGAAGCATGAAATGCTGATAACTGAGCACATTATGTGAATCTCACTTCATCCAGAATATTATAAATTAAAATGAAAGATTAACTGTAGATCGGAAGTATTCTTTAGCAGTTTTGTGGATGCTAATGCAATAATTTTCTAACTTTAACGTCAGCGTTAAGTAGAAAATTGTTCTACAGAATCGACATTAGCATTGGTGACTTGTAAATGATTTTACTTCGTTATTAAGAGATGGTCCTATTTTTGCATTCCTGCTCGTTGAATTAATGGCAAGCATTCTGTGGGCCTATTTGCCTAATTAGTGTGGGAATTTAAAAGTCAATTAAGGTCTATTAGTGTTAATTAGCCTCATTGTTCGGAAGTTATTTTACACATGATGAAAGACGGGCTTTAATTAAAGAGTGTGTTTGTTTTAAAGCAAAGTAAACATCAAACTCACTCAAGCAGAGGATGAGCAAGGAAAGTCCTAAGTTTTAAATGAAACAGAAAGCCAACATCTTAGAGAAACTATCAGGAAATGTAACAAATAATTAAATAACCTTATGTCCTGAAACACACTCTACATGCACCTTAACAAAAGGATAAATGCCTAACCCTAACTTTAACCTCAATGTAACTGGGCTATGAGGCTAAAAGAGTCACTAACTGGTGCCCTGATGTTAAAGGTTGCCCCTGTCCTAATGTTTAACCCTATTCTTTAATTCTACCCCTAATTTTATATTGACTGTCCTGCCCTTGCCCATTATCCTAACCTTAACCCCACTGTAACTGGGTCCTGAGGTTAAAATCGTTAATTACCTAGTGCCCTGGTTTTAAGGTTACCCCTATCCGAATGTTGTATCCGTTTTCCTAATTTTAACCCTAATATTTGTTTAAAAACCAAATTTTAACTAATATTCCGAGCCCTGATGTTAAAATTCGTCTTCAGGTCCCATTTTTAAATAAAAACAATAATGTTTAATTGCTGTTTCATATAAGTTTTAGTATATTTTTAGCTGTGTTTATATAATGAGAGAACCCTAGTTTTAGTGTTCTTTTAATATCTATTTATCGTAGTGTTTAAATTTCTAATTTCTTCCAAATTTTATGTACTCTTTAATCTGACCAGTAGGGGGTGCTACATTTGAACCCGCTACTTTGGATTGGAATTTGTAAACAAAAATGAATGGAAAATTTTAGATATATTTTAATACTGATTTTTAGATAGATTTAGGACAGTTTTATGGGGTTTTAGAGTATGTTTTTAGAAATTTTATGGAATAGGTGCATATAAGCTTTAAATATACAATTTTATTTATGAAACTAGTGTACCCAGGCATTGGCATTCGGGCCAATATCCCCTACCCTAACACCTAACCCTATGTTTGTGTCCATCAGGTAGCAAGAGTTTAAAAAAATGTAAAAATGGGCAAGACCTGAAGAAGCATGCAGAAACAAACAGGATAATAAATATACCAAAGTCTCTAACAATAACAAAATTGGTCTTATCAGCCTATTCTATTGTCTAATGTTATACACCAGCAACAGCAGCTTGGTACGACTTTCTTGCAAATACTTGGGCAACATAAACAAGATTTATATCTGTAATGTGTCACGTATGGGCACCTGAGGATCTCCTTCATGGCTCAGCTAAGGTGCGTGCTACTATTCCAGAACGAAATGGGGGCGCTGTTACTAACTCTTTCGTCTCTTCCCTCAGAAGTATTTACTCAAAGCAGTTCTTGAGAACCACAGTCTCACTGAAGTCAGATGTGCAATATATACATTTTGAAACGTGTGAATTTTGTTTAAAACTGGGTGGGAACAATCAGTTGGCTCACTGAGTGTCTCATTTCTTTTTTTTTATTTTATTAATTTTATTGTAATCCATACAAAGCAATCAAGTTTTTACACAAAGCAAAATTGAGTTAAGAACAGATCGATCCCCACCCCTGAGAGAAAGAAAGCCAAACGGCGTGAAATTTAAGGCTTGTAAACATATCTAAATTAATAAATTCTCTGTGCTTTATAAACTTATTTTAAAATATTACTGATTAGATCCTGCCATGTTTTGAAGAAAGTCTGTACGGATCCTCTAACTGAGTATTTGATTTTTTCCAATTTCAAATAATATAACACATCGGTTTCCCACTGACTTAAAAGAGGAGAGTTTGGGTTCTTCCAGTTTATCAGAATAAGTCTGCGTGCCAAGAGTGTAGTGAATGCAATCACAATTTGTTTGTCCTTCTCCACTTTAAGCCCCTCTGGAAGAACACCAAACACAGCTGTTAATGGGTTAGGAGGGATTGTGAGTCCAAGGTAAATTAAATTTTTTGTCCAGAATAATGTTAATTTGGTGTAGGCCCAGAACATGTGACCCAGTGAGGCTGGGACTTGATTGCAGCGTTCGCAGGTTGGATCATACTCTGGAAACATTTTGGAGAGTTTTAGTCGAGACAGATGTGCTCGATATATAATTTTGAGTTGTATAATTGTATGCTTTGCATATGGAGCTCGAGTGAATTCTCTGCATTGCTACTTTCCACTCCTTTTCTGATATATTAATTGAGAGATCTTTTCCCAGTGTCCTCTTGGATCTTTGAAAGGAAGGGATTGTAAAATGATTTTATATATTGTAGAGATGGAGTCTAAGTCCTTAAGATTGAGCAATATTTTTTCCAGCATGGATGAGGGTGCAAGATGAGGAAAATCTGGAAGGTTCTGTTTAACAAAGTTCCTGATTTGAAGATAGTGAAAGAAATGTGTAGCTGGAATGTTAAATTTGGAATGTAATTGTTCATAGGATGCAAAGACGTTGTCTATATAAAGATCTCTAAGCAAGTTAATTCCAAATTTTTCCAGATATTAAAACTGCATATGTTTGTGAAGGTTGAAAGAGGTGGTTCTCTTGCAGAGGTGCCACAGATGGAAGCTTCTCCGTCTTAAAATTCTTTCTACATTGGCTCCAGATTCTAAGTGAGTGAAGCACAATTGGGTTATTAGTGTATTGCCATAACGTGTGTTTATTGGAGCAGAGCAAGGAATACAAAGAAGTACTGCAGGATTTTACTTCTATTGCGGTCCAAGCCTGTGTATGTTCTTCTGTTTGTGTCCAGGTTCTTATCGCCTGTATATTTGCCCCCCAGTAATAAAACTGGAAGTTAGGTAGAGCCATGCCACCTTCTGCCTTTTGTCTTTGTAGGGTCGCTCTTTTGATGCGTGGATGTTTTGAATTCCAAATAAATGAGGTTATTGTTGAATCTAATTGCCTAAAGAATGATTTATTAATGTATATTGGAATGTTTTGAAATAAAAAAAGGAGCTTAGGAAGAATATTCATCTTAACAGTGTTAATTCTTCCAGCTAGTGTGAGATGAAGGGTTGACCATCTATGCAAGTCTTGTTTAATTTTTTCCATGCAGACGGCGAAATTTTGTTGATAAAGAGCTTTATGTTTACTTGTGATGTTTACCCCGAGGTATTTAAACTGTTCTGCAATGATAAAAGGTAGGGTGTCTAATCTAATATTATATGCTTGAGAGTTCACTGGAAAGAGTACACTTTTATTCAGATTAATTCTGAGACCAGAGATCTTTCGAAATTCTGTGAATGCTGTGAGTGTCACATTTCTAAATCAACCCGGTGCCTCATGAAGGCGGAGCTCAAAGTTGGGGGCGGTGATTTTGAAGTGCAGAGATCAGGGCTGTTCTCGTTCATCTGGTCCAACAAACAACAAGCTTCTGATGATGATGAACTGTCAACACTCAAAGTCTCTCGTTCTCCTGGTCCAACAGACACTGTTTACAGTGAAAAAATCTTCTGGAAAGAACCCTATTAATTATATAAATGTGTGTTGTGTGTGTGAAGAGCACAATACATGTTTTAAAAATGAGCAACCTTGACATAACGTTGAAATATATAATGTTCATTTACTGCAGGTCCATTTTCATCACGTTCTTCCTCTAGTGCATATTAACAATAGCAGGTCTTTCTAGTAATGGTAGCTGCAGTTCTATGCAGGTACCATCTTAAGTAACAAAACGTTAGTGAGTCAATAACTATTTGTAATTATTTTGATTCAACATCATGGTTGAAAAATTACATAATGTCCATGTTTGCCATTTTTGAACATGCTGTCAATCTTTCATCCATCCATCCTCTTCCGCTTACCCGAGATCGGGTCGTGAGAGCAGCAGCTTGATCAGCGATGCCCAGACTTCCCTCTCCTCGGTCACTTTTTCTAGTTCTTCCGGGGAAATTCCAAGACGTTCCCAGGCCAGCCAGGAGACATAGTCCCTCCAGCGTGTCCTGGGTCTTCCCCGGGGCCTCCTCCTGGTTAGATGTGCCCAGAACACCTCACCAGGGAGGCGTCCAGGAGGCATCCTGATCAGATGCCCGAGCCACCTCATCTGACTCCTCTCGATGCGGAGGAGCAGCGTCTCTACTCTGAGCCCCTCCCGGATGACTGAGCTCCTCACCCTATCTTTAAGGGAAAGCCCAGACACCCTGCGGAGGGAACTCAATTCAGCCGATTGTATTCACAATCTCGTTCTTTCGGTCACTACCCACAGCTCATGACCATAGGTGAAGGTAGGAACGTAGATCAACTTATGGCTCAGCTCCTTTTTCACCACGACAGACCGATGCAGAGCCCACATTATTGCAGACGCCGCACCGATCCGCCTGTCGATCTCACGCTCCATTCTTCCCTCACTCGTGAACAAGACCCCGAGATACTTGAACTCCTCCACTTGGGGCAGGATCTCACCCCCAACCCTGAGAGGGCACTCCACCCTTTTCCGGCTGAGGACCATGGTCTCGGATTTGGAGGTGCTGATTCTCATCCCAGCCGCTTCACACTCAGCTGTGAACCGTTCCAGAGAGAGCTGAAGATCACGGCCTGATGAAGCAAACAGGACAACATCATCTGCAAAAAGCAGTGACCCAATCCTGCGTCCACCAAACCGGACCCCCTCAACACCCTGGCTGCACCTAGAAATTCTGTCCATGGAAATTATGAACAGAATCAGTGACAAAGGGCAGCCCTGGCAGAGTCCAACTCTCACTGGAAATGGGTTTGACTTATTGCCGGCAATGCAGACCAAGCTCTGACACCGGTTGTACAGAAACCGAACAGCTCTTATCAGTGGTCCGGTACCCCATATTCTCGGAGTACCCCCCACAGGATTCCCCGAGGGACACGGTCGAACGCCTTTTCCAAGTCAACAAAACACATGTAGACTGGCAAACTCCCATGCACCCTCCAGGACCCTGCTAAGGGTGTAGAGCTGGTCCACTGTTCCGCGACAAGGACAAAAACGACACTGTTCCTCCTGAATCCGAGGTTCGACTATCCCATGGACCCTCCACTCCAGGACCCCCGAATAGACTTTTTCAGGGAGGCTGAGGAGTGTGATCCCTCTGTAGTTGGAACACACCCTCCGGTCCCCCTTCTTAAAGAGGTGGACCACCACCCCGGTCTGCCCATCCAGAGGCACTGTCCCCGATGTCCATGCGATGTTGCAGAGGCGTGTCAACCAAGACAGTCGTAAAACATCCAGAGCATTGAGGATGTTAATCTTTCCCCATGAATTTATAATAACATCTGTCTCTATCAGTAGGGTGGAGTGATGGCTCTGAGGCTGGGGATCTGCACTGGCAATCGGAAGGCTGCCGGTTCGAATCCCGTAAATACCAATAGGGACTCTGCTCTGTTGGGCCCTTGAGCAAGGCCATTAACCTGCAATTGCTGAGCGCTTTGAGTAGTGAGAAAAGTAATGCAAAGAATTATTATTATTCCTTAGGTGTTTCATAAAATACCTTGCCAGGTCCTACTCTTTCCTTCAAGGCCTCTCCCACGTCCTTTTCATTTCCGTAGATAGCAGCACAATCAATGTGCCTGTACCCAGCATCCAGGGCGCACAGCACAGCTTCTCTAACCTGTATTGTACGAAACGAAATGGTTATCATAATAGTGCCCCCATCCAAAATGTCTTTAATAACAAGTATTTTTCAAATTAGACAGCACAACAACATGCAGTGAAATGTTTAGTTGCTGAACTTCAAAACTGTGCATTACAAGAATATTAAACACAATAAACAATAAACATCAATGTCTACAATGACAGAGACAGTGGAACGTGAAATGTATGTGCTCCACCTAATTCTTTCTACTACCTGCTCAGGAGTGGTCTTCCATGTCCCTAGGCCCACCATTGGCATCTTCATTCCAGATGATAAGGTCACAAATGTGCTGCTCATGTTCTTTGTGATGTTATTGTCAGCTCCCCTGTCATGGACATCAAGAAGAAATCAAATGAATAGAATTTTGAATCGATGCCCTTATTAATCAGGCTTCTTAGAGTAGGAAAACGGTCCTAACTGGGTCAAATATTTCAGAGTGACGGCCCTACTCTCAGGAGTAGGAGTAATAACATTGTATCAATATATTACGAATTTAGGAAACTACTTCTAACTTCATCTGGATGTAGGAGAGCTTCTGAGCTTCCCTAATTTGCTAGGAGCTGCCAGAAGATGGCGCTCAGGCAGAGATCGGCATTCATACATTGGGAAAGGCAGAATGTTTTGGAAAAGCAGGACTACAACAAACTTGTGAAAAGACATCAATTTGACTGAAATGGAATAATATTCGTAACAAGTCACACATTTGCTCCATCTACACGGAGAAGCCGTACACTGTTAGCTGAAATGAGAGTGTTGGCAACTTTCAGTTTTTTGGCCCCGGGGAAAATGCAGCTTGGCAGTGGTGATACTCTGGGTCTGTTACACCCAAACATTTCTCAAAATTTGCACCACATTTTGAAAGTCCTTACAACACGTGAGGTAACACAGAGATTCATACATTTCCGAACTTCTCCACGTGAGAGGATGTTAAGGCAGACTATTCATGCAAATCTGCACACACATAAATATCCTTTGCCTCAAGTGTGGAAGACCACGTACAGCATCTGGGAGCCGCAAGCGATATCACAGCATCAACACACAGGTGGTCATGGATGCAAACTGCACTGTAGTAGCCAGCATATTTCCCTGAAGATAGATGATTGAGAGGGAAATGTCACACACATACGCTGAGCTCAACTTTCCACAAACCCCTGGAACATTTGTGTTAAGCATTACAAGGCCGGGAAGGTCCAAGATGCCAGGTAGAGACTTCTGGGGCATTAGATGAATAGAGCCTCGGAGAATATAAGGGGGGGATCACAGAGAGGGTCTCGGCACAGTACGCTACAACACACTGGAGGAGTGACCACAACTTCAGAATCAGAGCAGGAATGGCTGTGGTTAGCGTCTGTATAAGTAGCGTTTCCTGTGGCCAGCGGGGAGGTGATGTTCCCAAAAGTACACTTAACTCTCATTATTTGTCAGTCTGTCCATCTCGTGCTCATTACAGTGTTATTCTTAATGTTTTAGACAAGTGACCAAAATTATGTGCTGCTTATTATTCTACCTTCTTACACGTTCCTACTTCTTCTTTTTCTTTGTCTTTGACTTTTATTATTATCTTCGTGGTAAAGCCTAAGCGTTTGTATCAGAAAACTCCGAAGGATCATCATGAGTTCCAAGGAAACTATAAAACAACTTCATGAGTGCCGTAAAATTGTGACATCATTCCTTCTCATCTCTGTAAGTGTAGGATGCTTCAGAACTACTTCACATGTCCTCCTTGTCCTAGAGAGACTTTTAGAGCAGTTCCTTGAAGTCATTCTGAGATGGTGTAAGAGCCATTTACTCGTTATTTGTGCATAGTCTATGGGAGGTTCTTACAAACCCCACAAAAGTTGAATTGAATTGGTATATTCTAACTATTTCTAGCCTCTCTGACTATACTTTAGTCTCAGTTAGTGCCCTGCCTTGCCGAGTGTAAGGCATGGTGGGCACACGGTTTTAAAATGTGCCTTACAGTTGTGCTTGAAAGTTTGTGAACCCTTTAGAATTTTCTATATTTCTATATAAATATGACCTAAAACATCATCAGATTTTCACTCAAGTCCTAAAAGTAGATAAAGAGAAACCAGTTAAACAAATGAGACAAAAATATTATACTTGGTCCTTTATTTATTGAGGAAAATTAATGAATATTACATATTTGAGAGTGACAAAAGTATGTGAACCTCTAGGATGATCAGTTAGTTTGAAGGTGAAATTCGAGTCAGGTGTTTTCAATCAATGGGATGACAATCAGGTGTAAGTGGGCACCCTGTGTTATTTAAAGAACAGGGATCTATCAAAGTCTGCTCTTCACAACTCATGTTTGAGGAAGTGTATCATGACACGAACAAAGAAGATTTCTGAGGACCTCACAAAAAGAGTTGTTGATGCTCATCAGGCTGGTAAAGGTTACAAAACCATCTCTAAAGAGTTTGGACTCCACCAACCCACAGTCAGACAGATTGTGTACAAATGGAGGAAATTCAAGACCATTGTTACCCTCCCCAGGAATGGTCGACCAACAAAGATCACTCCAAGAGCAAGGCGTGTAATAGTCGGCGAGGTCACAAAGGACCCCAGGGTAACTTCTAAGCAACTGAAGGCCTCTCTCACATTGGCTAATGTTCAGGTTCATGAGTCCACCATCAGGAGAACACTGAACAACAATGGCGTATATGGCAGGGTTGCAAGGAGAAAGCCACTGCTCTCCAAAAAAAACATTGCTGCTCGTCTGCAGTTTGCTAAAGATCACATGGACAAACCAGAAGGCTATTGGAAGAATGTTTTGTGGATGGATGAGACCAAAATAGAACTTTATGGTTTAAATGAAAAGCGTTATGTTTGGAGAAAGGAAAACACTGCAGTCCAGCATAAGAACCTTATCCCATCTGTGAAACATGGTGGTGGTAGTGTCAGGGTTTGGGCCTGTTTTGCTGCATCTGGGCCAGGACGGCTTGCCTTCATTGATGGAACAATGAATTATGAATTATATCAAAGAATTCTAAAGGAAAATGTCAGGACATCTGTCCATGAACTGTGTCTCACGAGAAGGTGGGTCATGCAGCAAGACAACGACCCTAAGCACACAAGTCGTTCTACCAAAGAATGGTTAAAGAAGAATAAAGTTAATATTTTGGAATGGCCAAGTCAAAGACCTAACCTTAATCCAAATTGAAATGTTGTGGAAGGACCTGAGGCGAGCAGTTCATGTGAGGAAACCCACCAACATCCCAGAGTTGAAGTTGTTCTGTACAGAGGAATGGGCTAAAATTCCTCCAAGCAGGAATGATCAGAAGTTACCGGAAACGTTTAGTTGCAGTTATTGGGGGGTCACACCAGATACTGAAAGCAAAGGTTCACATACTTTTGCCACTCACAAATATGTAATATTCGATCATTTTCCTTAATAAATAAATGACCAAGTATAATATTTTTGTCTCATTTGTTTAACTGGTATCTCTTTATCTACTTTTAGGACTTGAGTGAAAATCTGATGATGTTTTAGGTCATATTTATGCAGAAATATAGAAAACTATCCAACCCACGGCGTAGCATACGCCGCATAATCAGGCCGCTGTTTAAATGATTTTTAAGTACAGAGGAAAAAATAAACATTTGAAAAATTCGTAATTTAATAAACCACCAAGAAAAGTAACATTGCAACAATGCACGCTACGAACCAACATACAATTGTCCGTGACTGAAAACAGGAGGAGCACCGTCGCGCCTTCTCCTTCCAAAGCGAAGGACGGGGTTGAACGGCGCTCATTCAGTACGCACTGCCCGCTTATGTGCCCGCCCCAACTCCCTACCTGAGTCGCTGCCTGTGTACAGTCCACACGCACCTGTGAGTCACGTTGACTGTTAATTTTCCAAACACCGCCTCAGTCGGTTTCCACGTCGATTTTTCATTGTTCTTTGCGGTTCCGGCTGCTTTTTTATATATAATCCACCAAGTCACCCGACCATGGGGTTGGCGGTTTACAAAGGGTAGGGACGTAATCAGTGCGAGCGTATCACCCCGCACGTACTGGGAATTTCTCGTTCGTGGGGAACAATTGCAAGCCACGGTCTCCATCACGAATGGGGTTCAACGGCTTACGCACGGCTCCCCGCGCCGGGTAGACACACGTTGATCCATTCAGTGTAGCGCGCCTTGCAGTACCGGACATACAAGTGCATCACAGACCTGTTAATGCTCAATCTCACGTGGCTGAAAGCCACTTGTCCGTCTAAGAATTTGGACGCCGACTGCTGTTGGGTCGTGTAACTATTTGGCAGGTGGGAGTCTCATTCGTTTTCGGAAATAACCAGCCAAATCACTCTACCAACTAAGAACTGCCATGCACCACCACCCACAGAATCGAGAAAGAGCTATCAATCTGTCAATCCTCTCTGTGTCCGGGCCGGGTGAGGTTTCCTGTGTTGAGTCAAATGAAGTGAAAGGCTTCACACCTGGTGGTGCCCTTCCGTCAATTCCTTTAAGTTTCAGCTTTGTAACCATACTCCCCCCTGAACCCAAAGACTTTGGTTACCCGGTTGGCTGCCCTGTTGCGGGGCCTGCATTAGTGAAGCAGGTGAGACGGTAATGAAACAGAGGCACAAGGCTTATTGGTTTTTAAAGACTGCTTCCGTCATTGGGTTTTAACCAATGCACAGAACGAACCAACACACAATCATCCGTGTGGCGCGGAGGGTGGAACGGGAGGAAAGGAGAATGACGTCCATTCAGCTCCGTCCGTCATGCTAGTCTGCTGATTTCTCGTTCAGTATGCACTGCTTGCTCATGTGCCCACCTTCAACTCGTCACTCGAGTCGTTGTCGTCTTTGTACAGTCCAGATGCTCCTGTGACTCACGTAGACTTTTCATTGCTCTGTGCGGTTTTGGCTGCCTTTCTATATATAATCCACCAAGACACCCGACCACGGTGGGAGGGGGGTGTGTACAAAGTGCAGGAGCATCTAAGATGACGCATGTTTGACGCGGATGCGAATTGCTGTATGTAGCGTGTAAAACAGTTTGCCAGGGTGCACGCGGTCGTGCATCGTAACCGAAAACTTGTTTTTTAAAGACTGCTTACTTTATTGTGTTTTAACCTCAGTTGTAAAGGAATGTTTTAAGGATCCCATGGGATCCCCTCGCAAACCGTTTTACACGCTGCATATGGCGATTCACCTCCGCGAGAAACATGCCTCTATTAACAGTCAGTGTGGGTCGGAGCTGCATGTTGCCTCTACGACAGACGAATATAAATGACGCCATTTTTTCTGTGTCATCGCGTCTGAGTTGGTGGGCGTGGCTCTGCGAGTTGTCATCGTATCCAATGGTCTTGGAGTTGGTGGGCGTGGCTCCTAGGTGTCTAACTTGTCGGCGGCGTGATTTCCATGGTCGTCTTGCCTTAGTGAATTATATATATAGATTCTAAAGGGTTCACAAACTTTCAAGCACAACTGTACGTGCCCAGTAGCATGAAAGACAACGAGCTCTACTGAACGTGCAGCACCGTACATTTAGAGCGTACTGAAGATAAAGTAAAGTGTCCTTTAGTATAGAAAACAACTATAGTTTAGCAAGAAAAGGCTAAGTTTAGAGAAGAGCCATTTTTCTCATTTTTGCCTTTTACTCTACATGTGTAACTACCTCTTTTCTTTATTCTTGTGTGGACTGTTTGCTTTAAATTCTCACAAAATCTTTTAAAACACACTTTTGGATTGAGAGATTTCTTTCGGCACACGTTTGACCCCCGCTTGATCCTGCCTTACGCACCAGCAGCTACAGATGGTTTATAAATACGTGTGCACTGATTACTAGTCCACTAACGGGTGATCCTGATGATTTCCCTGTTCCGTCTCATGTCTGTGATCTGAATGCCAAGGGGTACAAGCTTGGACTGACTGATGTATGAGGGCCATGAAATGGAATTCTTATATTCTGCTTGGGGGGCATTTAACTTTTCTGAGAAATGTAATCAATATTTGTTCATGGTGGTGGAGCCATGCTTCTTCCTAGCTGCTAATAAGCAGCCACTTGAAGTGCTCTTGTGGCTGCTCATTGTAACATTCAGAAATAAAAGATAAGGCTTATGTACTGTACATTAACTCTTTCCAAAAAACGCTTTTCTGGAGAGCACATAAAGCAATGGTCTCACACATAAGTCAAGATAAAACATCAGCTGCTATGTGCTGTGGCTGCTGTTGGTGCATGCTCAGCATCTCTGGTGGCAGTGGCTGCGTGGGGACACCTCGTTGGTCAACAGGAATGCACGGTGGGCCAGCTGCCTGGTTGTCTTCGCACAGCAGGTGGCTGGTGGTGACGGTTGCAGTGTGACGCAATATGGTTTGTACCTCTTGTCATCATAAGTGGTGGTCCTCCCAGGCAAACACTGCTGTTGGTGCATCAGCTATACGAAAGTGTTCAGCACCACGATCAGCTGGGGACCGATCGAGATGATGCTGGTACCTCACTTTTGTTTTTGATATCCATCTCCAGATCACTTGCATCAAACTCGGAGTCCGACAGGTCAGTGTCCTATTCAACAAAATTACGTAAAAAGTCCATGGAGTATTTTGCTTTGCACATTCGCTTTGGTCTCTCGCCAGATGTCGGTGCCATTTTAGAGGTTGTATACTCTTCGCTACTCGTGCATGTGTAGGGAATCGAGATTCAATCATCAAGGCTAAGTCACTTTCCTTCTAGCAAAGAGAGTCAAACTAAAACATAAGGGTGAGTTTTGTTACAGTTTATAGCTGATTATCGTCCTCTACTCCTGAATTTTGACAAAAGTCAACATCAGCCCTGAAAGAGTTAAGATAACTCAACTATTGGCAAACTGAATGAGATGTTTTAAAAGCTCACTAATTTCTCATGTAGCATTTACAGTGAAACGAAAACGAGTTGTAATATAAAATATCTGGCTTACCTCTCACTGTTTGTCCTTCTGCTGATCTCAGTAGCCACTGACCCAGAATGTGAAACCAGCCGTTGTTATACTTGCCGAGGTAAGCAGTGAGATCTGTTAACGATAAGCTCAGGTCAGTTAAACAGTAAGGAACACATTGCTGTGGTGCTGTGAGCTCTGTCTTTCTCAGTGCAGCTGTAGTGTTTTATAATTCATTAATTTTTAAACCTACATACTCCAGTAGTGTCCAATAGGCTTTTGTTGGTCCATTCTACAGCTTATGTCCGCTGAAAAGTGATGACGTGAAAAGCCGTTGTTTCAGTACACCCGCATGCCATTGATACGTCGTCGAGTAAAGCAAAGAGAGTATGAAAAGAGATCAAGTGCTGCTTACTCTACAGAGAAATTCTAAAATGGCCTGGACACACTTGTTGGTACCCCTAGAAAAGATCACAAATAATTGGATTTGAGTGATTTTTCAAACTAGCTGTTTTCTTTCAATAGTATCACACACGTCTACAGTTGTGCAGTCAGCCATTCAGCTGATTTAATTGGAGAAAAGTCATCACTCTGCTGTTTGGTATCATGGTGTGTCCTACACTGGACATGGACCAGAGAAAGTAAAGGGGAGAGCTGTCTGCAGAGATCAGAAAGAAAACGATAGACAAGCATGTTAAAGACAAAGGCTGTAAGACCATCTCCAAGCATCTTGATGTTCCTGTGACAATAGTAGCAAATATTGTTAAGAAGTTCCAAGGGACTGTCGCCAACCTCTCTGGACGTGGCCACAAGAGTAAAATTTACCCCAGAATTAGAACATTAGAACACTCTGGACGAGAACAGGCCATTCAGCCCAACAAAGCTCACCAGTCCTGTCCACTTATTTCTTTTAAATAAATATCAAGTCGAGTTTTGAAAGTCCCTAAAGTTTTACTGTCCACCACACTACTTGGTCTCTTATTCCAAGTGTCTATCGTTCTTTGTGTAAAGAAAAACTTCCTAATGTTTGTGCGACATTTACCCTTAACAAGTTTCTAACTGTGTCCCCGTGTTCTTGATGAACTCATTTTAAAGTCACAGTCTTGATCCACTGGACTAATTCCCTTCATAATTTTAAACACTTCAATCATGTCACCTCTTAATCTCCTGAAGGCTCAGCTCTTTTAATCTTTCCTCATAACTCATCCCTTGTAGCCCCTGAATCAGCCCAGTTGCTCTTCTCTGGACCTTTTCTAGCGCTGCTGTGTCCTTTTTGTAGCCTGGACACTAAAACTGCACCCAGTACTCCAGATGAGGCCTCACCAGTGTGTTATAAAGCTGGAGCAGAACCTCCTGTGACTTGTACTCCACACATCAAGGCGCTATATAACATGACATTCTGTTAGCCTTCTTAATGGTCTCTGAACACTGTCTGGAAGTCGATAGCTTAGAGTCCACTACGACTCCTAAATCCTCCTCATAAGTTGTCATAAGACCTCCCATTGTGTATTCAAACCTAACATTTTTACTTCCTATGTGTAATACTTTACATTTACTGACATTAAATTTCATCTGCCACAAATCTCTCCAAGCCTGTATGCTGTCCAAGTCCTTCTGTAATGATATAATGGATTCCAAATTATCTGCTAATCCACCTATCTTGGTATCATCTGCAAACTTAACCAGCTTGTTACTTATATTCCTATCTAAATCATTTATATATATTAAAAATGGCAGCGGCCCTAGCACTGACCCCCGTGGATCCTTCTCTTAACATCGGCCAGTTCTGAAGAGGTTCCTCACACCATCACCCTCTGATTAGCAGAATTAATTAATTAGTAGAAGGATAGTGAGAATGGTAGACAAAAAGCCAAGGACAGCTTCCAAAGAGATATACAAGCTGAACTCCAAGGTCAAGGTCCATCAGTGTCTGATTGCACCATCCATCACTTTTTGAGTGACAGTCAGCTCAATGGAAGGAGGGCTGCATTTTTGGAAGAAAAGCATAAAAAAGCCAGACTGAAATTTGCATAAATGCATATTGACAAGCCATAATGTTTCTGGGAGAATGTCCTTTGGACAGATGAGACAAAACTGCAAGTCACATCAGCTCTGTGCACTGATGAAAAAATGAAGCTTTCAAAGAAAAAAACAGCAAACCCATTGTGAAACATGGAAGCAGCTCGGTCATCAAGACGTTCTGGAGCAAAATGTTCTGCCCAGCGTCAGAAAGCTCTGTCTCAGTCACATGTCATGAGTCCTCCAAAAGGATAAGGAGCAAAAAACACACAGCTAAAAGCACCAAATAATGGCTGAGAACAAAACATTGGACTCTTCTGAAGCGGTCTTCTGATTTGAATCAGTCAAGCATCTATGGAAAGAACTAAAACATGCTGTCTGGAGAAGACCCCCTTCAACTCTGACACAGCTGGAACAATTTGCTCAGGACGAGTGGGCCAAACAACCTGTAGACAGGTGCAGAAGTCTCATGGAGGGCTCCAGGAATCACTGGTTTGCAGTGATGGCCTCTAACAAAAGATGAGGTTAAGGGTTCTATCATTTGTGTCCACGCCATTTTCATTTGTGTTATTAATTTGAAATATTCTTTTGCATCAAAACTCTAAAGCAAAGTCTGATTTTTGTTAAATACAAAATTAACAATGATGGGTGACAATGACTTCTGACAGTGTCAAGTTCTTTCAGATACATTTGTGGGTTCTTCTTCTTTCATGGATTGTACCAATGAATTTGTTAACACCTGCCAGAGCCTAATCCAGCAGCATCGAGCACAAGGTGGGGAACAACTTTGAATGAAGTCCATTACAGGGTCCGGTCACACACACACACACACACACACAGCAGGGCAGCGTAAAGTCACCAGTTTACTAAATATTATATGAATTTAACTGACCGTCTATTACAGAGCTCATCTTTTTGTTACAGAAGGTTATCTATCTATCTATCTATCTATCTATCTATCTATCTATCTATCTATCTTCCTATAGTGCCTTTCACATCCATCTATCTATCTATCTATCTATCTATCATCTATCTATCTATCTATCTATCTATCTATCTATCTATCTATCTATCTATCTATCTATCTATTTATATAGTGCCTATCTATCTATCTATCTATCTATCTATCTATCTATCTATCTATCTATCTATCTATTATATAGTGCCTTACATATCTATCTATCTATCTATCCTATAGTGCCTTTCACATCTATCTATCTATCTATCTATCTATCTATCTATCTATCTATCTATCTATCTATCTATTGTGCCTTTTCAATCAGTCAGTCAATCTATTTATTGTGGTCAGTAGAGGGTGTTACTGAGCCACAAACCCCGCAGACACAGCAGCGCCAACATGGTGCCAGGTTCAATTTTTTTTTAATTTACAAACTACAGTACCTTATAACAGGTCCCTCCTTCCAGCCAACAGATTACAAATCAGTACAATTCTCTTTCCACACTCCTTTCACTCATTCCACACAAGCCTTGTCCTCCTCCTCCTGACTCGCACTCCCTGGTTGCAGTGAGGTGGCTTCTTGTATGCTAGACCAGTGAGTACTTCTGGTGCCACAGCATTGCACAAGCCAAAGCACTTCCAGGTTACATGGAAGTTCCATAAAGCAGGAAGGTCTTCTCTTGGCAGTGGCACCCAAGGAACATGACAGGGCTCTCCTTCTACAGTACAAATTCCATAAGGTGCCCTCCAGGCACAGGAGCTCTCCCTTCATGACGTGCAGTCCACAGGCTCTTGCCCAAATCAGTTTTCTCCAATTAACCAGTGACTTCTCTTTTACGGCTGTGCCCACTATGAGCTTGTAAGAATCCCCCTCAATATCTTGTGTGTACAAAGTAGTGTGGTATACCGGTTCCCTTTAACCTTGGGTGAGAGGAGCAAGGTGGCGCCAGATGTTGTGTATGAATGGACAAAGCTGTTGGGTGCACATGTCTCTGCAGAAGACCTGAGCGGCCGAACCGGTCACCAAAGATACCAACGGTCCTTTTTAGGACCACTCTGCTGGATCAACTTTTGTTTGTTCTATTCTAGGCATTAATAAATGCGGATGGGAGGCATGTCTGCATATTTACTGCATAAAATGGGAAATAAAGATCAAAGAAATTCAGAAAATATTGCATTGCAAGCAAAAGAAGATGACAAAGTAAGTTTACACCTAAACAGGATCGTTTTCCACAGGCCAGCAGACTTTGAAGTGACTCACTGGATTCAGCCTTGACTGCTGTTCTCAGTTCTCGGTAAGCACAGCCTGTTAGCTTCAATAAGTATGTTGTGTAGGACACCTGAAGTGATTCACATTCATAACAGAAGTGCCGCAAGGAAAATCAAGGCCACTAGGCAACGTGAATGTCGACTCTCTAGTGACAGCTGGAAACCATTAAGTGCTGCGGAGCCTGGCATGAAATTGAATTCTGTGACATTGGTGTTTGTCAAAGTTGACAGTAAGACAACATAACCTTCATTTACCTGTTAAGCTAAACACTTCACACTGGGTCTTTCATTTGGTTGTGATTAACAGGCATGAATCGTCTGCTTTCAGTGAGCGTACTATTAGATCAGGCAAAGCCAGCCTTCACTTTAAGACCACCCTACCTACTCGATGAAGTTATTTGGTTTACGGCGAAAGCCACTTAGACATGCCAATGTTTTGGCACAGCCAGGGTTGTTGCTCTGGCTCAAGCTTATTTGTGGTCACTGAATCCTTTTGTTATTATTTAAAAATAATGTTATTAATTCTGTTTTTGGTTTTCTTTTATCTTTGTACGTATGTAATCTTACTAGTTTGTAACAGCTGACTCACTCTCCCAAACCGGCAACCAAGACCAGTGGCCTGGCAAGTTCAGGATGTTAGACCTGACAAGCCGCACTTCTTCCAAATAAACTTCCCCCAATCAATGATTAAAATTAAGCTAGAAAACAAACAGTCTGCAAAATAATAAAGGGAGTATATCTCTGTATTATAAAAAAAATCTTGGGAGAGAGACTAGGGAGACGAGACGTGATCTTCTCGGAAGACAATTTGACGTCCCGCGAGGCAAGGAATTGAGACAACATTTAAAACAAGTCCACGGACATCTAAACTAGCAGTTGTTGGGATGCTTTTGGCAGACAGACAACATGTGCTCCCAGCTCATAAAACAACGACATGCGACAAGCAGAACACGCAACTCGCCAACAGCAGCAAGCCAGCAGATGATCTGACGACATCTCCTTAGCATGCGTTCAGCCAACACCCCCTTCACAACGCAAGCAGCGTTATGCATCCTGCGAAAACGAGATTTACTAAAGTATTGTTTTTACAAACGTTTTAAAACAAAAGTGAAAATAATGCATATGTAACAATTCCCATGAAATTAACAATCTCTTTAAATTGTATATCCGGTAAACCAAACCCGGGGGTGGGCAAGCGAAGTGAGCAGGGGGTGGAGCCCCCTAGTTTTGATAAAGAAAGAGATGAGCAAACTCCAAACAATATATATATATATCATACCCCAACCAACCCCGACATAACATACAACCCCAAAAGTGTCCGGTGGAAAGTAATAATAAAAAGAAAAAGTGCAGTGCAAAGTTAATAGACAACACAAACTCTTCCTTGACTCCACACTGCACACAAACTCAATAAAACACACAGAAAGTACAAAACGCATATTAAAGTCCAGAAGATTTAACAGAAAATGGATAACGTTGGTGAACCTGGTTCGGCTGGAAACAAAATTGTCCACGGAAGAAAACGATGCCTCACTCCTCTCCCCAAACAACAAGAAACAGTCTCACCGTGTTAATCCTCGGTACATGGTGTGATCCAGAACCCCGGGGTTTTGCGGTGCAAAGCTGTTGTTGTCGGGCGTTGAAAGTGGCAGGTAGACAAAGGTGTGAATGATTTGAAGTGGTCTCTGTAGCGGAATGGCGGTCTAGTTTTTTTCTTTCTGTCCTTTCGTTTTAAATAGCGAATGATCAGATGCAGGTGATGGAATCGACAGGACCAATTATCATGAGGGACCACGGTTCCACAGTGTTATCCTTCCCCCCCATTGTTTCCAGGAGAGCATATTTACATAGATACACACTGACTGTGTAGACAGAAAAAACACGCCAAAAGACGGGACTCAGCACAAAATACATTTACGATGACATTAATCATGTAGCACCACTACAAGTTTCATTGATGCATTGTTTATCAATTTAGTTGTTATATTTAGTGCTCAATATGTACTAAGTGATTTTTTGCAATCTGCCCTGCTTCCTGTATGTGTAGCCAAAAGAGGCAGGGCCACCTAAATAGCTAGCTGGGGTCCTGGCCGGTCCCTGCAGTATTTCATCTTTATTTTGAAACCTGTTGTTGAGTATTTTAATTCTTTTTGTTCTTAAGTTCTCTGGTTTGGACTTTTCACTTTTGTGCTTATTGGATCTTTATGCTAAAAAAAATGATAAAAACCATTTTTATCTCATGATGTGGATTTTTTTTTAGATTTCTCAGCTTCTTCTTGGCCACTAAAAATAATGTATAAAGTCAGTTGTCGTTACTTGCAAGAATTAGGTTCCTGAAAAACCCAGCAGATATCAAAAACCAGAAATATTACAGCATTGATCCTATGGAAAAAATGGGATTTGGTTCTGTCGGGATGCTGGCTTCAGGGTCGGACCACCAGGGTAGGCTTGGTAAAGATACTTCCACTGGTTCACCTGCCAGAGCCTTGTTAAGACTTTGACTTCCTCTATAGTTGGGTTTGTCTTCTATGCAGTCTTCCTTTGTGACGGCAGCGGGGCCTATCCGAGGTCCTGACTAAACCGTCCAATCGGTGGTGTCTATGTGGGACATAATTAGTGCAAGCTTATGACCTGCACTTACTGGGAATTTCTCGTTTGTGGAGAACAATTGCAAGCCCCAGCCTCCATGACAAATTGGGTTCAACGACTTACCCACGCTTTTCAAAGCTGGGAAAACATGTTGCTTTAGTCAGTGTTGCGCATCAGGCACCATAGACCTGTTATTCCCCAATTTCACATTTCACTGCTACACGATAGGCCAATCAGAATTTCTTCTCTACTGTGTATGGCTGCAAATAGGCCTGAATGTTGCAAAATGGATCATACAAATTCTTGGATTTAGCAAGGATTTAAATTATATCATTTTAGAGATCAAAAAACTATAATATTCAGGTTGGATTTCTAATTTAAAATATTTTTGAAGATGTTATTTTTCCTCCTTTTAACATATAAAGCATTAAATGGCCAAGGTCCGGCTTACTTGTCTGAACTTATCACGACTTACAAACCTGAGCGCACATTAAGATCTCAAGATGTCGGTCTGCTTAGGATTCCAAGGATTAATAAAATAACAGTGGGAGGTCGAGCTTTCAGTTACAGGGCCCCTAAACTGTGGAATGGTCTGCCTGCTACTATAAGAGATGCCCCTTCGGTCTCAGCCTTTAAATCCCGGCTGAAGACTCACTACTTCAGTTTAGCATATCCTGACTAGAGCTGCTGATTAACTGTACAGACTGCATCTCTGTTGTTAGTCATTAGCACTAAAACTGAAGTAACATGACAGTTAGAATTGAATACTAACCCTCACCTATTTTGTTTCTGTTCTCAGTACTCAAATGTGGCAATTGGTGCCACTGCCAAGTTGTTGTGCCTGCCTATGGTAAAGTCATCCCTGATGGAGGATCGCAGGAATCATGGGAAAGAGGGGTCCTTTAATCAGATTGGCTGGCCCAGCACTGTTTTAGCCGTGGAATGGCCAAATGGGGGAGGCAGCTTGATGGATGAGGTCTGCAGGACTCTAAAAATATCCAAATCTTATTACGTGATATCATCTACTGTTATATTCTGCTCCGTACTTCTAAAATTTTTATTATTATGCTGTATAAAGGATTTGTTCTGTTCTGTGTATTGCATTGTATTGACCCCCTTCTTTTAACACCCACTGCACACCCAACCTACCTGGAAAGGGGTCTCTCTTTGAACTGCCTGTCCTGAGGTCTCTTCCATTTTTCCCTACAAGGTTTTTATTGGGAGGTTTTCCTTGTCTTCTTAGAGAGTCAAGGCTGGGGGGCTGTCAAGAGGCAGGGCCTGTTAAAGCCCATTGCGGCACTTCCTGTGTGATTTTAGGCTATACAAAAATAAACTGTATTGTATTGTATTGTATTATTTTTGAAGTACTTCTTGCCACTGTGCTTATTTGTTTTTATTATGGGCGACGCCATTGTTTGCTGTTTGTGATACAGGGTTTCCAGGCATTTGTTAATCAACATGACCGGAATTGTGCAATGTATGATGTCCTTAATGTTGTATTAACTGTTAAAAGTGCAGTCAGTCCAAAAAAAAAATTAAAAGAGCGAGGAACAGGAGCAAGAATGGAGTCAAAGGGCAAAGCGAGGGACAAAACCAAAAGAGAGAAACATCAGAGCGAAATTATAAACTGAAAATCAAAGTCAAGGGACAGAGCTCTGTTTCAAAACAGTGGGAATCAAAACTCAAAGTAAGACGTATGCTAAATTTGGACTGGTCTCTTCTGGTGACTATTTTAGGGTGATCTGCATACTGATGTCACAAACAGCATGACCCTGGTGCATCATGGGAAATCCCCATTGGAATGGACAGCCTAAAACTCGAATAATTGCATAGCCATCACCAAAACAAAATGGTGCCGGAAAAGACGCCAATGTAAACTTCCACACTGGAGCTCTAAACAAAATTTTGATCGCAGAATTGGATTCTTTGAGTGTTAAAAGCACCAAAACGACACAGAGATGAGTTTTCTAGCTTCGGAAGAAACCCAAGAAAATTTTAAAAGAAGCTCAAATCATAGCAAATGTCCCTGTATGAAGTCAGTGTCATACGCTTCCCGATTGTTCTGGTTTGCGGATACATCAAAACTAAATAAAACCCTTGCGGTATTATTACTTAAAGCTTTCTACGGTTATGAATTTTTTCCTGTTCTTCAGCTTTGACTCACAGCTTGCATTTTGGCTGTGGCTTTGTGAAATATTCAGTTACTGACTCTTTCACTATGTTTCCTAATCTTTGATTTTGACTCATGTCCCATCCTCCTGTTTATGACCTTTTGCTACTTATTACTATTATGATCCATCTTCTGATTCAACTTTACTTTAACCTGCCAACACCCTGTACAGTCAAACATTTTTGCTCTTTTTTTGACTTTCCTTGCTTTTTTGTTCTTTTGGATCATCTAAGGAATGTTGTTTAGTTTTCTTGTGCCAGGGGTTTCTCGCAGTTTCCCCTCTCTTGTTTTAATATTTGGGATTTAAAAACCTAAACCCAATTTTGGGCCTGTGTAGGCCACAAAGCCTGTTGTTTGAGTTAGAGATTGGCTGCCTGGGGTGAGGACTATTCCTGGGGTGCAAACCTGAAACAAGGTTGTCCTGGCCTTTTGTGTTAATTTTTGAAGAGCTGTGCCTATATTTATCAAGCTGGAAAACGGTCCTAAGTGGCTCAAAAATTTCAGAGTGATTCAAATTTGCAAATTTGAATATAAGCCTACTACTCCTAACTTCACCAGAATTTAAAAGTGGTGTCAACATTATACCGTGGGTTGCTTCTCAGCAGCAGGGACTGAGAGACTAGTCAGGGTTGAGGGAAAGCTGAACAGAGAAACGCACAGAGAAATCCTTCATGAAAACCTGCTCCAGAAAACTCTGGACCTCTGAGTGGGCCCAATGGTTCACCTTCTAACAGGAGGCAGGTCACTCCAAATTTTCCACTTGGCCTGATTTATGTCCTGTTCTAACTTTATGGCAACTCCATTCCGGCCAGGTAAGAGAACACAACATGCAGTGTCTTCACAAACTATTCAGGCCCCTTCTGCTGTTTGCACATTTTGTTATGTTGCAGCCTTGTGCTATAATCATTTAAATTATTATTTTTTCTTCATCAAGCAACACTCAGTACCCATGAATGACAAAGCAAAAATGGTATTTTAAGATATTTAGCAAAAGTATTAAAAATATAAAACTGAAATATCAAATTGACACAAGTATTCAGGCCCTTTGCTAAAACACTTGAAGTGCGGCTCAGGTGTATCCAATTCAATTGACCGTCGTTGAGATGTTTCTACACCTTGTTTGGAGTCCACCTGTCGTTAATTCAATTCATTAGGCCTGGAGAGACACACATGCCTGTCTGAAGAAGGTCCCACAATTGAAGATGCGTATCAGAACACAAACCAAGCCATGAGGTTGAAGAAACTGCCTGCAGAGCTTAGTGACAGGATTGTGTTGAGGCTCAGATCTGGAGAAGGCTACAGAAAAAAAAAAATCCTGCAGCACTGAAGACTCCCAAAAGCACACGGGTCTCCATAATTCTTAAGTGAAAGAAGTTTGTATCAAATACAGCTCTTCCTAGAGCTGGCTACTCCACCAAAATGATCAGTCAAGTGAAAAAGGTAAGAGAGGTGACCAAGACCCCAAGTCCCAGAGAACCTGCGTGGAGATGGGGCTACCACTGCAACACGCTGCTAATCTGGACTTTATAGGAAGGTGGTCAGACAACACATGAAAGCTAACCTTCAGATTATGAGAAACCAGATTCTCTGGTCTGATGAAGCCAAGACTGAACTCTTTAATTCTAGGTGTCACGTTTGGAAGAAACCAGGAAACTTTCATCCCCTGCACAATTCAGTTCCAGGGGTTGAGTCATGGTAGTGCTGTCAGGTTGTTTTTCAGCAGCAAGGACTTGATGACTAGACAGGGTTAAAGATAAGCTAAATAGAGCAAAGTACAAAGATACATGTAATGAAAACCTGCTACAGAGCTCTGTAGACCTCAAACCGGGCCAAAGGTTTACTTTCCGACAGGGCAATGGCCCCAGGCACAAAGAAAAGACAACACAGAAAGGGCTTTTGAACATCTCTCTGAATGTTCTTGAGTGGCCAGGCCAGAACTCAGACTTGAACCCAATCAAACATCTCTGGAGAGACCTGAAAAGAGCCGTTCATCGATGGTCTCCATCCAGCCTCACAGAGCTTGAGAGGAACTGCAGAGAAGAATGGCCGAGAATCCTCAAATCCAGGTGTGTAAAGCTTGTGGTGTTGGACCCAAGAAGGTTCCCGGCTAGAATGGCATGGCAGAGGGACTTCAGCAAAGTACTGACTTGAGGGACTGAATACTTGTGTCAATTTCAGCTTTTTAGAACTTCTAGAATCCTGCTTTCACTTTGTCATTCTGAGGTACTAAGTGTTGTTTAATGAGGGAAAAAATGAATTTAAATGATTTTAGCACAAGGCTGCAACATAACAAAATGTGTAAAAAACTGAAGGGGTCTGCATACTTTCTGAAGGCACCATAATAATTTTGTTTCTTTCCTTTTTGACATGGAAATTATGTTGATTTTAAAAGTCATTTCATTTTTAAAGTGATTGAGATTACGGGTTTGATAATTGCATATGTGGATTGTGAGCTTCTGGTGATGAGGTTGAATGACTGCTGTATGGATGTATTTTTGTTTTAAATAAACAGAATGTTTTTAAAAGTACTCTTTTGCATTTATTATTTTTTTCCTGTCAGTACATGCCTACCATTTGTACTTTCTCGTATATACATAGTAGTATAGGAATTGTGAAAAAAACTGACCTCGAGATTTTGATGAATCCTGACGTTTTAGACCTTCCTGAGTCCGAAAATAGCATTTTTGAAATTCTGTCTGTTTGTGTGTCTTTGTGTAACTTGAAAATGCTTTGACCTCGGTCACCTGCTTTATATCAAAAACTATGGAATCCTATCAGCTTTTGGGTCACTTCTGGCAGCTGGAAATGGTACTTTAACTGAATACTTTTGTGAATTTTCAAGTAAACGATGGTTATAATTACAAATAGACAATTCATATTTTGTATAGATATTTATAATACTAAAAAACAAACAGATAGGAAATTTGAGAAAAAGTACTCAACTGGAAGTAGGATTTTATTTACACAACCATCTGAATTTTTGTATCATGGAAATATAAATGTGTCTTCTTCTTCTTCTTCTTTCGGCTGCTCCCATTAGGGGTTGCCACAGCGGATCATCTTCTTCTATATCTTTCTGTCCTCTGCATCTTGTTCTGTCACACCCATCACCTGCATGTCCTCTCTCACCACATCCATAAACCTTCTCTTAGGTCTTCCTCTTTTCCTCTTGCCTGGCAGCTCTATCCTTAGCATCCTTCTCCCAATATACTCAGCATCTCTCCTCAGCACATGTCCAAACCAACGCAATCTCACCTCTCTGACTTTGTCTCCCAACCGTCCAACTTGAGCTGACCCTCTAATGTCCTCATTTCTAATCCTATCCATCCTCGTCACACCCAATGCAAATCTTAGCATTTTTAACTCTGCCACCTCCAGCTCTGTCTCCTGTTTTCTGGTCAGTGCCACCGTCTCCAACCCATATAACATAGCTGGTCTCACTACCGTCCTGTAGACCTTCCCTTTCACTCTTGCTGATATCTTTCTGTCACAAATCATTCCTGACACTCTTCTCCACCCATTCCACCCTGCCTGCACTCTCTTTTTCACTTCTCTTCTACAATCCCCATTACTCTGTACTAATATAATATAAATATATAAAATATAAATGTGTACACTATATTAAAAACTGTATTCAATATAACGCATATTCTTTCAATAACCAATATTAATTTTATTTTCATTTATATATCATCAGTTTAACAATAACGTGTAAACATTGAACATGCCATGTAAATATTAAGATGTAATGGGAACAATAAGCTGCTACGTCTCTGTTGTGTTCCTGGTAATACATTTAATTTTATATATTTTTTTATTTCCGCCATCATTATCATAATTAAATGTAGGTAAATGCAGTTTTATCTGTAGCAATATATTGCAACAAATATTATCAAACCAGTACCGGCGCACCACACGTTATCCACTCGACTTGAGCCTTCCTAGTTTTCCTCCTCTTTCTCTGTACGTTGAACATTTGTTTGCTCAGAGGTTGATGCGCTTGCTCCTTCCTGAGCGGCTCTTCTTTTCTCCACCCTAGCAGCCCGCTGCTTCTCTTCTTTCGTCGGCATCTTTTCACATTAAAACTGATTAAGTCAGTGTTTGTGTTGTAATTACTTAGTACCTTTTTTTTTTTTAATTTTTCACTTAAGCTGGCACTTACGTCTTCAATCTGCCTCAAGAATGAGTTAAGATTTGAAGAGGTAGGAGAAGTGACGGCGAAGGTGGTAGGGATGAGAATGGCGCCGCACTGCCGCCCTGCTGGCTGCTGCTGAAAGTTGATTCTACTATAAAATAAAATAAAAATAAAAAGAGGAATAACCTTGGAGGTCAATCATCACCCTGAAAGAGGACAATAGACGTCTCGTAGTATATGTGCACCAAATTTCAGGTCAATGGTTCAAACCAGCGCTCCTCAACCTTTAAGTATTTGCGACCCGAGTTTTCATAATAGTTTTAATCGCGCCCCCCCTAACATTTTTTAAAAATTTAGATGCATATTTTATTATACCTACTTAACTTTTATCGACATTTATCTAACTCTATATTTATTGTTCTAGTATCAGAATGTAGTTTAAGTTAATTTGTTTTGCTTTCAACAGATGTTTTTTTTTCATATTTTTGATTCTCGTTTTCTTTTTCACATCTTTGCGCCCCTTTTTGTTACTTCGCGCCCCCCAAGGGGGGCCCGCCCACAGGTTGAGGACCACTGGTTCAAACAGTTTGCGAGCGTCAGGTGATTTAAAATCCTGGACAGACAGGCGGACAGCCATGGTAGCAGATTATATAAGAAGATACTAACACTTTTTCTAGGTGACTGTAACTCTTTTTACTTTTCACGTAATCCAAGTAATACTTATGTAACATTGAAGAAATTCCACCACTGTTTTCGACCTCCCTAAGTGCAAAGATATATTTTTTTTATGATAAATCGAGGTAAATGATTGTGTATCCTGTGGTGGGTTGGCACCCTGCCCGGGATTGGTTCCTGCCTTGCGCCCTGTGTTGGCTGGGATTGGCTCCAGCAGACCCCCGTGACCCTGTGTTCGGATTCAGCGGGTTGGAAAATGATGGATGGATGATTGTGTATCAGTATTGTCAATTGGTTATGATGAGAAACAAAGCGATATAATAGTTGAGAAAAATTGCACAACTGGAAGTGGTTCTGATGACCTTCTCCTGTAGCTCAGGACAGTAATCTCTCCTCGAGGTAGGTGAAAATCCGCGAAGTAGAAACCATATGTTTGTATGGTTATTCTTATATATTTTAAGCCCTTATAAACTCTCCCACACTGTTAACATTATTAGAGCCCTCTAGACATGAAATAACACCCTTTAGTCAAAAGTTTAAACTGTCCTCCATGACAAGACAGAGATGACAGTTCTTTCTCACAATTAAAAGAATGCAAATATATCTTCTTCTCTTCAGGAGCAGAGAATTTCAGAGGGAGAGAGCGCTCGCAAAGAAAAGCAAACAATCAAAAAATCAATACTTGTGCTTTTAAGTTTGCCGCGGCATTTTTTAGAGGAGCGTTAGTATCTTCCAAGCAAACAGCCTCTGTGCAAACAGCCCCTCTGCTCACATCTCCTCCGTCAGGCGCAGAGAACGTCAGAGAGAGAGAGAGATTAAAGCAACAATCAAAAAATCAATACGTGTGCTTTTGTGCTTTTAAATATGACGAGCACCGCAATAAAGCGGTATTTTTTTAGAGGAGCGTCAGTATCTTTTAAGCAAACAGCCCCTCCATCAGGCGCAGAGAATGTCAGAGAGGGTGAGAGAGAGGCAGAGACAAGCAAACAATCAAGCACAGCGGGATGCATATCTTATAGCATTGAGGAGTTTTAGTTAATATGTAATACATGCTCTGATTGGGTAGCTTCTAAGCCATCCGCCAATAGCGTCCCTTGTATGAAATCAACTGGGCAATCAAACTGAGGAAGCATGTACTTTAAATTAAAAGACCCATTGTCCGCAGAAATCAGCGAACCAGCGAAAAATCTGTGATATATATTTAGATGTGCTTACATTTAAAATCCGCGATAGAGTGAAGCCGCAAAAGTCGAAGCGCGATATAGCGAGGGATTACTGTATACGAGAAAGTCGAGGGGAGCACATTCCCGATTTTTTAGATCTGATGTCAGAATTGCTCAGATGGGTTTTTTGATTTGGCATTGAATTTATTTGACCAGGAGTGACTGTTTAATTCCATTATAGAGCCCACCCTGTCAGGTATCAGGATAGAAACGGTCAGGGTTAGCTTACACTCCATCACCATGGCCGGGGATCACAAATTGTCCAAACCGGACCACTAAAACTGGGTGAACACTCAGCGTACACACATAACAGTAGTACCAGTAATACAATACAGTGACAGTCGTAAAGTCGTGGGCCATGGAGACACAGCACCGTCCCCCCGATTGTCACTGATGTCCCCTCAGCAGCTTTGCCCTCCTGCTTCTCACGTGTCTGCAGATGCCGTCCTTTGTTGAACTTTGACATAAGTTAAGAGTGTGTGTGAGGGTCTAACACACAGATGGTTACATTTTAGCCCCAAGTAAACCTTTTGTCGCTGCTTCCTAGTTAATGTTCTGTATGGGTCTGAAACTCAGTGCCCTGGTAAAATAAAAGTAGGAAACGGGTTAGACCAATGGCCACAATAAACTACAGGAATTAAAGTCTTTTAACAATGCCTTCATCTTGTTTAACGCTAGATGTGGACACCTTGGTTGTAAACCATTGCAGCGGATTCAGAAAGTATCTGCATACTGTATTGTGTGGAAGAGTTCATTTTAAATGGGAACATTTGTTATTTCTGACCTTCAATCTACACTCAATAACCCCTAATGACAAAGTTTAAACATGTGTTCACAAACGTTTACAAACGTATTCAAAATCAAAACCTGAAAGAGTGTTCAGACTCTTTGCTGTGTCACTCCATTATTGTGCTCAAGTGTATCCTGTTTGCTTTCATTCTCCTTGAGATGAGTTCTAAACTTTATTGGAGTCTACCTGTGGCAAACCGACTTGACTGGACATCTCGTCGTGTGTAGAAGGTCCGCAATTAACACTGCATGTCAGGACAAATAAAAAAAAAAAAAAAAAACGAGGAAAGAAGTCCAAGGGGATCTCTGTAGGCCTCCGTGATCAAATTGGGGTCGGGCACAGATCAGGGCAGGAGTATGCAATAATATCTAAAGGATTGAGTGTTCCCAGGAGAGCGGTGTGGTATAGCGGGTCCGCGGCTTCAAAAAAAATAGGGCCAGGTTTTAATCCGTTAAGCCGTGTCACTCTCCGTGGGCGCGATTGTACCACCGCGGGGAGTTAATGAGGTAGTTGGGGCGAGTCGCACCTGCATGTGCGGGTGCGATGGTTCTCAATTGCCTCATTGGCTTCCTGCGGCGTGTGATTAAGGCGTTGAGCCCATGGACACGTGTGTGTGTGTGTGTGTGTATATACGAGCCGGCACAAAAGGGGGAGAGGAATCAAAGAAAAGGAAAAAGATGGAAAGGAAAGAGGTTAAAAGACGTTAAAGGCAGTCTTGGAAGGACGATCTGGCCATCAGGAAGGAGGAAGCAGAATGAGCTGGGGCCCCGCCAAAGAGCGTTGGCTGTAGCGCTCTAGGGGGCTAGTTCGCCCCACTGAATGTTCGGGTGGAGTGTGGCGAGCAAGTCAGGTGCCCTCCCTAAGCTTCCGAGGTGCGACCAAGTGAGTGTGAAGGAAGAAGGGAGGACAGCCGACCTCAGACGGTCTGGCCATGATGCCTCGAGGCAGCCAAGATGGAGGTCGGCTGAAAGGAGTTCATGGCTGCTGAGTCTCCGCTGACTACGTGAGCAATGGGTGAGCCGGGGAGAATGAGAAGGCAGTGGGCTGAGATCGGGAGGAGTTAGCCTGCATTTTTAACCTCTGATTTTTAACAGATTTATTTATTGATTTTTTTTTTAGCTCCACTTTTCACTGGATATTTATGGATTTACAGTATATATGTACTGTTTTTAGAACTCTGCACAATTACACTTGTTGGTTTTACTTTTGCGTTGACCGTTTTTTAATAAAAGCACTTTTTCCACCATTCTCTGGCATCATCAGTGAATTGTCCTCATTTGTCAGCTCATCTCAGTCATAACTATCGACGGTGTTGGTTCAGCAGACTCCCATGTGGGAAGAGGGAGTCTGCAGGGGACCGGCATCGTCACAAGCAGTGACTTCAATCGTTGTGAAATGGAAGAAGTTTGAAACCTCCAGGACTGTAAGGCCAAACTGAGTAACCAGACAAGAAGGGCCTTGGTCAGGGAGGTCAGGAATCTCCCTCCTACGCTCTCAAAGTGTTTTAAATTGTCATAAGCCTTTCATTCACTTAAACCACTCTACCATAAACCCTGATGAATGGAGTGCTGCTGACATGGTGAGCCTTATGACAGGTTCTCCCATCTCAGCAGAGCCCTTCTGGAGTTCTGCTAGAGTGACCATTGGGTTTTTAGTCACCTCCTTGATCAGGGCCCTTCTTGCCTGCTTACTCAGTTTGGCCGGAAATTCAACTACTGGTTCCAAACTACTGCCATTCCACAATTACTGAGGTTCCTGAGATCACTCAAAGCTTTAGAAATGCTTTTGTCCCCTTGCCCTGGTCTGTGCCTCACTACAATTTGAGGTCTACAGAGAGCTCCTTGGACTTCATGGTTTGGTTTTTGTCCTGACATGCAGTTTGAATTGTAAGACCCTATGTACACAAATACACATGTGCTTTTCTAAATGATATCCAGTCAGTTCAACATGCCACAGGTGGACTTTGGAAATTAAGGAGAAGTGCAGTTAAAAGTGAAGCCAGGGAGCAAAGAGTTGTGGGACTCTGGAACAAACTACAGCATCATGGAGTTGAAGCAGAAACCTGGACAACCTTTAAGCTACTGTTTTAACTAAGCAAATAAGCTTGATGGACTGAATGGTCTTCCCTTGTTTGTCAAATGTCGTATGTCCTTAAGACTCCAAGTCAGTGCTGGACACACTTCATGGAGAATTCAAGCAAACAGGATGCAGCTGAGCACAATTTGGAGTTCCGCATCAAATGGCCAAAAAATGAAATTTTCTCCATTTAAAATGAAATCTACAAAACAACAAGGTGTGTAGAAAGTGAAGAGGTCTGAATAACTTCTAAAACCACTGTAGATAGGCAGATGTGAAAGGCACTATATAACATTTATAGATAGCTAGGAGAGAACTTGCCTGGATGAGGTCAGCTTCTTTTATCTTAGACCTGGGAGTACTTACAATTCTAGGACATAGCCCATTGGAAGCTCTTCTGAGTCAAGTGGAAGCTCACACAGTTGGGATCACGGATCAATGCGGCACCCCCTTGCAGCGACCCATGGAACCAGATATGGCAGGTGTTTGTACAGGTAATGTCAACCAGGGATGCTGACACCTAGCTGTCAGGGCAGCATGTAGCCTTGAAAGGTTGTCTCCCCCTGTCCTTACATCACACTGGCCCCACGGCCGGGTATTCTTCCATGGTTCAAACCTGCTGGGACACTAGGATGCCCACTCTGCACTGGCATCTTCTGTCACCCCCTGGCTAAGGCAGGGAACACCCTGCCATTATTCTTGTTTATTTGCCACCTAGGCTTTTCAGGCCATCCATTACAATATATAGATAGACAGATAGATAGGTAGAAAAGGCACTATATAAAGAGATAGATACATAGATAGATAGGCGGGCACTATATAATAGATAGGCACTATATAATAGATAGATAGATAGAAAAGGCACTTTATGATAGATAGATAGTTAGATAGATAGATAAATAGAGAGATAGATAAATAGATAGAGAGGCACTATATAATAGATAGATAGATAGATAACGCACTATATAATAGATAGATAGATAGAAAAGGCACTTTATGATAGACAGATAGATAGATAGATAGATAGAAAAGGCACTTTATGATAGATAGATAGATAGATAGATAGAAAAGGCACTTTATGATAGATAGATAGATAGATAGATAGATAAGGCACTGTATGATAGATAGATAAGGCACTGTATGATAGATAGATAGATAGATAGACAAGGCACTATATAATAGATACAGTAGATAGATATGTAAGGCACTATATAATAGATAGATCGATAGATGCAAAGGGCACTACTGTATATGATAGATAGATAGGTAGGAAAGGACTTGTAGAAGGTACTGTAGTTAGTAACCATTCATCCTGAAGAAATCAGCAGAGGTTACAGTAGAATTAAAATGACATGGAAGATTGTAACAAAAAAGAGTCAGGTTGATATAAAGTGCAAACTACAACTCAGTACCCTTCAGAAAGTAAATGATCAACACCACACTGGCATTAGGAGGACCCGTTACAGAAAGCAATGGCTGCTGACAGAAATGGCCTCACGTGGTGCTCTCTGTGGCGGTGCACTTTAAACAGTTTTTTAATGAAGTGGCTCCTCTGTGTAGTAAGAACGGCATGCAGAGTTTGAGTGTCATAAAATAATTTGACCGGTTACATTAAATACAAGCTCTTCTGACTTTCTCCTGGCTGCATTTCTTTTTCATGTGAAAAGTTAAGTACACCCCCTGTTTCTGTTTTTTTTAAACATATGTGGACATTTCAAGATTTGGTCTTCATTCTCCCCGTGTCTGCGTGGGTTTCCTCCCACGGTACAAAGACATGCAGGTTAGGTGCATTGGCGATTCTAAATTGTGCTTGGTGTGTGGGTGTGTGTGTGTGTGTGTGCCCTGCGGTGGGCTGGCGCCCTGCTTGGGATTTGTTTCCTGCCTTGCTCCCTGTGTTGGCTGGGATTGGCTCCAGCAGACCCCCGTAACCCTGTAGTTAGGATATAGCAGGTTGGATAATGGATGGATGGATGGATCTTCATTTAAGCCATATCTATAATATTACATGTGACATGCCAGATTTACATGTTGTAGTGCATCATATAAGTTAAATAAACATAAATGTATTTTTTTCATGTAGAGAGAATAAGTCCACCTGTACATTTGCTACAAAATCAAATCCCTCAAATTTGAATCTGATGCTCCAGACGAGGTGCACACCATTCAAGAGGACCTTGTCTGAACCCGTCTCGTTTAAACCTCAGACGTTTAGTTTGGTTTGCTCTTTGTTGTTGGTGTGTGTGTGTTATCACCATGCCAAGACTGAAAAAGCTCTGTGAGGCCTTCAGAAAGAACTTTATAAATGCCTCTGAGTCTGGGAAGAATTTAAAAAGATCTCCAAGCAGTCGGAAATCAACAATTCCACTGTTCAGAAGATCATCTACAAGTCAAACAACTGGCAGCTTGTTTGATCAGAATGTCCCAAGAGCAGAATGCAAGATGCCAAAAGAATTCTCTAAGATCCCCAGAATTTCATCCCAGGTCCTCCAGGTAGCTCTTTGCCTCTGTTGATGTTAACATGCATGAGTCTACCATTAGAAAGAATCTGCACAAATTAAATTGACATGGGAGGAGAGTCAGGGAGAAACCTCAGCTGTGCAAGAAAAATATAAGACTAATGTTTGTCCGTGAACAGTGTGGAAGACACCCGGAACACAGACAGAGACGGACTCAATGTCCCAAAACACACACACGTTTATTGTGCACCAAACAGCCCAAACTCACAGTCCTTTGCTTTCCTTTTTCTTCTCTCTTCCTTTGCCGCCACCACTCCTCTCCGGCAAGCTCTGTCCTCTGCCACCCGACTCTGGCTCCCTGAATGGAGTATGTGTGTGTGTCATCCATTCAGTCGTTTCCGACCTTTGGCGATTCTATAAGCTAGCTCTCTCCACGCTTTTCAATCTTGCACAGCTTCTTTGAGCTGTGTTATGCTCATGCCCGTGTCTGCTCTGATGGTGTTAAGCCAACGAGTCCGCTGGCGGCCGGGTCTTCTTTTGCAGCTTACCATCCCTAGCATGACCGATTTTTTTAGCGAATTTGATCGCATTATATGGCAGAAATAGGTCAGTTCGAGTCTAGTGATTTTCCCGTCTAACGAGATGTCTGGCTTTATGCGCTCTAGCACTTTTTTGTTTGTTACGCTTGCTATCCATGGAATGCGGAGTAGCACCAAACTTTAGTAGCTTTCTGGAATGGAGTAAGGTGGCCCCTATTATACTGTGCCCAGAAGTGCTCCAGGTGCTTCCCGATCAACTTCCGGCCTTGCACTTTTCGAAGGATGTCTAGAGATATTTTATGACCACTTAGAATCAGGACCTCGGTTTTACGTCTCATCTGAAGGACACCAACACTTTTACAGCATGGTGTCCCCATCGCTGCACTGGGACATGGGGATACACACAAAGAGACCACAGGGTAAGCGCCCCCTGCTGGTCACACCAACACCTCTTCCACCAGCAACCCCAGCTTTTCCTAGTTGGTCTCCCACCCAAGTACTGGCGGGGCCTGAACAGGCTTACAGCTCTTCTGAAGTGCATGTGCTATGGCTGCCGTGGTCTGCGAATTATTACTTAACCCTTTTCAAACAGGTGTGGTGAACCTTGTCAATGTTGAGTTTGTTCCAAGAGTCTTTTTCAGTTGATCAATGTCAAAAAGACCAAGTGAAATCCACTGGGATTCAATGTTGTATGACAAGAACATGTGAGAACTTCACCTCCTTTTTATAGGCACAGTCCACTCTTAAAAATGCTGGTTCTCTGATGGTTCTTTACTGGGCCCTCAGGCCATCCTCATGAAGCTTGTTTCTGATTGTTCGGTTAGAGACGTTCACACCAGTGGCCTGCCTGGTGGAGGTCATTTTGTAGGCTCTGGCAGTGCTCATCCTCTTCCTAAATGCCCAAAGGAGCAGATACCGGTCAGACCTGCTGATGGGTTAAGGACCTTCTACAAGGGGCTCTGTCTAGCTCTCCTAGAGTGACTGTCTGTCTCCTGGAATCTCCTCCATGTCCTTGAGACTGTGCTGGGAGACGCAGCAAACCTTCTGGCAATGGCAGGTATTGATGTGCCATTCTGGAGAAGTTGGACTACCTGTGCCACCTCTGTAGGGTCCAGGTATGGTCTCATGCTACCAGTAGTGACACTGACCATAACCAAATGCAAAACTTGTGACAAAACAGATGAGGTGGGACAAATTTCAGTGCCCTCCACCTGTGAAACCATTCATTCCTGTTTTGGGGGTCGTCTCATTGCTGCCCCTCTTGTTAATTCCATGAACACCAAAGCAGCTGAAACTGATTAACATGCCCCTCTGCTACTTAACTGACCAGATCAATAGCCCACAAGTTTCACTGACTTAATGCTATACTCTCATTAAAAAGCGGTCCTTTCATTTTTTTGAGCAGTGTACTGTATATTCGTTTCAGAAATGGTATAATGCCATTTTAGCATGCATAGTCATCTTTTTCTGCATTGCAAGAGAAGCACTCACTCATTTACATTTTAATAAACAGAAAATGCCTTTTTGAAAAGCCCTGGTCACTTGAAGCGACCATTAGGGTAATCGCAGGTTTTGCGGACCCCTCGCCCAGCAGGATGAGCTATATTTGGATGTGCACTAAAAAAAAAATGGAAAAGCAGAAAAAGGAACAGAAAGTCTATCATTATTTTGGTCAGCCAGCCTTCTAATAATAGCCCGTCGGAATGGGATTCTTTCGGTAACCTTGGCAACATAATAGCGCGGCTTGTGCTCGTGGATGTTCGCGGCTTGGCGCGATGTTCCGTTTCGCTGTGTTCCACTTCACCAAACAAAGGCTCTGAAGTTGAAAGGCACGTCTGTCACACGAGGCAGCAAGGAGCCTTCACACAGACACGGGAGGCCGCGGCACCGCCATCAAAGAGCTCGGGGGCTGCAGAGGATTCTGGGAGAGATTCCAGTCATTTTTCTTAATCCCCTGAATGTGCACTGAATTGAAATATGAATTTGCCCTGGTGCTCGATGGTGCTGGAAGAAGAGCCGGTGAGATAATTGATGGCAAATAACGCTGAGGCTTTCTACTTAGCGCTGATTATACTCCCGTCCAAAACAGTGGCTCCGATTGCAAGGTGAGGTCATCAGAAACGAGTGAGTGAAATGGAAAGACTTAAAGGAATCTTCTTCTTCTTTCGGCTGCTCCCGTTAGGGGTCGCCACAGCCGATCATCTTCTTCCATATCTTTCTGTCCTCTCCATCTTGCTCTGTCACACCCATCACCTGCATGTCCTCTCTCACCACATCCATAAACCTTCCCTTTGGCCTTCCTCTTTTCCTCTTGCCTGGCAGCTCTATCCTTAACATCCGTCTCCCAATATACCCACCATCTCTCCTCTGCACATGTCCAAACCAACACAATCTCGCCTCTCTGACTCTGTCTCCCAACCGTCCAACTTGAGCTGACCCTCTAATGTCCTCATTTCTAATTCTGTCCATCCTCATCACACACAATGCAAATCTTAGCATCTTTAACTCTGCCACCTCCAGCTCTGTCTCCTGCTTTCTGGTCAGTGCCACCGTCTCCAGCCCATATAACACAGCTGGTCTCACTACCGTCCTGTAGACCTTCCCTTTCACTCTTGCTGATACCCGTCTGTCATAAATTACTCCTGACACTCTTCTCCACCCATGCCTGCATTCTCTTCTTCACTTCTCTTCCACAATCCCCATTACTCTGTACTGTTGATCCCAAGTATTTAAACTCATCCACTTTCACCAACTCTACTTCTTGCATCCTCACCATTCCACTGAACTCCCTCTTATTCAAACACATGTATTCTGTCTTGTTCCTGCTGACCTTCACTCCTCTCCTCTCTAGATTATATTTCCACCTCTCCAGGGTCTCCTCAACCTGCTCCCTACTATCGCTACAGATCACAATGTCATCACACTTAAAGGAATACTCCACCCATATTACTTACCGTACGTCCATCCATCCATCCATTATCCAACCCGCTACATCCTAACTACAGGGTCATGGGGGTCTGCTGGAGCCACCCACAGAAAATCTGAAATCTGAAAAAAGTCTCTTAGCTCTTATTTTGAGATTGTCACTCATGGAAATTAAGTAGATGCCCTAATTCAGTGTTTCTTAAACTTTTTTTCCTCACGACTCCATCTTGCCCTTCTTAGTGTCTTCAAGACCCAGTCCATGATGATCGCCAGATCGGGGGGAATGGGGCTGAGGCAGGGTCCCCCTTGAAGAATCGCCACAGACAGTCATAGCATTTCCTCGTTTGGAGAATTGCTGCTGACAATGTCCCCCTTGGAAGCCCCCTTGGAGAATTGTCGAAGACATTCATAGCTCCCGGAGAATCACTGAAGACAATCAGGGAAGAGTGGCGGCTCTGTCAGGGCCGTTCTTAGCAGGTTGGAGGGCCCTACGCGGTTCAGAAATGTGTAGGTCCCGGATGTACAGGCCCCGGATGGGGGGGAGGGTGTCCGGGTGGGCGGACCCCCCTGTAGCTCAGGAAGGTGTTCTAATAAAACATCAGGTAAAAGAACAATAAAATTTAGGATGATGAGAGTATAATGACACACGACGTGAGGGACTGGCACAGACAGCTGCAGTGCCAGGGGCATGACAGGGGCCCCAGGACCACAGCCCGACATCAAAAAAAAAAACTTGTAAGTTGGGGTCGGGCTGGGGGGCCTCTCGCGGTCGGACCCTACGCGGATGGGTAGTTCACAGATGCCTAAGAACATCCCTGGCTCTGTGGCTAAGGATCTGCACTGGTATCTGGTTAGTTGCTGGTTCAAATCCTGTTACTGCCAGAAGGGATCCTACTCCATTGGACCATTGAGCAAAGCACTTAACCTGAAAATTACTCTGGAGTGTTCCACAATGGCTGACTCTGTGCTCTGACCTTCAAAGGTCTTGTAAACTGACAATTTCCCATCAGAGATTAATATAGTGTACCAAAAAAAAAAATCATAGCATTTCTCCCCTTGGGGCTGAGGCAGGGTCCCCCTTTGAGAATCTCCACAGACAATCATAGCATGTCCCTCCTTGGAGAATCACCGAAGACAAGCAGAGCAGAGTGGTGGCCCTGTGGATCTGCGCTGGTATCTGGTTGGTTGCTGGTTCAAATCCCATTACTGCCAGAAGGGATCCTACTCCATTGGACCATTGAGCAAGGTACTTAACGTGAAAACTGCTCCAGGGATGCTGTACAATGACTGACCCTGTGCTCTGACTTCCAAAGGTTGTACAAAAAGACAGTTTCCCCTTAGGGATTACTTTAGTGTACCAAAAAAATAGCATAGCATTTCCCACCTTGGGACTGGGGCCGGGTCCCCCTTGGAGAATCACTGAAGACTATCATGGCATTTGACCCTTTGGAGGATCACGTCCAACAATCATAGCATGTCCGTCCCCCCTTGGAGAATCGCCGCCGACGGTCACAGTGGAGTGATGTCGTTTACTTAAACTGCCCACGGTGACCCGTCACGAGACTCTTCACTTGTGGGGAGTGTCTGGTAACATGACATGCATGTAGCTGTGAAACATGGAGTTTGAATGACTATAGCTAAGTTGTGACACGCTTGGCAGAGACGGCGGGCGGTAGGTCTGTAAAAAAAAAAATCGGAGCCCTACCAAAGCTCAAAAATAGTCAATTCACCCCCCCCCCAAAAAAAAATAGCCTAGCAATTGGTGTAGACAAAATGCCACGACAGCATCAAGAGCAAAAGGATTAGGTACATACCATTGGTCCCCCTCAGAGATATTCCAGAATGGATATATACCATCATATAATTTATAATAATAAAGTACATATACAAGTGCAAATAGCAAAATCGATTGGTGAAAAGCATGTTAACAAGGTGGTGGTTGGGGGTTTGAAAAATTGCCCAAAATGCTTTGTTTTTAGAAATGTAGCCCAAAAGTCAACAACCTGGGAAAGCTTACAGTATTTTATTCCCGCGGACGCCAATCGAAAAATAGCCCAACTGGGCAGGAAGCCCAGGGATGTGGCAATACAGCGTAGTGATTTGGACTGGTAGTGTAGGTGAGGCGAGGGCTTGAGGACAAGCTGGCACAGAGGTGTCAGTGAGAGAGCTGGCTAATTAAGTACACACGTGCAGTAGCCATTCCCACATTGGCAGCTCCGGGCATTAGTCTACATGGCGTTTAGAGGATCCGAGTGCAGGGTGAAAGTGGAGGAATTACAAATGGAAGAGAAAAGAAGTCATTGTGTCCAAAAGCTGGTGGGAGAACCGGAATGTGAAAGTGCTGGTCGGCTGGAAGCGAGCGAGGTGATGGACCAAGCCATACATATGTCTCTTATATGCCATTTGGTATGGGATTTTAAAAAAGCAGTGTTAATGTTTGTGATGTGCCATCATTTGGAATGATCAATGCAATGCATTTTATTCCTACAAATGTTTGGAGTGAAAGATACACAAAAAGGGTCAGGTCAGGTTGGGGAGCATGCACTGGTATAGCATATTGCTGTTCCCACCACCTAACGAAACAGATCGAGTTCCTGGTTGGCAACCCCCCAGGCAGATATGCAGTCCAGTCCCACCCTTTGGAAATGACCCTCTATCTGCTGTCCTCAACAATGAGTATCCTGTGAGCCGGAATCAACCTCAGGGAATCGCGCCACATGGCCGTAACTGACGCTCCCTCACAATGCAGGTCATGTGCCTCATTTGGGACTGCATGAGCAACACAAAGTCAAACCAGTGGTACCCAAGGATTCTCTGAAGAGACACAGTACTGAAGGGAGTCCAATCTTCATCTCAGGTCACTGGATAGCGTCAATGTCTCGCAACTATATAGCAAGACAGGAAACACCCGGACCCTAAAGACTTGGACCTTCGTTCTTTTGCATAGATATCGGGAGCGCCACATACCCCTTTCCAGTGACCTCATGACCCCCCATGCTCTCCCAATCCATCTACTGACTTCATAGGAAGAGTCACCAGAGACATGAATGTTGCTGCCGAGGTAAGTAAACCTCTCGATGAGGTCGACACTCTCTCCACAGCCAGACACACTGCTGATGGCCGTACTCAAGAGGCCTGGATGTTGGTTATCAGGACACTCAGACTCCTCTCTCTGTCTCTCGAGCGCCCCGATCTGAGCCTCCGCTGATTCATCAGAGTGATACACAAACACACACAATTATTTATAGTAACTGTGATGCACCATCTGTTGGAGTGAGAAATACAATGCATATTATTACTACAGATGTACCATCTGCTGGAATGAAACAGACATAGCAACTGGCACAGACACTCATTTGTAGTAATAAAATGCATTAGGCTTAGGCAGTCAAAATTTAATGTCAGCAAATGTAAAGTATTAAATGTAGGAAGTAAAAATGTGAAGTTTGAATACACAATGGGAGGTCTGAGAATCAAGAGTACACCTTATGAGAAGAATTTAGGAGTCATAGTGGACTCTAAGCTATCGACTTCCAGTGTTCAGAAGCCATTAAGAAGGCTAACAGAATGTCAGATTATATAGCGCCTTGATGTGTGGAGTACAAGTCACAGGAGGTTCTGATCAAGCTTTATAAAACACTGGTGAGACCTCATCTGGAGTACTGGGTGCAGTTTTGGTCTCCAGGCTACAAAAAGGACATAACAGCACTAGAAAAGGTCCAGAGAAGAGCGACCAGGCTGATTCAGGGGCTACGTGGGATGAGTTATGAGGAAAGATTAAAAGAGCTGAGCCTTCAGGAGATTAAGAGGAGACCTGACTGAAGTGTTTCAAATTATGAGTTTAGTGCAGTAGATCCAGGCTGTGACTTCATCAATGAGTTCATCAAGAACACGGGAACACAGATCGGGACGCTTGTTAAAGCCAAATGTTACATAAACTTTAAAACGTTTTTTTCTTCAAGATTGAAATACAAATAGAGATAAAACAAAAAAAGGCAAAAGGCACATCAGTGCACACCCAGCACAGGCACACACCTTGTGGAATGCTAGGTGCCATTAAGGCCCTGGCTTAACTTAAAAAAACATCACAAACACACCGAAATTGCGTCGATTCAGCAGATTCCAAGCAGGAGGATGATTGGTTTATCAGTTGGGCCTCATTTTGAATTTTCAATTTGCGGTAAAAGGTCCGATTGCCGGCAATCCAGCGGTTAGTAAAGATGCATTTTTATTGAAGGGTCAGTCCCAGCTGTCCGACTCCAGTTTCTGTTACATAAAACAACACAAATGCGTCAAACAGACACGGGACTTTCAAAGGAATATTTTGGCCTCCCCTTTGTTTTTATGTTAACATGGATGGCGCTCACATTCAGAGAGGAGGTCTCTTTTTATATTCTCAAGTTATTCAAGGCCATAGGCCAGACCCAAGTATTCCTCGGACAGAAAGCGTTTGTGCCGTGAGGTCCACGTCATCCCATGTTGGGATACCCGATTAGATGACGGCATACGGGTGACCTCGAAGTGAATGGAAACACGACAGAGACGCACCGAAGGGAAAAATGAAGAAAGCCTTTTTTTTTTTTTTTTTTGGAAAATGCAGAATTAACAACAAATGTCCTTTTATTTGGCTGCATGTTAATTTATGTACCCCACAGCTTCTGGTAAGGACAGGCACGATGGAAATTTAAAAATTCTAAACCATTTGTTTCAATGAGTTTAACATCTGAGACTGAAACCCTGTTCAGATATTTTTGCATTAAAACTTTTTTTGTTCTTTTTAAAACAAACCTCCATAGAAATACAGAAATGACAGTTAATAAAGCGTCACTCCCCCCCGCCGCCCCCACCCCCAATAAAGCTTCTTTACATAATTTATCATCAGTAAAAACACTCCACTTCATATTAGCGTGTTGTATAAATTAAGGGGTTTACACAGTAAATTCAGTTAGTTTTGGATAAAGTACATCCAGCTGCTTGAGTTCAGGGATTATTCGACATTCGGCGAGGGGCTGTCTCTTCCAGAGAAAACAGCACCTCGGAGCCTCATCTGGCGATGAAGAAGGAAGGAAGGAAGGATGAAAGAAAGAACGTTTGTGTGCAAAATACTTTTTGCAGTCAATACAGTAAACTGCCAAAGACACTGGCTTTCATTTGCAGAGTACAAAAAATATTTTACCTGTCAAAACAGATATATCAATAATAGATATAGATATAGATATATCCCATAATACTTTGTAAATACAAAACCTGAAGAGATCTTTAGAACAGTTACGCCTGTGAAAAATGGCGCCCGGCATGTAGAAGTATTGCATGTCGTCAAACATGACGCAGACTAAGCCACTAGAAAACGTTCATCCAGGCGATGGGCGACCTGAAATGTCTTCTGCAGACTGTAAACGTTTCAATTATGAGCTGTGGCTTTGGAGTGTGCGCATGTTGACGTGACGGGCTTAACTAATTGTTTCTCTTTTTTCAAAGGCAAATGGGTGCTTGGCTTACTACCAGACCTCCCAACTGCCATCCACCAGGTTTTGTGTAAGCCAAATTCATTTACTCAACGACGTTAAGGTCTTTAAAGAAAAGCCAACAAGCAGTTTCGCGGACTTCTGCAACCCTTGTCCTCCATTCTGGTACAAAGAGTTGCGAATAAAGACAATCCCAGCCCTCCAAAACTGCCCTTGCTAGCCCTTGAACAATGGCAGATAAAAAAAAAAAACAAAAGAACATTCATTCTACACTCTTCATAGAAAAAGCCACAGAACACAATTCTCTTCCGTCCCTCCAAAAACATAATGCTGATTAATCCCTGAAATGTTTTTTTTTTTTTGTTTTTTTTTCCACTGGTATTTAAAAACAAACAAAAATGAACAATTTTATCATTTACAAAAGGAAAAAAAAATTACAATTTACATAAAAATGTAATAAAATTAATTCTCTTTTTCGCAGTTCTTTTGTGGCACCTTGTTTTCATTGGAAATATTAGTGTCTGTGTGTGTTTGGGGTGAGAGAAGGTCCAAGGAGGATTCCACGTGATCCTGCTTGTGAGTTCCTTGGAAATGTTCTAGGACAGAGGCAGGTGCTGTTTGAGGATTTCTCTGGTTTGAGGGGCTATTCTCTCTGGAAATCGTATCTGGAACTCAACTATCAAGTCTCCACGTTGGGTAGGGGACTTTGGGAAAGGAAGTCCTTCGCCTCGCAGTCTTTTCACTGTTCCCGGTTTAACGATGTCAGTACAAGGTAGAGGAATCACTCTGTTGTCGAGGGTGGGAATGTTTACTGTACAGCCACATAGTGCCTGGAAAAAGAAACAGAGAGAGAGAGAGAGAGACACACGGTTAATTGTTATGTACGATTAAACGTATAGTCGTTTTGGAGGCCATTTCAACAACATTGCATGTGCATATTGAATATATTTTGGATCTGCCTTTGGACCAGTGCTCCCATGATGCTCATGAAGGCACCAAAGGCATTGATACCAGCTTTCAAAACTCAAAGCAAATACTGGATAACTCCTCACGGCGACTCTCGCAGCAGCCTTCCTGTCTTACCGCACTCTGCAAATCGTTATAAGGAGCGGAACTGGTCCCCCTTTGAGTCACTAGCACCTTCATATTTATATAAAAAAAAAATATATATATATATATATATATATATATATATATATATATATATATATATATATATATATATATATATATATATATATACGTTTAAAGTGCTGGAGGGGGAGAATTCCTCCTCGGCGAACCGAGCTAGATGTAATATGTGTATTTCATTGGAGAGTTTAGGAGTCATAGCAGTTGCAAATTCGGTAATAAACGACTAAGCGTGATGTGCTTGAAAACCACCATTTACTTCTAGTACCAAAATTAACAAAATGCCGGTACCGTACCATTTTAAAAACGGGGTTTTTTCGGTATATTGCACTACCCTAAATTGAACTGAACGGAATTGAATTGAACTGACAGGCAATATAGTTAGTTAGGAACTGAACTAATCTCTCTATATATAAAATCCAATGTATGTCTGTCTGAATGTCTGTCTGCTTTTCACAAGAGAACTACTTAACGGATTTAGATCAGGTTTTTTCTAGAATTTGCTTGAACATTCTGGTTGATTTTGCTACTTCTCTCATTGCGCTAATAGTATTATAGTGTGCGTGTGGTACCGATTTATTTGCACGAATCTGAAAGACACAGTTGGCTCGAGGAGAGGGGGGTGGGGCCCTCCTCACTCACTCACGCGCCAAACTCGGGTCGTATCTTACATCTGCTTAGCTAGTGAATGAGGGAACTACCTAACGGATTTAGATTGGGCTTTTTTCTAGAATTTGCTTGAACATTGCGATTGATTTTGTGACTTCTCTCATCACACCAAGAATCATAGTTTGCTTGCAGGAGCGATATGTTCACGCTAATCATAGACACAGGCTGCAGGCCAAGTGGAGGGGGAAGCGTGACATCAGGAGTGGGGAGCCAGGCAGCGCCCACCTCACTGTCCTATTTCGCTACTAAGCAGGTAGAGCCGCCGGGGACGGCAAGTTAATGATGTGAAGAAATTCCTTTTCTGAATATGCATGTTTCGAGATGGAGAGTATATTTGTTCAAAGTAGTTTTTATTAGCTTTGGTCTATGATTTCATATCCAACCCAAGTATTTGAACATCACAGTTCAGTTATCTCACACACATTTTATAACGAGTCTTCCTGGCGATTCTGTCCCTCACTGGGCAATGGTCCGCCACCAGGGTCTTCCTTCTGACTTGCTGAAAGCTCTGCTGTGAAATGGAGCTAAACATGTGTGCAGAGTTAAACTGCCATCACACGTGTTCATAGGTTGCAGATGGGGAATGATCTCCAGATATGGAGGTTAGTTGAAAAATGATCAGGTTAAACCTGATGAATGAGCAGTCGCAGGCCAATAGTGAGGGGGTGGAATGTGGATGGCACCACACCTGCTTTAAACGCAGCATAAATCCAATGACAGACCTGTGACACGTCAGGGACAGTTTGTCCTTAAATAAACCTGCAGCCTTTGCTGCCTTGCTAATGGATGCTTGTACCAAAGGCTATATCCACAGCAGATAACAGTGCCGGTGTCACTGCCTTAGATTTCTCAAAGAGAATCTTGCTGAAGATTCAAGCCAATGAATCTTTTTTACAATTCATTGGATTTTTACAATTATTCTCCTCTTCAGGAAATTATTAGTTGCTTCGGAGCACAAATGTCTCATTTATGGAACAACACAAGACATTTGACAAATGAAAAGGGAACATCGAACCCATCAAAGTGATTTGTTGGGTAGCTAACGTGTCACTTGTGCCAATCGTTTGTCCTAATATATAGAATTTTTAAAGGTTGGTAAGGTTTCCACCTTGGCTGCATGACACGGGAATTGTTACAGGTTATTGTTGTCCAGTTATTCCGTTTTCGGTCTCAAATCCAATCCACTTTTTTAACTGAAAGAATTTGGAGCTTTACCGATGCCTTTCAGAATCCCAAGGACCTGAACATGGCCATTATGTAACCTTCTTTGTTTAAGACTGAAGAATCTGAATTCCCTAAGCCTCCCTCTTTAGTGCCCGAGGCATTCAGCCCAGGGAGATGTTTGTGTAAATCGAGTCAAGTACCTGGCAGACAGTGCAGGACAAGAACCTAAGGAGATGGACATCACTCCACAAAGCTCACTTTTCATGTCGTGTAACCTGCCTGTGCTTCAAATGGGAAGATGAGTGATGTGTGGTAGAGTAGGGAAGCCACCCATCTGTTGACACATTGTGTCATTCATTTCAGGGTCATGGTCGCCAGGCCTATCATGGTAGCATCTGGTGCAAGGCAAGGAACAAAATTATATAAAATAAACTCCACTAAGAAAACCCTTCACTGAATCAATTTTGTCATTGAACATGAACAGAAACATATTACAGATATTGCTTATAGTATGCTATATTCCCCCATAAATCCATCTATCCATTTCAGACTTGCTTAATCCACTTCCGGAAATTTGCTATATTGGAATATTTAAAAAAAAAAAATATGAATCAAGGCCAGTAATGCTTTATCCTAACTAACACACGGCGTCACAACCTCATCCACATTCTTATTCGTCTAATCCGCCTTTCTTTTAAAATGGTCGGAATTTTCATTTTCTTTTCTGAAGGACGCGCGTCAAACAATGAGACACACAAGTGGCACTGAAGGGTTACACTTTTGCTTGCTGGCTTTTCAAGTGCGTGTGCGTGCTTATGTGTGGGAGTGTACCGAGGGGCTAATTTTAGAAAGTCTTCTCATTTCACAGAGCCTGTGAGGTAGCTCAAGAATCAGCTGAGGCAATAAATCGCTTCTGGAGGTTGTCAGCTGTGCTGGGTTAAGAAGGGAGCGGGGAGCGAGAAAACGAGTGGGAGGAAGATTAGGGGGTGGAAGGAAACGCAAGCAGAGAATTGAGCAGGGGCACGTCTTCAGGATTGGTTTTGATGTGCTTATAGGTGCACATAAAGCTATTAGACACAACTAATAATTAATCAGTTGTGGTCACTAGTCGAGAACCTTTCTGGGGATGTGGACAAGGCTTGACCAAAACCCTGAATGGGTACTTTGAGAGGGTAAAACCCAATACGCACCCCACACTCATACCAGATCTGGTTAATTTCATGTGCATATCTTTCAGATGGAACTGAATTAGCCAGAGTACACCCCATGTGGAGAATATTAACAGGCTAGCAGTTACGGCGTGTGCTGTACACTCATTGCCTTTTGCTCTCATTGTGCTACTGTCAGCAGTCTGTGGGATGTCGTAAGTCAGAATCTTATTGTGCTGGGTACAGATGACAAGAAACCGGAAATGAATAGCCGACAGCACCTCCTTGACATTCTACTTAAAAGACTTAAAATAAAAATGGTTGGTCTATGTTATCATTGCTGGAAATGTCTGTGATTATACAGTGTTGTCCATTCTTGTTCTGGGCAGGCTGCTCAACCAAGATAAGGGGTAAAATGTTTAATGCCCAGAATCGCCTCATGTGACCAACACAATACACAAGCGAGGCGAGCAAGTCGGCAAAACAAAACCTCAGAAGAAAGACAAAGTCACTTAGCCGCTAATACACAAGCGAGGTGAGCATGTTGACAAAACAAAACCAAAGTCGTTTAACCGCTAGCATCGGCAAAACTGTATCCCTTTTACTTTTCCTCCCGTCGCTAATACACAACCGAGGTGAGCACGTTGGCAAAACAAAACCTCTGAAGAAAGACAAAGTTGTTTAGCCGCTAACCTCGGCAAAATTATCCCTTTTACTTTTCCTCCAGCCGTTTATACACACGCGAGGCAAGGAGAGAGATGCCCAGAGTAGTTTCTGACAATTTCAATAGTTTCTAGGACCCCGGTCTTTTTATAGCACGGGCTTACACAGGTCGTATAAAACATTAAGCAACAGAGGTTGCAAAATGGCCACCTGTTTTACAGCTACATATGATCAGGGTCTGGGACGGCCTCTTATTAAGAATGAGTGTAAGAACTGAAATGATTCCTAAAACATTCTTAAATCTTTGTCTACATGCTGGCATATGTCACTCTTCTCTTTAGATGACTACACTGGCTTCCTGTTGCAGCACATATTAAATTGAAATCTTTGATGCTTGCCTAAAGAGTAGTCAGTGGGTCTGCACCCACACACATTATATATATATATATGGAGACACTTGTGAAGTCCCATACTCCTCCTTGAATGGTGTCTGATGATGCCACCTCTACGCGGTTGTCAAATCTCAGCCCTGCCTCTTTTCACGAAGAGCTCCCGGCTGGTGGAATGAACTGCCCACCTCCATCCAGACTGCTGACGACTCCCTCAAGGCGATTAAATAAGCTTTTGAGGACTCTTTTGTTTGCCACGTGTCTGTCTGACTAATTTTAGCTGGAAGGTTTTATAATCAAGGATTCGTAACTCGCTTGTATTTTGTTTCCAAGCTTTTCACGTGCGATGAACGGTCCCCTAGACTGAAGTTTACTCGATTACGTTGACCTCCTTTGTATGTCACAGTGGATAAATATGTCTGCTAAACAAATGAATGTAAATGTATTATCATTAGAGGATGGATTCCGGATTCAGAGGTCTGGCTCTGGAGTATCAGCCCAAAAACTGCTAATGGCTGATACTGCTGTTTGCTGTGTCCTGACATTTTTCAGGTAAGGAAGACAGGTGTTTCATGGTAAGGTTGCTCTGTTCAATATTCTTAATAATCATGGTGCCAAAGGGCGGTGATGTGTCGCATACTGATTAGCACATGGAAGAATTTCATTGTATGTAACAATAATGAAGCTATTTACCTACAAGTGTTGTCTGCTGTTGGAAGGCCATGCATGTTGGGCACTGGCCATGACAAAAGTTATGTGGTGGAATCACAGTGAACAGGTCAATTGAATTCTAAGGTGAAAACTGAAAATACAATGGACGGAAATGGCTCATAAAGACCTTCAGGGCACCCTGCTTCTTTACAAGTAATAAAGCAAGCCTCTCTAGAGATGCACCTGACACTTGCAGGTCTCCCACTGTAATTAAAGGTTTCCTGGGTCTGCGTTTCCAGCAGAAAGATAAACATTGGAGCAGAGTGCAGAAATATAAGCTACCCTACTCTTCCTGGCTCGTGCAATTCAATCCGTTCAATCTGTGTTGAGCCAAGGAAGACCTCTGAGAGAGCTGATCCAAGAGCCCAAAATACTCTAAAGGCATTGGGAAAGTGAATCCAGAAAATGTCTTAATAATAAAACCTGCACTCTCTGATATTTGTGGAAATTGAGATGGACTTTCAAAATGGGGATCTTTTTCAGAGGATGGCCGGATTCCAGTAGGTCTGCTTAGGAAGTGCATATACCTGCCATTTTAGGAAAAGGCGATTAATTAGACACAAGGACAACTGAGCCAACGTAACCAACAAATTGTGCTGGATGGTTTTGTAAATGTGTAAGCTCTGTCTAGACTGAAATACACACCACCCATGCTCCATAGGGATTTCCTTAAACCCAGCATCCAGTGCAGAATTACTGCTCACAACTCTTTTTAGGCAAGGAACTGTTTATGCAGTTGAGCTGACATGATTTCTGCTTGAAGTTGACACAAAGTTAGCATTAACTGTTCAGATAGCCTAACTAGGCAAGGTTAAGTTGAGTAGGGGCTACTGTTCCCCCTTAAAAGAATCAATAACCCCCAATTATCAAGTTGATGGCTTAATATCATGAACTTATAAGGGGGGCACACCCTTAAACAGGGCAACAGAGTTCAAATCCCACAGAGAAAGACTTTCGACTACACATAATCCTTATCTATCTTCGGCCAGCTGTTTAATAGAGACATTAGGAAAAAAAAGATGCCGGATTCAGAGAAAGTTTATCAAGAGTAAATTTAAGAGTAATGCCTAGAAGCATTTACTAACTGGTAAAAATGGAGTTTAGAACTGCTCCATGCAAGAAGTACAAGTAGCTTAATGTGCCACTAAATACAAAGTTACTATGGACTATGGGTGACTGATGGTGAAATTCTTCTATTTAGATGATCATATTTTTGGCAAAGTAAAATAAACTATAAACATTTTAATTCCTGCACTTAGTTAAACGCTTGCCTTCTTAGAACTTAAGAACTTACATAAGAAGTTACAGTGCAAGAAGACCAGTCAGTCATTTAGTGCTTTAATAACGTTAGTCACATTTTTAGTCACATTTTTTTTTACCACCAGATCCTATTACTAAAATAATTATTGCTTTCTTGCTAAATGTAACATTTTAATCAACACATCATGCGCCCTTTTCCCAGTAAAGAAGATCATTTTTCACTTTCTCTTGTGACCAAATGAGGCCCTTGCATGGCTGGGTAATGAGATAATCTCAGTCTGACAATGTGCATGGAATGGCTGACAGAATAGCTGCTCACATCTCCCCCTAGCTGCCCAAGTGTTTTCTGGCACTTCTGTCATTTTTTTATGCTCTTCACCTTTCTGCATATGCAATTAGAAGATCTCATGTTGAGTTTTCAGGGTGGTGGGATGGTATGAGATTGTAGAGGGTTTCTGCTGCAGATTTTGTAATTTCATACGAGATTTCCTGCAGTCAGCTGATGATAAACAACTAATACAATATATTAAATATATTGTTTTCTGAAGCTCCTTCAATGGAGTGGTGGCTCTGAGGTAAGGATCTGCACTGGTAATCAGAAGGTCACCGGTTCAAATCCCATAAAGCGCTAGAAGTGACTCTACTCCGTTGCGCCCCTGAGCTAGTCCCTTATCTTGCAATTGCTGTGTCCTGGGTATGATGTTAATCTGCATCCAGCCCTGCATGTAGGTCCTCCAACCTGCAGGGAAAACCTTTTGGCAGAACTGGCACTCCAGCCACCACAAAAAATCTCACACTGGTTCCACCTGAACTAGTGTGGTGCTGAGGTGTGACCTGTTGCATGGGCGCACTCGGGTCCTAATCGGAGATCCTGAGTTGGTTTGTCATGTGGTGGGTGCAGCAATGCGCTGTATCAGCGCCTGCTCCTAACCTCTCTCTCTCTTTAACTTTAGAGTTTTCAATGGATTTGCACATTTTAGGTCCCCCGAATATACTTTTAGGGTGATGTCTCCATGGATTTGATAACTCAATAAATGAATCTCTCCATCTCCTGGCATAGTTATTAGCATTGCAAAATGCAAGAAGTCTACTGATTATAAGTAACATCTCTTCAGCAGATTTCATTTTACAGAAATAACTACATATACTTCAGGGCATATTTGGGAAAGTACTGAGATGGCAACACAATTTTTACTTTGACTTTGCAGCTAACTTAAGATTTGAAGACGTTCATGAAGCAGTTTTCCTGTGTATCTGTGTGTGTATACCTATGTGTCAAAATGTAAGACTTTGTACATAAACAAATCATGTGACCCAAACGAAATGTGGCGCGGTTATTAGTATTGTAAAATGCTAGAAGTCTATTGGTTCCAGAAAGCAATATTTGCTCATATTACATACAAAATTAGAAAAGGAAAATATCAATGAAGAATAATGATTTATCAATTTTCTTAACAGAATATAATCTTATAGATTTTAGTCCATATAATTAAATACTGGCCTCCAATTTTTTACTGTTAAATTCAGAACCTTTATGTGGGGAAAATCGTGTACTGAATGTCCATCCATCCATCCATTATCCAACCCACTATAACCTAACACAGGGTCACGGGGGTCCACCGGAGCCAATCCCAGCCAACACAGGGCGCAAGGCAGGAACAAACACTGGGCAGGGTGCCAGCCCACCGCAGTGTACAGAATGTATTCATCATATTTTTTCTTATTTCTGGGAAGTTTGGGGCCTTACTCTCGTTTCTTACTGAATCACAATAAAACGTCAATATTAGATTAATGCAGATGCTGTGGATTACTGCTTAGTCTTGACATTTATTTAGGCATGCTTTGTAGTGAATTCCCCCCTGAACTTTATCCTGAATGGCTAAGTGAGTACTGCAAATAATCTGTTAAGAAAAGACATTTTGATTACCTGGCACACACCAGTTTTAGCCCTAAAATATCTTGACGCTCCATTCCAAATCAGGGTCTTTGGCCCTTCTCATATTGGTAACTGCCTCTAAAGCCGTTTACACATTCAGCTTCCTAATATGTTAAGAAGTATTCTTAGAATTAAGAAATGATGGATGTGCCCTGTGATGGCCTGGCAAGCAATTCAGGGCTGACTCCTTTTAGGCACCCAGTGCTGTGAGAGTATGGTCTGGCCTCCCATGGCTCATTAGTAAAAGAAAAACTGGATAACTGCAAATGCTTTGTGCAGGATGAACCAGTAACCATCTTTTTCAATTTATTATGGGTTAGGAAAGAGGGACTGAATACAAAGTAAGTACTCCTTTTAAAAAAGTTTTAAGGTGGGTGATTCCTATGACTCTCACTATTAAAAGCACCAGGAAGGAGAGAGTTCAGCTGCTTTAAACACAAACCCATCACATCTTTTCTTCACTTGAAATGAGTAATAATATTTCAGGATATTTCATGCAGTACATTAGGTCCAGCTTTTATTGCCATTTCTATGTCAGAGAATGAACAAATCAATCAAAAGGTTGACCCAGGTAGTCAGAGTTAGCCAATTGCTGATGTGCACACTGGACGATATCTTAACAGATGACTTCAGGCATAAAAGTGTCAAAGATCTGAGAACATGGAGACAAGAAGTCATGTGCCACTAAAGCAAGGTGTTCACCAAAATATGAACATAATGAAGCCCTTCAAAGGCCCGGGTATAAAATAAACTACTGTTTTTAATTAGTCAAAGGATAAGTAATTTTCCCCTTTCCTGCGATGTGCACATCATCATATTTATCAATCTGACAGCTGGATGTCAAATACTAGTGCCAGTGTCACTGAAATGAACTACTAAATTTCAAGAAAATGTACAGTTAGAAATAATTCAAACAACTGATCTAGATCTTACAAATACTTTAATTAAATATGATGCTCCAATTAAACTAACAGGATAACCATTCGTCTTCATATCTCTTTTTAAGTCTGTGTGTCTAAAGAATATCTGGCCTACCCTAGGTGCCAGCATTTAGCAAGCGATATCTCCAGTCTAGATGTTACAATTTTTATGCTGCTGACAAATTCCTAAAGCAGCAGCTTTACTTGCAAAAGATTTTCAGAAGACAAAAACCTTTGTCTTTTAGCTGCTAGTTTATTATTTTGATCTCAGCTATAACTACTGATCCAACAACAATGCTTTTGACTAAAGTCTGATTAAATACAAAGCTCTTCGGTGATCTGGGAATCAGGAGAGACTTGTTCAGTCTCTTTGCACATTCTTATGGGTAACATGTTGGTTCAGTCGTTTAACCTGCTGCGACATCACAGAGACCCATACAGAGAGTATATACTGGCCTTGTTACTCTCTGCATGAAGTTTTCATGTTCTCTCCATGTCTCATGAGTTTTTCCTTTCCCATCCTAATGCGAGTAACTAAGTGAGTAAGTGTTTGTGCGCCTGTGTTCACTGCAATGGACTATGGTACCTCCCACCATCAGTTCTTGCCATTCACTTGATGCTTCCTACGTGAACCCCAACTTTTTGGAAGCCGGTACTTAGTGTTTTAAAAATATGGTTGGCTGGATGGATGGATGGATGTTTTCACATACTTAGATAGCATCTACCATGGTGGATTTACCTAGCAACAGCCCATAGAGAAATGTTAAAAACAATCTTGGACACTTTCACAATAATGTAAACAAAATACTAAACAAACAAATACTACAGCAAAGAAGCAAAAAGTCTCATACCTCTTTAAGACTGATCTTTGCAGTATAGACGACATTGGAACCATCCCTTTTAAAGTGCGGGTGAGACTTGTCTTTGATGATAAAGGCAATGTCAGCTGGGATCTTATCTGGAGTTTCATCACCTTCTTTGGGAAACGTAATCTTTGTACCTTCCTTCCAGCCCCTCTTGATGACAATGTTAAGGATCTTGTCCTCCGTGCGCATTGTCCTGCCATCTGGGTTCAGACGTCGTCGAGTGATCTTCATCCGCTTGGTGCAACCATGGTAAATTTCCTCCAAGGATACCCGCAGTTCGTGAATCACAGTAGGGTCTTGCACCTTACGCCGACTATGAACAGACTCTGTCGGGTGCCTTCTACCTGCTCCATGATGGAAACCATTGATACCATTGAAGCCAAAGCGTCCAAAGGCGTTGAAGGGATCATCCTCACCATCCATATCAATATCCATGTCTTGGTCCCCATGGTCAAACCCATTGGTCGTGCCTCGAGTGCGTGTTGCACCAAAGAATATATCAAAGGGACTAGAGCCACCAAAGAATGACGCAAAAGTGGCATGGGGGTCACCATGAAAAGTATAATGGTAGGAATTGCCTTGCCCGCCTGAAGAGCTTCCTCCTCCTGCTTTAAGGCCTGAAAAAAGGAATAAGAAGGAAGAAAGTAATAAGAGTTCTTATATTATACTAATGCAATCCTCAAGAACTCCTACCTAGAACTACTGAAACATAGTAACAGAGTATCATCATTTTAAAATTATAGGTCATGATGAAGACAGAACAAAATTTAAAAATCTTCTTGGACTTTGCAAAGATCCAAAGTGCCCTATTTCATAATTACAGCTAAAGAGCCACAGGGGGCTGCTTTTCTTATCATTTTGTTAAATAAAAGGAGTATATCTGTTTTATAAATAGTTTCTTTTAATGGCAATGGAACCTTGAAATGACTGGAGTGATACAACTTAACTTTACGTTTCTTCTGACAGCTAATAATGGGTGTTGAACTTTATGCCCACCTTCTACTAGAAGCTGCCTTTCTGTGCTACTAGTCTGTCAAACTCTTAACAGTTGTCATTATTTTGTATTCTCCACTCCAGCTAGCTAATCTGACAAACACAGATGGTCTCAGTGCTTGTTATGAGTCACGGAACATAACCACAGTTGTATTTCTTGATTTAAATGTCAAGAAGAGATGGCAGTTAAAATTATAAGTAGAATGAGTGAGTGTGCCTTGCAAGCAACTAGCACCCCCTCCAGAGCTGGTTCCTGCCATGCACCCTATGCTCCAGCCCCTCAAAAATACACAACTGGATTAAATGATTTGGACTATACATGATGATCCTTGTAAAGTTATGTGAGTTTTGAACAAAACACACACATATAGGTATGCATGTATATATAAATATATGTACTGTATATACATTGTCAGACATGAGCGCTTAGGGAACACCTTCAGTGCTCTGACAAGGTAGGCAATGCCACTCCACAGCAAGAGGGGATGCGATTGCTAACTCTTTCTCCTTCTTCCTCCACAGTTTCTTAAGATCACCAGGATTCAAGCTGACATCACATCCATTACATCCGGTGAAGTTGTACCCTTCTGGGATGTCAACTATATAGCATGGCCAAGAACCACAACTGGCCATTTACTTTTGGACCCACAACTGTGGGGGGGACAGGCCTTCTGTTCAGAATGCTATTACCGACAGTACCTGTTAGCGGCTGCTGCCATTTTTAACTCGTCTCATTTTTAAACTTTTAAGTGGAGTTCCACCAGGAAGGTTCCCAAAACCTTTATCCTTGTCCCATCTGTTATTCTTACAACATATACTGTATGTGTAGGTATAAATTAGATTAAGCAGGTTTCAGAATACATAAAGATTTTATATACTGTATGTATATAAAAAGGGAAGTTTGGTGGCACAGCAGTTTGTGTTTCTGTATCACAACTCCAGGAGTCTAATTCAAATGCTAACTTGTTCCCTCTCTTGTATCTGTTTTTTCTCCAGATATTCTCATTTTGTCACCCAAATATCAAAGCTGTGCACACTAATTTAATAAAGTACTTGAAATCAGACCTAAATGAGTGAGTCGGAATGAAAATGTGCCCAGAACTGGACTATCTTAGAGGCTGGGGCTAGTTTAGGGCATTGTGCCTGCTGCTGCTACTGGGAATGGACTCCCCTCTCCATGAACCTATAATTACATTATGTAAAACGGATAGATGGAGGGATATATAAAAATCACAAATGGTACATTTAAAAAAAAAATCATAATTATCAATATAATCCTGCCAGAGTAGTGATTACTGCTACAACATCTCAGCCCTTGAGATCAATGTTCCGTTATTAAAGTTGGCTACCTATACGTTAGAACAGAGTAAAGCAATATAGTGTAGTGGATATGGAATTTGAGTCCAAATTACTGTGCTGTCAGTTCAGCTCCCATCCCTCAATGACTGTGTGACCCTGAGCAAATCACTTAACCAGAGTGTGCTTCAACTATTAAACAAAGCTAGTGTATACTGTATTTGTATGTGTAAGGCGCCTCTGGTTGGATGTTATTTGCTACAGTAAGGCCCCATATAAAACGAAGGCCATTTTGTGTGTTTGGCACTGAAGGAATAGAATCTCATCTTAATTTGGTAAATGCCTTTCACCCAGTGCTGCTTGAATTGATTATGGTTCTGAAGCTAAACTGGAAAAAGTAGGATTAGGAAATATAAGGACTTTTTTTGTCTTACTTGTAACCCAGAATTTGACTTTCTGACTACACCGTGTTAATAATTATTATGTACTCATTGTAACAAAAAACATAAGGGCATCTGATTTTTGATGGACGGCTGTATAGAATTATTTGACATATCATTCAAAACACTGATTTTTATGGTTTGCAGACTTTTTGCACATTTATGATGTATTAAGTATCCATTTAAATCTTATTAAAACTATTTAATGCTGACTGTATGATGCAGGCTAATCATTCTGCCTCACAGAAGTACGAAAAAATTGCTTTATTGCTTCATTAATATTCCTCTGCAAGCTAGTTTGCCTTTCTCATAGTTGCTAAGGGCCCTACATCTAATTTTAGAAACATTATTTGTAGAGTGCCACTGTAATTTAATAAGATCACAAGAGCAGCTACACGAAAGAACATTTCACGAGTGCATGTGAGTTAAGAAATAAAGGGGAGAACAAGAAAAGAAGGTGTTTCAACACTACCACTCAGCTAAGCTTTAGGAAAATGAATTATAGAAATCCACAGACACCAAATAACTGATTCCTTGGAACATGTTGTGCATAACTGCACATCGTGTAACATCAGGGGGTGTATTTTCATTTAAAAATCTCACTGTCATTGATTTTATGGTGGAATTACTAACACTAAGTGCATGCATTTCCTTGTTCTATACACTGCAGTACAATGCTTCACATTGCATTATGTTTGCTAAATTTCATTTTATTTTCTGGGGCAATGACCATGATGAATCAGGAGAAAGATAAAGCCAAATGCTGCACTAATAACTGCAGCTCATTATTTGGCAGTAAAAAGCATCATCAAATATAATTTTCATATTCATGTTACATTAAATACATATGTTTATATTTTGACATACACAGCACAGTGGCGAGTGCTTTATGTTCAGAGTCTGCACGTTCTTTCCATGTCTGCATTGGTTTTCTAGGGGTAATCCATTTTCCACCCACACCCAAATACAGACGCTAGGTTAAACGAGGACTCCAGACTTGCTTGGTATGAATGACTGCAACTAGAGTAGTGGCTTCCAGGTATAAGACTTTTTTTAGTTGCATGGATATTACAGCCATGAATAAAAATAAGATTACACTAAACTTACTTTGATGCCTTAATTTCCGAATCAATTATTGTTTTTTTTTAAAAGATGCTTTTCCACCATACAGGACAATAATCTATCAATTATCCAGAATACATTTACAAAGTACGCTTTTATAAAAAATTAAAACTTGACAGCCAAGAGATGACAGCATAGACACAATCCAGATGGCACTGGATGTCTCATCTCTTAAACACTCACAACCGGAATGTGGGGCAAAGATCTGCCAGTTTTCCTAGGCATTTTATTCCTAGCAGCTTATTAGTTAGGCATTTTACATTACAAACAATCTAGCATTGTTAAGGATGGATTCCTGATGGTAAATGTCAAAGTGAAAATGGAAAGAATCTATATATTAGCTTGTTGCTAGGTTGCTGTGCTGGATCACAAGGCTATTTAGAAGCTTTGTTTAGCTTAACAAAGAATAATTCCCTAAACAAAATACCAGCATGTGTAACATTATAAATTGAAACAAAAGATATTTCTGTAATTCCTTGGTTTTTAAACATTTTTACCATATGTTTTAATCAGTAATTCTAAAGTTTTAAGTCACTATTGGGCTTGTTTTAACTTAACTAGTTATTTCTTGGACATTATTATAGATGTCAGGGTGGTGCAGTGATTAGTGAATCAGCTTCATAACTCCTGGGTTCATAGGCCAGCCCAGGAACTGTCTGTGCGGAATTTGCAGTGTTTCATCACCAGATACAATATTGTGTTCTTCTTGTAACATCCCAAAGATATCTTTGTGTGTGTGTGTGTTAGGCTGGTGGTTGACTCTGAATTACCTTCATATATCAATTAGTGTGTGTGTGTGTGTGTGTGTGTGTGTGTGTATTTGCACAAGTGTGAACTGTGGTGGATAAACTACCAACATTTTCTATCTCTCCCTCTACTTGTGCTTCTGCAATTGTCTCTTACTGTCTAAGATTTAATCCAACAAATATGGAAACATTTTTGCTATTGTTGAGAAGTGGGAAAAGCACTATATAAATGTAAAGAATTATTAATATTAAGAGTTTTTTTGGTTAGAAGTGTCATCTAAAAACCAAACAAAATAATTCACTACAGTTGGCAACTTTGAGGATCTCTTTGTCTGATTATACATACTTAAGGTCACATAATAATAGTTGATTATGTGATGGTGCAAAAAGATCTGCAGACTTTATTAATATTATAATAAAAATGTAGTAAAGCCTCAGTGATTATATTTCTATACTAGTAATCTGCCTTTAGAGGGCACTGTTGTATCATAGTACAAAAAAATCCAATCATTTGAAACAGTGTTACCTCATTCGATCCGGAAAGCACACCTTAATTACATTTTTTGTTAATCGACAGTAAAAGTGAGGTGTTAACACTTGACAGCTGCTGTACCTAGACAATTCATTCCTGATGTTTACTACACAAAGAGGATCAACAACAAACATTTTTCATAACAGCTCTCATTCAAACTTTACAATAAAACAACATATATATCAGGAACTACAAATTAAAACACAACAATACAATAAAAAGAATGACTTAGAAATTAAAACTGTGGAATATGTGATAAAGAAATTGAAGCAACAAAGACCCAAAATTAAAAATTCAGTAACAAATGAGTGTCACCTTTTTGCATAAAGTTGAACTTAACTTCACCCAAAGGCACAATGCACTAAAGTACCGGCTTGCAAAAAGAATACTAGAAGTTCTGATACCTAAAAGCATAATGAAGTAACATTATATAATGAAGGATTATATGAAACCGAAGTAGCATTTACCCAAAGTGACTTACGTTTTGTTACACTGGAATATGCCACAACTGTTGTAGCACAGGGAGGTGTGGTAGTCTGCTCAGAAACACACAGTAAGCAAAGGCGAGAGCTGAACTAACAGTTTTGGAGTTTAAAGCCCCATGCTTTAGGCCTCTATACTACACTGCTTATATAATGCCACCCCCAGCCAGCAATGTTAAACCAGTAGGTAATAGACAGAAGGTAACTGTTATGATTACTTTAAATAAATCCGTACTTAGTGACTGAAGCTGAATAACTGGAGGCTGAAGAAGAAGTATGCTCATCTATTGAGAATTGAACATATGCAACTATTTGCAAGGTCAGAAGAGCCTGCTGACCTGTCTAAAAGGTCTGATATATAGTATTGCTGATATTAAGACCTTAAATTATTTAAGACCAAGAAAAATCAGTGTGTATTAGATCGAAAACACTACCAGCCAGGTAAGCTGTAGTGCCGTGTGGCCATGTTCACCATGGAAAGCGCTATAGAAATACAGCTAAAGAAGAACAGCCTTACTTATGAAATGCCATCTCTTGTGAGATTATATTGACAGAATCATCACTTCGCTTTTTTTGCTATCGTAACATATCATCCTGCCTACGAAATCTAATTTTAGTTGCCGTTCTGAAGAAAACTCCTTGGTAAGTTCTGCCTCAGGCAGTAAATTTATTCACTGTGAAATTCCCTCTCTTGCTCATTCTTAACTCACTCATTAATTTCAGTAGTGGAAAAAATATATATCACAGTCTGTTCACTATGCTGATTTTATTCAATCCCCCAAAAACTTATTTAGCAGAAGTGTTTATCAGTTCTTCAGTTGGCTTTAATTCATGGTTTTCCAATTTTTAAATTTGACATCGCAATGCTCGATTCTGGCCGCACAATATGAAATCGCAACTATACTTGCACAGTGCCTTAAGATGAAATTATTTGCAAAAGGTACCATTAAAATAAAATTAGATGGAAAAAAGACACACAATCACACTCACCCTCCTCACCATACTGATCGTATATTGTCCTCTTCTTGGGGTCACTAAGTACATCGTAAGCTTCTGCAATCTCCTTGAACTTGTCTTCTGCACTAGGATCTTTATTTTTGTCTGGATGGAACTTCAATGCCATCTTCTTGTAGGCTTTTTTAATCTCCTCCTCATTTGAGCCTGACTGGATTCCTAAGATCCTGTAGTAGTCCTTCCCCATGGTTTCTGTCAGCCAGTGTAGTTATGGGACAACCACTCACGCGTCCTAGGAAAGCAAGTTAAACAGCAGTTAGTCAGTCTGGCAATTACAGGGAGACACATGCTGAGATCCAAATTTCAAGTCATTTAAGGTCCTACACCACAATGCCTGAATGTTCAACCCCTGCATGACTAAGGTGATGTCGTCTTCTGAAACAGAGCAGTGAATGGATCTCAAGTTGTAGCTGCAGTCCAAGTCAAATCTAGGCATTCTCAGACAAGCATTTTGCATATAGCACTGTATTTATTACAGTACAGCATTCAATTTGCAAAATGCAAAGGGTGGGCACTGGCACATCCAAGTGACCTCACATGGCCCCGGCTAAACTGCCTGCAGTTATTACCTATGAAAAATCTTTACCAAATTAAGAAATACATTTCCATAAACAATGCTGTGTGATTAAAATTCAATTGTCTAGAAAGGTAAAAAAAAAAAAATCAAAACATTTCCTTTTGTTGTGAGCACAAATCAGTATTCAGGTGGAGGTGTCAAAACTCTGTACAGCTTAAAGCACGCGTGCATCTTAAGGTCAAGCACATTGATATCTTTTTTTCATTTTTCCTAGAAAGTCAGCCCACGTCATGGACCAGCTGACAAAAAAAAATTATCACATTGCAATGCAGCTGTGCAGAAAGCACTACTCTACAGGAGGAGGCACCACTGTGTTTCTTTCCAATATGCACAGAATGATAGAGATTGTACCATTATTTTTTTCAGTACCACAACCATATGTGTGGTGGTATGCTCGTGCTGGGAAGAATGAAATGCAAGTCGGCACATTCATATTTGTATCAGGTACACTGCAAACCTTTTATCCAAAAACAAGAAAATGTTTCAAGTCAAAAACATTTAGTCTGACATGGATGAAAAATTAAACTAAAACAGACTACTTGCTGTTAAAATATTAATTTAATAACTGACTTCTTTAGCTGGTCTAAATCAGCAAAATAAGGAGGTACACACTTACTCAAGCTGTTAATGAGTGCATCTGAATGAAAGCGTTTGAAAAAAAAAATGTTAATGCTATGGCTGCTAGGGATGGTCTTTTCACGCACTGAAAACGATGGCATGAAATGTAAGTGGTTAAAACCACACATAAAAGCGTACAATTTCCGAATGTAAAGAAAACGAGTTGATCTCCAAATTGCAGTTGAGTCAGAATTATTAAAAATACAGAGCGACTGTCTCTAAAGCTGAATAAAAATGCTTTTATACACTCAGCTTGTGAAGCGTGGGAAGTAGATGCTTGCTAGAAAAAGAAGGTGGAAAAGCCCATGACACAGGCTCCTGCTATGCAGGAGACTCCGCTCATGGATATTTCCGGCGATTGGAAGACTGACTGGGAAAAAAAAAAGCCAGTAACACGAGTAATGCTGGGAAGTACAAGATTATGATAAAAAATGTGATTAAATAAAATAGAATGTGTGTGAAATATTAATGCAGTATGCTTCAGCGCAGTATTCTCAGATGACCACCAGCAGATGAGAAAAGAAACACCGGTGTCAAAAGCAGACTGATTCTCCCTGATGGAACATCGATAACATTTTTAAGAAGCCTGTTTCCATTCTTATTAACTCTGTGAATTGGAATTAAGTACAAATTAATTACACACACACAAACACATATACAAAAAAGAGATATTTTAAAATTTAATGAAATGAATGTCTATTTAAAAATACTGCTAAAAATTAGCATTGGTAAATCACACTATTCCAAGCTTTATAGACCAGGTATAAAACAATTGGATACAATCTTGCATTTCTCCCAACATCTCACTATTAGTTTACACTTTTGAGTGCCATAGAAGACACAAAAAAAAACCCTTAAGAGCCACATGGGACCAGCAGCATTCAAAGTCTGTCCAGGCTTTTCACATTAAATAAATACAATGTTAGTGAAATATTTACAAACAGATTAAGAAAAAATAAAAATTGAAGCAATTACAAGCAACTGAAAAAGATTGTTCTTGTTTGTATGCATGTTGGGTGCAGAGAAGTATTAAACATAACAGTATGTATGAACATAATATTATGTATTATATTATTAATAATAATATGAACACGATAACGGTAACTGAATTAAATGCATATCACAAAAACATCAAAGATATATATTCTTACTAATGTTGCTGGTGCCATATGGTGCTTTAAGTATTCCAGAATATTAAAGTACCAGTTTTCCGTAGATTCCAATCTCAGTATGCGATTCCTCAAATCACCACCCTGCTCCTGTAAGGCACCAAGGCAGGCGTCCACGACCAGCTAAAACCGTTAAAGGAGGAGGAATTCTTACCAGACAATTTGCCTCAGACAGAATGCCGGTCAAGTTATATGAATCTAAGTCACAAACTCAGCTGTCCTCTTTGCAATAATTTAAGCCCTGGCTATCTTCGCCTGTCAGCTATAAGCATGTTTCAAAAACGTGCAGCAATTCAGTCTGAAGGTTCGAACTACCTTACCGTGCTCGAGTTTCTGCTATGCTGACTGTCAGACACTGCCTCGCCGCCTGTCAACCTATTCTATACACTCCGCCCACATTTAGCGACGCGGCCCCCTTTCTAAGCACCCGCCTTCTACTCACCAAACTAGGACACACGGACTACACTATCGCGATCGTGATTGGTGTCTTAAAATATCAATCAGTGATTCGGATTTTCCCCTTCTCTCCCGCCCTCGCAGTATCCCCGTTCATTCTTCATTCCAATTGGTTAGTTTAATGGCACTCCTTCGAATTAATTGGTCCTCAGATATGCCAGTCTACTTTCGGCCCATCTCGTTGGAGCACGAAAGCAACGTTTACAATCATTGGCTGGTTTGCCCGGTCTCATACTGTGATCTTAGCACTGCGTACAGCTTCATGTTTGGCTGAAGTTTTCGGCATTCCTTCAGCCGTGAGTCAGAACTGGAGTCACAGGGAAGCTTCCAGAAACCACGGTGACGACATCAGTAACTCCAACTCATTCACAATTGCCTACTTTGGGACTGTCACGAACAATTACGTGCAGGCAGAAATACCGGAACAGCGGAGCGCCATTCATTTCTTGGCGGATATAGCTGTAGTTAGAACCCTGTTCCGCCGCGAAGCCAACAGTCGGAATCACGGCCATTAAGGTGCGAATACAGAATTTGGTATGCTTTATGTACGTGATTTATTCGAGACCTTATTAGAAAATGTAAGACATTAACACTTTCCTGTCAGTTAGAAAGTATTGGATTAGCCTTGTACGTACCTGTTTATATTTGATATGAATCTGCTGATGCCTACAAACAACAGGTATGGACATACAATGCACCATGTGTTAATCCGTTAAAAATAACTCTAAATAAATTGAAATAGAAAAGAAAACTGGCATAAGTTAGCAAAACGGCTGTTTCTTGTATAGGTTTGCAGGGACACCTTAACAGTCATGGAGGTAGGTAGCAGGGGCAAGACAGGAGCCACGTTTGGAAGGCCTTTACAGAAATATAAGCAGTACATGAGAAGTGATTCAATGTGAAATTTGGAAAATTCGTATTAAAGACAAAAGAACATCATTAATGGTGAATAGCAGTCTAATGGTAATCTCCATTCTTAATCTTAAAATGTTGAAAGCCAACTTACAATAGGTTATTCTTACTGACATTGTTGTAATGTTGCTATAAATTCAGTAATGGTTGTAGCCCAGTGTCATTCGTATGGCACAATTAGATGACAAGCACTAATCCTACTAAATCAAATAAATATTCCCACAGGTGGAGTTCTGGTTAGTGATGTTTTAATCATCATGCTCATCCTTCTACTAATGAATCTGCTTAATCAATTTGGGCTTGCGGAGATTAGAAACCACAACTGCAGCACAGGGTCGAAAGTAAGATCCAACCAGTGGGTTCTTTAAGCTAAATAAGAATCATGGTCTTGCGAACATCAATGGAAATTAAGAGTTAATAAGAAATAAATTAGAAAAGTACAAATATAAAAGTAACATACTAAACAACAGCCAGTATGGGTTTATGAGAGAAAGATCCTGCCACACCAGTCTTTTAGATTTTTTTGAACAGGCCACTGTGATAGTTGACAAAAGCAAAGCATACAACATAATTTACGAGACTAACAAAAAGCCTTTGAATTAGTTCCATACCGAAGATTCATTCTGAAACTAGAAGCTGTAGACATAAGAGGTGTCCTGCAATACTAAGTCTCAAACTGGTTAACCAGCAGGAGATGAAAAGTACAAATATGAGAGGAATGTTACATGTGGAGTGAGGGTCTATCTTTGGACCACTACTTATTAATGACATAGATTTCCATATAGTTAGTAAACCAGTGAAGTTTGCAGGTGATACTTAAATTGGAGGAGTGGCGTACATTGAGGAGGCACAAAAACATTCAAGAAGATTCGGATAAGCTTCAGAGAAAGCAAATGCTTACAAGATGGGAGACACTGTCCTAAAGGATGCAGCTTCTGAAAAGGATTTAGGAGTTTACATTGACACAATATTTTCATAATCTAAGCAATGTGTAGAAGCTCTAAAAAGGCAAAAAAAGTTATGAGTCTACATCTGGAGTATTGAGTGCAGTTCTGGTCACCACCCTATGGGAGAAACAGAGCAGCACTTGAGGCTGTGCAGAACAGATCAACTAAGTGAATCCTAGGAGTTAAAGACCTGTTTTACTCTGACAGACCTTGAGAATTTAAACTTATTTACTTTCAAAGTAGGGGAGACTGCCTAGGCACCTAGTACAGGTCTTCAAAATCTAGAAAGGCATTGATAAAGCACATACATTAAAATTCTTTTCAGCTTAATGGAGGATCGCACATTTGAGGATACCCCGTAGAAATTAAGGGAAAATGAGGCCCGGAAGCACTTGTTGAGTCAGAGTTGTGGAAATCTGGAACAAACTACTAAGACGTGTATTTGAAGCAGACACCCTGACAACATTTAAGAAGTTTCAGGATGAGATACTAGGACACCTTAACTATTAACTGAACAAATGAGCTTGATGGATTAAATGGGCTTCTCTTGCTTGTCAACTTTGTTATGTTCTTATGTTAGAGTATATAAGAACCAGAAAGCACTTCTTCACAAAAAAAAACCTTGAAATGAGCAAACTCCCAAATCATGTTTTTAAATTGGAAACCCTGACAAAGCTTAGAAAGCATCAGTTTCAGTTATTGGGCCAACCTAGATATCTGCTAACCAGGTCAACTTGAATAATCCTCTCTCAGAAGTAAAGTGAAGTTTCTTTCCAAGAAGCTGTCCCTTGTTGTAACAGCAGATGAAAACGGTATTCAGTCAACCCTTTTTTTTACAACTTAGGTAATACTCATGGTGTTGGACATAATTTTAACAAAACTGCAATTTCCCACCTTGCTACTGCTGTTGCACTATTGCTAAGGTATACTCTGGTCCAGTGGTTCTTAAAAGCTTTTTTTTTTGTGTCCCAATTTTGCTGTTTTTTGTATCTTTGACATTCAGAATCAGCCCATGGGGGTCACCCTTTGCATAATTGGCACTGACAGTCATCCCTGGGGGATGAGTTGGAGAATCACCACTGATAGTCTGGCCTTGGTCCCCTTGGAGAATCGCAGATGCATATAATAGCTGTGCAGTGCCATTTACTTAAACTACTGTGACTGCAGTGACCCATTGCAAGACACTCCTCAAGATATACTTAACCCTTTCTAATTGATTACAATTGTAAATTTCATCTCTGCATGACCCAAAATCTGAAAACAACCATAGTCTAAGAACCTATGTGCTAGTCCTGCTGTGTGGATTGTGGAGTTAATCACGTTTCTTTAGTTTTCATAGTAGACCTCTCCAGCGGTTGTAATTATTTGCAAAAAATGCTTTTTGCACATATTATTGACCTGCAGATTAAATGGCTGCTTAAAAATGTACTGCTGTATGTATTAATACTGGGTAGGTTTTAGATTTTATGGGACTACATATTCATTTTGTCTTACTGTTTTGTCAAATTGTTAGCATGGGCATTTTAGAAGTCCTATTTATGATATGACATCTTCCTAGTCTTTTTCTGCTCATGTACATCTCTGATTGGAAATATGGGTGAAATCAGACAACTTTTGACTTTCTGCTCAGTTCTTACATAGAACAATTAAAGATTTTTTCCTCATGTAAATGAAAGTCAACAGAAACACATTACTTGAATAATGCATTGTATCAAATACATCACAACCAAAAAATACACTTTCTTGATAAGCTGACCAATTATTATTATTTTCTGTAATGTAATAAGGTGACAAAGACCTCACTCCCAGTGAAAATAATCAATAAAGTTACCTCTGAATTTCTTGTTAAGGGATTTCCAGCATAACATCTCTCAAGTAATGCAGTTGAAGCAGAAGCCTTGAAAACTTTTTAAAAACATCAGAGTAAGTAGACAAGCATCATGGACCAAATGTTCTCCTGTTTGTCAGACCTCTTTCTTTCTGCTGCATGTGGATACTACTTAGAAAGGTGTTCTTATATGACATTTCTTACTAGGAAGGTTTTATTTCCAATTTTTTCATGTAGCACAAGACTGCAGCATTGGGGATTTTCTGACATTGATTAGCAGTGTTGGCATTTCTTTGATTACATTTCTGATGTGAAAGGCACTCTATAGACACACACAGGCATATCCTCGGGCAGCAATATTTACAAGTAGACACCAGTAGCTGCTTAAGGGCAAAAAACAAAAGCTTTATAGAAATGTTATTGAAGTTTCAACAGTGGCAGTTGACACTAGTAATACTGTTTGAAAACACAAGTAATGTTTTGTTAATACCTCGGCATTTAAGAGATGAGGGTCCTGAGAGTTAATGCTCTCAAATGTATAATGAGGGCATCCTGGAAAAAAGTTAACTCACCTACTAAAAGGCGAATCAGCTGAGAAGTAGCAATATCAAATTTTATAATAGTAGGAGATCCATTTTAGCTGGTTCAGAAAAAAGGATGGAAGGATGGTCGAATCATTCTAATAGTCTTTTAATAATCCATCATAAGGAAATTACACACAACACACCTTACTGCGACATTTCAGCACTGGGGACTGTGGGACTATGGGAATAGCTTAAGGCTGCCAAGAAATTTTCTGGCATTTCTGAGACTGTACCAAGTGTTCACAAGTGCTGTAATTTTGTCATTATACATATCTGAGGTGTATAGTTTTATCATAAGGTTTCTAATCCAGCCACATTTACGGTATTCAGTTTCATGTTTTATTTTGCCATATTTTAAACGGATCCCATTTTATTCTGTCATGTGTTATTCTGTTACCTCCCCAGATCTGTAATATGGCACAGTCTGTTCACTCTGCAAAGACTCCTGTTACATTGGCCTCCCAAAGGTTCATATGTAGTTGTGATTTTGAAGGCAGTAAATATAAGCCCATCTTTCTCGATTATGATTTGGCCTGCACTTTTATACTGTGTTAAAAACTGTTTTCTCATTTTATTTAATCTTTGCCTACATGGAGGAATTTGACTGTACTCTATACACCTATAATGAATGAACAAAATATTTAATCCATCTGTTTTCAAACCCTTGGAGCCTGAAGCTTAGCCCAGTCAGCATCAAACATTAGTTAGAAATGAGAACTGGACAGACCACATTCCTGTACCAGTCTAGTTTAGACTTGCCTGTAAACCTAATTATTGTGCACGTCATTGTTATTTGAGTGGGAAACCCATGAAGACACAAAGGAAATATGGAAAGTGCACACAGACAGTAAATCAGCTGGACTACACCACCGTTATACCATATGTATGAGTGTTGATTGAAAATTGTGGCGCCTGTCCCCGTCATTCAATTTCATATAAAGAGGTTTTTGAATTGGGAAATTTTTCCTTTTTAAAATACCTGCCTTAATATCCTATACACGTCTTGCAGCACTCCAAGACATTTTCAGACACAATTATGTAAAATTCTCTTCAGGACAGTGGCTGTAGCTTTTTTTACCTCTTTATCAGATAAAATTTTGTTTCTGTTATTTCGTCACTGTATTGCTTCCACCAACACTAGGGCTCTGCCATTGTCCTGCTCATTGTCTCTGTTTCACATCCCTGATTTAGCATTTCAGAAGTCTATCGACCAACTTCCTGAAGCGTTCAAGCATTTGGATCTGTGTTGTATAGTTCAAGTCACATTACTAAAAACTGCAATAACAAAATAGGGGTTAAACTATTGTGTGTGACAGCTTTAAGGAATATTCCACCCAAACGTGATATCTCTCTATTATAAAAAAAATCTTGGAAGCCTTGAGAGGAGACGATACGTGATTTTCTCTGAGACACTTTAACGTCCTGCGAAACAAGGCAGTGAGACAAAAAGACAGCTGCTGCACAGACTTTTAATTGATCGACATGCAGCTCGGCAGCAGCAGCTGATCCGACCGCATCTCCTTAGTGTGCGATCAACCCCCCCTTCATAATGCAAGCAGCAGAGATGCAAAGTGGCTGCCGTGCAGTGCGCCTGGGGGTTGGGAAGGGGTGGTTGAGCCAAGCGAGAAGGGGGCGCAGCCCACTAGTGCTTTTTTATGTTACTTACCCTGTGTACTTTGTAGTGATGGCTGAGAATAATGTTTAATCTCATGCTTTTGTCCAGAATGGAGAGAAAAAAAAGTTTGTGATGTAATATAAGCTAATATTGAATAATTCTGCCCATTGGCAAACAATGTGAAAAAATGGTCCATGGATAAAAGGAAAAAAATCACACTTCACTCATGTCGCATAATCCACATGTCAGCTATCCACTTGTATGCGCAAAGTATGCAAAATACATGATTTGCTTTTAGAATATTGATGAATATTTATGGTTCTTCTGAAAAAATTAGCATAAATCATAAGCAGGAAACTTTCTTTATGAATTATGACAAGACAAGGTGGATCTTACATGGGATAAGTCACATATACCGAAAATTCAATTTGGGTGGAGATTTCTTTTAAGGAAGGTACCACAATCAACCTAGCTTCTGGTCTACACTCACAAGACGTTTGAGTCCTACACCATTATGCAGTCAAACTATACCTAGGATTTGTACAGTATAGCCGGACACAGACAGGCAGACACGTTTGAATCACCCACAACACTTTTATTATACATACTATTTACAACAAAGTACACCAAAACCCCAAAGTCCCCCAAAAGTTCAGGCCTCACAATAATGCCTCTTTCTCTTCAGGCCGCCTCCTTGCCTCTCCTCCTGAGCTCCGTCCTTCTCCACTCCCAACTCAAGCCAACGAACAGAGGGAGGCAGCCCCTTTTATAATCACTCAGATGTGCTCCAGGTGCCTCCTGAAAATCTTCTGCCGGCACTCCCCAGTGTGGTAGAAGTGCCGGCTGTGCACCCGGAAGCACTCTGGGGGTTCCCGATCCTTTTCCCCCCAGCACTTTCGGGTGTGGCGGAAGTGCTGAGGGCCAGGGCTCCGAAGGCATTGGGGCGCCCCCTGGCGGTCCCCATAGGCACCAAGACGGTCGCCCCACGTGGTTTGGGGGAGGCGCAAGCCCTCATCTGGGGCGTCCTGGCTGGGTACTCATTTTTTCTGTTGATAACCCTTTGTGATGAAATTCTTCAATAAGATTTGGACATAATACGTCTTCTTTAATTGGGCACTTAAAGTGAGGAAAAAGTTAAAAGCTGAAAGCGCCAGAAGTGTGTCTGACAAAAGCATTCAGAAGACTGAGAGGTGAGAGTACTGTGGTCTTGTTTGAAAATGATTGATATGATGGCGTGACTTGAAAGGATCTCATGGCAATATTCTCGTCTTCCGGGACTTGAAAAAATCATTTCCAAAAAGTCTCATCTTCTAAAAAGTCTTGTCACGTCGAAAGATTTTTTAATATAATATATACAGGTATATATACACACACATACACAAGGGAGTACCTAAAAATAACTGGAATATAATAAAAAAATGATTTTAATAATTTATACTTTCTGAAACTTTAGTCTCCTTCAAAGTACTTTCCATGTGAATGAATGCACTTGTCCTGAAGGTTTTCCCACTGCTGGAAACATTTTTGGAATTGCTGAAGAGAAACGTTGTTCAAAGCTTGCAGCGTTTTTTCTTTGACTTCCTCCACGGTACAAAAACACTTTCTTTTGAGTTCTTTTTACTTATTCGGGAACAATAAATGGTCGCACGGAGCAAAGATCAGCCAAGTAGGGAAGGTGGCAAAAAGACACACAAGTCAATTCAGAAATCTCTTTAATAGTCCAGTGACAATCTTCGTAAATTGCATTGCAAAAGTTTTTAAGATTTTCGTCATTCCTAATTGTGGAAGATCGGCCAGATCTTGGTTGGTCTTCAAGTGACACTTCCCCTCATTTGAAATGCGAAAGCCACACGTAGACCTGTGTTTTACTTAAAGCTTCCACTTTAAAAGCAGTTTCAAGCATCACTACAGTTTCTGGAGCTGTTTTCCCTAAAAGAAAACAAAACTTAATGCAGACTTGATGTTCTTTATGATCCCCCGTCACAAAAATTGCAGGACACGTTTAATAAGCACCAAGAAACACCGACACGGAATGCCATACAAATATTACAGAGCAATGCCACTTGGCAGACTGCCACAGAATACTGTAAGTATGCTACACCTAATGGTGAAATTCACAATTAGTCTACATTGCGCACCAGGTACAGATTCCGGTTATTTTTGGGTATCCCCTCGTGTGTGTGTGGTTCCCTACAGACCTTTCCTGGGAAATCCTGCAAGGTTCCGGCGCCTCAGAAAACGTCACTTCCGAAGCCGGCCCCTTTGATGACATCACTACAGAAGCCGGCCACTTTGATGATGTCACTACCGAAGCCGGCCCCTTTGACGTCACTTCCAATGCCGGCCCCTTTGCTGATGTAACTTCTGGTTCCGGCCCCTTTGCTGACATCAGTTCCTCTCCAGACCTTTAAAGCCCCCATCTTGGGCTACTATAGCCAGTTCTGTTATGGACTCTGTGATATGCACATTGTGTATTTGATTCAGAAAACCCTTTTGCAGCTGGGAAAAACAATATACGGGTGGCTGCCCCAAACCTTTATAATGTCTTGGAATCGTTTGTATAGCAATATATAATAATATATGTCTATCTATCTAGCTATCTATCTAGTAGCTCTGCCACCTGTTTAAGACAGGTTGAAATCTAAATAATGTAAACTTCAGCTTTAATGTTTGCAGTGCACCATCTATTGGAATGTATTTTGTAATGCATGTAATACTAAAATGTATTGCATTTGTAGGTCCAACAGATGGTTGCATCTATACGTCATAATATGTACACATCTAATGTACTTTATAAATGGAGTTTATTCCAACAGTATCTACTATATAATAATATGCTAAGATCTGTGTATGTGTGCTCAATCCCTCAGAGCAGTCTAATTGGTCAGTATGACTTTGATGACGCAATCAATAGAGGAAGTGAGAGTGTGAGACAAACAAGGAGGAGTAAAGGCATATATGAGGCACGCTGAGAGAGTCGCCTTCAAAGATAGGAAGCATCCAAGCTGACAGGAGGTATGAAAGGTGCCTTGATACTGAGTCAAAGAAGCAGGCCTGATGGGAACTCACTCGAGAAAGGGAGCTCTGGGTCAAGAGAGGTTCAGAAACATGCAGATATCAAGGAAAGGTGTTGTAGACACACATACAGAAAGTGTGAGCAAATATTATAAAATTATTCTTTTGCCTGTCCTTGACATTTAGTGTGGCTAGTTGAGTGTATATAGCAGGAAGTACCCTAAAATGGTGCACCACTGGATACATGCTAGGCCAGTTTGTCACTGTGCTCATCTGCATGTCTCTAAAATGTGCGAGGAGAACCTGCAAAGACAAAGGTAGAACATGCAGGTTAAACACGGATTTTCTTCAGGAGCTGTGAGGCAGCATGGCTAACTGCTTTGCCACATAGCAGGGTTCAGTTCCAGATAATGCATTTGATGTACTGTACATCAGAGTAGGTGTGAGTGATGCAACATCAGACTCTCATAAGTGGTAAATCAGGTTAATTGCTAATTATCAAAGCTGCAACAATCCATCACTTTCATTTCCGTAATTAAGAGTACTTTTTTTTCCCCTCATTAAATCTTATTAAAAAAAGGAGTGTTGCAATACGTAACACACGTATGTGCCTCGTGTCTGCCTTTCACAGAGGAGACAGACACTGCAGTACATTTCAAGTCAAAGCTTCCTGTTAAAAAAAAAGACAGAGAGAAAGAGAGCCAATTGGAAAAGAGCTGCAGCTGGGATTGTCCTTATAAAAGGAAGCATCGACATATATGGCAGATTGTCGGTTCTCCAGACTAGACTATCACAGAAAATTGGTTCAGCCCTACAACTGCAGGCAAGCATTCCAAGAATAACAAAAAAAAAAAAAGAAAAAGAAAAAAAGAGCTTGAAAAAAAAAGACCAAATGAGTCATCTGGTACTGAATGTAACAAGTACAAATGTTTCATGCTGCTCTATCAGTTCCTCCTCCGTGTGCACTCAAATGCCACACTTAAAGCGGCAGCCTGCTGCATAACGAGAAGCCTTTAAAGGTTGCCTCTGTAGTACCAGGTCAATCCCTAACCTTTTTCAAGGTACCACAGATAAATCACGGATTGAAGGTAATGTGCATGTAATGCTGTCTGTTAATGTTCTGTGCCTCTTTTTAGTGGATATTTTCCTCTTTTTACACCTCTCATCTCCATTTAAAAACACTACAACTGAATCAGTGCCGTGCGCTGCTCAGGGCGGATCCATTTGTCCCCCTCTCATTTCTAATGTAGAACAGTTTGCCTTACAGAGCAGGTGATTGGTAACATGGGGCTAAAAAGCTGAGGCAATTTAATTGCTGGCATGGTGTGGCTTTTCCATTATGAACATGTATGGAATGAAATTTGGTAGACTCTTTTGCCTTGAGATGCTGGTTGTCAATAGCAAATATTCTTATTTTGGTGTATAAACATATGTCAGTTACTTCAAATTCTATGAATGAGAGTTTGGAATAGTGCTTACAGTTAACTTCGGGTTAGGGATAGGGTTAGGTTTATTTAGCTTTTGGAAAACCACCTGCTTCTGAACTTTGTCCTTGGATATGCCCCATTGTCCCCATTCACATTCAGTAAATGATTACATGCCCCACCCTGTATTTTGATTTCACGTCTAGGCCTCTTTCCCCTCAACCCTTTAGTGTTAATGTTTAGGATGGCCGAGTAGTGCTTCAGCCCCAGAGTCTATTTTCATGTGATGTGTAGCACCCAAATACTCATGATGTCGTAGCACAATAAGGCAATGCTTACTTATATGAGTTTGTCATGTAAAAGGAAACACAGAGACCAAGATTAAGGGGATTCCATCCCGGTATACTATAAATTGTTCTGCAAGGAATTAGTATGGTCCGCATTCCCCTGTCTTGTGATTTCACGCTGCTCGTCGAATCCGTTAGCTGCTCCCTAGTCACTCGTGTGTGACAATCTTTACTTACAAACCTGAGTGCACATTGAGATCTCAAGATGATGGCCTATTTGAAATTCCAAGGATTGATAAAAAAACAATGAGAGTGAGCTTTTAGTTACAGTGCTGCAAAGCTGTGAAGTGATCTCTGTTTTAATATAAGAGACCTTCAGTCTCAGTTTTTAAATCCCGGCTGAACGACTCACTACTTCAGTCTAGCATGCCCTGACTAGAGCTGCTGATTAATTGTGCATACTGCATTTATGCTTGTTAGTTGTTTGTATAGAAATGTAAGTATCACAGCCTTTTAAAACCGTTACTAACCCTCCTTTCTTCTGTTTCTCTTCAGGGTATCTGGATGTGGACCCTGGTGCTGCTGACAGGCTGCTCTCCTGCATAAGGATAAGTTATCTCAGATAAGGGAATGTTGGAAATTTGGATTGAAAGATTCTCTTATCAGATTGGATGGCCAACACAGACTCCACTATAGAAAACCTAGGAGCAGGTAGGCAGCCAGTTGGCCAAGGTTTTTATTTTTGACTTGCATGATTTTAATCTTCATTGTTGTTCAATTACTTATTTAATGGAAAGATATTGTTGGTTTCCTGCAGTGGGCTGGTGCCCTGCCCGGGGTTTGTTTCCTACCTTGCGCCCTATGTTGGCTGGGATTGGCTCTAGCAGACCCCCTTGACCCTGTAGTTAGGATATAGCGGGTTGGATAATGGATGGATGGATATTGTTGGTTTCCATTTATGTTTATTCAGTTCCTACTTTTTTCTCTATATTTTTTTAACATATTTGCATTTATATGTGTACCAGTTTTGTATTTAGTAATTAATATTATCTATATTTGTATTTTAACTGAGAATTGTTCACAGTGCTCTGTGCCTGCACTCAGTGAAAAGCACCATACAAAATAATAAGTTAAGTTATATTGTGCTGTATTCTATTAGCAAATGCCACAGCTATTTAGATAAATCCCAAATAAACACTGAATGTCGGCTGCTGGTGTGAAGTGATCCACCTTGAAGAGCTAGAACTTAAGATACCCTGGCAGAGAGACTACAGGTATCAGCATACTGGGCTGGGCTGCTATCACCAGAGAGTGTGATGCCCTCACAGAAGGTACCATTTAAATGATAGATTAACCTACAGAGTGTGCGTCTGTCCTATACATGGTACTCTGATAACTCACTGGAAATGGGAAGACAACTTAAGGTTTGTATGCCCTTTTGTTAGAGCAGATTCTGCTCAGATTTCAAGTGCTTAGCTGCATAAGCAGAGAGTGTGGGTACGAGACTGGCCTGTCCGCAGTCCTGACCTAACAGTTTAATAAGTGTTACTAAATGAAATGGTGATGTGACACAGTGATAAACACTCAGCTGCCCAACTCTCTTGAGGATGTTATAGTCATTAGATTTGAAGGGATTGTTTATTTTCATAAAAACAATTCAGTTCACAAGGTAAAACATCAAATAAGGTGATGGTGTAGTTTTTTCATCCATCCATCCATCCATCCTCTTCCGCTTATCCGAGGTCGGGTCGCGGGGGCAGCAGCTTAAGCAGAGAGGCCCAGACTTCCCTCTCCCGGCCACTTCTTCCAGCTCTTCCGGAGAATCCCATGCTCCCAGGCCAGCCGGGAGATATAGTCCCTCCAGCATGTCCTGGGTCTTCCCCGGGGCCTCCTCCCGGTTGGACGTGCCCGGAACACCTCACCAGGGAGGCGTCCAGGAGGCATCCTGATCAGATGCCCGAGCCACCTCATCTGACTCCTCTCGATGCGGAGGAGCAGCGGCTCTACTCTGAGCCACTCCCGGATGACTGAGCATCTCACCCTATCTTTAAGGGAAAGCCCAGACACCCTGCGGAGGAAACTCATTTCAGCCGCTTGTATTCGAGATCTCGTTCTTTCGGTCACTACCCATAGCTCATGACCATAGGTGAGGGTAGGAGCGTAGATCGACTGGTAAATTGAGAGCTTTGCCTTACGGCTCAGCTCCTTTTTCACCACGACAGACCGATGCAGAGCCCGCATCACTGTGGATGCCGCACCAATCCGCCTGTCGATCTCACGCTCCATTCTTCCCTCACTCGTGAACAAGACCCCGAGATACTTGAACTCCTCCACTTGGGGCAGGATCTCTCCCCCAACCCTGAGAGGGCACTCCACCCTTTTCCGGCTGAGGACCATGCTCTCGGATTTGGAGGTGCTGATTCTCATCCCAGCCGCTTCACACTCAGCTGCGAACCGATCCAGAGAGAGCTGAAGATCACGGCCTGATGAAGCAAACAGGACAACATCATCTGCAAAAAGCAGTGACCCAATCCTGAGTCCACCAAACCGACCCCTTCAACACCCTGGCTGCGCCTAGAAATTCTGTCCATAAAAGTTATGAACAGAATCGGTGACAAAGGGCAGCCCTGGCAGAGTCAAACTCTCACTGGGAAACGGGCTCGACTTACTGCCGGCAATGCGGACCAAGCTCTGACACCGGTTGTACAGAGACCGAACAGCTCTTATCAGGGGTCCGGTACCCCATACTCCCGGAGCACCCCCCACAGGATTCCCCGAGGGACACGGTCGAATGCCTTTTCCAAGTCCACAAAACACATGTAGACCAGTCGGGCAAACTCCCATGCACCCTCCAGGACTCTGCTAAGGGTGAAGAGCTGGTCCACTGTTCCTCCTGAATCCGAGGTTCGAGTATCCGACGGACCCTCCTCTCCAGAACCCCCGAATAGACTTTTCCAGGGAGGCTGAGGAGTGTGATCCCTCTATAGTTGGAACACACCCTCCGGTCCCCCTTTTAAAGAGGGGGACCACCACCCCGGTCTGCCAATCCAGAGGCAGTCTCCCCTGATGTCCATGCGATGTTGCAGAGATGTGTCAACCAAGACAGTCCTACAACATCCAGAGCCTTAAGGAACTCCGGGCGTATCTCATCCACCCCCGGGCCCTGCCACCAAGGAGTTTTTTGACCACCTCGGTGACTTCAGTCCCAGAGATGGGAGAGCCCATCTCAGAGTCCCCAGGCTCTGCTTCCTCATTGGAAGGCATGTTAGTGGGATTGAGGAGGTCTTCGAAGTACTCCTCCCACCGACCCACAACATCCCGAGTCGAGGTCAGCAGCGCACCATCCCCACTATATACAGTGTTGACACTGCACTGCTTCCCCCTCCTGAGACGCCGGACGGTGGACCAGAATCTCCTCGAAGTTTTTTCAATATATATATTTTTTTGTTTTATGTTATTAATTTTATTATAATCATTCCATACAAATACAGTAGATCAATTTTTACAAAAATTAGGATTGAAAACAAATCGTCCCCCACCCCTGAGAAAGAGAGCCTGGCCAACGGAGCAAAACTTAAAGCTTGTAAACATACCTAAATTGATTAGTTTAATAGGGCAATAGAGATGAATGGAGAAGAGAAAGAAATGCGGAGAGAATTGCTTCCTCGATGCTTTAAGAGCTTATTCTAAAATATTATTGATTAGATCCTGCCAGGTTTTGAAAAAGCTCTGTACAGATCCTGTAACTGAGTATTTGATTTTTTCCAATTTCAAATAGTATAAAACAGCGGTTTCCCACTGACTTAAAAGAGAAGAGTTAGGATTCTTCCAGTTTAGCAAAATAAGTCTGTGTGCCAAAAGTGTAGTGATTGCAATCACAGTTTGTTTGTCCCTCTCCACTTTAAGCCCATCTGGAAGAACACCAAACACAGCTGTTAATGGGTTAGGAGGGATTGGGACACCAAGGCTGTCTGAAAGGTAATTAAAAATATTGGTCCAGAATAATGTTAATTTGGTACAGGCCCAAAACATGTACCCCAGTGAGGCTGGGACTTGGTTGCAGCGTTCACAGGTTGGATCTTGCTCTGGAAACATTTTGGAGAGTTTTAGGCAAGATAGATGTGCTCGATATATAATTTTGAGATGAATAATTGTATGCTTTGCACATATGGCACGCGAGTGAATTCTCTGCATTGCTACCTTCCACTCCTTTTCTGATATATTGATTAAGAGATCTTTTTCCCATTGTCCTCTTGGATCTTTGAAAGGGAGAGACTATAAAATCATTTTATATATTGCAGAGATGGTGTCTAAGTCCTCGAAATTGAGCAATATTTTTTCCAGCATGGAGGAGGGTGCAAGATGAGGAAAATCGTGCAGGTTCTGTTTAACAAAGTTCCTAATTTGAAGATAGTGAAAGAAATATGTAGCTGGAAAGTAAAATTTGGAATGTAATTGTTCATAGGATGCAAATATGTTGTCTATATAAAGATCTCTAAGCAAGTTAATCCCAAATTTTTTCCAGATATTAAAAACTGCATATGTTTGCGAGGGTTGAAAGAGGTGGTTCTCTTGCAGAGGTGCAACAGATAAAAGCTTCTCCATCATAAAATGCTTTCTACATTGGTTCCATGTTCTGAGTATGTGAAGCACAATTGGGTTATTAGTATATTGGCGATAACTTACATTTGTTGGGGCACAAATCAGGGAATATAAAGAAGTACTGCAGGATTTTACTTTTATTGTGGACCAAGCCTGTTTTTTCAATATAGTACAGTGTCACACACGTACGCTTGGGAGAAGGTGAATCGGCTCAAATAATGTTGTTTCTCAGCTGGACCAAGGGTTGGCAGTGTCATCTAACCATTGTTCCTTTTGTCCCTCTGCAAACCAGCAGAAGTACCAACCAAACAGTGATGTCACCACCAAACCACCCTCTGATGACGTCACTTCTGGCCTTTCCTGATGACATCTTTCCTTTCAGAACCTGCTTACCAAAGACATCACTGTCTCTTCCGGCTATACTTATATTATATTTACTTATACTCCTGTCTACCATGGTGCTTGCAACCTGTTGCATGTTGGGCATGAAAATAAGAATTTCACTGGACTCTGTACATGTGACAGTATCTCTAATTAAACCCTTCTGCATTATTATCTTGTTTTAATAAATCCATCTGTCCATTTTCTAAACCTGCTTCTCCAGGAACCTATCCCATCAAGCAATGGGGACAAAGCAGAAACCGTCTACAGAAAAGACACCCACCATTTCATGCTGAATACACACAGACCAATTTAGCATCAGCAATCCACCTAACCTGCATTTCTTAGTACTCTGAAATGAAACCCATGCAGATACAGGGAAAGCACCTAGGACTTGAACTGCACTCTTCTACAGGCAGTTGAGAGGCATTGGTGCTATCACAGTGCCATTGTGCCGCTCTTTTTATTTATTTTTGGTCTCCTTCACTTTATTTGAGATCATAACTTCCTCTTGCACACCTCCTTTTGGCCAAAACTGAAATACTAAGATTGTGTGCCGTACTCTTTTGTTATGCTGAATGCCTGGACAAATGTATCAGGAAAGCCTGCCCCATCACAGGGTGAACCCTGGACACACTGGAAGCTGTTTGTGGAAAAGAGTATGGTGACGAAATTGGATGCCATTATGAAAAATCCCCTCCAGGAGGTGCTCTCTTGGAGCATTTTTAGCTATAGGTTCATTCCATTACGGTGTGCTGAGAAGCGTTCTCAGGGAATCTTTTCTGCCCACTGCTATCAGGCAATTCAATGATTCCAATGTTAAGTTTATTGATTGATTGATTGATTGATTGGCTGTATTATCTGTCCTGTGAGTCTGTATCCTCCTTTATTATGTTTCTACTATATATATATATATATATATATATATATATATATATATATATATATATATATATATATAAATTTCCCCATGGGATTAATCTAATCTAATACAATTTAATGCTTCTCAAAATGAACCATTCATCACTGAATCTTATTAATCCAAGTTTGGATCAGAGCAGATGGGACCCAGCATTGGGAGCTGGGCAGGGGCCTATTGTCATTGTGTTCAGCCATATTGGGCCATTTTAGAGATGCTTAATAAGGTTACACAAATAGGGAGGAAAGCTTATATGAACACTGGGAGAATGTGCAAATTACACATAGTGAGATTCAGACCTTGATGTCCTGAATCTGTGCTGAGGACTCCCTCTAAGTTAATAATATGTGAGAAACATCATCTCATAGTGGTTCATATGATACTAGTCAACAGCAGACTGCCGGAATAGCCTGTGTTAATATTTCAGATGATCCTAATAGGCCTATGAATTGCAGAGGATCCAGCAGGGCTTTCTAGGTTTTAACTGATTTCAGGTATGTGAACCACCCTTTTAAAAGGTTTCAGCCAAGTGTGAAAAGCAGAAGGAAAATCCACAGAAACCTGAAAAGTAAAGGGAGTTCTTTCTAATAAGTATAGTTTTGATTATTTTCTGCTTCTTGTAGTCTTGCTTCTCTTGTTGATCGATTTTATACTGAGTCTTGTCTTTATGCAAAACCCCCTTTGCTTTATTTTTCCTTTATCCCCTTATCTGTTATTTTTGTAGTTTATTTTGACTTATTTGAACAAATTCTTCAAATTTTTGGGACTTGTATATTCAAGCCAGAGGTTTTAAGGATCCTCTTTCTTGAAGGGCATTTTTGTGAATTTAAAGTATACTTTGGACTGTTAAAGCCAGAGCCCCTTTGTAGGCCTGTATAGGCCAAAGCCTGCCTGTGGTGATATTGATTGGCTTCATGGGATGAGACGATATCTGGACTGGCTAGAGAAGGTTGTAGGACTCACACTCCTTTAGCCATGTTTGTGACTCCGTTCCACAGCAGTAAGAAAGGCAGATGTTTTTAGGCAATAGCACATGCAAGTAAGAATTTCACTGTCCTTTGTACATGTGACAATATTGATCCTGTGAACCTATGAATGTTTTACAAAGTAGTACAGTACCTTTATTTAATTTAACTGAAAACACAAGTCATCTTACCAGATCTGCTTCTTTTCCTGTTTCCATATTGCTTTATGGAAAACCCCTGATACAAAGACCAGTATAGTTAGCTAAATTTGGTTGTTGTGTGCCCATACAACTGGGCCCACCAAGTAAGAACTGCCTGTTAAACTGACCTGAATGTCTTTATGGAATGTGTTCGAAAATTCGAATAGAAAAGCAAGTGCTAATACAGGGAGAACAAGCAAGCTCCACACAGGAATTCAAACACAGGACATTAGATCTGTGGGCAGTGCTTACCCCTCCTGCCAACTGCAGACCTTTAAATTAAACTGATAGCAAATAGGCTGGACCCCCTCAAGGCTCTAAATTGGATTAAGTGGGTTTGTGAATGGTATGTCCTATCTTAGTACTTTCACTGTATTTCATCTAAATGAATTATAGACGACATTCATATTAAACACCTTGTTATTCACAAAGGCTTCACTCCCCAAGCCCCTCCCCTCCCCCCATCTCATTTCAAAAGACCTTGTTCTCCACCACATATTCTAGACCAGGGGTCACCAACTCTGGTTCTGGAGGACCACCGTTGCTGCAGGTTTTCATTCTAACCCTTTTCTTAGTGACCTGTTTTGCTGCTAATTAACTTCTTTTGAATTCATTTTAATTGACTTGCTCTTGAGGACTTAGAGCCCTTTAATTGCTTTTTTTCCTTAATTGGCCGCCAAACAATGAGATACAAAATGAACCAAAACATGACCAGCAACCTGTGTCCATCATACAATATCTGAAAATAAAGAAAGTTGAAGGTCTCAGGAGTACTGATCTGCTCAGGTCCACAAAGCATTTGACCAGTGCTCTAAGAAAAGAGAAAATCAACAATTTCAGAAATGTCTCCTGTTGCACCATGACAGCAGCAACAAGCCGTGGAATTAAAGAACGGGTTTAGTGAACAACAAGAATCGGCGCCTAATCAAGCAACTGGTTGGAGTGAAAGTGGTTGGAGTTTGAGGCCCTGATATAGTTGGTCTTCTGTTGGCTCACTCAGTTCACATTTCATTTCTGTTTGGGAGCCATTTAAGGAAAGAAATGAAGCAATTCAGAGGAACGATGAAGAAAATCAGGGAACAAATCTTTAAACGAGTCAACTAAAATTAATTCAAAAGAAGTTAAGTAGCAGCAAAAAGAGGTCATTAATTAAGAAAAGGGTAAGAATGAAAACCTGCAGCCACAGTGGTCCTCCAGGGCCAGAGTTGGTGACCCCTGTTCTAGACCCTTGACTTCAGTGCTGTTCTTAGGCTGAAATGCAGCACTATTTGTTTTCAGTTGAAACTAAATATGCCTTAAATTCCAGCAGATCCACTGGGACTATTTGTCCTTTCAGATCAAAGGTATAATTACACAGTGGGAGGCCCCTTGCATGTAGTCTTTCCCAGTAGCAATGTTGTAAACATCTTCGGCGGTAGTTGTCACACCACTTGTCTGTCACACGTAGGGCGGACAGTCCTCTAGTTCTGTAGATTCCCAAAAAAAAAGCAGATTTTGGAGTACTATTGATGAGCAGATATGAACTGTTTTTCTTTGTGCACAATATTCACAGTTCCCTATTGAGCAAAACATTTACATAATTGCATCTGTTACATAATGTAATTATAGTGCTTAACAAGCACACAGACGGCCTGCTCGTTCTGGGGACTGTCTGTAACCACAAAGGTAATCCTAGGTGAAGTCAGACTGCATGCTGTACATTGTGGGCAGCATTTGGAAGGAATGAGGGGCTCGACTGTGGGGTCTGCCCAGGACTTTTCACATTTACTGCCATTAGGGGTGGACAGAAAGCAAGATTTCTGCATATAATATACTGAGTTTTCAATGTGTTCACTTTTCCGGTTCTGCTTCTCCACTGAGCACATACACAATCACACAGCACCAGCTTACAGCAGTCAGTCAACCTAAGAGCATTTTGTTGGACTGTAGCAAGCACCCTGTATAGGCTGGCATCTACAAGTTTGCCACCTGACAGAAAATGTCATTTTTTTTTTTTATCAAAGCACTATTAAATTTATTGAAAAATACTGTAGTCCCTTGTTGTCTGATTCTGTCACTCCGACATCACATGTGATGAAGACCTTGGAGAGGCTGCTGCTTCACCACCTGAGGCCACAGGTCCGCCACGCCCTTGACCCTCTGCAGTTCACATACCAGGAGAAGGTGGGAGTGGAGGATGCCATCATCTATATGCTACACTGATCCCTCTCCCACTTGAACAGAGGCAGTGGTGCTATAAGAATTATGTTTCTGGACTTCTCTAGCGCCTTCAACACCATCCAACCTCTGCTCCTTAGGGACAAGCTGACAGAGATGGAAGCAGATTCATACCTGGTGGCATGGATCATGGACTATCTTAAAGGCAGACCTCAGTATGTGCGTCTCGGGAACTGTAGGTCTGACATGGTGGTCAGCAGCACAGGAGCGCCGCAGGGGACTGTACTTTCTCCGGTCCTGTTCAGCCTATATACATCAGACTTCCAATACAACTCGGAGTCCTGCCACGTGCAAAAGTTTGCAGACGAAACTGCTATCGTGGGCTGCATCAGGAGTGGGCAGGAGGAGGAGTATAGGAAACTAATCTAAGACTTTGCTAAATGGTGAGACTCAAACCACCTACAGTTGAACACCAGCAAAACCAAGGAGCTGGTGGTGGATCTTAGGAGGCCCAGGCCCCTCATGGACCCTGTGATCATCAAAGGTGACTGTGCAGAGGGTGCAGACCTATAAATACCTGGGAGTGCAGCTGGATGATAAACTGGACTGGACTGCCAATACTGATACTCTGTGTAAGAAAGGTCAGAGTCGACTATACTTCCTTAGAAGGCTGGTGTCCTTCAACATCTGCAATAAGATGCTGCAGATGTTCTATCAGGCAGTTGTGGTGAGCGCCCTCTTCTATGCGGTGGTGTGCTGGGGAGGCAGCATAAAGAAGAGGGATGCCTCACGCCTGGACAAACTGGTGAGGAAGGCAGGCTCTATTGTAGGCACAGAGCTGGACAGTTTGACATCCGTGGCAGAGCAATGGGCGCTGAGCAGGCTCCTGTCAATCATGGAGAATCCACTGCATCCACTGAACAGGATCATCTCCAGACAAAGGAGCAGCTTCCGCGACAGACTGCTGTCACCATCCTGCTCCACTGACAAGACTGAGGAGATCGTTCCTCCCCCACACTATGTAACTCTTCAATTCCACCCAGGGGGGTAAACGTTAATATTATACAAAATTATTGTCTGTCTGTTATACCTTCATTGTTATCACTCTTTAATATCGTTCTTTATCAGTTTGCTGCTGCTGGAGTATGTGAATTTCCCCTTGGGATTAATAAAGTATCTATCTATCTATCTATCTATCTATCTATCTATCTATCTGAAATTAATTTTAGTGTCAGTTTTGTGAAACTGTATGTGAATTGAAACTTGTCTGTTTTGCTCATCACTAATAGTGACAAGTATTCTATGATTCCCTGGTCCCTCTTGTAAGGTGTGTTTTCAAGTTTCACTTTAGAACATTACAAATATTTGTGTCATGAACAGGCCGTTCAACCCAACAATTTCATCCATGCTACCTATCTTGATTGTCCATAAGGTTAATCTGAAGGTCCCTAAAGGCATATTCTCCACCACACTACTTGGTACATTATTCAATGTGTCCATGTTAAGGTTTCTTAAACTATGGGTCACTACCTTTTGGGTCATGACACAATGGGAAGGATTTGCATATGGTTTGCAATAGGTTGCCACAGGAAGTTTCAGCAGCCAAACTTGCACAGCGATGACTGTCTGTGGTGATACTCCAAGGAACTCATGGATTGGGTCTTGAAGACACTAAGAAGGTCAAAATTGTATTGCAAGAAAAAAAAAAGTTTAAGAAGTATTTGTCTAAGATTGCTTGTATGAAGAAAAACTTTCTAACATTTGTACCCTTAACAACTTTCCAACCATGTCTTTGTGTTCTTGTTGGGGAATATATTTTAAAATAACAGGTGGGATCCACTGTCCACTGTTTCATTATTTTAAACACTTCTGTCATGTTCTCTCTTAATCTCTGCTTCCTTAAGAAGAAAAGGTTATTCTCCTTTAATCTGTCCTCATATCACACTTCTCAGTCCCAGGACCTGCGTGGTCGCTCTCCTTTGGACGCAGCTGAACCCTGAAACATCAAGTATACTGCTGCCATTCAGCACTGTGACTAGCAACCCCAAACATAAGTCTAAAGATTGCATCTGAAGATCTGTTATTTTAATATCTCTATTGGAATCAGAGATTTGGCCATGGCAGAAACAGCATAATGTCAAATGTGGAGATGGGCTATCAAGGGCCCCCCGGTTCTACAGATTGCTATAAGGGTGAAAGCAGGACTCCTATATTTACCTTGTCTTCCCTGGGAAGATTAGGTAATAAATATGGAACCAAAAAATAGGAGATCCTGAAAAGTCTCTTTGCTTCTTTTTTTACAGGTAATGTGGACAAATTGCAAGTCACCTTCACTGTAAGTGTGATGAGAACACTAATAATAAATCATATTACAACAATCTAGACAAGAACAGGACGTTTAGCCCAACAAAGCTCTCCATTACTCTATCCACTTATTTTTCCAAAATAACATCAAGTCGAGTTTTGGAAGTCCCTAAAGTCCTACTGTGTACCACACTACTTGGTCACTTATTTAATGTATCTGTGGTTCTCTGTGTAAAGAAAAACTTCCTGTTTGTGCAAAATTTACCCTTAACAAGTTTCCAACTATGTCCCCATGTTCTTGATGAACTCATTTTAAAATAACAGTCTCGATCCACTGGACTAATTCCCTTCATAATTTTAAACACCTCAGTCATGTCTCCTCTTAATCTTCTTTTGCTTAAACTTGTAAAGGCTCAGCTCTTTTAATCTTTCCTCATAACTCATCTCCTTTAGTCCTGGAATCAGCCTAGTCGCTCTTCTCTGGACTTTTTCTAGGACTGCTATGTCATTTTTGTAGCCTGGGGACTAAAACTGTACATAATACTTCAGATGAGGCCTCACCAGCGTGCTATAAAGCTTGAGCAGAACCTCCTTGGACTTGTACTCCACACATCAGGGTGCAATATAACCTGAAATTCTGTTAGCCTTCTTAATGACTTCTGAAATGCTGTCTGGCAGTTGATAATGATGAGTCCAATATGACTCCTACATCTTTCTCATAAGGGATATTTTTGATTTTCAGACCTCCCATTGTGTATTCAGACCTAACATTTTACGTCCCGTCCGTTTTACTTTACCTTTACTTACATTAAATATCATCTCCCACAAATCTGCCAAAGCCTGTATGCCTTCCAAGTCCCTCTGTAATGATTCAAGGAATTCAAAGGTAGATGTCAAGGTTATTTAAATAATGTTATGAAATGCCAACACATTTGCTCCAAAACTAAAAAATGTGAGGTTTGATTCAATGTGTAGATTTGTTTTGCCGCTCTCCATGGTGAGCACTTGTCTGCATTGCAGCTTGCAGAGGTTTTTTTTTTTTTAAATAGTCGCTAATCAATTTGGCACGCCTTGGGGAGTTACATCAGTCTGTTCCAACTGTGTGTTTCTTCTTAAGGTCAGATATGTGGTGCCTGGCAAGCGCTTTTTCTTAAATTTATTTTTATTTTTTCAGATCAGGCCCGAGCATCTCACTTGTCTCATTTAAATGTGGAAGCTGAGAAGGCCATTCCAAAAAAGCTTTTTTTTCGCACCTCTCGGAGAGCTGCACCGCCGACTCTAAAGCGGGTGTTGGATCATTGTCACATTTCTTCCAGTGAGACTCGAGACAGATGGTAAATATTACTTCTTTCCAAATCTTTCAGTGCATTTCATCTTCTACTGTATGACAGCTGCAGCCGTGGAATTCCACTGTTATTTACAGTATCTGCACATGCCGGGAAAATCCTGCAAAGCCACCAAGATGCCAACACTAATGAAGGTGACCAAGAAATTCTGACCATACTGTACAGTGTTTTTCTGGAGTTGCTCTTTGCATCACATCCAAGCCACATTGAAAAAGGTACTCAACACTAGAAAGTTCTACTACTCAATGTAAACGTCACTCAGTGCTATTACAGTGCCTATAAAAAGTTTTCACATTTTATTGTTATACACCATTGAATGACGGTGGATTTCATTTGACTCTTTTGACACTGATCGAGCACATCTCTGCAAAATGGTCTAACGTAATGACAAATCTAAAACACAAAATTAATGATTGCTTAAGTATTTGCCCCTTTCAAGTGAGTACTAATTCAACTTTGGCAGCCATGATAGACTTATGTCTATGTCCACAAGACTCAGTTGCACACTTGCACTTTTTTCTATTTTTTTTCATCACTGCTTTTAGTCTGTTGGATTACATTGTTATTTTGAGAGAGCAGTCTTTCTGAAGTCCTGCTACAAATTTTCAGTTGGATTGAGATCTGGTACTTATCTGACTCAGCCAGTCCAGGACATGAACATTGTTGTTTCTAAGCCATTCCTGTTTAGCTTTGTCTTTAGGCTGCAGATCGTTGTCTTGCTATAACACAAACCTTCTCCAAAGGTGCAGGTTTCTTGCAGACTGCATCAGGTTCTCCATATTTTGCTGCATAAATTTTACCATCGCAAGCCTTCCGGGGCCTGCTTTAAGAGAAGTGTCTATCATAGCATGACGGTGTCTCCACCACCACACTTCATGGTGGGGATGGTGTGTTTTTGATGATGTGATATTGTGCAATGTTCAAAAATCTAGTTTCATGTCCAGACATCTCAATTTTGGCTTCATCAGTCCATGGAGATGTCTGCCATCTGCTTCTAGCACACTGTAACCGAGATGTCATGTGCATTTGTTTCTCTTTGTCACTCTCCCGTAACGCACTATTGGAACTACTGAGTGCGCAAAATGAATTACAGTTAACTAGGGAGACATGGGAGGAAAAAGGAGTCTCAGCTGAGCTATGGTTGGGCCTTAATATACCTGTCAAGCCGGTGGATATAGCACCACATCCGACAAAATATCAGAGACCTCATATTGGACTACTACAACAGTATTCTGAGATTCACCTCTGGAATAAATGCAGTATGTCTGAGCGGCATCTACTGAAGATGAGGGTCATCACTGAATGTACTGTTTCAGTGATCTTCTATGCCATTGCCGTCAGCACGTTAATCAAGTGAGCAGAATTCAAGTGTACAAGTCTAATGACTGAGTCATTCATTGCCCCCTATCTGAGCCTTAATGGCAGGGTGAAGATGGATTCTCCAGGGCCTGGAAGAGATCATGATATGGATGTGCTTGGAGCTAGCTAAATCCAGGTCTGTGGTGTTCAAGAGGCGTTCTTGGTGTCTTGAAGCATCACTGCAGCATGTTATGACCAGTCCAGTTATTTTATTTTGATGTAGGGCTTTGTGTACTGCACTCTAGTGGCAGTTGTGAGCACAGCAGTCATATAAAGCTAATAATCAATAAAATTAATCTCACATTCTCGTGCACTTTTAGGTTTAACTGTTTTCTGTCACAGATGGTGGAAGGACCTCATAATTCTTTTTGTGTTCTGATTTTTTTTTTGTCTCTGTTCTCTGTTTTTTCTTTTTCTCTGTTGTTGCTTGCAGCAGCCCACCCACATAGTTTTAAGAGGTGTTAAAATAGTTCGTATTTATTCTTTTTTATAAACATTACCTTCCAGCCTCTTTTTCTCGAGGCTTACTTCCAACTCTTACAAACTTTTATGAACATAAAGTTTTTAAACAAGAAGAGGCCGTCTCGTTTATTAATTTAGGTGGTGGACTGACTGAATGTGGGAGATGCTTAGTGAGTTCCTGTTGTCAGCCTAGAGTCTTGCTCCTCCATGACTCCTTCAGAGATTTTACTTATAATTAATAGATGAGGGTAATTAAAATGGTGGCTTAGTACAGTTCCAGGAGATTGGGTTTGAACCAAAGCCTGGTCACTGTCTCACCAAATTTCTCGATAGGTTATGGTAAGGTTTTTTCCTGCATCCCAAGCAAGCATTTGTGTGTGCATACAGTACATTCAAAAAAGCGTTCAGACCCTATCACTTTTTTCACATTTTGCTATGTTGCATCCTTGTGCTAACATCATTTAAATTAATTTTTGCTCACCCCAAGCAACACTTGATACTCCTGGCAAAGCAAAAGCAAGATTTGACTGCTAATTTATTAAATGGCAAAAAAACTGAAATCCCATATTGACACAAGTATTCAGATGCTTTACTCAGTAATAATTTGAAGCCCCTTTCTCTGCAGTACCAGCCTCGAGTCATTTTGGGTTTGATGTGACAATAGCTTGGTACACCTAGATTTGGGGATTTCCTACCGTTTTTCTCTGCAGATCCTCTCAAGCTCGGTGAGGTTGGACAAAGGCCATCAGTGAATGGCTGTTTTCAGCGATCTCCAGAGATGTTTGATTGGGTACAACTTTGGGCTTTTTGTTGGGCAACTCAAGGGCGTTCCCAGAGTTGTCCCTAAGCCACTCCTGTGTTGTCTTTTATTCAGTGTGGACTATGGCCAGCCATTCATCCCGGCTAATACCTCCAGGCCGCCAGAGGGAACCCTCCCTGTGACATGGAGATGCCCCGAATTCCAGCAGGGCATCATGGACTATGGAGTTTTCCTGTACAGCCCTGCTGGATAACGTCGGGGCCACCAGGGGTCGCTTCAGGGAGGCCCAGGGACTGTTATTTGCCCTATAACCTGGAAGTACGTCTTAGTCACAGCGACAGAGGAAGTGACATACTTCCGGGATGAAGAAAAGGAGTTTTCACCTGACCCGGAAGTGTTAAGAATCACATGGACTGAGGGTCAAGGACTATAAAAAGGACTGTGGGAGATCCCAGGGTTGAGCTGAGTCAGGTGGCAGGGGACATCACGTCTGGGAGAGGGGAGGATTGTTTATTATTTGTTATTGATTGAGTATTGTATGAGTATTGTGGAGTGTAGGTTGCTTTTTGCACTGTATTATAATAAAAAATCAAATTATTGTACTTTTATCTGGTGTCTGGTCTGAGGGTTCAAGGGGACGACAGCGCCCCCAATCTGTCACATCATCTTAGGGCCATTGTCCTGAACCAAGGTGAACCTAGGACCCAGTCCAAGGTCCAGCATGCCCTGAGTAGGTTTTCATTATGGATATCTCTGTACTTTGCTCCATTCAGCTTTCTCTCAACCCTGTCTGGTCTTCCAGCCTCTGCCACTGAAAAACAACCCCATGCAGTTGTATTATGCTGGTGATGAGCAGTGCCTGGTTTTGTCCAGATTTGATGCTTAGAATTGAGAGTCAGTTCAGTCTCGGTTTCGCCAGACTTGGGAATCTTGTTTCTTATGGTATGAGAGTCTTTTAGATGTGCATTCTTAGTGGGCTGTCATTTGTTATCTGGACGCTCTGACATGAAGCCCAGATTAATGGAATATTGCACTGGTGGTTGTCAGATCTCCACACAGCTCGGCTGGAATGAACATGGAGTTCTTTTTCAACCTCTCTTTCCAAAGCCCTTCTCCCACGATTGCTCAGTTTAGCAAGGTGGGGCACTCAAAGAAGCATCATAGTTGTTCGAAACTAATTCCATTTAAGAATTGCGAAGGACATTGTGCTCATGAGAATCTCCAGTGCTGCAGGAATTTTATGAAGCCTTTGCCAGTTATGTGCATTATTACGATCCTGTCTTCAAGCTCTGCAGGCAGGTGGTGCCCATCCTAATCACGCTCAATCAATTGAATTGACCACAGGTTGACTCCAAACGAGGTATAGCATCATCTCAATGATGATCAGTAGAATAGGATGCACCTTAGCCTGATTTCAATAGTTATACTAAAGGGTCTTAATACTTGTGCAAATGTGATATTTCAGTTTAAAATTTTTAATATATTTGCCAAGATTCCTAAAATCCTGTTTTTGATTTGTCAGTCGGGGTATTGAGTGCTGTTTGATGAGGGACAAAATGAATTTAAATGATTTTAGCACAAGGCTGCAACATAACAAAATGTGAAAAAGTAAAGAGGCCTGAATATTTTCCTTACAGTGGTGTGAAAAACTATTAGCCCCCTTCCTGTTTTCTTATTCTTTTGCATGTTTGTCACACAATGTTTCTGATCATCAAACACATTTAACCATTAGTCAAATATAACACAAGTAAATACAAAATGCAGTTTTTAAATGATGGTTTTTATTATTTAGGGAGAAAAAAAAAATCCAAACCTACATGGCCCTGTGTGAAAAAGTAATTGCCCCTGAACCTAATAACTGGTTGGGCCACCCTTAGCAGCAATAACTGCAATCAAGCGCTTATGATAACTTGCAATGAGTCTTTTACAGCTCTGGAGGAATTTTGGCCCACTCATCTTTGCAGAATTGTTGTAATTCAGCTTTATTTGAGGGTTTTCTAGCATGAACCGCCTTTTTAAGGTCATGCCATAGCATCTCAATTGGATTCAGGTCAGGACTTTGACTAGGCCACTCCAAAGTCTTCATTTTGTTTTTCTTCAGCCATTCAGAGGTGGATTTGCTGGTGTGTTTCGGGTCATTGTCCTGTTGCAGCACCCAAGATCGCTTCAGCTTGAGTTGACGAACAGATGGCCGGACATTCTCCTTCAGGATTTTTTGGTAGACAGTAGAATTCATGGTTCCATCTATCACAGCAAGCCTTCCAGGTCCTGAAGCAGCAAAACAACCCCAGACCATCACACTACCACCACCATATTTTACTGTTGGTATGATGTTCTTTTTCTGAAATGCTGTGTTCCTTTTACGCCAGATGTAACGGGACATTTGCCTTCCAAAAGTTCAACTTTTGTCTCATCAGTCCACAAGGTATTTTCCCAAAAGTCTTGGCAATCATTGAGATGTTTCTTAGCAAAATTGAGACGAGCCCTAATGTTCTTTTGCTTAACAGTGGTTTGCGTCTTGGAAATCTGCCATGCAGGCCGTTTTGCCCAGTCTCTTTCTTATGGTGGAGTCGTGAACACTGACCTTAATTGAGGCAAGTGAGGCCTGCAGTTCTTTAGACGTTGTCCTGGGGTCTTTGTGACCTCTCGGATGAGTCGTCTGCGCTCTTGGGGTAATTTTGGTCGGCCGCCACTCCTGGGAAGGTTCACCACTGTTCCATGTTTTGCCATTTGTGGATAATGGCTCTCACTGTGGTTCGCTGGAGTCCCAAAGCTTTAGAAATGGCTTTATAACCTTTACCAGACTGATAGATCTCAATTACTTCTGTTCTCATTTGTTCCAGAATTTCTTTGGATCTTGGCATGATGTCTAGCTTTTGAGGTACTTTTGGTCTACTTCTCTGTGTCAGGCATCTCCTATTTAAGTGATTTCTTGATTGAAACAGGTGTGGCAGTAATCAGGCCTGAGGGTGGCTACGGAAATTGAACTCAGGTGTGATACACCACAGTTAGGTTATTTTTAACAAGGGGCAATTACTTTTTCACACAGGGCCATGTAGGTTTGGATTTTTTTTTCTCCCTAAATAATAAAAACCATCATTTAAAAACTGCATTTTGTGTTTACTTGTGTTATATTTGACTAATGGTTAAATGTGTTTGACGATCAGAAACATTTTGTGTGACTAACATGCAAAAGAATAAGAAATCAGGAAGGGGGCAAATAGTTTTTCACACCACTGTAGGTACTGTAGGTAAGCAAAGTGAGATGGTAGGGGTTTTATTATCTTCATTTAGTAATTTTGTTGTTTTCATCTTTGTGTATTTTATATAATAACTCTACCATTCTGCCTTGTTGGCAATATTCTAGATGTGGACTTGGTAAGTACTTTTCTTTGCATTTCTATCCTACAGGCTGACAATATGAAGTATTATGGCTGCATCAGCACATAGAGACTGATTCTATGCAATCCCCCACATGCACTTACTGGACATATTGTGTTCATCCCACATAGACAAGTATGCAAACTTGTGGGAGATTCACCAGCAATGTGGGTTTCCCGGATCATTGTATTACTTGATGCTGATGAGGTGGCAGGATGACTTTACAGTGCATCTCTAATAAGCCATCTGCAAATTAACATATAATATTGTACAAGGAATGCAACTCCCAGTTGCTTCCTTTGTCAGAAAATCAAGATTACTTAAAATAGGCTTTTGAGATTATTCCACAATGCGGTCATGAACTCCACACAATCTCTCTCATTCTGCATCAATTCAGGTGCCCCATTGATGCAACTCAAAATATGCATTTAATTCAGAAACTAGGGGCGAAGGCTCCAGATACTGACCAAGTGGGCCTTACCCCAAACTCATGAACCAAAACGGGGTAAAGATTTCCAAACTCAAAAAAGCCTCATAAAAGGGAGTGGGGAACCATGAACTGTTGGCCCCAAATGCCAAAAAACAATCTTTCTTTATATTTAAAGTTTATTAATGAAGAATTTAGAAAGTAAAAACAAAAAGTAAATGAGGCAAACAGTAATCAAAAAAACAAACTTAAAAGTCTGAGATCTAAGAAAGTCAAAAACCAGAGCTGAGGAAGACGTTTCATGTGATATCACTGGACTGACATTTTATTAGCTGGTACCACATGTTTGACGGCATCTGAGATTGTGAATAAATCACAAAATTTGTGTGCAAAATTGGTGTCCTCTCACCTTAAGAATTACAAAGGTCCAACTTTTTGACTACAGTTTAGTTAAGCATTTTCTTTTGGTTGCAGACATTTTGATATTCCGTTTTTTTACTTGTTTCATCTGCTGGTCCATAACTCTGACTGCCTAGTCTATGTCTGTCTGGTAGATAACACAGAATCAGAAGTCGGTACAGTGGATTCGGAAAGTATTCAGACCCCTTCAATTGCAATTTATGCTCAATAATGCATAATGACTGTTGTATTTCAGCTTGGGTTAGGGTTCAAGTTTTTGTTCTATGTATTTATTGTAAACTTTTGGGACATTATTTTATGTTAATGACACTTTCATGCACAGTATTTGAGTACAATGCACGGTGGTGTTCCTTATGTTTTGTGGGTGGTCACTCTAAGGGGCAACCTGCCAGTTATCACCAGGAATTGCCCTCCACTCAGTAAATCTCCCACAATTCCTGGCAGTTCATTGTGAACGTGCTCTGGGAGTTTTGGTGGGTTCTTGTGCTCTTTCTATGCATTGGTGTTTATTGGGATTTTAATCTTTTGTCTCTGTTTCTGGATCATTGTATTGGGAATTTGTGTACAATGGATTGCCTTATTTTTTTGGGCAATACCGTTGCTTGTTGGGCTCCATTGTATTGAAGAATATTTTGTGAAGAATAAATCTTTTATTTTTAATAAAGATTCTTTGAGGCCTGTTTGTATCTAACCTAGGATTTTGATGGTGTCCCCACAGTGAGCATTATTGGAAATTGGATAGATAGATAGATAGATAGATAGATAGATAGATAGATAGATAGATAGATAGATAGATAGATAGATAGACTTTATTGATCCCGAGGGATTCAAGTACCAGTAGCCAAGAATTAATTTTTCTTCTTCTTCTTCTTTCGGCTGCTCCTGTTAGGGGTTGCCACAGTGGATCATCTTGTTCCATATGCCCTCTGTATCTTGCTCTGTCATACCCATCACCTGCATGTCCTCTCTCACCACATGCATAAAACTTCTCTTAGGCCTTCCTCTTTTCCTCTTTCCCGGCAGCTCTGTCCTTAACATCCTTTTCCCAATATAGCCAGCATGTCTCCTCTGCACATGTCCAAACCAACGCAATCTCGCCTGTCTAACTTTGTTTCCTACCCTTCCAACCTAAGCTTACCCTCTAATGTCCTCATTTCTAATCCTGTCCATCCTTGTCACATCCAATGCAAATCTTAGCATCTTTAACTGTGCTACCTCCAGTTCTGTCTCCTGCTTTCTGGTCAGTGCCACCGTCTCCAGCCCATATAACACAGCTGGTCTCACTACCATCATGTAGACCTTCCCTTTTACACTTGCTGGTACTCGTCTGTCAGTCTTCCCCCATTCCACCCTGTCTGCACTCTATTTTTCACCTCTCTTACATAATCTTCGTTATATCAAGTTAAATGCAAACATTTAAGTATGCTTACTACACAAATAACAAATACTGTACAAATAACGCAATCACAGTATACGAGATAGCACATTCAATAATGTCAGTGTAGTGACAGGTAGCACATAGTATCAAAGTGACAGATGCTAAAGTGATTTATTGTCAAAGTAAAATAAAAGTGACATGGCTTGTGCTGTTAGGGTAGTAATGAAAAATAAGGTTATACAGTAATGACCAAGTAGTGAGATATCAGATATATGTAGTGCATAGCTAATCCATCTAATATAGCTTATGAGCAGAGAAGGAGTATCAGGTTGAGAGCTCAATGACCCCCCCAACCCCGTCCCTGTTGTAAAGAGTTGAAGAGCCTCATGGCTCTGTGAACAAAACATCTCTTGTATCTGTCCATATTGCAGTTCTTTGATAGCAGCCTACCATTAAACACTCTTGCTTAATTATGATGGTGTATCGTGTGTGATGTTTGTTGTCCATAGTAGATAGCAGCTTGCATAGTGTCCTCTTCTCTGCCACTCTCACCAGAGAGTCCATTTCCATTCCAACCACAGATCCTGCACACCTGGTCACCATGTCAATGCACTCAGCATCCCTCTTCTTCAAGCTACTCCCAGCAAACCAGAGTATAGAAGAGAGTACTGGCAACCACAGACTGATAGAACATCTGCAGGATTTTCTTGCATATGTTAAAAGAACCCACCATCCTCAAAAAACAGAGCCGGTTTATCCCTACCTGAACAGAGCCTTTTTGTTCTCTGACATGTCCAGCCTGTCATCCTAACTGTGCTCAAAGGCATTTCTAGGTCTTGATCCACTCCACATCAACCCCTTCAATGGAGACAGTTCTCAGTGGTGGTCTAGGTCTGTTTCCCTGGTTTTGGAAGTGTTTAATGGCAGTTGGTTTGACTGACACCATCCCACTTAGTCATTCACCAGACCCCTGTACCCCCCTCCTGTCCTCTCCTGACTCACCCCACAGTAGCAGAGTCATCTGAGAACGTCTGCATGTGGCATGCCCCTGAGTTGTAGCTAAAGTTTTGGGCCTTATGTGCTTTGGAACTCCTATATTCATGACAAGTGAAAATATGTTTCCGGAAAGGTTTGCAAATTTATTAAACATCAAAATCTGAAGTTTGTCATTCATTTAAGTATTCAAACCCTTTGTTGTGGTACTCCATGTTGTGCTCAGGTGTATCCTGTTTGCTTTAATTATCCTTGAGATGTGTCTGTAACTTCATTGACATCCATCTGTGGCAAACCGAAACGACTGCACATAATTCATTAAGCCAAATGTGTACCTGTGTATACAGTATAAGGTCTCACAATTCACACTGCATGTCAGGACAAAAACCAAACCATGAAATCCAAAGAGCTCTCTGTAGAGCCCCATGATCAAAATTGTGCTGGATAAAACCATTTCTAAAGTGTTTAGTGTTTTAAGAAGCACAGTGGCCTCAATAATTGTGATATGGATGAAGTCTGGAACTACCAGGACTCTTACTAGAGTTGTCTGTCTGGCAAAGCTGAGTAACCGTGTCAGAACGGCCTTGGACATGGTGATGATGGTCACTCTAGTAGAGCTTTAGAAGCCTTTTTCCAATATCGGAAGACAGCATCACTCCATCCATCAGGTGATTGGGGTAGAATGGCTAGACGGAAGCCATTCTTTAGTAGGTGACGGCCCACTTGGAACAAAAGGAAAAATATTTCTGTGGTCTAATGAGACAAAAATTGGACTCTTTAGGTGGAACCCCAAGAACTATGTCTGGGGAAGATCAGGCACTGCTCATCTCCTTCCTAGTGCCACCTCTACAGTGAAACATATTGTTGGCAACATCATGCAGTGGCAGGAATGGGTTGACTAGTTGGAAACCCTCTCAGAGTGCACAAGACCTCAGACTGTGGTGACGATTCACCTTTCAGCACGACAATGTCCTGAAGCATATAGTTGAGGCAATATTGGAGTGGCTTCAGGACAAATCTCGGACTGTCCTTGTGTGACTCAGCCAAATCCCGTAGAACATCTGTGGAGAGCCCTGAAGATGACAGTTTACAGACACTTCCTATTCAATCTAAAGGAGCCTGAGGAAATCTGCCAGGAAGAACAGGATAAGCTGTGTGAGTCTGGTTTTGCAAAGCTTATAGAAACTTAATCAAGAAGACTCAAAGCCTTAATTGCTGCCTAAGGGGCTTCCGCAAAGTGTTGAATTAAGGGTCTAAATATTAATATGAATGAGAGATTTCATTATTTGATATTTTAAAAATTTACAGACCTTCATGGAAACTTTTCACTGTCAGAAACGTTTGTAACTAAACCCCAGTTAAAGTGCACCGTGAGAGTTTTCTTGTAAGTTATCTAAAGACTTGACTGCATTACCATAATGGCAACTTTTATAGTGAAACTTTGCGAAGTGGGAAACCACTTGGGAGGAAATGGTTGTCACTGCTACATTATGTATAATATGACTGCATTCATAGAAAATGAGTGTAAAAACCACAGTGCCCACAACAAAAACCCTGGTCTAAAATATCACAGTGATGATGTCATTGTCATAACGGTGTGAATTAATAGCAGTCAGATAAAAAACATTAATCTATAAAAACATGTGCAGAAGGGAACATCAATGTGAACAACAGGAATGATCTCAGAGTTTTAGATTTTTAGAGTTTTATTTGTCCCATAATCCAAAATTGTGATGGAAATCCATTTACAGTATGATAAGTTTGAATCTTCCTGCATTTTTGACTCTTCAGTTTGTGCCTGCATGTGCTCTTAAAGCACCTTGTAATGGCAGGCTGGTATAAAAGAAAAACAGATAGACTGATGGCAGCATATGTATGAAGAGGAAGCCCAAGTGTTGTGAAATGTCCAGCTTAGCTGTGGTGTCCTGCCAGCTATTGAATAACATTGAAGTAAAACATCAGATACTTCAAAGACGCAACAGATTTGAAAGGTTTAGCTGACAGACAGTAAGTCAGATGACCAGATGGTAATAAACAACTTTCATGGTGCTTTACCAGCTTGCTCAGCCATCAAAGATTGACCAAACCTGTTAAAGCGCACGTTGCCTTTAGCTTAACACTTCACTTATGTAATGATCTGCTCCGAAGCTCGCTGTGTGCCTTCCAGAGTGCCCTGTTTGATGTTTGGATACGTATGACCTTAAGGGATGCAGATGTGCTAACTGTATGAGGGATGAAGAATCTTGCAGTACTGCAAGATGAACATAAAAAGGGAAAAGGTTCAAAATAGCCTCTACTAGGCCGCTGAAGGTGCTCAGATAAGAAATGAGGCTGAGGTAGAGGACCCAGTGCAATAAGTATTTCAGCTCAATGATCACCATGCATGCACCATGTGACCCTAATTAGCATACATTAGAAACATATGAAACTGTTATGGCCGGTCCTAAGCCGAGCTGAGGAGAGAGAAGGTTGTCGGGACCCCACTATTTCAAATTGATAGCTACGGAAACAGCATAAATAGCCCAAGATGCATCAGTTTTTGGAGAGGTAGAGTCTTCACTAATAAAATTTATGACGGCATGTGGCAAAATCAAGGGGCTTCTTAAAGCCACAAGTTTGATAGCCCTTCTTTCGACCAGGACAATCAGTAATCAGAAAATGGAACATAGGGACCTTGTATGAAGCGCGGGATACAATGCAGAGTAATCCATGCAAGGATGCTTACTCTCACAGTTTCTTTTCCTGTTGATATCTTACTAGATAATGAAGATATCCACAGCCCTTTTAAGCACCTTGCTCAACTTGAGGGTCTGCATGTTGTTGATGAATTGGCTCTACTGTCCCATATCCACCAGAAGATGCAGGAAAGAACAAATAGTGTGGTAAACACTTCAAAAGGAGTTGGTCTCAACATAAACATAGAAAAGACTAAGATCCTGAAGACCATTGCAGTCACCACTGACCCAGTCACCCTGGAAGGAGAAACACTAGTAGAAGAGGAAGCTTTTACTTATGTGGAAATTGTCTTGCAAGTAAGACAAAGACCCCAAGCAAAAGGTGAAAGCTACACAGGAATGCCTTAAAAACAACAATGTGAAAGTCCTGGAGTGGCTGAGTCAAAGTCCAGATCATTTGGTGAATTTCAACAGGTTGCACTCCCTCTGCCCAAAGAAATCTCACTGCAGCACGTTGCTCAACAATGGTGCAGTCCTGCAGCAGAGTGTCCATGTTCATTTGACCTTGGCTTCAACTCGACTAATGCCAGAGTGCTGTGCTGCGCTGTGTGTGTTCAGACTAACCCCCCATAAGCCATTGTGACTGTGTTGTATTGCATCAGCTTGTATCCATTGTGGTTACCACATAATTTTTTAGTTGTCTTTTACCTTTTGATGTACCTTCATATGTACATAATACAACCCTGGGTGGGACACCAGCCCATGGCAGGCCCCACTCTCTCACACTCACACACACTTTGATCACCTCAATCACCAATCATTGATTGCCTTTCAGTTTTATTCTGTATGGTTTGTTAGTGTTATCATATATATAACACAGAACAACATCAAATATTTGACAAATAAGAGGAGTCCATTCAGTCCATCAGGCTTGTTTGTTTAGCAAATAGCTCAGCTGTCCAAATATTTCATTCAGATCCTTCTTATAGGTCGTCAAGGTAAACTCAAATATATTGTGAGATGAAATCTTAGCAATGAATAACAGCTCTGTCCTGTTGTATCTCTTTATTCACAGATAGCCAGAAAGCAAAGCTCAAATTCATCCGCTTAACCACTGTCAAGGTCAACAACAAAACGACATTTCTTAACGGCGGTATCTATTTACATTTTACAACCCCGGACGGCGATATCCCAACCCACCCCACCGGGCTGCGCACAAACACATATAACATTTACAACAGGAAAGACAATTACGAACTTAGTTAATCTTTACACACAATAACTTTCACATAAATTTCCCATAAATTCCCCACAACTATTTTACATAATTTACCCACAAGGCGTCACTCCGCCAGCGCGGACTGCCGGGTTGCTACAATATTGTGTGTACATTGATTTTGTAAATCACAGTCGGTAAAACTGGCAGTAAAGAAGAAGAATAATTAATACACAAATGTACTTTTTATGAGTATTTAGTGTTTGTAATTCTGTGCAAGTGCTTTGAGTCTGTGTTCATCAAGGAACACTGAAAGTAGTTGACTTAAAAGAACACTGAAATGCAGTGGGGGCACACTTTGTTCGCAATGGAGATTTTATGTCCCACTTCACCTGCCCACTCTAAAAGCTGTCTGTGGATTAGTCAAAATTAGTATGTGGAGAAACTTCATCTCTACCTGGAGACAAAAGAATTGCTGTAGCTTCTTATCAGTGGGGTGGGGTTTTGCCAGCATTTACAGGCGTGATGAAGTGGAGCAAATCTTTTTCCATAACTTTATGTTCCATTTTTATTCAAATCTCCTCCACGGTCAAGATGGAAAGGTAACAGAATGGTGTGGCAGCTTTGTACGAGAGAGAGGGAGATTTAATTTGCAGCCTGTGTAAGTTGCACACATTTTTGAAACATGTACGTACTATGGAAAGCTGTGTTTCAAAGCCAGGTAGATTCAGTAGGCAAAAAGCCACTATACACCAGCATAGAAAAGGCAGTATATAATACAGGCAGATCAATTGATTTATAGGGCCATTAGATACAAAAGGCAAAATTCTGAAGATACTGTACAAAGGAAAAGGGCCCTATATCATAAAGATAAAAATCAGTATATGAAAGAGATGTATTGATTAATTGATAGGGTCATTACATATTAAAGGCATTATATTGTAGATACAGTACATAGAGAAAGGCATGATAGATAGACAGATAGATAGATAGATAGATAGATAGATAGATAGATAGATAGATAGATAGATTGATGCAGTGCATCCGGAAAGTATTCACAGCGCATCACTTTTTCCACATTTTGTTATGTTACAGCCTTATTCCAAAATGGATTAAATTCATTTTTTTCCTCAGAATTCTACACACAACACCCCATAATGACAACGTGAAAAAGGTTTACTAGGGGTTTTTGCAAATTTATTAAAAATAAAAAAAATTGAGAAAGCACATGTACATAAGTATTCACAGCCTTTGCCATGAAGCTCAAAATTGAGCTCAGATGCCTCCTGTTTCCCCTGATCATCCTTGAGATGTTTCTGCAGCTTAATTGGAGTCCACCTGTGGTAAATTCAGTTGATTGGACATTATTTGGAAAGGCACACACCTGTCTATATAAGGTTCCACAGTTGACAGTTCATGTCAGAGCACAAACCAAGCATCACCAGGCCAATACCATCCCTACAGTGAAGCATGGTGGTGGCAGCATCATGCTGTGGGGACATTTTTCAGCGTCAGGAACTGGGAGACTAGTCAGGATAAAGGGAAAGATGACTGCAGCAATGTACAGAGACATCCTGGATGAAAACCTGCTCCACAGCGCTCTTGACCTCAGACTGGGGAGATGGTTGATCTTTCAGCAGGACAACGACCCTAAACACACAGCCAAGATATCAAAGGAGTGGCTTCAGGACAACTCTGTGAATGCCCTTGAGTGGCCCAGCCAGAGCCCAGACTTGAATACGATTGAACATCTCTGGAGAGATCTTAAAATGGCTGTGCACCTGATGGAACCTTTTGAGGTGCTGCAAAGAGGAATGGGTGAAACTGGCCAAGGAGAGGTGTGCCAAGCTTGTGGCATCATATTCAAAAAGACTTGAGGCTGAAATTGCTGCCAAAGGTGCATCGACAAAGTATTGAGCAAAGGCTGTGAATACTTATGTACATGTGATTTCTCAGTTTTTTTATTTTTAATAAATTTGCAAAGGCATCACGTGAACTTTTTTCACGTTGTCATTATGGGGTGTTGTGTGTAGAATTCTGAGAAAAAAATGAATTTAATCCATTTTGCAATAAGGCTGTAACATAACAAAATTTGGAAAAAGTGATGCGCCGTGAATAGTTTCTGAATGCACTGTAGATAGATAGATAGATAGATAGGACAACACATAATGGAGAAGATGGGTACTAATTTTTGCTTCCTGCCCGTGTCTCTAGTGAGTCCTTGGTTGGTCCAGTAATCCAGCTGGATTTCCTAACTATATCACATAGGTGTTTGGCATACCCTGAGCTGGGGTTACCACCATTCCACAGTACAATAGCCCCTACAAGATCATAGAACATTCCCAGCAGTGTGTCCCACACATTATAAACCTGTGAAATTTACCGTGGATAATTGGGTTTAAAAAACTGATGGATGGATGGAGTTTCCTCAGGATAAAAAACCTGCTCTAACCCTTTTTAATAAAGCAGGGTTGTTCTGTCCACCCTGTTCCATCTACTTTTCAGATTGATGTTCAGATATTTGTAGGTCTTCTCCTCCTACTCCTCCCTTTCATAATGAGTCATCTCAAAGTCTCCCTGGTATTCCTGAAGCTCACTCTCCACTCCTCTGTCTGGATAGCATTTAGTTGCAGGTTGCTATCATTGCTCCACTTGACAAAGTCCTCCACTGTACTCCTCCTCTTCTCTGTCATCAATACAGCCTACAATAGAGGAGTCATCAGAGAACTTCATAAGTCAGAGTTATACTTAAAACCATACATATGCAGAGTGAAAAGAAGAACTGACAGGAGAGATCTCTGGAGTGGTCATTTGTTCCTAGAACCTCTCCTTAATAGTTACAGTGCCTTTAGAAAGTATTCAGACCGCTTCACTTTTTACACATTTTGTTTTGCTTGTAGCCTAATGTTGAAATCATTTAAATTAATTTCTTCCCTCACTAAGCACCATCCATTCCATTGGTCATTGTTCTAAGTTCAGGTGTGTGTCTCTCCTAATTATGTGCCATCACAGGTGGACTCCAAACAAGGTGTCTCAATGATGATCACTCCTCTAGTACTCCACATAGAGGCCTACTCACATAAGTACATATGAGTGACTCCTACACTGCCTCTCACTCCCTAGTACGCCAGATTCAGACATTAATGCTACTGTGGTCTCCAAGAATATCCTAGACACATGATGGGTGATACCCTCTCTGGTTATAAACTATATACCAGCCAATAATGTTTTACTTCTACCACACTGTTCTACTATTGGGTTGCCACCTCAGCCTGATATCCCTGTATTAAAAGAAGAGCCGCTATCTCCCCTGCACCAGGTGCCCTGAATTTACTTTATTGCTTAAATAACTCTAGATTTAAGGGCAATGTGGTATTTATTAAAGTAGAATAGTACTATTAAAGTATATTAGAAAATAAGACAGCAAAGACTGGATACATATATACTGTCACACAAGTGCTCCTTGGGGACAGCTTAAAGGCACTGATGGTGGACATTCCTTTTAAATCCACAAGATGGCGCTGTGTATTTATGCCTCTTCTCTTCCTCCCTCTACAGACTGGATGATTGACAGCCTTACCTCTGATGTCACCTCCAGGTGTATCTCCCGGCTGTTCCTCCCTGGCCTGTACTTAATTGGAAGTGTCGCCACCTTTGGAGCAGTCACTTTGGGACTTGCATCTATAAAGATGCCTTTTTTGCTCTTTTCATTTATTTTCAGTAATATGAGGTTTTCCTGCAGGCGCCCCAAATCTTGTCTGTGTATTTTGTTACAATAGTCTTAGAAAGCTTACTTAAAGTCTGTAACAATGTCAATTGGGTTGATGCATGAGTTGTGCTCACCAATGTTCAGATGGAACCGTATCTTTCTTTCTTTCTTGACGTATCTTGGATGTCATACTCCTCCTCTCCTCACTCTCTTTTTGTCCCTGTGATGGGCTGTTATTTATGACAAAAATACATGTGGGGTTCCAGATTATGTGATACTACACATATATGACTGGCTAGTGTCACACATGGTGACACGGTTGGTGCTCCAGCATTTCTCAGGACTTTGTCATCTTTCACCCAACCACCCTAGCTATCCTGGTGACGGATGGCTCTGCCCAATAGATTTGATCCTCATACTTACTTGTGCAGTCTGTTTTTGTTTCCAGTTCTTTTACCATTAAGTTGTAAACTGTCTGACCATTTTAAACCAAAAGCACCATAAATGACTTAAATAATAAGTTTATAAATTATAGGTTAACTACTTGTTACAAGAAGACAGAATGTACAATTATTGATCAAAAGCACGATATATCTAGGTAAGCTAGGTAAATGCCTTTGTAAATTAGTTAGGTCCATTGCGGTTCATCATAGTTCATTTGAGCAATATTAAAATTAAAAAAAAAACTTGTCTTAAGCTTCAGAAAATTCTGATATTATCCTCCAGGACAATCTGTGATTGTCATCTAGCAGTCTCCATGAACTCATGGCTACAGGTGTAGTAGAGTCACGACACAACTTTATTTTTTAAATATTTAAACTGCTATACTTTAAAGCCTGTTTTTTTTTTTTTATTCTTTTAACAAAGTGCATTTACAACAAAGTGAACCCTTTGAAATAACAAGCATATATTTATAAACCCAGCATGAGTGCAGCAACAACAACTAACCGGTGTGATCTTAGAATCTTGTGAAAATCAGAAAATTCCATCAAGCAGCCAGCAGTAAAATGGAAATTGAAATTAAAATTATACAGCTAGCCCAGTGGGCTTAATGTGCCTCCTTCATTGTCCTGTTTACATGCATTAGTCAGAACTTCTGAATAATAGCCAGCAATTACCGTATAAAAAGAAAAAAATGATTTGAAAGAAAGAAAAAATGTGTTTAATTATGTATGCCATTTATTATGACTTTGACGAGAAAGCCGCAATTAGGCAGGCACATTAGTCCACGGGAAGAGCTGCTCCACAAACTCATAGCACTTGTTTCTTTCCCTGCTCTTCTTGCCTTCACCATCTGAATCTGCTGTTTTTCTTGTGGGGCAGGCACGCTGGCGGATTGGTTAGTGCTGCTGCCTTTCCAGGTTCAGATTTGCATATGTGTGGATCATCACCCCAAAGACATGCATGTCAGTTTGACTGGTGACTCTAAAATGGCCAAGTGTGTGGGAGTCTGTCCTGGCACTCCATTCAGGGTCGCTTGCTGCCTTGCATCCATTGCTTCTAGGATAGACTCCAGCCCCTAGGTACCTTGAATTCAATTAAGTATGGTTCCACCATATATGAACGTTTGTTTGCTGAAAGATTAGCAGAACTGCATTCCGATGTGCTTGTGGAGACATTCCAATTAAAAGCAGAGGCTCTATAGAGACCCTAATACCATAAGGGTGACCCTGTGACGCAGTCCATTGGCACACCTTGAGAGTTTTTGTAATAAAGCACATGATTTTAAATTGTACTTCCTTTTCATTCTGTCATGTAAAAGAGAAGTATCAAAGAGGTCCTTAATAGAGGAATACATTAAATATATAAAATATAAAACAAAAATTATATAAAATATAAAACTGTTATAATATTTTTAATAGGTAGGTACCAGTCTGGTGCAAAATTAGTTAGAGCAGCATGTTGGCACAGGATCTCCTAACCTCACAGGAAGTATGCAGAATACAGAGAGGCAGAGAGAGTGTCAGACCGGCCACCAGAGAGATAGGAGTGCAAAATGCCCAGAAGGACCACCGGCTGGGACAGCAGCAGCAGAAAAGAGTGAGAAGAAGGAAGAGTGTAGAGGACAGCTGACCTGGCAGTGGCTATAAAGGCCTGAAGGCAGAAGGGTAGGCGGACATTTTGATAAAAGGTGAGTGAAAAAGGAACTCAGAAAGGAACAGTCAAAAAAGCAGCATAAGAAATTTGACAAATGAGAGGAGGCCATTCAGTCCATTGAGCAAGTTTGTTTAGCTAACAGCTAAGCTGTCCCAATATCTCATACAGATGCTTCTTAAAGGTTGTCAGGGTTTCTGCTTCAACTCCATGTCTCGGTAGTTTGTTCCCAAGTCCCACAACGCTTATCATAAAGAAGTGCTTCCTGGCTTCAGTATTAAACACCCTTGCCCTTAATTTCCACTGATATCCTTGATTCACCATTAAACTGAAAGAATTCAGCTGGATCTTGTTTAACAATGCCTTTGAGGATTGTAAATGCCTGGATTAGATTCCCATGTAATCCCCATGTGCTTGAGACTAAACTGGTTTAATTCTTTGAGTTTGTCATAGTAGAAGATTTCCTTAATACCCAGGATGCATCTGGTTGCTCTCCTCAGCACAGCTTCAAGCGCTGCTATGTCTTTCTTATAACGTGATGACCAGAACTGCACACAAAACTCAGGATGTTGCGTCAGAAGAGCATGATGTTGCGTCAGAAGAGCATGATATAGTTTGAGCATAACAGTTTTGTGATATAACATTTTACATAACCAGAAGCACTTACAGTTGATTGGAGCTGATCTAGCAGAGTAGATACTTTGTATGCTGACTTGTGTCAAAGGTGGAAAGGAAATTGGAGCTCTGCAGAGATAAACTCACTGCCCTCTGTACATGTGACGGCAATACTACTGCTATTACTACATAGGAAGAATGTGCAAACTTTGCTACCTCTACATCCATTTTCCATTTTATGTACTGTAGGTGCCAAGGTGGATAATACTGGCAACCCAACACTGGGGGGGGGGCATTCCTTACCCAGACAGAAGGCCATAAGGGAAGGATATGGACAGGTGTCCTGTCCGGGGTAGTTGCAGATAATTTTCCTGGCCAAAAAGATATAATAAAAGGACAAGGAAGGGCCATGTAGTCCCCCAGTACACCAGATGGCAGTATCCCTTGGGTAGAGCTCCCATTTTTACACCTGCAGGGCACCTTGGGAATTGTAGTCCTGATGGACAGCCCTGTCATGGTACAAGGATGCCACCAGAGGGAGCTGTGGGGAGAGAACTTGCACTTTTTAAGGAGATTCCATTTGACCTGGAGGTGCTTCAAAGGTGTAATCCTGTGGCACCAGAGGTACTCCCAGTTCTGGCATGAAAGAAGCCATTCAGCCTCATCCAGATGAGTTGGAGTCAGGAGGTGGAGGAGAAGAGAAAAGGAGAATTAATATATATATTGTGCTTGTGAGTACTTTTTGATGAAAAGGCATGAAAAAGATATTTATGAATAATTTATTTTGAACCCTTGTCTGTGTATATGCACTGTGTCTGGAGTCTGGGAGCTAAGTGGCACCCCCTATCTGTCAGAGAGTACACAACACATTTAGGTGGATGACGTGTGAACACAAATCTGGTAGAACTAAAGGACTAAACTTTTAGGATGACACAGGGAACACCGGCACACATTCATGGCTTGCTCGGCACTAGAACAGTTCGGCACAGCCCATTCTGCACTGCCATTGTTTTAGTTACAATATCTGTGAAAAAAAATGTAGAAACCACCAAATGGCTGAGGTAGACTCTCCAAACCACTTGCTGACTTGTCTGTTGATTCTCTTTGCAGTCCCCCCCAGTCAAAGTGCTATGTTTTACAGAGGGTCATCGACCGAGAGGTCACACCAGTCCTCACAGAAATGTTGTCCCAGAGTAGTAGTGTTTACCAAGGATGAGCCAGGAGGGTGGTGTGCATGTCTGACAGCGTTTAATTAGTATATTAAAATAATGATTTTACATTGTCTTCAGGAACAAATTTACTGATTATTTTTCTCTGGCAGTCAACATGTTAAAATGTTATACTCCTATCATTTATAGGTTTATAGAGTCATTGATGTTGATGCTGAGATATCTTATAATACTGTCATTTGGTGGTTGTACTTATCCACCTTAATAAAGGGGCAAGTGACTGTGTGCCTGTCTGTGTGTCCATCCAGTTGCTATATCTCTCTTATTCCAACAGATGGTTTATCACCGACATTAACAACGCTTTTACAATCACATAATAAATACCATTTAATAGAGATAAATGCACTGCATTTGTTATTCCAACAGGTGGTACATCCCAGACATTAACACTGCTTTTGTGAACCCAATACCAATTGACATATAACAGAGACATACTGTATGCATTGCATTTCTGCAAATCAAATAAATGAGAATCATGCACTTCAGTCTTGGGTAATGATTCAAATTGACAAACAAATGAATGAGATGTGTGTGAATTGCTTGTGGGTAGTGATTCCGTTTGGGAATCAAATGAACAAGAATTATGCATCATGTTCTTGGGTAACAATTTAGTTCTTGAATCAAATGAATGAGAGTCATGTACCTTGTTTGGGTAAAGATCAGTTCACAAATTACAGAATTGCGTGTCTCATTCTTGGGCAATGAGTCAGTATGTGAATTTCCCCTTGGGATTAATAAGGTACCCCTCCTCGAACCGCCACCTTATCGTGGTGGAGGGGTTTGCGTGTCCCAATGATCCTAGGAGCTCTGTTGTCCGGGGCTTTATGCCCCTGGTAGGGTCACCCAAGGCAAACTGGTCCTAGGTGAGGGGTGAGACAAAGAGCAGTTCAATAGACCTCCAATGACGAAGAAAAAAATTGGACGGCGTTTTCCCTCTCCCGGACGCGGGTCACCGGGGCTCCCCTCTGGAGCCAAGCTTGGAGTTGGGGCTCGATGGCGAACGCCTGGTGGCTGGGCCCTGCACCCATGGGGGGTCCCCCTTCTCATGGGCTCACCACCTATGGGAAGGACCAAGGAGGTCAGGTGCAGTGTGAGTTGGGTGGTGGCCGAAGGCAGGGACCTTGGGGGTCCGATCCTCGGCTACAGAAGCTGGCTCTTGGGACGTGGAATGTCACCTCTCTGAAGGGGAAGGAGCCTGAGCTAGTGCGTGAGGTCGAGAGGTACCAGCTAGATATAGTCGGGCTCACCTCAACACACACCTTGGACTCTGGAACCAATCTCCTTGAGAGGGGCTGGACTCTCTACTACTCTGGAGTTGCCACCGGTGAGAGGCGCTGAGCAGGTGTGGGCATACTTATTGCCTCCCAACTTGGAGCTTGTACAAGAGCTTGGACGAGAGGGTAGTCTCTCTCCGCCTTCGGGTGGGGTGACGGGTCCTATCTGATGTTTGTGCGTATGCACCGAACAGCAGTTTGGAGTACCCACCCTTTTTGGAGTCCCTGGAGGGGGTGCTAGAGGGCATACCTTCTGGGGTTCCCTCGTACTGCTGGGAGACTTCAATGCTCACATGGGCAATGACAGTGAGACCCGGAAGGGTGTGATTGGGAGGAATCGCCCCCCTGATCTGAACCCGAGCGGTGTTTTGTTATTGGACTTCTGTGCTCGTCACAGATTGTCCATAACGAACACCATGTTCAAGTATAGGGGTGTTCATATGTGCACTTGGCACCAGGACACCCTAGGCCTCAGTTCGATGATCAACTTTGTGCCACATGTCTTGAACACTCGAGTGAAGAAAGGGGCGGAGCTGTCAACTGATCACCACCTGGTGGTGAGTTGGCTTTGATGGTGGGGGAGTATGCCGGTTAGGCCTGGTAGACCCAAACGTGTTGTGAGGGTCTGCTGGGAACGTCTGGCAGAGTCCTCTGTCAGAAGTAGCTTCAACTCCCACCTCCAGCAGAACTTCAACCATGTCCCAAGGGAGGTGGGGGACATTGAGTCTGAATGGGCCATGTTCCATGCCTCTATTGTTGAGGCGGCTGACCAGAGCTGTGGCCGTAAGGTGGTCGGTGCCTGTCGTGGTGGCAATCTCTGAACTCGTTGGTGGACACCGGCGGTGAGGGATGCCGTCAAGCTGAAGGAGGAGTCCTACCGGATCCTTTAATCCTGTGGGACTCTGGCGGCAGCTAATAGATACCGGCAGGCCAAGCAGAATGCGGCTTCGGTGGTTGCTGAGGCAAAAACTTGGGCATGGGAGGAATTTGGGGAGGCCATGGAGAACGACTTTCGGACAGCTTCGAGGAGATTCTGGTCCACAGTCCGGCGTCTCAGGAGGGGGAAGCAGTGCAGTGTCAACGCTGTATATAGTGTGGATGGTGCGCTGTTTACCTCGACTCGGGACGTTATGGGTCGGTTGGGGGAGTACTTCGAAAAACCTCCTCAATCCCACTAACATGCCTTCCAATGAGGAAGCAGAGCCTGGGGACTCAGAGGTGGGCTCCCCTATCTCTGGGGCTGAGGTCACCGAGGTGGACAAAAAACTCCTTGGTGGCAGGGCCCCGGGGGTGGATGAGTTACGCCTGGAGTTCCACAAGGCTCTGGATGTTGTAGGACTGTCTTGGTTGACACGTTTCTGCAACATTGCATGGACATCGGGGACAGTGCCTCTGGATTGGCAGACCGGGGTGGTGGTCCCCCTCTTTAAAAAGGGGGACCAGAGGGTGTGTTCCAACTACAGAGGGATCACACTCCTCAGCCTCCCTGGAAAAGTCTATTCAGGGGTCCTGGAGAGGAGGGTCCGTTGGATAGTTGAACCTCGGATTCAGGAGGAACAGTGTGGTTTTCGTCCTGGTCACAGAACAGTGGACCAGCTCTACACCCTTAGCAGGGTCCTGGAGGGTGCATGGGAGTTTACCCAACCAGTCTACATGTGTTTTGTGGACTTGGAAAAGGCGTTCAACCATGTCCCTCGGGGAATCCTGTGGGGGGTGCTCCGGGAGTATGGGGTACCGGACCCACTGATAAGGGCTGTTTGGTCCCTGTACAACCAGTGTCAGAACTTGGTCTCACGTGACGTCAAAGTGTTTTCCGAGAAGATCACATCTCGTCTTCCTCCCAAGATTTTTTTATAGTAGAGAGATTATATTATATTATATTATATTATATTATATTATATTATATTATATTATATTAGTTCACAAAAAATTCTACAATTCTGAGGAATTGTCATTTTGGGTATTCAGTGTTACTGATTGAGAGAAAAAAAAGAAATTAAATGATTTTTTACAAGGCTGCAATATAACAAAACCTGCAAAAGTAAAGGGGTCTGCATGCTTTGGGAAGGCACTGTACATAGGAGCAGGTGGTGTGATTGACCAGGGCTAGTGCTACTACCTCAGGTCTTGGAGGACTTAGTTTCAGTAAAGGATGTTTACAGTGGTGTCATACAATGGGTTCTGAATTCAAATCCCAGCCATCAATTTATAAGGCATTTAAGGCTAATGACTCCAAAGTGAATAGCAGAGCGTATGAGAACATGAGGGCAACCATTAAGAAGGATATCAGGGAGGCTAAAAGACAGCTGGAGAGGAATATAGCAGATAAAGCGAAAGAAGACTGTAAGAGATTCTTTCAGTATTTTAGTAGTAAAAGAGGAGGAGCAGATCAAGTGCATCAGAAATAGTAAAGGAGAATTAATAGATACAGACAGTTTTGCATTTTTCTTCACAAGTGAGGAAGTGGATAACCTCCCAGAGGTAAACATGACTACTAAGGAGGTACTGAGTGATTTCGATATTCTAGAGGGAGAAGTGCTGCTCAGATTAAATATGCTGAAATCAAACTAATCACCAGGACCAGATAATATTTATCCTCATGTTCTTAAGGAAGCTAGTGGGTACACATATAAACTCTTGACACATATTTTTAGGAAGTCACTGCACACCGGAGAGATTCAGAAGGACTGGAAAATGGCAAATATCATCCGGTTATATAAAAAAGGGTGACAGTGCAGATCCAAGCAAATATAGGCCAGTAAACTTAAAATTAATGGAAGGAATTATTAAGGATAAGATTTAGCAGCAAATGGCTAGTACAGGAGTTATTCTGAACAGTCAGCATGGGTTCAGAAGAGGAAGGCCGTGTTTTATTAACATGCTGGAACTCTATGAGGAAGCAACAAAAGGATACGATCAAAGCATTTGATGAGGTGCCACATGAGGGGTTGGGCATCAAATTAAACGAAGTGGGAGTTCAGGCTGATGTTTTTAGATGGGTGCAGAATTGGCTCAGACACAGGAAGCATAGGGTGATGGTGTGATGAACCTCATCAGAACTGGCCGATGTTAAGAGTGGTGACCAGCAGGAGTCAGTACTAGGGCCGCTGCTATTTTTAATGTATACTAGCAAAATACCCGCGCTTTGCAGTGGAGAAGTAGTGTGTTAAAGAAGTTATGAAAAAGAAAAGGAAACATTTTAAAAATAACGTAACATGATTGTCAATGTAATTGTTTTGTCACTGTTATGAGTGTTCCTGTCATATACAGTATATATATATATACACACACACACACACGTACATATACATATATATATACATAATTACATACATACATGCACATATATATATACACACACACATATTTTATATACGTATTTATATATATATACAGTATATACATACACACACACATATATACATATCTACACATATATATACTGTACATATCTACATATATATAAACATATACGTACATATCTACATATATATATTGTATGTATATATATATATATATACTGTATATATATATATATATATAGCTGATTACCCATTGGCTTCGCTCACTGAGTGCAAGGGAAAAAATAAAATGTAGTCTATAAGTTATTAAATAGTAAAACATTAACGTTTTAAGAAGTAAAGATACATTGAGCACTACTGGAGTGGTTTCGGGTAAACTACATTTTAAAGACGGTATAACACAACAGGTAAGTAGTACTAACAGCAGCTAAAATGTATATGGATCATCTCTCAGTAGTAGATCCCTTTTGAAAGGTGCTACACGACGGCTGTGGTATAGAAATTACATTTTCTATGGGAACATCCAAATTTCTGCCTGTGGTAATGTGTCTTACCGGCATTACCGGCAATTATAGAAAATTAGTTTTGTGTCTTCTGCAGTGTTAAGAGAGAAAGGGTTTGGTTTGTGTATTATCGTGGTATTTCCCTCTACTTGCCCTTTTACCTGTCTCCTCAAGGGTAAGTGTTCTCGTCAAGTTCGTTATCGGGTTGGTCTACTGTTGCACTTTAAGATGAACACGCACACACATAGATAAACACACACACAGACCCTAACCACAACAGTGCCTCATGAATGACACACACACGCTGATTAACCCTTAGCACTTTAAACCACACAAGTGCTATAGGAATAACAGCCTGTCATTCAGCACTTCAAGAGACTTACTTATTTTCAGCACGAACAACAATACGATGTTTTAGTGATATATCAGACCTAAATATTACTTTTGGTCTACAAGAATACATTTAAACATACAAAGACTCAGCACTCTTGACTATAGGCCATTCATCAGCCAAGAACACCTTCTTTCTCGTATTTGTTCCTTCTATTGAGTATAGCGCTCTCACTCTCAGCCTTATAAACCTCGCAGCACAGAAATAATTGCAAAAATCCGGCTGTTACCAGGTGCTTAAAGAAATCTAACTTATTATTTCAATCACTCTAGACATTAAGACAAAGCATTGAAAGTTAAAAGCAGCATGGTATTTATTACAAGAATAATAATAATACCAGAAGAACAAAGAATACTAGAAAATAGGTACTGATAGGAAAGTCTGAATATATATAGTCTTTAGAAAAAGCTTACGAAAAAGTTACAGATGACAAGGATGAATGTCCCAGGAAGGCGTTTGATTTAGCAATCGATGTTCATGATGCCTTACTGACGACCAGGGCCGTCTTCGTCCGTTCCTCTTCTTCTTTGCTTCTCTCTTCTTCTCCCTTTGCTTCTCTTTATCTTGCTTTTCAAACCAAGGCATATTTATTATGAAATGTCATGCCTTGGTTTCACAACACATTCACCTGATTGGCTGGCTGTCAAAATGATTGATGAATTAATTCACTGTCCGTTTTCCCACACAACAAAACCTTTGATGTACTCTGAGGTATCAGTAATTCTTCCTGTTCCAGGCTGTAAACCAAATTGTTGTTCCAGATGTCCGTCCATAAAGTAATCAATAGCCTGAGGTATCAGCTCAGCATCCTTTCCCAGGCTATAAACCAAATTAGCACTAAGCTATGAACAAAAGTAAGGTGTAAGGGAAGAAAACCTGCTTAAATTTGTCTTAGTTCATCTGTTGTCTTGTCTTGAACAAAATATAATGGAAACCAAAATGTACAGATTTTATACACCATAACAGTTTGGGATAAAAGGAAAAAAGGTGTAAAGAAAGGACACTTGCCTTTTTCTTTTATATAGTGTAGAGAGACGTCTTAGCTGATGATATAAGCGCCTTTTGGGGAGCGTCGCGGCAGGTCTCGTGTAGACTGGAGAGACGGCCCTGCCATTAACCAGCCGGGATGGCACTGTCGGTCCTCCACTCCTGTGTGTGTCTTCCTCGAGCTCATAATCGTATACGTGCAAAAGAAAGTGCGAAGCACCTTAATATTAGTTTGCTGCGGTCTAGAAATGGGATCCCGTGTTTGCAGTTGTCTGGGCTATAGCTCAGGGGAAGGAGGAAAAAATTAAAAGTGCTTACTTTCACTTAAGGCAGAAGCGCAGTCAGCGTCTCAAAGGCTGGCACAGCTATGCGCACGCACCGGCTGTTCGACTTTTATAGTATTTTTGCAGGGCAGGAGACGCCACTTTTTGCAGACACATTCACGTGAGCAAAAGTCTCCGCGCTCTTTGGAGGTCTTGCTTGTTCTCCGCAAACTGTCAGTCAGTCAGTTCATGTGAGCCGCTCGGAGTACATGCATCGAAGGTTCTCAGCTGTGCTTGTGCTATCTCGTGTAATCTTGCAATGTCCATGGCTTTATTTAATGTTAGCTAAGACCCGGCACTTAAAAGTTTCTCTCGCAGTTTTGCTGAGTTTGTGTCAAACACCTCCCTGACCATCTCATCTTTGTCTGAATATTTAGCGGCAGAGTTTTTCTATTGGATTGCCGCTGACGGACGGCCTTATATGGGCAGGCACTCAATTACGTGGGAGGCGTGACGATGAGGGACGGAACTCCGCCTCACATGGCGACCGAGCTGCAGGCTATGGCCGGTATATATGTACATGAGTAGGTTCCAGTTATGACTGTTACGCGTAGAATTTCGAAATGAAACCTGCCTAACTTTTGTAAGTAAGCTGTAAGGAATGAGCCTGCCAAATTTCAGCCTTCCACCTACACGGGAAGTTGGAGAATTAGTGATGAGTCAGTGAGTGAGTCAGTCAGTCAGTCGGTCAGTGAGGGCTTTACCTTTTATTAGTATAGATAAAAGATTTAGATAGGAATATAAGTAACAAGCTGGTTAAGTTTGCAGATGATACCAAGATAGGTGGATTAGCAGATAATTTGGAATCCATTATATCATTACAGAAGGACTTGGACAGCATACAGGCTTGGGCAGATTTGTGGCAGATGAAATTTAATGTCAGTAAATGTAAAGTATTACGCATAGGAAGTAAAAATATTAGGTTTGAATACACAATGGGAGGTCTGAGAATCGAGAGTACACCTTATGAGGAGGATTCAGGAGTCATAGTGGACTCTAAGGTATCGACTTCCAGTCAGTGTTCAGAAGCCATTAAGAAGGCTAACAGAATGTCAGGTTATATAGCACCTTGATGTGTGGAGTACAAGTCACAGGAGGTTATGCTCAACCTTTATAAAATACTGGTGAGGCCTCATCTGGAGTACTGGGTGCAGTTTTGGTCTCCAGTCTACAAAAATGACATGGCAGCGCTAGAAAAAGTCCAGAGAAGAGTGACAAGGTTCAGGGGATGAGTTATGAGAAAAAATTAAAAGAGCTGAGCCTTCACAGTTTAAGCAAAAGAAGATTAAGAGGTGACACAATTAAAGTATTTAACATTATGAAGGGAATTAGTCCAGTGGATCGAGACTGTTACTTTAAAATGAGTTCATCGAGAACACGTGGACGCAGTTGGAAACTTGTTAAGGGTAAATTTCACACGAACATTGGGAAGTTTTTCTTTATACAAAGAAAGATAGACTATTGGAATAAGAGACCAAGTAGTGTGGTAGGCAGCAGGACTTTAGGGACTTTCAAAACTTGACTTGATGTTATTTTAGTAAAATTAAGCGGATAAGACTGGTGAGCTTTGTTGGACTGAATGGCCTGTTCTTGTCTGGATTGTTTTAATGTTCTAATGTTGTGACGTTTCCTCAGCATATAGCATTTAGAGTGACGTGGTCAGTACTTTTGCCTCAAATCCTCAGGGCCCTGGGTTCATATCTGAGCCTGGCACCCCTCTGTGTGGAGATTGTCATAGTAGTGGTTAGCTGCCTCATCACCTGAGCTCAATTCATCATATGGCCGTCTTCATCAACAAGGCATTTACGTCTGCAGATCTGCCGATCACTGGATGTTTTTTGTTTTTCACGCCTTTCTGAGTAAACAATAGAGACTGTTGTGTGTGAAAATCCCAGAAGATCAGCAGTTACAGAAATTCTCAAAGCAGCCTGTCTAGCAACTAACTGTCAAGCCGCTAGTGATGAGCAGAACAATTCTTGGTGAATTGATTTATTTATTTTTGGTTCACCGCAAAGATTCGAATCTTTGAAACATTGATTTGTTCACGTCAAAAACAACAAGAAGCTATATTCTAGTTTAAAATCAAGAATAGTTTCATAACATTTGCCACATGTACTATTGGCCTTTTGTTAGTTTGCCTCTCCTTAATCTATGCCGGAGAAAATGGGTTGCTGTGGGTTTGCCCCATGATGGAGATCTGCACCTTTAGGGAGGAGACACAGTGCGAATTGGACTGTTGGCCTAATGGGGATTAACGCGGAAACAGAGAGAGCGAGAGACATCAGGTGGTGAGATGCAACAGCATGTTAACACAGAAAATCCACAACAGGAGCCACCTGCTGGAAGATGGACTTTGCTCTTCAATATTACAATTAAGACGCATCACAGAAAATGAACCTTATTGCCAAATTATTGGGCAGTAGGAATGAACGTTATCCATACCGGCATCGGCTGGCTGTGTAGTCAATTTGGTTCTGACATTTCATCGTCCTCTAGCAAACTTAAGAACAATTGAACCAGACAGTGGCATTTGTGGGAAACAGGTTATCTATAGCAATTATATTTTGCACCCTAATTTTAACCACCAAGCAATAAAATAAATAATTAATGCATAATAGTCAAATAAGCAAACATTTGTATAGCCTAGATGTCAAAAACATAACATGTGAGTGCTTACATCTTTTATGACTAAATAAAATTGTTTTCAGTTTTGGATTAAGCCAGCCTGTCACCTACATAACTAGAATGGTACAGGTTGTGTATGACAGTGTTCTGTGTGCCTCTAGTCAGTGCCAGTTTAGGTTATTTTGCACCCCTAGGCCAAGCTTATTAGTGTGCCAACCAACTGTTCGGTAACTAACCAGTGTGGCTGCGTTTCCCCCCACCCTTATGATCTGTGCCCTAGGTGAATACCTAATTTGCCTTAATGGTGGTGCCAGCCATGACTGTAGTATGCTGTGAGTGTATACTACAGTTAAAACGTAAGCTAACAAAGTTATATTGTTCATATTATAATTGTACATTTATAAATGCAGATCCATAAAAATATTAGCAGTTTGCAGTTGATGGCCCTGAAGTGTATCCTCCACTCACTCAGTGAGCTGAGATTCGGTGTAATGTGTGAGACGTGTCTGCAGCTCGTTCCTCCGTTCAGTGAACTAATTCAGTGTACTGTACTGGAGTGAGCGCAAGACTCTTGTCTGCAGTTTGTGCACAAACTTGAAATGGTACACCAGACCACTAGGGGGCATACTGGTTCAATCAATCAGTTAGCAGTCACTCAGTCAGAGTGCACCGATCAATGGGAAGTGCTTGGTGTCAGCTACCAAGTCAGTCATTGGCTAGTTGTCGTCGTTTTGCTGAAACAGTTTACTGATAGGCTATTCATTTAAGTGAAGTTAGCAGAATGCAATATAAAACGTAGCACGCACTGCGCATGCCTCGAAGTTTCATTCTTTAAAGTCATTATCTATACTAATAAAAGGCAAAGCCCTCACTGACTCACTCACTCACTCACTCACTTACTGACTCACTCACTCATCACTAATTCTCCAACTTCCCGTGTAAGTAGAAGGCTTATTCCTTACAGCTTACTTAAAAAAAGTTAAGCAGGTTTCATTTCGAAATTCTACACTTAACAATGTCCCGCTAAAGGAAGACAGGTCATAACGGTCGATAATGGTAATGGATACGATTGTTTTGGTACAACGTCCGCCATGTTGAACTTTCTTATTTATGGCCCCATCTTCACTCTTCTCAGTGATAAAGACTAACAAAACAGAAATTTGGTAGGCGGCATCCCTGTGCTAACCAAAACCGATGTAGCGTACTTATTTCAATGGTATGACGCCACTGTCGGCTGCCATATTGAACTTTCCAACATCACTAATTCTCCAACTTTCCTGACTCACTCACTCATCACTAATTCTCCAACTTCCTATGCAGGTAGAAGGCTGACCCCATCTTCACGAAATTTGGTAGGTGGCTTCCCCGTGCTAACCAAAACCGATGTGCGTACTTATTTCGGTGGTATGACGCCACCGTAGGCCGCCATATTGAACTTTCCAACGTCACTAATTCTCCAACTTCCCGTGTAGGTAGAAGGCTGAAATTTAGCAGGCTCATTCCTTACAGGTGACTTACAAAAGTTAAGCAGGTTTCATTTGAAATTCTACGCCAGTAACGGTCATAATGGTCAACAACGTCTGCCATGTTGAACTTTCTTATTTATGGCCCCATCTTCACGAAATTTGGTAGGCTTCCCTGCGCTAACCAAACCAATGTACGCACTTATTTCGTGGTATGACTCCACTGTCAGCCGCCATATTGAACTTTCCAACGTCACTAATTCTCCAACTTCCCGTGTAGGTAGAAGACTGAAATTTGGCAGGCTCATTCCTTACAGCTTACTTACAAAGGTTAAGCAGGTTTCATTTCGAAATTCTACGCATAATGGTCATAACGGTTGACAGCGTCCGCCATGTTCAACCTTCTTATTTATGGCCCCATCTTCACGAAATTTGGTAGGCGGCTTTCCTGCGCTAACTGAAACCAATGTACGTACTTATTTCGGTGCTATGATGCCACTGTCGGCCACCATATTGAGCTTTTCAATGGTATTTGTTACTTATGGGCCCATCTTTAAGAAATTTGGTACATGGGTTCCCAACGCTAACTGAATCCTACTTACATACATATATACGTCCATAGCCTGCAGCTCGGTCACTGTGTGAGGCGGCGTTGGGTCCCCCATCCCAACGCCTCCCACGTTGTTGGCTGCCTGCCTATATAAGGCCGTCCGTCGCTCTAGTCTCTACATTCCCTTCCTTGCTTGCCACGGATTCACGTCTCCCTGCTGATAACTGCAGCCTTTTTATTTAATCCACGGCTTCTCCGCTGTTTTATTGTTCATTTATTCGGATTATAGTTATTGTGTAGGTATTTTACACTTAGTTTACATTGTTCAGGTACCCATTTCCTTTATCATTCCAACCATACCCCCATTAACATGTCTATCAAGATGATCACCATCGATCAAAGAACTGTCACTTACCGAAAGTGGTTTCCATGCCCGGAGATGGCACCTGCCTTTTCCATTCTCTTTGTTACATATTGCACGGCCATATCAGGCTCACTCTTGATATCCGGAGAAACATTGTGTCTTATGTATTGAATGACTGGGACAGGTTCAAGGTGTGGACTGATGACGGTACAGGAGATAATTATACTACACAGGAGCACTATAAGAGTGAAATGCTTAAGCCCTTCACCTATGGATCTGCATGTGAGTTGATGGCTGCCGCTGAATTGTTCGGTTGTCGCATTCAAATATAACGAAATGGCCAAATAATTTACACCTTTCGAAACCGCCAATGCCTCTTAAACATCCTAGATTGACAGGTGACGATTTCAGTAGTGGACACTTTGATGTTTATGAATGTTTAAACTCTCAAAAGCTGGATGTGAAGTTATCGATGAAACTGGTTGTATACTTACAACGCTTGACAGATGCCGAATGTCTCTTCAACACAAGTCCTACAAATACTGTCGTAATTGAAACAAACCATGAAACTCAAACCGATTATGACAGCAGCAATCCAAGCTGTGAGATTTGAAACAAGATTACTGTTCACATGGCCAACTGTACGTTGCATGCTCAAGAGTAAGCTCAGCGCACAGCTTGGTCATATTACAACGGGAGGGCCGAACTCACAATGTGGTATACAAAGAGATTCTTAACAAATAATTATTGGTATATTTTCCCTCAGTTTAAAAAGGTTTAATTTTCTTCTTAATAAAAATTTTAAGGCAATACTTCGCCGCTGCGAAGCGTGGGTATTTTGCTAGTCTATACATATAATTCACTAAGGGCACGCAAGACAGTGTGCGCAAGCAAGACAGAGAGCTCACAGAGCCCGCCCAACTCTAAGACCATGGGATACGTTTGACAGAGCCCCACCCCGCAACTCTAACCCTCCTCCCGCGTCATGGGATACGCACGACAGAGCCCCGCCCGTCAACTGTAACCCTCCTTCTGCGTCCATTATATTTGTGCTTAAAAACTTAAAAAAATATATATTTACATACAGTTTGTACGGTCTGGAACGGATTAATTGTATTTACATACAATCCTATGGGGGAATTTACTTCGGTTCACGACCAAATTGGTTTACGACCAGAGTTTTGGAACCAACCAAGGTTCCATTGTATATATAATGGGGTACGCACAACAGAGCCCCAACCGCCCCCTCTAACCCTCCTCCCGCGTCATGAGGAACGCACGACAGAGCCCCGCCCACCAACTCTCACCCTCCTCCTGCGTCCACCCTCACTCTCGAGGCATGCGCACTGCTTGCTCATGTGCCCGCCCCAACACGTCACCAAACACATCCTCACTTGCTTTGGTCTGTGCTACAGTCCACATGCAGCTGTGAGTCACATGGACAGTTCACGTTGATAATTTATTTGTTCAAGGACAAAGACAAGTACAAAAGAACTAGTGCATTCATTTATTGCACATCACTACAAGCGACAGCTGAAATCCCAGAGATCACATTTGATTTTCCATTCTGGTACTTGATATGAACATTAAGTGAAACTCCTGGCCTGTATCTGCATGACTGTATGTAATGCTGTGCTGCCATGTGATTGGCTTATTAGATGATTGCCTTGATAAGCAGGTGTACAGGTGTTCCTGTCTCACCCCTTCACAACCTAATAGCTAATGTGTGGGAGTGTTTTGCCACAAGAATGGCTGCCATCGCATCGTCCATGTGGGTGCTACACATTGCTGGGCGTGGGTTGAAGTGGTGCCCCTCTGTGACTGCACTATATAAATGCAAGTAATTATTATTATCTCTCTATTATAAAAAAAAATCTTGGAAGGTTGGAAGGAGACGAGACGTGATTTTCTCAGAGAGACACTTTCACATCCCACAAGACGAGTCTTTGTGCCAATGAGATTTAACCACACCCGGGGCCAGAAATAAAACAAAAGAGTAGATGACAAAGTAGAACGGCGTAAAGAATTAAAAAATGTTGGTGCAGTACACATGCAGAGCAGGTTAAAGATAATGGAAGTATGAAATTTCAAAAGACTCAAAAAAACAATAGTAATGATCCTATTAGCACAAACAAGCAGAAATTATTACTCGTTGAAATAACAGAACAGCGAAAAGAGATCAAATATACTGTTCATATTTAAACTTTAAGTTAGAGACTTGTAGATCATCTAATTTGTGTTGCAGTCAGGGAAAAAAAAATAGATTTTCTTCCCAATGAAGAGGTGTATCCGCGAGAATTTAAAGGTTTGTTGTTTAGTGAAAGTGAAATCCCACGAGAGAAATCATTTCTGATTTGTGTGAATGCTATTGTCAGACACAGTTCTTGTAGAGAGAAAGATACGAAATTCACTTACGGGCAGTTAAACATTGCGTTGTCACGATGTAATTCTAAACACGGCATCAAAATTCAATGAGATATTGATGAAAAGGTAAAAACAAAAACAGATTGAATATATGGACATAGGTGTTATGACAGAAGTACGCTGTGCGAGATGTAGATCACGCGGCACGGCAGCAGCAGCAATCCAGCAGCTGATCGAGCAAAGAGGAGGTAAGAAAAAAACTATTTGTTTCCCATTGTATCAGCGTTTAAGAGGGGGTTTTGGAGGAGCAACGCGTCTCCTTGGGGTGTGTCCAAACCCCCCTCCTAACAATACGAGTGGCAGAGATGTGAAGTGGCTGGGTGGTTGTTGAACAAAGCCCCTTAGTTATTATTATTATTATTATTGTTACTACATTAATACATTATTAATAATAATACTAATGATAATAATTTGCCTAGTGAGTGTATTTTCTCAAAATCATTTCTCATTGTATCCTTATTTAATGTACTCCTGTTCCACTCTATTTTTTATGTCTTCTTTCGGCTTCTCCCGTTAGGGGTTTCCACAGCAGATCATCTTGTTCCATACCTTCCTGTCCTCTATATCTTGCTCTGTCACTGTTCCACTCTATTAGAAATTGATTTTTATCTGAGGTGACTTACAAATCATATTTTTACATTTAGGGTGCAGATGGAAGCTCCGCCTTGCTCAGGACCACCAAGTGAATCAGTGGCATGGTGGGAGCTGCACCAGCATCCCTGTGCTGTGGAGTCCAGAGCTGTGTACCCACTAGGCCAGTGCCTGCACCACTTCACAAAATCTCCAGAGTTAGGAAGCGAGGAGATCAAACAGTGTGGAAAATTTGAGGGGCGATTGTTAAAGACTTGTAAAATGCCAAGCATCATTAGGAATGGAGGCCGCGTTTCAAATATTCACGCAATCAGACACTAAGAGCGTGTTAGCATAATCATTCATCTCCAGCCTACATCAGAACCTAATTAGCAGAAAATTGAAATCTCCATTTTAACCGCCCAGCCCCAGACGCGTCCACGTCTCCCGTTCATCTCTCTCTCCCTCGGCACATAGAGGCACACATCTCCGAAGTGGTTAATTCAGGATTTTGGGCTAGTGAGAGTCGGTTGCTGTGGTAACGGTTTCTATAACAGCCCACAAGTTATCATTTTCGTCTTTTCAGTCCTTTAGTCACGCTGCGCGTATGTTACGAGGGGATGGCTTAGAGCACATTCCCTGAAAGGGAAAGTGAAGACTGACGGCAGAGGTTCCCCCTCTCCCCCTCTCCCTCGTTTTTCTCCTCCAACGCACCGTTACACCCACATGCTGAATCTCAGCGTTCACACGCAAGCACATGTGAGTAGGCTGAAGTGTGGCACATAACAGGAAACTTCCGGGCTGTTGCTGTACCGTCTCGCCTGCCTTGAAAGGTACAGGAAATCCATTGCGAGGCAGACATCCCACCTCTTTTATTTCTTTTTAAATGGATTAACAAAAATGATGCTGGTGGCCTTCAATATCAAATCCTTCCTGACTGTCATTTAAAACTCAAGCGGTTTCAAATTGGCCCATGGGTGGCATTGTCTATGATCCTTGACGGCATTTACTCCATTGTTTTACTATAAGCCTAGAAAAATCCTTTTCTGTTTATTCTATGTGGGAACGCGTCTGCTGCTGCTAAAATTAGACCCTTAGTGGCCACACTTTTCAAAAATGATCTGTGGCTGTGCAGGTAATCGCTTACAAAATACGGAAAACAGAAGGAATGAAGAAAGCACTTTCTGAGCTCACTTCTTCTCTTCCAGTGATGGCTCCTGCCTTGTGCCCAATGCTGTTGGAGTGAGCTCCGATCTCCATAATCTTGAACTGATTGAAAAAAATAAGCCACAACATTCAAACCACAGATAGGTGAAGCACATCCATCCATCCATTATCCACTATGTCCTAACTACAGGGTCACGGGGTCTGCTGGAGCCAATCCCAGCCAACACAAGGCGCAAGGCAGGAAACAAACCCCGGGCAGGGTGCCAACCCACCCCAGGGCCAGATAGGTGAAGTGAATCACGTAAATGATCTAATTATCTTATAATGGTACCCATCAAAGGGTGGGATAAGATAAGGCAGCAAGTGTACAGGCAGTTCTTGAAGGCAGGAAGAATGGACATAGATTAAGGATCTGAGCGACTTTGACAAGGGCCAGTGGGTAGACGACTGGGTCAGAGCAGCTCCAAAATGGTGGTTCTTGTGGGATGTCCTCAGCATGCAGTGTTTAGTACCTATGAAAAGTAGTCCAAGGAAGGACAAACCGGTAATCGGGCGACAGGGTCATGAGAGCCCAAGGGTCATTGATGCGTGTGGGGAGTGAAGTCTAGCTCGTCTGGTCCAGTCCTACAGAAGGGCTACTGTATTACAAAGTGCAGGAAAACATAACGCTGGCCATGAGAGAAAGGTGTTAGAGCACACAGTGCATTGCAGCTTGCTGTGTAGAGGGCTGTGTAGCCACAGATCAGTCAGAATTCGCCTGCTGATCCCAGTCCACCAAAGAAAATGGCAACAATTGCCATGTTTGCCACAGAACTTGAGCATAGAGCAATGGAAGAAGGTGGCCTACTCAGATGAATCACATTTTCTTTTAGATCATGTGGATGGCCAGATGCGTGTGCATCGTGTACCACAAGGAGATGCCAACAGGATGCACTATGGGAAGAAGGCAAGTTGATAGAGGCAGTGTGATGTTCTGGGCAATGTCGTGCTGGGAAACCTTGGGCTGTGACATTCCTGTGGATGTTATTTTGAGACGTACCACCTACCTAAAGGTTGTTGCAGATCATCTACACCTCTTTATGGCAACAGTATTCCCTGAAGGCAGTGGTCTCATTCATCAGGATAATGCGGCCTGTTACACTGCACAGATTGTTCAGGAATGTTTTGAGGAACATGACAAAGAGTTCAGGGTGTTGACTTGGTCTCAAAATTCCCCAGATCTTAATCTGATTGAGCATCTGTGGGATGTGCTGGAAAAACAAGTCCAATCCATGGAGGGCCCACTTTGCAACTTGCAGGACTGAAAGGATCTGCTGCTAAGTTCTTGGTGCCACGAGACACCATCAGAGGTTCGGTGGAGTCCATGCCTCCACATGTCAGAACTGTTTCGGCAGCATGAGGGGGACCTACACAATATTAGACAGGTGACTTAAATGTTTGGCAGATCAGTGTATATATAGGGGGTGTCTTAGGACCCTAAACGCAATTAGACCAACAACAGACCTAGGTTTAATTAAGTTATTACCATCTCATGGGTTTCTTCTTCAATTCTCCAGAAGCACCAGCACAAATCTCCTCTTTCCTTTTTCCTACACACCATTTAGGCGACTGCTGTCTCTTTCCTCTCCTAAATCCAACTCCCCAGGTAAGGTGGACTATATCAGACCAGGAAAGTACTTTCAGTGGCTGAACATGGCACCCAGGAAGCACTTTCAGTCCAGGTGTAACACTCAGAAGATACACTCGTGGCACCCGTGGAAACCAAAAGGATTAACCTCCAAAAATACATGTACCATATCATCCTGTAGGTGTCCAACTCGTAGCCAAGCTAGAGAAGAACTGCCACCTAGTGTATTGGGGGAATAGCTGTTCTCGGGAGGGAGTCTCCCTCTGTCCAACTATTAATCCTGCCTGCCAGTTGAGATGGGGAGCAGCACTGAATCTGGTCGGGACATCCATCCATCTCTGTTGTCCACTCCTAATGTCTTCCTGGCTGGGAGTGGGAGCACCACTTGGGATGACATTATTTCGACCTTAATATACACAGTGTATATATTGTGAACAGTCAGCCCCCTACACACACAGGCATAGAGACACAAGTGCAAAATACACCCTTTTTAATTTCCTCTTTTCATCACACAGTGCACAAATCACCAACAATTAGATAGATAGATAGATAGATAGATAGATAGATAGATAGATAGATAGATAGATAGATAGATAGATAGATAGATAGATAGTGTGATGGATGTCTGGCAAGAGTTGCCGGCCCTCACCCCGAGGCCGCCAGGAGGAGCTCTCCCGACAGCATGGACGTGCCTCGAGTTCCAGCAGGGCCTCATGGACTTGCTGGATACACAGCCCTGCTGGACCTTGGGACAAGGAGTCGCTTTAGCGAGGCTCGTAGACTCATATGTGCCCTATAACCTGGAAGTGCGTCCTGGTCACGTGAACGGGAGAAATGATGTACTTCCAGGTTGAAGAAAAAGAGAAGTTTTTACTTGACCCGGAAGTGATAGAAAGTCACATGGACTGAGGGACAAACACTTCCGGGTCAAGGACTATAAAGGACTGTAGGAAATCCCAGACGGACGAGCTGAGTTGGGAGGCAGGGTGGCTAAGCGTCTGGGAGTTTGGAGGATTGGTTATTGTGTATTTGTTTATTGAGAATTGTGGAGAAGAGTGTGCTTTGTGCACTTTATTATTATAATAAATAATTATTTGGACTTTTTATCTGGTGTCTGAAGGTATAAGGGTGCGAGGAAACCCTAATCTATCACAATAGATAGATAGATACCTACACCTATACCTACCTACACTCCTCCACTCAAGCTTTGTCCACCACCTCCCGACTCCAGCTCTTGGAATGGAGTGAGGCAGCCGCTTTTATAGTGCACCAGGTGCACTCTGATCTTCTTTCAGCAGCACTCCCGAGTGTGGCAGAAGGGCTGTAAGGGTCCCCAGACGTACTCCACGTGTTCCCAGATCCTCTTCCGGCAGCACTTCCGGATTGCGGCAGAAGTGATGCAGTTCATGGCTCCAGGACTGTCCAGGCGCCCCCTGGTGGTGACCATGTACCCCAACAGGGTTGAGCCTCCCAGCTCCAAGCCCGTGTCCCTGATGCAATCCAGGGAGGCTGCTGTCTCGCGTCGCGGGTAAAGGTATTGTTGTGGATATGTCCTCTCCCCTGGTCCTTCATTCACCGAGGCTTTATGCCCAGGCAAGGGTTCCAGCCGTCCACCACAATATACACACTGAAGGTTATGTTACAATATTTGTTTTCATGATTGACTGTTCTGCAGCCTTATGATATGTAGGTAGAAACCCCCCAGAATCTGCTGGTGCAAGTGCTGATGGTCCAGAAGAGAGGAATGAGAAAGTGGCTCTGCAGCATGGCTGAGGTCTTTATTTATCCTGTGTGCTTTTTAAGATGTAGAGTGCTGTGTATGTCCTGAACAGAAGGAGGCCACGTCCCAGTAATATGTCATGTCACCCTCACCATCACTTTTAAAGCTATGGTGGACTTTCACTATTCCTCATGGAGGCAACTGACTTGCAATTCCGAATGGAATGACCTTTTGTAAGGCTCCACAACGACCCCTCTAAATAAGATCCCTGTGTCTCCTAATGGGACAAGTAGACGGTTAGAAGCCATCATTCAAACTGGTGAGCAGCCGTCACTGAAGAGCACTGCGTTTGATTCATAATGAAAGGTATGAACAATAAGTTAAGAAATGTCATCCTTCAGAAAAACATGTTCTGTTTCAGATGTTAGCTTTACAAACAATGACAGTTGGCGAACGTGAAACATCCTGTCCATGTTGTGCTTCTGTACAGGAGCATATGTGACCAGCACAGTACAGAACATCTAAGCAGCTGCTACATGATTATTCAAGGGATAAGAACATAAGACAAATGAAAGGAGACCACTCACTCCATCAGGCCCGCATGGTTAACTCATAATGGAGGGAAACATTTTGAAGATTCACAAACCTGGAAAGTGATTAGGAGTATTTTATGAAGCCAGCTTTAACGGTCAGGCCAGGGTGCCAACACATTTTGAGAGATGCAGGCATGGTATGGTGACAGAAGCGGGTGTGGGTTTACCTTTCAAGGGCCTCGCCAGATTTAAAGAGAAGCAAATCCAAGACTCGTCTAATGATCAGCTTGGCCAATTCCAGTGCTCTACAAATTATAAAGATGCTTTTATGGTGCTGAGAATCAACTACAGAAAATTACATGCAGCTCTGATGGGCGGCCATACAGCTTGGGAAGACATCCATCCATCTTTTTTTTTTGGCTGCTTTTTAACATTTCAATGCCAAGATGAGCTGGAGCATATCCCACCAACACTGGGAGTGATGCTGGAAGAATTTCTAAATTGGAGGCACCCCCACTCACTCTTTCCAGGCAAATTTGGAGACACCGACTAACTTAACATCTTTGATATGTGGTAGGAAGCACTAACCACTGAGCCGCCATGCTAGCTTTCAGAAAGCATTATGGCATTACAGTGCCACTCACAAGATTATAAATCACACAGTTAAAAAAGAATAAACTTTTGTTTATCAATTGCAACCTGGAAGCAGCACCCCATTATGTTTGATTTGTGATGCACCGGTCTTACACACGCCAGGCTAACAAATGAATGGTTGGCATCACACCATACAACTTCAAGTTGCTGGATCTCGTCTTGAGAATGTGAGATTATATGTCTAAAAATGGCAGGGGATGACAGGATTCATGACTAGAAATTGGAGAGGATGATGGGTTACATGACTCCCTGGTGATGTCATAAGGCACCACAAAAGCATCACAAGCTTGCCTAATTTTGACAGCCATGTAAGTAAATTTCTTATTGCACTACTTTGAGATTCTGGATCTCATCTTGAGAGTATCAGATCATCCAGCTAAGAATGGCAGGGGATGACGGATTACATGACTAAGAATTGGAGGGGATGATGGATTATATGACTTTTCAGCACAGTTTCAAACTTCGTAATGCGCCATGTAGAGTTGCTGGATTTCGTCCCAAGGAAAAGAAAAGCAGGAGATGATGTACAGTATTACATGACTAGGAATTAAAGGGGATGCCAAAGGGGATTATGGATTACATAATCAGCAGATTACATGACTAGGAATCAGAGGGAATGATGGATTATATATTTTGTCTTAAAGAGGTCAGATTATACGACTAAGAACTGCAGGAGATGATGTATTACATGACTAGGCATGGCAGAGGATATCAGAGGGAATGATGGAGTACATAAATCCCATCTGATTTCTCAGCACAGCTTCAAATTTCCTTTTGCACTATTTTGAGTTTCTGGACTTTGTCTTGAGGACGACAGATTATACATTTTAAAATTGCAGGGGGTGATGGATTATGTGACTAGGAATTGGAGAGGGGTTATGGATTACAAATATTGCGCCACTTTTAGTCAATGGTTCTTGTCTTGAGGATGTCATGTTATACATCTAAGAATCGCAGGGAATGATGGATTACATGACTCCCTAGTGACCTCTCAGCACAGCTTCAAACTTCCCACTGTGTCACTTTCAGTTTTGGGATCTCATCATTAGAGTATCAGATTATACAGCTGAGAATGGCAGGGGATGATGGATTACATGAATAGGAATTGGAGGGGATGATGGATTATATGACTCCCTTGTGACTTTTCAGCACAGTTTCAAACTTCATAATGCACCATTTTGAGTTTCTGCATCTTGTATCAAGGATGTCAGATTATACAATTAGAAACTGCAGGAGATGGAGTATTACATGACTAGGAATGGCAGAGGATATCGGAGGGGATGGTGGATCATGCAAATCCCTTCAAACTTCTCTGCACATCTTAAAATTTTCTATTGCACCACTTCAAGTGGTTGGCTCTTGTCTTAAAGATGTGAGATTATACACCTAGGAATCACAGGGGATAATGAATTACGTGATTTAAAGTCGGTGGGGATTGTGGATTACACGACTGCCTGTAGATATCTGATCACAGCTAAGAATGCCAGGGGATGACGGATTAATGACAGACTGATTACGTGGCCAGGAATTGGAGGGGATGATGGATTATACAACTCCCTAGTGACCTCTCAGCACAGCTTCAAACTTCCCACTGTGCCACTTTCAGTTTTGGGATCTCATCTTGAGTATCAGATTATACAGCTAGGAATGGCAGGGGTGATGGATTACATCATTGACAGATTACATGACTAGGAGTCAGAGGATTATTTTTTTTTCAGGACATTTTCAAACTTTGTAATGCACTGGATTTGGTGTCAAGAATGTCAGATTATATGACTAAGAACTGCAGGAGATGATGTATTACATGACTAGGAATGGCAGAGGATATCAGAGAGAATCTGAGCACAGCTTCAAATTTCCTGTTCTGCCACTTTGAGTCAATGAATCTTGTCTTGAGGATATCAACATTTTACAACTAAGAATCGCAGGGAATGATAGATTAATTGACTCCCTAGTGACCTCTCAGCACAGCTTCAAACTTCCCACTGTGCCAATTTCAGTTTTGGGATCTCATCTTGAGTATCAGATTATACAGCTAGGAATGGCAGGGGTGATGGATTACATCATTGACAGATTACATGACTAGGAATCAGAGGATTACATGGTTACTTCGTGACTTCTTAGCACAGCTTCAAACTTTGTAATGCACCACTTCGAGTTGCTGAATCTCGTCTTGAGGGTGTCAGATTATATAACTAAGAACATCAGGATATTATGTATTACATGACGAGGAATGGCTGAGGATATCAGAGGGGATGGAGGATTATATGATCAATGGATTACATGACTAGGAATCTGAGGGGATAATGGGTTACATGACTCCCTCATGACTTCTAAGCGCTGCTTGACACTTCATAATGCACCGCTTTGAGTTGCGGCATCTCATCTTGAGAATGACAGATAATATGAATAAAAACTGCAGGAGATGATGGATTACATGACTAGGAATCACAGGGGATGATGGATTACATGATTTACCATTTACATGACTAGGAATTGCAGGGTATGACGGATTACATGACTTTTTTGTAACTTCTCAGCACAGCTTCTAATTTCCTGTTGCACCAATCTGAGTTTCTGCACCTCGTCTTGAGAGTATACGATTATACATCTAAGAAAGGCAAGGGATGATGGATTACAAGACTAGGAATCGGAGGGAGTGACTGCCTCCTGACTTCTTAGCACAGATTCAAACTTCATAATGCACCACTTCGAGTTGCTGGATTTCGTCTTAAGGATGTCAGATTATACAACTAACAACTGCAGGAGATGATATATTACATGACTAGGAATGGCAGAGGATATCGGAGGGGATGGTGGATCACGCAAATCCCTCAAAACTTCTCTGCACATCTTAAAATTTTCTATTGCACCAGTTCAAGTGGTTGGCTGTTGTCTTAAAGATGTGAGATGATACATCTTGGAATTGCAGGGTATGATGAATTACGTGATTTAAAGTCGGTGGGGATTATGGATTACACGACTGTCTGTAGATATCTGATCATAGCTAAGAATGCCAGGGGATGACAGATTAATGGCAGACTGATTACGTGGCCAGGAATTAGAGGGGATGATGGATTATACAACTCCCTCGTTACTTTTCAGGACATTTTCAAACTTTGTAACGCACTGGATTTTGTCTCAAGGATGTCAGATTATATGAATAAGAACTGCAGGAGATGAAGTATTACATGACTAGGAATGACAGAGGATACTGGAGGGGATGGTGGATCACATAAATCCCTCATGACTTCTCAGCACAGCTTCAAATTTCCTGTTGCACTATTTTGAATTTCTGGACTTTGTCTTGAGGACGACAGATTATACATTTTAGAATTGCAGGGGGTGATGGATTATGTGACTAGGAATTGGAGGGGGTTATGGATTGCACAACTGCCTCTAGATATCTGAGCTCTTCTTTAAATTTCCTGTTTGCACCACTTTGAGTTGATGGATCTCATCTTGAGGATGTCACATTATACAACTAAAATTCGCAGGGGATGATTGATTACATCACCTAAAATTGGAGGGGATGATGGATTACATGACTCCCTTGTGACTTCTCAGCACAGCCTCAACCTTCCCATTCCACCACAAAAGCATCCCAAGCACACTTAATTTTGACAGCCACTTATTGTGCTCCCTGACAGCACCAGTGACTGTCCAAATGTTTTCCAGATATATGAAGTTTGGTTGAAGTCCATCGTTGTTTTCTTTTTTCTTTTTCTGTTCCATCTCCTCTAACTAGAAGTCATGTACTGTGTCATCATCTTAAAAGGGCGGATGCTGATAATCACTGGAAATGGCAAGAGGGAAATCAGAAGAAAAAGAGAAAACCATTGTCTGAAATGGGCAAAGGTGAAAACCAGGAAAATCAACAAAAGTGACAGCACCAAAGCCCAACATGAAGTCCAGAAATGTAGCTAAGACCACAGTCGTTTGTTCTTCAGAAAAGTCACCAACTACACTGAAAAACGTATTTTGTTTGAATCCCGAATTTTGGGCAATGTGGATAGCGTACTTCTTCCGTAACTGTTCCCATGTTTAGATGCGGTCACTTTGGGATGATTTTTACAGCCTAACGCCTTTCCTGACACCAACCCTCCCCATTTCTCCAGGCTACCATCTTAAATAACAGTCACCTGCTGACATCTTATGACAAAACTTCCTCATTGCTAAAGTCAACAAATGCACAAAAATGACTTTACTCAGTCAAAGGAACGGAGATACAAACGTAACGATAAAAATGAAAGTAAAACCACAACATAATGTTAGGTCGAGCTCTACACGTTTCCATAAGAAACAATTCAGCTGGAATGGCAGGTGCAGACACTGTGGTCTGTAGGGGGAGCTCATCTCCTCAAACCTGACACAGACAGCCACAGGACGCAAGTTCAGCAACCCACAGTGTTTGTTTTTCATGTGAGAAATGCTTCCCAATTGTTTCCCACCTGCACAGCACAGTAGCAAAGCACAACGAGCACAAAACTTAGACAGCTATGTCTTTTGTTTCTTCTTCTTTATCTCTTTCTCTGCCTCTCCTTCCACCTCTACTCTTCCCAGCAAGCTTTGTCGCTCTTCCTCCCAACTCTGGCCCCTGAATGAAGTGAGGCGGTCAATTTTATGCCCTATCAGGAAGCACCCCAGGTGGCCCATTCACATGATCAGGAAGTACTCCCGGGTGTGGCGGAAGCCCAATAAAATAGATAGATAGATAGATAGATAGATAGATAGATAGATAGATAGATAGATAGATAGATATGAATGACACGATAGATAGATAGATAGATAGATAGATAGATAGATAGATAGATAGATAGATATGAATAGCACTATAGATAGATAGATAGATAGATAGATAGATAGATAGATAGATAGATAGATATGAATGGCACTATATGATAGATAGATAGATAGATAGATAGATAGATAGATAGATAGATAGATAGATAGATAGATATGAAAGGTACTATTAAATAGATAGATAGATAGATAGATAGATAGATAGATAGATAGATAGATAGATAGATAGATAGATAGATAGATACTTTATTAATCCCAAGGGGAAATTCACATACTTAATAAATAGTGCTTTCCAATTTCTGCATAGCCCCCTAGTGGCACCTCTGGAACCCAACAGGGCTGAGCCCACAAATTCCAAGTCCCAGTGTATCCTGTGGGAATCTGTGGTGCTGCCACCTAGTGCTCTTGGGGTGATAGTGTCCTGTGTCTGTTTTCTCCCTCGGCCCTTCCACTATTGAGGCTTCCCAGCCAGGTAAGGGCCCCGGCCATCCACCACAATGCACAAAGTTTATAAGGGAAAAGTGGACCTTCACCTCAAAGCAGTCTAAACTTTGGACCACTTGTGTGTTCCACCCCCTCCATTGGGTGAGTGGTCCACCCCCCCTTTTAACCAAATAGTTGACTTGGTTGCCCATTTCCAGTCTTCACACTCCAAAGTGACCAGAGCAGTGACGGCCACTCTTTCTTCATCTTACTCTTTCTCTTTTTGGGCTCTGGCTGATTCCGTTATTCTTTTTTTCCTTCTAAATCTTTGCTCTTCCCCTTGCTGGTAGGGGCACAAGTTCAGATGTGTTCTTTTCAATGTGGAGGGCAACTAAGGAGGAGGAGGTGACCCTTAGAGCTATGACCACAATGTTTTAAAAAGGACTTTTGGGAGCCGTCACTCGGGGGGTCTTGGCAGGCTACGTAAACCTTAGATGAGCACTTCAGCCATTTACATCCGTGAAGACTGCAGTGATTAATGGGATGTTGCATGACTAACAGGAGAAGGCTGTTGTAAAAATGAGTAATGCAAAGTCATGTAGCCTTTTCACATGGAGGGAACATGTTGAAAGAGTTGAAAATCATTTGGATTCTGTCGTTAAAAAAAGAGAAGAAGAAGTTACACAAGAGTCCACTTTTACATGGAGGAACCAAATGACAATGAATGGGTTTTTCCTTATGTGGTCCCTAGTGGGCAAAAAAGAAGTCAAAAAAGGCCCAGACACAACTGCACAGACAAGTCCGCGTTCACAATTAAATGTTTTGGTTTAACAAAGTACTTTTCCAGTGGCTTCTTTTCCATTTGCCCAGCACAAACAAATTCTTTCCTTTTCCTTTATTCTCATTTTCCTCTTTACTCCTCCACTCCTCCCAGACGACTGTTGCCCTTCTCTGCTCCCAAACTCTGACTCGTCTGGCCAAGTGGGGGGGGTCTCTCTCTTTTAACACCCAACCTGGGAGTACTTCTGCTGCTCAATCCATTCTCTCCTGGAAGCACTTCCGGGTAAGGTGGTCACTCACAGCTTTCCCTCTGGTGGCCACCACAGAACCTGACAGGGCAGCCCTATGGGACCACAACTCCCAATCTGCCCTGTGGGTGTCAATACTGAGGTTTGCTGGAAGCGATGCTGCCACCCAGTGTACGGGGGAAATGACTTATCCATAGCAGGCAGTCTCCCACTGTTCCATATTTCTGGCCTCCCAACCTCCCTGGTCAGGTTGCTTCCCCACCCAGGGTGTTCATCTCTGGCTACTAAGATGCTGGCTTTGGTGCACCTGCTGCCGCAGCATTCCTCTATGTCCACTTCCTGGCACAGACGGTGGAGACTTCAGCTCCCTTTCTGACAGGTAAGGGAGCAGGGTCCATCCTGGCCAGGATGCACTTATTAAAATAAAGAGATTTGTTGTGAATTAATTGACCATACACTGGCATAGAATAGTACCAACCAGTGCTGAACTAACCCCTTATCAAGCAGGGTCATTTTTGCTAAATCGCTTGTAATTTGACCTCTCCAAATTAGAATCATTGCTGTTATTGAACTATCTGGAGTATAAACACATGTTTGGTCTCTTTGTAAAGGTAACATTCTCTAGTTTCACCCTTAGTAGTCAGAATCACTGTAGGTGTGACTGATCAAAAGTTATGCACATTAGAACGCACAGAAAAAATGAATTTTTTTGTTCTCGCCTAAGTTTTTTTGTGAAAATAAAGGCCTCTATAGCTGCAGTAGGTAGGTGGGGACAGAAACACACTATGTACCAACAGAACAACTTGTTGACTACTCACATTTCAAATTTGAAAAGAATACCTGTAAAAATGACATTTTTACACCAGTTTTTATGTGGGCATGTCCAGGTGCTTTTTAGAGGGACCTCTGGTTTATCCATTATCCACATTTTGGAACGTATGGAAAAAGTGTAATAACTTTTGAATGCTTCAACCCACAGATATCAATGAGGGCTCTACTGAAAGCTTACACCTAAAGGAATCTATATCTACACACAGTGTCACTCTATTAGTTATGGAAATTCATATTCCATAATAAAACAATAAAAAATACACATTTCAATATAAAAATAGTCAAAACAAGTCTTATGGGCCAAAAAATATATATATTTTATTTTTTACTTTTTTTTTAATAAAATGCACACAAACTATATACATTTTTTACAAACTGTTACAACACAGCTCAGCGTTTTTCCATGTGCCACTGATTGTAGCAATCCCTAGCAGGCAGAAAGCACAAGGGCATGTCACATGTCGCTCTCTGCCTCAGACATATCCATTGTCCGATTGATCACTGTCACGCTGCGTACATGTCTCTACTACTTAATCGAGAGTGTATTTACGTTTATCTGTACGTTTATCCATATTTAAAATGCGAAAAAACTAGGTGAAATCACAATAAACAACCACACACCAAGTCTGCAGACTGGCACAAATGCCAGCTTCGCACAGCTCCGATCGGTTTTGTTTACAAGTTGGCATGGCAAGTTACATATCGGTGTGCTCAGCTGCTCATTGGCTGTAAGTTTGGAGTGTCACTCACAGCGTCCAATCAAACTGGTAGATTCTACCAGGGTTTGGAGTTGTGCGTCATCGTTCAGCTGTCTGTGTGACACTCGTTGGCTATACGAGGTGCCAGTCACCCCCCAGACCCCTCGTAATTGGCCAACTTAGGTGTCAATCAGAAGCTAACACTTCCGTGTAACATGCTTTAGCATGGGTATTGCCGACAAATTACGTCTGATATGACCAATAGCAATTAAAAAAAATGTCGAAGCTAGTCTCGAGTTAAAAAAAGTTTTCTGGAGTTTTTGTCCCTTTGAGGATCTATCGTGTGTTTTGGACCTAATCGCTTTACTGGATTATATTCCCTGGAACCTTACGGACAGATTGAGATCAATATTGCTCAGAAATATTGATGTTTGACTTGCAGAGAGCCTTCAAAGTTAGTCAAAGGTAGGAAAAGTCAGCTCTTAAAAGTACTTGCTTCTCTGTAAAAAATGATTTAGTGTCAGTGCTGTGGTTGTTGTGTGTCAAAATGGTTTACATCATCGGAAAGACGAGACTCTGAATTTTCATTTGATGTGTAGTATGTCGAGGTGCATGACAGATGGGCATGCACACATGGCTGTGACATGGCTGTGACGTCGTCCAATCGTAGTTATGTACCGGGACCGGTACGTGTGCATGTTAAGACAAACAATAAGAACGTCCATCCCTTGGTGCCCACTCTCACCCATAAGCAGGCTCATGCAACCAGAAAAGTTTAGTTAAACGGGTGAGCAGTGAGATCTTTATGACCTCAGTGAGAAAGAAAAGCTGGAGAACATGGCCAGGGAGAAGGAGAGGGAAAAACCAGAGGCGAGTAACATAAGAAAGGAAATAGTGGGAGAAATGTCCTTAGAGTAGGAGTGATCAGGATCGTTGAAAGGCAGCGGGAGTCATGGAGGCTTGGGAGGTTGAAGACCCAGCATGAGCACACTGGTCGCTGGGGAACCCGAGTCTCGGTCCGGTGGATTAGCCATACGGAGCCAGGGGTCGGAAGGCTAGTGGATCAGAAGGAAAGTCAGCGGCACCTGAAGGCAGGACGACTCCCCTGTTGCAAGGCCCATATAGTAGAAGCAGGGGAGCCGCCAGTTAAAAGAAGAAAGCACCGGATTTTCAAAGAAGGGCCTCCTTCCAGCCAGTATTTTAACCTCGATTTTAAATGGAATTATTTATTGGGATGTTAACCTCTACATTTTCACACTGTTTTTAATGGATTATTTATTTATTGACATTTTGAGCACTGCACTTTATGTGGACACTGTTTTGGTTTTGCACCTTTAAGCACCATCCCCTTGTTTCATTTGGTGCCCTCATTGACCAGCTCATCCGGTTACATTACTGACGGTGTTGGGTTTGAGAGGCTCACTGAAAGAGAGATGGGGAGCATGGAGCAGGACCCGCATCGTCACAGCTCTGCGTTATGCATGTTCAGACTACCCATAAGCCACCGTGAACATGTTGTATTACATCAGCTCCTATCTGTTGCAGCAACTGCGTAATTTTCAAATTGCCTTTACCTTTCTGTTTAATCTCGTAAAAAACTAATGAGAACAACTTCTGATTGTGTGACGTCAAGACTTCTTTTCTGTTTTTTAGGTTATAAACAAATGGAAACATCTTCTGATCCTGTGGAGTCCATACTTGTGTTCCTTTCCCTTTACCATTAAGTTATAAACCAACTGCAACAGAAGCATTAAGGTCATAAACTACTGGTGCATTATGGGAAGAATGTACAAGAAAGGACGCTTTCAATATTATTTGCCCTTGTAGTTCTATTGCTTTAAGGGCCCTGTAAATTCAGTTCATCCTCATTCGTTTGAGCAAATTTAAGCATATAATATAAGCAGTCTGTAATTTAAGAATTTGACAATTTTACACTCCAGTACAGGAGAGATAATGGAGGCTTATTTGGGATTGGAAAGGGCAGAGTGTAACGAGGGGTAGCAAGGTTGATAAAGTGAGCCTGAAGGCCACTATGGGACCCTCAAAGTTGCCATTAGACGTCAGAAGCCCCCTTGCTCACCTGGGGTTGCATTATATGAGCCTGTACTAATGAGAGGCTGGCATTCAGGGGGCTCCACTTCACCTTCTGTGGATTTTCAGTACTTTTATGCAGCGTTATGTAATTCAATGATCTGCCATTGCGTCTCACCCACATCTACACATAATGAAGACCTGAACCGTGATGGGAATCATGTGTGACACCACTGAGGTCCTAGCTGCTTGTTTTGGTGACAGGCGCTTTGGTGACAAAAAAATAACTCGTATTGGGAACTCCGTGATTGACATAGTGGCACGAGTTGAGGATTCATTAACTGCCGTCTGCTGGCACAGGACGCCCACACACAATGTGCTGCGAGGCAAGGTAATCCTCGTCTTAAGGAGCACATACTGTACACAACTGTGTGCCAGTCCTGAGCTTTATTTGTGAGTTTTGGAGGTTGGCATCTTTCGAGTGCCAAGTGCTTTCATAAGCGGAGCAAATGAGGAAAGAAAATAACAGACATAAAAATAAAATGCATGACTGTGTGTTACACAATGGCTAGAGAGTCCAGACAGATTGGTCTAAGTTTGGTAAACATGGCGGCTCAGCCATGATATACCAGGTTGCAAAACCCCTAAAATGTGACCACATAAGCCTCAACGCAGAGACTAATGGAGTAAAAGGGAGACAAGAAATTGAACTTCAAATTAAAATGACGTGCTGGAGGGTTGAGGCTTCTTCTTTAGCTTTTTTAGCTCATCCTGAATCCACTCAGGCCAGTTTAGTTTTACCATGGCAGGGCACCCTGACTCCACATTTTTCAAATAGAATACAAGGTATTGAGTGTAGGCTAACAGTGTCATGGGGGCACATCTGGCAGCTCAGCATGCTTTTTGACACAAGTTAATGAACGTATCTCCTGGATGGGCAAACCCAGTACAATCCCCAACAACATCAGGACACCTCAACTAAATGTTTGGTGGCTCATTTATGGCACTTTGTTATTTTATTCTGTTCTCCATTGTGAGTTCTCTGATATAATGGTGCCAGCCACCCATATACAGTATTTATATAAGCATAGAATGGGAGGTTATGCTTAAGCTATACACTGGTGAACCAAAACATTATAACCACCTGCCTAATATTCTGCTGCTCCTCTATGTGTCACCAAAACAGCATCATCCCACCAAGACATGAACTCTACAAGACTTCCAAAGGTGTCCTGTGGGATTGGACACCAGGATGTTAGCAGCAGATCCCCTCACTCCTGTAAGTTTGGAGGCGGAGCCATCCAACACACCCAACAAATGTTCAATCGGATTAAGATCTGGGGAAGCTGATGGCCAACGCAACACCTTGAACCCTTCATCACATTCCTCAAACTATTCCTGAACAATTTGGGCAGAGAGGTGAGGTACATTATCCTGCTGAAGATTCAAGAGTATTTATTGTCATTTCATCCATATACAGTAGTACAGCATACAGTGAAATGAAACAACATTCCTCCAGGGCCATGGTGCTACATAGAACACAGGACAAAGAGGAATCCATGATACATACCATAAAGACACACAATATATAACAAGGTGTATGTGAGTCAAATATGCAAACATGTGCAACCATGTGCAATATTGCAGAGCAGAACACATATATCAGATATCAGATCGGTCCATGAGTGTTCAGGAATCTGACTGCTTGGGGGAAAAAACTGTTATACATTCTGGTGGTGAGGGCCCGAATGCTTTGGTACCTTTTTCTCAATGGCAGGAGTGTAAACAGTGAGTGTGAAGGGTGTGTTGGGTCATTCACAATGTTGGTGGCTTTGCAGATGCAGCGTATGGTGTAAATGTCCATGATGGAAGGAAGAGAGACACTGATGATCTTCTCAGCTTTCTTCACTATCTGTTGTAGTGCTTTACGATCCCTGACCGTGCAATTTCAAAACCAGACAGTGATGTAGTTGTTCAGGATGCTCTCTATGGTTCCTCTATAGAATGTTGTTAGAATAGCTGGTGGAAGATGGGCTTTTCTCAGCCTACACAGGAAGTAGAGCTGCTGCTGGGCTTTATTGGCTAAAGAGCTGGTGTTGTAGGACCAGGTGAGGTTCTCTGCCGGGTGGACACCCAGGAATTTGGTGCTATTGACGATCTCCACAGTTAAGCCGTCAATGTTCTTTGGCAGATGGTCACTCTTAGTCTTCCTAAAGTCAACAATTATCTCCTTTGTTTTGTCTACATTCAGAGACAGGTTATTGGCTCTACACCAGTCATTTAAACCGCTGCACCTCCTTTCTCTATGCTGACTCATTGTTGTTCTTGATGAGACCCACCACAGTCGTGTCATCGGCGAATTATATAATGTGATTAGAGCTGTGTGTTGCTGCACAGTCATGAGTCAGCAGTGTGAACAATAATGGACTGAGCACACAGCCTTGAGGGGCTCCAGTGCTGTGTGGTGGTTCTAGAGATGTTGTTTAAAATCCTGACTGACTGAGGTCTCTCAGTCAGGAAGCCCAGAATCCAGTTACAGAAGGAGGTGTTCAGTCCCAGCTGGCTCAGCTTTTCCGTCAGCTGCTGAGGAATAATTGTATTGAATGCTGAGCTAAAGTCGATAAACAGCATTCGAACGTATGTGTCCTTATTGTCCAGATGAGTGAGAGCCAGATGGAGAGTGGTGGCTATTGCATCATCTGTTGAACAGTTCCAGCGATAAGCAAACTGCAGGGGGTCCAGTCAGGGGGGCAGCAGGGCTTTGATGTTCCTCATGACAAGCTTCTCAAAGCACTTCATTATAATGGGAGTGAGTGCAACAGGACAGTAGTCATTGAGGTTAGACACCTGTGACTTTTTTGGCACGGGAACTATGGTGGTGGTTTTGAAGCAGGTTGGGACAATGGCAGTGCTCAGGGAGATGTTGAAGATGTCAGTAAAAACATCTGCCAGGTGGTCTGCACATTCCCTTAGTACTCTGCCAGGAATATTGCCTGGTCCTGCAGCCTTCCGTGGGTTGACTCTTCGTAGAGTATTTCTCACATCGGCCACAGTCAGATTTAATGCTTGGTCGCTAGGAGGAGAGGTGGTCTTCCTCATCACCACATTATTCTGTGCTTCAAACTGTGCATAGAATTTATTCAGCACATCTGGAAGGGAGGCGTCGCTGTCACAGGCGGGTGGTGTTGTCCTGTAATTAGTGATAGCCTGGATGTCTTTCCACGTGCTCCATGCGTCTTTGTCATATAGAAAAAGTCCCTGGATTCTCAGTGTGTGCATGCGATTTTCCACTTCTGTCAGGGTGCACCTGGTCTGCAGCGATATTTAGATAGGTGGCACCTGTCAAATGAACGACCATATAAATGTTTTAAATTTCCTAGCAGAACGTTTCCCAAAGCATCACACTCCCTCCACCGGCTTGTCTTCCTCCCACAGTGCCATCTCTTTCTCTGGTAAATGAAGGACACTTACCCAGCCTTCTAGGTGATTGAACAGAAAATGGGATTCATCAGACCAGATGACCTTCTTCCACTGACACAAGGTCTAGTTTCGACGATTATATGCCCACTGCAGGTGCTTTTATAGTGATGGTGGTTAGCATGGGCACTCTGACTGGAAGTGTCTATGAAGTCCCATGCCCATCAGGGTTCTGTACACTGTTTGGGTCAGGACGCGTTACTCCCGAAACTATCCTGAGATTTGTGTCACTGTAGCTCTTCTCTTGATTAATATCACACAGGATAGCTTTGTGGACCTTTCACATCGATGAGTCCCTCCTGGGATCACCGATAGTCAGTACTCACTATGGCTGACTGTTAGCACTGCACAAGCCTTGCCGTTTCAGAAGTTTTCTAACCAGTCAAACTGGTCTTGGCCTTTATCAAAGTCAGTTATGTCTTTGCAGCTGCTTAAATCTTCTGCATTCAACATGTCGACTACAAGTACTGAATGTCACCTTTAATATAACCCTGGCCTTGACATGCACTGTCGTGACGAGGCCGTCAACGTCATTCATTTCATATTCATTTCAACTGAAAACCTAACTTGACGTCTGATTGTTCTTTCGGGCTCCCATTCCCACTGCTAACACTATTTTTTGTTTCTCTTTACCACTCTCACATAAAGCTGTGACTGTTGAAGCACTCGGGTGTCTGCACAGTCTCTCCAGTCTCCTCCACTGCAGCTTGTAACTCTTTCAGGGTCTCTTGGCGGCCTCCCTCACTCGTCTTTTGCTTGTGGACGGCCTGTTCTAGCAGATATACAGCAGTGCCACACTCTTAATGAGCAATTTCACTGAACTCCAAGGGATATTCAGTATCTTGGAGATGTTTTTGTCTCCATATTTTGACTTGTACTCTTTTTCATGGAGTTGCTTGTAGTGTTCCTTGGTCTTAATTGTGTAGGTTAGACCACCGTAGGGATTCACCTCAATGTGGACCTTACAGTAAATGTATTTATATTACAATCTATTGAAATCCCAGACTGGTGATCTCCATTTGAACTCATTGTGGGACTTCTAATACCAGCTGTATGCACCACCGAATATTTAGGGCTGTCATATTGAAGGGGGTGAATACTTATAATTATTTTTTGTTTCCGTTGGGCCCTTGAGCAAGGCCCTTAACGTGCAATTGCTGTGTCCCGGGTATGACGTTAACCTGCATCCATCCCTGCAAGCAGGCCCTCCAACTTGTAGGGAAAAGTTTTAGCTGATTAGCATTCCAGCCACCATAAAAAAACCTCACACTGTTCCAGTGTGGTGCTGAGGTGTCGCCCACTGCACTTGGGTCCCAATCCGAGATGTTTGTCATGTAGTGGGTGCAACAATGCACTATCAGCACCTGATCCAAACTTCTCTCTCTCTATTGGTGTTTGTAATTCATTTAGACCACTTTGCAGTGATCTGTTTTTCTTTTGATTGTAGACTTTCTATAACTATAAAATATGACAAGGGCGGTATGGTGGCGCAGTGGTTGCGCTGCTGCCTCACAGTAAGGAGACCTGAGTTCGCTTCCCGGGTCCTCCCTGCGTGAAGTTTGCAAGTTCTCCCCGTGTCTGCGGGGGTTTCCTCCCATAGTCCAAAGACATGCCAGTTAGGTGAATTGGCGATCCTACATTGTCCCTAGAGTGTGCTTGGTACTTGTGGGAGTGGGGTTTGTTCCCTGCCTTGCGCCCTGTGTTGGCTGGGATTGGCTCCAGCAGACCCCCTGTAGTTAGGATAAAGCATGTTGGATAATGGATGGATGTAAACAAACATGTGCATCCCAGATATGAGACTACTCTTTGAGCTTTGGGCCTATAAGGTGGCAGCGCCAATGGCCGTGCCACGCTTCTCCTATTAATCAATGTATGAGGCCTAATTGAAAGGGGTAATTGAGCTACTAAAAGCCATGCATCACATACAGGCCTTCAGATGCTTGCTCAAATGCTTTACTTCATAAGGAGCCAAAGAACTCTTGATTATTTTTTCTGTCTCCTGAGATCTGCCTGTCCTGAAATATGAAAACGACGTTCCGCTGCAGAGTAAATGTGTCCGCTCCTGCTGCCAATGTGTTTGGATCTTCTGTGGTGTACCGTACATGTTCTTTTACTGAGAAACAAAAATGTTTGTTTCCATCTGGCAAGGCGACAAGCAAAGAGGCCTGCAGACAATTTCCTGGAACGCTTTCATTCGAGGACTGACTAGAACATTTCAAGGAATTGGATTCATCTTTGTTCGTACATCTGCAACGTGTTGCTTTTGTTCTCTTGGAATTCATATGCAGCTCAGTGTGAAAATGTGCAGGGAGCAACAAAAGACTGAAAGGAAGGCTCAGGGTGGAATGACTCCAGGACAGCAAGCCGACTTCGTACACAGGACGAGTAGGTCTTCATTTACACCTGCTGGGCTTTGATGCCCTCCCTCAGGTTGACATGGCACGTGAGTCAAGACCTTTCATTTGTCAGGGCACAGTGTGTTTCTCTCTATTATAATAAAAAATCCTTGGACGAGATGGGACTTTTTCAGAGAGATACTTTCACGTCCTGCAAGATGAGACTTTGTGCCAAGAGATTTAACCACGCCTGGGGCCGGAAATAAAAGACAAAGAGTAGATGACAAAGTAGAACGCCGTAAGGAGGTTCAAAAACATTGGCGTGATACACATGCAGAGCAGTTAGAGATAACGAAAGTACTAAAATTCGAAAGTCTCAAAAAAATGATAATAAAGATCGCTTTAGCGCAAACAAACGGAAATAACAGAACAGCGAAAAGAGATCGAATAAATTGTTCGGATTTAAACTTTAAGTCAGAGACTTGTAGATCGTCTAATTTGTGTTGCCATCTGGGAAAAGTAGTGTTTCTTCCCAATGAAGAGGCATATCCGAGAGAATTAATAGATTTGTCGTTTGGTAAACGTGAAATACTTTTTGGAATGAAGTCCCGCGCGACAGAGACTTTTAACATGAGATTCTTTCAAGTCATGTCATACTTACAACCTTTGGAAGCAAGTCCCGGTTATCTAACCTCTCAGTCTTGTGAAAGACGTTCAGAAACATTGGCGCAATACAATAGCTTTTGCTATGACAGTTAACAAATCACAGGGACAAACATTTGAAAAAGTCGGCTTATTTATTAGAGAGAAAGAAACGATATTCACTCACAGGCAGTTATACGTCGCATTGTCACGATGTAATGGAATTAAAATTCAATGCGATCTTGAAGAAAAGTTAATTCCAAATGTTGTTTTTACTGAAGTTTTAAAGTAAAAGTGAAAATAATGCATATGTAACAATACTCATGAAAATATATTGTGTATCCGACTAACCAAACCCGGGGATTGGTGAGTGAAATAAGCAGGGGCAGAGCCCCCTGTAGCAATGCTACTAGTAGTTAGAACAGCATCTCCCAGCAGTCCTTGCATGGGCTGTTAGGGTCAAAGGTGGCCAGAGGGGTTTAAAAGGAGGGCAGGTGTCAGGAAGAGAAAAAAGTTTTTTTTTGTATGTGGTGTGTTGCATTTATCTGTTGGACTGTCTGCCGTTAATTCAGCCATCATGTTTAATCATTGTGTTCCTGGATTGTATTTGTTTGTTGGGGTGTGGATCGTCTGCCTACCTGTGTACTGAGGACTGTGTTTGGATTCATTGGCTTTCCCGCAAGAAAAGGAGCGCTCCTGAACCATCCATCCGTCTTCATCCTTGCAGCAACTTCCCGGTAGGACTGTGTTTTCCCTTCCCTTTCAATATACAGATCTCTGGACTTAATCTTGTCACTTCCCATTTCATCCGGTTTGGATTTTCCATGGACTCTGCTGTGTGGTGTTTGTGTGTATATGTTAAATGTAATATCGTCGAAAGGGTCGGGGTGGTATTATTGATTGCATTTAGTTAATTTAACTTCATTATATTCTTTATTGTTTAATGTTCCCAGCGTGCTTTGTTTGGTCTCTGTAGCGAGTGTGTGTGGGTCGTTCCAAGGCTGGGGTTGTCCCTGGGATTTCCTCCACTAAAACAAATAAATCACCATCACATTGACAGTGTCAGTCTTAATGGCCCCCTAGTATGATATCATAGAAATGGTGCCCTGCCCAGGGTTGATTTCTAAACCCCAGTTCTGCAACCCTAAACCATGTAAGTGGCTTAAAGAAGATGATGGATCCATTGGAGATATCCACTCCACATCTCTCAAAATTAGCATGTGCCTCTGCTCATGAAATCACTCAGGGCGATGCCATCTCTTTCAGCCACCTGTAATCCATGACACTGCAGTAGTAGAAGGAGCAGGTTGTGAACCCAAGAAGTTCTCTACCACAGCATCAAAGGAGGTTTCCTTTAATGCAGCTGGCTGGGAAGGCTGCTTTGTAATCTTGCAAACCAAGTTCAAGTCACGCCATGTCAGGAAGAATGAGCAGCTGGTGTGGGGTGAGTGTTAGTGGGGCGTATTTTGATCCACTTTACTGATTCAAGTCTTTTAAACTATCCCTTGAAGTGAATTGATTCATTGATTAATGGGATCCTAGGCTGGCAACAATTAAAAAATTGGAATGGATCTCAGTGCATATATACAATCAAATAATTCATATTTAATTATATATAATTATTATATTTTCAACATGCAGATCATTCATATAATTTCACAATGTCCTGTTTGGAAGCAAAAGGCACATAATTTAATACACCATTAAAGGTGATACAAATCAAATGAACGAGTATCATGTACCTCATTCTCGGGTAATGATATACTTCACAAATGAAATGAACGAGAATTATGGAGCTCATTCTTGGGTAGCGACTCAATTTGTGAATCGCATGAAAGAGAACTGTGCACCTCATTATTTAGGTAATGATTCAATTCACAAATCAAATGAATGAGAATCACGTGCCCCATTCTCAGGTAACGATTCAGTTCATGAATCGTATGGATGAGAATTGTATGCCTTGTCCTCAGGTAATGATTTTGTTCATGAATCAAACAAACGAGAATTGTGCAAGTCATTGTCAGGTAGTGATTCAGTTCATAAATCAAACGAGCAAGAATTGTGTGCCTCATTCACAGGTAATGATTCAATTTGTGAATCAAATGATTGAGAATTGTGTCCCTTATTCTTGAGTAACGATTCAGTTTTTGAATCACATAAATGAGAATCGTGCACTTCATTATCGGGTAATGATTCAGTTCATGAATCAGATAAAGGACAATCATGTGAGTCATTGTCAGGTAATGATTCGGTTCATAAATCAAACGAACCAGAATTCTCTGCCTTGGTCTCAGGTAATTACTCAATTTGTGAATCAAATGAATGAGAATTATGTCCCTCATTCTCGAGTAATGATTCAGTCCACAAATCAAATAAATGACAATCATCTGCCTCGTTCTCAGGTAATGGTTTAGTTTGTGAATGAAATAAATGAGAATGGTGTGACTTATTTTCAGGTAGTTATTCAACTTGTGAATAAAATGGACGGGAATTATGCCATTCATTCTTGAGTAATGATACAGTCCACAAATCAAATAAATGAGAATTCTCTGCCTCTTTCTCAGGTAATGGTTTAGTTTATGAATGAAATGAACAAGAATGGTGTAACACATTTTCAGGTAATAATTCAATTTGTGAATAAAATGGACGAGTCATGCCATTCATTCTTGATTAATGATTCAGTTCACCAATGAAATGAATGAAAATGTGTACCTCATTCTCAGGTAATAATTCAATTTGCAACCCAAATTAATGGGACTCCTGAGCCTCATGTGTGTCTAAGGTGGAAGCGATTATATGATGGGCTAGACCCCAGATCAACAGGTAAGTGATGTCTTTTCTAAGGTTGGTGGGGTATCACCAGAGGTTCATACCTCATTACCTGAGAAGGAATCCACCCCACCATGTAAAATGATAAGTTGATTTACACGTTCCTTGCACCCAGCAGTGCCGCTGACATAGAATCTGACTCCATGTAACTCCACAGTCGGGTTCAATGGAATTGAAAATGGATGGGCTGCAGAGTTCTGGGTACTCAGCTGCTCCTCCTGCATCTCAAAGACATGCTTGATAAGCTAATTGGCACCTTTAAGGCTATGGCCACACTACTACATTTTAATTTAATTTAATTGACCCTGTAGTTAGGATATAGCGGGTGGGATAATGGATGGATGGATGGATGGATGGATGTAGCAACTGGTGAACGATTTGACTTTTCTGAGTGTATGCAGCATTCAAACTGTACAAAACATAATTTAGATGCAGACAGCCAAGCAACACAATAAGAGCCTTGGAAAGCAACTCTTGTCTGTTCTCTAAGTTGAAATACGGTTTTCTTCTGTGAAGAGTAACAAGGCAAGGGAATGAGATGTTGTAATGTGCAGGATCCAATCAGGGATGGACTACGTAACAAGCAAAAACAAATCAGAGTGCACTTAGAGTCTGCGTTTTCTAAAGTCTGCATTTTCACCCATCCACACTGCAACAGCGAGCCGACATTTTCAGAAATAAACGGCTTTGTACGGCATTTTCAAAAGTCTATATATTTGGTGGTTGAAACTGCCAGGGTAGTGTGGATGGAGGGTGAAAATAGAATCTGATGTCTGCGTTTTTTCATCTAAAGTGTGGTAGTGTGGGCATAGCCTGAATTGGCCCTATGGGAGGGTTTATTCGTGATTGTACCCTGTGTTGGTGTCGCACCCCTTTCAGGATTATCTCCAGCTGTCTGCCCAGTCCTGCAGAAATAGGTTTTGCCCTTTTCATTTAACAGTTAATGAATATAAACACAGAAAGACAGTTGGCATTTGGAGGAATGGTATACAACGCTCTTTACATTGTTTCACTGCACGGGGAGCTGCCATCACACATAAAACCAATTGGGTACTTAATACGAAAATACACTCGTTATCCTCCGACGACTCACACTGTGAAGCCATGCAGATAGAAAGCATCAGAGGGCCCGTGATGGTGTGGGTTGGCTGCACACTCCCTGGTTACTTTCGGGAGCCTCTTGAACCCAGAACCATTGATAGTCGTGAACTGATATGAGCCGGGTAAATAAGGACACACACACTGTCAGCAAGGGGGTAGGTGCAAAGTGTTCAGTGCTTTTATTAAAGACCAGGCTTTGTGTGTGTCCAAAGGACAATCTTCCATAAATAGTCCAACAATAAATAATCCATAAAATCAAAGGTGCCAAGTGGAGGTTAAAATCCAAATAAGTAATTCCATTCAAATGAAGTTAAATTCCCAGTCTTTTAAAACAGTCATGAGTCCCAACGCCTCTCTCTAAAACCCACCAACGAGGCACCCATTCAATGAATTTCTGGGTTCGGGGTCCTAACACCAGTCTGTTCAGCATCCTTAGGACCCCCACAACTGAACCCCACTCACATCTCCCTCAACCAGTCTGTCGGCTTCAACAGGGAGATGCTGCACAATGGCACCACTCCTACTCCTCTTCGTTGCTCAATCGGAGTGCCAGCACCACACTTGGCATACACACGGGCATACTCTCGACCACCTCCTCACCATCCTGCCTCTTTCTCTACTTGTAACCTCTATTGATTCATTTATGTGTTTTGTCTCCTTTTCGTTTTCGTTCTGATCTTCATTTTTTGATTCCATCCCCTCTCTGCCATGCAGGTTCCCCTATACAGTGGAACCTCGGTTTACGAACATCTCGGAACACGTACAAATCGGTTTACGACCAAAAAGTTTGCTAAACATTTGCATCTGAGACACACAAACAGGCGCGCGAGAGAGAGACACACACACAGGCACGCGAGATAGACACACACACACACACAGGCACACGAGAGACACACACACACACACACACACACAGGCACACACACAGGCGCGAGACAGAGACACACACACACAGCGAGAGAGACACACACACACACACAGAGACACACACACACACACGCGCGAGAGAGAGACACACACACACACAGGCGCGAGAGAGAGACACACACACAGGCGTGAGAGAGAGACACACAGGTGTGTGTATTGTTGCAATGTTACTTTTCTTGGTTGTTTATTAAATTACGGATTTTTCAAATGTTCTTTTTTTCCCTGTGCTTAAAACTCATTAAAAAAATGTTTTTAGTGAGCGATTCGTAGCGCTATAGCGCGAACTCTTGCAGTGTTAGTTTTCTCTGTTGTTCAAGGTTTTCTCAGTGTTATTCAATGTTTTTACTTTTAGTTTACTATTACGCTGTGCATTCTATGGTATAATTAACTATATTTGTGCTTAAAAATATATATTTACATACAGTTCGTACGGTCTGGAATGGATTAATTGTATTTACATACAATCCTGTGGGGGAAGTTACTTCAGTTCACGACCAAATCGGTTTACGACCAGAGTTTTGAAACAAATTATGGTCGTGAACCGAGGTTCCACTGTATAATGCCCAAATGGTGGCAGCTTTTGTCCTCCACCTACTCCAAGGTGTGAATAAAGCACCTGACTGACCCGCTCCCATTTGACAGTGAATGTGTGATCAGCCAAACACCCCAGTCAACCTCGGAGGGGCGCCATCATGCAAACACCCGCTCCCGTTGTGAGCCTGCACGCTCCAGGATCCGATAGTTTATTTAAAAATCTCTCTTTGCTATGAACCATCAGTGCCACCGTTTAAATTTCCAGGGAATTTATGCTATGTTGGCTTCAGCATATTATTCCAGTTTGTTGTTTTCACATCAAGGGTTATGTAAACCATTCAAATATTTTTTTTTCTCTCCTTTGTGTCTTAAAATGTACCAATAACATTTCATGCCATTTATCCACTCAGGTTCAATGTGATGCCCACCTGGCAGAGAGGATTTTAGCGAGTTCAGGTGGCTGACGTTCCTGTGAGATGAGGAGCAGACAGGAAATGTGTGCAGAATGATGATATACAGCCTGCTTAAGGTGGACCGTTCGCCTGAAGGCACATCGTCTCCTTCACCCAATTCTGTCATTTATGCCTAGGATTATGTAAGTGTTCCAGTGAGGCGGAAGCTGCTGTGGCCCTGGAAAAAGAGAGAGAGAGATGCTAAAAAAAAACTCCTCGCTCGCTTCCCTTCACTGCTGTCTCCACAGATTTTTCTAAGAGTAACGTGAACTAGGCGAGGCCAAATTACGTCTCATTTGACACAGTTGTACAGTGTCGTGGATGAGATGTTAAATCTGTGTGACATCCTCTCTGATATAACAGTCGTATCTAAAATCCACGGTGCAGTTTACATCAGAGATCAGTGAGGACTGGCCTTTGGCCTCAGTATTGAAAGATGGTGACCAGGCAGTGTCAGGTGATACTGACCTCGAGTTACTTACACTGCTGTACATCCATGTTCTCATTCGCTCCTACAGTTCAGGGTTACTGTTACTGATCCTGGCACCGCAACTGAGGGACCAACTCAAGAAGGATGGCAGCACCTCACATACAGTACACCTGACATGAGGTGTTCACTTTGAAAATGTATTTCTCTTGGAATAGATCTCTGTAAGCATAAACATACATGGAGATGTGGGTCTCTTTATCCATCCATTATCCAACCTGCTATATCCTAACTACAGAGTCATCGGGGGTCTGCTGGAGCCAATCCCAGCCAACACAGGGCGCAAGGCAGGGTGCCAGCCCACCGCAGGGCACACACACAACGCACAATTTAGAATCGCCAGTGCACCTAACTTGCATCGCTTTGGACTGTGGGAGGAAACCGGAGTACCCTGAAGAAGCCCACGCAAATACGGGGAGAACATGCCAACTCCACGCAGGGAGGACCTGGGAAGCAAACCCGGGTCTCCTAACTGCGAGGCAGCAGCGCTACCCACTGCGCCACCATGCCACCCAGGTCTCTTTATGTCTGGAACATTTCTACACAGTTGCATTGTTTCAATTCTTGATTATGGTGCCACAACGTTAGGTTGTCTTGTATATGGGCGCTGTCATGGTATCATTCCTGTTCGTGGCATGCCTCTCCCAGTTAAAGGTCACCCCTTAAACAGAAGATTGATTATTCTGTCGTATCCATGATTTGGATAAAAACACAATCCAATGGAGTGGGAATTTCTTTCTCGATTTTCTGCTGTCTCGAACATTCTGTTTTCCCTCTGGGTTTGATTCCTGATTAGCGATTAGGCTTTGGTGCGAAAGGCTTCGTCTTCAGAGTTTTGATTTGTTTCTGGGTTTGAATACATTTCATTTCCTGGTTCTCTTCCAGCTTTCGGGCAGAATAACACCCACACTCACAAGTACGGGGCCAGTTTTCAGTTATGAAGTAAATTAATGTGTACGTCTTGACGATGTGGGAGGAATAAAGGAGTACCTGAGAAAAAGCCACACAGATGCAGGGAAACAATAATGTCTAGGATGGGATTTGAATTTAATTATGGTTTAACATTATGGTTTGACTAGAAAAATCAGTGAAATTGATGGGATCTGTTGGTGTTTGTGAGGCACAGTGGTCAGCCCAACATTGTCTGCCTCTGCTTCTCCTTCTTCTTTTCCCCTTGACTCTTCCTCTTGCTTTCTATCCGTATCCCTGTCACTGTCTCTTTCTCTTTCTCTCACCTTATATGTGTGTGTCACTCCCCCTTAATTGTCTCCCATGTTTCTCTTCCACTTAATATCAGTTTCTCCCTCTTTCTTTCACCTTCTGTCTTTGTCACTGTCTCTTCCCCTTGACTTAACTCTCCAACTTTATCTCGCTCTCTGTCTGCCTATGTTGCTCCTTTCAGATTCAGGCTCGCTCATAGTTTAGTCCTTTCACCTTCTGCTTTCGTCACTGTCTCTTCTCTCCTCTCCAATTTTGTTTCATTTTCTGTCTGCCTATGTTGCTCTTGTCAGATTCAGGCTCGCTTATCGTTTAGTCCCTTCACCTTCTGCTTTTGTCACTGTCTCTCCTCTCCACTCCGATTTTGTTTCATTTTCTGTCTGCCTGTGTTATTCTTTTCAGATTCAGTTTCGCTCATCGTTTAGTCCCTTTACCTTCCATCTCTCCTCTTGACTTGACTCTCTGATTTTGCCTTGTTTTTTGTTTGCTTATGTTACTCCTTTCTGATTCTGCCTCACTCTTTGTTTAATCCTTTCACCTTCTGTTTTTGTCACGGTCTCTCCTCTTGACTTGACTCTCCGATTTTGTCTCGTTTTCTGTCTGCCTGTGTTAATCTTTTCAGATTCAGTCTCGCTCATCGTTTAGTCTTTTCACCTTCTGTCTCTGTCTCTGTCTCTCCTCTTGACTCGACTCTCTGATTTTGTTTCGATTTCTGTCTCGGTCTGCGTTACTCCTTTCAGATTCTGTCTCGCTCATCGTTTAGTCCCTTCACCTTACCTCTTTCTCCTCTTCTATCTTTTTCTCCCTCTCTTGTATCTTGTGTCTCTATTTCTTCCTCTTTCCTTCATTATCTGTCTTTGTCATTCTCTCTTAATCTTTCATACTCTCCCTATCTATCTGTAGCCTCCTGTCTCTGAATCTCCCGCTTTCATTTTTCCCCCATCACGTTCTCCATCTGTTACTTCCCATTTCCTTCCGTCTCTGTTTCTTCTTCTGTCTTTCCTTTTTCACTTCTGTGGGTGTTTTTCCACCTTTTACCATTTTGTTCTAATTTTTCTCTCTATATTTGTTTCACCTTCTGTCATCGTTTGTCCTCAATTGCCTCCTGTCTCTGTTATCGTCTCTTAATTTTTCATTCTGCTGTTCTCGCCCCGTTGATTTCTGTCTGTTTTTCCTCTTTGTCTCTAAATCTTGCCTTCTGTTTTCTTCACGTCTCAATTTCTCCTTTTTCCCTTCACTGTCTCTGTTTTTTTCTCTCTGCTCACCTTTAGCCTTTGTCTCCTGATATTTCATTTTGTCTCTATGTTTCTCCTTTTTTCTTTTTGTTTCGGGTTTCTCCCTCTCATGTTTGTGATCCGTTACTCGCTTTTGTATTCTGTCCCCCGCTCTTCTGCATTTTTTTTGTTATCCCCTTCCGTGTATGTTTATCCCTCTTCTTCTGTGGTGTTTTTCCTTCTGTCACTGTCAATTCCATTCATTTTTTGTCTTTGTTTTTCTCTCTATTCATTCATAGTTTTCCCCTCTTGCCTTTTTTTTTTCTTCTTCTCAGTTACTGCTTCTCATCTTGTGTCTCAGGATCTCCTGATCTCATCACCGGACCGTGTCTGTTTACACAACTGAAAATCGCTGGTCAGGTCAAATTTAGTGACTGCAGGCCCTCCTTTCAATGCACCTGCACTCGTCCCTTTTTTTGTGACCGTCAATAATGCTGTGCTGCCTGACTGATCCAATAGTATATGAAGGGCCTCAATTTTTTCCCTTTTCTATCTTTTTCTATTCTATTGTGGTACATAAAACATGAGACATGAAGGTGACACAAGAGACAGAAGAGTTAGTGATCACACCCCCTGGAGTCCTGGGGTGGTAGTGCTTACCTCTGACAAACTGAGAAGGTGACGCTAAAATGTGCATGCGTGACAACGTATACTTTGAAGAATAGGGTTGGGGATGATGGCACCCTGGCTCGGCAGCTCATTTTTTAAAGATGAAATGCTAGATGCATGCAAAAGGCAAAACAAAGCAATAAAATGAAAATGAAGTGATAGAAACCCAAGCGAGAGCAAGAATCAAAGTCAAAAACGTTAATAAGCAAAGAGAGAGTTTCCTTTTGTGTTTGAAGGATGTATCCACAGATCAGATAAAACTTGGTGCAAACGCTGACTTTGCCGATGAACTCCGGGGACCATGCTTCTAGAAACTTGGACGGCGACTCCAACGACATTTATACAAAGTGGTGTCTAACAGAAAAAAAGCAATAAGACCCTAAAATTAAGGCCTGATCCTGTCAGATGGTCTCTTGGTGGTAAAATGCATGCAGCATTGCGGAGAACTGGGGTGTCTCCCACAGCGGTCAGAAACCTGATGTGCTGCTACACTCCCGTTCGCAAAGCATAAGCAGGGAAGTGCAGGTACATCATACCGGCCTACTTCAACCTTGGGTATCACACAAGCCTGGAGCGATGGCATTCCTCGCAAAGGGGTCCCTCACAGACAGACAGGTGGACATCGCTCATAGTTCTTCTCACCTGTTTATACCTGAACAACACTTAAAATGTTGAGTTCGTTCCATGGGCCACATGATTGTGCAGGGAGTAAACGTCAGTGCTGTACGTAAAATGTCAAAATTCAGTGTGTACTGCTTTTGATCTAAGCCCTCCAAGACTTGGTAACGGTACGAGACTACATTCAAATCTGATTGAAGCCATCATTTTTACAGAAGGTGCTACAGGGTGACAGTATATGTATACCCAAAATTCCCATGAGTCCTCCTAATTACTTGTTTAAACACAAAAGAATAGAGGGTCCTCTAAAATTGTGTTTTCCAAAGACCATCAACAACCGCCAAGGCCAGTCAGTAGAAAAAGCAAGAAATGATCAAAGTCATGAATGTTTTACTCATGGACAGTTGTACAGTGCAAAACCCCCCTAATGTTTGGGACACAGAGACATTTTCTTCCTTGATTCCTCCCTCTATTCCACAGTTAAAAATGACACGTCAGACAATTCAGGTGTGATTAAAAGAGCACATTGTAGACTTTCATTTAAGGGGATTTGCACACATTCCCGACACACCGTGTAGAAAGGACACTCCGTATAGGTTCCCCCCACTTCAGGGCACCATAATGTTTGAGACCATTGACGTCTCAGGTGTTTGTGATTGTCGGTTGTGGTGGGTTTCATTGCTTCATAAGATACCTTGGCTTGCGTCTACCCTTTGGAGTCTGTGGTTGCCATTATTCAACACGAGGACAAGAGCTGTGCCAATGAAAGTCAAAGAAGCCATTATGAGGCTAAGAAACAAGAATAAAACACTTGGAGACATCAGTAAAACCTTAGGATGACCGAAATCAACTCTCTGGAATATCATGAAGAAGAAAGAACACACTGGTGGGCTCAGTAATCACAATAGGACTAGTAGGCCAAGGAAGACCTCCACTGCTGATGTCAGAAGAATCCTCATTATGGTAAGACGAAGCCCCAAAAGCCTGTGTGACAGACCAGAAACAGTCTTCAGGGGGCCGATGTGTGTGTGTGTGTGTGTCAGAGACAACTATCAGCAGAAGACTTCAGGAACAGAAATAGAGAGGCCACACTGCAAGATGCAGACCACTAGTTAGCCGCAAAGACAGGATTACTGCTTGCGAAAAAAGACTTTAAAGAGCCTGCAGAATTCTGGAAAACGATCTTGTAGACAAATTAGACGAAGATGAACCTCATCAGAGTGAAGATGAAAAGGAACTGCCCAAGATCCAAAGCAGACCACCTCATCTGTTAAACATGGCGGTGCTGGGGCTGTTATGGCTTGGGCATGTATGGCTGGCACAGGTCCTGGCACACTTCTCTTCATTGAGGATGGAACTGCTTGCAGCAGATGCACAATGAATTCTGAGGTGAACAGAAACATCAGATCTGCTCAGTTTTCTGTAAATGCCTTCAAATTCATCTGACGACGCTTCACACTACAACAAGATATGTGTGTGTGTGTCAGAGATGACTATCAGCAGAAGACTTCATGAACAGAAACAGAGAGGCCACAATGCAAGATGCAAACAACTAGTTAGCCAGAAAAACGGAACGGTCAGATTAGAGTTTGAGAAAAAGGACTTCAAGGAGCCTGCAGAATTCTGGGTAAAGGTCTTATGGACAAATGAGACAAAGATGAACCTCATCAGAGTGAAGTGTGGAGACTAAAAGGAACTGGTCAACTCCAAAGGAGAACACCTCATCTGTTAAACATGGCAGTGCTGGGGGTGTTATGGCTTGGGCATGTATGGCTGGCACAGGTCCTGGCACACTTCTTTTCATTGATGTTGCAGCCTCTGATGGTGGTGGCACAATGAATTCTGAGGTGTAGAGAAACATCTGATCTGCTCAGTTTCCAGTAAATGTCTCCAAACTCACTGGACGGCGCTTCATCCTAAAACAAGATAATGACTCAAACAGACTGCTGAGGCAACACATGAGTTTATCAAAGTTAAACAATGGAAGATTCTTGAATGGCCAAGCCAGTCACCTGCTTTTAAATCCAACTGAGCTGGCCTTCCATACGCTGAAGAGAAAACTTAAGGAGACAAGACCCTGAAACAAGCAGGAGCTGAAGATGGCTGCATTAGGGGCTTGGCAGAGCATCACCAGAGAAGACCCTCAGCACCTGCTCATGTCTGTGAATAGCAGATTTCAAGCAGTCATTGCATGTGAGGGACACTCGAAAAAGTCCTAAATGTAACAGCTTTAACAGACCTCCCATTGCTGTGTCCAAAACACTCTGGTGCAGTGAAATGTGTAAAGTGTCTAAAGTGTAAAGTGTCTTTTTCCGGTTTCATTGTGGTGGCGGCCTGCGCCACCACCACCTACTCAAAGCATCATGATGCACCAACATTGATGGACTGAAAGCCAGAAGTCTACGTGATCATCATCATCAGGTCCTTCCATGAAAACCCAAAATACAAAGAGGACTGTTTGACTTACGTTAGGTAGATTGCCCAGAGGGGACTGGGCGGTCTCTTGGTCTGGAACCCCTACAGATTTTATTTTTTTCTCCAGCCTTTGGAGTTTTTTTGTTTTTCTGTCCACCCTGGCCATCGGACCTTACTCTTATTCTATGTTAATTAATGTTGACTTATGTTTATTTTTTATTGTGTCTTCTATTTTTCTATTCATTTTGTAAAGCACTTTGAGTTACATTTTTTTGTATGAATATGTGCTATATAAATAGATGTTGATTGATTGATTGATTGATTGATTGAAACCAGGGGTGTCCAGCTCCGGTCCTGGTGGGCCGCAGTGGCTGCAGGTTTTCATTCTCGCCCTTTTCTTAATCAGTGACCAGTTTTCATTGTTAATCAACTCCTTTACCCTTCATTTTAATGGCCCTGTTTTTAAGGATTCAGTCCTCTGAATTGATTCGTTTCTTCATTAAATGGCAGCCAAACAGAAATGAGACGTGAAACGAGCTGACAGATGACCAGCTAAACTGGAACTTCAAACTCCAGCCAGTTTCTTAATGAGAAGCCATTTCTTGCTGTTAATTAAAGCCGTTATTGAATATCGTGACTTTTTGCTGCTCTCATTCTCCCACAGCTGACTGTTGATTTTCTGTTTTTTTCTAAGACCACCGTCAAGATGTTTGGGTGACCTGAGCAGGCCAACGTGACTGAGACCTTCACCTTTCTTTAATTTCACGTTAGCTGGTCCTGTGGCGGCTTGTTTTGTGTCTCATTCTTGTTTGCCTGCTCTTTAAGAAAAAAGAAACATCTAAGAGGTCTGAGTCGCGTCAAATAAAACGAAGGTAAAACAAGTTAATCAGCAGCGGAAATGGCTCCCTAATTAAGAAGATGGTTAGAATGAAAACCACCAGTTGCGGAGTTGGGACACCCTGATGTAAACATTGGTCATGTGAGCAGAGAGCTCATTGCACCCGTGAAAATTAAACATAACCTGACGCAAGAAGAAAACCTTTCTGTAACAGCAGATGCCTGCCTGTATAAAACTCTTGCATGCTGATTTTTATTTTTACTTTCTAGAAGGATCCATGCCTTTGTATTAGATACACGGTATATATAGGGTGGTCCAGATCTAATTATGCAATTTTCATTACGCTATAACTTATTAAGTTTATTACATAGAAAATCACCCAAAAAATCCTGGACCATCGAGAGGTGTGTGAACTGACGACATGAAGAATCGCGTCTTGCGCAAACTGAAATCGTCCCAGCGTAAATCAAAGTCATCCAGACGATCTGGATCTGCATAATTAGATCTGGACCACCCTGTATTGTAGAAGATGTGTGGGTTTCCTCACTTGTTCATTTCATACGTCTGGGGTGGCGAACTCCAGGCCTGGTGGGCCGCAGGTTTTCATTCTCCCCCTTTTCCTAATCAGTGACCAGTTTTCACTGCTAATTCACTTTTTCCCCTTCACTTTAGTAGCCCTGTTAGAAGAGTTCGGCCCTCTGAATTGATTCCTTTCTTCATTAAATGACAGCCAAGCAGAAGTGAGGTGTGAAACGAGCCAACAGATCATCAGCTAAACTGGGCCTTCAAACTCCAACCAATTTCACCCCAATCACTTTCTTCATGAGAAGCCGATTCTTGCTGTTAATTAAACCCGTTATTTAACTCCATGGCTTGTTGCTGCTCTCATCCTGCCACAGCACACATTTCCAGAACTGCTGTTTTTCTGTCCTTTCTAAGAGCACCAATGTCAAAATGGTTTGGTGACCTGAGAGATCAACCTTACCAAGACCATCACCTCTCTTTAATTTCAGATATTGTGTGATGGGCACAGGGGAGCTGGTCATGTGGTGGCTTGTTTTGTGTCTCATTATTGTTTGGCTGCTAATTAAAGAAAAAGAAACAACAAAGGGGCCCGAGTCAAGTTCATTAAAAGAAGTAATCGGCAGCAAAAACTGGTCACTAATTAAGAAGACGGTGAGAATGAAAACCTGCAGCCACTGCGGCACTCGAGGCCTGGAGTTCGACACTCTGATCTAACAAGTGTTGTCATTGCCACTGAAATGTAGGCAGATTCCCTTAAATGAACGTCTGCAACGTCAACTTTAATCACAATGTCTGAATTGTTTGATTTGTAATTTGAAACTGTAGAGCAAAGGGGTACATCGAGGCGAAATGTGTCTTTGTCCCAAACATGACGGAAGTGAACTAATAATATTACTCCCGTTTAAAAAATAACAAACATCACGTATACAGTAGAAAATCTCTCATGCAGCTGCATCGTATACTGTACTTGTGACACATCCGATTACCTGACGCCACTAAAGCCGAGGCCCGTTGTCTCCAGAAATGTCCCAGGCGAAGCCGAGTGGCATGGCTACCTTTATATAAGACAGGCCGAGTTTCACATCTCACATTTCCTTCTAGGTGAGAGTAGCTGTTCCTTTAGTGGTCGCTAGCTCCCTAGTTGGAATAAGTTCTTTTGTAATTGCGGTGTTTTAAGTGACCGAAAACTATATTGATATGATATTAAAAGGCGATACCTCTCCCATAGTGATACGGCGGTAAAAATCACATAAGAGAGAATAACTTAGCTTTCTTTAATGACGATTTACGCGACATTACAGACAGGTAGCCATAGCAAGACAATACCAAGGTGGGATGTTGATCTATACAGTCTGCCATTTTTCGTCACTGCTCTGGAAGGCTTTTCAGGACGGATGACGATATCACCCATCCGTCCGTCTGTCAGCACCGAGGTGTTTGGCTGCTGTCCGAGTCTTTTATACTGTCTTCTCCACGTGTAGGCCCTTCCTTAAGTTCCAAACAAGGGAATGTCTCTAACATACAGAAATAGTACAGTGGCCATTTTCGTAGTTCTACCTTCTCTCTTCAAATGCTTGCCTAGCAGTTCTAAATGCTGAGAGCCCCTGTGTGCTAATTTTGGCCTGGCATGTACATGGGAGTGGATTTATAAAATAATTATTGTACAGAGCACAGTGACGTTAAACTTATATTCTTATTACAGCAGCTGCCTGCATCTTGCATATCAGAAGCATAAGAAATCAAAAATGAGGGTCTCCAGTATAACTGAGAGCAGAGTTACCATGACAACAAAGGCCCAATGGCCCGGAGGGGTGTGGCTCAAACTCGGACTTAGCAGGTCACCCTGAGGACGGTTTAAGAATTTGTCAGAATCTGATGCCACGAACTGAGGGACGACTCCACACTGACCCTGGATCTGCTCTGATGTGTGCCCGCCGTTTGGTATGACCCTGACCTCAATCGATCATTTAACAAAATGGATAGATGAATACATAATGTAAAAATGAATGTGGGTTAAAATGAATATTGTATGCAGCCCGTGATGTAGGACTGGCTGATTCTGATTGGTTAATTACATTCGACTTCTCAAGAGCCCCTCACGATCGCAGGGCTTCTTCTCTGCCCGGTTGTGTTACTTACATTTGGCGCTTCCTCTCCCCCCCCCATGCTGTGGCACTTAACACATGGCAGGCAGACGTGCCGCTCTCTGCCAGTTTCTCCACATTATTTCATTGTTTTCAATTCACAGACGCCCACTCATCGTCTAAAGGCAGGTAGCTGGCAGGATGGACTGAAGTGTGATGTCTGTAGTTATGTAATCGCAGCAAATGCAGTTTACATGCCGTCCTCTTCACAAAGGCTACAGGCAACCCTTGTAGGCCAAAGGAAGAAGACAGGGCAGCAGAGGACGCTGAGACAAGGACACTTGTCATCGTGGGGTCCTATGGGTTAGATGACGGCCTGACCCAGGTGCTGAGAGGAGGATGTGAGTTGACCCACACAAGGGTTATGAAAGACAAATAGGTAGATAGATCGGAAAGGCACTATATAATAAATAGATAGATAGATATGAATGGCACTATATGAGATAGATAGATAGATAGATGTGAAAGGCACTATATAATAAATACATAGATAGATAGATGTGAAAGGCACTATATGATAGATAGATAGATAGATAGATAGATAGATGGGTGTGAAAGGCACTATATGATAGATAGATAGATAGAATCAAGAAAAAGATTTGAGACCCTTCTGACTCGTTACGTACTTGGTAGATAAAAGGCGCTATATAGTAGATAGGGCGTTCAGAGTGACAGGCAAATGTATTTATGATGTGAAAGGCACTATATGATAGATAGATAGATATGAAAGGCACTATATAAAAGATAGAAAAAAACACTATACAAAGATTTCATTCTATTTTTAAGCAGATGTTCATTCACAATTATATTACAGTTGCAGTCATTTTAACAGAAACCATATAAAAAACAACACATATAAAAGGCATTTACAAATTACACACGTTCTATGCTCGTTTTAATACTAAACGTTGATTTTCTATAAAACATAAAACATCATTTATACATCAGTTTGTAGCAGTGCTACCATTGGTTAGAACTGCATCTCCCAGCAGTCCTTGCAGGGCTGTTGGGGGCAAAGGTGGCCAGAGGGGTTCAAAAGGAGGGCAGGGGACGAAGAGAAGAAAGGTTTGTTTTTGTCGTTTGGTGCTTGTTATAACTGTTGAACTGCCTGTCGTTGTCTGCCATATATCATCGTGTCCTGGATTGTGTTGTTTGTTGGGGTCTGGTTATCATTTGTCTACCTGTTTACTGTTACTGAGGACGTTGTCTGGATTATTTGGCTTTCACGGAAGAAGGAGCGCTCCTGAACCATTCATCTGTCAACTTACTTCAGCAACTACCGGTAGGACTGTGTGTTTCCATTTCCCTCGCTTCATTCAAATCACTGGACATAACTTCACCGCTGATCATTTCATACATGGACTTTACTGCGTGTTTGTCGTGTTTATCTGTTAATTGTAATATCGCCGAAGGGATCAGGGGTGGTATTATTGTTTTCATTTAGTTAATTTAATTTCATTATACTTTTTTATCGTTTAAGTTCCCAGTGCGTTGTCTTTGTCTCTGTAGTGTGTGTGTGTGTGTGGGTCGTGCCAAGGCTGGGGTTGTCCCTGGTAATCCTCATATAAAATAAATAAATCACCGTCTTCCACGACGGTGAGAATCTTAGCGGCTTCTGACCGCTACAAGTTGCTTTTCTGACTCGTTGCGTACTTGGTAGATAAAAGGCGCTATATAGTAGATAGGGCGTTCAGAGTGACAGGCAAATGTATTTATTTATTTTTTTTTTTTTAATAGAATTCATTTTCTACTCAACATCTTTAAACCATCTACATGCACCGGTGTTTTTCTATTTATTTATTTTGATTTAATGTCTTTTTTTCTCATTAAGAGAGAATGGTGAAACGAGGGGCTGATCGCCGATCCGAACACTGCCACTGCCGCTGCTCAATAACTAATCACCACTGACTGTGTCAGTGATCGATAACGAGCCTCTCGCCACATTAAAAATGTCTTTTCTTCTGTGTAACTCCACCTGACACCAAGTAACTACAACTAGACAAAGACAGGAGATACTGAGGAGAAGACCCTTCAGCCCCACACAATCACCAGAACACACGGCAGTGCAGGCAGGGCTTGAAAACGAAGTAAAGGCCGAGCTGAGGAGACAATGCAGTAAATGTGCCAAGTAAACTTTTTACGAGAAAATCAGATGTGATTGAGCGCCTTTGAATTTTTTTCATGCTGTAAAGCCGTGCTGTCTCTCTCGGTCTGTGATCGCCCCTCACCATCTTGCGCACAAGACTTCTATCGCTGCCATTTGTCGGCACAGACGCCGTGTCAGAAGAGCAGACACAAGCTGCTGAAGCTTCAGACCCCACTTCTCAGGAACACAGTGGTGTGTGTGGTGCTACTACTCGGTGCGACTCGCCATATTCCATACATCTAAGAAGACATCAGAGTCCTGGGGTGACCTTTCAGTGACTGAAGTACATTAATTATTATTATTATTATTATTATTATCATTCATGTGAAAAGACCATTTCCCCTGGGAATTAACACAGTGTACCAAATGCTAAATTATTATTATTATTATTACACACTTGGCTGGCAGTTTTTATCCAAAGTGACCAACCATTTAAGCATTCAGTCCTGTGGTTTAAGTACATTTTTAACACCAGCTAGTTACACGACTGGCTCATGGACCCACTAGAAGGTCCTGCCGCAGCACATGACCACAGCTAGGGGCTTTCCTCGTCTCATTCTGTGTAGACATTTGCAAGAACGTGAACCCTTTGGAATGACCAGCCATGTTCTTAGGATGTCTGGGGTGAACAGCTCTCCTGAGGTCATTCCACAGCTAGCAGACAAGCCACCCTGACATTATCCTGTAGGATATCTTTGATAAACTTTGGAATTTATTCGTTGATGGCAAGCTGTCCAGACCCCCAGTCAGGAAAACTGCCTAAACTGAAGCTGAACTCTTCCCCGTACTTCGTTGTTGGGATGATGTTTTCATGTCACATGGTGCCCTTTAAATGACTGTGTATTCTATTGGCCAAAGTACCTCTCGGCCACACCTCCAGCCTCGTTTCATTGGTTGGATTCCAGGTTGGCTAACTCCTGAGTCCAGTTAGCTTTTGTTGAAGTCATCAGCTGGTGGGTTCACAGACTTTTTCCAACCTACACTGTGAGTGTTTGAATGATGTGTTCAATGGATAAAGCGGATTGTGTTTGTTCATTATGGTGACTTAGATGAAGATCATACCAGATAAACAGTCCTAGTGACCTTTATATTTACTCTGCTTTTCAGCTTCTTTGAAAACGATGCTGCTATCTAGGAGCGTTACATCACTCAGCAGGCATTGCTTCTCCTTCTTGTGATGGACCACCATATCAGGATGGTTAGCTAAAACACTACGCCACGTCCCACATGATGCTGGTGTCTCCGATGATGGTGACAGCCTCCATCCACTGTGTGCTGGTATCATTTATCAGGCATCTGTCCACCTAGCTCACCCCAGATTGACCAGTACTTGTGCCAGTTTATGTATTCAGTAGAAGCTGCGATTGTCCTCTGCCTTACTGCTGGCCTGCTGCTTCAAGACGTTTCTGCTGATGGTGCCTGGTGTTGAGGTGCTGGTCCTGTGCTGCCATGATTAGACTTTCAATCTCTGCTTTGAGGCGCTGGTGCTGTCCGGCCTCGCCACACTTGCTCTTTTGTCCACAAATGGTCTGTCAAGACTCTGGTAGGACTGGCCATGTAATGGCTTCATCAGCTTCAGATTCATCAGGCCACGCTGGCGAGTACCGGCTCCTGATCTCCTGTGCTGCTGCCATGAGGGAGTGTTTTACCTCTGCCGACTCCATGGGTCTTCACAAGCTTGGTGAACTCATCTCTGCCAACTCAGGGCAGTCACTCAAGCCAACGATGGCACCGATGTACGCAAATAGGAGTTTGATGAGTTTGTGGCTACCGCTGTGCCATTCTGTCTGTGGGAACAGAGGGTGGTCAGAAGCTTCCAGTGCCATTCTAGTGGTGACCTTTGATCTTTTCAATAGGACTATCATTATTATTATTATTATTATTATCATGATGCATCCATTGGTAACCTTTATTAGTAACCATTTAGTGATATTTTTATTATTATTATTATGTGTTCATCCATTGGTATCCTTTTTATTAGTACTCTTTGCATTATTAATAATGTTTATTAATATTAATGTTTTCATCATTAATAATATGTGTATTATTATGAAAGATATTATTATCATCATCTGTCCATCCATTGGTAACCTTTCTATTGTTAATACCCTTTACTAGTAATCTTTTTATTATTATTAATGGATAATATTATTATTTTTATCATTATCTGTCCACTTTGGTAACCTTTAAATTAATAGCCTTATTATTATTATTTCTCCAATTATTTGTAGCCTTTCTTTTTTATAAAAGAACTTTATTGTAATCATTTTATTAGTAATTTGTTTTATAGTAAATTAATAACAGCAGTATAATATTACATATATATATATATATATCTCTATATAAAATCCAGTGCCTGTCTGTATGTCTGTCCACTTTTCATGAGAGAATTACTTCACGGATTTAGATCGGGTTTTTTTCTAGAATTTGCTGGAACATTCCGGTTGATTTTGCCGTTTTTCTCACTGCGCTATCAGAGTTCACTTGTGGAACCGATTTATTTGAGCGAATCCGAGAGGCACGCAGCGGGCCGAGGGACGGAGGAGGGGGTCCTCCTCACTTATGTGCCAGCCTCGGAGCGTAACTTACCTCCACTTAACTAGCGAATGTGAGAACCACTTCACGGGGATTTACATCGGGTTTCTTTCTAGAATTTGCTTGAACATTCCGGTTGATTTTGCGACTTCTCTCATCATGCCAAGTATCAGAGTTCTCTTGCAGGAGCGACATATTCACGCTAATCCAAGACAGGGGCTGCGGGCCGAGAGTAGGGAGAAGCGTGACGTCAGTAGTGGGGAGCTGGGCAGGGCCCTCCTCATTCACGTGCCAGCCTCCTTTTGAGTCACTCTACCTGTCACCACGTTTTGGAGCGTACCTCGCCTCCGCTTAGCTAGCAATACCTGTTTGTTTATTGATTTTTAAAGTTTGTCCTGTTTCACTGCTACGCAGGCAGAGCCGCGGGGGATAGCAAGTATATCTCTCTCTATATAAAATCCAACGTTTGTCTGTCTGTCCACTTTTCATGAGAGAACTACTTAACGGATTTAGATCTTTGTTTTTCTATAATTTGCTTGAACATTCCAGTTGGTTTTGCTGTTTCTCTCATCGCACTACAGTAAGTATCAGAGTTCACTTACAGTACCGATTTATTTGTGCAAATCCAAGAGACACGCAGCGGGCCGAGGGGAGGGTGATGGGTCCTCCTCACTCATGCGTCTGCCTCGGGGCGTAACTTACCTCCACTTCGCTAGTAAACGTGAGAACCATTTGACGGATTTACATCAGGTTTCTTTCTAGAATTTGCTTGAACATTCCGGTTGATTTTGCGACTTCTCTCATTGCGCTAAGTTTCAAAGTTCTCTTGCAGGAGCGACATATTCACGCTAATCCAAGACCGGACCGAGGGGAAGGGGAGAGCGACGTCAGGAGTGGGGAGCCGGGCTGTCCTGTTTCACTACTACAGGGGACTGCTAGTGTATACAGTATATCAAATCATTATTATATATGTATTAATTATTATTACTATTATTATCATTTTTATTATTTCTCCAATTATTGTTATTAAGACCTTTATTGTAACCCTTTTATTAATAATTTCTTTTATTGTAAATTTATAATAACAGTAGTATAAATATTATTATTATTATCTGTCCATCTAATGATAACATTTTTATTGTTAATATTTTATTGTGAATTATTATTTCTCTTTATCATATCCGTCCATCCTTTTGTTAACCTCTTAACTGTTAATACTCTTTAGTAGTAATTTTTTTATTATTATTAAAGGATATTATGATTATTTTTATCATTATCTGTCCATGCATTGACAACCTTTTAAACATTAATAGGCTTTATTAGAAACCTTTGATGCGGCCTTTTTATTGGTAATATTTTTGTTACAGTTATGTTGAATATTATTTGATAATGAATATCTTTTTATCATATTATTAATATTATTCTGTATGTGTGCGCTCTCTCATGTTGAAGGTGCTCAACTGCGGCGGGCCGTGCCCACAATTCTTTTCCACTCCCTTGCACTTTCGTGACGTGACGCCAGTGGATTTGAACCCGGGCTCCCGAGTCTCCTTCAGCCCATTCAGGAATTCTGTGACTTCTGCTGACGTACTGAGGTGACAGACGCTGTCACCGAGTCAGACTGTCACATCCTGCAGACGGAGCCGACCCCATCAGCCCGTTTAATATTATTATTCAGAAATGAGGTGGAATCCTCAAACAAGCTAAGAGTGGCCAACGCGGCTTTTTGTTTTAACGTTTTGTATTATTTTAATTAAGGTAACAAACCACAATTTCAAACACCAGGTTTTTTTTTTTTTTTAGGACAATGCAACTTCCCGTCCTCAGTCCTGTATGAACAAAGAGCGGCCTGAGAGGGTAAGAAGAACAAAGGAGGAGGAAGAAAAAAAAAAGAAATAAAAAGCCGACAAGGACGCCGGATCAGCACTCCCCTCCAAATGAGTGCGGACAAGTCGTGCCGACGACTGCTAATTTAGAATCCGGGAGCCGAGCGCACCTTTGATCCATGCCAGATAATTCTAATAATGTAAGATTAAAAAAAGAGGCTTTCTAGAAATTAAAGGATAGCACAGCGGGGGGTTTGCAGCAGGGGGCTCAGGCCAATTTAGAAGTGAATGTACTGTTGGAGGAAGAAATTTAAAAAGAGAGCAGAAAAGTCCTAGAGAAGAACAATTTGAAATGGAATTTTCTAGGAAAGAAATCAGTGAGAGGAACCTTGAGACACCGAGGGGCCCTCCTGGGACATAAGGAAGGGAACACGAGGGGCCATTCGGAAGGCCACAGGGGGTTGAATCCAAACGATGTTCTTGGGTGTGGGTGACTGGGATGATCCCCTTAAAAATGACATTCTAGTCAACAGCAGGGAAGATTACTGTGCCAGACCGGCAGAAGAGGACAGACGTAAAGGCCATGTCACATTTCACGGCTTTCCCAATGATTTTCTGTTGTAGCCTTCATTTATATGGTATATAATATAATATAATTACTATAATAATCAGGTCATGTCAGGCTGGGGAGCCTGCACTGGTACAGCACGTCGCCACACCCACCGCATGACGAAACAGCTCAGGATCCTGGATAACAACCCCCCAGGCACCCTCCAGAAATGACCCTCTATCTGCCACAGCCAGGCGTTACGTGGTCATCACCTTGGCCTGGTCCAGCCACTCAGGTCCTCAAAAATGAGTATCCTGTGATCACCCCCAAGGAATCGCGCCACATGGCTGTAGTGCCGTAACTGACGCTCCCTCACCATGCAGGTCATGTGCCTCATTCAGGACTCCATGAGCAACACAAAGTCAAACCAACGGTACTCAAGGATTCTCTGGAGAGACACAGTACTGAAAGAGTCCATTCTTCCTCTCAGATCACTGTCCATTTCTCACAACCATATAGCAAAACAGGAAGCGCCAGGACTCTAAAGACTTGGACCTTTATTCTTTTGTGTGGATATCGGGAGCGCCACACACCCCTTTCCAGCGACCTCATGACCCCCCCATGCTCTCCCAATCCGTCTACTGACTTCATAGGAAGAGTCACCAGAGACATGAATGTCACTGCCGAGGTAAGTAAACCTCTCGACGAGGTCGACACTCTCTCCGCAGACAGACACACTGCTGATGGCCATGCTCAAGAGGCCTGGATGTTGGTTATCAGGACACTCGCAAGCCCAGACACTCAGACTCCTCTCTCTGTCTCTCGAGTGTCCCAATCAGAGCCTCCATTGACTCCGCGACGATCACAGCATCGTCAGCAAAGACAAGATCCATGAATCTTTCTTCACCAACAGATGCCCCACAGCCGCTGGACCCCATGACCCTGACCAACACCCAGTCCATACAGGCATTGAAGAGAGTAGGAGCAGAAACACACCCCTGATGAACCACAGAATCAACTGGGAAAAACACAGTCGTGATGTCCACCAGTAGACGTTGCAGGACAATGACCTTGAATGTCAAAAGTTAAACTACAACACAAGAAAGCCCACCATTTGGGGTGGTCCAGTCAGAGCTCAGGCCTTCACCCAATGGAGAGACGCCAGGAGAGCCGTTCACAGCAGACACCCTAAGAAGGGTCCAGAACTGCAGCTCTTATTAGTGGTCACTGCTGCCAGTGCAGGGTCGTCCAGTGATTGTTCACCTACAGCACACTGTCACCGTTTGATGGTCGTGTTCAATGAAGAACGTAAGCGTGTTGTGGCCGTCTATGAATACATTTGTTAAGAGTACAGCAGGTCTGCGTGTTAAACTCCCGTAATGTGCTTTTGTTTTTTGGCCAGCGGGTGAATTCTTATTTAAATGGATTATGTTAATGGTGCTGTACCGCTGTGGGCCTCGCCTCACACTGACCCGTGGTGACGACAGTGGGTTTGCCCCCAGGACTCGGCAGGTGGGAGGCACCTTTCACGCCCGACTTCTTGCTGGCACACTGAGGTGACACCTGGCAGATGTTGGAAGGCGGGGAGGTGTGACGACACCTGACTCGGTGACTTCGCTCCATTGATTGTGCTCACTGGGCAGGTCCGGCTTATTCAGGAAAAAGAATAAAAAATGAAATAAAATCAATCAATGAATTTAAAAGTGCAGCCGAGAAATGTCTGGGCTTCATGTGCAGCAGAATGTTCCGGCGTGGGCGTCTGGAAACGTTAGTGAAGTCGGCTTAGCGATGAAATGCGGCCTTGACGCCCCCTCCGCCCCCTCACTCCTCTCAAGAGGTTATCTGCTAACCCACTTATTACAGTTCTTCTTCCTTGAAGCGCAAGCGACGCTCTCAGCGTGATGATAAAATGTTGTCTTAATTGCACTCCGGTACAGAATTTGCTTCTTTGATTAATTTGTGAAATTTGATAAAGGAATTGGGAGAAGAAAAAAAAAAGAAATTCTTGAATGAAATTCGACTCACACATCATCCGTATGGGAGGGCCGTGTAAGGGAGTCCACGGTCATGGGGGCAGCAGGGTGCCAGTCCGCCCTCAGACCACACATGGGGCTCCTGGTCACCTGCCCTGCGCGTCTTGCTGAAAGTGGGAGGCAAATACACACAGACGAAGGGGTTAAGAGGACCACTGGGCACTGGATTTGAACCCATCAGACAGCAATATTGACCACTGTGGCATCTTACCATGTTTGCAATTTCAAAATGAGAATGGGTGACCAGTTGGTGACGCTGGCCTAGATGTGCCAAGAAGACCAAGGAGCTTAATGTGGATGACCGGAAAACTAAAGGGAGCAGACATCCATATAAATGGGGCTGAGGTGGAGTGTGTCTCCAGCTTCAAACTCCTGGGCATCCACAATTGTGAGGACCGTTCTTGGACACTGAACACTTCCAGTCTGGTTAGAAAAGTGCAGCAGCGACTTTACTTTCTTTTTAGATGCTAACGGAAGCTTGTCTGCCTGCCACCTCAGATCCTGTTGAGCTCCTCCTCTCCTGCTGCGTTACGGTGTGCCATGGCAAGTGCTCTGCGGAGGACAGGAAGGCCCTGCAACGGGTGGTCAAAACTGCCCAGCGCATCATTGGCATCCTGCTGCCCTGCAGCTCACACGGTGCCTGCGATGGCCTCACAGCATCATCACGGACCGTGGCGTGTTTAGCCTACTTGCACTAGGGAGGCGCTACGGGAGCCTTCAATCCCACACAAGCAGGTGCAGGAACAGTTTCTAACTTAAAACACTCCACCCTTCGCACTCAATAGCTGACCTTTCTAAATCTCAATAACTTCTGACTGTGCTCTTGGTAAATATTCACCTGTTTACATTGATCTGTTCTGAACATGGAAATATTTCCTATATTTGTATTATTCATATCACGTATCTGTAGTTACCAATCAGTATTCATATTCCATCCATCCATCCATTATCCAACCCGCTATATCCTAACTACAGGGTCACGGGGATCTGCTGGAGCTAATCCCAGCCAACACAGGGCACAAGGCAGGAAACAAACCCCAAGCAGGGCGCCAGCCCACCGCAGGGCGGTATTCATATTCCTCCTTGTAAATACAACCACCTGTAAATTCAACAGCCAGGATTCTTATCCAGCTGGGATGCCCCCATAACTGAAGGACCAAGGGATGGAGCTTGCATAGGCGAAAAACAGAGGACAGCCCTCCTGGCATGCTGCAGTGCCACGGGTTTAGGGTATGGAAGCTCAACCCTGCTGGGGCCCGTGGCCACCACCAGGGGGTGCATGGAATATGGCTGACCCCTCCTCTGCAGGACTACCGTCACACTCAGAAGTGCCACCGGAAGGAGATCGTGGGGCACCTGGAGCACTTCTGGGTGCTCCATAAAAGGGGCCAGCGGCCACAACTTGAAGAGCCAGAGTCGGGTGGGAGAAGACGAAGCTTGCTGGAGGAGGAGTGGAGGCAGAGGAAGAGGGAGAAAGAGACAGTGCATTGGTGCTGTGTGGTGCTTGAGCTGCGCTGTGTAGTGGGGAGCAAAAGAAAAGCAACTAAAAGAAACGGGTGTTGTGTGGCAAGACGGGGCTCAGTGTCTGTTGTGTCCGGGTATGGGGTGCTGTATGCCTCCTACAGTATACCTGAGTGTGTGTGTGTGTGTATATATATTGCATAGTTTACTGTCAAATAATGCAAAGAGTATGCGACACGTGTTTCACCCTTATTTGGGCTCATCAGGCGTACACACTCCACTGCACCCCTCGCGGGGATCGAACCTCGGACGTCAGCAGCGAAGCCTCTTTACGCTGTGCCACGGCGTGTGGTTCATTTATTTGCCAGCCTGGAGATCAGAGTAATTACATTCATTGCATTCGTAGTCTGAGTCCCGACCTGATTGTATGGGTGGCTACCTACTAGGTAATGCATGTGGTTGGTCTGCCATTCGTACTCTTTGCATTATTTGACAGTAAACTATGCAACATTCCATGATCTGCTACTCGCAACTGAAAGAGGGCCCCATGGCAGATGTTAGCCGGATGGCAGACCAACCACATGCGTTACCTGGTAGAATGCAATGAATATACAGTATATATATATATATATATATATATATATATATATATATATATATATATATATATATATAGTGAACCACCAGGGCGTGTACAGCCGCCCTAACCCAACACAGATAGGCAGAGATACGAGTTGGCACACAGCACATGTTTTATTTAAGGGGGGCAGCACTTTCCCTTCACTCCCCACTACACAGCACAAAGTAAAGCACCAACAGTCCTTTCTTTCCTTCTTCTCTCCTTTCTCTGCCACCTCCACTCCTCTCCCAGCAAGCTTCACCCACCTCCTGCCGACTCCGGCTCCTCGACTGGAGTGAGGCGGCCACCTTTTACAGAGCATTTACAGTAGAAGTGCTCCAGGTGCTCCCAGATCCTCTTCCGGGTGAGGCGGAAGTGCTGCAACCCAGAGCTCTGAAACTGTCCTGGCGCCCCCTGGCACTGGCCATGGGCCCAGCAGAGTTGAACTTCTAAAGGGAGGCTGCTCTCTTGTGTTCCGGGGGAGGTATTGCCCTGAATATGCCCTCTCCCCTGGTCCTTCCATCAGAGGGGCAAGGGGCTTGGCCGTCTGCCACAATATTATATACACATACACACACACACACACACACACAGTAAAACCTCGATTTTTTGCCACTCAATTAACCATCAGGACCACAAAGCTCTTCCCTTGTGCCAGCGTGTCGTGTTCTTCCTCAGCACCACACGTCAGGCTGCACCTTGAAATCACCTTCAGTTTTGATGGCGTCTTGTCACTTTTCTCTTTGAAAGCTGTAAGTGATGGGACTGAGTGGAGGGCATCTGTTGTGCGAGGCCTCTCAGGAGACGAGTGACAGGAGAAGTTAGGAGGAAAAGGAAGGTGCAGCAGAAGGAGGTTTGGAGTCGGGAGACCATAAGCAGGAGTGTCTGCGGTACACAGAAAGACAGACCACGAGTGGCAGGAGATCAAGTGATTGGTAGTTGAAAGCTTTCTTTTATTGTTTTGTGCTCCGTAACCCAGAAGACACGAGAATAAGATGGGCCACCGTTTGTTACGTAAAACGTAGAAAACTCCAGCACCTCCGAGTTGTACTTGTTTATTACGTTGGTCTTTACAATATATTATGAATTCATTGTTAATATTATATTTTCTTAATATTGTTTTGTAAAAATAAATATGACTATTTGCTAAACTAATCTACTGTACATCATTTTCAAAGTAGCTGTTCTGCTATCCGTCTTCTCTCTTATCTTTCATGGCCTTAATCCTGACCCCTGATGGATAATCGAGGTTTTACTGTATATACAGAGGATCTTAGTAGTAAATCTTTCATTACTTTAGTAGTAAAAGAACAGTCAAGGAGGAGGTGAAGTGCATCAGGAATACTTGAGGGGAATTAAAAGATACGGACAATGAAATAGCGGACACCCTAAACTTGCACTTTTCTGAGGTCTTCACAAGTCAGGCAGTGGATAACCTCCCAGAGGTAACAGGGACTACTAAGGAGGTACTGAGGGATTTAGATATCGTAGAGGGAGAAGTGCTGCTCAGATTAAATAAGATGAAATCAAACAAATCACCAAGACGAGATAATATTTACCTTTGTGTTCTTAAGGAGGCTAACGAGTACAGATATAAACCCTCGACCCAGGAAGTCACTGGAAACTAGGGAAAATCTGAAGGACTGGAAAATGGCAAATGTCATCCCATCATATAAAATGGGTGACCGGGCGGATCCAAGAAACGATAGGCCAGTAAGCTTAATATGCATCACAGGAAAATTAATGGAAGGAATTATTAAGGATAAGATTCGGCAACCCATGGCAAGTACAGGAGTTTACCTGAACTGTCAGCGTGGGTTTTTGAAGAGGCAGGTCGTGTTTCACTACAGAATTCTGTGAGGAAAGCAACAAAATACGATCAGAGAAGCACTTATGATATTATTCATCTGGAGTTTCAGAGAGGGTTTGAGAAGGTGCCACATGAGAGGTTAGATATCAAATCAAAAGAAGTCGGAGTTCAGGGTGAAGTTTTTAGATGGGTGAAGAATTGGCTCACACACAGAAAGCAGAGGGTGATGGTGCCAGGAATTTTATCAGAATTGGCCGATGTTAAGAGTGGTGACCAGCAGGGGTCAGTGTTAGGGTCGCAGCTATTTTTTAAATAAATGTAAAAGATTTGGATAGGAATATAAATAACAAGCTGGTTTAAGTTTGCAGATGATACCAAGATAGATGGACTGAATCATCACAGAAGGACTTGGGCGGCCTACAGGCTTGGACAGATGAAATTTAATGGAAGTAAATGTAAAGAATTACATGTTTGAATACACATTGAGAGGTCTGAAAATCAAAAGTCCACCTTATGAGAAGGATTTAGAAGTTGTAGTGGACTCAACAATATCAACTGCCAGACAGAAGCCATTAAGAAGGCTAACAGAATGTCAGGTTATATAGCGCCTTGATGTGTGGAGTGCAAGTCACAGGAGGTTACCACATTAGGTGGGTTGGTAGATAGTCTACAATAAACTGAATTATTACAGAAGGACTTGGACAGCATACAGGCTTGGGCAGATGAAATTTAATGTCAGTAAATGTTAGGTATGAAAACACAGTGAGAGGCCTGAGAATCGAGAATACACCTTATGAGAAGGATTCAATTTGAATTTAATTACCTGGGAGTGCAGCTGGATGATAAACTGGACTGGACTGCCAACACTGATGTTCTGTGCAAGAGAGGACAGAGCTGACTATACTTCCTTAGAAGGCCGGCGTCCTTCAACATCTGCAATAAGATGCTGCAGATGTTCTACCAGACGGTTGTGGCGAGCGCCCTCTTCTACGCGGTGGTGTGCTGGGGAGGCGGCATAAAGAAGAAGGACGTCTCACGCCTGGACAAACTGGTGAGGAAGGCAGGCTCTATTGTAGGCATGGAGCTGGACAGTTTGACATCCGTGGCAGAGCGACGGGCACTGAGCAGGCTCCTGTCAATCATGGAAAACCCACGGCATCCACTGAACAGGATCATCTCCAGACAGAGGAGCAGCTTCAGCGACAGACTGCTGTCACCATCCTCCTCCACTGACAGACTGAGGAGATCGTTCCTCCTCCACACTATGCGACTCTTCAATTCCACCTGGGGAGGTAAAAGTTAATATTATACAAAATTATAGTCTGTCTGTTATACCTTCATTGTTATCACTCTTTAATTTAATATTGTTTTTTATCAGTATGCTGCTGCTGGAGTATGTGAATTTCCCCTTGGGATTAATAAAGTATCTATCTATCTATCTATCTAGGAGTCGTAGTGGACTCTGAGCTATCGACTGCCAGTCAGTGTTCAGAAGCCATTAAGAAGGCTCACAGAATGTCAGGTTATATAGCGCTTTGATGTGTGGAGTACAAGTCACAGAAGGTTCTGCTCAACCTTTATAACACACTGGTGAGGCCTCATCTGGAGTCCTGGGTGCAGGTTTGGTCTCCAGGCTACAAATTGGACATAACAGCACTAGAAAAGGTCCAGAGAAGAGCGACCAGGCTGATTCAGGGGCTACGTGGGATGAGTTAAGAGGAAAAAATTAAAAGAGCTGAGCCTTCAGGAGATGAAGAGGAGACCTGACTGAAGGGAATCAGTCCAGTGGATCGAGACGTTGACTTTAAAATGAGCTCATCAAGAACACGGGGACACAGTTGAAAACTGTGCACAAACATTAGGAGGTTTTTCTATACACAGAAATCCATAGATATGTGGAATAAACGACCAAGTAGTGCGGCAGACAGTAGGACTTTAAGGACCTTTAAAACTCGACTTGATGTTATTTTGGAGGACTAGCAAGTCTTGTTGGGCTGAATGGCCTGTTCTCGTCAAAAGTTTTTCAAATGTTTTAATTAAAAGAAGTAATTAAGTTTCATCTTTGTCATTAGGGTATGGAATAAATTCCCTCCAAAGTCTGACATTTCTTTTGGGGGCGAATCATAACAGCTGGAAACAACAGGAGACAGAATGAATCCTTCATTATTTAACAATAACTGCAACAGAAGACTGCGGTGGGCTGGCGCCCTGCCCGGGGTTTGTTTCCTTCCTTGCGCCCTGTGTTGGCTGGGATTGGCTCCAGCAGACCCCCATGACCCTGTAGTTAGGATATAGCGAGTTGGATAATGGATGGATGGATGCAATAGAAGATGGCAGCGGAGGATCTGTGAATCTTCTCCTTTGCTCATTCCAGACTCTCTTGTTTCATATACTGTATAGCATTTGCTGCTTAAACTAAATGTTGATCACCGATAAGAGGACGGGCAGAGAGATTCCCATCATTTTTGTTGTTTTCATCTTACGGGTTTCTTCCTTTCTCATCTGCAGAAGAGCAAAACGCATGCGAGTCTGAAGAATTTGACTGTTGGACAGCAGCTTGTAACTTTATGAGGATCGATTCCAAGGAGAATGAAGGCAGATAGCACTAGTGGTTCAACAATGATTCTGTCAGAAACACAAATGCAAAGAGAGATGTTGTCATCTGAGGAAGTGGCCAAGTCTAAGACATCTAAAAGTTTAATTCATGGTAGATACGAGAATTGTGTGAGCTGAACTTAGGTGAACCAAAGCAGGTAGGGCCTTGTAAGAATTTAATTCTGAGAGATGGTGTGGACTCCGATGTCCATACAGTATTAACAAATAACTATACCAGAATAACAAACCATACAAATAATGGACGGGATGGTAAGACAGAATGAAAGCAGTTAACGATTAAATGAATCTCCTGGTTGTATTGGCTTCTCTGAAGATGTCCTTGTTGAGATCTGGTTGGGTCTTTCCATACCAACACCATGAAAGGAAACAAAACCACAATATGGCCACCTCAGCATACAGCGGTAGCCATGTGGCATGTGGGGTGTCATGGGCCGTCTGTGCCTTTCCCTAGTCCTGATGATGGTGGAATTGTAAGGCCGGCTGATGGTTCACGAGGAAAGGAGCGAATAAACTGTAAGGGGAGGTGCTGACCATCGTTGCAGTCGTGGCTGGAAAATCGTAAGGAAGAAGGGAAGAGAGCGCCAGCCCTGAAGGAGAAGTCAGATGGCAACAAAAACAACAACATTTATTTCTTGAGCACATTTTCATACAAACAATGAAGCTCAAAGTACTTTACATGATGAAGAAAGAGAAAAAAGTCAAAATAAATGGCTTCAGATCCTCCAAGTAGAGCCTTGACATTTATTTTTAAATTTGAAGGTATTATCATTGCCATAACATGTGGTCACATGTCACTATTAGTCAAATTTTTTCTGCTGTGCTCCACTTCGGATCAAAGTCATTCAGGAAGAAAAGGCAGGCAGCGTAGCATTGTGGTTACGACTTTGGCCTTCTGAGGTTGTGAGCTCAAATCCCACTGCTGACACCACGTAACTGTGAGCCAGTCACTTCATCTGCCTGTGATCCAATTGGACAGACAAAAGAAATGTAACCAATCACATCTCAAACAGTGTAAGTCACCTTGGATGAAGGCATCAGTCCAGTAATAAGTCAGACATATGAAGTCTTCAAAGAGATTACAAGCGAGACTAGGAAGAGAGCCCACAAGACATAACAGGCTTTTCAAACCAGATCCTCCATTTTGCCCTCAGTTGTATCTCATGTCTGCTTTTTGTCTAAAGCCAATTTTTTTTTTTTAAAGAGTTTTAGAAGAAACATCTGTGACAAAGTTCATTCTTACAAATGAAACAAATGAGAATCTCCATTAGAGATCAAACTTGGAGCAGTGGTGGTCTGAAGTCACCACGACCACACAGTCCACCCTACTATCTTATCTTCTTCCCTACCCCTCTTTGCCAGACCCGCACCCATTTTGTCTCAATCAGATTTACAAATGGAAAACTCGTAGGCATCCAAAGATCGACGCACAGCACTCGATTTGACGTTCGGAAAAACATTTGGAACGAATGGCGGACTACGTAGTCTCACTTGTCATCGAAATGATGGAGACAGAAAGGAAAGGATACCCCGGCTGTGATGCAGTGTCAGGTATCGACTGACTGTAATTTCAGGTTTCTGCAGCACATTTTCATACATGCTAGCTAAACAGAGCCACAAAAAGAAAGTAAGAACTTAAGAACTGCAACTTACAGCCATTGAGAAGTGTAACGTGCGACCAAATTAAAAGTTATGGCCACATGACCACGGTGGACAGGACAATAAAAACTCCAGTTGGAGGAACGCTGGAGAAAATCAACCTGTGTGCTTCCAAAGCTGAAAGAACACTCAGACCCCCATGACTTATTACAGGGGTGTCCAGCTCCGGTCCTGGTGGGCCACAGCAGCTGCAGGTTTTCATTCTAAACTTCTTTTTAATTAGTGAGCCCTCTTTCTTGCTGATTAACTTGTTTTGCCTTCGTTTCTAATTGATGTGACTCAGACCTCTTAGATGTTTTAGAGCAGCCAAAAAAGAATGATGACAGGAAATGCTGAACACTTACCTAAAGCATAAACTTTTTTCATGTCATACTAATGATGTCATAAAGTGTATAATGTGTGAAGACGTTAGTCCAACTATCAAACAAACACGTGCGCTTTTATTCAAGAATATAACAAAGGTAAAAAACCAAACTTTCGAATTACATGTTACTGTTAAGCTCAAATATTAAGTGCAGAATTGGCTCAGACATGGGAAGCAGAGGGTGATGGTGTGAGGAACTTCATCAGAACTGGCCGATGTTAAGAGTGGTGACCAGCAGGGGTCAGTGTTAGGGCCGCTGCTATTTTTAATAAATATAAATGATTTAGATAGGAATATAAGTAACAAGCTGGTTAAGTTTGCAGATGATACCAAGCTAGGTGGATTAGCAGATAATTTGGAATCCGTTATATCATTACAGAAGGACTTGGACAACATACAGGCTTGGGGAGATTTGTGGCAGATGAAATTTAATGTTGTCAGTAAATGTAAAGTATTACACATAGGAAGTAAAAATGTTAGGTTTGAATACTCAATGGGCGGCTGGAAAATTGAGAGTACACCTTATGAGAAGGATTTAGGAGTCGTAGTGGACTCTAAGGTATCGACTGTCAGACAGTGTTCAGGTGCCATTAAGAAGGCTAACAGAATGTCAGGTTATATAGCGCCTTGATGTGTGGAGTACAAGTCACAGGAGGTTCTGCTCAAGCTTTATATGTCACTGGTGAGGCCTCATCTGGAGTACTGGGTGCAGTTTTGGTCTCCAGGCTACAAAAAGGACATAGCAGCACAAGAAAAGGTCCAGAGAAGATCAACTAGGCTGATTCCAGGGCTACAGGGGATGAATTATGAGGAAAGATTAAAAGAGCTGAGCCTTTACAGTTTAAGCAAAAGAAGATTAAGAGGTGACATGATCGAAGTGTTTAAAATTATGAAGGGAATTAGTCCAGTGGATCGAGACTTGTATTTTAAAATTAGCTCATCAAGAACACGGGGACACAGTTGGAAACTTGTTAAGGGTAAATATCACACAAACATTAGGAAGTTTTTCTTTACACAAAGAACGATAGACACTTGGAATAAGATACCAAGTAGTGTGGTGGACAGTAAGACGTTAGGGACTTTCAAAACTCGACTTGATGTTTTCTTGGATGAAATAAGTGGATAGCTACATTTTTTTGTATGAATATGTGCTATATAAATAAATGTTGATTGATTGATAGGACTGGCGAGCTTTGTTGGGCTGAATGGCCTGTTCTCATCCAGAGTGTTTTAATTGACAGAAAGTTAATACATATTCTTGGATGGCGCAGAGGTAAGAACTGCTGCCTTATAACCAAAAGGTTGGCGGTTTGAGTCCCGGCGCTCTGTGTTTTGAGTAGTGAGCTGCTATTATTACTACTACTAGGGGGGCTTTGCCCTCTGCTCACTTCACTCGCCATCCCAATCCCCGTCTCTGCTGCTCACGTTGTGAAGAGGAGGGCTGAACACACCCCAAGGAGATGCGGTCACACCATCGAAACCCCCTCTTAAACGATGATACAATGGGAAACAAATATATAATTTTTTTACCTCCTCTTTGCTCGACCAGCTGCTGGATTGCTGCTGCTGCTGCTCCACATGACTTGCATCTTGTGCGGTGCACTTCTGTCATATCACCTACATTATGTCCATATATTCGATCTGTTTTCGCTTTTACCTTTTCATCAATATCACATTTGATTTTGATTCCATGTTTGGAATTACATCGTGACAACGCAACGTATAACTGCCCATGAGTGAATATCGTTTCTTTCTCTCTACAAGAACTGTGTCTGACAGTAGCATTCACACAAATGAGAAATGACTTCTCTCGCTGGATTTCACTTTCAACAAACAACCAATCTTTTAATTCTCATGGACACGCCTCTTCATTGGGAAGAAACACTTCTTTTTTTTTTTTCCCCTGATAGCAACACAAATTAGACGATCTACAAGTCTCCGACTTAAAGTTTAAATTCAGACAATATATTCAATCTCTTTTCGCTGTTCCGTTATTTCACTGAGTAATAATTTCCGTTTAAATCTAATGCGACCTTTACTATCATTTTTTTTGAGACTTTTGAATTTTCGTACTTCCATTATCTCTAACCTGCTCTGAATGTGTGCCAGCGTTTTTGAATTCTTTACGACGTTCTACTTTGTCATCTACTCTTTGTCTTTTATTTCCGGCCCCGGTGTGGTTAAATCTTGTGGCGCAAAGTCTCGTCTCGCAGGATGTGAAAGTGTCTCTGTGAGAAAATCACATCTCGTCTCCTTCCAAGATTTTTTTTTTTTTTTACAAAAGAGAGACTATAATATAATGAAAACACACATCTGATTTGAGTCTGTAACGCCCGGTGTAAATTTTGTCTACTTGTAAAAGTTGGCCCTTTTTTTTCCTCATTGTTATTCAGTTTTATTCTCAAAGTGATGTTCGTGTGGTACACTGGGATTGTCGGTACAACAAAGAGTTCTGAGCAGGCATCAACCGCAATACCAAATGTGGACATCACTGGTTTTGTGAAAAGAACAGAGATAAACGGCATCAACTCAGAGAGGGAGATGTTTCATTGGCTTAAACCTACTTCATCTCCAGACAGCCCAACTTTGCACACTGGTGTCTCCACCGGACCACCCATTCTGAGAGCCCAGCTGCCATAACTCATTTCCATTTATAACCAGTGGCTGCTTTGCTTTAGTGGTCTCCTAAGGCAGTTTTATATTTTTCCACTGGTACCAACTTCTGGCACCCCACACCTTTAGCAGCCTTGACCACTGGAAGAATCTGTATCTTCCATCCATGGTGCTTACCACCTGTAGACAACTCTGCAAATCTTTAATGATCCTGTTCATCTTCCTCACCGACTGTGTCTTTCCAGGGCATTGTGATGTTCACACAGCTTTTGGACTGCTAGACCACAAGACTAAGTTTGGTCTGAAGGGTGTAGTGGCTTGTTCAGGTAGAAACAGCAGTCTCCTATTATGACTATCAGTCATATTCCAGTCATGGCCTGGTCCCAGTAAGTATATTTTATCTGAGAACCTTTGATAAAGTAGGACCAGCAGAATTCTTTCAACTTGCTGGTGAACGACATACTCAAGGAATTATGGGGAAGTGCATTTGGGACTAAGAGTTGTGCGAATCTTAAACAAAATACAGAGACATGGAGTTGAAGCAGAAACCTTGATACCCTTGTAGAAGGATCTGGATGAGATATGAAGCAGAAAAACTCAAAACCTTCAAAAAGGATCTGTATGACAGCTGAAACAGAAATATTGACAATCTTCGAGAAGGATATGGATGAGAGGTGAGGCAGAAATGTTGAGAACCTTCAAGGAGGATCTGGGAGTCTGACCTGCTAACCTCTTTCTCTCATTCTTTCCTAGGTCACAAAGCGGAAGCAGAAGCAGACAATGGCCGACAGTGAGATGAATCGTGTTGCCGTCATCGTAGAAGAACTCTAGGCTCTCGACAATCAGTTCCAGAAACTCCTGTCCAGACGAAGGTACCTTAAGGATTTGAAGGCTTGGCTGCTGGAAAAATTATCCTCGCCATCTGAAATCAAAGTAACACGGCAGGTTTCAGAAACATCGACTCCACGTTGTGCCACTCACCTCCAAGGACAAGTGAGCTTCAACCTCACGCCTCGTCGGAGCGACGTCACCACTGATGGAGACCTAGTCGTGTTTCAGCTATGCAGGTGGGGGTTCAAGGCTAGAACATCTCCATTGGCACAGGCGAGCATCTCGACTCAGAACCAGTTCGACCCTCTCTGCGCCCCGAATTTGCCTTCAACCCTGGGTGATGTAATCATGATGGGTGATTCAATTGTAAGAAATCTCAACATCGCATGCCCTAATCGGAAATCTTTTGTTTCTTGTTTTCCCGGTGCTCCTGTCTGAGATGTTTTGAGACGTGCGCTGACAGTCTACGAGAAGCACAAGAACAGGGCAGTAGGATCCATTGTATTACATTCCGGAGTAAATGACGTGAGGCATCGACAGTCGGGGATTCTCAAGGCTGACTTTGCAGCACTAATCGAAGACACGAAGAAAAGGACCCAGTCGGCAAGGATCTTCATCTCCGGTCCACTACCTCTCGTTAGAAGATTAAACGCATACTACAGTCGTCTGATGGGATTAAACAACTGGCTGAAAGGCTTCTGCGAGAATCAAAACATCGGGTTCAGTGACAACTGGGACCACTTCTGGGAAAGGCCAGACCATTTTCTTTTACTATTTAATATAGAAATAATGATAGAAAACATTCATGAGAAGCATATTGTTAAAAAAACGCTTCTTTGATTCATAAGCAGCCTTAAAACTTACATTCTAAGCAATCAGTCCGTTTCTAGTGCCAACTATAATAGCGAGGATAATGTAAATAGTAAGGTGGAAAATGTAATACTAAGGTGAGAGCTGCTGTTGACAGAGTTGCACCTGAAAAGCCATGGAATATACCATGGAATACCCAAAGAGTGTCTGATTTACAGAGAACACGTCGTAGAGCGGAGCGTAAATGGAGGAAGACTAAACTAACTATCCACTATGAAATATTGAAGGTTAAAATAACAGAATACAATAACACAGTCAGTCTTGAGAGGCGCTGCTATTTCTTTAAGATTATAAATAACAATGCTAGTAATCTCAGAGTCTTATTCTCTACGATTGATCGTCTGCTAAACTCAGGTAACACAAAGGAATGCCTCCTAAGTGCTTCCAGTGAAACCTGTGAGGCTATTGCTGTATTTTTCAATCAAAAAATTAATGATATTAGAAATAACACAGTATATCTCCCCAACACTGCGGAACCTCCTAAGCCCCAGTAAACTCTTTCACCAGGATAGATTTACCAGATTTATATAAAATAATTTCTCAACTGAGTCCCTCCACCTGCGTCCTTGACCCAATACCAACAAGTTTTTACAAAGAAGTATCAGGCGTGCTAATTGATAATGTTCTTGACATAGTAAATTCGTCATTAGATACGGGGGTCTTCCCAGACTATCTTAAGACTGCTGTGGTTAAACCCCTACTCAAGAAAAATAATCTTGACCCCTTTGCTTTTGAAAATTTCAGACCCATCTCTAACCTGCCTTTCTTAAGTAAAATTCTAGAGAAGGCAGTCATTATGCAGTTAAATGACCACCTCACAAACCTGCTATTCTTCATAAATTTTAGTCAGGTTTCAGAACAAATCACAGAACAGAAACTGCACTCGTTAAAGTAGTAAATGACTTGCGGGTAAATGCAGACAGAGGCCATTTATCTGTTCTCATCCTCTTAGATCTGAGTGCTGCATTTGACACCATTGATCATAATATTCTTAGAAATCGCCTTAGTCAATGGGTGGGCCTCTCTGGCAGTGTCTTAAATTGGTTTGAATCCTACCTGACAGGGAGAAAATTCTTTGTTAGTTGTGGTAATCAAATCTCAGAGACACATGACATCCAATATGGTGTTCCACAAGGCTCTATCCTGGGTCTGCTGCTCTTTTCGATTTACATGCTTCCGTTAGGTCAGATTATCACGGGGAACAACGTGAGCTAGCACAGCTATGCTGATGACACACAGAAGTACTTATCATTTGCACCCAATGACCCAAACACTGTTAATTCACTAACACAATGTCTTACTGGTATTTCTGAATGGATGAATAGTAATTTTCTCAAGCTAAATAAAGAGAAAACTGAAATTTTAGTGATTGGCAATAATGGATTCAATGAGGTTATCAGAAATAAACTTGATGCATTAGGATTAAAAGTCAAGACAGAGGTAAAGAATTTAGGGGTAACTGTTGACTGTAATCTGAATTTTAAATCGCATATTAATCAGATCATTAGGACAGCATTTTTTCACTTAAGAAACATAAGTAAAGTTAGACCTCTTATATCACTGAAAGATGCTGAGAAATTAGTTCACGCTTTGTTTTCAGTCGACTAGATTATTGTAATGCACTCCTCTCAGGACTACCCAAAAAAGACATAAATCGTTTGCAACGAGTGCAGAATGCAGCTGCTAGAATCTTAACTAGGAAAAGAAAATCTGAACACATTTCTCCAGTTTTGATGTCACTACACTGGTTGCCTGTGTCATTCAGGATTGACTTTAAAATACTGCTTATGGTTTATAAAGCCTTAAATAATCTCGCCCATCTTATATATCGGAATGTCTGACACCTTATATTCCAAATCGTAACCTTAGATCCTCAAATGAGTGTCTCCTTAGAATTCCAAGAACAAAACTTAAAAGAAGTGGTGAGGCGGCCTTCTGCTGCTATGCACACAAAATCTGGAATAGCTTACCGATAGGAATTCGCCAGGATGATACGGTGGAGCACTTTAAAAAAACTGCTAAAAACTCATTATTGTAAAATGGCCTTCTCATAACTTCATTTTAATTTAATCCTGATACTCTGTATGTTCAATTTATGATCATAACTATTCATGGTGGCTCTAAAATCCGTACTAACTCCTATTCTCTCTTCTGTTTCTTTTCCCGGTTTTCTGTGGTGGCGACCTGCGCCATCACCACCTAATCAAAGCACCGTGATGTCCTACATTGATGGATTAAAAGCCAGAAGTCTACATGACCATCATCATCATCAAGTCCTTCCATGAGAACCCTGAATACAAAGAGGACTGTTTCATTTATGTGAGGTAGAATGCCCAGAGGGGGCTGGGTGGTCTCGTGGCCTCTGAACCCCTGCAGATTTTATTTTTTCTCTCGAGCCGTCTGGAGTTTTTTTTGTCCTCCCTGGCCATCGGACCTTACTCTTATTCTATGTTAATTAGTGTTGTCTTATTTTAATTCTTACTTTGTCTTTTATTTCTCTTTTCTTCATCATGTAGAGCACTTTGAGCAACATTACTTGTATGAAAATGTGCTATAGAAATAAATGTTGTTGTTGATCTTCTTCTTCAAGAAGAACCTGAATGAGAGTTGAAGCAGAAAAACTGAAAACCTTCAAAAAGGACCTGGTAGGGAGTTGAAGCAGAAACCTCAACAATCTTTAAGAAGGATGCAGATGAGCTATCGGGACAGTTTAGCTATTAGCTAAATGAGCCTGATGGTGTCATGCCGTTCATAAAATTTCTTATGAGAAGATGCCATTTTGTGTTTTCCCTAATTTTATTCACGGTATGATTGGAGGTCGGATGGCTCTGCTTCTTCTTGTGCTCATTAATCCTGCGGCCCCCCGATACTGAAGATGTGCTTACTGCATCTAAAAACGGAGGCACTCGTAAGCAGTTTTATCCGCAGTTGCCGTCTGCCGGCTGAGAGATCCTTAATGAATGCAGCCTACACTTCGAAGCTTTCAGACGGAAGGCAGGCAACACTACTAAGGAAACAGCAGCCCAAGCAGGAAATGAGCGTAGGGAGCCGCGCGGTGCCCACTCCCTCCTCGCAGTTACAATTCATGCAGCGTTTCACTCCATGCTGTGGGAAGCGTCACGCTCTTGATAAGCTGTCGGCCTCAGTCCACTAGGAGTGCATCAGAGACCCAGCCAGCATTTCTATAAAAAGCACAAGTGAGAGCCGGGCTGCACGGCGTCTTCATCACAGCTCGAAATTGGGGGGGCTTTGTGGGGATTTCATTAAAAAAACAAAAAAATAAAATAAAAATAAAAACACAGGAGAGCTCGTGCTAGGAATGAGGCCGACTGACAGCCACCCTTAAGCAGCCCCCAGATTACCGGAAAGCCATGTATAACCGGCACTGTGTAGAAAATCTTTAATGGATAGAAACTGAAAAACAGAAAGCGGACAAAGTAATTCTGGACGAGGCCAAAAGGGTAAAAAAAACAATAAAATAAGAAAAGGTGCAGGGTCATGGAGCCAAAATATAAGTGAAAGTGAAAATGATGGAACCGCAGCCCACCTATTAAGTCATGGCAGGGTCCTATGGTGGTGCTATTCTCACCTGCATACTCTTTAATTATGTATGATGCCGTGAAAAAGTATTTGCCCCCTCCTGATTTCTTACATTTTTGCTGACTCTTAACATTGAATTGTTCCTGATCTCCAAATTTGGCATAATACAAAAGACAACCTGAGTAAACACAATGGAAGAAAAAAAAAGAAAAAAAAAAAAGGGTCAGCACCACCTACGTCACCCATGCGAAAATGTAATTGCGCCCCCCAACTTCATACTTGGCTGTGTGTTGGGGGACATCAGTCTGTGGTGCTGCTGTGGCCCACTCTTCTCTACAGAACTGCTTTAACTCAGCCACATTGGAGGGTTTTCGACTATGAACAGCCCCTTGAAGGTCCCACCACCACATCTCAATTAGGGTCCAGTCAGGACTTTGAAATGGCCTCTCATAAAAACATCATTTTCCTTTCATTTTTCTTTTCATCCATTCAGAGGTGGACTTGCGCTTATGTTTCAGTTCGCTGTCCTGCTGCTTAACCGCTTTAGCTTCAGATCATGGACTTGATGACCAGACATTCTCCTTCCATATTTTCTGGTACAGAGAGAGCTCTGAATTCCTGCTTCCGGCAAATATGGAAAGTTGCACAGGCCCTGAAGCCACAAAGCATCCCAGCAAAGCATGTGTGAGTGTGGGCACGATGTTCTTACTGCGGAAAGCTATGATAGCGTTACACCAGATGTAACAGGACCCAGGTCTTCTAAAAAGCTCCACTTTTGACTCATCAGGCCAAGGAACATTACCCCAAAACATCTGGAGGTAGACGAGGTGTTTTTTTGGCAAATGATGGACGAGTCTTTAAGTCCCTCTTGTTTAGCAGTGCTTTTAGCTTTGCGGTTCTTCCATGGATACCATTTTCATCCAGTTTCTTTCTAATGGCTGAACGCTCACATTAACTGAGATGAGAGAGGCCTGCAGTTCTTTCTTGTTCATCTGGGTTCTTCTGTGACCTTCTAAAGGTGGAGTCTCCTACGCACTCTCCGAGTCATTTTGTTAGGTCGTCCATTCCCCAAGCACATTTACTGCTTTTCCAAATTTTCTCCATTTGGAGATGATGTCTCTCACGTTGGTTCACTGGAGCCCCCAGCTTTTTAGTGCTTGCTTTATAACTCTTTTCCAACAGAGATACCTCAGTAACTTTCTTTCTCAGGTCTTTTGGAGTTCTTTCTGGATCAAAGCACGATGGGTTGCTAGTTGAGACCTTTTGCCCAACTTCACATTGCTGGAAAGGTTCTACTCAAGTGATGTTTAGATTCGTCAAGCTTGAGTGCATCTGGACTGATGTAACCCGTTATCACTGAAATCTGATTCATTAACCCAGTTGAGCTTTAGCCTCAGATCATGGACTTGATGACCAGACATTCTCCTTCCATATTTTCTGGTAGAGAGAGCTCTTAATTTTGATTGAGTGATTAAGGGGGCAATTAATTTTTTCACATGGATAACGTAGGTGTTTATAAACTTTTTTCCTTCAATGCATCAACTGTGCATTGTGCTTAATATGCTAAATTTGATTAGCGATCAGAAACAGTTAAGTGTTTTGAAGAAGTACAATACAAGAAATCAGGAAGGGGGCAAATACTTTTACACGGCACCCACTGAAGACCTTCGCAGGCTGCCTCAAATCCTATCCATGAACTTTGTATATCTGTGCTCACCAGCCTGGTTCAAGACATCTGCCTTTCTTTTACTGGACATCTGTAATTGCAGGAAATTCGACAGAGTAAAAGAACAGTGAGGTGAGAACGTGACACACAACATTTATTTGGTATTATAGATAACTAGCAGAATACCCGCGCTTCGCAGCGGAGAAGTAGTGTGTTGAAGAAGTTATGAAAAAGAAAAGGAAACATTTTAAAAATAACGTAACATGACTGTCAATATACAGTATTTGTTTTGTGAGTGTTATGAGTGTTGCTGTCATCAAGGATTTGATTATCATTATTTCTTTCAATCAGGTTCGTATTTGGAGGACGTGTTGTGTTCAAGTTACATTCCGTGTTTGTCTAGTCTATCGCTCATCATCTCATCTTCGTTGTCAACCGTTGTAAAGATAACAGGTTTCATTCATCGAAGTGATCACTACTCAAATCGGTGACTCCAAGATGTTTAACAGGCATTCCCAGTATTAAGCTGTGGGTTTGCCTGTGAATATTTAGCAGCAGCGTGTCTATGAACTTAATTTAAACTTAAGCCTTACACCGTGCTTTCCTACTGATATGTCTACAAAGGCTTGTTCCGCGTCAGAGGTTTGTTCCTTTCCTACTGCATCAATAAGCAGCTCGTCTTCCTCTTTATCTGAGACATCACACACTGCATGCACGGGTTTACCTTTCCCAGTCCTGCACAGTCAGTTCACGTGAGCCGCTCGGAGTACATGCATCGAAGGTTCTCAGCTGTGCTTGCTGGTGCCATCTCGTGCGATCTCCACGGCTTTATTTAATGTTAGCACTTAAAAGTTTCTCTCGCACTTTCGCTGAGTTTGTGCTAAACACTAGTCTGTCCCTGACCATCTCATCTTGCATAAGCACAGCCCTTCACCCGCGAATATTTCGCGGCAGCGTGTCTATTGGATTGCTGCCGACAGACGGCCTTATATGGGCAGGCACTCAGTTACGTGGGAGGCGTGACGATGAAGGACACAACTCCGCCTCTTATGGTGACCGAGCTGCAGGCTATTGCTGTATATATGTACATTAGTAGGTTCCAGTTATGACCGTTACACGTAGAATTTCGAAATGAAACCTGCCCAACTTTTGTAAGGAAGCTGTAAGAAATGAGCCTGCCAAATTTCAGCCTTCCACCCACACGGGAAGTTGGAGAATTAGTGATGAGTCAGTGAGTGAGTCAGGGCTTTGCCTTTTATTAGTATAGATATACTCAAAACATGGCTCTATATTCAGACTTACCTCTCGTCGTTCATCACTCCAGTGCCTTCAGTCTTTGGCTTGATGTTCATGAGATGCCACCTCTGGAGTTCTTTATCGCGCCACCATAGTGTGCAGCACTGTATCTTAAGGTAACAACAATCAGTCTGGAGGGAGGACAGAAGCACAAGTCAGTTTGCTGGGGCATTTATTTCTCTTTGTGCATTGTGTATCCCATACTTGACAGCCAGCTCTTCTTCTTCTTCATATGAGTGGGGTAAGCCATGTGCTTTGCACTCAGAAGATGTCGCTGCAGTTCTTTTCCTTTCTGGCATATCACCCTGTCAAGCAGTTTACCAAAGGAAAGACGCAAATCCCGAGATCTTTGTGGTGGTAGCTTCTACCCAAACTGTTTGCTTCACCAGCACGTTTCACATTATCATACGCTTTCGATTAAGACCAAGATCAAGGTTCTAGCCCCAGTTTACACATAGTCATGTTAGCTCTAAGATCATCCACCTGTTAATTTATCAACCTATTTAGCTTAATTGAGGATTAAATGGTCTATAATATGTGACTGTTATTACAAGATAATTCATGAATGGTAGGGTTGAGTTACAGAAGAATTCACAGTAGTCAGGAAAATTAACTAATCAATGCTAGTTGGATTCCTCTATCAAAGGATTTACTTACCATGGCTGTGACATTCACGTCTCTGGTGACTCTTCCTCTAAAGTCAGTAGACATATTGGGAGAGCATTTGGGGGCCATGAGGTCCCTGGAAAGGTGTGTTTGGCACTTCCGATATCTCAGCAAAAGGACGAAGGTCCAACTCCTGGTGCTTCCTGTCTTGCTATATGATTGTGAGACATGGACGCTATCCAGTGACCTGAGATGAAGACTGGACTCATTAAATGCTGTATCTCTTCGGAGAATCCTTTGGTACCGTTGGTTTGACTTTGTGTTGCTCACGGAGTCCCAAATGAGGCACATTAACTGCATTGTGAGGGAGCGTCAGTTACGGCCATGTGACACGATTCCCAGAAGGTGATCCTCCTCACAGGATCTTCATTGAAGACCCGAGGGCCTGAACCAGGCCAAGGGGACACCCACGTAGCACCTGGCTACACCTGACCTAGAGGGTCATTTCTGGAGGGTGGGACTGGACCGCGTGTCTGCTTGGGGGGGTTTCGTTGGGTGCCACTGTACTACTGCATGCTCCCCAACTGGACCCGACCAGCCGGAGACCATGCAACTGTAGTAATGTGCAGTAGGAAGAACCTAACCTTGAGGGGGTTGTCAGTCTATTAGTGGGTGCAATTGCACTGACTTTACAGGGCTCAAATGAAATGGGCCCACTGTGGAGAAGAGACCCCCCCCTCTCCAATGCGCCCAACTACAGCCTAAATAGTCAATAGTACTGAAGGAGCTCTCTTCTGGCTCAAGTGGCTGCACTTCTCATGATGAGCTCAAGGCCTGGGAGCCCAGGGGGAGAACCTGCTGTGAAGACAGAGCGCCCCATGGAATCTGAAAACAGTTTGGTGTACTGGGCAACCCTAGGGTGGTCCATAACAGACAAAGGTCTGTGAGATGTGGGACAAAAACGCATGAAGCCATGAGGAGAATGAGCATCCTTAACACTTTCCAGACTGAAATGTGAACCCCGGGCCAAAAGTGGATGTTGCTGCCCTCCTTTCAGTCCTCTCCCCCATGTGCCTATGATTTCTAACTCCTGCCTAATTGCCGACTGTTACTTATCTTTGTTTTCACTCCTGTCTCGCGGTCTTCTCTTCTGTTAAGGTTTGTGTCCCTGCTGTTGCCCATGTGGGCCACCTGAATTAGACCACACTGTGTCCCATATAGCTGGCGCTGCTCTTGTAGTGGGCAGTTGGCACACTTTTTAAATATTTCTTTACTACATCTTTAGTATTATTTCTATACTATATCTATAGTATACTATTCTGGTGTCGTTGCTTATGAAAGATTCCACGATTGCCTTACTGAGCCTGTGAGCAAGTGCCAGCACTGAAAGAGAAGGATGTCGAGAAGGAAATGAGAGATTTGATTCATTAAAGGGGTGTAGATGGAGCGCAGCAGCAGAGGAGGCAGCTGGAGAAGGAGATTCTGAGCCGTCGCACTGAATCGTTAAAGACCAAGCAGGAGACACCCACACACCGTCAACATCATCAGGAAGAAAACAAGATGGTCAGCCCACAGGAAGACATGAGGAGGAGTAAGGAGCTGAGGAACGACAGCATGAACTACAAGAAGCCCTGAATGTCAGGGGTGTGTGCGCGTTTTGGCCAGTGGTGGACTGTTGTCCACTTTATACCCAATGATGGGACTGTACGAACAAGAGGCTCCTGTATACGTTCAAGAATGTCTTGTCCTATTTTCTAACCTGCTTAATCCAGACCAGGGCCGTGGGCCACTCTTGAGTCAAAGGCATACGGCAGACTCCTCGGAGGAGCCTATCCCACCTAGGTCAGGGCACAAGGCAGGATCAATCCTTGGACAGGGAGCCAGTCCACTGCAGGGTGACCACGCTATCTCACACACACTCGGGCCAATTTATTATTGCCAATTCACCTAACCTGCATAGGAGGAAACCGAACCACCCGGCAGAAACCCACACAGAGAACATGCAGACTCCACAAAAGGAGGACCCATGACACGTACCCTGGTCTCCTTTCTGCTCCATTCAAGGATGTCATGATCTTAATTTATTTTTAAACTTTTTTCTGATCTTCTCCAGCATGTTTTTTTGGTCTAAGCTTGTCCTTTTTTTTTCTACATGTAGAATTCAATTTTGTTACTTAAAAAATTATTAGGAGTGTATTTAAGAACATTAAATATATGTGTATATATCTTATTGTGGTCCCATTGGACCTACTGGTTATGAGATTTTAAGGACTGTTACGTCAACTGCTGCGAATTGGTTTTGTCACCTGAGAGCACAATGCTGTGTGATATCATCACCACGACTGTTTAAAGGTCGACATGATGCACTTTCTGGTCATCCAATATTGGATTAAACCTTGAGAGTCTGCCGAGTGTGTTTCTTTATTTTGACCTTAGTACACTGATCTTTGGCAGGGCTGTCTTAACGTATGGGCACAATGGGCACTGTCTGGGCCCTCGATACTTCTGATTCCTGTGTATGTTGCTGCTTTGCTGTTAAAACAGGGGCCCTGATCTTTGGCATCAATATTTCCATCTATGACCTCTGGCTACTGTTTCGAGTCAATAAAACAAGAGACTGAAATTCCCGTTAATAAACTTTGGCCGGATTAAAAGGTCCATCTCATCTAACTGCTCACTTCCATTTAAAATTCTCACTCCTGCTACTGAGGCAATGGGGCAGAAGTTCAAATGTGAAACACTAAGAACATGCGTTGTGTTCCCCATTGATGGAATCTGGGGTAACAAAACAGACAAGTTTAATATTATCATCGACCATGCACTTCGAAAGCCTTAAAAAAAAAAAAAAAAGAACTATGACCACTTTGTAATCAGAGAGGTTCCCAACTGCACACATTAAATAAGGCACTGCCAAATTGATAATACACTTGAGTCCCGCTTATCCGACATAAACGGGCCAGCAGAACGTAGGATAAGCGAAAGTGTTGCATAATGGCAGGTGTTAAGAAAAAGCCTATTAAACATCAAACTATGTTATAATTTTACACATTACGAACCTAATAATCATATTTTACAACAACATAACAGAATAAATCAACTGAAAAAATGAATGTACAGCTACAGAATTGTCTGAATATATACAGTATGTACTGTACTTAAAAAGTTTAGTCCAGTGATGATGTAAAGACATTTTTGATCGTAGTCTGCTTTCCTGACAAGTGCTGTTTCTTCGCTGTCAAGTCTCACCATCTTTGCAGCATCATTATGTCGATTCCTGTAGCTTCTTCTTGTTGCTCAATGTAATGAATTGCAGTTTCTAGAGCCTTAACTCCGTCACTCATATAGTCAACATCCGTACGAGCGTATACTGTTTACTACAGCATTGTGACTGCGTGTGTGTTTGTGCTGTGACGTGCGAGTCCCTGTCTTGCACCCAAAAACCCGAAGCTGAGTCTCAGTACTTTAGCAACACAAGCTTTATTAAGCTTGAAACAGCAACAGCGCAGTTATTTATTGTAGCGGGATCTGCCATTCTCCTATACACAGACACAGCAGTCAGGCAGGGTCGGGGGAAAGTAATACTGAGCCCTGCGCATTTATAATGTTCCTTGTATCACCCATCAATAGCATGTCCGCGATCTTTTCGGATTCGCTTTTATGGCAAACTGCTACAGCGCTGGGAGACTGTGATTGATTTGGGACGCTCTTCTGCGTGTCGTCCCGTTGGGTAGAATCCCACAAGAGTTTAGAAACTCACTCACACCAGCCATGATTCTTTTCAAAGGTAAAGTGCAGGTTAATTTGTTTTATGTATTTTTACTTTATAATTTTGTATTAATAATTTTTATATGAATAGTTTTGGGTTGTGGAATGAATCATCTGAGTTTCCATTATTTCTTTTGGGGAAATTCGCTTTGATTATACTGTACGAGTGCTTTGGATTGCGAGCACATTTCCAGAATGAATTATGCTCGCAAACCGAGGTTCCACTGTAATTAGCTGCGGTAGAATCGGGAGCAACAAAAAATAGACTACGCTCACGCTCGTAACTTGCAGTTCTTGTTGCCGATTGATGCGTTTTTTTTTTGGCGGTGGGACGTCGGATAATACGGAATGTTGGATAAGCGAGACTCTACCGTATTCAGGGTGGAGTTTAGGGGTTTGGGTCTAACTACTCCCGATATCCTAGAGACCGGGTTACTAGTAGTTAGCATCCAGAAAGCTATTATTATCTGGACAGTGGTAAATAACTGTTATGCCACAATTGCAGATAAAAATGAACAGCAGAACAAGCTAAACTCACCACAAGGCAATTCATATAATTGAGAGATTTAAACTCTCTAGTGTTAGACCTGAGCGTCACTCGGGCTGTGAAAACAGTGCTAAAAGCGTTAACAGTATAGATATGTCTTATTTTGAGAGCCGAGTAATAATTGGGTAGTAAAAGTGTTAACAGCGTTACTCGGGAAACAGTATGGGTGTGTCTTACGTAAGCGTCCAGCCCGAATGTCTCCTGGGAAAGTGTGGACTTGTCTTCTTCTCCTAGCCTCATAATGGCATCTCGTGTAAGAAACGTTTTTCAGCCGCTCAGGTGTTTCACGCTCTTGACAGTTGATACAAGCAGTGATGTTGAAGAGCAGTGATGATGAAGTGAATCTGTCGTCACGCACTGAAATTGAAACGAATAGTGAAACCAAAAGTGATTCTGATGAATCTGAAAGGGACGCTCGCATTTGGGTTTCTGTTGAGAACTACTTCAAATAAACCAGCACCACCTCATTGTGATTTTGTGGGGCAGCCAGGAATAAAAGTGAATGTTGACTGCCAAGATCGACTTACTTAATTGAAGTTATTTGTTGATGATGATGTGATCGAAAGAATTGTCGTTGAGACGAACCGTTATGCTGAACAATGTCGGGAAAAAATGACTGTACACCGAAGCAATTTTGCCATTCAAAGACATACCACAGAAAATACATATTTTCATAGTACATATGGTGGTATTAGATAGATAGATAGATAGGGAAAGGCACTATAATAGATAGATAGATAGATAGATAGGGAAAGGCACTATATACTAGATAGATAGATAGATAGATAGATAGATAGATAGATAGATAGATAGATACATAGATAGATAGATAGATAGATAGATAGATAGATAGATAGATAGATAGATAGATAGATAGATAGATAGAAAGATAGATAGATACATAGATAGATAGATAGATAGATAGATAGATAGGGAAAGGCACTATATACTAGATAGATAGATAGTTTATTAATTAGTAGTAGTAGTCATATCAATTTTTCAAGCCAAAAAATGCAACACCATTTACATGCTTTTTTTGAGAAAAAATATAATGCTGAGGAGGTTAAACAATAATGATTGAACTTAATATGTATCATGATGTCACAATTCCAGTCGACAAGTGGTAGCAATGCGGAAGCCATTGCTATTGCTAACAATAAAGCGGTGGGCGCACACAAATGATACACAAAATGGCAACTTCTGTGACTTCTGCACAGCAGTATATCACAATTGAGTTGTTTTCAGGGTTTGGGTACTGGTCATTTCAGTTGTATCAATACTTTGTACTAAAACATTCAAGATGCTTGTTTTATTTCTGTATTTTTCCTTATTTATTTATTTATTTTACTACTGAGAGCTTCCTGCGGTTTCTGTCACCTCCATCACGTGGTGTTATTTACATGAAGATTCCACCCACACTAGTCATGAACCAAGAAGAATCTGCGACTATTAATCCTCCCTAAAACAAATATATGGGCAACCGTTGGTGACAGAAGTGATTATTTCCAAACATTGCTTTCTCATCATGCAGAAGGCATTTGTTGTGAAATCACAGACTTTTCTGCGTGGACGTAGACATATCTGGCAAGTATTATGTTTGGACTAGTGCTCCATAGGCAGCAAATGTAAGTAACGTGAGACTTGTTATTTTGTAAAATGACTAAATATGACTTTGTTCAACCAAAGCAAGCATCAGGGCCAAATTACAGCAGGTTAAGATTGTGGAAAAAAAATAACCTATATTTCAAAAATGTCAACCTTACGCCGTGCTAAATGTTCTACTGCAAATGACAAAGAAATGATGAGGGGAATCGCCTGATGGCCATTTGGGCATATCTGGCCAGTTTGCTCTCAGTTAGATCATTTGTCTCATGGACGTTGCCCAGGTGTCTCCATCTAAAATTTACATTTCGAGTTGCATTTTCAAGTGTCTTGCCCAGCATTGCATCATTCCTAAAACGTTTTTGACTGATTTTCACTACTCCTTCCTAATGTCACCTCCAAACATCACAGCTTTATTACCTGCATTTGAATGTGCCCTGATAAATTAGGAAAGCCTCTAGTTTACCTCATCAGCAGCCACCATGTCCTCATATGTATCCACTGCTAATTCTAGCTACGCAAATCTGTCTATCCTTCCATTTTCTGAACCCGCTTCATCCACTAGAGAAGGGCTGGAAAATAACACTTTATACGGTGCATCCGGAAAGTATTCACAGCGCATCACTTTGTCCACATTTTGTTATGTTACAGTCTTATTCCAAAATGGATTAAATTTATTTTTTTCCTCAGAATTCTACACACAACACCCCATAATGACAACATGAATAAAGTTTACTTGAGGTTTTTGCAAATTTATTAAAATAAAAAAAAACTGAGAAAGCACATGTACATAAGTATTCACAGCCTTTGCCATGAAGCTCAAAATTGAGCTCAGGTGCATCCTGTTTCCCCTGATCATCCTTGAGATGTTTCTGCAGCTTAATTGGAGTCCACCTGTGGTAAATTCAGTTGATTGGACATGATTTGGAAAGGCACACACCTGTCTATAGAAGGTCCCACAGTTGACAGTTCATGTCAGAGCACAAACCAAGCATGAAGTCAAAGGAATTGTCTGTAGACCTCCGAGACAGGATTGTCTTGAGGCACAAATCTGGGGAAGGTTACAGAAAAATTTCTGCTGCTTTGAAGGTCCCAATGAGCACAGTGGCCTCCATCAACCGTAAGTGGAAGAAGTTCAAAACCACCAGGACTCTTCCTAAAGCTGGCCGGCCATCTAAACTGAGCGATCTGGGGAGAAGGGCCTTAGTCAGGGAGGTGACCAAGAACCCGATGGTCACTCTGTTAGAGCTCCAGAGGTCCTCTGTGGAGAGAGGAGAACCTTCCAGAAGGACAACCATCTCTGCAGCAATCCACCAATCAGGCCTGTATGGTAGAGTGGCCAGATGGAAGCCACCCCTTAGTAAAAGGCACATGGCAGCCCGCCTGGAGTTTGCCAAAAGGCACCTGAAGGACTCTCAGACCATGAAAAACAAAATTCTCTGGTCTGATGAGACAAAGATTGAACTCTTTGGTGTGAATGCCAGGCGTCACGTTTGGAGGAAACCAGGCACCGCTCATCACCAGGCCAATACCTTCCCTACAGTGAAGCATGGTGGTGGCAGCATCATGCTGTGGGGATGTTTTTCAGCGGCAGGAACTGGGGTGACTAGTCAGGATAATGGGAAAGATGACTGCAGCAATGTACAGAGACATCCTGGATAAAACCTGCTCCAGAGCTCTTGACCTCAGACTGGGGCGACGGTTCATCTTTCAGCAGGACAACGACCCTAAGCACACAGCCACGATATCAAAGAAGTGGCTTCAGGACAACTCTACGAATGTCCTTGAGTGGCCCAGCCAGAGCCCAGACTTGAATCTGATTGAACATCTCTGGAGAGATCTTAAAATGGCTGTGCACGGATGCTTCCCATCCAACCTGATTAAGCTTGAGAGGTGCTGCAAAGAGGAATGGGCGAAACTGGCCAAGGATAGGTGTGTCAAGCTTGTGGCATCACATTCAAAAAGACTTGAGGCTGTAATTGCTGCCAAAGGTGTATCGACAAAGTATTGAGCAAAGGCTGTGAATACTTATGGACATGTGATTTCTCAGTTTTTTAATTTTTAATAAATTTGCAAAAATCTCAAGTAAACTTTACTCAGGTTGAGGAATTCTGAGGAAAAAAATGAATTTAATCCATTTTGCAATAAGGCTGCAACATAACAAAATGTGGAAAAAGTGATGCGCTGTGAATATTTTCTGGATGCACTGTATATCCAATGTATGCTGGAATATTTCAAAAAAACAACTGCACCAACTTTTTCTTGACAGTCAAGATACTTGGGTTCTTCTTTTACTCATCACAATCACGTGAGTTGGGTTCAGACTTAAAACCCACAGAACGTCTCAACCTGAAGATGGCAGCTTACAAACACTACCCATCCAATCTGGCGGAGCTTGAGAAGATCTGCTTGGAAGAATGGGATAAACTGTGCACATCCAGGTGTGCAGAGCTTGTGGAGACTTAGCCAAGATAACCTGACGGTGTAATTGCTTCCAAAAGTGCTCAACTAAGAGTCTAAATATTTACATGAATGAGAACAAATGGCCCGTTAGTTCAGCACAGGCACTCCTGCACACACTCAACCTCATTTAGAGGTCTTAATGAACCAAACACATTTCTCCGGAGTGAAGGGTGAACCTTGAATAGTTGAATAAACACATATAAGGAGTTTCCAAGTTGGAAATTGAACCCCAGTGACTGCGGAAGCGAAGAAGCAGTGCCAAACTCTGTGCTACCCATAAAAACTGCTATTGGTACTGTGCAGGAATCGATCCAAGAGAGGGTGCAAGTCCAATCACGCAACACTGGCATGTATAAAGTACAGTGACATGCTTACTTGTATGTGCTAATAACATATCACCGTCTACTGTCATGACTAGCGACGATAACCACCATACCCCAAAACTTAGATCTTTCATACGTGTCAAATTTTAGAACATATTTGCCATAACTTAGCAGCAACAAATCTTGTATACAAACATCTACGCATGGAAGTATGTCTGTGTGTCTGTCTGTCTGTCTGGCCCAGACGCGACAGGTGGAGTCAGGGTAAGAGCTCCACCTCTGAGGATATGCAAGCGAGGCCAGCATGTCGGCAAAACGGTATCCCTTTTACTTTTCCTCTCGCCGCTTATACACAAGTGAGGTGAGCACGACGTCAAAACAAAACCTCCGAAGAAAGACAAAGTCGCTTAGCCACTAATACACAAGCGAGGCGAGCACATCAGCAAAATGAAACCTCCTAGGAGAGAGACGCCCAGAGTAGCTCCTTTCAATTACCTCACATCTCTACATTTCTAGGACCCTGGGCTTTTTACAGCATGGGCTTACACAGCTAGTTATATAATGAATGTGGTAATGCCAATATATCAACAAACAAAATGCAACAGTGATTAGTTTTGAAACACCTTACAGTAGTTTATCACAAATCAAACAATGAAATTAGAATTAGAGATTTAAAATTACATTTGTTCTAACATCAGATTTAATTCTTTACAAGACAACATCTGGATAACCAAAGAAACTGATCGGGGATCTTGAGAGACAGCACCATAACTAATGCTTAAATGAAAGGTTCTTGTGGAAGAGAATCCCACTTCTGGCACCAGTGTAATTGAGACTGGACTGAGCCTTCATGCCACTGGGTCTCATACTACCGGCTCCACTGTGAACATAACTTGATGATACCAGAAAGATCAATTGTGGCCTACAAGGTCAGCACTTCGGTTAGCAGCAGCAGCAGGGCCATCACTGGTTCCTAACAATCCCACGCTGAACACTGTTACAATCTTCTGTTTAAAATCCACCATTAATGAAATTTTCCCTATTTCAAAAGCAGTTGCACCCTTTAGCTGAACCCTGAAAACTCATCCTTATTCACGTTCGGTCTGTTGGGAGGATGGCATCACATTTGGTCACTAATCTTACTGAAATTAGAATCACCCTGGACAAGACACACAAGTGACAAGGGACAATAAGCATCAGTGTTATTTTATTGGACGGTCGCGTCACTGGGCCATTAGAGGATCACAATGGTGGACACTGAAGGAACAATTTAAAACGTAACCTTGTAAATGACAGCAGATAAGCACATAGCAACAAGACATTACACAATGCATTTCACATTTTTCCTTACAAATCAGTAACAGATACTGCATAACATTTGCAGAGAGCACCCCCTAGTGTGCACATTTTGAAATTAGTAGGTCATTTTCTACGTTCAAGATCGCAGTGGTTTCTTTGATGCAGTATTCATAGAAAAATGGAATGTAAAAATAAGCCATTAAAATCATATTTGAAATGAGCAATCAGCAGAACCTTTTTTAAAAAATACATTTTGTTCAGGTCATTAAATTCAAATTAAAGATTTAATGCAAAGAGTGGGATTCTTATAATCCAGTACTACAGTTAAAGGAATACTCCACCCAAAAATGATTTTTTTTTTATATGTTACATACCCCATGTGGTTTTTAGTGATGGCCACATTCTTTTTGATACCCATATCTTAATGGAGAATGATAATAAAAAAGTTTCTGAAAGAACCCGGCATCTTGGGTGACCAATGCTGGACAACAACAAACAATATCAAAAATGTGGGCTCTTGACCAGCAAATAAGGAGAGATGGGTCTCAAAAGATGTGTGGCCTACAAGGTCAGCAACTCTGTTATCAGCCCCAGCTCAGCCATTATTGGACCCTAACAAGCTCACATACTGAACACTGTTACAATCTTCTTCTTAAAATCCAGCATTACTGAGAGTTTCCCTATTACACCCTTTAACTGAACCCTGAAAACTCATCCTCATTCAAGCTCTGCCGATTTGGAAGATGGTATCACACGTGGGTCACTAATTTTACTGAAATTACAATCACCCTGGACAAGACACCCAGGTTACAAGGGACAATAAGCACCAGCGTTATTTTACGGGATGCAAGACATTCTAATAATGGAGAGCCCCGTACAAGGCGTTTGTGGCAACTAAAGCATTTTTTAAGACAATCCCTTTATTTCAGGGGCTCAACAGCAATTGGACAAATTAAATAACTGGAAATAAAATGTTCATTTCTAATACTTGCTTGAAAACCCTTTGCTGGCAATGACAGCCTGAAGTCTTGAACTCATGGACATCACCAGATGCTGGGTTTCCTCCTTTTTAATGCTCTGCCAGGCCTTTACTGCAGCGCTTTACTTTAAGTTGCTGTTTGTTTGTGGGCCTTTCTGTCTGAAGTTTAGTCTTCAACAAGTGAAATGCATGCTCAGTTGGGTTAAGATCAGGTGACTGACTTGGCCATTCAAGAATTGTCCACTTCTTTTCTTTAATAAACTCCTGGGTTGCTTTGGCTTTATGTTTTGGGTCATTGTCCATCTGTACCATGAAACGCCGCCCAATCAATTTGACTCATTTAGCTGGATTTGAGCAGACAGTATGTCTCTGAACACCTCAGAATTCATTCGGCTGCTTCTGTCCTCTGTCACATCATCAATAAACACTAGTGTCCCAGTGCCACTGGCAGCCATGCACGCCCAAGCCATCACACTGCCTCCCTCCACTGTGTTTTACAGATGATGTGGTATGCTTTGGATAATGAGCTGTTTCACGCCTTCTCCATACTTTTTTCTTGCCATCATTCTGGTAGAAGTTGATCTTGGTCTCATCTGTCCAAAGAATGTTTTTCCAGAACTCTGCTGGCTTTTTTAGATGTTCTTTAGCAAAGTCCAATCTAGCCTTTCTATTCTTGAGGCTTATGAGTGGCTTGCACCTTGCAGTGCACCCTCTGTATTTACTTTCATGGTAGACTTGGCTATCGATACGCCGACCCCCTGGAGAGTGTTGTTCACTTGGCTGGCTGTTGTGAAGGGGTTTCTCTTCACCATGGAAATGATTCTGCGATCATCCACCGCTGTTGTCTTCTGTGGACGTCCAGGTCTTTTTTCGTTGCTGAGTTCACCAGTGCTTGCTTTCTTTCTCAGGATGTACCAAACTGTAGATTTTGGCACTCGTAATATTGTATCAATTTCTCGGATGGTTTTTTCTGTTTTCGCAGCTTAAGGATGGCTTCTTTCACCTGCATGGAGAGCTCCTTTGACTTCATGTTGTCTGTTCACAGCAAAATCTTCCACATGCAAGCACCACACCTCAGATCAACTCCAGGCCTTTTATCAGCTTAATTGATAAGACATAACGACGGACTTGAACACACCTGCCCATGAAATAGCCTTTGAGTCAATTGTCCAATTATTTTTGAGCCCCTGAAATGAAGGGATTGTGTTAAAAAATGATTTAGTTGCCTCACATTTGTATGCAATCGTTTTAGTCACACCACTGAATTAAAGCTGAAAGTCTGCACTTCAACTGCATCTGAGTTGTTTCATTTAAAATTCGTTGTGGTAATGTACAGAACCAAAATTAGATTAAAGTCTTTGTCCAAATATTTATGGATCTAACTGTACAGTATGTTGTTGTACCTTGCATAACTGAATAACCTTTATGGCACAATAACAATTCAATCCATTTATGGTCACTAAAGTATTTGGATTTAATAATCTTCATGTGGGAAAAGGCTGACTCGCATAAGCAGAGCCAAATAATGCAGTCAAGGAGGTAGCACATTTGCTCATGTTTGGGTATTTTTCCTCTGTAAGTTCCAAAACTGTCCAAGAGCCCCAGACTTCAGCTGAAGGTCATCCTGTAATGTCAAAATCTCATCCTCCACTGTAGAGGAGTTTTAGGTGAAACAGTGTTGCAATTTTTGATGCGGGTGAATCACCCTCAACGTCTTCCCTAAATGGATAGCACTTATATGTAGCGATTGGCTCAAGTAAAGCCGAGTCTTGAAACCGTCTGTCAAAGTCTGACAGGCAATTTTCAATCTGCTTTGTGTAGCGTATGCTGTCAAGTTGCGCACACGCCTTCCATTGCGTCTCCAGCTCTGACGCGAGGTTTTGGATGTTCCCCAAATCAAGGCGCTGCAGCTTGATTGCATTTGCAATGTTGCATTTTTCGTTTGATAGCATTAACTGAGCTAATCATACGGACCATGGTTACCCTCTTTTCCTTGCAACCATAAATTAAGCTCATTCAACATGTTGGCCAGATCGGAAATAAATGCCAAGCCTAGCGGCCATTGATCATTATTAAGTTGCATGTATTCTGCATGTTTAATGACAAAGAGAAACTTCTTTTTCTCCGGCCAGGGGTCTTGAAATCTCAGCAGGAATTTCTCCCTAGCCATCTGCCTCAATGAAGGCATCCTTTATCACCATCTCTTCATCTTGGAAGGACATCTTATGCTTAATGATCGAGTGACTCACCCAGAACGATGCTTCGGTGTGTCTGCCTTTGCTTTTGAATTCAGCCGAGTGAAAAATGATGGCTGTCTGATTAACTGCGATTTTAGTTCCCTCTCCTTTCTCTTTCTCAGATCGCTTTTTGAAAGGAAGTCAGTTTCGTAGTTTTTATGAACAGTTCGAAAGTGCCTTTCCACATTTTCTCTCTTTGGAATAGCAATGAGAAATTGACAGATCAGACAAACACACTTCGATTGTGACATTATGAGAGAAAAAAATCCTCTTGCAATTCCACATCCAGCCCATACTCTCCCCAAAAATGATTTTTTTTTAAATCCCTTCTTTAGTCGATATAAACTGGAAGGCTAACTAGATCACAGCCAGAGTTTTGCAGTAGCTTGCGCGTTTGATCGTGCGTGCGGGATGACCAGTGTGATAGAAGAAAGGAGATCTCAGACTGGCCGCCCTGTATGTCAATCAAGTGGCAAATGCCATTGGGAGGATATATGATAGACTAACGTTTAAAAAACATTTTTTTGAATGCAACGCGATCTACCTGCACTACATTTCCGATCTACCGGTCGATCACGATCGACATATTCGGCACCCCTGATGTACATTATACTGCACTTTTCTGCTTTGTGCTCATACTGAGAAAATTACTATTTTAAAAATAACTTCTTTCAGAAACAGTCACACATTTACACTGATATGAATAATATTTTAATTAACAGAAATCCAATTTGGATTTCTGACATTTTGAAAATTTAACTTTCATCGACATCTGTTGTACAGTACATGGTGGCCATTAGGAATATTCCAGTAATTAAAACTGGCAGGATACAACTGTATACTTCAATGAAGATCACCTGTCTGGTGTTTTCCATTGACTGTAGTATAAACGCATCTGTATGTGGTGGGCTACTCTACACAATAAAGACAAAAGAACACTCCAAGCAACTCTGGGAAAAGGTGATTGAAAAAGTAGAAGGGAGTGAAGACAAGGAAATATCCAAGTCACTTAATATCCCTGGAGTCTAGTTAAATCAATCATTCAGAAATGGAAATAGTATGGCACAGATGTAAATCTGTCTAGAGATGGCCAGCCACAAAAACTCAGTGATCATGCAAGAAAAAGACTAGTGAGGGAAGCCACCAAAAGACCTAAGAGTGTCAACACTGAAAAAAGTGTCAAGCTACAACGGATAAAACTGGAGATACTGTACCGATAACAACTGTTGCTTGGGTACTTTACTAGTTGTTGCTTTATTGCAAGTGGCAAAAGGAAAGCCACTGTTGAAAGAAAAGAAGAAGGAAAAAAAAAAAATAAAAAACACACACACAGCATCTTGGAAGAATGGAGAATTTTAAGTCAGCTGGAATATGTTTGAATACTGCATCGTATCCAAAACACATATCTCCACTATGAAGCATGATGGTGGCAACTTCATGCTGTGATGATGCCTACAGGGAAGTCCTGGAGAGAAGCTGCACCTTGGGAGAAGATTTGTTTTCAGCATGACAATGACTCAAAGCATAAAGTAAAGGGTTCACATCATAGTCTACATCTGAAGCCAATTCAAAATGTGCAACTGGACTTGAAAAAGGCTGTTCACACACAATCCGGATGTAACCTGAATGAACCTAAACAGTTTTGCAAAGAAGAATAAGTAGAAATGGCAATGAGCCGATGTGCAACGCTGAAAGAAAGAGACCTGTGCACTGAGACTCGAGCCTGTCATGGATGGCACAAATGCATCTACTAAAGACTGACTTAAAGGCATTAAATACTTTTGTGATCAGTTATTTTTTGTTTTATATTTGTAATTAATTTTTTTTTTTCTTCTTTATTTCGCCTTATACAATTTCTCGTATTAGGAATTTGTTAATTTTCACATACCCCTTGGGGTCAGAGCGCTGGGTCAGCCATTGTACAGCGTCCCTGGGGCAATTAAAGGTTAAGGGCCTTGCTGAAGGGCCCAGCAGAGTGGGATCTCTTTTGGCAGTGATGGGATTCAAACCGGCAACCTTCGGGATACCAGCGTAGATCCTTAGTCACAGAGCCACCACTCCGCTCAGACCACTCTGCAAAAATATTTTCACTTTATCATAAAAGAGTCTTTTTCTTTTGACCAAAATTTAATCCACTGTGATTCAATGTTGTATAACAATGTAAAGTGCCGATTTCCAAAAGGGGGAATACTTTTTATAGGCTGTAACTTGTTTTCTGTGGAGTGAGCATCTTTACCACACAGCTCCATAGACTGGAGTTCAATTCCCAAATAATGTACCGTCTGTGAAGCACTATAACATTGTTGGAGTGATCGCCTCAGTTTTCTTCTTCCACTCCAGTTTTTCAGCACATGTGATTTCTGAAACAGCGTAATGTGAGTCAATGTACTCCTGTGAAGTCTGGTAGTCCAATACTGTAGGTTCTACCCTTCTGATTTCGGATCCCTGCAACTTTGGATTTGGAAACTTAAGTTACTGGCTATATGTTATTCTTGTAACTATTTAACAGAATATTCACTTCATATGCTTGCTTTGTCAGCTACTGAAAGAACTATGGTTTAATAATTCACAATAAACAAAAATGCAACCAGAGTTATTTTAATTATATAACACATATTTAGATCTTCAAATAATGTGAAAATCTTCTTCCACACATATTCACATGACCAGGTGTTTGAAGGATAATTACAATAAAAAGTACACAAGTTCAATACACTAGAATGGCACAAAAAACAGATTGTGTGATACAGCAATAAACTGCATCTATATTATGTGCAATTAACTGCTGACATAAGCAGTATCAGTTGTAACTTCAAATGCTAATTTTTCAGAATTTCTGTTCATAAACAGAGCACAATAATTTATACTAAAAGTATGCAAAAACTGGGTATAATCAAGTCTCATTTCTGAATGGCAAAAACATTAATTGCAAAAAATACATAATAAAAAAAATCTTTTTCCTTTATCAGTGCATTACATGGTTCAGTGATTTATGAACATGCCCTCTGATGATTTGTACTGTTCAATGCTTTTGGCAAAATGCAACATTAACATATAAAGCTTTGAAGGAAAAAAGTTTCAAACCTTGAATTAGAAGTCCTCAGAAGGGAGCTGTAGGTCAGGTACTAAATTTCTTTTTATAAGGCAAGCCACATTTTAACTTTGATATTAGATTACTGAGTATTTTGATAATAAAACAAAAATGAATTACATATTTAAAAATTGATACATGCACATATCAAGATTTTCATTAGCTCAGTGTTAATTCTGTCTACTTTAAATGTTATTTTTGCAGAAAGTCAAATTAAAATAAACTAGACAACCATGAGAACAGATTATGCATAAATCATAAAAAGGATTCATACTTTTCCATCACACAGTATAATTCTTATGACATCATCAGACACTTATTTAAAAGTTTTTTTTCTGGAATGATCATTAAATCAAATTCACAAAAGAAACAAAAAAAATACAAAACAGTTTTTATATTTTTCATTTTTACACAAATGACATTTATGAAAATAGGTTTTGTGGATCACCTATAAACACATGAAAATGCAGTGACCAGTGAAGAGGATGATTTCATTCTTGTTTAAGCTGTTTTGTCATTAAATGATATGTGAATAAGTGATTGTGAAACCTAAAGGACTATCATAAAGCTTCTTTATTAGGTGAAAATTCTAGGAAATACACAAAGGCCTGATTAAAGATGCCACATTAACAAATCTCCTTCGATAAATAAACCGAGCTGTCTCACTCCTCCAATAAATTATTTTATATAGATTATATATCTTTTATTAGATTCATTTAAACAGATAATACTGCTCGTTTAATAACCCTTAAGATTCCAATCTAGATTAAATCACACACAGGTTTAATTAACTTTTATCTTTGTATGGCTCATGATTGTCTGTTGTACATTTTTAAAAATGAAGTCAGATCTGCTAATCTCTTATTTCAGTATTTAAACATATAACTTTGACAACAGTACTGTGCTCAAGTGAAATACTAGCTCTCAAAACCAACTTTAAAATTTCTAAAAGCAAATCCACTAAATGTTGCCAATGCACTATACCCTCCACAATATAATAACCATTCAGAAAATGAAACACCTACTTCATTTTTGAAAAGGCAGTAAATACCATTCAACTGTAAAGGAGCAAAACTTTTGCCAGGAATACATTTTAGGGGCCATACTCTACTGAAAGAGAAAGTAAAAATGTAATTTTCAAAACGTTGCAAGGATTGCAAACATAAAGCTTCTTGCAGCAAAGAAAAACTGGCAAATGTCAAAATTAATCATTTTAATTATATATTTTATTCCTGAAAACTGCTATAGAGTTGATGATTCTGCACTTTCTTCTGTATATTAATCCTGCTCCAACCCCATTACAAGTACTATTATAAATAGTGTTTCACATCATTTAGTCTTAAATGAAAACAGTCTGAAAGCACAGTAATTTGTTAAAACACAGGAAAGGAATTATTAAACTTACAGTTGGTGTACAGGATTGCAAAACCACTGCAGAAACTGAGCAAAGTTTGGGTGCTCGCCATTCACAATATGGTCATAGCATCTCAGTTTTTCATTTTTGAGTTGTATACTTTAATGTTTTACAATATAAAGTGAATTTGTTATTCTAAAGTAGTAAGAATATATTGCCACTCAGTGATTGAAAATTTATAATAAAGCTTAGGTTCAAACATAAAAATAGATAACAGAATACTGCTTATTGTGAACATTAAAACAAGTGAGTAAGAATAACAATCTTTAAAGAAATTCACCAGAAACTGTAAATCATGTGTGGCAAAAAAGTCAGTTCTCAGTTACTAAATTTTAGATGTGCGGTAAAACCAAGCATACCTAAAACCCGTGCAATAGACCATAACATTTTTTTTTTCTAGAAAGAGGAAATGATGTTCAACAGGGGCAGCAATCTTTATGTACATATTAAAAAAAACAAAAGAACAAAAACACAAGTGCTTCTGCTAGGCTTCTTTAACTCAAACACTGTTTTTAAAGAAGTTTGTTTATCAGTTCAATTAAAAGTGCTCGTCTATACAAGAAGCCATTTTAGCTATCGTATTATATTGAGATAGTAAATATCCGGATATAGCGAGTTAATAAGCAGGGCCAGAAGTCGAGTACCATCCTGTAAACAGTGGCCAGGATGTCTAATAAATTGGGTGGCGTGACTGATTGACTGTTGAAAATCAGCATACTGCTTATTTGAAGGCATTGATTCCAAAACATCCAGTGCCTGAGAAAAGGAAAAGTACAAATCATTAACATTTACTTAAAATATTACAGAAAGTGAAATCTGAATGAGCACATTATGCAGTCATAATTTCTATATTTAAGGAACAATGTTACCCAAATAAGGTACCACCTTATGAGAATGACATTTTTTCCCCATAATTTTAATACTTGGTTGCAGCACCTAGGGTTTGTTGAAAGTATCAAAATATTGATAAATATCAATTTTAACATTCTAAAATTATTTGGATGCTAATTTCTCATTGTATTTATTTTGCAGCCTCCATTATGAATGTACTTTCTTTCGGTTTGCAATTGATTGAGATGTAGCCCTATTTCCACCCATTAACAGGTGTTAACACGGCAACTTCAGTGGCTTTAGAATCTTTACTAGCACGCTTAACAGACAATGAGGGCAACTGGAGTGGCAATTGGGAAAATTTCGGCTTTGTGGCAAATGGGGACACAACATCACGCAATATATATGCAAGATTTGCTATTGCACAATACCAACTACAGTGGCTAACATGATCAATTTAGTGAAACAGTTAAAGGCAGTGACGGTCAATGCTCATATGGTTTCCCACTTAGGTTCCTGGGCCCATAACCCATAACTTACCTAAATGGTGGCCACCTACATCATCTAATAGGCTGACCAGCTCTGCTTAAAGGACCAACACGTAAGTCAATACAAAGAATTCTGATAGGTATCTTATTTCTAAATTACGGAAACATTAATAAATATAAACCTATAAACTGTTGCACTTGAAATAGGGATGTAACGTTAATTTTTTGTAATCAGTTAAACATTTAAGGCATTAAGGCAAGGATCTGCGATTATTTTAACTTGAGGGACAGTTTTATTCTATGTTGTTCATTCAGGGATAACATTTTGTAGTACTGTGGCTCTTTTGGTCCCTCAATTTTCAAACTATTGCTGTTTTTGTATATTTGTCACATTAAATGGGTTGTAATAATTACTTATAAAAATATTCGGTGGCCAACACACCTGCTGTGCTTTTGGTGTAAGCTGTAAATCAGTTCCTGGCTGAAGTCGTAGTCTCTCTTCTGAAGGGACTTGTACCAATAGGAATGTAGACATGCTTCGGGCCACCACTCGAAATCTGCAGATTAGAAATGATCAATGTTTAAGAGGTTAACCTGACGTAGTACATTCAATAGGCCAAAATGTTTTAGCATTAATCTGCCAACACTGGTTATTATTGAAAAGTTTGTGATCTGCCAAAAAATGCTTTAAAAATAAGCATTACTCAATTTACAGGGTTCTACAATTCCTAGCTGTTTTATGTTTTTAATAATCACGTATATTGTTTTCAGTGGAGTAGCCACCTCCCAGATAAACAATGCTGTTCTCTTTGACTCAGAAATGCGACTGAATTTAATTACATTATATGAGAAAATAACAAAAGGCTGTATTGATTTTCTTAAATGATTATAAGTCATTCAGTTCAACACAGCTATTTAATTAATATTTCACTGACATAACAAAAATAATGTCAAGTCAACATATATGGCGCTTTCAAATACCCAAACTGCTGTAGGTAAGCTGCTCTGCGAGCGAGGATATAAAAACACTTAGTATTTCGCAAAAACTTAAAAATAATTTCTATCTGTTTCAATATATTTTTGTTAAATGTATTATATTGAAATAAAAGCTGCCATTCATTTTAGCAGTTCTTACAAAACAATCTTAATCCAATACAGGGTCATGGGGTACCAGAGCCTACCTTGGCTATACTGGGTAGAAAACAACCATGGACATGGTATAAGTCAATTGTATGATCTAATTGCACACACACATTCACATTCATATACAGGTACATACTAGGGCCAATGCAGAATTACTAACTCTGCATCTTTGGGAATGTCAGAGAAAAACCCGCTGACAATGACCAGTAGCAAGATATCAATTTATGATGCTGTACCTGTGGGAGGCAGCAATACTCACTATCACTTGTAACCCTTTACCAGATCTTTTTACAATTTAAACATTTCTCTGATGCCAATGTTTAATCCCACCTTGCTTAAGGTGAAAAGATTAAACTCCTGAGTTTATGACCCACAGTCCTGAAATTAGTCTAGCTCCTGTTTCATGGGCTGTGTCTATAACTTTCATATCCTTCTTGCGGCACAGAGACGCCACATAGCACTGCAGAAGTTAAATTCTAGTTCATATTTTGTTTGCAATATGCAACTACGTAGAAGCTTGAAAATCCATCTTTTACTTGGAATTCTGTGACTTGTGTTAAAAAAATCTCCATTATGTTTAAATTAGCATAACTTTTAAGAAGTGTTTTCTTAACTTTTCACTCTTCGTTCACACTATCTCCAGACTTAAGTGAGTGGCACTGGAAAGCTTTGCAAACATCAAAACAAGTAACTGGTGCGTGCAGAAATTATGTTGAAAAATGCAACATCTTTAATTTCACTTCTATTACTCTTAACAGGTTAGAATCAAAATGTTAACCTGATACTAGTTACGACATGGAAATGATTGCAATTCAAACATAATGTAAAATATATTTAAGAAAATTTTACTTCTTTTTACAAAAATAGGAAAAGTAGCTCTATACCTGCTGGACAGTGGGGACTTTCGTCCAAGGCCTATGGCTCCAAGAATTCCAGATGCAAGTCTCTCCTCCCCCAAAAGGCTGAGCCGAGTTTGCAGTGCAAGAAGAGTCTGCAGCAGATGACGCAGTCCACAAACATCAGGTTGTTCGGCTTGTATCAATACCAGTTCTAGAGCTTTATGCCACCACAAGAACAGCTTGCTTTCATCTGAAGCATTACTAAAAGATGGAAATAACGTATATTAATATTATTCATATTAAACAACTTTGTGTGTCTCAATGTAGTGCATGGAAACATAAGCCATTTAAAAACTAGTTGTGTTATCTTATAAATGCACTCCATTATTTTCTTGTTTGAATATGTATTTATGTCTTCTGTTAAGAAATTCAGTGCCAGTCTAGCAGTCAACACAGAAACAGAAGTCCATATATAACGTGTTTACTTTTTTTTAATAGCATCATTTATTTATTAAGGGCGGCACGGGTTCGCATCCCGGGTCCTCCCTGTGTGGAGTTTGCATGTTCTCTCTGTGTCTGCGTGGGTTTCCTCAGGGTGCTTTGGTTTCCTCCCACAGTCCAAAGACATGCAGGTTAGGTGCACTGGCGATTGATTCTAAATGGTCCCTATTGTTTGCACTGTGTGTGTGTGTGTGTGTGCCCTGCGGAGGGCTGGCGTCCTGCCCAGGGTTTGTTTCCTGCTTTGCTCCCTGTGTTGGCTGGGATTGGTTAGGATATAGCGGGATGAATAATGGATAGATGGATCTATGTATTACAGATAAGTTTAAAAAAAATAAAGAATTGCACGGTGGTGCTGGAAAAAAAATGTGGAGATGACTGAAGTGTGTTCTGGCATGAAAAAATGGATGATAAAACAGACGATAAGGACAGCACTCTCAAGAATGTGAGCATACTATAATGTATAGTATATGAATAAGGTTGAATTTATGATTCCTGTTCTACAAATTCACTGCTGTTTAAATAGCACTATGATGGGTATTGCTTCTGTATTGTACAGCTTAAGCCCCATTTGATTTCTAGTAAATGAGTATATCCTTCTTGCAATTTTCCACTAAGGAAATGGTTTAGGAAGTATTTTCATACATCCCCTATGCTACTAAATTCAGCTAAGCATACCTGTCATCCTATAAATGAAAACCTGACAAAACATGCAATCCATGCAGTAAAAGTGTAGTTATTTAAAAATGTTGAAGCATATGTGTGAATAAAGGTATAATTTCTAGTTGCTAACATTTGGATCATAATCCTACTATATATACACACATTAAAGTTAAGACTAGTGTCCATCTGAGTTTTTCCAGACATTCCATTTAATTCCCATCTTTCAAAGACAGACAGGATGTGTTGATTTCTGATTTTGAATTTGTCTCATTTAGTTAAGTATGTCCTGCAACATATTGGTATCTTTTCTAGGACTGGTTCCTGCCTTGCACCAAATACTGCTGGAGTAAGTAAGCTCTTACATTATGTGACCAACTATTGCTTTAGGTAGGTTTGGAAAATGAATTAATGAATAAAACAAAGATACTTAAGGTGAGTTGTGTTTTGTAAGCAGTGACAGTGAAGTGACACACCTGTTTAAATTGGAAAACTGAGACGGATGTGTAACAGAGAGCTAAACAAGTCTTCATAAACAGTAGTAAATTAAGTCTTAGAAACAGACAGGAGTGATTTCATTTCACTTATATTATATTAGCAGTATTAACCACTAATGTGGAATGTTTCTGACTTTCATGAAGGCAAAAAAGACACTGTTAGCCTCTATAGTTTCAAAGTATGTTACATCAATTTAAAATTCCTGGTATGGGCAAAAATGAGTACTATATAGCCTTTAAAAAGAAACATATGTGCACTTGAGCATCCCCGATACGGACAGTTTGATTAATCAAATTCCTATGTTACTGGATATCAATGTGTGTTAACTGTAGCAAAGCCAATAACAAGTAAAAAGAAATACCACTAACACTAACAAAAATTCAACAGATCTTAGACCCTAGATCTATAGTTTTAAAGTACATAAAACACAATCAATGGGCTATAAATCTAAGTTGTGATTAGAAAAACAACAATTGCACTACACATTAAACATAAATTTAAAAATGGTCCTGTGAAACTACTTATTTCTGATGCTATTTAGAAGCTCAATATATTTACGAGGTTTCTGGTGATGTTTCTAACCTGGGAAACACTTCTTCCATCCAGGTTCTTAGTAGAATAAGACATCTCTTTTCACAGGTCAAAGTCTGCTCTAGATTAAGGAGTTGCAGGATATAGACATACAGAGTCAAGTAGCTTCCCAAAGTGAGGCACTGCTTCAAGAATTCCTCTGCTGTTAGTTCTGGCACTTGAAGAGATACAAGGATAGAACCCCAACCCGAGTACTGATCATGGCAAGTAGCTATAAAGAAAAAGATGGTTCCAGAAAGGTGAAACTGAGACATTCATCCATTATAGCTGCTTTTCTAAAACATCCTAACATGAAAACCACAAAATACCGGAAGGTCATAATTATTAAGGCAAACACCAGCCTTCAACACACTTAAAAAGTTACTGATTAACACAAAATGTACTAATAAATCAAATGTATTAGGGAAAAGAAAAAAAAAAAAAAACAGAAAAAGATAAAAGTGAATATAATACTGAACCAGAGAGGAATGGTGAGAATGTCATATTTTACAAGGAATTAAAAGGTATGTAGAACAGACTGTTATGGGTTAAAAATCAAATCAATTACTATATGCAGTAGCAGAAATGCTGTTGGGCTGAAATGTGTCCAAGCAATGGCTATACTTTTTAAAGTCTGATGCTTTTGATGCAAAATCAGAAATTGGAAATTTCACATTAAATGGTAATGTAAATAATAATTAATATAATTCCTACTAAACCCAATAAGGGTTTACCAAAAACATTTTTAAACAAAATATATTACAAAGAAAAGACACAGTCCACAATTAAGAGTAACTAAAAATTGCATAATAAAGTGTTAGCTGGCCAATATGGAAATGTACACAACTAGCATGAGTTGTAATAGTCAACAGTCTTGGTTGCCAGCCTTATAGTTCTGAATCTTACCATCTGTAAAATAGGCAAAAATGCATGCTTCAGTGATGTGAGCCATATGCTGAACAGAGGCAAGGCTACGGCAGGCCGCTGTAAGAAGAGGCATAACCAAGGGTGACCGGGCTTTCCTCTCCACCCACTTCCTTAGACTGTTCTGTAGAGCTTCAGACGTGGATATGCTGGCAGTATTTAGTAGCTTTAATATTTCTGAAAACAGACCACATATTGCCATGTGTCGTTGCTGAAGGTCTGTCTCTGGTAAAAGAGAAAACATTACATATATTTATTTTTATTTTTGTTGTACTTGTCTTTATCTGAAGGACTTCAGACATGTCAATGACGATTAGGAACTCATCCATTCTTATTAAGTTAATATTTAGGAATCTTTTAAAATAAATACCTGGTGGATTAAATAATATCATATTTTCTAGCAGGCTTTCCATTTCTTTATCCAGGGCCACAAGGCTGATGCTCCCACTCTGGTCCAAGGCACATAAGAATTCAACCACAAGGTGCAAAAATGCTTGACATTTCAGAGTCATATGCTATAAACAAAACAAATATTGTTTTACTCTCTACAACAAAAGGTGGACTTGTCTTCAAGATTAAGTACAAATAATGTTAAGCTCAATTTGCTGCAATGCACTTGAATAGTAAAAAGCAGAAATTAATTAAACATTTAAAAAAAGTCTGTGTTGAATGTAACACGTTAACATCTAAAGCTTGAATTAGTTATGATTTGTATTTAGTCTTAAAAATGCTTATTTTCAAAGAGACAAAAAATCCTCTAAAATACTCACAGATTTACCACATGCTTAACAGTAGATATTACATTTCCAACTGAAAAACTGTGTTAAAGTCTACTACATTCAGGTGACACTAGCTCATTCATTCTAATTCATTCAAATTATTATATATATATATATATATACACACACACATACATATATATATATTTATATTAAAAAAAACAGACAGTCCCATTATCCTGAACTGAATTAAGTGGGATTAAAATTGGATAGATAATTAACATTCTCATTATACATAATGCAAATGAACACTGTACACCACTGTATTTTTCATTTAAACGTGTAATATCAATAGTCTGCTAGTCTGTTTCAGAAATGAGATAACATTTGGGGTTTTTTTTAGCAGTCAGTACAAGGTAAGTTTTTATACTGAATGCACCTTCTTTGGAGAGCAAGGCAGAGGGTACTGGAATTAAAATCTATTTTTAGGGACTCTGAATGAGTTGCTTCTATCTGTAAGGATTGCTTTTTGTACCCATGTCCTTTATCAGAGTTGGAAATTATTTAAAAAATCTACAGTGAAATCTCTTAACATGTAAGGAGTAATAATGCACAACCTGCTCCAACTAGAATAATTTTGGCAGATAGAGATAAGGCCGAATATTAGTAGTCTGAAGAAATTAAACACAGGAAAAAGTGACAGTTGTGGGTCTCTTTAAAGGATGTTTTACTATCACAAAAGCAAAAAAAAAGCAAAAGTTCTCAAAGACAAGATACATTAGTAAGCTTTCCTGATCAGCAAGTCACCCTTTCTAACACTTGCATGAAACACAGCACAGTAAACATTGTTAAACAGTATTTTCCTGCGATGCTGTGCTCGATTATTTGTCTTATGCCCCCCCAAATCTCATATGTCTGATGTGAGTGCAAAATTGTTTGAACATAGGTGTTTCTGTTCAACTGTTTCTTTAGATAAATGTCATGGCTACAAAGTGATAATCCATGTTAAGCACACACAAGGGAAATTAAACTTAATTAAGAAAGCAAATTATCTGTAGTTTAAAAAACTATCAATAGATAAAAAGCCATCAACCACTTCTGCCGCTACTAAAACTGTAAAATTACTGGCTCACATTAACAAATGCTGTAACTTATCTTGCCTAGTAAAGCAAACAAAGGAACAAAACTATTTACAACAGCAGGTTGACTTGGCTTAAGGAAATGTTGGTTACTGAGAAGAGAAAGAATGCAAGTTTTTAAATGTAAATAAAGTACTAACCCGTGGCATTTTAAAAAAAAGATAACATACAAGACAAGGAAAAATGTCCAACTCAGGGTTTTTATTTTGAGCAAAGAAGCAATCTAATCATAGCTCAATAATTAATCGATTAAGACTTGATCTAATCCACTTCCCCAGTACTATGCAAAGTAATACTTATTTTAATTTCCTACAGTAATAAATGGTAGCGAAGTACATGATGTTTATCTTACCTTAAACATTTTTCAAAGCACTTTAGTGAAGTCTGTGTAAATTATGTCTTAGTACATGCATTGCTCAGAGCATCAAATGATCAAAGTGCAGCTGTTGATGAAGTTGCTTGAGCAGGTCTCGAAAAATGACCAGAATGTGTTCAGAATAATAACAGCAACATTAATGATATCTGTAAGCAATGCACATATTGAAGACATTCAATTTATTTAGGATAATTTGTTAGGTTCTTTACCACAGGTGAAGCAATTTTATTTGATCCTTTTCAGTTTTGTATTCCTTGTCTTGATTTTCAGGGTGTGCAATAAAGATTAACTTCTACTAAGCTAATTTATCTATACATTTTAGAGGATTTTCCCTTCTTTTATATATATATATATATATGTGTGTATCAGAATTACAAATGTTATGCAATTCTGAAAACAATCTTTATTTGAAATATTGTTTAAATCAGAGACTGAAAGCATTAGCATTTATTACTTTACTCTGGCACAGAGTGCAAACATGTGCAGATCAAACCCAATAGTCTCAAAAAAGAAAAGTTGATAGCTCTTGATAACAGCCTTATATTTCATTTTATTTGGCTCTGCCTTGATAACCATATAATGTATGACAGGACATCAACCAAAAAGAAACTGCTTGAAATGTTACCGAAGTACTGCTTTTGAATGGACTACTTAGCAGGAAACTATATGGGCTTTTTGAGCTACATGTAGCCAGTCATTGGAACATACAGTCTAATTAAGTAGGATGGGAATCTTATCTTTATCTTGATCATTTCTATAAGAAACCAAGCAAATGGCTTGTTTTAGCTGATGTCATATCAATGTCACAATTAATATAAAGGCATACTTTGCTACTGTCGTCGTACCAAACGTGTCATACAGCATTTAAATGCCGAGTAAAAATTGAGCTTTAAGAGTTAAACCTATCTTAACCCTTCATTACTTGGGTGGGGTGTTGCACACCCCAGTTGCCAAAGTTATGCGTATTTCTTTTGATGCCTTGAGTAGCTGCAAGTTGACTAACGTATTATGCATGCAAGAGCGCACGTCAGTCGGAGGTGGGCCCTTGAGCTGATAACGTTGTATTACATCGTTCTGGGTGTTTAGCACCCCACCAGAGTAATCCCACAGAGTATCGTTGGTATTTCCGAAATAGCAGAAGATGACCTCTTATTATATTCTTTTCACTGGTGAATGTTGCCGGAATAAATGCTCATGCGGTGTACCACGAAAACACAGGTCATGCATTGCGGAGCAGACTTTTCCTGAAAAAGCTTGCCTTGGACCTTGTTCAAGAACAACTTTCCCGAAGACAGGCCAGAAGTTCTCATCTCAGCAAAGAGATGCCACTGAAGCTCAAAAGAACAACCGGAGAAAGTTCTGCTGCAAACCCACCACCAGCAAAGAAACCAAAACAGGCAAGATGTGAGGAATGTCCAAGGAGTAAAGACAGAAAAACAAGATTTCAGTGCCATTCCTGCAGTAAATACACCTAATTCTGCTAGTTAAACTCCCCTGTTGGTTTAAAGATGAACATAATTGGTCACTATACACTAAAATATGTCCTAAAAGTCCATTTAAAAGATTGCTTATGGAAATTAAGTCATTTAAAAGTTCTTCTTACATCATAAACAAACGAAATGATGAATCATGTGATGCTGCAGGCAAATGAACTGCATGCTGCTTGTTACTGCATTTAAAGCAGGAGTAGAAGGCATTAAGTTAACTAAGAAGTGAAAATGCAGATGAGACTGGGTTCGCCTTTTCTTTGTAGTCCATAAATATCTTTACTCCCTGCCAAAGATAGCTGGAATTATTACACTGTACTTATGTTTAGGCAGTTTAAATTGCTTTTCTGAATTTGTGCATTACTTGTATGCTTCCATATCACTGTTTTGAAACTGCATTGCTGCGTAACTTCAGTAAATACTAGATGTCACCAAGATTCATATTAGGAAATATGTGGATAGTTCTTGTGGGCATGCATTCATCCATACACTTTGTGATTAATTCAGTTACAACATTTGCACACTCATCAAAATATGATGAAGAGTTTCTAAGCATGTCCAATTTGTATAATCAAGTCCTTCAGTTTTTCTCCAGTTTCTTCAGTCCAGAACTGAACTTTTTTTTTTGGTCACCTCCTCGTGTTTTAGTCTCTGCTTGTAAGCAGCAGCAGAACTCCTCCTCTAGTAAATGAATACGTAACCAAGCTCTGTTTTCACTATAGTTTGTGATGGAGTTGTGTTTATTATGTCAGTGTTGTGTATCATGAAATGTATCATATACCCCAATGTTAAAGTATATTTTAAAATTTGAAGATAACCTTTACTTTAAAAAAATTACATAATCAAAAAATTTAAAATACTGTTTTCCTAAAATTAGATGAACGACTGTCTTCGCCCTTTTGTCTTATTTACAGGATGAAAACTTTTTCATATGAACAAATCGCTTTGCACAGATAGGTGTTTAATGAATTGGATGTTTTAAAGATTATGCAACATAATGGAGAAAGATAAATATTAGAAAACTAGCAATCTATATTTTTTTCTCACAAGTACATACTTCTAAAGTATTAAATTATGTTCTTCTTTCACTGCAAGCCACTATGAAAAGAAATGCAATGGCAAACAATAATAATGGACTTTGATATAAAAAAATAAAAAAAAGGCTCCAGTGTTTTCAGAAATCAAGGCTGAAGGCACTCACTACTTTAGCACAGATTGCTTTAATCAGCGCCAAAGGAGAGTCCTTTCATGCCTTTTGCTGAGATTTTTCCCCATTTTATTGTGCCCTGACATAGGGATCAATACCAAAAACATTTTGAACAGGGTACCTGTCATTGGAAATGACAGAAGAATAAATATGTTATCAACAATGACAGGCTCAATATTAGAACTATGTGGAATATGGCCAAAATATAAGACATAATGCACAGTCTGTGCATTAGAGCATTGCTGGAAGTGACCAGAGAGAGTCTGGACAATCACACAAAGAATCCATGTAGAATTTTATTAATATTTTTTTTTATTATACCTTGGCACATTAAGAACCTATTTTACTAAAAATAAACAAATAAATGTACAGTCATGGCCAAACATATCGAGAATGACACAACTATTGGTTTTCACAAAGTTTGCTGCGTCATTGTTTTTAGATCTTTTTGTCAGATGTTTCTATGGTATACTAAAGTATAATTACAAGGATTTCATAAGTTTCAAAGGCTTTTATTGACAATTACATTAATTACGCTTTATAACATTCTAGAGTATATGCAAATTGACATCATAAAGACTGATGGAGCAAACTTTGTTAAAATTAATGTTTGTGCCATTCTCAAAACTATTGGCCATGACTGTATGTGTATGTTTCAATAATTGCATTTGCATACTGAATGGTGTTTTGTATTTGTATGGTATATTAATTATACAGTACTATAGTCAAAATTGTTTCTTAAATGTAAGTGCATTACATAAAAAAAATTAAATGTGTCTATTGTGCATCATAATATACTAGTGGTGATTCAGAATAAAATACTCAAGTGATTAGTTGAACTATAACAGAATGCTAAATGAAAAAAATAAAATGATATCCCTAATTAAAAAGACTATACATATATTACATACTTGATGAGGTATTTTCTCTCCAGCATCAAAACCAGCTGCCATCTTTAGTAATTTCACAGTCAGTTCAGAGGAAGAATCCTTTTTGATGATAATTGCTGGTGGGTAATGGCTATTAACATAGCCTAGGATATTCTGAAAGGAAGCAATGTCTACATAATTCCACGGAATAGATGTGGACTGGCCTAGCAGGCTTAGAAGGGGGGACTCCTGTGAGTAAAAAGAGAAGATTAAAATATCTGCACTGAAATTAAAATTTAAGTATAAAGAAAAGTTCTCTGTTGAAACTTACGGGCTTGGAAATTAGTTCATCCTCCTTGGCCAAGAAGGTCATTAAATACAGCAGGTAGACAACCATCAACTGGGAGTCTGGATAGGGATGGGGATTTAAGGCATCTCTCAAAACACTCACCCAGTTCACCTCACACAGAACTGTTCCCAAGAACAGAAAACAACTTTTTGGACTACCTCTTTCTACCTGCAAAAGAAATATTAGGCTGATTAATTATATTCTTTAAGAATTTATGAATATACCTGCCTTGCGCCCTGTGTTGGCTGGGATTGGCTCCAGCAGATCCCTGTGACCCTGTGTTAGGATATAGCGGGTTGGAAAATGACTGACTGACAAAAATACATTTACTACACTTTTTCTGCAAAATATTGATGAAAGTCTATAGCTTACTTAGTTTCATAGTAGTGTAACACATGTAACAATTTAATAACAAGAATTAATTTACTGTATTTTTCCCTTGTACAATATTAACACAAATCTATTGTTTCCTTAAAGTTTAGTTGTAACATAATATATATAACAATTTAACAAATATGAAACTTGGAATTTTAATAGACTTAAGTATTAACTTTTTTTTACATTTTTCATACCTTCAGCAAAACCCTTTCATATAGGACTATTTCTGTTTCTACCACTAGTACTTTTTTTCAGAAAGTGTACTTTAAGCCCTCAATGGACTTAAGTCATTAAGTAGCATTCTTTTTTAAGTCTGTAAAATGTCAGGAAACGGTAATATATAACAGTAATTTAATGTATTAAGAATTCAGCAACCAGGGGTTAACATAATGTTTTAGTAGTACTCTATTAAGAACCTGCATGACTCTGTCTCATCTTCACTGTCACCCTATCTTCATTGTTCAAAAATTACCCTGTGATATGCGGTTTACAACCACAGTTGAACTGCTGACTTTGGGGCAAATATCTCAGCGATCAGTTGGCAAATATGAACATGCATCAAAGCAGAAAAACTCGTTTCAGATACTGAAGACCTGGGGAAATACCCACTAACAAGCATCAAGGCTTTAAAATAGTGTGAGGCAACATTAATATTTGTGTAGAGGTCTGTACTGACAGCATCAACAATATTGACCAGATCATACAAAGAGGAATCGGGCAGATTCAAGTGCATCATCTCAGTTAAATTCTGCCTTAACAGACAGGTACACCTGAATTATGTAATTGGGAAATATTTTTTCTAAATTGCATATTTCTTGGTTCTCCTTATCCAAGTAGATGGATCAAAAATCAGAAAATTGCCACATGCATTCAATGATGCATACTTTGCATCAAATTCAGAAATCAAAGTTATTAAAAGATCCACTTTGTTCTTGATAGCATGTGCATCAGAAAAGGAGGAGGTAATGACTTGACACGACCCTGAAATTACCTCAATTTTCAATGAAAGAGCGAATGATCCCACAGCTACACTGAGCTCATATTTACACCGTCCAATTAGGAGTTGGACGGATTACTTTCACTATTCAAATTAACGTTTTTGTTATTTATAGCACACTAATTTTGGTATTATGTCACTCCACACACATTGAGTATAGTGGTATGATACAGATCCATTTTTGTATGGTACTATTTATATTTTTGAATTTTTCGCATGAATCAACATTAGAAAAATGGACAGAAATTTGCTTCTAAAAATAAACTTCAGCCTCACTGCTTTACTCCTTTGTATACAGTACACTAGTACAAACAGCAGTTTTTAAATACTTATCCAGCACTATAAAAATATCATTCTGCACCTGATACCTTACCAGTTAACTGTTAAACCAGACACACCCCAACTTACAACTACATTTTACTAAAACTGTTAAGCATTCATTGCGGCAATCGATTTGATTTTTTTTTTAAAGAGTGACAGATAAATGAATAAGAATTGGTAAAAGACCACATTTAATATATTTGAACAATGGCAAGCGTCCCCCCCAACCGTGTTTCTTATGTGTTTTAAGTGGGCAAGGAGGCAGTGGGAACCGTGCCCCATTCCACTTTAATTTTGATTACATCACTTCTTGTGTCCTGAGAACCATGCTTTAGTGAAGGGCTGTGTTTTCAAGTGTCACATTTGTTTAAAGGACGCAGTATCTTATATGCTTAACATCATTTGCAGATGTGTAACAAACAAAAATGTAAAAATGTTTATAATAATAATAAATAAAATATAAATAACAATGCATACCGCATAGACATGCATATGGCACCAAGAACTTTTAACCTATGTTTGAGTATATTAGACTGCATAATTATTTTTAATATGAATATTCAAATATAAATTTTTGTCTGATTTGCCAGCTCTACCTGAAAATGTAATGCATAGCACTTGTTTTCTAATCGCAACAAAAAGTCCCCAAATTTGTAGTTAGGGTTTAATGACTCCAAGCGCACCACTGTGTATAGTGAAACTTGCCTAGTTTTACAAACACATCTTCTTTCTCATCACAAAGTCACTGTAACACATTACTTTTCTTCACGGCACCTTTCTACAAACAGAAACCAAGAAGCATGACAATGCACCCGATTAAATATAGTACAATATGAAACCAAGTGATCAGTTAAATTAAAGCAACTCTCAAGGACATAAAAATCAGAACATTAGGGCATTAAAAAGAAAAGCCAGGTCAGGCCAACAAACTAGCCAATTCAATTTACCAATTTCCTCTAAAATGACATCAAGTTGAGTATTCAGTTTATTCTGTGAAGGCAAAACCATATTTGTTCAAAATCTACTTTTAACAAGTTTCTATCTGTGTCCCTGCACTCTAGTTAAACATTTTTTAAAATAACATACTGCTTTACTTTCCTTCATAATTTTAAAGAATTCAGTCATGTTACATCTCATCAGCTCTATATTTAACATTAGAGTTAGTGGTCTTCTGCATCTTATATAACTGATTTTTCTTTGCAATTTCTTAATTTGCTCCTTATTAACCCACTGAATAATTCTCTTTAAATTCTTATTGCTTCCACATTTCAGAGTAAGTCCACAATGGCAGTCATTTGCCATAACTTTGGAACAGCTTTATTGTATATGCCAGGATCAACGCTAGCCCCATCTGTACACACAGATGCTACCAAAGGGTTTCACTAATTTACATATCAAAATTAGTTCTTTTGACTTACCTCAGTTGTTTAGAGTAATGATATCTTGTGCTCCAAATTGTAGACTAAAAAACAAGTATGCATTTTGCATCTATGACAGAAAAACACTTACCATATATCAACCCGTCTATACAGATATATACACTTGGTACGTTACCAAATTATATAAATCTGGCAACTGTTTTAACGAAGTAAGCAGGAGAACTTAATTTTTTTTCTTACTTTGAAGAATTGTTCCATCAGAGCTTGATCTGGGTGCAAGTCTTTCCATTGCAGTTTGCTGTATATTTTATGGTAGGTGTAAAGAATGTACTCTGGCATTTTCGATGCAGTACATGTCTCACAGTAATGCATCAGATGAAGCCACATTGTCCCTTGCTGTCCAGGAAGCAACTTGTCTGCACCAAGCAAAAATGTATTTAGAATGTTAAAATATACTACAATACATTGCTAAAGTACTTAATATCTTCACTGCAATTTAACCAGAATCAAACTCATTTTCAGTTTCAGATAAAACATAGTTATTACATTTACACTGCTTACAAATATTCATATACTGGTGTGCTAGGTGTATCTGTGTTAGGGTTCTCAAAAACATCAAAATTTTGAAAGGTAGCGATTTTAACATTTTGAAATTACTTCAAAAATCATTACGGTATACATTACAAATGTACTTCAAGTTCGCTCTGGCTTTTGACATCATAGGCTACCAATGGGCATGACTTGAATTGTAGCTCTGTTTACACCCATTTAATAAGATGGCAAACTTCAGCATCATTGGAGTTTTCATCTGCATAGTTAATTGACAAAGAATGCAGCCAGAATGGCACCTGGAAATACTTTGGCTTTGTGACAAGTTGGGACAGAAAACCACAAGATACAGGCAAGCTTGTATGCAAGATTTGCTACCGTGCAATACCAACTAAAGTGGCAAGCATAGCCTATTTAGTCTAACACCTGAAGGTCCAGCGTGAAACTCAATACAAAGAAGAGTTATCTTATTCCTAAATTAATGAAACATTAGTAAGTATAAACCTGTAAGCAGTTGCATTTGAAGTAGGATTGTAATGTTTATTTCTGTAGGTTAAAATGTTATTCTGAAACCATTTAAACACTTAATGCATGCAGGCCAGTTTCATTCTGTGCTCTTCATACAGGTACAACAATCTTTAGCACTATAGCTTCATCGTTCCCTCGATTTTTAAACCGTCACCACATATTGTGATGCTATAGCGTATTACTTTATTTTATTACATGCGATTTTAAAATTATATTTCATCACAATTACTAGAAAATATGAGGCGATATACAGTGCATCCGGAAAGTATTCACATCGCATTGCTTTTTCCACATTTAGTTATGTTACAGCCTTATTCCAAAATGGATTAAATTCATTTTTTCCCTCATCACACAACACCCCATAATGACAACGTGAATAAAGTTTACTTGAGGTTTTTGCAAATTTATTAAAAATAAAAAAACTGAGAAATCACATGTACATAAGTATTCACTAGCCTTTGCCATGGAGCTCAAAATTGAGCTCAGGTGCCTCCTGTTTCCCCTAAACATCCTTGAGATGTTTCTGCAGCTTCATTGGAGTCCACCTGTGGTAAACTCAGTTGATTGGACATGATTTGGAAAGGCACACACCTGTCTATATAAGGTCCCACAGTTGACAATTCATGTCGGAGCACATACCAAGCATGAAGTCAAAGTAACTGTCTGTAGACCTCCGAGACACAAATTTGGGGAAGGTTACAGAAACATTTCTGCTGCTTTGAAGATCCCAATGAGCACAGTGGCCTCCATCACCCATAAGTGGAAAAAATTCAAAACCACCAAGACTCTTCCTAGAGCTGGCCGGCTATCTAAACTGAGCTATCGGGAGAGAAGGGCCTTAGTCAGGGAGGTGACCAAGAACACGATGGTCACTCGGTCAGAGCTCCAGAGGTCCTCTGTGAGGAGAGGAGAACCTTCCAGAACGACAACCATCTCTGCAGCAATCCACCAATCAGGCCTGTATGGTAGATTGGCCACTCCTTAGTAAAAGGCACATGGCAGCCCACCTGGAGTTTGCCATAAGGCACCTGAAGGACTCTCAGACCATGAGAAACAAAATTCTCTGGTCTGATGAGACAAAGATTGAACTCTTTGGAGAGAAAACCAGGCACCGCTCATCACCAGGCCAATACCATCCCTACAGTGAAGCATGGTGGTGGCAGCATCATGCTGTGGGGATATTTTTCATCAGCTGGAACTGGAAGACTAGTCAGGATAAAGGGAAAGATGACTGCAGCAATGTACAGAGACATCCTGGAGGAAAACCTGCTCCAGAGTGCTCTTGACCTCAGACTGGGGCGACGGTTCATCTTTCAGCAGGACAACGACCCTAAGCACACAGCCAAGATATCAAAGGAGTGGCTTCGGGACAACTCTGTGAATGTCCTTAAGTGGCCCAGCCAGAGCCCAGACTTGAATCCGATTGAACATCTCTGGAAAGATCTTAAAATGGCTGTGCACCGACGCTTCCCATCCAACCTGATGGAGCTTGAGAGGTGTTGCAAAGAGGAATGGGTGAAACTGGCCAAGGATTGGTGTGCCAAGCTTGTGGCATCATATTCAGAAAGACTTGAGGCTGTAATTGCTGCCAAAGGTGCATCGACAAAGTATTGAGCAAAGGCTGTGAATACTTATGTACATGTGATTTCTCAGTTTTTTTATTTTTAATAAATTTGCAAAGGCAACAAGTAAACTTTTTTTCTCGTTGTCATTATGGGGTGTTGTGTGTAGAATTCGGAGGAAAAAAATTAATTTATTCCATTTTGGAATAAGGCTGTAACAGAACAAAATGTGGAAAAAGTGATGCGCGGTGAATGGTTTCTGGATGCACTGTATATCTTTTCAGTACTTTATTACATTAACAATGGCACCACCCCCTATCTGCTCATAAACTTCCAGCATTTATTTGGTATTTGGGGCTTATTTGCAGCCCACCAAAAGGCACGCCTCACGGAAGACCACGCTGACATGCTAGTCTTTCTTGCAAACACTTAGAAGTTACAAAGACATTGCAGTTTATTGAAACAAAAATGCAAGGTGCACTGTTTGCATTTAACAAAAAGTCTTTAAGTGTGTTATTGGTCTGTTTGTGTGTTACTATTCTGAACAATTATTTACAAAAGACCACATTATTGTTCTTTTTAATTAAGTATTTATGTTTGTTTTAATACTTTTATATACAGTTTACAAATAATTACACTACTTAATCAATTAAGATTAATGACATTTATAACATCTCATTATACTACCCTAGTAACAGTATTTGTTTTCACCAAGTAAGAAACTGTTGACCAGATTTAAATTTCTTTACTTTTTATTGTTTATGGAACTTTACTCTTACCTCTTACAAAAGACTGCATTACTAGAAATATTTGAATTTTAAAGGCTACAATTTCTATTACAGTACTTGTTTTCATCAACTTAAGATTTTATTGTATAGAGAATTACAATTTATTTTTAGAGTTTTATTGAGTTACATGATATAATTCAGTATCGAAAATGGAAATGAATTTCAATACTTTTCACAGTATTGTAAGTGTTACATTTTGATATTGTGACAACCAGAGTCTGTGTATATACTGTATATTCTCACTGAGTGACTTCTTCCTGTTAGCCAAAAGAATGCAGTGGATTTACTATCAACAGTAGGCAAAAGCCAGAGAATGTCAGTCAAAGTGAGGTAGCTGCACTATAAATATGCTAAAAACGAAGAAATTATAAAAGTATTATATTTCCTACATTCAGTTTGTGATTAGAGGTCACTATACCAGACGGAAATTCTTTTAAAACATTTGTCTTATAAAAATTATATCTAAAACAGGATTATTCCTAAATATCTGAAGCACAGCTGACTGACGAAGATGCTGGAAACTTTTGTTTTTTGGCTTTTTCAAAGTTTTACAGGGTTATTTGTTTTGCCTGAAATTAACCCTGGTTGGAGTTTAAATAGCCACCCCATCAAAGCAAAATGAGGTAGGAATTTAGAGGCTGGAAAAAAAAGTACTCAGATAGCTAGAAAGTAAAGGTGAGAAATTAAAGGAGAGAGAAAAGGTACTGGGAGATGAAAAATGTACAATGTGAGAGGTAAGTGGCGACATACTCCTATACTTAACAATCTATTATAGATCTATAAAAAAGATAGACCTGAACGGGGATTTTTAGACATTTCGTCTTTGTACTTTATGTTAATTTCTCTTATTTAGGAATAATATATCTTTAGTTCTTAAACACACTTGCATTTCTAAGTCAATGTCAGGCTAAGGGGTGGATAGGATGATGCAATGCCTGTTTAAAAGGATTTAGCAGGCAAATGCACAAAAATGTATTTCTGTAAATAGAAAATAGCTAAAATTCTAAGCTAAAGAAAGCTACAAACAAAATTTCAGCTATTGAGCAAGGTTTCATAGCTGAAATGTTCTGCTTCTACCAATACAGTGCATTAGATTTTATGTATATATATTTGTGGATATTTATAGATAAAAGCTTATAAATCCAAAAAGTATTAAAAAAGGGCTTTGCATAAACTGTTTAGTAACCATTCATTCCTCTTAACAAGTGAATTAAACTCTGTCCCAACACAGTATTATCTGAAGTTAATAGACCCATTATAGATATAAAAAGGGACCAGAGGCTGTTCTTTCCAGAGGAAGTTAAAAAAATTCAGTTTCACAGGAAGCAATGATAAGCTTTTTACATTGTTTTTTTTCCCCCAAAGAGGCAAATAAGTAGTGTATCTGTAAAGATGAAGGCTTGCATGTTGTGGGAAGTTAATTACTTTCAGCTCTTTCAAACAGTAAAATACAGATATATAAATGCTTTAAGTTTTCAAAATTCTCATCAACATGCCATTTATATCTAAACTGTGATTCAAGTATACCAACAGACAGAAATAGAATTACCACTATAATTGTACAGTATATAAACTACAAGGCTGCTAGCTCTGTTACTCAGAATGACAGGGCCTGACCAGACCTGAACAATTCTCTGAATAGGCTAGTGCTCCAATTGTAGAACTATATAAAAAACAATTCTTCTTACTGGTACTTTAACATAACTCTGCATAAAAATAGTAGCTAAACAACTGAATGTAACATTCAACATAATATCTAAGTGTACTAGCAACTGTATCAAAAGCTGTATAGTTGAAACCAGACTTGAATATGCAACTGACATTGGTATTGGCATTATAATAAGTGTCCTCTGTCTGGGTCTTACTAACTTCAAATACGTAAATAAATTACTTAAACAGAGTACAGGATGCTTTGCTTACCTTTAAACTTTTCATGCAACATATCAATTAATTCAGTAAACATTGTAACCATACTAGCTGCAACAGCAGAGTCAGTCTCCATCCATGGATAACAGCGGGGATTGCTGATAAAGCAAATTAAGTCAAATTAACTTCTGTTTAAATATAAGCTAACCATTTAATGATAAATAAAACATCTGTATATACATACTTTGCATCTCCAGTATCAAGAACTAGGATCCATGGTTGAAAAAGTCCAACAATCTTGTTATGCAAAGCTCTAATCGCTAAAGTGGGGAAAAAAATAAAGTTTTAAACAGCGAAACTTTGAATGTGCAGATCGCACACATTGTATACAGTATGGTATTAGTTTATTTCATTGACACATTGTGTTTTAGCTATATTATGTACAGTATTAACTGAAAAAAGAAAAAAAAAAAAAAGATTAGGAAAAGGATGCCTTTAACAGTACCCAAGTCATATATTTATTTTCTGCTGTGAAAAAACTACATGCAAGTTGGTAAGGTATCTTTTTGTTGTATATACTTGGACATCCAAGTAACATGTTCTGTTGATCAATATCTGGTAGATTTCCAATTGAACATAACATATATGATATACCTAAAATGCAAGGGTGCCAATAATATTGATTTTAAACTTAAATCACTGTTAAAAAAAAAAGTAACATAACTATATGTGCATTTTTGAATGGAATTATGGCGTCACTGTCACCTCTTGGACATCACTGAGTTCCATATTCTGCACCCAGTCACTGTCTGTGTGTAGCTTCTACAGTGGTGTGAAAAACTATTTGCCCCCTTCCTGATTTCTTATTCTTTTGCATGTTTGTCACATAAAATGTTTCTGATCATCAAACACATTTAACCATTAGTCAAATATAACACAAGTAAACACAAAATGCAGTTTTTAAATGATGGTTTTTATTATTTAAGGAGAAAAAAAAATCCAAACCTACATGGCCCTGTGTGAAAAAGTAATTGCCCCTTGTTAAAAAATAACCTAACTGTGGTGTATCACACCTGAGTTCAATTTCCGTAGCCACCCCCAGGCCGGATTACTGCCACACCTGTTTCAATCAAGAAATCACTTAAATAGGAGCTGCCTGACACAGAGAAGTAGACCAAAAGCACCTCAAAAGCTAGGCATCATGCCAAGATCCAAAGAAATTCAGGAACAAATGAGAACAGAAGTAATTGAGATCTATCAGTCTGGTAAAGGTTATAAAGCCATTTCTAAAGCTTTGGGACTCCAGCGAACCACAGTGAGAGCCATTATCCACAAATGGCAAAAACATGGAACAGTGGTGAACCTTCCCAGGAGTGGCCGGCCAACCAAAATTACCCAAAGAGCGCAGAGACACACACAAGAGACCCCAGGACAACGTCTAAAGAACTGCAGGCCTCACTTGCCTTAATTAAGGTCAGTGTTCACGACTCCACCATAATAAAGAGACTGGGCAAAAATGGCCTGCATGGCAGATTTCCAAGACGCAAACCACTGTTAAGCAAAAGAACATTAGGGCTCATCTCAATTTTGCTAAGAAACATCTCAATGATTGCCAAGACTTTTGGGAAAATACCTTGTGGACTGATGAGACAAAAGTTGAACTTTTTGGAAGGCAAATGACCCGTTACATCTGGCGTAAAAGGAACACAGCATTTCAGAAAAAGAACATCATACCAACAGTAAAATATGGTGGTGGTAGTGTGATGGTCTGGGGTTGTTTTGCTGCTTTAGGACCTGGAAAGCTTGCTGTGATAGATGGAACCATGAATTCTACTGTCTACCAAAAAATCCTGAAGGAGAATGTCCGGCCATCTGTTCGTCAACTCAAGCTGAAGCGATCTTGGGTGCTGCAACAGGACAATGACCCAAAACACACCAGCAAATCCACCTCTGAATGGCTGAAGAAAAACAAAATGAAGACTTTGGAGTGGCCTAGTAAAAGTCCTGACCTGAATCCAATTGAGATGCTATGGCATGACCTTAAAAAGGCAGTTCATGCTAGAAAACCCTCAAATAAAGCTGAATTACAACAATTCTGCAAAGATGAGTAGGCCAAAATTCCTCCAGACTCATTGCAAGTTATCGCAAACGCTTGATTGCAGTTATTGCTGCTAAGGGTGGCCCAACCAGTTATTAGGTTCAGGGGGCAATTACTTTTTCACACAGGGCCATGTAGGTTTGGATTTTTTCTCCCTAAATAATAAAAATCATCATTTAAAAAATGCATTTTTTGTTTACTTGTGTTATAATTGACTAATGGTTAAATGTGTTTGATGATCAGAAACATTTTGTGTGACAAACATGCAAAAGAATAAGAAATCAGGAAGGGGGCAAATAGTTTTTCACACCACTGTATGTTCTCTCCATAACTGTATTTGCTGTCTTCTGTCTTCCTCTGCATCCTAAAGATGAAAGTGTGGGGTTGATTGGGTAATTGAAATTGACACTGTCTATCTGTCTGTGGAAATCTAAGTGTCTGAACGGGCTCTGCATTGGGTCAATGCCTAATTCAGAATTGGTTCCTGCCTTGCACCTAGCATTTCAAGTATAAGCCCTGCTTCCCCATTTGGGTTTGAAATTGTTACATTAGGCATGATCCATAATAAAAGTGAGGCCAAAAATAATGTTCTTCTAGAGTGTCTCACAAAGATTTATGAAAATGTTGACTGTTCAACTTCCCAAGATGAATCTACATTTAATTAGCTGCTCAATACTGCTTTGCTGATATACAGAACATATAATGCATGCTGACATCATTCTCCCTGTTGCATTATACTGAGAGCTGGGTGCTGCGTAGTGTTTGCACATTAAACTTAACTATGATGTTTGTTTCTAAACTTTGATTTTTGTTGCACTGAGGTGCAGAGCAGGACTTTCTATAGCCTTTTTCCCAGTTTTTTGGGGTTTTTTTTAGCTGCCCAGGAGCAAGGATGAATTTTAGGGAAGACTATGTATAGCTCTGCAGCACAAACAGGTGAAGTGTCAGTGGCAGGTAAAGCTGTGGCTTAGAGTTGCTGAACTTGACTTAAAGAGTATGTTGTAGTGACAGATTAGCTGATCTTGCAAATGTATCCTTTAGCCAGATCAAGTGGACCACCAAAGAGATAAGGGAGAAGACTCCAAACCATCAGGGTCAGATATAAGCACAAAGTAAGAAGATCACACCATCTGGGGCATCAACCTCAGAAATGGAGGAATCCACCAGTTAAGTGACAATGGGTAATTTCAAAGCCAATGGAAGAAAAGGGGAAAACAGAGACAGTGGCTAAATAAATAATTAGGGGGATTGAGTTGCAAGTTTGCTCTAAAGACAGAAAGTCTCATATAGTGTGTTGCCTTCTGAAAGATATCATCTTGGCAAAAGGTGGTGGGGTGGCTTCAGGAGTACTTCTTTATATTGGAACCAGTAACATATGTAAGAGCTGTTTGCCTATTTTGCAGTTGAAATTTAAAGAGTTCGGTGACAATCTGAGGTCTGAAATGACAATGTGGTATCTTCTAAAGTTCTTCATGTTAAGGTAAGGCTGGGTAGATGAGGTTTAAAGCATGGCTCAAACCTTAGTAAAGAATGAAATAGGTTTACAGTATGTGACATTGATTTTCCTTTTGAAGCAGATGGGACTTGTTCAACCATTACTAGTTACAATTGAAGCAGTGGGCTACCAATGTACTGGGGAGGGGTCTGAGTCAACTGGATAAGCATCATTTATGCTATGGACTGAGGAACAGGGAGTTCAGGACAGGCCAGGTTTAGAACTTCACATAAGATGAAAGACAGTAGGTATAACAATAAATATACAAGATGACATGGAGAGATGCAGGTCACTGGTAAAGAACTGAAGTTAGTAGTACATTAAAAATCGCCAGCCTTAATGGTAAGAGAATTAGGATTTATTTGTAACTACACACAATTATAACAACAATAAAAGAAAAATGGATAAATAACAGCAATGGGGATACATATAACAGAAGCGTAATGTTTTTTTGGAAAGGTGGGCATCACTGCAAAGATTTGGAGATGGCATTTATGGGTTGCAAGTCTTCTTCAATTAGATGATGTGCCACATCTTAGTGAGGATGTTTCGAAGTTGAGCATTAGCAACAAAGGCCTTATATATGTTATAGATACCACTATGCAAACAATGGTAAATATACATCATTTACATTATGGTAAAAAATCTAATTTAGAGGGGGATATTCTAGTCATGGAGGACTTTAATTTCACAAATATTAAATGAGTTACAAATAAAGAGCACAAGCATAGTATGTTATCAGTGTATATCTTTTAACACAGTATTTTAAAGTACCAATAAAGTGAAAAGCCTGTCTAAATTTACTGTTTTGTAATAAGCAGGATAGACATCATGGGATAAATGTGACTAAGCTGTTAGGATCTAGTGTCTATAATGCATTTTGCAGTGTTTTTACAGAGTGCACCATCAACAATTAAAACTGTAAAGTTTAGTTTTAGGAGGGCAAACTTTGAGCAGATGTGGCAAAGCCTAAATAATATCAATTTGGATTGTAAGTGTGGAGGACACTTGAAGAGATGTGGGACAGGTTTACAAGTGTTTTACATACAATGAAGGATAGTAGTATCCAGTAGTTTAAAAGAAATATGTAATTGAAAAAAACACTGCAGTAGATAATTAAGGAGCTGAAAAAGAAGTTGCAAAGGAAAAAAAACAATTGTTTAAGGCATATAAGGCACTGTTAACTGTAGGGTTTATGAGAGTAACGCTTAAAAAGGAAAGCTAAAAGGCAGTTGTAGAGAAATATTATTTTAATTGTAAAAGAGTGGTCATGGAGGAAGTGAAGTATATGTTTGAAACTTTAATGATAAACTACAATATATGGAAACAGCAAATACTCTGAACTTCTAATTTTGTAAAGTTTATACTTGTGATAACCTCCCAACAGTAACAGGGACTGTTAGGGAGGTAAATTATAGATGGAAAAGTGCTCCTTAGATTAAATAGGCTGAAATCTTACAAATAAGTGGGACCAGACAACATTTATCATATACACACACACACACACACACACACATCAGCCACTGTGAGCGGCAGATGTCTATGTGAAAATGATTTGCTGAAGTCAGAGGAGAATTGCCAGACTGGTTTGAGCTGATAGAAAGACAACAGTAACTCAAATAACCACTTGTTGCAAAGAAGGTGTGCAGTAGAGCATCTCTGAACGCACAACACATCAAACCTTGAAGCAGATGGGCTACAGCAGCAGAGGACCACACAGGGTACCACTCCAATCAGCTAAGAACAGGCGAATGAGGCTACACTTCTCATGGGATCATCAAAATTGGACAACAGATGAAAAACACATTACACAATTTAAATGGATAGAAACAGATATTAAAGGAATAAATGGCTTATTATTCTTTCCATTGCTGCAACACTAGAGAAGGCTAAAGGTATGAAGCTGTGCTCACTGCTAGCCACCAAACCAGTATATTTTGCTAAAGTATTCAGAAAAGTGCACCTTGAATATTACATCTTATATAATTAAACTGCACACTGCAATGGTCCATATTGAAGCAGTTTCACTTTCATTTCAGAAAACAGTACAACAGGACACCTAAGAATAAAATGCACATTGCTTTAATAAAGTAGCAGAGAAACTACTTTTGAAAGACCAATGAAGGACTGTGTACACAATACATGAAAATTCTTAAGTAATAAACTTACTTTGCAAAATAAGGCTGCTTCCCACTGGCTCCTTGGATACATCAGTAAATGTAATTTCAATGAGTTGTTTTATCAAGTAGAACCAAAAAGTTTTAACTTCTTCCATGTATGGTCCCCATTTAGAAAAAAGACTAAAGCTGCGAAAATCAGCATTAGATAGGCGCAAATTTAAAAGAAAGTCTGAAAGCCATTCAATTGTCTCTTTTATCTGTGGAAATAAAGGCAAAATATCAAAAGTTATTGATTTAAGAATAAAAAAAAACAGCAAACCTAACAAAAAATGACAGCAAATAAAACAAAAAAGCAAACTTAAAAACAAAAGCAAAATGATACAGACAGCGGTATTTTGTCTTTCTATAGAAAAATAAACGTTTTTTAATCGGATTTATTTTTTCAAAATAATTTGCAAGGACAGATTGTTTATAAATAAGCATCATAAGACTTAGGTTTCAACTTTCAACCTCTAAACCTAGTAATTGTGGAGTCAAAGATTTTTTTCAGTCTTCACTAGTACTGTAATACATTGGATTAAAAATGCCATTATTAGGTGGTCTAAGTCCTGAATATCAATTATGTTTTCAGCGTATGAAAAACTGACAGCAGCTTTCATTCACTGTCTAAATTTAGATAATGTGTCCCTCTGAGTTCTGAAGCATAATAATCATTTGCATTCTTATGACAAAATGTTGCTATTCTTGTCAATAATTTACAGCTTCTCAACTTCTTCTGCATTATTAATCATTAATAAATGAGTGAGAGACTACTGTTTGTCTAAGATGCTTAAAAGGAATTTAAACATAATCCATGATAACTTCACTTTTAGTCTTCGTATTACTGTATTCCTTACAAACATTTCCAAGAGCCTTAGGAACTGCATCTATGACGACAAGGGAAAAAAGGGCAGACTCGTGTATCAGAAGATTGTAGGATTCAGCCACCGCCAATGAGAATACCTTTGTAGCATAGAATAAAGTGTCCAATGACAGGTGAAGCAACTAGAAAACTTAGATCAGTAAGATATTAGCTTTGACTTTTCAGAAGGACCGAACTCTCGGGTGGCAGTAAATCTGTGGAATTTATCAGAGTTTTTGTCTTCCTCTCCCATATTGTACAGTATTTTACTGTATTTTCCTTTGCCATAACTATATCATAATTAGTAAAGCTGACCCAGGATGATTACATAACGTTGAATGTAGTGCTCTGCTGATATGAATGTACTGATAGATAAGAGAGGAGATGTATGTATATGCTACACAGATTTTGTACTTTACTACTATGATCTTATCTGTACTATACTCAAAGCATCCACTAAGACTACAGTATAAAATGCACTGAATTAGTTTGAATTGAACGTTTAAATTTTGTACAAAGAAATTTCACCTTTAATTCAATAATAATTAAGCTGCATTGAAGCAGCAAAATGTACCAACACATCTCCAGTAATAATAACGCATTGATTTGGACACTTCCACACACTCACTCATAATGAGACAATCAACTCAAAACATGGCTTTTAACAACAACCAGATTTCTTTTAAAGGAAATCTATGCAAACTTCTCATAGATGGCATGTTAGCTGTGATATAAACTGTGGTCCAAGTGATGCGGGGCATCACCTCTACATGCTGTGCTTTCACAGGGCTCCTATATAGAATAAACATAATAACCTAATTTATCACAGTATAACACTTTGTATTTCATAACCTATTTATCACAGTGTAACACAGCATAGTATCTGGTATTATTTCTGATTTATTGAAAAGTTTATAATCCTTAATTATTTAAAAAGAAAAAAATTAATTTAGGTATTTTAAACACGCTAAAATCTTCCAAGCCCTAAAAGTTATATTAAAGAAAGGAATGGTGTATGCATGTTGGTCTAAAAATTATGATAATTAGAAACCTGTTGAGAAGAAAGAATATTCCTCGAATCCTTCTCAAGAGGTAAAAGACTCTTCGATGATTTATGTTTTGTCAAGGCACAGCATCCTATTGCACTTAGAGATGACTTCCACACATCAGGACTAATCAACTGTTCAGCAGAACCTGTTCAGAAAAAGAGAAATTCATATCGATTTGTAATGTGTTTGGCTTTCTTTATTTAACTGTTTACATTTTTATAACAGAACTGTAACCTACCACTCAAAGCTTTCATTCATTTCAGTGTTTTCATTGCATGAATCACCAACACAGGTTGACAAAACCAAAAAATGCTTAACATCACTATTAAAATAAATTAACTAAACAAAAACAGGCAGAATGTAGAACTGAGGACTATTAAATTGACAGTTTATTGTAGTCTAATGTACTGTATATGTCAATATTACTAAAAATGTTCTGCATTTAATTTAATCTATTTAGCAAGACTAAGTTTTAGTTATTTTTATTGTTATTAAATAAGCATATATTTCAAACAGATAAATGCACAACAAAATTACTTTGCATTAAAAGTCGTAGAAAATCGCTGTAGTGATCTGGAAATTGGAAGCGCAGAAGTTTAACCCAGTGTTTGCAGAAGATATTAAAAGGCATTAAAACATCTTCTTCAGGTTTCAGGCCACATACAATCAATGCTTGGTGTATAAGTTCCATCAGCCTAGATCGCTCTGTAAAAGGAGGCTGACTGGATGTCAACCAGTTCTCCAAATCAAACTGAAAAAAAAAGAATAATAATAACAATAATAAAGTAACAATATATATCTTCTCTATAACATGTACAGTTGTACATTTTTTCATTAAGTATAAATATGTAGAAGCACTACAGATTAAGGGACTCCATTTCCCAGCTGCCCTGGGGGTACTGCCCCGATTAGAAGTTTGCAACGGGCACATGAGCTGCTGAGGACATCAAGGGCCGGCGAGAAATTTAAAAGGAAGCTGGCTAAACAGTGAAATAAGTCCCATTGTTTGGTGTTTGTGGTCACCCGTCTGTCTCATCTGCAATACCACCGTTGAATACTGCTTCTATCCTGGATTGATGAACCAATAAGTATGTATGGACTATCCTGTGCCTGCCTGTCATGTGAGTAGTGTTGGAATGGTCATCATGCTTTGTTGGAGGGAGTGTTCCCCAAATCTCATCACCCCTTGCTGCATCAGGACTACTGGTAGGACTGTTTAATACATTACTTACAGAAAGTTGCTCCCTGGCTCATCATCTTTTCCTGTATTCCACTTCATCCGCTACCACTGCACTTATGGACTTGGTTGTTAGTGTTTATTGTTAGGTGTTTATCGTCTTATCGCCATAGAGGAGTAGGAAGGCTTATCTGTTTATTTGTTGTTTATGTTTTTGTTTCAATTTAATATACAGCTTTATTAGTTTATATACTATTATTTTGTGTCTTTATGTGTGAGTGGGATCCCCACCAAAAAAACAAAAACAAATCACTGTCCCTATGTTGGTGTGAATCTGAGCGTTACTCGACCACTACAAATGATGAACGCTTCCAATTTTGTCTCCAAAACAAGAATAAGGCACTGGGTATTTTAAATAATTAAATAAAGTAAAATACTCTGGGGAGGGTTAAACAAAAAGAATACACACACAAACAAGGCAAACTGTAACCGACCAGTGGGCCCAGCTATCACAGATGCCGAAACCTGGTTAAACAAACAAAATGGGTCATTCACTTACTCAAACCATTACTGCTATTAAAGCAAAATCTCTTCTTGCTTCTGGACTCTTGTTCTTTGACAAACACATGGTCCTGACCTATTCCATTCCCACTTAACATATTACTCACACTCTAGACTTACATGTCTGAGAAGCTTTGGGTTGAGTCTGAGGCCCATTTTGGTTTTAGCGACACCAAACAAGAAACAATCTCTTACATGTATTACTATGTAGCTAATAAAAAGCACTCACTCCATGGCAGTTACCCAGCTACTTTTGCTCTAAGGTTTAACAGACCTAGGGCCTTAATGTATAAACGGTGCGTACGCACAGAAATGTTGCGTAAGAACTTTTCCACGTTCAAATCGCGATGTATAAAACCTACACTTGGCGTAAAGCCACGCACTTTTCCACGGTACCTCATGCCTTGTCGTACGCAAGTTCTCCGCTCGGTTTTGCAAACTGGCGGCACCCAGCGTCAAAGCAATGGTACTGTTCTTGTGTGATTACTCATTATTTTCATGACGCGGCTTTATAAATACACAGAAACTAACCGCATATTGTTTATTAGTGTAATGCATCTGATTGTAATTAACTTGTAACAATATAATGGTCCAGGGAACAGCCATAGTATTCCAAATGCCATAACTGCTTTAGCGTTGTTACTTCTCACTTCTCCTTCTTCTTCTTCTTTCAGCTCCTCCCGTTAGGATTTGCCACAGCGGATCATCTTTTTCCATATTCTCTCACTGCACCACTCGGAGTATTTATATCACTGTATCTGAATGTGAATCACAGCAGCAGCTGATCGGAAAAAGAATTATCGGTATACGGCATTAAGCACACGCTGTCTCTGCCACTGCAAAACGTTTCAAAGCCTTTCCTGTACGGACCTCGCGGTTCAAAACAGTTTAATCCCAAGAACTTTAAATGCACTCAATCAATTGCTCCTTGTAGAACTGTTTGTACTTATAAGTACAATCACCCCACTGTAAACTTGCACTATAGTTATAATATCTCACAACCTGGGCCACTTTATAAAGCGCATATTTACATATGATGACGATATCATTTTTAAGGTGAAATGCAGCAAAATATGTTTGTTAAATTATACACATAAAACTTTAACTTCATTTAAATAATCTATATTCTTCACTGGGAGTGTCGTGAAGGATATTTAACATGTACTACGAAGATATTTCAATGTTCTTTAAACGTTTTGAAGAATCGGCGCTAAGCTTACAGATGGCTTAACGTCTATTACAGGCTGATTGTATGGCGATCGGTTACTTGGGGAAAGAAAAGCAAGGACTCTTGGGGCGCCACGCCAATATATATTGAATATAAAACAGAAAGAGAAAATAACAACACAGCTAAAAACGCAGCGACAAATTTCAACAAAAGATAAATGCTTGTCATGAGCACGAGGCTCATGAAACACATGTTTAATGTGCTTTAGCTCCTATCATCATGAAAATGATATCACGTATACATCTCAGTATTTTAGTTATTCAGAGTGCTGTAATATCACAAATGTAATGGACTCTGTGTCCAGTTGGAGGAAGAGAGCCAGTTTAAGAAGCAAGTAGTGATTCACACACATAGATCACATACGATTAGAAGATCAAATACAAAACAAAGCATTTAACGTGCTACTTTAATTACGATGTAATTTTGAGAAACTGGTTAATTAAACGATTTTAAGATGAAGTTTATAATGTTCTACTAAATGACAAAATAAACTACGTGATTAAAGTGGAAAATTCGAGATTAAAGTTGACATTTCGTGCTTTTTCCCCACCGTGTGCCTTTTTTCTCTGTACCCTAATAAGCTTTCATATGACACTCAGACAGTGGGCTTACAACTCTTCTTTTCACGGCAACTTTGATATGTGAATTATTTTTTATTTCCGGCACTGCGATTTTGTGAATGTGAGCTTTCAAGTTTCTCCAACACGCTATGCCACTCGATCAACTTCATTTTGTTGATTATACCACGGTTTATTTGAACAAATAGTATGTTTTTCCTTTGCCTCCACTTGGTATTCGCTGAAATTCTTATATTTTCCCCGTGCTTTTCCCATTGTCTTTTCACAGAAGGCTGCGCTTAAGGGCGATTTATATTGATTTGCATATTCAAATAGGCGTAATTCTGGGAGGATTTGGGGCGTTACAAAATGTGCGTGGAAGTTGGAGTACGCACAGATTCCTGCATCTGGATTTTTCTGTGCGTAAGCACATTTCGGCTTTTGTGCTTACGCCATGTTATAGTGCGTGTTCTACGCACTGCGTTATACATGAGGCCCCTAGTCTTTCCAGTAGGATCCATGTTCTACCTAAAATGTTACCAGTCCTCCATGTACATCCAGAGACCTTAAACTGCAACCAGGCATACACGAGATCTTCTGATCTCTCTTGCAAACACTTCGTGACCTTTTCTTTCTAGTCATATCATGCAGTCCAAATGTGTGCCGGAATGCCTACTGCCTAGGTCAAACAGGGAAATCACTTCAACTCCCAGAGCACCGGTCTTTCTGTCTGTCTGTCTGTCTGAGTTCCATGTAGAAATTCACAAATATCTGTATTCTTTGCCACAGTTTTAAGTGTTTTCTTTTGACATTTTCTTTTTAATTACCCCTTTTCTGCAGAGTTTACTTGCTTAATGGTATCCAAATTCTGGTGATTAACAATGAGCAGTACATACACAGGTAAAAACAACATTGAATGATAAAGTGGAGCAAGTAGTTCATTGCTATTTTCACCAGTGGCCCTGTGAATACGGCACTGTGTTCAGTGTTATCAATAGTTTGGATAGAATTAAGGTAGCCAACTCTGTACAGAAGGGCGAATTAAAAAAAAAAAAAAGACATAGTATTTACAGTTTTGCCAAAAATGTAAACATTATGGGATTTCTTAGAAAAAAAATATAAAATGGTCAGACCAATTAAAAGAAAGAATGGTTGTAAAACTGGTTGGAATAAAAAGCCACAGCCGTTGGGGTCCTGCATGACTGAACCTATAGACCAATGCACTTGACAAATAAAACAACTAAGAAAATACTTTTGTTTTTACATATCTCAATTTTAATTGTAAATGTTTTATATCAATAACACCTACACTGACCTAAAGGATTATTAGGAACACCATACTAATACGGTGTTTGACCCCCTTTCGCCTTCAGAACTGCCTTAATTCTACGTGGCATTGATTCAACAAGGTGCTGAAAGCATTCTTTAGAAATGTTGGCCCATATTGATAGGATAGCATCTTGCAGTTGATGGAGATTTGTGGGATGCACATCCAGGGCACGAAGCTCCCGTTCCACCACATCCCAAAGATGCTCTATTGGGTTGAGATCTGGTGACTGTGGGGGCCATTTTAGTACAGTGAACTCATTGTCATGTTCAAGAAACCAATTTGAAATGATTCGAGCTTTGTGACATGGTGCATTATCCTGCTGGAAGTAGCCATTAGAGGATGGGTACATGGTGGTCATGAAGGGATGGACATGGTCAGAAACAATGCTCAGGTAGGCCGTGGCATTTAAACGATGCCCAATTGGCACTAAGGGGCCTAAAGTGCGCCAAGAAAACATCCCCCACACCATTACACCACCACCACCACCAGCCTGCACAGTGGTAACAAGGCATGATGGATCCATGTTCTCATTCTGTTTACGCCAAATTCTGACTCTACCATTTGAATGTCTCAACAGAAATCGAGACTCATCAGAACAGGCAACATTTTTCCAGTCTTCAACTGTCCAATTTTGGTGAGCTCGTGCAAATTGTAGCCTCTTTTTCCTATTTGTAGTGGAGATGAGTGATACCCGGTGGGGTCTTCTGCTGTTGTAGCCCATCCGTCTCCAGGTTGTGGGTGTTGTGGCTTCACAAATGCTTTGCTGCATACCTCGGTTGTAACGAGTGGTTATTTCAGTCAAAGTTGCTCTTCTATCAGCTTGAATCAGTCGGCCCATTCTCCTCTGACCTCTAGCATCAACAAGGCATTTTCGCCCACAGGACTGCCGCAAACTGGATGTTTTTCCCTTTTCACACCATTCTTTGTAAACCCTAGAAATGGTTGTGTGTGAAAATCCCAGTAACTGAGCAGATTGTGAAATACTCAGACCGGCCCGTCTGGCACCAACAACCATGCCACGCTCAAAACTGCTTAAATCACCTTTCTTTCCCATTCTGACATTCAGTTTGGAGTTCAGGAGATTGTCTTGACCAGGACCACACCCCTAAATGCATTGAAGCAACTGCCATGTGATTGGTTGATTAGATAATTGCATTAATGAGAAATTGAACAGGTGTTCCTAATAATCCTTTAGGTGAGTGTATTTATTCATTTTCTGAAATGGCTTTTTCCATTGTAAGGCCATTGAGAGCCAGTGTCCATTGTAGCACATGTTAAAAGACAATGCTTTTAAAAAATACCATAATATTAAGGGGCCAAATACCATCCAAGACATAGTCTGTCACATGTACTGTATGTAGGGGGTTTCTTAATATAGTTAAGTTTAACACCTACATTTTTAAAGACGTGCAGTTCAAGCAACTGTCAACTCCATACTGGCATATGTAAGTGTGAGTGGGCACTGTAATGGAGTGGTGTCCTGTTTTTTGGATGTTTCTTGCCTTGTTAAGATTGTCTAGATGCTGTAGGAGCATGCAGACATTTTTTGCGGTTGAGGTTTATAGAGGGGCTGATATTCAAAAGTCCCAGGGTTGAACAGGTATGGTGCTTCAGCAGTTGTGGGGTCTCAGATCTCAAATGTGGTATTGGTACCATATGGTAGGTGAATCAACCTCTACCATATTAAATGTCTGTATAAAATGATTGAATGAGAATATACAATAGATAGATAATATTCAAATAAATACAAAAGAGGATACAAAAACTGTAAAGAGAACATTTAATATTAAAATCTACACATTACAGCAGAAGAGGAGCCCTATGCTTTTGAAACTTTTACATAAATAAACTGATGCATCTAGGGGCATGCCATTACAATGCATATCCTAGTCAAATAAGTAAGAAAATAATCCAGATGGTAAACTGTTATAATGATGTCATTTGTTTGTTTTGGGTGTGATTGTGGTGTGATAATAGTCTTAACCACATTTTTACTTGCAGAAAGTGAGTTTTTTTTTAGTTTAAACAAGGGCATAATTTCACTACTAACAGAGGTCTGTCTATTCAATATTCCAAAGTATATGGCATTTTTTTCAATTGAAAAGAAAGTGTGGTTTCTGTGTCTGTATAAACAAACGTTTTACTGCAAATTGTAGTTCATAAAAAACAAATACATAAAAACCTAGAGGAATTAACTGCTTAAAAAATGAATTGTAACAAAATTACAATAAGACATTATAAACTCTTAATAGAAAAAGTGCGTGGATATTGAAACCGTTAACTAAGAAGTATGGGGCATCAAAATAACCTGGGGGATTGTGTTTAGGTTTGTTTGAAAACTGACTGACCTTTTTGGAAGCAATGCCAGAAAATTAATTTTCAGACTCTTTTTTATCATTTGGTTTAAAAACTAAAATGGGCCTAAACTACTTGGGTTTGAAATAATATCTGTCTTCAATGTTATACCTTTTTATTATTCTTAGCTAAGATCACTAATGGAAAAGCATTTTTTTGGCCTGAAACACTGTAACTGGAACTAAATATCGCTCTAAAAAAACTGATCAATTTTAATATTTTTCTTTTCTCTTTCTTCATCTTGTAAAGCACTTTGAGCTACATAATTTGTATGAAAATGTGTTATATAAATAAATGTTGCTGTTTAAGAGCTTTGGCCCATTTGGATAGCGTCCATGATGTCTGTGGGTTGTTGCACTGTTCCTGCACTCTTTTCATACTGCTATTTATTTTTGAAACTTTAAATTTAACATTTTAATAGTTATTGTTTTATTAAAGGTTACTGATCCATTTCTCAAATTTACCAACTTCACCAAAAAAAGCTGGTAAGCCAGATTTTACAAGAATAGTAGGCATGTCACTTTGGTGTGCTGGCACAAGTCCAGCTGTATTACAATCTAGTCTCGAATAATGTTTCATATAAGATACTGACAAAATATTTTGCAGAAACAAACCTGTGAAAATATTAGCATAATAAATGTAAAACCAAAATGGGAAACAAAATAAACTGAAAATAAAAAGAACCGTAAATGTCCAAAATAGGCAATACTTCCAAGAAGAAATATGGCTGAAGTTTAAAAATAAGTCTAAAGGAAACATCAATACTTCAATGATATGATAATCAATGTACAAATTAACTAAGCAACATACCTTAGTTAGAAGCATGAATATTACATCATTACTGTCTGAGCAAAGTGCTTGTACCACTTCATCATAAAGGGAAACAAAATCTGCAGGACATGCATTTGGGGTAAAGTAGGGAGACAAGAGATTGCACAGGTGTCTGCTGCAAAGGATGGTTGCCAACATTTTCTTGCACTCAAAGGAAGTATCTCGAATAAATACCTGCACATTAAGAGAGAAAGAAAGATGTATTTTGATGTGCTTGAAGTGTTTTTTATTGTGTTTTATTAATAGAATATAATATTATGACCATGTTTGGTTTTCCTTCTGAATCTGTTGCACCAGTGTTGTTTTTCTTTAAGGGATGTTAAATCTTACAAAAGAAATTAAGCACTCATTTTCCATGATCACCAAAAGGGTCAGAGTATGCCAGCCTCTGCTCTGTAGCTAACACGTAATATACATACGGTAGTAACTACAGTACAGTAAAAAGAAAATATGTCTTAAACATCAAATACTCGTACTTTGTGAAAAAAAAACAAGTATATCCTTGAATGTAACACATTTTGTAATCAAATTAATGAGCAGCATTTTTAAAAGAAACTTGATTGAATTGTACAAGGTTTGTAATGCAGAGATGTAAAAGAGTAAAACTTTAAGTACAAAAAATATACAGTATGTACTATTTTGCAGCATGGTTGATGGTGAGGTTTATATTGGCATTTCATATTAACTGAAGCATACAATCAAAAGACATTCATACTCTTTCAAGAACAATGTTTCTAGCATAGATAAACACTGTTTGAAATTGTAGACTAGGTATTGTTTTCTGATAAAACAATATAAAGAGCTTTATAAAAATACAAAAAAGTGTTCCCACCTGTCCCAGCATCTCAATGCAGAAGGAAAAAAACTGTCTTGTTGGCGGATGCCGCTGGGTGTCATCACACACAAAGGAAACCACCTGGTAAAATGCAGAAATTCCAACTTTTTGCAACAAAGCAGTGTACTGGAGTTTGTAGGTGTTTACAAGGGTCCTGAAATACAAGGATAAAAGAAATAATAAATTTGAAACACTTTTAATTGTATGACAACTAAACAAAAAAGCCTATCATATTTATAATTTATTATAATGCTCACAATAAAATGTACAAATAAACCTATGTATTCAGCATATATCCTGTAAACACTTATATTCTCATGAACACATCACATTAGTCAACAGGCTGTTTTAATTTTGCAAAAGTATATGAAAATATTTGAGAATAGTTTTTATAGATGTTTCAGTTTTATTTTGATAAAAACATCTTGTTTATGCTCTATTTAACAGTTTGTCAGTAAAAAGCAATAACACTGTCAAAACATTTCCCAAAATTGGAAAAAACACTTCCTCTCCAGCAAAAACCAAAAGAGACATAATTCCTTTTCAATCAGACTCTGAAAAAATATGTATTGATATTAAGGATTAGTGATGAACAACTAACTTGAGAAGGCTGCATATCAATTTTTTTAAAAGTTATCATCAGGGTTGAACACAAAGTAAGAAGACAGATACTAGGCTGTTGAGGTCTGCTACAACTGCAGATCTAATAATTTCTCCTCCAATCAAGTTCCCATCTGTCATCTTAAATTATCTATTAACATTTGCATAAGCAACTGAAGCGGTTCCTTGTTTTCCATAAACCTATGTTATGTTCATCATATGATAATTATTGATTGTACTGTAAATCAAAATGTAAGACAGAGTACATAGGTAAAAGTAAATAACATGAAGTGTTTTGTTATACAGCATAATTAAAACAGTTATGCTGAAAAAGGTACAAGTTTTTGAGTCCTGATTATCTAAGAATAAAGTCTTTGAAAATCTACCTCTTCTGTGAATAAGTCTAATTGATTGAAGAAAAAGAAAGAAAGAAAAAAAAAAAAAAACACACTATACAGTACTAGTTGAACTAGTATACTTGCTGAACAAACAAGCCCTAGCCTCATGTTACTTGTTTATGTTTACCTCTTTTGTAAGACGCTTTCGATAAAAGCAACTGTGAAGGAAATAAATGTAAATGTAAATAAAACATTAATTACTATAAATTGAACGATAACATGCTTTAAATCACTATGATAACCTACTTTACCAATAATCTTTTTTTTTTTTTTTAAACCGTGAAGACATGATGACTTACGTGATTAAATTTTCCACATGCACAGCTGCCTCAGCAACACTTTGAGGAGGAGGTTTTGTAGCATCGGCCTGAAGCAGTTTAATGTCACGTTTAAGACTCTGAATCTGGTTCTGGACTGCTTCATGCTTATGCATGCCTTCAAACTGCAAAGAATGTCAATTAAACATTCATATGAACAACGAAGAACCGCATACATCATGTAAAGCAATTATATTAATAAGTTCCTTTTTTCATTATTATTTTAATGTATTTGACAAAATTTCACTTATTAATGTATTCACAAAATATTCACTTATTTTTTCAAGAACAATCCTGAGGCAAACCATCTTGTTTACCAAGGGATTTAATTAAGCCACAAAATCTTTATGAATATTAAACCTTTTGAAACAGTTCTGGTAAGGTGATAGAATTTATGAGAGTTTAAACTTTCTGTATATTGAGAGTTTTTTTTTTTTTACATAAAGTAAAAAATTAAGTGCCTGCCAGCTTACACTATTCATGGTAAACAACTGTTTATTTTACATAATAAACTGTACTTTATTATTAATTATTAATGCTCCTTGCATCACATTTTGAATTAAAACTGGTTCCCTGCATATTTTTCTTCTTTAATTATATAAAATTTGACATATGTACAAAGAAATATGAAAACATGCAAATCTAACCTTGGCATTAACAATAGCAGGGCCCTGACAAGACCGTCCACCACTTCCATGGCACTCCAACTGTACAGAGAGCTGTTCTTCTCGGTTACTATATAACTGAGGTAGGGTGTCCAACAACTCACTATCTAGTGCTACCTGCTGGAACTCCCATAAAGTTGCCAATCTGAAATTCCACAGAGAGAAAGCATTTGAATTAAAATCACAAAGATAAACTTGATGATTAGATCGCTCAGCAACCAATTTTAACATCTAAATTAATTATTTGAACAGAGTTCAAGTCCAGTGAAATAGATTTGGACAACAACATATATTTTATTTGAAAATCTTTTTTAAGAATCAAAAGCATAAATTTAAAGCAACAGGGTCTAATGTGTTCATTGGACAACAAAATGAATTAAATACATATTTTGATCAGAGGTGATATAATAACAGATCTTTACTTTCTTTGAAATATATGCATAAATGGATGAGGAAACTGGCTGAAATTGTAAAAGCAAAATTACAAATTTTATAAGTGTTGCCAATTATATAAAACACTTTAAAATTAAAGCACTAAGCGAAAAGGTAAAAAGATTACACAAATTAAAAAAAAAACAGAATAACACTGCAAATTACTGCAAACATGTTGCAAATAGTTTTTTAATTTGTACATCCAGTGGAAGTTATAATATCGTTCAGCATGTGTGATGTTTTATTCATGCTGGTTTATATTTAATAAAATCCTATACATACAAAACTTTCAAAAATGTTTAACACAACTTCCACAGTCAGCTTTGGCTCATGTAGAAAACTGCTTAAATACATTTTCAATGAAAGAACAACACCATCACATTAACTAATAAAAATCAAGAAACTGTAGCAAATAGCAAAAAAAAAAAAAAAATCTTTTTAATTATGGTACTGTCTTACATACTTGGCCTGTTGTTGCAGCATAGTCAGATTCTGGTGTACAAGTTTTCTCAGTGCTTTTTCATCAGACATCATTGAAATGGATATACTTTGGACAGGAGCTTTCATTGGTACCAAAGGTAGTGGCGGCTGTGAGCAATCATGCTTCTTTAGATTTGTCAGAATTCGCTCTTGTGCTACAAGTATGAGTAGAAGAGATAACTTGGCTCATAAATAAGAAAGAAAACATTTTATGATGTGCTTATAATTACTAAAATATTTACCAATACCGATTTTGAAAAAACAATTTGTGCCATTGATAATACTTCCAGATATTGTTTGTTTTATATTTACTTTTAATTTCATCTTGAAAGCACTTTGAGCTACATTGTTGTTATGAAAATCTGCTATATAAATAAATGTTGTTGTTGACTGGCATCATTCAAAAATATATCATACAATTTCATTCTCTTAATTTTTAACCTCTATTATAAAGTGCAGACTAGGTATTTTTGAAGATTTATAAACAATGCTTTCCTTTAGAAAGCAATTTCATGTGGCAAATTAATACATACCAAGACTGTGAAGAAATAACTTTGGCTTGAAAAATACCAAACTTATCCTTAAATTCCACAGGTTTCTAGAAAACTCTTAACATTTTTCAAGCTTACAGATGCATCTGAAACACTAAAATGTTAACATTTCTGGTACTGTAGACAGCACCTACCTTTAATGAAGTTATTTTTCAATTAAAACTACAAAAAACTATAAAAACATATCATAAAGTACTTGCCTGCTTGAGGGTTAATAAAGTCAGTAAAGATAGAAACACTGTTATTATGAATAAATGCTGGCTCAAGGCAACCATTAGTCCAAACACTAAGAAGCTCTTTTAGTTCATGCTGTACTCTTTTGATGTCAATATATTCAATCCACAGATCCTGAAGTAAAATAAAACCACAAAAATAAAACAAAGAAATAAAACCTATAAAACAACAAAATACATTTACAGTCCACAACATATCTACTGTAGAAATGCAAATGACTCCTAAAATAAGACCCAATCTAACTGATAAGAACTTATTTTGCAATTGGTAGTGATTATGCTTAGACATTTAATTCAAAGTAAAGGTCTAATATTTATGTACAATTAAAATTTTTTAAAAAGATTATTATGATACATCTTAACAGAGGAGTACGCTAAAGAGCAGAAAACTGTTGGCTGTCAAACTTGCACAGTGGAGAGAATTTTGTTTTTGTTGATTAGTATTAAACAAAACTAACTCTACTTCTACTGCAGACCAATTTATGGCTGACCGAGTTGAAGCCATATTGTAGGCAAGTACTTACTGTATTTACTTACAATACAGTACTAATGTTCTAAAAATTGCCAAAACAAGCCTTTTGTTTATCATGTACTTGTGGCTGTCTTCCTTCCTCTACTGACGCTGCAACCAATAAATGGCCATAAACTAGCAATAATTATTTAAAAAAAATCATTGCACTCACACAGCTACACCGCTAAAAAGGTACAATCTTTCAGGCACAGAATAATAGTGCAATGTAGTAGTTGTTTAAAATTGCACTTCACACAGCTGATATGTCGGTTTTGTTTCAAATTTGTGCAGATGGTTCACACTTTTTTCTTCAATCAAGATGATAGAAACATCTTGCAAAACTGTATGTGTACAATAATAAAAAGTGGAGTATATACAAGGTGGAGTCCCGTTGCAACAAAACTCATGGGACCATATAAATATATGTCGTTATAAGAGAAATTATGGGGAAAATATGCATACTATTGTGATCGGGGTTGCTGTCGATTTGCCATCTCTAACGGCAGTAGTGCAAGGACCGCTTCATAACTGCTGTGGTGTGTTTGGGGAAAAAAGTAAACCAAAGAAAAAGTAATTTGCTGTCCTCTGCAGGATCAGGCTAACTGAGTAACATGCTTTTAGCACAATGTTTAGAACCTTTAACACCGGGCTTTGACCTGCTCTTCCTCACACTCTCCTGATCTCTCTTCTTCATCTGCCAAAGCGGTGTTCTTCTAAACCTACATTGGGAGCTAAAGCAGGATGATTGCCCACGTCATGGCTCCTAATTACTTCTATTTTGAATGAAGTCTTAAGACTGTACCTGCCTTGTCTATACTGTAATAAAGTACCTGTATTTTCCTTAGAAATCTGGACTCACCTTCCTATCTCTTTGACTCAAGATTGATAATACCTGTATAAAAAAAACAGCGCTTCCTAAACTGTAAAAAATATTTAATTTGAAAATGAGACTTCAGATGCTACTTTTTCTTTTAATATAAATACAGGTATGAAAATACAGAATGAAAGCCAAGACGTTAGATGTAAAACCTTTTAAAAATAGAAATACAGGTATACCTGTAATTTCCCATATTCGTCATGCTGAAATTCACTTTATAAAGAAATATTTTACTGGTTCAATAAATTTTGTTGTAATGGGATTCCACCTGTACTGTATATACTCCACTTTTCATTTAACAATTCAATAAACCAAGGACAAAGGAGGCTTTAATTATTTCTATAAACTATATGCACTACTTGCAACTTTTTTTTGTACTGTGAAAGGCTGTATCTTGATGAATAATTTAGTGAACTGTGCAGTTTGACATGTTTTAATCTACTAACTGGCATTTTGCTGAATGTCTACTGCTTGACATTTTCTGCCATTCTTGCAGTTCTCAATAGTTTAACCATCATGTCCCTCACCAGCAGAATGACGCGAACCTCCTTAAACAGAAGAAGAAATTATTCAGCAAGGATCAGTTGTCCATACCTATTTTTCTTTATTTCGCCTTATATAATTTCTCGCATTAGGAAGTTGTAAGTATGAATTTTGTATTGAAGAAACTTGTAATTCATAATTTGTAATACAATTTTTAATAAATGTGATGAAAATTAAAATTTGACAAATCAATCTTTTCATATATGATCCTTTGTATTTTAAAATATTGAATGACCAAATATAAGATCTGGTTATAATGAGCTTCAAAAGTACCATTATGCCTATTATAACCAGACTAATTTTGATACTATATATAACAAAATTGGTAGAATTATTTCGGTACGCAGAATAATATTGTAACATAGGTTCGACATGACACCGCTGAAAGGTTCCCGACCCCTGGACCAGACCACTGTTTCTCTGTCCTGTTTTTTTCAGGAGACATTGTACATGACATACCTGAAATACAAACGTATTGTATGCAGGATATGTATATTTTCAGTATATGTAAATAAAAGTCCACACACCCCTGCCAAAATGGCATGTTTTGTATGATAAAAAAAAAACCCACCAGAAATCCTGTCAGAGCTTATTTCACCTTTACTGCAAAATTTCAATCTATACAAAGATGAAAACAAATCAAACTGTTTAGTAAAAAAAGAAAGAAGACCATAACAAAAACCTGGTTGCATTAGTATACACACCCCCTAAACTAATACTAATTGCATTTTCATTTTATTACAACACTCAATCTTTTTGGGTAAGAGTCTATCAGTTTGGCACATCTGGACTTGCCAATTCTTGTCCACTGCTAATTGCAAAAAATTTCCGGATCTGTCAAACTTTGAGGGCATCTCCTGTGTACAGCTCTCTCATGTTTTTCCTCTTGCTTCCCTACCCCACAATCCAGACATATGAAGAATATGACTTATTGTTGTCACATGTAGGGAACAACCAGTACTTGCCAGGAAGTCCTGCAGCTCCTTTAATGTTGCTGTAGACCTGTTGGTGGCCTTTTTGACTAGTTTTCTCCTTGTCTTCTCATCAGTCTTGGATGACTTGGTCATCAGTCTTGATCTTGGTAGAGTCACTGTTGAGTCATATTTTCTCCATTTGTTGATGACTGTCTTCACCATGCTCCATAGGATTTTTAATGCTTTGGATACTTTTTGTACCCCTGTCCTGCATGATACTTTTCAATTTTGAAATCCCATTCATGTTTAAAAAGCCTTTTGCGGACAATGCCTTTTGGGGTTGCGACCAAACTCTATCTAAGCTCAATCAGAGCCACTTTAATTGATGTCAGATGTGTAGTAACAACTATATGAGATGATACTTATTGTGATTGGTTGATTCTGAATGCAGCCACATCCTTGGTTATTACAGGGTGTGCACATTAATGCAACCAGGTTTTTGTATTTTTTTCCCTTTTTTTTACTAAACAGTTTTTGATCTCTTTTCCCCTTCTGAATTTAGATTGCAGTTATAAAATAAACGTGCAATAAGTTCTGACAGGATTTCTCTTTTTTCATTATATTATTACACAAATTCTGCAATTTTGGCAGGGGTGTGTAGATTATTTAAATCCACTGTAAATTCTTAAAAATGGCAATTTTATTTTCAGACAGACATACACTTCTGCAGTAGAAATAATGTGGTTGAGTTGCCCTGGGTTCTACACCCTTGTAGAGACAGCTCTGACTACATATTAAATACAAGTCAAAAATAGCAAACATACTATGAAAGCCTCTTACATTCCTTATTTGCATACATTCTTAATCTGCCAAACATTTAATAAGAAGTTAGACAACTGATTTCTATTAACAGTATGTAATATTTTGTGTTACCTGTTTTTGCATTACTTTGGCCAATCTGTGTGCATCATACTGCTTTGGTAAGGAAGGCAAGTATACTTCCTGCCTCTGTAGGTTGTCATCTCCGAGCCAAATGGAAAACACTTGGAAAAGACTGTTGATTAAAAAAATCAAAATGTCAAAGGGCATCAAGAAAATTGAAGGGAAGTAAATTTAGTTTAGTTATTTTCAATGTTTCAGAATAGCTGATTGCATTAAACATAAAAATAATTTATATTTCTTCTACTGTCTTAAAAGAAAACTGATTAAAAACATATTTTGTTGTCGTTCAACAACATGAGAGCTGATTTTAACCAAAAAAAAAAAAACAGAAAAAGTATCACTTTTTGTTAATTCATATACCATTTTAAATAGTACAATATGTTTATTGGCTAATTAAAATTAGTTTCATTTTTAACCATTTGGAATAGCCAGATAATTACACACATCTTATAGTTTTACCATCAGTTCAGATTAAAATAACTTTTTTTTTGGCCTGCTAGCTGAGGTAAACATTGTCTACTGCTTATTTAGCTTTCATTAATAAGATCTCTGACAACCTATTTAAAGTACAAATATACTAGGATAAAATGGTAGGTATTGTGCCCTTATGGCTAAGATACTGGACTGTAAGATTCAAGATTGCTTGCTTAAAGTCACCATGATTTCAAAATAATAGGAGCATGTAACTTTTTGTTAAATAACATAATTTGTGTCAATGTCAATTCATTTATAGAGCACATTGAAAACAACTTCAGTAATGCTGCAGACAAACTGCTTTACATTAAAACATAAAATGAAAATAAATAAAATAATTAGAAATAAAGTACAACAAAACAAAGTATGTCAAGCAGTGATTTAAAGAAAAAGAAAGAAGAGACTAAGAGTAGGGAAACCATCAATATCAGTGAAGGTCACTGAAAGCTAGAAATGAGTCTTCCATCTATTTTTAAACAGTTCAGTTGAAGATGACTCCTAAACGTAATGAGGTAAACATTTCCACAGATGAGGTGCAGCAGCTGCAAAAGCCCTGTCCCCCTTAGTTTTACACTTAGTGTGAAGGACCATAAGAGACAACTGACCAGTACATACATGCAAGCTCTCTGGATGGTGGTGTAAAACACACAATTCAGGTAGATATGCAAAGGCATACTCATGTAAGGATTAAATATTAAAAAAATATATTTAAAAATATTAAAGTCCCTAGGAAAAGATTCCCAGGAAATAGGTTTGACCTTGGCTAAAAGATGGAAGCTGGAAAAAGCAACTCTTGACTATACAGTTAATGTTTTTCTCAAAAGAGAGGTTACTGTCAAAAATGACACCAATATTACAGACTTAAAGTTTGCAAAAGTCAGTGACAGGGCCAAAAAGTTCCAAGACTAATTTGAGCTTTGGCTGAAGGACCATCTATCAGCACTTCCAGATTATTTTGGTCGAAATCAAGAAATTGTCAGCCATGTAGGACCTTAGTTCAAAAAGACAATTGTGAAGCTGATTAATTGCAGAGTTACACACAGGAATATAAACCTGTGTATCATCAGCATAGATATCCCTGAGAAACGCAACATTTAACAGGAGCAATAGATGAGAAAGAGGAACTGAAAGACACTGAAAGTGTCTGCTGGTAAGATATGACCTGATCCAGTTAGGAGTAGCCCCTTTAAGCCCAACCAGATGGTCAAGCCGCAACAGCAAGATCTCATGGTCAATAGTGTCAAAAACTGCAGAAAGGTCTAGGAGGACAAGGACTGTAGCCCCACACGAGCCAGTAATGAGATAGATGTCATTAAATACATTTAGGAGGGCTGCTTTAACACCATCATAACACCTAAGGCCAAATTAGTAGATCTCAAATAAATTAATGGCCTTCTGATAATCAACCAATTGACTATAAATAATTCTTTGCAATATTTTAGCCTGAAATGGCATTGGGGAAATTGGGTGAAAATTAGCTAGCACTCCAGGATTTAAATCTGCCTTTTTCAGGCAAGGTCATACCACCGCATGTTTTAAAAATTAGGTCTCAACCCTCTCACTAATAGAAAAATTGATAATAGCTAAGAAAAATGGACCCAGAACATTAAAAGCTTCAGCTAAGAGGCATGATAAAATAACATCAAGAGGACTGCAAGTTTAAGTTTGTCAATAGTACTTTTTTAAGCTGCGAAATTAAAAAAAAAAAAACACCAAAATATTCCCAGAAAATGTCATGATTAACAACACTTAATGTGTGTACTGTATATCTTAACATAATGTAAGCATGTGTTATTTTTTCTTTTAACACAATATATTTGTTATGCCAAGTTTTTTTTTTTTTATAAAAAAATGTAACATTTTCTACCGAACAAGTTCCTCATGCAACTGTGGAGAGGTCATGTGTTCTCTTGTTGGTGTCTCTAAGTTTCTTTCCTCGTCACTGTGTTCCAGGTCTCTGTGCACTTTCAGTGCTTTACTGGCTGCATGATGAAAATCAGCTACTTCTGTCAGACGATGTCTCATATCTTTCAGCAAGTTCAGATGGGCTGAGCTGTGGAAGTAACGTCTACCAATGCAACCTTTGGCTTCCAATCTGAAGTAAAAATGTAATAAAAATAAAAAATAAAAGCAGAGCATTCGGAAAGCAAAGAAACACATTACTAGTTTAAAGCGGAGGTTTACAATATCTGACTTGTGGACTAATTACAAGTAACATACAGTTAACTTAAATACTACAAATTTGCTGAAAATGTGAACTAAAATGTTCTGACATTCCTGTTGATTAACATAATTAAGCAGCATTACATTTCAAAAAAGAAATGTTAGAGTGCAACCAACCATTTTTGTAAGTTTTAAATGAAGAAAAAAAAACATAATGGAACTAATACTTCATCACTTCACAGAAAATAACTTAATTTTGAACTCTTGAAATAGTTTAAGAGGAAAAAAAAAATCATTCTGCACTGTTTAAAGTACTCCAGCTTGAAAAACAGAAAAGTGAATAAGGCAAAGTGGTAAGAAATCATAACGAACTCATCACTGTCTACATCAAGATCTTAACCTCTATAACTCACTAGTGAGGCCTCACCTGGAGTACTGTGTACAGTTTTGGTCTCCATAATTAGAAAAAGGCACTACACCTCTAGAAGACTGATTGCATGACTGAGAGGTATGAAGAAAGATTGAAGGAGCTGAACCTTTTCAAATTAAGTAAATGGAGATTAACAGAAGACACGAGTGAACTTGTCACTGCCATTCAGTGATGCTGAAACTGGCCTCTTTAGTTATTTTTTCCAGACAAAAAGGAGGACCACTGTTGTAAAAGTCATTCTTTCTAGATCCTTGCTGATGGAACAGGACCTAAAGTAGATTCTTGTGCCTGAACAACTGGCTGAAATTTTTCTGTGGAAAGTACAGTCATGGCTATGGGGACAACTAAGACCTCTTCTGGGAATGGCCTTGTTACTTCAGATATGATGACTTGCATCCTAGTAGGCAAACGTTCCAAGATCCTTTCAGATAACAGCAGCAAGGTAATAAAGTATTTCATGACAATTTACTCATATAAATGTAGCAACCAGCACATATCTATCTATCTATCTATCTATTAAAATATAACAAATCTGCAGTAGGTTTCATAAAGAGATGCATGACATTGCTTCATAAATAACTTGTTACAGATGTGTAAAAAACTATAAACAGGTATAAATATAAATGATTTTGCATAACAGCTCAAATATTCAAACAGCTTTGTTTGCTGTAATTTGGGTTATTTGTCCTCATCAGTTAACACAGTTCTATATTTTTATGGTAAATACATATTATAAAGAACATTTTAGTGACACTGATTTAATTTCATTAGAAATATTGGTTGTGGATTGGTTGTTTTTGGTCATGCAACCCTGACCTCGTGATGCTCTTTATCATCACCATAAGCTTATAAAATGGTGGCACCCAAAAATATTAGACATCCCTTGGGAGATCAAAGATTTGCCGTAAAACTAGTGGATTCAGAAAGTATTTAGACCCCTTCCTTTCTGCATGCTTTATTGTGTTGTAGATTTCATTTTGAATGGATAAACTTACCATTTTTGTCCATCAATCTATACTTAATAACCCATAATGACAAAGTGAAAACACATTTTAGACAGGTTTGCAAATTTATTAAAAAACAAAAAGTAAAATTTCTTATTCATGCAAGTATACAGACCCTTAATTCAGTACTTTATAGAAGCCTCTTTGGGAGCAATTACAGCTTTAAGTCTCCTTTGGTAAGTCTTTAAAAGCTTTGAGCAAATCTTTTGTTAGAAAATGTGCTACATAAATAAATATTGATATTATTATAATGAGAAGGGACCTTTCTGTTGTTTCCTCCATTTACCCAGGAGGTTTTTAAAGAAATTAGAACAACAGATAGTGTTAAAGAAGAAAACCAAATGGACCAGAGCTCTTAAACTAAATCTACCAATCTAACGAGTGATCCCTGGCAGAGTTTTGCACTGATTAAGACAACTCATGTATTGTTACTCTGCAATAAATGGCAAAAGCAGCTTTTTTTACAGACACTTGCCTGTTTCAGAGTGTGCTACCATGACAACAAATTTAAAGTACTGTATAACTTAATATTCTTTTTTTAATCCAATCTACAAATGTAGACCAACACTAGGTAGTAGGTCTTTTAGGAGATACAAGTGTACTTTATTTGTAGGTGTGAAGGCATTCATAAAACTGTATTTGAGCGGTAAAGAAATGTTGAACTCAAGTTGACCCATGGTAGAAAATATTTAGCTTGGGTAACTGCTGGGTCACCACTGAAGAAATGTGAAATAGATAACAGCCAAAAGTATTTCTTTGGTGGAAATGGACAGAGATTTTCTATTTATTAAAAAGGTACACAAAATAAGGAAAAGAGCAAATACCCAAATTCTGGTCCAGGCTGGCGTAAATAGAGCTGAAAAAATCTTTGCCATATCAATGGAAGCAGTGGATGATCAGCAGGTGTTGCCAAGGCCTGATATGCCCAGCGATAAATCATAAGTCTTGAAAGAGATGGGACAATGGGTAGTTTCAGTCGACTCTGTGCTTTCTAGAAGACAAAAGAAAAATTGAATTAGAAAGTATGAACTCCAAATATCCCAAATGTACAGTTTTTGTGAAAAAATGCTAGTGATTAGAAAAAATAAATATTTTAGCAAATATATTTTCAAATTGTTCAACACATTTGGGTTGCTCTAGTCAAATTTTTCCAATGATTTTGAAAACAAGACAATAGACAAGTAAAAGGCACTCTCTTGGATATATTAATTTTATTATGATGTCTGAAACAAAACAATACAAAAAAGTTCCTCTGTTGTTCACAAAATGCAAATGATGTCAAGTATAGTTCATTAAGGAAATGAGTGGTATTACAGTAAGTCTAAGTATGTATTAGGTGTACATATATGAATATTTCTTGCCAATACTAAATATTTACAAGGATGGTAGGGTAAAAATACAAATGCCTTAGTTTATGGTAAATTGATTAATTTGAAACTGAAATCATCTGTCATTCGCTTTGCTGTTCTGACACTGCTCATCGATGTTGGATCGGTACTAAAATTTTGGCTTTGATATAACAGATAAGGATTCCCCGTGGAGCCTTCAGCACATCAAAGCCCTTTGGGGTTGCTGCTTCTTTTCGGAGACTACAGCACATCGAAGAGAGTGCTGTCCACCATGGATTCTCCAGCATGTTGGGGGTGGGGTGGATGACTTCCCTTGTGAAGTTTCCTGCATATCAATTGATTTCCCCTGAGGAGTGTACAGCATATTGAAAATTTTAAGAACAAACAGTGGACCACAAGGTCTTTCAAAATTAACATTTACTTCAGGTAATGAAACTACTTTTTCAGTACTGGTATATTGTGTAACTTAATCTTAATGCATTCATAATAGCAAGGGCGATACATAGAACATAAAAAGGTAGCCTAGGGAAAACTATTTAGTTTACTGATACATCCTCAAATGGCTTTAACTACAACAAATACTAAAGCAAAACCAACATTTTTATTTGATTTTCCTTGTATGGTCATCTTTCGGAAGAAAGTCCAAATCTTAATTTCCTAGAGCCTCAAACCTTCTGTTTTTACCACCTCAGAAATGTCTCTCAGTATTAGTTCAGACATCATCCCCCTCTTACCTTCAACTACTCACAACAGCCTTAGCAAAACTCTGGAGCACTGACATTCAACATAAATCTTCACTGTACCAGTTGGGGCATTTCTAGTTACACAATATCCAAAAGATAAGAGCAACAAGAATTTGACAAAATTACAGATACAGTAACTATTCCGTATATTAGGAATGTCTAGTTAGTAAGTAGCTAGATTGTTTCAACATCTAATTTACATAGGTTTTTAAAGAATTAATTTTAACTGCATTACAAAGTGGTCTGTTTCAGATTACCACACTGCTTTGTGTGAAGAAGTGCTTTCAACTTTCCATTTTAAATGCATTTCCTCATTTTAATTTCCAATAGTATTCTTAAGAACGTGCTGTATTTCACCATGAAGATATTTCACTAAGTCTAAGTAAGTTATGCCATATACTTCACTGAGAACCAAAAGCATGTGTCCTGTTCTTGTACCAGTCTGAACCATGCACTTGCAGCTACTTCAATAAGCTGGTCATCAGTCCCAGAATTTTTCTGATGCTTAATATACACAATGAATCCAAAGAGGTACAAATATAACAGAAGATCAAGGTATCCACTTGCTTTCTGTGTTTAAAATGTGTATAGCTGTATATTGTTGCATTGAAAGAAAAATTCAACAAAATTTTTGCAAGAAAGAATTCACCTTAAGTACTTTAGCTACTTTTTCAGATTCTGTGTACAGATCTGAGCTAACAGTTTGACCATATGGCATTATGTCCAAAATCAAACACTCAAAAAAAAATGCAAGAACTGCCAAAACTTATAATCTTAAGTTTTTTCCTCTGGGGAAATGTTGGATAATATCATTATATTCATGTTTCATCCCCAATGATCATTTTTGACTAAAGGCTTTCAGGCGTAGCATCACAATGGAAAAAATGCATAATGTGAAAAGGTACCTTAAGAGCATGATCAGGTGTTATACAGGGATTTGCTAACAATTCCTGCTCCATACAGTGGCGAAGCTGGGAATCTTCTTCAAATATAGATTCCATGTTCAGAACTATCCAGGAGAACCAAACCTATGAACAAATCGGATATAAAACTAAGTTACCCGAAAGCTTATTCTGCTTCTTTTTCAGGTGTGTTCACATATAACATGCAAAGCACCTATTGCAATAGCCCATGTTATGTCTGTCTGCCCACACATGGACCAACTTCATTGAAACGTGGAACACTTATTATTCAAGGAAATTTATTATGATAGTTCAATTCTAATCGAGATATCTTGAACAGATTGCGCTGTACAGTTTAAAAATTTTCAAAACCACTGAAAAGCCCTAAGCTCGCCTATCTTAAACAAGAGAAATGTTATGTGTGACTTCAGCTATGAATTAGTTTACTAGTACAATTTTACCTTGACAGAGAAGTTACACCAACTTGTATATTTTCCTCTTTTTCACTTAAAATAGCCAAAGAAAGCATGTGCGGGTATAAAGCTGCAGTCAGTGACTTCTTGTATGGAGAAACCTATACATCGGTAAGTTGTTTCTGCCTAAAAAAGTCTTCAGTGCAAACAGAACAGATACCAGAAAACAGAACAGATGCTTTAAGCTATAACAGTCTAAAATGCAAGCATGGAAAAGAGGTTATCTAGATATGAATGTAGAGCAATGGGGCATGTAAACCACTGTGCACAGATCAAATCATATTTAGTTAGTATTTAACTTACATTAGACCAACATCACAGCTCCATTATCTGCAATGTATAAGGATTCACTGTTTTACTGACACTATAAATTTACTAAGGTGACCAGATGTCCCAGTGACAGAGACGGTCCCAATTTAATGCAATGTGACCCAATAAATAACTGAAGAATACCAAAAACATCCAGGTTTTAACAGGTTGCCCATCTAATGAAACAATACTCTGCTGATACAAGAAGCCTCACAATTTATTTAGAATATATTTACAAAATTCCAAGGGGCACAAACCCCTTTAAATGTAAAATATTAATAGTAATGCAGTCAGAAGTATGGGGAAAGCTTTATTAAGAACTTGAAGCTGAATTTGAGTATAATTTTAATAGTGACTAAAAAAGAGACAAAAATAGAGAGCGTCGACTTTTTTTTTTTTTCCCCCATGTCCTGATCTTTCTCGAATAATGATGAGATAAAGCGGCCATTAAACAAATGAGGATGAGCTTTATACATGAGCACACATGTTATACATGCGTCCCGATTTGGGACTTTGAAAATCTGGTCGTGCTATAATTTACCACATTCAAATGACATTCATGATGGTCAGTGGCTGGAATAAAGTTTGCCTTTCACTTTTGTTATTCCCTAAAATTTGTCATAGCTTACTCACTTTTTCAAGTCCCATTTCATAAAAATTAATACGGCCAGACATTCACAAGCCCAGTAATTACTAGAGGGTTTTATTTACTTATTTAGATTATGTTAATTGGCACTTGCAAATTGTCACTGTGAATGAATGTGGTGTGTGTGAATGAGAGTGGTCCCTGTGATAGGCTGAAAATAAGCCTGGGCAGGCCTGTAGTCCTTTTCCCAGTCTCGATGGCAAAGCTTCTGGGCCCCAGAACCCTTAAATGGAATGAAAAAGTTATAGAATTGACCTACTGAACTCAGTCCATTGGGGGCTACAGTGCCTGCACAATCATCAAATGTATCTGAATATATGCCATGTGTACATTTTCTAACTTGTTTAACACTAGAATTACCAGACCTTAAAAAAAAAAACTCGTAGATCCGTCCCATCTTAAATCGCTTCTCACATCTCCATCAGCTTCTTTTGTTCTTTAAATGTGTTGATAAGCAGCAAGCAGTCTGCTATCACATCCCCTACCAGCGCACAGTTTTGTCATCTCAAGTCTGTTTACCTGCGTGTCAGTTGCTTAGAGTTGTATAGAGTGAGAAGTCAAGCAAAATCTCACCTTTTATAAATACTATATCATTATTTGGAACACTTGCATTTCATGTGTGTTCCGTGTCTACAACGATCTATGTGAACACATCATTAAAAAAAGAAACATTTTTCAAGTTTAGTAATAATTGACAAAATGTAGACATGAAGTTTATAATGTGTGAAGCCTGAAGTCCAAATATCAAAGAAACACTTTCACAAAAGGTGCAAATATAACAGAACAAGTGCGTTTTTATTCAAAAATATAACTGCAGAAAAACAACATGCGTTAGGGTGCGACATTGACACACATTTACTATGACTGCTTCGGTGGAACAACGTTATCAACTGTTGACTGGTAATCGAAACTTCACAGGTTCAATCCCTGACGAGTCCGTTTTGAGAAGTAAGCTGCTTTTATTCTTACTATTTTAGAATAAAAACATACACTTGATTTCAGTCTGTAACAGCCGGTGTAAATGTATGATGCTTGTAAAGGTTAGCTTTACAAACTGTGCGCCGGTGGGGAATGTCATAGCAGACTGCTTGCTGCTTAACACATTTAAAGGACAAAGACGCTGACAGAGAGGTATCTACGAGTTTTTATCGTAGGCTCTGGTAATTCTAGTGTTAATAATCCTGTGTCTTGCAAAGAAATGAATCATCTTCAAATTATGAAACACTGAGTTTAAGTGGAAATAATGTTTACATATTGTTTTAGATTTAATATTTTAATTTAAATTTTTAAAAGTGGAACAGTAATTAGTAATAATCTCCCTAAGGTCCTTAACAGCGGCTTTCAGTTATGGCCTGGTCAGTACAACAACATGTATGATGGATTGACATGGGTGAGTGAGGGTATAAGTGTGTTACTGCCCTGCAGTGGACTTGTATCATGTTCAACAATGACTCCTGTCATAGTTTTTGGCATAAGTGCCCACTCCTGCAACCTTAAACTGGATTAATCTACAACATTAAAAGTATACAAATCAAGTGAACTATTCTATATATATTACCAGTCTTTCCAAATAAAGTGCAAGTCAAGCAGTGACTTACCTCAGCAGACAGAGAACTTCCTTCAATGAAAGACGGTGTTACATTTCCTGCCCAAATCCAGTTAATTACAGAAGAAAAAATACCTCTGTCCCCATGATACCCCAAAGCATTCTAAAGGGCAAAACAAAAATTAGGCATAATTAGGCAAAATATTCATATTATTGTAGTGTAAAAATAATTATAAAATAACACCAAACAGCAAGGGGTGGTGTCATAAAAAGTAATCTGGTCAAGTAAGTTATAAAGTTACCTTATGCTGTTGATATAGCAGTTTATGCAGACATTCTTCTTGCTGGTATAAAAAAGCAGCTCTACATAGGTGGTCTAAAAGATATAGAAATGTTTTGTCTCTATGCCAACCATGTTGATCAGTTAGAATCTGTGCCCAAAACTCCAGGACAGCTGCCGGGCCAACGCGTCCAGAAAGGCTACTCTCAGATACATGAGCCTAAAACAAAAAATATTCACAAGAAAAGAAAATAATTTGGTTTCAAAAGTGCAGCGTTTCTGTTAAACTTGAACTAATTAATTACTTAATACTTGCTCAGCAGCAGGGTTGCTCTTTGCTTTTATTATAAGTATATGTAGTATTTTAATTGTAATACAAGATTTGAAATATCACATTGGTCTCCCTGTAACAGAATATTTTATGTGAAATCTATGAAGGACTAAAACATTCAAAAGTTATGGAGACCAACCTTTATCTTACTTAGCATCTTACCTACCAAGCAAGACCAAATGTCAGCATTAAAAATATTTAATAACAAGATTTAAATACTATCAAATGCACTGCATGTACACAAGTACAGTACAATTAAATACAATTCTCTGGCAGAAACGAAAACTGAAGCACTGATGCTATGGAAAAAAACAGCTAAGGTTCCAGTGTGACACCAGCTCAGTGGGGGACTGGCAGGGAGAGACAGGGTCAGGAGAACATGCCAGCTCTCCACTTTCACCCTTCAAGGATTGGTTATGATCCTTCTGAGATTCACCTATGGAAACCTTTTTACAGATTTTACTTACTCTATAGTCAAGTTCATCATCTTTCTAGGCACTCTGCTATAGGCCGATCCAAGAACCTTCCTATAACATCCAATCGGTAGCATTGACGGGCATTGTGCACAAAGGCATGGGACTTAATCAGTGCAAGCTTCTGATCTGCACTTACTGGGAATTCCTCGTTTGCGGAACAATTGCAAACCCTAGTCCCCATCATGAATGCCTCTCAGTACTATATAAAGACACATTGGTGCATTCAGCGTAGCGTGTATGCAACCCCAAACATCCAAGGGAATTACAGACCTGTTTTGCTCAATCTCACATGCTGCTGATGCATGGTAGACCTCTTTTTTAATATAGTGCATTACTGCGACCATGCACAAGCATTGCTAACTGAGTTATACTTCTTTTTAATCATGGATAAGCAAATCTGCAGGAACAGATTCCACAGATATTAAAGATTTACTGCAAGTACTTAATTTCACATATTGAAAGAGTTTAGAATTTAAAATGTACAGTGTAAATGCAGTGTACCAAATACTAAAAATACCAAATAGGTAACATTGTGCTAAAACAATATAGAACTTTGTCTGTCATTTTTTATTATCCTTCTCCATTTTTGTTTTCTGCTTATTTGCTATGCTCTCTCACAAAATACTTTTTGTAGCTTTTACTTTCTTTTTCTGAATCTAATCCTCTCCTTATGAAAATTTACTGCACGAGGAATAACTATCTAGAGTACTAATTTGTTGTTGTAACATAATAGTCTCATTAGCTGTCTCTTTTACAGTCATGACAGAATTTATTCAAAAAACTTTGAACTCAAAAGGTAAACTAGTGTGATCAGTAAATCGTAACATCTTTGGAAACTATACCAGGTAAAAGAAGAATCATCTTAAATAAATACACGTGAATACTCTGATTTTTGTATACTGTGTAATATGCAAAATATGTTCAGGAGACTAATTCAGCAAACATTACTTGCTAAATAAATAAGTAGAGCAATTTAATTAAGCAAAAACAGGAAATAACTGGAATTTAAATATATTATTTACTTAAAAAATTAGACTACCTTTTCTTTTTAACATCAGTTAATTGTGTAATACTTGTAACAATTCTCTGGAACACAAAACAATTTGTGCAAAATAACAAAGATTAACACACCTGGATGACACTGTTCAGATATTTAATGTTTTCACCAAAGCTAGCTTTTGTCAAATGTTGGGTTACTTTGTGTGTAACCTGTTGCGTCATTCCTTGTGTCCCACTGTCGATGTGGAGAAAGAGATGAATGGTGCTCAGAAACCTGTAAATTATTTGAAAAATGATACCTTTAAAAACAAAGGTCGTTTACAATTCCAAACAAATATATAAAATATAATAGAAAAGTTTCAAATTTAGTGTCTGTTTTCATTAAAATAAATACAAATATTTCAGTTATTGTAAACAAATTATTAAAAAAAAAAAAAGTAAAACGCAACATTTTATATAAAAGCACCATTCATCATTTACTATAATTTCTACCTTGTTTAAGACACACTTGAAACAATAAAACAAAACTGGTTAGGCTTTCAAGTATACTGAAAACAGTTTCTATTAGTATTGGACAAAACATAAAACAAAAGCAGTGCTTAACTCTTCACTCTTTAGAAGGTAGTATTGGCAGGGATAGGCAAGTGGCAGAAGGTTCTTCAGAATGTGCACCACATATCTCAAGTATCGTGACTGGACCAGTACTTTCAGTAGTCCAACACCTTCTTGACAAAACTGATCTAAACTGTAATAAAAGAATATTGTACAATTTAGATGTATTAACAAAATAAACAGCAAAGTAGCAGGGAACAGGACCTTCAAATCTGGAATTCACTGATCACATGTATCATATAAACAACAAACCTTCAATTGTAAAAAGTACAGTTCAGAAAAATGTTATGCTGAAAATTCAATAAACACAATGTAAGTAATAACAAGCAGACTCAGATTAAGTACAGGTCTACTCTGCATCTGTTTGTTTTTCAATTGTCTAACATATTATATCTCTAAAACTCAAACACCCAGAAAATGAAAGCAAAACAACATGAAGTACATTATATTAAGCAGGGCATCTGTGAGTAATCGATGTAATTGACTAAAAAAAATTTATCAAATTTCTTAATTGACTTGTAGGTGAATGGATGCATCTGACCTGAGAAGGAAGCACTCTGAAATACAGCAATGTACAAACTAACAATACCACAAGTAAACCATCTACACTTATGTAGCTGTTAGATTAGCCAACAATGCTACAAGTAACCCACTTACACATGCTTAGTGTTGTGAATGAAGCTAGTTAACTTGAAAAACTGATACTAGGAACTAGCACTAGAACGAAATTTAGAACCATGATATTTCTTTTGACAGAACAGATCAATTGTCTGCTAAATGCACTTTTCATTTTTCACCATTATTACTCACAAGTGTGCTTATTTCAAATACAGCTGCTGTTTCTCCCTTTGCCAGATATTTATACCACGGCCTACAATTTGAAACTCTGTCACCTCATGGATCTACCAGAAAACTGCTCATCAGCAAATTGTCAAAACTGAGTAGCAATAACATCCTATATAAATATGGATCAGCTTTATAAAGTATTTTTGGGTATTTTCTCCAATCATTAAATTGTAAATAAATCATATTTGACAAGCAATCAGGCTGACTTAGTAGAATGTATTTTTTTAATCCTGTGCAGCTGACACAGTTGATCGAAACTGAAAGATTCTGTGGCACAGCAACACTGAGGTGTCTGCCCACAGCAAAGTAGGCTTTTTAAAAAGAAACACAATTTCAATTGCAGTTTAGACTGCTAAATGTCCAGACTGTGCAATCCAACAAAATCCTATTTATATGTTTAAAAAGGTACACACATCTTAAGTATAATGGTTCTGGGCTCTTCCCCTGTTCTCTCTCTTAAATCGGAGCAGACAGCCTGATGACTGTCCTGCCAGCCTCATCGCACCAGAAGGGAGCACCCTACAAGTGTTGTACTGAATCCCACATAGGAAGTGTTGATCAGTGTAAAGGTTTTCCTCCGCTTCACTTTGCCTCCCATATCTGTAACAACTGCAAACAGTAATTTATTAGCTGAACCATTCTTAGTGAACTCACTCGTGTTTCACAGAAACTTTTGCACAGGATTTCTGATGGATTATTAATGCTCACTTACTGTACAGGGTAACCTGTTGATTAAGATATTTAGGGGGTTGCCGATTCTTATCAAATATGCCTAGCTGCTATATTAATGATTTCTATGATAGCATCTATCTCAATCTAAGATGGATTTCTACAAAACGCGTGTAAAATGAATATTAGAATAAATCAATTTTAACACTTAAGTCTAAAAGAGCCTAAAAGCCTAATTATTTGGTCTTCTTTCAAGTTGTACTGCTGACAATTGTGTTAACTGTATTATCAATTTTTTATTTTTTTTTTTTTAATAACTTTTAGGCTTTTTGAAATTAAATGTTTTATGGTTAACAGTGCTGTCTTGTTTCTCTCCTGGGAGTTATTTTAGATTTGTTTTTTCATATCCTCACATTTTTAAATTCTACATATAAAAGTATTTAAATGCAGCTTACATTCAAATGTCTACGTAATTTATTTGATGAAAATTAGTTGGTAGATTAATTGATTTATTGATAAAAGAGTGGATAGATTCATCATTTACTTGAACATTTTTAAATGATTTAGCATTTCAGTATTTATCATACAGATACTGGGACATTTTTATCACAAGTCAAGTCTAATATAAGTATAACACATGCAAATATTACATACATATAAGGATCATTACTGTTACATGAACAAAATATAGTGAAATTATTACTTACATATACAAATCAACAAATGCTAATAAAAAATGAACCTAGTTAAATTAAATGACAGTCAAAACTAAATAAGATGTCAATAACTTTTTTCACCTTTATAAATATGATAAACAATATTTGGAATATTTAGATGTGCTTACCTGTGCCCAAGTGATGTCATGTTTAAAGCAAGGTAACAACCAATAGGAATTCTAGCCTTCACTGCTTTAAGTAAAGGATGAAAAGAGGGTGCTTCTGCAATCTCCGGTACAGCTGAAATAGAAGGAATTGGGGACCAAACATTCTGGGGCCAACGATCATTTGAATGCAGCTTCAATCTCAGCACAAGATCCCATGCCCACTGGTTAAAAGATGTTTCAGGATTTTGACTCAGTTGGACCACACTGGCTAGGTAGGAAACCTAAAATAAAACAGGAAAAATTTGAGTGGATGTATTAAACAGTTTTAATTAACCAGAAGTATTTGTAACAGTAGCTCTAAAACAATTTGGATTTTTAGTATACTAAGAAATTCTGTATACAAAACTTAATTGTCAATACAAAATAATAAAAAGGTATAAACACTAACAATTGCAAAATATTTATGGTGAAAAAGGAATTTTATCAAAGACTACCTGTTTTATGCTTTCTGAAATAATGCCACTGTAGGGTTTATCAGTTAGGAACTTCTGGTAAGCTTCCACCACTAGTAAGGCAACCTCAGAATGAAGCAAAGGATCTAAAACTAAATCACCAGTCTAAAAAGTACAAAGAAATCAAAGTGTCACAGTTTCAATAAGAATTTTAAAAAACAAATATAATGTTTTAATTTACAGAAAAATACACCTTTCTTTATAAGTGAGTAGCTTCAAAGTTAAGACAGATTAAATTTTCATAATGAGTGTTTCTCATATAAATGTGACTTTTTATACAACTGAATAGGGTCAAACAGACTCCCAGGTACTGTATGTGTTAATTCAATTCAACTCTTGCTGTGTTGATATTAAAAATGTAAGTATTACTAGACTGAAATAAAACTCAGATCACCACTGAAATGCATTTAACCTGACCCAGCTTTTGTCAATGAAGGTATAGTTAAAAATTAGAACAAAGCAAATTCTATGTTTGAAAACAATTTGAAGCTTTCGTTGAGAACTCAATGCAAACTCCTTTAAAACTAAAACCCTGTCACATTAAATGACTTTTCAAGCATTTTCCAGTCTCAGACTTCATCTATATAATCTTAGCGAGCTAGAGGCACTCACAACATACACCTGTAACCACCAGTCACATGGTCAGTCACACCCAGTAACTCAGTGTAAACCGTCTATGACTTGCCCTTTAAGTCTTAGGGGCAGCCTGTGTGTATGTGTGCATGTCACACAACTGACAACCAGTGACTGCTCAGCCTAGAAACACAATGCATATAATGTAGCAAGAGGAGTAAGGAATGTGTTTTATGGACCTTGCAAACAGAAGAGACTTGTCTGTTTGATGTATATAAAACAAGAGACAATGACAGAATTGTAAAAAGAAAAAAAGGAGCAGAAATTGTGGCTGAACTCGCCATACCAGGAGAGCATTGATACAGAACTGTCTCTATCAGGCAGCATGTTGGCTGTCAGAAAAAGAAATTATTACATTTTGAAAATATCAATTTGTGCTGTAAAGCTGTCACAGAATTGTGCAATTTGCAAGCATAAGGTGGCTAAATCAGTAACTGCAGTTTTCAAGTGCAACATTCCCTATAAGTCAGGTAATGTGCCACCAGTTTAAGCATAACGGTAACATTTTCTTTGAGAAAAATATGGATACAAAGTTAAATAATTGTAACCACTATAAAGTAGCTCCTCTCAAAACAAAAATAGCCAGAAAAAAAAGAAACTCAGAATTGTTCAAGGACAGTACACACTCTTTTAAAGTTGAAATCTGTAAACTTGAGCACAGATGGGACAACAGCTAAAATGCAGGTTTGGGGAAAATAAAATCAAAAATGTACTGATATTGAAATAAATAAATATTTACCAAGCTCACTTACTCTACTATCACAAATTAATATATCAAAACAGAAACACTCCTTGTGCACTATTAGGAAAAGTGGATAGTTTAGCAAACAAGAAATCTGAACCTTGGTGTTCCTAATTTAAAAAAAAAAAGCATTGCAGGTCTAACAGTATCATTCCTTGTGCCCAGCTTTATTTACACTTAATATGGGATGAGCAAATTCTATCTTAGATTCCTAAAATGAAATGTGAATTGTGTTCAAATATATATGCTTTTTCATAAACTGTTTGAGAATAAAAGCGATTATTGCAGAAATGCCCTGAAGGGGGAAGGCAAGCAGATGGTCTAAGTAAGAAAAAAAGTGCTGTTAAGGAAGAAAACTAAATAAATATGTTTTATTATGCTATTAAAACATGTACTTATATTTTAATCCTAGAAATTTAACCTGAGCGTGAAACAATTCCTTATATTTCTCACAAAAATACACAATAGGGAAAACCCTTTCACAAACCTATTATGTTTAATACATGAGAATATTAATTTTAGAATCATTAGACACTTACTTAAAATGAGAATTTAAGGTCAATATTAAGTTGGCAAATGAATTTCTCAGGCTGAAGGTGTGAAAAACACCAAAGACTGAATACTACTAAATGATGGTGTTCTTTCCATGTTACAGAATGTCACAGGATTGGTGAAATGTTTTCCAGAATAAAAAAAATGCCCTCCTAAAGAGTATTTCAGTTGCTAACAGACTTCCCTTCACTGTGTACATAGTATTAATTCACTGATCACATGTGGTAGCCTATCACATAGTATTAACATGACAACAATTTTAGTTATAATGTGTACCTGTTCATTAACTCCCCAGTTAAGACCTTCTAATATTATGCAAGCCAACTTATTCTCAACAGCAGAAAGATTATAGTCAAGCAGCCACTGGCGAATCAAAGCAATTTCACTTGCAGCTGGTGTCCAAAGATAAAGAGGTAGATCCTTAAACAAGTATAGTGACACCTATGGAAAGAAAAGAGGATACGTTATATTTCTTTTAGCACACATTGGAATAAACAGTAATCATCACGTCCATTAATTCTTTTGCTATTCTATAAAATAAGGAAGTATCAACTTTATTCCATGATTAAACATTTGATATTAGAGAAAACTCCTGATGTTTACTTGCTACAGTTTATCAATAATGAAAATGTTTATGAAAAAGAATTTTATTTCTAAAACCCCCAAAATAAATCATTTGTTATTGCAGTAGGCTTTTTGCAAGTAATCAGATAAAGAGACCCTTTTAGGTCACAAACATATGTAAAATGCACAGTCAATTCAATAAACTTTTAGCTTGACTAATCAAGGCAAGGTACAATCCCCACCTAAGAAACAATTCCTCCTTTTAGGTATGCACAACTTCAAACATTTCAAATCTAAGGAATATTTACCCTAAATATTATCATCCTGTCACCTGCCCCATGAGGGGTGCCAATTTTCTAGATCACTGCTACACTTCACTATCAGGTCACCTGTCGGTAATTCTGCAGCCAGCTTACAAGACATTTAGCAATAAAAGTAGTTCAGTGTTGGACTAAAGAAGCAGAAGAAAAGTTAGAAGGCTGTCTTGATTGTTGAAACTTTTTAGAGATTCCTTACAAGATCTGGTTGTATAAGCAAATGTCATAACGGGATTCAGTTAAATTATGTGGACAACTTTGTGCCGACAGACCTTATCTGCATATTTTTTAATTAGAAACCTCAACCCACTGGTAACATTAGGGATTTAATAAAGGCACAGAGTTTCTTCCATTGCAGCAAACCTTTTTCAGTCTCAATTTGATTTTCAGGAACAAAAAGAAGTCACAGGGAGTGAGATCTGGTGGTGGGTCAGGTGCAGTTGAGGGTGAAGAGCATATTAGTTTCGTTCATAAACTCTTTGACAATGTGGTGTGCACAGGTGTGTTTACATGGTGCAATATGTAAATTTGCGTGTGCCATTGTTTCAGACTCTTTTTTATTTTTCCTCAGATGCTTTCCCGTAGACACCACAGCAGGTAATGTCACTGATTAAAAGTCTGTACATAAGGAACAAACTGTATAAGAACAAGTTGTCAGTGTTGAAGAAAACAATTACCACTGCACTACGGTGACATGGAGAAGGGAAAAAAAAAAAAATCACTAAAAAACACCTGCACAACTGTACAATAAAAGCCAGAAATAACACCCTCGGTCAGCTCAGCAGACTGATTACCCTACTTGTAGGCACATGATACCTAGTGGCATATTCAAGAACTGCACCCAGCTCCCATGTTATTGACCAATACATGAAATCTTTGGGTACCCCTCATATATGTATGGTCTGTATATATTTAAAAGATGCTATTGCTGCTGCATATGAGGACAGCAGGCAAAGCCCTTCAGCGCGTTTAATTTTTGATAAATGCTTTTGTCTTAAATTTCAATTTTATTGACAATGTAACAACTTGCAATTTAGGCAGCCTTTAGTTTGTTTTCCTCCTTTAAATTATTTCTGTATACATAGTTTTATACATGAAATCCGGATATTTCATTTGAAATGTAAACACAAACATGTAATCATAATCATAAATGTATTATATAGATTTATGCGAATTATTTATCTACAAAATAAAGAAATTCAACTTACCATGCCTACTTTTTCTATTGTTTTAGAAACTTGCTCCAGCAATACCGAGATGATGTGTGGATGAGCAATTGCTATTGCTGCAAGCAGCTCCTTTCCAACCTTAGAAAAGGTTTCTCTTGTGGAGAGACTCACATAACATACCTAAAAAGACAATACAAATACAGTTAAACAAAGTACAAATATTCAGTATAAGGGGCCTATTGTACAAATGTATCACAAGTGCAAATGTAGAAGAGGCATTACGTTAGTGCTGAATTAACCATTTCTGAAACTGTAATTATTTTATAATTGATATATAAAATTTGATACATCCTGTTAATTATATCTGTATTTTCTGCAGCTACTACACAGGTGGTTTCATTGTCAAGTTTTAATTAATAAAATGTGGAAAAACATTCCGTGTTGCTACTCATACTTATTTTATTGGCTTCTCAGTTGATTAATCTGATACATTATCACTGCTTATAATAGCAAAATCTTGGTTTTTATTTTCTATCTGTAATGGTTTTAGTGTTTTGCCAACAAAACATATAATTTCTAGAATTAATTAATTAACTAATTAATACATAGTTAAAATAATTTTCATTTCTAAAAATAAATGTGGTAGTTCTCAAAAAACATTTTTAAAGCAATAAAATTTGCACAAAAATGTGTTTTTAAAGTATTTTATTAAACATTTTAGACATAATCATTACAAATTCAGTTCTGAGTCTTATGTTTTCAGTTGGCTTTGCTAAAATCCATTTCCAAATTAGATGTTGCTTTTATATTAACTTATTTTAATGATAAAAAGGCCAGGAAGATTGCTTATAACCTAAATCAAGGCTCACTGACCTTTCCACCAAAAAAAGTTAGAAATTTTGATAATTCATAATGATTTAGAATGTAACAATATCATTTTTCAACAATCATAAAGAAATATCTTTTTAATTATCCCCAAATTTAAAATTTACCTCATAAATCTGAAGTACAATGGTTCTGACAAACTCAGGATCTGCACTAGTTCGCTTTGGCTGAGCCATGTGAGCAAAGGTGGTAAGGAGACAAATTCCATCTGAACTATTCATTTCTGACAGGCAACACTGAAACTTGCTCTGCTCCTCTGGATCTAAAAATAAACAAACCAATTTTATAGTTGGAGCTTTGCTGCCCTTTAAATGAAAATGTATTATTGTTATTATTATTATAATCAGACATTTCCTAATCAAAATTAACAATTCTTAGGTACTGGTATCACTTATATACTACCATGTTTATGAAATATTCTATTTTAATATTTTTTTTCAGTAACTGGGCTAAGCTATTTAAACTGTGTTGGCTTTTATTATTAGATAGGTTTCATAAGAAACTAAAAGCTGAACTTGAAATGGTAAGTGAAAGGAAAGTTGTCTGTTAGAGCACTTGATGTTCATGAAAAGAACAACAAAAGTAAATGATAATATACTAATGAATTCCTCTTTTAATGACAAAGTGAAGGACACAAAACTACCTGCAGTTTCCTAGTGCCATTTCTTAAAGTGATTATTTACTTGATTCTACAATCTTTTTGGAATTAAACAGCACTGTTAAAACTAGCATCTAACAAATAAACTGAACAAATTATAATAAAATTAAATCAGTAGAATTCTAAGCTATTCACTGACTTATGGAATGAATTAATATAACGTAGTCTAGCCATACAGCATCAACAGCAAGGTAGGAATGAAATCTATATAACCAGTTCTTCACAAGGCAATCATCATATATACAGAATATGCCTACACTGACTGATGCATGAGTAAGTCAGACTCGCCAATAGACTTGCCCTGTAGGTCTTTGGGATGGAAAGGAAACCAGTGCACTTGGAGGAAAACTCACACAAATGTACAAGCTTCACGCAGACAGTGACAGAGATAGGATATGAGAGCAGGCACCAGGTACAGTGAGGCCGCAGCACTAGCCAATGGGCTACTGTCCTGTCCTAATCAAGTAAACAAGTAACTAGTTCTTTTAACAAAAGAAAATGCAATATTAAAGTAGAGTATATCTATATTCATACCTTGTAATATAATGCCTATGGGGATAAATATCACTATTGCCCACCAAACGTAGACAGTGAGTCAATGATCATTTGGTATTCTGTTAGTTTGATCACAGAATCTGTTAGACATAATAGTGCGGTATCCACTAAACAGTTTGCTAAGTGTAGATTCAATTTTAACGCTAGAGTTTAAATCTAGCATTAATCTCAAACAGTTTAAATAAGTTGTTTTACAGTTTGCAATTAATGAAAACTGGAATTTTACAGATCAGCTTGCATCCAGATTTGATTCTTTGCTTTGTGAAGTCTAAGTGCAGGACCTGTGGCTTACTGCTCATATACAGTACAAAAAATATATGTTATAAGGTTGAATGAAAAATATAAAAGCTGGTCAAGTGTGAATAACTGCATATGTTTGTGGATAAATTTATGACCTAATGTCATCCAGTCATGCCTTGCTTTTACCCATTGCAAATGGGACAATATTCTGCTACTTGTGCTCCTTTTCTGGATATTAACATGGGATTCTCCTAAATGTATAAACATAATAAACACTTTTTGGACATGTTTACAAACATTGAATGACAATTTATATGTAAATACTTTGCTATATGCACAAAGGATGAAAATGAACTGGTTTTGAAACTTTTAAAAACATTGGTATTATCCATCCAGCTATGCATTTCCTGAAGCTCTAATCCAGAGGCATGAGAAGATGGAAGTTATCTATTGTTAGGCTGTTAGTGCATCACGCGGCATACTACTGCAAGCATGCACAGATATGCATAACATGAATCCACATAGGCAATGATGAAGCTGAAGTTTCATATAATTAAATTTTATATATTTACATACCATGGGCTTGAATCCCAAGCTGTATCTTAGTGGGCTTTTGTCCTAAATGCCCACAGATGCAATGGTTAGGTTATTTGTCATACAGAAACTGGCTCTGTGTGAGTGTGGATGTGTGTATGAGAGGGTCCTGTTCAATACTTTTTTCCTACTTGAGCCAATTGTTTCTAAGATGGGTGGTGGGAAGTTAAAGCCCAACACTAAATTACACAGGTTTGAGAATGTTATGTTATTCTGCAATGTTTAACATATATCAGAGATATGTAATCTTAAAATGACCTCTTCCCCAGTTAAATGTGCTTATCTTGGCAATTCTCAACTAGCACCAGAAATAAACAAAAAGCACTGGTTATCCAGGTTTATACAAGTGTAACTCTGAAATGGGAGAAACACTACAATACTAATAATTTTGTGCAGTACATGCATTGTTCTTCATTATTTAAAACAACTTGATGTACAAGAGTAGAATGTCAAAGTTTAAGGCAATCTGATATAAAGAGATGAATGTATGGCCACCATAGTCCAAATATACTTACTATACGATCATCTCAAAGTAACGATTAAATGATAATGTTTGCACTGATTGCATTTTTCAAAGTAAACAAGGAGTTACCTTTCAGTCTGTGGATGCAATCACAAGGATTCAGGTTTGTGCTTAGCCTTTCCAAGTTGTCATTCTCTGTGCATTGCATTATGTAAAATATTTTCCACAGCATCTCACTTGACAGAGTTCCATATGGCATTTCTGACATGAAAAGCCAAATACCAAGTCTGTTCAAAAATAACAAAAAAATTAAATTATAACAAAACATTTATTATTTTCTAGAACAACACAGTACCTATAAACTAAATGCAAAACAACTCTGTTTCATATTGGACATTCCACTTCTCAGTGACTACCCAACTCCACCTCCCCATATTCTTCCTATTTTTCTATATGCATCGTAAGAGTAACTTCAGACCTTTCTTGGAAACATTCCAATTTCACTATGACTGACTGGCAAAAGCCCAGACAAAGTTAATTAAATGACTGCATATGATGTATAGCAATAGTTTCAGTAACTTTTGACCTATAGCCAGTACCTCCAGAGTGGAAATGCAGTTCTCCACCACCATGGAAACGGTATGGGTTTCTGAAGGTGGAGGTTAAGCTTAGCCAAATAAATAAAGATGCAACACCATAGCGTATGAGCAATTACAAATTTTTTGTGTGCTGTGGAAACAGCAGAAGGATCCTAACTTACCAGCTGAATAAAGTAAAGCAGCCATAGCATTCAAAGTTTCAGAAAGGTAATTGTTTTTTTTTTTTTTTTGTAATATGGATTTTCAAAATATTGTACTTATCTACAAGTACACTTAAATGCAAGTGTGGGCTGTTAACATTATAATCTTCTTTGCTAATCATTTAGTCAGCTTTTGGTGGCGTTTTTGAAGGGAAATAAAGGCTAAAAATATTAGGTTGATGTTGTTCATTATTTCACAATAATACAAACAAAGCAAATGAAGCTCAGAGAATACAACAATCACATTTAATCTGCGCCAAAGGAACAAGCAGCATAAAAAAAAGTTAAATTGACTAATGAAATGGTAAATATTGTTAGTAGATGCTTGTACCTAGCTACCCAATTTCACATTTGAAACTGCAGCTTGGATGTATGAGGTATTTTCCATCAGGCTCTTTTTTGATTCACTTATCCTCATTATTGGGAGCTGCTGGACTCTAGAAAAGGCACCACCTATCACACAGCACATGTAGACTCTTAGCCATTTATAATTGCACCAGTTTCCTTGTGGTGAGGCTACAGCACTATCATTGTGTCACCAATTTTTATTTATTTTTTTAAACCTTTCTTAACAACTGACTTGTTGCTACTTAATGTACTACATTCACTTGTAATTTATTATTTTATATTTACTGTGCTGTTGTATTTATCCAAAATTTAAATATACTATATTCTCCCATTTATTAACCAATGCAGATCCTGATTGTTGTATCATCTTCAGTCTTGCTCACCAAATGAAATCGCTGAAACTTTGCATACTCTGCTCACACCATAGTTTTAGCTAATCATTTTGATATATATTGGGGTAATAATGGGGTAAAGGATTTGAAAACAAGGCACCGGACAAGACTGCTGGCATTATATTTCAAATCAGGTAACTTTATTTCCAAATATTTTTGGTAGCTTTTGACATTTTCATTTTAATTACCTTTTTGCCTTCAATACATGTAATACAGCCTTAAGAAAAAGCTCATCAAATTCCACTTGTAGCTTTTCCATGGAGAAGGACTGGACTTCCAGCATTGTTTTGCAAATGTCAACACCATTAACATACTGGGCCCAGTGGTCACTCACATAACATAATGTCATTCTGAAAGAAAAAGAAGGAAAAAAAAATGAATTACTCAGACTATGTAAAGACAAAAAATTGATGTAAGATTTCTATTGTCAAATTACATATGTGCAGTTTGCTCAATCAATGTATTTACTTGCACACACATAATCAGGTTAAAGCAGAAACTTGGTTTCTTAATAATCCGTATTTACACGCACAAGAAATCTTCTGGAGGTCTCCTTTGGCAAAATGCTCTAACGTTACTAAACTGCGCAAAAAAATTAGTTAAGAGTTATCATTGGATATTGTGAATTTGAAAACAAGCATGATGTCTGTAAAAATTTTCTTGAGTTTTATAAATTTGTTTAGTGTTTAATCAAACTGAGGCTTTGTTTATTGGTTTTTGTTACTGGATTGTATGTAGAAAACTCTTTTCTGCTTGGCTGTGGTCCATATAGTTTTTTGCCTTGCATCCACTGCTGCTGGAATAATAACAATGCAGGTATTTTTACTTCAATAAAGATAAGTGTTGTGCTAGGTTACACATCCTTTAAAAAGTAATTAAACTTAATAATGCACATTACTTTTAATGTGTTATCATGCTGCTGTTGAGATTGTGCTCCAGAGTTTAGCACTGCACCTTCAGCTCAGAAATTTACCAATTTCTGAAATATTGAGACAGATTATTTCAACCAGGTGAAGGAAAAATGTGATCAGCCACCCAGTTATTCATGGAGAAATCTACCTCTATTAAGTCAGATTTATCAGAGGCCAATAACCTGATTTCTCTAACTGCAATAAGGGTTTACATGGCATTTTAGAAATCTTGTTTCTGTGAATAATCCGGTTATTGAAGCACATGTAGACGCGCTAAATAACGGCTCTAATTTAATATATTGTTCAGCAACATACACCTCGATTTGGGATGTTGTGGGTCGGTGAGGGGAGTACTTCGAAGGCCTCCTCAATCCCACTAACATGCCTTCCAATGAGGAAGCAGAGCCTGGGGACTCTGAGGTGGGCTCTCCCATCTCTGGGACTGAAGTCACCGAGGTGGACAAAAAACTCCTTGGTGGCAGGGACCCGGGGGTGGATGAGATACGCCCGGAGTTCCTTAAGGCTCTGGATGTTGTAGGACTGTCTTGGTTGACACGTCTCTGCAACATCGCATGGACTTCGGGGACAGTGCCTCTGGATTGGCAGACCGGGGTGGTGATCCCCTCTTTAAAAAGGGGACCGGAGGGTGTGTTCCAACTACAGAGGGATCACACTCCTCAGCCTCCCTGGAAAAGTCTATTCGGGGGTTCTGGAGAGGAGGGTCCGTCGGATAGTCGAACCTCGGATTCAGTAGGAACAGTGTGGTTTTCGTCCGGGTCGCGGAACAGTGGACCAGCTCTACACCCTTAGCAGGATCCTGGAGGGTGCATGGGAGTTTGCCCAACCAGTCTACATGTGCTTTGTGGACTTGGAAAAGGCATTCGACCGTGTCCCTTGGGGAATCCTGTGGGCGGTGCTCCGGGAGTATGGGGTACCAGACCCCCTGATAAGAGCTGTTCGGTCCCTGTACAACCAGTGTCAGATATTTGGTCCGCATTGCCGGCAGTAAGTCGAGCCCGTTTCCAGTGAGAGTTGGACTCCAGGGCTGCCCTTTGTCACCGATTCTGTTCATAACTTTTATGGACATAATTTCTAGGCGCAGCCAGGGTGTTAAAGGGGTCCGGTTTGGTGGACTCAGGATTGGGTCACTGCTTTTTGCAGATGATGTTGTCCTGTTTGCTTCATCAGGCCGTGATCTTCAGCTCTCTCTGGAGCGGTTCGCAGCTGAGTGTGAAGCGGCTGGGATGAGAATCAGCACCTCCAAATCCGAGACCATGGTCCTCAGCTGGAAAAGGGTGGAGTGCCCTCTCAGGGTTGGGGGAGAGATCCTGCCCCAAGTGGAGGAGTTCAAGTATCTCGGGGTCTTGTTCACGAGTGAGGGAAGAATGGATCGTGAGATTGACAGGCGGATCGGTGCAGCGTCCACAGTGATGCGGGCTCTGCATCGGTCTATCGTGGTGAAAAAAGAGCTGAACCATAAGGCAAAGCTCTCAATTTACCAGTCGATCTACGTTCCTACCCTCACCTATGGTCATGAGCTATGGGTAGTAACGAAAGAACGAGATCGCGAATACAAGCGGCTGAAATGAGTTTCCTTCGCAGGGTGTCTGGGCTTTCCCTTAAGGATAGGGTGAGGAGCGCAGTCATCCGGGAGGGGCTCAGAGTAGAGCCGCTGCTCCTCCGCATCGAGAGGAGTCAGATGAGGTGGCTCGGGCATCTGATCAGGATGCCTCCCGGATGCCTCCCTGGTGAGGTGTTCCGGGCACGTCCAACCAGGAGGAGGCCCCGGGGAAGACCCAGGACACGCTGGAGGGACTATGTCTCCTGGCTGGCCTAGGAACGCCTTGGGATTCTCCCGGAAGAGCTGGAAGAAGTGGCCGGGGAGAGGGAAGTCTGGGCCTCTCTGCTTAAGCTGCTACCCCCGCGACCCGACCTTGGATAAGCGGAAGAGGATGGAGGATGGAACATACAGCAATATGTAAATGCTTATTTATGAAAAAGTAATTTGCATCCAAGATATTTCTTTTGCAACAAGCTCTCAAGAAGCTGGATGATCTTTTAAACATTTAAACTCTGATATTCTTAATCTGTCAAAATAAACCTGAAAGAAACATACTGCTTACAAACCAACATCACCTGTGAAAAATACACACCACAGAAGCTTTCTGTATTTGTAAACCAAGTAAAAGAAGAGAGTTTGCCACGGATTGTATGTATGCTCACATGGATCAATAGAGAAGAGATATTTGTAAGCTTGTTTCTCAAGTAAGATTACAATTTATCCATCTGTCACAGTTGAGTCAGGATCCTGTGACCACAATTTTTAACTGCCCTCTACAGCATAAAGCACACAGATAAACACAATAGACATAAATAACTATTGATTGCAAACTGAAAAAGAGCCAAATAAAAGAACAAATAAGCATGCCCCTCTACCCACAGTTTTGTGGTTGCTTCATATCCAATATAATAAGGCTCTACTTTTGCTAGCAGAAATGCATCTGTTACAGAAGCACTGTGTGGTGGTAGTGCCTAGTGTTATATGGGCTTAACAATTTTATCTTTAATTGGAAGGAGTCAAGCTCCTTAGTTTCACAATGTGTAAACTTTTTCACTGAAACCAACATACACATTCTAGACATGGTGAGAAATGAATGTGAAATTTTACGTTTTGGATAAACAAAACAAAGGCATAGTCACCTGATCATGTGGCCAATGCGTTTGACAAACTGACGATACCGAGCCCTGTTGTATGTGGTTAGACCAACAGCCAATAATTCCACAAGGTTAGAAGCAAAAGCAAAGATTTTCATCATTTTTTGGCTTGAGGTTGCCTTAGGTTTGTAAGTACCTATTCAAAAAGGAAGAACACATTTTTTATGTTTCATTCTCTAAAAACGGAGAATAAATGTTAGAAAAAAATTCTTTAAAAACAAAACTTTTACTGGTATATATAAAAACCAAGAAAGATGAGAAGACATATTGTGTATTAGAAACCGATATCCTCCGTCACGTGTGTGCATGGGAGACAGCTTAAGGGCTCTGGTGATGGTAATTACTCATGGAACCAGTGTTTGGTTGTCAACTAATGCCCTCTCTCTTCTTCCCTCTGCAGAACAAAAGTCTGACAACCGCTCCACCACTGATGTCACTTCTGTTGCCTGCCCTCTTGGACCGTGAGTGACTATATAACCCAGGAACTAACCATTTTGTTCTCAGTTCTGTTCTGAACTAGCATCTGGAGAGACGACTCCGCAAATTACTGCATGTTGCAATTTAGTGCATTCTTTCAAATTAAATGGAGTCACAAAAGTGGGGCGTGTCTCCTTTTTACATCTTTTTATAGAACGAGCAGAATTTGTTAAAGAGAAAAACAATACAACTTCTTTTAACACTGAATGTGTTACGTTTTAATAAACAATGCATGTATAAGAAAATGATAAAAATGAAACACTTTCTAGATTACAAGATTAAGGTATGTATAAAAAAGACCTGCTACCCAAAGTGGTGGCAAAGTGAAACTTTACCAGGATTTCCAGGATATGTAATGAATAAACAATTTAGAAAGAAAAAGTAATTTTTTCCTTACATAACTAACAGTGAGAAATGTAACAAAGATTTACCTTTTGAACCAATACCTAGCAAATGTTTGAAAAGTTGATCAAATGGAAACTGACAGAAGAGAGTAATAAGATCATCTTCTGCCAGCAGCATCCAACTTGTTTCTGGATCTTCATCCTTAAAAAATAACAGAATCAGAGAGAACTGTTTATGCTTTCAGTTTATTTATACATGACTAACAGAGTTAATAAAGCTGAATAGCATTAATGTATTAGAAATAACCATTTTTCCATTAATTTATATAGACATTTTAAGTGATCAAAAAAATAAAAAAAGTTAAAGGTTAAAAAAAAAATCTATAGCTTCTTTGGTGTCTTTAGGGGTAAATACTGAATATTTATTTATTTAAGTTGTAGCAGATTGCCATCTATAAACTCCAAATTGTTTAATCCCACTTAAATATTTCACGTGTGTGGGACACTATTGGGCATTGTATGATCTAGAAAATCCAAGTGCTTGACAGCAGGGAAACTCTTAAAGTAATTTACAGATATTTTTAAATCAGTTACAGGTATCTTTAAATCACTTCCTCTTTATTAAATAAATAAATGTGCAATAGGGCTGAAACAATGGTCGATGAAAACATCTATCGTCGATTGGCAGGCCACATGACTGAGATAAATAAAAATCATTGATAGACTCCAAACATTTCACAAAATTTCCTCAAAGCACCAAACTGCAGTCATCACATTTCTCTCTCTTTTTTAAATCTTGCGCACCTTATGTGAAAGATGTCAAAAACTCATAAGGTGCTTTCATACTCAGACTAGCTTTGCTCTTAATCAGGCGGCTATTTTATTTTTTACTTTGTTTTGATTTCTTTTTTGTTCAGTTGTGTTTCACACTGCAAATCGCTACCATGTTGTGAACTTCATTCGTTGAGCAGAAACATTTATTCCAGGGAAACAATATCATGGAGGTTCAACAAGAATTGTGTAATTCCTTTAAATCTGTTAAAAATAGTTGCGGTTTATTTATATACATCTTTAAATTATTTTAATGATCTTTAACTGAGTTGGGGCAATTGACAATTAATTAAATGTGACTAATTCATTTAAACTGTAATTCGTCATTTTAAAATATCTCAATTTCATTTAAAGATATCTTAAAACCATTTTATGATGTTTGTAAATATTACACTGGGTGAAAGTAGAAGAAAAAAGCTAAGCCAAATTATTATTTGGAAATATCTAGAAGGGTTTCCTCTTTATGACTAATCAGGCAATTGCAATTATCTTTTGATAAATCTTATAGTATGTACAGTTTATTTATAACTCGCTAATATAACAGGATGTTACTTCATGCTACGTTCCTCTGTTTTAGATTACTGAACGATTCACTGTTTAAATTTAAGGCCTTCATGGCAAAATATATAGCTACAAATTTTAAAGCAGAATTTGCTAATATAAATTGGAATACAATAAAAATGGTGTTTAAATGGTTTACTAAGTATGTCAAATGTGAGAAACTGATCAAAATTTTTGTGACAAGCAAAGTTATTTACAGAAAATATACTCTTGTTCAAATTAATCTTAAGTCCAAGATTTCATAAAACTTCCACAACTTTCTAATTAAACTTTCCCACAGTATCAGGTAACCCATTACAGAAAAGGCCACAAGAATTCAATCCCACTTTATCAATCAGATATTTCTTCTTTTTTTTTCTTACAAATTCTTTAAATAGCCCTGTTCACATTCTTTAAAGATGACATATGAAAACTATAAATTAATTTATTTTCCCTAAAAGGGATAAAACTGTGAAGTCTATTTCTTTCTAGTGTCCTTTTGTGATACAAATGTATCTGGAGAAAAGGTAGTATTACTACAACATCACTGTTGAATTGAACAACCACAACTTAATTATCATGGAATATAATTTGTTTTGTTACTAACCTCCTCTCCTCCTTCATCCACAAGGGTCCAGTTGCCCGATTCTTTTCCAAAACTAGAAGCAGACTCATTTTTTAACTTGGTAGGCTTCATGTAACACATAAAGTCATCACGGTTCCTTTGAATGATACAAAAAACAGTTTAAAAACTCTAATTGTTTAAACTTTAAAATGACTACCTAACTTGCCTGTTGATTATCACATTTAAGAAATAATTTTACTGTACTATCTCTCGCTCCCTATACAATGCAGCAGCCTTAATCAGTAAAATGAATGCCTAAATTGAAGACAGGAAAATTATAGCCAAGTAATAAGCAATATTAGTAATACATACACATATACAGACCAGGCAGACCCAAACGTATAATGAGGGTCTGCTGGGAACGTCTGGCGGAGGAACCGGTCAGAAACATCTTTAACTGCCATATCCGGCAGAACTTCAATCTCATTCCGAGGGAGGCGAAGGACATTGAGTCTGAATGGGCCATGTTCCAAGCCTCCATTGTTGAAGCAGCAGAACAGAGCTGTGGCCGCAAGGTTGTCGGTGCTTCTCGTGGTGGCAATCCACAAACCCGTTGGTGGACACCTAAGGTTTGAGAGGCCATCAAGCTGAAGAAAGAGTCCTATCGGGTATCTGGTCTGGTTGACCAGTGAGACTCCAGAGGCAGCTGAGGGGTACCGGTGGGCCAAGCGTGTGGCAGCATCGGCTGTTGCAGAGGCTAAAACTCAGGCAAGGGAAGAGTTCAGGGGAGCCATGGAAAACGACTTTCGGTCAGCACTGAGAAGGTTCTGGCAAACCGTCGGGCGGCTCAGGAGGGGAAAGCGGTGGTCCACCAACACTGTGTACAGTGAGGATAGGGCTCTGCTGACTTCAACTACAGATGTTATTGACCGGTGGAAGGAATACTTTGAGGATCTTCTCAATACCACCAACATGTCTTCCTTAGAGGAAGCAGAGCTGGAAGACTCAGGGGGCCCGTCCATAACAGGAGCCGAGGTTGCTGAGGTAGTTAAAAAGCTCCAAGGTGGCAGGGCCCCTGAGGCGGACGAGGTTCACCCTGGGTCCCTCAAGGCTCTAGAGGCTGTGGGGCAGTCCTAGTTGAAACGTCTCTGCAACATCGCAAGGACATCGGAGGCAGTGCCTCTGGATTGGCAAACTGGGGTAGTGGTCCCCCTTTTTAAGAAGGGTGACCAGAGGATGTGCTCCAACTATAGAGGGATCACACTCCTCAGCCTCCCTGGTAAGGTCTATTCAGGTGTGCTGGAGAAGAGAGTTTGGTCGAAACTTGGATTCATGAGGAACAATGTGGATTCCGTCCCGGCCATGGAACACTGGACCCGCTCTACACCCTGGCCAGGATCCGGGAGAGGGCATGGGAGTTTGCCCAACCAGTCCACATGTGTTTTGTGAATTTGGAGAAGGCATTTGACCGTGTCCCTCGAAGCATCCTGTGGGGTGTGCTCCAAGAGTACGGGGTACAAGGCTCAATGTTACGAGCCACTCAGTCCCTGTACAGGAGGAGCAGAAGCTTGGTCCGCATTGCCAGTAATAAGTCAGACTCATTTCCTGTTGAGGTTGGACTCTGCCAGGGCTGCCCTTTGTCAAAGATTCTGTTCATATGTTATATGGACAGAATTTCTAGGCTCGGCCAAGGAGCGGAGGGGGTCTGGTTCGGTTAGCTCAGAATCTCGTCTCTGCTATTTGCGGATGATGTGGTCCTGTTGGCTTCATCAGACAGTGACCTCCAGCTCTCACTGGAGCAGTTCGCAGCCGAGTGTGAAGCGGCGGGGATGAGGGTCAGCACCTATAAATCTGAGGCCATGGTTCTCAGCCGGAAAAGGGTGGAATGCTCTCTCCGGGTTTGGAACACATTACTGCCTCAAGTGGAGGAGTTCAAGTATCTCGGGGTCTTGCTCACAAGTGAGGGAAGAATGGAGCGGGAGGTTGACAAACGGATCAATGCGGCATCTGCAGTAATGCGGGCTCTGCAACGGTCCATCATGGTGAAGAGAGAGTTAAGTCAAAAGGCGAGGCTGTCGATTTACGTTCCTACCCTCACCTATGGCCGCAAGCTTTAGGTAGTAACCAAAAGAGCAAGATCGCGGATACAATCGGCCAAAATGAGTTTTCTTCACGGGGTGGCTGGACTTTCCCTTAGAGATAGGGTGAGGAGTTCAGTTATTCGAGAGAGACTCGGAGTAGAGTCGCTGCTCCTCCGCACTGAGAGGAGCCAGTTGAGGTGGTTTGGGCATCTGGTTAGGATGCCCCCTGGACGCCTCCCTGGGGAGGTGTTTCAGGCATGCCCCACTGGGAGAAGGCCACGGGGCAGACCCAGGACACGCTGGAGGGATTATATCTCCGGCTGGCCTGGGAACGCCTCGGGGTCCTCCCGGAGGAGCTGGCCGGGGAGAGGGAGGTCTGGGCTTCCCAGCTTAGGCTGCTGCCCCCGTGACCCGACCTCTGATAAGTGGTGGATAATGGATGGATGGTTGACATACACATTATATATACATTATATTTCAGCTGATCCCGTTAGGAGTTGCCACAGTGGATCATCTTTTTCCATATTACTCTCACAGCACCACTCGGAGTATTTATATCACTGTATCTGAGTGGGGAGTCACAGCAGCAGCTAATCGAAAAAGAGAATTATCGGTATACAGCATCAAGCACACGCTGCCTCAGCCACGGCAAAACGTTTCAAAGTCTTTCCTGTACGGACCTCGCGGTTGAGAAACAGTTTCATCCTAAGTACTATAAACGCACTCAATCAATTGCTCCTTGTAGAACTGTTTGTACTTATAAGTACAATTACCCCACTGTAAACATGCACTACAGTTAAAATATTGCACAACTTGCACCACTTCATAAAGTACGTATTTACATATGATGACAATATTTTTAAGATGAAATGCAGCAAAATATGTTGATTATATTATATAGATAAAACTTTAACTTCATTTAAATAATCCGTATCGTTAATAATTAAACGTGAGGACACGGTGCCGCAGCGCTAGCAAGTTCACGTATTGTTCCTGCCTCGCGCTGTATATTTACTGAGGCTGGCGCGACACTGGAAGGACAAACAGATAGAATAATTAAACACGTACTATGAAGATATTTCAATGTTCCTTAACAGTTTTGAAGAATCGTCGTTGTAAGCTTACAGATGGCTTAATGCCTATTAGAGTTGATTGTGTGGCAATTGGGTATTTGGGGAAAGAAAAGTATGGACAGGAATTAGAAGTTAGTACGTTTGAAAGAGACAGTACTGCTACAATAAATTATTTCATTGAAGGTCGCGCATGGCGCAGCAGCATCTTGTGTGAAACATGAACAATCACTGCACCATCATATTTCCATGTTTAATAACATGCTTTCATTTAAATCATCATGAAAATGATATCACGTATACATCTCAGTATTTTAATTATTCAGAGAGCTGTAATATCACGAATGTAAAGGATTCTGTGTCCTGTTGGAGAAAGAGAAAGAATGGAAACACGTAGTGATTCACACACATACAGCACATGGAAGATCAAATACAAAAAGCATTTAACATGCCACTTTAGTTACTTTGGGATTTGAGAAACTAGTAAATTAAATGATTTTAAGATGAAGTTTATGATACTTTACTTAAATGACAAAATAAACTACGTGATTAAAGTGGAAATTTCGAGATTAAAGTTTACATTTTGTGCTTTTTCCCCACCGTGTGCCTATTTTTTTTTTGTCTGTACCCTAATAAGCGTTCATATAACACTCACAGATGGTGGGCTACAACTCGCCTTTTCACAGCGAGTTTGATATGTGACTTCTTTTTTATTTTGGCACTGTGCGACTTTGTGAACTTGAGCTTTTGAGTTTCTCTGACACGCTATGTCACTCAATCAACTTCCTTTTGTTGATTATACCACTGTTTAAATCAACAAATAGTATGTTTTTCCTTTGCCTCCACTTGGTATTCGCTGAAATTCTTATATTTTCCCCCGTGCTTTTCCCATTGTCTTTTCACAGAACGCTGAGCTTAAGGGCTATTTATATTGATTTGCATATTCAAAGAGGCGTAATTCTGGGGGGAATTGGGGCGGGACAGCAGGCGAGTGCACGTGCGTTGCTTTTCATGCTGACCGGGATTTATGTAGCGGAAGAAGGTGGAAGTTGGAGTAAGCACAGATTCCTGCATCTGGATTTTTCTGTGCGTAAGCACATTTCGGCTTTTGTGCTTACGTCATGTTATAGTGCGAATTCTACGCACAGTGTTATGCATGAGGCCCCTGGTTCTTTCAAACTTGTGATGGATGATTTTAATTTATGCAATCTGGAGTCAGTATTACCAAATTACCATCAGTATGTGAATATAAACACTACAGGGGACAAAACTCTGGACAAGTGGTATGGAAACGTCCCTGATGACTACATATTGCATTACAGAGCAGCCCTGGGTGCGTCTGACCACGTCGTCGTTCACCTACTCCCGAAGTACAAACAGAAACTGAAACTAGAAAAAAACAGCCATACGAATAACACAAAACTGGTGCAAGGACAGTGTAGAGGAACTGCAGGAATGCTTCTACAGTACAAATTGGGATGTGCCGACATCCTCACAGTCACTGAATGAGGCCACTTAAACTGTCAGCGAATATATGAAATTCTGTGAGTCTATGATCATTAAGGAAAAAACTGTCAAGTTGTACCCAAACAGTAAGCCATAGATCACTAAAGAGGTTAAAGCATTACTATTGGAAAAGCAACATGCACATCAAGAAAATAAGATAGAAGATATGCAAATTTTACAGCAAAGGATTAACAGGTTAATTAAACAAAATAGAAAGATATATGGGCAAAAAATCAAGAGGTTGTTTAATGATAACAATCCCAAGCAGGTCTGGAAGGGACTAAAAACAATTACAGGACTAGGCTCTAAAAAGAATGTGAATTTTACAGCTGACAAAGACCACAAGCTTTTGGCAGATGAACTGAATAACTTTTTTTGCTAGATTTGAAACAAGTGATGTCAGCACCCAAAATATAGAAATAAAGGAGATGCTTTATAAAAACACCAGGAATTATGCTGTGATGGGGTTCAGTTTAACTGAAGTGGAGAAAGGCTTGCGGCAGGCCAAATCAAACAGTGCAGTGGGACCAGACGGCATATCAGGTTGGCTCTTAAAGTCTTGCTCTAAGCAGCTCTCTCCAGTTTTTCATTTGCTTATTAACTGGTCTCTGACCTGTGGTATTGTACCTAATCTGTGGATCAATCAATCATTACCCCTGTATCTAAGGTTTCTAGGCCAAGCTGTTTAAATGACTACAGACCAGTGGCACTTACATCTATTCCAATGAAATGCTTTGAACATTTGGTGAAAACATTTTAATGACAGAGACAAACTCTTTTTAAGACAACAATCAATTTGCTTATTGTGCAAACAGAAGTGTGGAAGATGCTCTGTTTGTTATCTTACATCAAATCTACATCTTTCTTGATCAGCCTGGTTCATATGTCAGAGCACTATTTTTGGATTTTTCTTCAGAGTTCAATACTATACAGCCTCATATACTGATTGGGAAATTGAACAGTATGAATGTAAACCCATTTATTACACTATGGATTCAGAACTTTCTTTTAAACCCTTCACAGACAGTTAAAGTTCAGGACACTTTTTCAATAGTCATTCATTCAAACACAGGAAGTCCGCAGGGGTGTGTCTTACCACCATTACTGTTTACTCTGTACACAAGTGACCTGAGACAGAACAATGACCACTGCTCCATTATCAAGTATACAGAGGACACCATGCTCATAGGATGTATATCTGGGGAGGATGAAAGTCATCTAAATCAAGTGGACTGGATGGTAAACTGGTGCAATAAAAACTCTCTCACTCTGAATGTAAAAAAGATCAAAGAAATGATATTTGATTTTAAAAGACAGAAATCTGTATGTTCACCTATTGTAGTTCTGGGAGAGGAGGTAGAAATAGTGACTGAATATAAATACTTAGGAACTTACCTAGATGACAATCTTAACTGGAATACAAATACAAAAAAAATATTCTCTAAATGCAACCAGCGCTTATTTCTCCTCCATGAACTCAAACTATTTAAAGTAGACAAGGACCTCATGTTGTCCTTTTATCGCAGTATGATCCAGTCTGTGATCACTTTCAGTTTCATTGCCTGGTTTAATAGTCTGACAAACCAAAACTCAAAAAAGCTACAGCAGATTACAAAGTATGCAACTAAAGTTATTGGGGCTGATGTAGATGATTTGACGAGCGTGTGTGTGTCAGAGGGCAATGTTAAAGAAACTGGAAATCATCCCAACTGAAGACAGTCATCCATTACATGTAGAACTAAAGTTCAGTAAATCAGGAAGGAAAGTCGTTTTGAAAACCCACACATATCGCTCCAGGAACTCCTTTCTTCCTAGTGCCATATGACTTTTCAATAAGAAATATTATAGATAATGATTAAGATTTTGATATATAACCTGTAACATTTTTTTTTTTGGTGTAAATGTGCATTATCTAACTGCTTTACCTTATCCTTTCTTGTTTCTATTTGACCGTTTTATTTCATTCTGTCTGCTATTAGATGCAACTGAGAAGGCAAATTTCATGTTTTCTTGTGTAAACATGACTAAATAAAGAAACCTTAAACCCATAATAGACTAAGACACTGTTTAAGAAATGAGTGTAAAAAAAAGGTTTCTAAACTGTGTGGGTACACAAGTTATTTTTCATTACTCCACCACCCCTTGAGCACCAAGCTAAAACATTAAAACCTTGTTCATTCACGAGAGAGAGAGCACAAGTATAATAATGTGCAATGTATTTATTATTTATATTAGTAATGTCTTTAAAAAAAACATATATATAGGTTTCGCTGCGATCCATGATTTCAGGTACCCGTAGTAGGTTTTAAAATGTATCACCCGCAGATGCAGGGGTTTTACAGAAATCTGGCAATGAAGCATTTAAAAAGTACAAGTAAAGAATTTGCTTTCAAGATCACTCCAGTAAAAAAGATCATTATCTGTTTGACAAAACAAGCTGACAAGTAGTACCCAAAATGACTTACTTCACAGGAGACATAAGTATGGCCAGAGCCTGCATGAAATGGTAAACTCCAGATGAGTTATTTAAAACCTTTATCTAGGGGAATGGAAAAAAGAAACAAACAAACAGTCACTCATTAAATCTTCTTTAAGATAAGTAGGCCTTACGAATAAAAATGTAATTAAATTAGTAATTAGGGCTGAACAATAATACATACAATAATAACAATAACAGCAGCAATATCAATAATATTAACTATCAAATATTTAAATAAAAACCTATTCAGAATGATCTGATCTTTTAAATATAATGTAGAGGATCCTTCATGTCTACCTCATGAAAGCAACTTAAAAAAAGTTAACACACTCACATTTGCAGAAATAATAAGATAAATAACTAGCACCATTTCGATTGTAAATTATAATAAACAACTACATATACTCTGATGGTTAAAATGAAACTGAACAAAAGCAGACCTGAAGGAAAGGTGCTGCCCACTTTCCAATTCCTGAAGGACAATGAAGTATGTGATTAAGAAGGAATAACTGATCTCCCGTTGAGCCAATGCATTGTAAGATGGCCACCTGAAACAAACCAAATTCAAATTATCAAGACTTGTGAAATAAGCACAGCTAAGAACCGAGCACTATTTACAAATGAAGGGGGAAAAATCTGCAAATTCCCAACAACAGTAAATATTTCTGTTTGAGCTACAATTCTATGGACACGATAATTAAATAACTAACTATAATTTATATAGATATGTAAAAATCAGTGCAGCAAATTTTAATCACTGGAACTCAAAGGTGTTCATGATGGATAAAAACGTTACATTCTTATTATTAGGAGAAATATCAGTCTACATATCCATAATCAAATACCCATAATCCAGGATGGTGGGGTGTACGCCTCTTATCAGTATTATAGAATTGTAATCAAATATTTTTAATCAATACACAATTTACAATTTAATACTGTATAAGCATATACTTAAATCAAGATAATGGTAACAGTATCAGGCACAGGGCTTAAACACTGCACAGGGTGAGAAAAGTGCAGATAATGACAGAATATGCAACATGAGTAAATGCCTCTGCAGGAATAAGTCAATACTATAAATCGCTGCATAACTATAATGTCATAAACATAAATCTATACGCAAAATATATGTATACAGTATACAGGCTAAAATGTGTTTTCTTTAAACTGCATTTATTTGTATGTGTAAAGTCATCCTTCTCTACAAACTTTTTTTCCCAGTTGTATTAAAATTTTATAGAATCTGTAAACATCAGATATCTATTAAATCAGGCACATGTAGAGAATGTTCACAAGGGGCAGGTGTTTGATTCAAATTAAGAAGATATGCACGACACAAGAAAGAGTCGATAGTGAAATTAAACAATTCAGTCCGGTTTTGCTATTTTGATACTACAAAGCTTGAATTTCAGTACAGTATTTCAGCTATCGCACCTATCAATTAAAAATCCTGCTTGGTTCCACTTTTATGTTGGTATATATCAATCTTGTACAATCCTTCTACAGTTGCCAAATAGAGTAACTACTGAAAGACAAGATTATATTATATTATTACAAATTTCCCCCTGGGGACCAAAACAGTTATATCTATCTATCTATATTATACCATATAAAAAAAGTAGAGAGGAGACTCTTTCTTAGGAGACTAAGCCCTTTTAACATGGGTCATAACACCCTTTACAAGTTCTAAAATTCTGCAACAGGCAGTGCAATTTTCTGTGCTGTGGTGTGCTGGGCTGGCATCATCACATCAAGGAAGGCCCACTGTATTAACTAGTTGATTAAGAAAGCAGGCTCAGTTATGGCGTGCACTGTCAGTCTACTGGAGGTAGTAAAGGTGGAGAGGATGAAGGCAACACCCTAAGCCTTTATGTTGCATACCCCCTGTCTAACACACTAGCTTTAAGAAAGTTTTAGCCAACAAATTATTCAGCAGAAGTATCTAAACAAATTCTGTTGGGGCATCTTTATACCAATTGCAATACACTGTAATATAATACTTCCCTTTTGACTGTTCTTTTTATTTTTTGACGCATCAGAGGTTTTTCTTCTTTTTAGTAGTTTTTGTGTATATTTACTTGTTATAATATTATGTATGCATGTATTTATTTATTTACACACATTCTATAAAAAGCCAAGTTTCCCCTTTAGGACAAATAAAGTTCTACTGTAACTATAATGAAAGATAAAGTTATACAATTTATACCTTATGTTAGGAGGTTGTTACTTTGTTGAAAGCAGGTCTTAAATGTTTTTGTTTTTATTTTCCTTTGAAATTAACAGATTTTATACTTTTCCAAATTTTTAAGCGTTGGTAATTTAAAGATATTTGCGAAATCTTCCGAGGCAGCACTCAACCAGCAAAAATAAATAATTTATAGATAGCAAAAATGTACAAGGTTACCAGTTTTTGTAGCCAAAGATGGATGTCTGCCTGGAACTGGCAGTCGTCAAGTACACGTCGAGTAAAGCAAAACAGGACACTAATACTCTCCTTTAGGGGTTGAAGTAAACAGGACTGAGACTCCATATCGGGGGATTCTGTAGTAAATATTGGAAATATAATTCAGTGGACTTCATGATAATACTCATATAACAAGTAATTTATCAAAGTACACCTTATTCTTGCTACAAATTGTGCACATTAAAAGAAACCCCCAAAAAAGCTAAGAAACAAATTACTGTAATACAGTGTATGGATTTTGAAAACAAACTGTTGGGGAGAGGTCTCACAGCAACACTATACCGAAAATGATGACAAATACTAAAATATTTTTAACTTTAAGATACAAGAGAAGGTCATTTAAAAAAAAAAAAAAAAAAGATACAACGTACAATGATAACTAAACACACTTGTAGAAAAGTGAAACACCCGTCTTTGAAAATAGTTTTATGAGCAACGCACAAGTACTGAGTCTAGGCAGTCAACACTAAATTCCCCAGGTGACCGTTGGTATTAACCCTGATATGTACAACTGGGTTTGGGAAAAGAAAGAATGAAAAAAAAATCTTATTTTGAGATTTCTAATTGCTGTTTCAAATTATCAGTAGTGCCTACATACAGGATAACAGCTTCAAGCACAGCTTAACAGTGGTCGACATAAGAAAGTCTCACTTTTGACTGTAAAGATAAGGCTTTGAGCCATAAGACTCACAAGCTGAGTGGCAGTGGGAAAGCCATTACTAAAATAGTCAAAAGTTTTAGAACCCATTTTTCCAGTTTTAATTGAAATTTAGGCAGTTTAATGTCTTAATGTACTTTGAAATTAAAGCACAGAATGTGAGACTTGCTTACTTCAATAACTGTTAAAACTGTGCTTGAAGCTGCTTTCCTTAGGGGTGCCTATCATGCAAGCTCTTGACTCAAACTTGTCTTCTGAATCTGTTGTGACTTTTTGTCTTCCAGATCTGTTCCTGCCAGTTTACTCCAGTTTCGACAATCCTTTTGATGCTATAGAAAACTGTACTCACTGACACCTTGGAGCTCTTTGCAATTCCTCTAAAGGAATGACCTACACTTTTAAGGTTTATAATGGTATGGCTATCCTTTTTTGTTAATTGCTTTTATTTCACCATTATGATTGCAACATTGTCCAAATAAGACTTCCGATTTTATAGCAACACATATCGTTGCCAGACAGCTTTGATTCAGAAGTTCTGTAAGTAAACAACAAAAATTGGGACATCACTAGGAAATGTCAAGTCTTAATTAACTTAAATTGCTGCAGGTGGCAAGTTGCTAGCACATTATTTGTGCAACTGTAAAAAAAATTTTATTTCATTTTTTGGAAACCTAAACTTTTTCGTTTAACCTCTGCCAGTTTACTGCTCATCTTTGTACCATCTCAAGTTATTCACTGGACTTGAACTGCTTACATTTCAATAAAAACTAGAAAAATGGGGGTGCTCTAAAACTTTTTATCAGTAGTGTACACACGTACATATTGTACAGAGAAAAAGAGAGAGAAATGGCATAAAAGTTTATGGAAATACTTGTGAAATGTTCTCGTTACTGATACTCATACTACAAAAAAAGCAACACTTTCTGAAAAATTTTAATACGATCCTACCAAAGATATTTAATTTCTAACAAAATATGATCATTCTCATTTTGTAAACTCACCTGCAGTATAATCTTTTATTGCTACTTTCCTTGCCGGTGGAATGCTGTTTAGCAGTCGATACAGAAAAGACTCTATCTGAAGTCTTGACAGCACCACGGTGTATGAATGCAAAGCAAGAGTTTGATGCAGCAACTCTGCCTTTGTTTCAAAAAGTTTTTTTATCTCCAAAACTACAGACTCATTAAGCAGCACTTTCTGAAAACGATGATAGCCACAAACTTTTGCCTGGTCAGCACACACACCCTGCAAAAAAATACATTTATATGCATATCTCTCAGTCGTGAGACTAGTAAAATCAAATCACACAATGGCTATTAACATACACTGAACACATTTCCAGAGGCGATATGGGCCAGTATAAGCACCAACTTAAACACTATATAATACTATATTAGAACATGTCACCAAGCTTCTACATTCTTATATATTCAGTACCTTGCAAAAGTATTCAGTTCCCTTGAACGACATTACCATTTTCTGGATTTTAAAAAACTCACATATTCTTCCAATAAGTATTTTTTATTGACATTCTAGGTACTTTCACAGTTTATATTTAAAGCCAAAGTATTTGTCCAAATTATGTTCCTAAAAAATAAACACTAGAAAAAGCTGCTTGCATTTTTAGAGAATAGACTTTCAAGAGGATAGAATCTTTTCAAAATTCAATGTACTTAATTTAATTCAGGCTTATGAGAGGTGATCAAAATGTTTTGTGCCTAAACGTCAATGGTGTAATATAAGGTGCTGACTTTGTAGGATGTCCCCAAAAAAAAATAAAAATAAAAAAAAAATCTAATTTTGTGTTATAAATGTTTCTAGCCTTTGTGGTTTATCGTGTGTCTTATTTCAGAAACAAATGAACACCAACAATTGCAAAATCATGTATTATGTTATCAGTGAATTTCTAACTGCTAGAGAACAGCAGGTTGTGGATTCAAATCCTGCCACTGACACCACTGTGTGACCATGAGCAATTCACTTGACCTGCCTGTGCTCCAATTGCAAAAACCAAAAGAAATGTAACAATTGTATCATAAGTGTTGTAAGTCGCTTTGGATAAGGGTGTCAGAAAAATACAGTAAGTAAATGTTAAATAAGCTTCGATGATTATTTCTCACCTGCAGCAGATAAGAGGACATTACTAGGATTTGTTAGTTATGGGTCAAATGAATTCATTCTTCATGAACAAGGTCTGAACGTGTCCAATGTCTAGAATATTGACTCCTTCTCCCAGCAATCTGGTTGTTATCCCAAACACATACATGTTACATTAAATGTCAACTCTAAATTGGTCCACAATTACTAAGTGTGAGAGAAGCCATGAGTTGGACTTGTGTCCATTCTAGATTTGGCACCTGTTTTGCACAAAATGATGCAAATATATACTCTGTACGTCATCCTGAATTGGGCTAAATGGGATGAGAAAATATTTGGACAGGTAGATTACTCCTTTCTTTCCATATCTAGCAAGCACGCAGACAGCTGAAAACTAATGGTTAGAATACCAAAATTTTGAGCACCTCAGAAAAGAATGGTAACAGAAGCAGAAAAAAAAAATATCTTCATGGGAAGTGAAAACTTCAAGTCATCTACAAATTTTCAAGACCCATCGTTTCTTTTTTACATTTTTTAAAAACTATTATGTTAATTAACTGAAGCAAAGCACAGCATAGTAAATTGTCCATTTTCTATTGTGTTCTTATTCTGACTAATTAAAAACAATAACAGACAGATACTGTACATTCAATACCAACTCAAACAATGGTTTGTTTCATATAGTTTTGGCTGTTTTATCAAGCATTACAGCATTTTATTTGCTTCCTTTGCAATCGAATGGTATATTTATTGTTTGAAATGAACTATGATGTAAAGTTCAAAAAAAGCTATTGGAAATGAAGTTTTTTTCAATTATTTATGTCCTCAGCATTGATTCATACAAAAGTATTTAATATAGGTTAAGTGTTTTGAGGTAATTCATAATATGAAACAGAATAAACAATAGAATGCTACATCAGATAGGGATAAATATTTTGACATAAGAGGCTTAGCTTACTTGAAGGGTAAGTTGCTCATCCCGGAAGGTCCACAAGCGATTCTGGGCACTTTTACAGTCTGAACTGGTTGCTTGCAATTCTGCCTGGGCTTGACAGAGCTGCTTACGACACCTCCAGTAGTTCATCAGCAGCTCATAGAGTTCATGGCCTTCCTGATGGGCAAGAGCCATGAACTGCAACAAATGGTGATCTACATTTTCTAGCCAAGAACCAGGTTCCCACAACCTTAACTGTTCTTTAGTAAAGGCCCGACAAGACGTTTGTAAGTGAGACAGCTGAGGGTAAAGGCTCTGATGCGTCTTGTCTGCTTTAACATGCTCAACAGGAATCAAACTTGCAGTATTCTCCTGTTCTGATAATGCCAGAACAGCTGGAGTTTTCTGTCTTGATCGGATCACCTCCATGGAACCTAACATAGGCCCAGGAGTAAAATTCAGATCCACCAATGATTCACAGTCATTCTTCTGAGCCAAAGTTTTTCCAGATGCAGAGAAACACAGAGAAGGGCAGATGACAGCACTATTGCTACTGACTTCAAAATCTGCTTTGGGAGTTTGGCACTTTACATTCTGGGGGTGAAGCTTAATTTCAGAAAATTGTACTTGTATAGCATTAGTTCTTTTTTCATCTTCTAAAATGCTTATCTCAACATCACTGATATTCAGATGTCCACTAATAGAATCTTCATTTTTAGTTCCCCCCTGCTCAATGAACATTATATCCTGACACACAGGTTGGGTAGCAGAAGTGCTTTCCTCTCCATTCATACTTGCAACTATTATAGAGTCTTTTAATCTATCATCTTTAATCACTGATGAAGGCATTGATGAAAGATCATTCTTTTCATCCTTGGCAGATAAACTCTCCGAATCCCCCAATGGTATGTCTGTAAACTCTTGCTCATCTTGCAGATTTTCCTTAAAATTTACTTTATCCTGTGGAGACTCCTCAGCTTCATTTTGCTGAAAAGGACTCACAGTGGTACCTGAAGAGCTTGAATGTATTTCTTTGTCCAGTTCTTTGGGTAATTTCTTCCTTGCGTGCTAATGGGTTAAAAAAAAAAAAAAAAAAAGAATAGTACATGCTTTAAATGAACTATAAATGTAAAATTACCAGTAAGCTAATTAATTTCAAAAATAACGTATTAAATAAAACAGAACTGGCCACTTGCAAGAGTAATCTAAAAGAATACCCAAAAAAAAAAGAAAAAACACACACACAACTTGGATTTGGACACTAATACTATAAAACAGCTACAGACTGGACCAAGGGACATTTTTATCAAACTATCAGGAGATCTAATGTGGAGAGACATGGAAAAATACGATTTTAATTCATTTCCAAAGCCATAAATATAGAACTGTTTTACTTCAAAGTCTTGAATGCAATGCCTCCACATCATCACCACCATACATTTATACCTACCTAGTATTAATCAATATATGCACTTTAGATTCTTGCAAATTATTTCTATTTTTAAAAACTAGAAAAAAAAAAACCAACAATAATAATTCCATAAAATGGCAGTGGGGCTCTGGACACAAGGAAAAATGACTGTGCAATGATATAGGTACACGTTTCTAAAGTAGTACATCTGTTATAGGATGGGTCTTCAAAGCTGCCACCATAGTGAGGACAAAAGTGGCTTTTAGCACTTTCCTTCATTGCTTTTATACTAAAATTACAAATCTTTATTAGTAAAGGGGCAGTACAATATTTTAACAATTAATTATCCTACTATGGTTGGCACAGTGGTAAAATAGTTAGTGCTGTTGCCTCACACATCTTCTAGATACTGTAATGTACCTAGTCATTGAACATGCAAACTCCACAAAGACATCTTGCATCTGTGTGGGTTTCCCTTCCAAATCCCAGAGATGTGTGTGTGTGTAAGATCAACATAGATTCTAAACTGGCAGTGTGTGTGTGTAGTTGTGTGCTCTAGTGGTGCTTAATTTGCATTGTACCAGGTGCTCCAGGTATCCTCAGGAGGCTCTGGTTCCTCATGAACATCAGTTACATTATGCAGGGCTAGGAATATTGTGTTCCGCTGTTATTCTAATCTAATTAATGGAATACATAAAAATAAAAAAAATTAAACTCTTTGATATCTAGTCAACAAAATGAGAAATGTACACAACTGTATGAAATGTCCAGTATATCCCTGGTCTATTTCTCTTCAAAAGAAATTAAAAGGGCAGAATTAACAGGAAAAAACTGCAAGAAAATTGTATTTGATTACATGAACATTTTCATATTGTGTATTTATATTATATTTAAATAGTATTTCAACGGTAAAGATTATAAACCCTGTGAAGAGTGCTATTAAAAAAAAACTAATACATTTGAACATTTAAATTGACAGTGTTCAGCCTTTTTACTAATATACAGAATTTATCTTTATTTTTTCAAAATTTCACACATGGAGGAAGTATTATTTTCATTTGATTTTCATTATTCTATGAATAAATAAATACTTTTTAACATACCTACAGTATGTTTTGAGCATTTTTGTAAAAAATGTCTGTGCATTTGTCTGTGGTACAAATTGCACTTGCTAGTCTTGGGGAAAATTTAAACTACTAACTACAATCTACACTACACTAAAGAGCAGCAAGGCAGCATTTGGCATACACATTTAGGCCTCTGAAAGACTTTTGCAAATTTTAGGTTGAATCCAAAGTGTGAGCTTTGTGCTTTTAAAGTTGAAAAAGTTAAAATGCACATTCTATCTTTTTAATTTAAACACTGGTTTACTCCTTTTATTATTTGTAATGTTGCCATCTTATAAGCATTATTGGGACAGAGTTTTTTCAGTTTAAACTAGAATAGGTTCCCTTTATACCAAACAGTACTTGCAATAACTCACTTTTTGGAGTGCTATCTTATGATGCACAACTGTTTTTGTATTGAAAGCAATTGTTTATTTTGAAAATTTCAATTTTATCATTTTAGTTTATAAATATTTATTCTGAAAAAAATGCAAGGTGCCTTGCATGCATTACATTTTTTTTTTATTATTTGATTTTTTTATTCTGATTTTGCGACATGCAGTGTGGCAGACAACCAGGGATCTTGCCCCTCTCCCGGTCCGTCCTTCTTCCAGGCATGCCGGTGGGGCACTATCTTCCCTGGGCGCAAGAGAGCAGCCACCCCCAGCCGGTATCGGGGCCACAATCGTGGAACACCGGAGCTCATGCCTTTTGGGCTCAGTGGCCACTGCCAGGGGGAGTGGAACAACTTAATGGGTCCATTTGGGCTGTGATGCAGCCACACCCAGAAGTGCAGCCTAATTACCACCTGAAGCACTTCCGGGCGGGCTAGAAGAGGAGCCTGCAGCCACCATTCAAGGAGCCGGAGTCAGGTGGAAGAGGACGGAGCTTATGAGGAGGAGTGGAGGTGGCCTGAAGTGAAGGACTAAGTATAGCATGGTGATCTGGGCACTCTGTGTTGTTGTGTGTGTCACAAAATTAAGGGTGCGTGTTTTGAAGACATCTGGAGTCCGTGTCTGCTAGTTCCGAGGCTGATCTCTTACAGCAGTTATAAAACTTTTTTTCTGATTATTTAATTCCCCTAATGTAATTTTACATTGCAACATACACAGTAGATATATTATGTCAGTAAACAAATAAGTAAGGCGGTATGAATGAATGTATATTCCAATTATAACAAAACTTGTTAATAAAACTATGGAATTTAGAAAGCAATACCCGAACCCTGCTTGCCACATATACAAAATTGTCATGACTTACTGTATATGCCAGGATGGTAAATCAGGTCTATACACTAGAGTTAGCTTCTGAATTTGGCTTTAGCGGGTAAATGGATTATGATTCAATGAAAGCAATCCTAAGAAAACATCTTTAATTTAGGTCATACCAATCAAGACTTTATTGTATAAAAATAAATATTTGTGCACATACTTTATCAAAAAAATATATATATAACATAAGCCTTTTCTATTTAAAATAGAGTTCACTTATATAAACATGACTAATATTGTTTCATTACCTTGTTTGTGTAGGTTTTCTCTTAATACTTTCTACTCACTTAATACTCAGTGTTTTAATTTAAAATGTGATTCTATAAAAGGAGCAAGGAAACAGCACAGGAAAAGGAGGCTGGAACTGACAATAAACCAGAATAAAATACAAACACTACAAGAAAACCCTGAAAAAACAACATAATTTGTGATACAAACAGGGCTGTGGAGTCGGTAGATAAATGCTCCGACTCCTCAGTTTCTAAATCTTCCGACTCCGACTCCTCTGTATGTATATACTATGCTAATGTATTTTCTACATCCATTGAAGGAAAGGAAGGCAAAATACATGTCATTTCACCACAGAACTACTGGCTAGGAAGCCAACACTCTACTATAATGCCAGATTAAAGACAAACCCAATGAAAACAAGGTTTTGTTTGTTTATTTATTTATTTTTTTTAAACAAGTGTCTGGATAGTAATAGCAGGCATAAAAATCAGGAACAGGAAATGTATTGGTTCAAAAATACAAACCACATTCTTTGGTAGTTTTAACTTTTAAAACAAAAAAAAAGCTTAACTATATGAACTAAAAACAATATCTGGAAAACCTATATTAAACTTGGAATACAGTTATAGTTAAAGGAAAGGAAATAAATATGGCAGCCTCCATATTCCTCTGACCTCGGGTTCCCTTTAAATGCAATCTAAAATCAGTGGGCTTTAGGCTAGGTTCACAGTTCCCTGTAGCAGTGGAACACGACACAATGGAAAGCGGTGCCGCACCTTACCTGTGCATTACATCCCATATAGTGACGCATACAGTCAATGAAAAGCATGCTTCATGGTTACTTGACATGTTCGTTTTGTGGTAACATTATGCACTGCATGCATTGGGCTTTATTCTTACAGCAGAGAAGTAGTTCATTATGACTGTTTGTGAATTGGGACATTTCAACTTACTTTTTTAATTCCCATTTAAATTTAGTAGGAGTCGGAGTCGGTTAACTTTTTACCGACTCCGACTCCAGGTACCCAAAATTGTCTCCGACTCCGACTCCACAGCCCCGGATACAAATGTAAATCATCCTGGGCCCCGCAACGTAACAAAACTGTAAAGTGAAAGAAAGGCTCAGAATATCAGGATAGGTTAAATGCCATCTTGAACAAATGCGTTTTAAGTTGTTTTTAAAAAGGATGAACCAAGTCATTTGATCTAATTAATATTCAAAATATCTTTATTGTGGAAGATAAAAAAATAAGAGCTGAACAAGAAATAAACTTATATTGCATATCCCATTAAGACGACACAGAATTTTACAATATACATACTGTATATATACACACACACACACACACACACGCACACACAAACATCTGTACGAACATGAAGAAAAAAGATATAAAGACAAACCAAAGAAAACTTCCATCTAGACTGACTGAGTACAGCCCCAGCAGAGGCGATCAATCCTAGTCCTATAATACAGCCTAGTAAAGAAAGCATTCACACTTGCAACACAACTTTTTCCAAAATCCTCTTTCAATTTTGGTGGGCAATTTTTTAAAAATATATTCTATTGAAGAAATATCATCATTTGTATGAAACAAAACGTCTCCCATTCCATTGCTTTCTAAAATTGAAGATAAAGCAGGCATGACCAACTCTGATTTGGAGAGCCGCAGTGGATGCAGATTTTTGTTCCAACCCGATTGATGCCAATCCTCACCAATAACAGATCTTATTTAATTTCATGGCTTGTTAGTGTTTTAACTCTACCATGTCAATTCATTCTTAAAGCAGTTTTTTTTTTTTACTTACACAGTGGACATGGAGACAAGCTAGATGTAGAATTAAAATTAGATGCCTTTATTGTCATTATAACATGTATAGTGTGGTGGACGGATGGGACCCATGTCCAGCTGGGACTCCTGGAAGGACCGGGAGAGGGACAATACCTCCACTGGACCACAGGTGGGCCACTGCTAGGGGGCGCCCGGACAGTTGGGGAGCCCTGGAGGCCAGCACTTCCACCACACCTTTGGGTGCTGGGGGAAGGAATTCCAGAGACACTCAGAGTGCTTCTGGGTGCTCATGCAGCACTTCTGCCACACCAGGTTGGTGATTATAAAAGTGGCCACCTCCCTTGAGTGAGAGAGCCAGAGTCGGGAGGAAGAAGGCAATGCTCGGGAGGAGAAGTGGAAAAGTGGCAGAAGCAGTCCGGAGAGTGGAAGAGAAAGGGACTGACACGAGGGTGTTTGGTGCCAGGCACTGTGTTGGGTGTGGACTTTATTGTAAATAAACGTGTGTGTTCCGGGACTTTGTGTCTATGGCTACTTTCCATAATAGCAAAATTACAGAACAGCTACTCCTTTCAAACACAATGAAAAAAACAGATCAATATTTAAACAACATTAAAATGTTACATATAAAACCACTAGATAAAAGAAAATAAAGTAATGCAAATTAAAAGTTGCTAATTTCTAGGCAACTGATGTGGTATTACAAAACAAGAATATTACCGATCATGCAGGTAACAAAAACTGAATTACCAATGATATGAACATTACACAAAGAATACTAATAATGTAGATATTGCACATAGGACAGATAGAGCAAATATTGAGCAGGACTGTGATTATTTCAGAAAGGATTATTGCACATCTAAAAAAAAGTGAGGAGGGGAGGAAAGAGAAAAGAGAGAGAGACAGAGACGCAGAGGGAGATGGTCAGTGATTGTTGAGATTCAATGTAGTTACGGCTCCTGGAAAGACACTGTCCTTGTGTCTGTTTGTCCTTGATATGATTGACCTTTGGCACCTAACTGAGGGCATAGCGTCTACCAGAGGTTGCTGGTTCCTTTGTCGTTTGCTTTATATTTCTAAAAAGGAGCATTTAAAACAATTAATACAACTGTTTAAAACTAAAATAAGCAATTTAGTGTTCAAAATCTTAATAACTGAGACATCTAAAATGAAGCAGAAAAATGTCACTTGGGCAATAAGTGCTTCATCAACAATTAATGATTTCTTATGAAGCAATTGGGTTGGAACAAAAACCTGCAGCCAATGCAGCCCTCCAGGACTGATGTTGCTCAGCCTTGATTTAAAAGGTCCAAGTCTAAAATAGTAAATAAGTGAAATGACATTAATTAGTAGCAAAAAACTAGTCACTAATTAAGAAAATGGTTGGAATGAAAACCTGTAGCAACTGTGGCTCTCCAGTATTGGAGCTGACCACCCCTGACATATAGCATTTCAACATTTATGGATCAAAAGATGTAAAAGTAATACTTTTAGTTGCCTACTTATAGTATTTATACTTAATGTTTTCTCATTAAAAAAAAAAACTCTGTGATACTTTGCTTCTAATGGAGCCCTAAATATGGACACCTATGCCCAGCTATACGAATATTATATATACACGTTATTCAGTAGTAGTAGTATGGGCAGCTCTGCAATTCTAGGAGGTGCAGATTGTATTGCTTCATTGTTTAAACAACCTTTCAAAACCTTTTGATTTGTCCACCTCAACGTTCTGCTCAGGAATATGTACAGAATGGTTTTATTTTCAAAAAAGAATTCACTACTGTGTAAAGTGAAAAGTAACTGCTATCATCAAAATGCAAACAAGCTTTTCACTTGGATAATCCATAATGTTTTTGTTTGTCCATACATTTCAGCATCTGGCTTTTGAATTATTATATACTGTACAATAAGGACAATGAAACCCAGCAGTTCATAAATGAGCATTAGATTTCAGTGGTCAGGGACAAGTTGCTATGTGTATGGGTTGTTCTCAGTCACAATTACATCTAATGTGTCGTCACGTCAAACATGATAAATCTGCTGTGTACTCTGGGGATCAGTGAATGGTAGTGCTGAAAGTAACCCAATACACTTGTTATACCATACACTCACCAGTGGCTTCAGAGTTTACTGTTTATGTAAAATCATCACTTTTGCATGCTTCACTATCACCAGGAATAGAATCTATTTTTTTAAATTTATATTTGCCTTTATTATGTTATAGTCTCAGTTGTACATTTATACATCTGTATCTTAATAGCCTCAATAGGAAAGTTTGCAAAATCTTCTTTACTTTATCATCATTCATTTTTTCACCTCTTGTAGAATTTTAGGTTGAATGGAAAGTGGGCAGCACGGTGGTGCAGTAGTAGCGCAGCTGCCTCGCAGTAAGGAGATCTGGGTTCGCTTCCAGGGTCCTCCCTGCGTGGATTTTGCATGTTCTCCCCATGTCTGCATGGGTTTCCTCTGAGTACTCCAGTTTCCACCCACAGTCCAAAGACATGCAGGTTAGGTGTATTGGCGATCCTAAATTGTCCCTAGTGTGTGGGTTTGTGTGCGTGTCCTGCGGTGGGCTGGCACCCTGCCCGGGATTTGTTTCCTGCCTTGCACCCTGTGTTGGCTGGGATTGGCTCCAGCAGACCCCCGTGACCCTGTAGTTAGGATATAGCGGGTTGGATAATGGATGGATGGATGAATGGAAAGTGTATTTCAGGTACCACACAAAACATTAACCCAACATTACTGTCTGGTGGAATGCAATAAAACTACAAGGATCTAAGCTCAGTGCACTGCATACAAAGACCATTAGTACAAAGGTCTGCACAATATTTATTTAAATTCATATTGTGATTATAATGAATAAAACTTTGATATATCTCAATACATTCTCAAAACACCCTAAAGACTGAAGACCAGCACCATAGATACCATAAACAAGTTATATTTTCTTACGTTAACAATATGCAAGATTAGCAACAGAAACTATTTTTTGAAATGCAATAGTCACTGCAGTTCTTAAATCTCCAATCCATCCGCTGTTCATCCACTCATATGCTATGCATTGGAACATTATACATTTTATGGAAATTTCCTTAGCAGGGACGTGTTTTGTCAGGGAAACGCTGCACATGTCAGAATGGCCTTCCCATATGCTGTAATATATTTTATCTTTAGGTGCTGTACTGCTTGAACTGTTATCCTGGGAAAGCCAAACCATTTACAAACAGTAGCACTAATTCAACCTGTTTTAAACGCTTCCTTTTCTGAGCCATGCTCAGTTTTTTTTCTTGCTCAATACTGTGTGGTTACAAGAGCAGAGTCAACATAGACACACTTAAAAAAAAATCCAGGCAATCTTCAGAGTTCTTTCTAACATTTAGCAGGAGTTGCTGAAATTTAAATAAAAGTGTTGAACATTAAAGTATTGGATTTTGCATATTGATTTTTATTAAATAGCGAAACTCCAATATATTGCCCAGCCCTATTAGTATAGCAATGTCCTGCTGAAATGACCACATTAGGCACTGGGAGCATTTTTACAAGTAAAAAAACAAAAACAAAATAAAAGTACAGTAATCCCTCGCTATATCACGCTTCGACTTTGCGGCTTCACTCTATCGCAGATTTTAAATGTAAGCATATCTAAATATATATCACGGATTTTTTGCTGGTTTGCGGATTTCTGCAGACAATGGGTCTTTTAATTTATGGTACATGCTTCCTCAGTTTTTTTGCCCAGTTGATTTCATACAAGGGATGCTATTGGCGGATGACTTAGAAGCTACCCAATCAGAGCATGTATTACATATTAAATAAAACTCAATGATATACGATATGCTTCCCACGCGGTGCTCGATTGTTTGCTTTTCTCGGTCTTTCTCACCCTCTCTGACATTCTCTGCGCCTGACGTGAGGTTGTGAACAGAGGGGCTGTTTGCACAGAGGCGGTTTGCCCAGAGGATACGGACGCTCCTCTACAAAATGCAGCTTTATCCCGGCATACTTAAAAGCACGTATTGATTTTTTGATTGTTTGCTTTTATCTCACACTGTCTCTCTCTGACATTCTCTGCTCCTGACGGCACTCCTTTGAAGAGAAGATATGTTTGCATTCTTTTAATTGTGAGAAAGAACTGTCATCTCTGTCTTGTCATGAAGCACAGTTTAAACTTTTGACTAAAGGGTGTTATTTCACGTCTAGAGGGCTCTAATAATGTTAACAGTGTGGGAGAGTTTATAAGGGCTTAAAATATATAAAAATAACTATACAAACATATGGTTTCTACTTCGCGGATTTTCATCTATCGTGGGGGGTTCTGGAACGCAACCCCCGCAATCGAGGAGGGATTACTATACCTAAAAATAATTCCTAAAACATTTTTTAACGGGTTTACCTTTACCACACAATAACACTGAAAAAATGTTATAGCTTTTAATTTACTTTAAGCACTTTGAAATACATAAACATATAACGCCAAAATGGCCCATAATAATTGTATTTCTGCTAATTAAGCTCCAGCAAAAATGCCTTTCTGCTACTTATACTAGAACAATGTTGACAACAATTTTGGCAGCTTTGCCTTTAAATGCTAAAGTAGAATTTCTAATGCTTTTGAAATTTTAAACATTTAAAATTTTATGGACAATGCACTATGAAACTGAAAGTATTTAAAATTTAACTAGCAGTTCTACCCGTCCAACACAGGTTGAAATCTAAGTAATCAATGCAGATCTCAGCATTAATGTTTGCAATCTTAACTCCTGATCTCAAACTTCTACACTTTATCTCTGACATCCTTGTTAGGACTAGGGCTGATTTAAAATAAAAATCATTACATGATTTAAGCTACCATGGCAAACCCTAGGTTAATGCATATATTCCAGAAAGAACATGTCAGTCCACATAAAATAGTAGGCTGAAATATGACTACAGCAGAAAACTTGTACTCAAAACTCTTCTAAACAAGAAAGTTCCATTATAAGTCAATTTAATACATTTTAAATACGTCTTTTTAAAATACTGAAAACATCCATAATTATGCTTTTCTGTCCATTTTTTAAAATCTATTTTTGTAAACTGCCTAGCAAGTGGCTTCAAAAAGGTTGAAAAATGTTTTTGAACATTAAAAAAGTAAAAGTAGAAAAGCAAGTTTTAAAAATTCTTGAAGCATACCCATTTGCCTTACCTGGGATTTTCCACTCTGTTTACTCTTCTGTTTCTTTGATCTTACAGCCTCAGCCATTTTTTCAGGGTTCACAGATGTAAATGTTCTTTATGACTTTCAGATTAATTTCTTTAAAGTTATATGATGTTTTTTCTGCTGCACTTTGTCTCTTAATGTAAAGCTATCAACAATCAACATTTCTTCCTATCAGGTTTGATGGCAGTGCAGGCAGTTAAGCCTGGTCCTTCTGATGGACCTATATGTGCTTTGCAGTCATTTTTCTGCCAGGTACAAAATCATCCTGCATCTGTGAGAATGTTACTTTCTTCATGCTATGTCTCTTACTATGCAAGATTAGCATCTGAGAAACAGTCTGTTTATACTGCTTGTAGTCCTGCATTTGACCTTGTCAGCATGACAACTGTTTCAGACATGGTGGACATGGATTAGACTTCTTTGCTGATTACTTGTCTTTCTTGAACTCCATACAGACATGGTGATTCAGCAGAGGCGCTTCTTTGTTTTCTTGGCTATTTCACAACAAAACAATACAAAAGCAGTTTATATTTTATATACATGTTGATTAAACTCATATGCAATTGTCAAAAACATAATGATTAAGTACAAAGCATTAACATAATAAACACCATTTTTTACTCGATATGATTAGTGAAACTGCAATTTTTTAAATAACTGTACTTTTTAGGAAGTAGCTAAAATCTTTGGTAGTTAAAAGCAAACTTTTCCAAATCACTATGTAAACTATAAAACTTCTCTGATATACTAATTCATAATACATAATAAAAGCACTGCGCAGAAATGCCTGATATATGCAGATTGTTATACATTGAGAGCTGATTAAATAAGAAAGTTTATGAACAGGGCACAATACTCTTTAAGAAAAAACAACAGGCAAGACCGGACAGAAACTGAAGGTGTATCACTGATAACAACTGACACATTAAAGACAAAAGTATTCATCCAAATATCTGTAGTAGACTAAACTCAAACAATTATAACATGTTTAATCTGTACAAAGGTAAGGGATGTCATTTCCCAATAAACCTTAATTCAGTGCAAAGTTCAAGTTGGTTTCTGTTACAGAATTGTGCAAAACAGCAGAAACTGAACAGTAAATAAGACAGAAGTTTTGAGGAAAGGAAGAACACCAACACTGTTGTCAAGAAGGCACAACAATGCCTTTTTCTTCCATGGGGACTGAAGCAAACCAGTTTGCCACAACCTATTCTTACCATCTTTTACAGAGGTACTGTGGAGAGTGTCCTGACATGCTGTATCACTGTGTAGTTTGGGAACAGCAAAGCACATGACCGCCAGATTCTGCAGTACATATTAAGGACAGCTGAGAGGATCATATGTGTTTCCCTCTCCTTGATCCAGGACATTTTTCAGACACACTGTCTGCGCAAAGCCTCTGCCTTTGAGGAAGACGTCTCATCTCTCACCCATCACACATACTGTCTGACCTACTGCCATTAGGTAGAAGATACTGAAGCATTAGGACCAGCACTGCCAAGTCTTATAACAGCTTCTTTACCCAAGCTGTCAGACATCTGAACTCCCACAGGTCCCGCAGTACCATATTCCTATAAAATTTCCCCAATTATGTACTGTCACCTAACACTCTGCACTTTACTATGGATATTGAGCATTGTCTGAGCTGTATAGTCCTGCAGCTTTTGTTGTGTTACATTGTATTGTTGCGCTGGTTTTGGTAATGTTATAGTGAATATTAAATGTCTTTTGTTTTGCCTATGCATGGGGACTGGAAAGAATGAAATTTTGTTCAACCATATACTATGTATGTGGATGAATAACAATAAAAGTTGAGTTGCGTTGAAGAAGGAAGTTCTGAATTAAGGTAGTAATACTTGCCGATTATAATGTCAGAGTGACAACATGTTCCTTACCGATTAGTCTTGCAGGGTCAGACATGTTTCTTAAACGAGAACACATGCCTGGGGACAACCCAAAAATTGTTGTGAATAGAAGCGAAATCTGCCATTAAAAAGGCTCTGCCAACACGGTTTCCACCTGAAAAAAGTCTATACACTTTAAACAACCATGTTTCATGGCAAGAATAAAAGGAACTGAACAAAAGACTTGACACAGAGAAAATAAAAAGCTAAAATTTCCATTATCAATTCAAGAGCTCAGTAGCATAATTCAACTGAACCTTAATTACCAGTCCCCCCTGGCCATTGAACCTTACTCTTATTCGATGTTGATTTATTTTGTTTTATAATTGTGTCTTTCATTTTTCTATTCTTTAATAAGTAAAGCACTTTGAGCTACTGTTTGTATGAAAATGTGCTATATAAATAAATGTTATTGTTGTTACTGTATTGGCCCGAAAACAACGCAACCTTTTTTGACTAAATATTTCCCATTCAAAAGTGGACTCGCGTTAAATTCGAGGACTAGGCAATTCAATGTAACAACTCTTCTTATTAGAACGACTATGCCTCCGACAGACTTGCGTGTTGGTCACGCGTGGTATAGTTCAGATCAGTTCGAGTACACGAGACTGCACGAGAGTTTCTAGCTCCAGTGGAATCGCTGGTTTCGAGCATTTCGATTCTGGGGTGCATCTGCCGTACGCCAGCAAGTGGTGATTGTGTCTATGATTCACAGGTAAGTGTAGTCTACGTCTCTTGCAACTGTTATAGTAGTAATTTACATGTTTGCTCTAACGGCGGGTTCTTTATTGCCCATAAAAAATGAGCACGAGTTATAATAGTAGTGTTGAGAAAAAAGGCCCATCAAAGAGACAAATAAAGATACCAGGAGAACCTACGATATGAATTTTAAGATTATGGTTGCAAACGAGGCAGAGGGAATGAACAACATGAGAGCTTCAAGGAAATACGGAGTTCCAGAAGTAAACGTCCGTCTCTGGAGAAAGATTTAACTCTAAATTACTACTTAATTTTATTGACATGAAGGTAACTTGTCATATTACCTACTAAATAAATGATTATCTGATTTAATTTTATTTTCTTTGAATTATTTTATGAAAAATGAATGGATCGCATTAATTTCTGATTTTTTTCTTTCTAAAATCTTCATGAAAAAATTGGGGGCTGCGTTAAATTCGGGCCGATACAGTATTAATTTATACATTGTAAAGACACATAAACATCGAATATTTAGCCCCATGGATCTGAAAAGTGCTTCTAACTGCTACAATGTCTTTCTGTTATTTTAGCTATTTCATCTATATTTGGCAAATCAACAACAAAGTTTAGATAAGTATTGTGATCTATGGATATACAACATGTTAAAATGCAGCGGCTATATTGTGACATGGCATGTTTGCATTTTCAATTAGACTGTAATTATTTAGTTATTAGTTTAAATGTGCAGGTATGCAGGAGTTGTGTCAGTGTTGTTAGGTAAATTTATTGATTCATGTGTTTTGTAAGTCATTAGGAGGAAAATAAACGCAGACAAAGAGCAAGCCTGTCTGTTGAAAGCTGAACCTCCTGCAGTTCTTCATATCAACCCTCTTAATGGCAGTCTTTTTCACCTCCTTTTAAAAGGGTGTGACACACTATTTATTTCGAGTGCATATTTTGAAATTCAAATTTTCACAAACATAGCTTCCAATTCTTTAACCTTGCATCGACTCTAACACTATGCAGGTCAAATTCTGTTATAGTGAATACCGAAGTAACAAAATACTTTTTGCTGGACCAGACAAACATTCATACAATATCATGTTTAACATATTTTGTTTTAAGAAGATGTAAATTTCAGTAATGTTTTCTCGATCAAAAATGAACCCCGAAGATAATAATGCAATACAAAAAATACTTAATGCCTACATTTTCACCAAGTCTCAGGAACCCTGCAACATACGATCTCTTTCTTTTTAGACCAAAAGAAAGTGACAGTCTGTAGCAAAACTTCATCTTGGACAGTCTTGGCAACACTGTAAGCTTGAGATAATACAGGTATAACCGAACTCTGAGTCAGTGCTCCACAGAGTGTCCGTGTGGGTAGCCGAGTTGCGTGAGATTATCGTGTGTATTGTTCACTTCTCAAATTCAAGTACACAAGACAGGGCACAGTGGTAATCATCCCGCTTTATCTCCCATCTTCACATTAGAAGAACACCAGCAGCTCAGAATCACCTCTGTAACATACCAGGGGTCTCATGTATAACGCCGTGCATAGAATTCGCACTATAACATGGGGTAAGCACAAAAGCCGAAATGTGCTTACGCACAGAAAAATCCAGATGCAGGAATCTGTGCGTACTCCAACTTCCACTTTCTTCCGCTACATAAATCCCGGTCAGCGTGAAAACTTAACGCTCGTGCACGCGCTTTATGTAATGCCCCAACTCCTCCCAGAATTACGCCTCTTTGAATATGCAAATCAATATAAATCGCCCTTAAGCTCAGCCTTCTGTGAAAAGCACGGAGGATTGTTGAAATTAGCCACTGCATTTTTAGCTGTGTCGTTATTTTCTCTTTCTGATTTATATTCAATATATATTGGCGTAGCCGCCACTGCAGCCCTTGCTTTTCTTTTTCCAAGTAACCGATCACCACACAATCAGCGCTGTAATAGATGTCAAGCCATCTGTAAGCTTAGAGCGCCGATTCTTCAAAACGTTTTAGGAACATTGAACTATCTTCGTAGTACATGTTTAATTATTCTATGCTTCACGCCAGTCACAGTGAAGAATATGGATTATTTAAATGAAGTTAAAGATTTATCTGTATAATATAATAAACATATTTTGCAGCATTTCATCTTAAAAATGATATCGTTATCATATGTAAATATGCGCTTTATAAAGTGGCTCAGGTTGTGCAGTATTATAACAGTAGTTATAATATTGCACAACCTGTAGTGCAAGTTTACAGTGAGGTAATTGTACTTATAAGTACAAACAGTTCAACAAGGAGCAATTGATTGAGCTCATTTAAAGTTCTTGGGATGAAACTGTTTCTGAACTGCGAGGTCCATACAGGAAAGGCTTTGAAACGTTTTGCCATGGCTGAGACAGCGTGGGCTTGATACTGTATCCCGATAATTCTCTTTCCGATCAGCTGCTGCTGTGATTCACACTCAGATACAATGATATAAATACTCTGAGTTGTGCAGTGAGAGTAATATGGAAAAAGATGATCCGCTATGGCAACACCTAACACGAGCAGCTGAAAGAAGAATAAGGTGCAGTTAGAGTAACAAAGCTAAAGCAATTATGGTATTTGGAATACTGTGGCTATTCCCTGGACCATTATATTGTCACAAGTTAATTACAATCAGTTTCAGTGTAGGCCTATTTATAAAGGAGCATCAGGAAAATAAAAGAGTAACCACACAGGAACACTGGCACTGCTTTGACGCTGGGTGCCGCCAGTCTGCAAAACCGAGCGGAGAACTTGCGTATGACAAGGTATGAGGTAACGTGGAAAAGTGCGTGGCTTTACGCCAAGTGTAGGTTTTATACATCGCGATTTGAACGTGGAAAAGTTCTTACACAACATTTCTGTGCATACGCACCGTTTATACATGAGGCCCCAGGACAGTGTAAGGAAGAGCAGGTCAAAGCCTGGTGCTAAGTGTTCTAAACATTGTGCAATAAGCATGTTACGCAGTAAGTCTGATTCTGCAGAGGACGATCATTTACTCTGCCCTCAGCTACGGAGCTGTCTTTGTGCTGCTGCCATCACAGATGGCGAATAGCCAGCAACCCCGGTTACAACAGTATATGTATTTTCCCATATTTATTTTAACAAAATTTCTATTACAAACAAAATATTTTTATGGTCCCATGAATTTCTTTACAACAGGATTCCACCAATATAAACAGAACTTATGACAATATATTGTTAACTTTTAACCACTAGTCTCTTGATGTCTTTGAATGAGAATGAATAATCTGATTATTTTTAGCACATGTAATGTTCTCTCCACACACAGTAATACATACACTCACCTAAAGGATTATTAGGAACACCTGTTCAATTTCTCATGAATGCAATTATCTAATCAACCAATCACATGGCAGTTGCTTCACTGCATTTAGGGATGTGGTCCTGGTCAAGACAATCTCCTGAACTCCAAACTGAATGTCAGAATGGGAAAGAAAGATGATTTAAGCAATTTTGAGCGTGGCATGGTTGTTGGTGCCAGACGGGCCGGTCTGAGTATTTCACAATCTGCTCAGTTACTGGGATTTTCACACACAACCATTTCTAGGGTTTACAAAGAATGGTGTGAAAAGGGAAAAACATCCAGTATGCGGCAGTCCTGTGGAAAATGCTTTGTTGATGCTAGAGGTCAGAGGAGAATGGGCCGACTGATTCAAGCTGATAGAAGAGCAACTTTGACTGAAATAACCACTCGTTACAACCGAGGTATGCAGCAAAGCATTTGTGAAGCTACAACACGCACAACCTTGAGGCGGATGGGCTACAACAGCAGAAGACCCCACAGGGTACCACTCATCTCCACTACAAATAGGAAAAAGGGGCTACAATTTGCATGAGCTCACCAAAATTGGACAGTTGAAGACTGGAAGAATGTTGCCTGGTCTGATGAGTCTCGATTTCTGTTGAGACATTCAAATGGTAGAGTCAGAATTTGGCGTAAACAGAATGAGAACATGGATCCATCATGCCTTGTTACCACTGTGCAGGCTGGTGGTGGTGGTGTAATGGTATGGGGGATGTTTTCTTGGCACACTTTAGGCCCCTTAGTGCCAATTGGGCATCATTTAAATGCCACCGGCTACCTGAGCATTGTTTCTGACCATGTCATGACCACCATGTACCCATCCTCTGATGGCTACTTCCAGCAGGATAATGCACCATGTCACAAAGCTCGAATCATTTCAAATTGGTTTCTTGAACATGACAATGAGTTCACTGTACTAAAATGGCCCCCACAGTCACCAGATCTCAACCCAATAGAGCATCTTTGGCATGTGGTGGAACGGGAGCTTTGTGTCCTGGATGTGCAACCCACAAATCTCCATCAACTGCAAGATGCTATCCTATCAATATGGGCCAACATTTCTAAAGAATGCTTTCAGCACCTTGTTGAATCAATGCCACGTAGAATTAAGGCAGTTCTGAAGGCGAAAGGGGGTCAAACACCGTATTAGTATGGTGTTCCTAATAATCCTTTAGGTGAATGTATTTATATGTTTAATAGAATTCTGATTAATCAAAACTTTTTGGCTGTAAACAGTTTACCATAATCAGAAGCTTGCTTTCTGTCAGAGCAGCTCTTTGTAATTCAAACTCACTGCCCTTACTTTTAACACCACCTTCATGAGGTGCTGCATCGGTTTATACTGTACATATGACACTCTATGAGCTGTCTAATTGTTACTAACACATTCACTCATGGTTGTCTCCAGACATAAATATTACACATCTGGCCCTGCAAGACTACTTATTGATTTGCACATACAAGTAAAAATTTCACTGTACCCTGTACATGTGGAAATACTGACTCTATGAATCCCACTAGCAAAGACATTAAAGACGGTCAAAATACATGATGGTTAGGTTGTTTGGCATTTCCAAAACTGACCCTTACAGAGTGCAAGTGTGGGTACATGCATTAGTGGGCTCTACGATGGACCTAAGAAGGTCTACAGATGTTTACTGCCTTCCATCCAGGGCTGCCATATTAGGCTCAGCCCCCATGGCCATAAAATGATTAACTGTGTTTGTGTATTATATGTTATGTAACCATTAAATGTCACAGACATTAAAAAACAAGCTATCAAGGTAGAAATTGCACTATACAGAAAAGAAAATTCATGATCACAAATCAGCAAAATCTGAATAACATGGCAATCAAATTCAGATACTATAACTAACTGTGGGGCATAGGAGTGCAACGATTTGCCTTTTCTCAAGACCAGGGAGTCGGTAGTGGTTTAAGTTCTCCAGGACTTCTATTAAATATATTTTTTTTTTCCATTATTGTGTTGTCAGGGGGAACATATCTTACTTAGGCATAATAAAATGTGGATCCATAAAGTAGAATGACAAGAAAATTTTAGGTTTATAAATCTACAAAAATCAGTAAATAGAGATATACTATATGTATTCATATAGGTTGTATTTTAGTTAGTGCGTTACATTTTTAAATCTGTGCCCAACTCTAATCCTAACCACCAAGATGTGAACTAATTAGAAATTAAATTGACCTAATCATCCATGATTGTCTGAAAAGCATACCAGTAAGCATCACTGCCTCAAACCCTTAAGGACCTGGTTTAAAACAAATCACTTTTGTGTGGGGCTTGCAAGTTATCTCAGTTTCACCATGGGCTTTTTTCAGTTTTCTTCACACATCCCAAAACTTTTGTGGCCGAGTGGGTTTTACCCTTGACGTAGTTGCGATAGCCTCCTTGGCTCAAAAGCAAAATTGAAAAGGGCAAAGGAGTTCTTTAAAATAAACACTTGGATATTTGGTCAGTACCCTTAAGTTATCACTGCAACTTAATCATTTCATTAACTTTAAACCACTGAGTAAGCCTAATCTCATTTATCGACTGAAAAAGTTGTATCCTCTAATGAGAAAAAAAAAGCATCTTACGTGTAAAGTAAAATAAAAAAAATCTTGTTCAATCTCTATGATTCCCAGTCCACTAAAGAAAGTAATTGCTTAGGATACTTCAAAAAGCATTACTTGTGTGTGTGTGTGTGTGTGTAAATTCTTAAAAAATAAAAATGCTAAATATTTTACTTATCTCTATGTACTGAATTTATGACAATACTGCTATATAATGCCTCACTGTAACTACTCTAGCTTTTTTAATTTTTTTTTTTATTTTTAATAAATTTGCAAAAACCTCAAGTAAACTTTTTTTATGTCATTATGGGGTGTTGTGTGTAGAATTTTGAGGAAAAAAAGGAATTTAATCCATTTTGGAATAAGGCTGTAAAATAACAAAATGTGGAAAAAGTGATGTGCTGTGAATACTTTCCGGATGCACTGTATATTTAGGAGGGGGTTTGTTGTTTGTCATAAATATGTAATTTTTATTTTTTAAGCTTCTGTAAAAAGTCAAATCCCCTGGAGACAAATAAAGGGTTATCTATCTACTTTGCATTTTACTGTTTCTGTTTAATATTGTGCAGAAACAATGACTAATAAGATGACAGCTAAGAAGAATAAATGAAACTGCATTTAAAGTAGGATGCAATATTCACTGCCTTTGCTTGTATTGATTGACTGCTGTTGGCACTGCATTACTGTCACAAGACTGCCTCATGAATGTAACAGTTTCACTGTACTGTGTAAATACAACAATAAACTTGAATTTATACTATGCTATATACATCTGTATTGATTCTGAGTAATGCTAATGCTGTTTTTATAAATACCAATTTTAAATAGCTGTGCTGCTTCATGGCTCAAGGGGACATGCCCTTGCAGTGTCTTTGGGACATTTGCAAATTATGAGTGTGCATTTTGTTTCTCTGGTTTTCCTCCCAAAGGCATGCAGGTTAGAATGGCTAGCAAGTGCAAATAGATACTGTGTTAAACCTGGACGGATGGGTGTCTGGGATATGTTAACCCTGGTGTCTCATGGCTCCAGAAGCCAGGCTTGCTCTCTGACTGCGTTTATTTTTGTTAGTCTTGGCAACATCAGATCAAACTGAGCGCCATTCACACAAGGAGTTCCTCAGGGCTCTATCCTCGGTCCTCTTCTCTTCTGTATTTATATGCTTTCCCTTGGCCATATTATTCATAGCTTTGGACTGGGTTATCATTTTTATGCAGTTGACACTCAACTCTATTTCAATGTCAAAAGTGGAAATTCATCAAGAGTTTTCTCAGCTCACAACTTGCCCCTGTGAAATTAAACCTGGATGTCACAGAACTCTTTAAATTTAAATTGCAACAAAACTGAACTCCTGCAAATTGGGAATAAAGTGTAACTTAATAAAATGAGCTCCTTTCCAGTCCATCTTGGCGGTGATCTCATCAGACCTGCCTCTACTGCAAAGTATCTCGGTGTCATTTTTTATTCTTCCCTTTCTTATAAATCACATATAAATCACATTAAGAAACTTTCTTACTTTCACCTCCATAACATATCACGCATGTTGGCTCCTACCTCTCCTTTTCTAATGCTGAGAAACTTGTCAATGCTTTTATCACATCCTGCATAGATTATTGTAACTCCCTACTGGCAGGTGCCCTTTCAGCTCCGGCTTATTCCTTACTCGAACCAGCAACAGTAAGCACATCACACCCATCCTGCTTCGCCTTCACTTACTCCCTATGTCTTACAGGATTGAATATAAAATTCTACTAATGACCTACAAAGCCATAACCTCGCGCCAAACTACATCAGTGACCTTCTTCATCACTATGTGCCTGCTCGCCCACTAAGGTCCTCTGACTCTGGCAATCTTGTTGTGCCCCACACTAATCTACACTCCATGGGTGACAGGGCCTTCAGCAGTATAGTGCTCAGACTCTGGAATGACCAACCAAAATTAATCAGGTCAGCGGACTCCATGAATTCTTTTAAAAAACAACTCAAAACTCATCAGTTCAGGAAGGCTTTTAGCTCTACTTGACATAATTACCCCCTTCTCTCAGTTAACCTCTATATCAAGATGCTCTTGTAACCTGTGTGTGTGTGCCAGACCGTCAATTATAGTCTGTTAGACTTTTTTTCTCTGAATTTACTCTCTTACTCTTCTTTATTTATTTATCTGGTTTAGTACAATGCTATATACAGTATACCCTGCCGTTCCTTTTTAAACTCTGTAAAGCGATTTGAGCCTGGGAAAGTTGCTATATAAATAAAATGTATTATTATTAATGTAGTGAGAAGTCAAGCAAAATGACAACTTTCATTGGCTAACTAGAAAGATTACAATAAGCAAGCATTCGAGGCAACTCCTTCAGGCAAAATGTAATACAGAAACTGGAGTTCCCTGCGTTTATATACACACTAGGACAAATAACAACATTGGAAAACCTTTAAGTGAGACATCTTAGATGTAAAAAATGAATAGACCTGTCCAGGCTAAGATTCATTTAGCAAGAGAGGAGAACAATGTATGGTCAAGTGGTGCTGGGCGATATGACGGTATATATCGTGGGGACGATAGAAAAGTGTCTATCATTTCTAACCTAATTTTATCAATTACTAAAGAAAATATTGCATTAAATAGGCTATGACAAATGAATGATAATGTCTTGTCGCTATGCAATGCATACTCTACCCTTTATATAAGTGATAATCAAGAATAAAAATGAACTTTTTCGCAAAGAAACTCTATCTTGTGGTTTTGTGACAGTTCAGTTAAATGTCACTTCAAAATAAAGTTGCAAAAAAAAGTATGCAATGATATTTTTGTCAAACTTTTCAGAGAATAACTGGAAACGTACTTTATTGTGGGTGGTATATCGTGATATATATCGTTATTGTGATATAAAATAATCCATATCGTGATATATGATTTTTCCATATCGCCCAGCACTATGGTCAAGATCTTTTGATAACTGTCCAAAAAAATCTTTTGAAGTTTCTAATGAGTTTTTTAATACAAAGTGTATCTGCAGTCATGATGTCTGGGTCAGTCCAAGAGATGCAAACAATCCTCATATCTGGCCATAAAACTCTAGTCTCTATTTAAACCATGTTGTAATGTGTTCAATTTTAGCCTGAGTGTGACTTCCCATTCTTTTCTCTCTTGCTGTGACTTTAAAGTCTCACTCACAGTGGCTGTTGAAGTGATCTCCTACAGGAACATCTCTGTTGCCCAGTTTAATGTGGTACCTGTGTAAGTTCATTCTTTGGTGGAGTGTTTGTCCAGTTTCTCCCACATAAGAGTGCAGTGTTGGGACAATTCAGAGAATTAGGTAACCACATTGGACGATCTGCAGGAAAATGATCTCTTTATGTGATGTTCTAGCCAGCAGTGTGGTATAACCACACAATCTGTATCATAAATTTAAGGACACGTTTTACATCTTTTCTGTAGGCAGGGAGATGTGCCATTTTCTGTTGGTTCACTTAGGGTGCTTAGGACAATGAGTTGCTGCAGGTTTGGTGGTTGTCTGTATGCCAGAAGGGGTGGTTCTGGAAATACATTTTTCAGCATTTCGTCATTGTTTACCATTGGCTGAAGTTCTTTTAGAATTTTTCTAAGTACTTCAAGATGTGAGCTATAGGTGACAACAAGGGGAATGTGGTTCTTGTTGTCTTTGTTTTTATCTTCTAGAAGATTGTCTCTGGTTACGGCAGTAGCTCTACTTATTTGAGTGTCTGTTGTTTGGGGGGCATAACCTTGTCTGATGAAATCTTGAAATACATTGTATTATTTCACAAAGATTTATCAAAAAGTGCGGGTGTAAACTTAAGTGTGTCGAGCAGTGGACTGACATCCTGTCCAAGATTGGTTCACGCCTCGAGCCCAGAGCTACCAGGATTCGATCCGGAAAATTAATGTGTGAATTTAAAAGGAATGCCAACTCATAGTTCTGAATATCGTTTTTGCCATTACTTGCATTACCAGTATAAAAAGTAAAAACTGATTGTTTCGGTATACTGCCCACAAACTAAGTAGGAGACAAGAGCTGTTTCTAAAAAATGTTTTAAATCATAATGATAACGACACACCAGTCTGCAACATGGATGTTGTTCTAATCATTAGAACAGAAAAATACAAAGCACGTAGTGTGTAAGATAGAGGCATGGATCCCGTAAAGCATCTTAGCAAACTACACGTCATAATTCTGGTTACTATGCAAAAACAGTCCTTGAGCTAATTCATTAATGAAAAAGATTGTTATTTTACTTTAATCGAGAACAGAATGCGTCGCAATCACATAGTTTTAATGTCAGCAAATAAAGATTGCGTTCGTTTAAACAATACGCCACTGAGCTATCCTAGTGTCTCTGGTAAGAATGAAATAATTACGAAAGCGAAACTTCAACAAACGGCTCAAACAGTATGTTATATAATTATTCCACACGCCTGCAAGCATAAAAAGCCCATTATTAATGAAGAAAATAACCTCAGCGTGTATTATAATAAACCCACATGTACGTCCAGACAATCTTTCCCAAATCATTATTCTACTAGGAAAGAACAAACATTACAAGAAAAAAAAACACAAAATATACCTCTTTCATGAAGACAAAGGCGCTGTCATTCGACATACAACGAACTGTGCCCGATAGACATGATTTCCGAAGACAGGTCGAGCTCTTGTTTGTTTGTTGTTTTGCAGGAAATCAAGACTTAGTCACGTGAACAAAGTTCACGCCCTTCTCTTACATACGGCAAGCAAAGAGTGTCAAACCGCACGCGGAAAACGCGAAAATTATACGTCATCAAAGTGTAGGCTTTAAATTTGTTGTATTCGCGCGGATTGAATACTTTTTTGACAACTGTAAAGAGAAATAAGGCTCTTCTTTTTGAAGTGAGCTGCGGACGAGAGGTTTGTATAGGTCAGGTCGTCAACAGAGGTAGATCAAATTAGGACTGGGAAAAAAGAGGCTTCTGTGGAAAGATTAGTCTTCAGAATTGGGAAATTGGGATAGATAAAGTGTTAAGGTGGAATAGAAGGACAAGTGGGATACGGGTTACATTATTGGGTTTCCTCTAAGAGTGGCTTCTACAAGGTCTGCTCCTGGTTTGATTATATATACAATAAATGGTTTTCTGTTGCTATTGTAATTAGTATTATTGATTTTTGGAAAAACATTTCAGGCAAAATAGAAAATAAGTACGATATGGGTTCCAAAATAAATGTTGTGGTGGCAGCTGGGCCACCCTATTTAATAAAGGAGCTGACTGTAACAGAAATAGAGCATGGTGGTGCAAACAAACAAAAACACAAGACTGCAGTGCCTTTTTAAGCGTCTACGTCTGAGGTAGAATTCCATCCTGGGCTGAACTTACGCCCAATTGAGATGCCACCTTCCAGGCGCGCCTTGAATTTACAGTCCTCATACTGGAAGAGGCGGAGTCAGTTGCCCTCACAGGGGCATCTTCCCAGTGCTATGGGAACAGAAAGAAATGGTACTGATAGCGACAGCGCCCTCTCTCATCCCAGGGTGGTATTGCTTACATTGCATGAGCCTGGAAGGTGACTCTCAGACGCGTATGTATAACAAATTTAAATAGATAAACGTGCAAAGGTTGACATGGATGGGTGGGGATGGACAAGAATGTTCTGACATTATCTGCCGTAAACAAGAGGCTGACATAACGTACCAATATGAATGGGCTGGCATTCCTGGGAGGTTAGATAGAAGTTTCATACCTGGCCGAAAGGCCACAGTAATGGAAGGTCCAAGGGAGGCAACCTTTCTGGAGTGCATACTCTCCTGAAATGATGGATGTCAGTACTCCTGTACTTCTGGTCCCATATATTCGCCCAGAGGGCGTGCTTGGAATCGTAGTCTGGTGGGACAGCCCTGCTGGGTTTTATGGGTGCTGTCAGGGGGAGCTGCAGGGAGGGACTGTTTCTACTTTGGGAACCTTCCGCCTGACCTGGTTGTGCCTTCCATAGGCTTTGTCCTGACACTGGAAGTGTTTCCGTGTCCATCTTAAAAGAAGTCCAGCACCTCACCTCGGGGAGTTAGAGTTAGGTGGAAGAGGACAAAGCTCATCTAGGAGGAGTGGAAGAGTGAAAAGAGAGAAAAAAAATTGTGATTGTGATTGACAAGAAGCCAGTTTGAAGGCATTTATTGTAATAAAACTTTAATTTGAACCCAGGACCTGTGTCTTTGAGGTTGTGCCTGGGGTTTGGGGCTCTGTGGCACCACCTAGTGGTTACAACCAATCAGCCACAACATTAAAACCAAGGACAGGTGAAGAGAATAACATTGATTATGTCATTACAATGACATCTCTCAAGGGGTAGAATTTATTAGGCAGAAAGTGAGCAGTCAGTTCCTGAAGGTGATGTGTTGGAAGTAGGAAATGAGTAAGCATAAGGATCTGAGAAACTTTGACATGGGTGATGGTTAGATGACTGGATCAGAACATTTCCATAACAGCAGGTCTTGTGAGGTGCTCCTGGTATGCAGTATTTAGTACCTACCAAAAGTGGTCCAAGGAAATACAAACAGTCAACTGGCATCAGGATCCTGGGTGCTCAAGGCTGATTGATACACTTGTGGAATGAAGGCTAGCCTGTCTCATCAGATCCCACAGAAGAGCTACTTTAGCACAAATTACTGAAAAACTTAAAGCTGGCCATAAAAGAAAAGTGTCAGAACACACAATGCATCACATCTTGCTGTGTATGGGGCTGCATAGCCACAGACCAGTCAGAGTGCCCATGCTGACCCCTGTTCACTACCGAATGCTCTTACAATGGGCACATGAGCATCAGAACTGGACAACAGAGTAATGGAAGAAGGCTGCCTGAACTGATGAATAACGTTTTCCTTTAGATCATGTGGAAGGCCGTGTGTGTGTGTGTCGTTTACCTGGGGGAGAGATGCAAGCATGGGAAGAAGGCAAGCTGACAGTGGCAGAGTGATGCTGTGGGCAATGTTCTGTTAGGAATTCTTGGGTCCTGGCCTTTATGTGGATTTCACATTAACAACTTACCACCTACCTAAAGGTTGTTACTGACTGTGTACACACATTCATGACAACAGCTTTTTCCCAGGATAATGTGCCATGCCACGCTGCAATAATTTTTCAGGAATAGTTTAAGAAACATGACAGAGAGTTCTAGTTGGCCTCAAAATTTCCAAGATCTCAGTCCAATTGAGCATCTCTGGGATGTGCTGGAAAAATAAGTCTAATCCATGGAGGCCCCACCTGCCAACTTACAGGATGTAAAGGATCTGCTGCTAATGTCTTGGTGCCAGACACCACAAAAGCATTCCTTCAGAGGTTTTGTGGAGTCCATGCCTGGATGAGTCACATGGAGGCACATGGAGGACTAACACAATATTAGGTAGGTGGTTTTAATGTTGAAACTCTGATAGGAAGAGATCTGGCAGAAGCAAAGTCACAAGCCAATCAGATGACAAGTTTCTGAGGGTCACCAGCTTGCGTGATCAGTGCCTCACAGCACAACGGTTTTAAGTACAGCTTAACAGTGCAGGTCAAAAAAAGTAAATCTCAGTTTCTACTGTGAAGAGGAGACTTTGTCCTTCAGGTTTGACAGGGTGAGTCAAATAAGAAATTGAGGCTTGACTGAGACTTGAAATACCAGCTACGGACTACTGCAGACTGGAAGAAACCTTATGGACTGATGAATCCAAATTTGAAATCTTCGGTTCATCACGCATGGTGTTTGTATGCCTTTGAGTATGTGAAAGGATGGTTCCTCAGTGTGTGACACCGACTGTCAAACATGGAGGAGGAAGCGTGATGGTCTGGAGTTGTTTTGCTGGAGGCAGAGCTGGTGAATTTCACAGAGTGACTGGCATTGTGAGTCAAAAGGGTTACCACAGCATTTTGCAGCACCATGCAATACCTTCTGGTCTGTGTCTAGTAAGGTAGGGGTACATCCTAGAGCAGGACAATGACCCAAAACCTACCTCTAGGTTATGTCAGAACTAGACATTAAACTGAGGTGTTCTAAAACTTTTGGCCAATAGTGTATACATCTCTCTATTATAAAAAAAAATCTTGGAAGAGAGACTAGGGAGACGAGACGTGATCTTTTCGGAAGACAATATGACGTCCCGTGAGAGACACTTTAACGTCATGCAAGGCAAGGCAGTGAAACAACATTTAAAACAAGTTCACGGACATCTAACCTAGCAGTTGTTGGAATGCTTTTGGCAGACAGACATCATGTGCTCCCAGCTCTTAAAGCAAGGTCAAGCAATAAGCAAAACATGCAGCTCGCCAGCAGCAGCAAGCCAGCAGATGATCCGACTGCTACTCCTTAGCATGCGTTCAGCCAAACCCCATCTAATACACCCCCCCGTTCTCTATGCCAGCAGCAGTGGCAAAAGGACAGCTGCTGTACAGGCTTTGAAATGATCGATGCACAGCTCAACAAACAGAATACGCAGCTCACCAACAGCAGCTGCAAAAAGCAAGCAGATGATCCAACCGCTTCTCCTTAGCGTGCGTTCAGCCACCCCACCTTCGCAACGCGAGCAGCATTATACGTCCTGCGAGAAAGAGATTTAACCATGCCCGGGGCCGGAAATAAAGGACAAGTACAGCATTGTTTTTACAAAAGTTTTAAAGTAAAAGTGAAAATAATGCATATGTAACAATTCCCATGAAAATAACAATCTCTTTAAATTGTATACCTGGTAAACCAAACCCAGGGGTGGGTGAGCAAAGTGAGCAGGGGGCGGAGCCGTCTAGTTTATAAGAAGGAAGGGCTGCCAGAAGGAACTAAATAGCAGAGACATCACATTGTCAGCGAAGATTCATATTGTTAAAGCTACAGCATTTCCAGTAGTGATGTTTTGCTAGTGATGTGAGCGTTGGACTATCACTAAAGCTAAACACAAAAGAATCAACTCTTTTGACTTTTGTTGCTAGAGAAAACTGCTGAGAGTTCCTTTAACAACAAGAAGATCCAATAAATCAGTACTTTAATCAGAAGGGTAGATTGGAAATGAAAAGCTCAAATACTTTGGTCACATAATGAGAAGACATGATTCCCTGAAAAATAATCTAATTCTGGGGAAAACTGAAGGCATGCTAAAGTCCATTGGGTCAGAAAGGGTCAGATTCGAGTATGCAATTAAACAACAACAACAAAAATCAGTTATGGAATTTTAAAGATTTTAATAAAGTAAATATTAACGCTAGTAAATATGGTTTTCTTTTCAACATTTTCTTCAGGTATATTTGATTCTACATTTATTTAATAAAAAAATCCTTTTTAACACATCCTTTTTAAAAATATACATATGTTATTTGCTCATTTAAAAATATACAAAGGTTACTTGCTTTCCTCTCCTCTAGTAAACTGCCTTTTCAGTATTTTTATTGTTATTCTAAACTGCAGGTACATTTAATGGTCCCCAGGTTTTGGCAAATACTGAGAACAATATTAGTGGTAAGTGTGGGAATGTACCATATCAAAGAGGTGGGGGAGAATAAACAATGAATTAACTAACCTGGGATACAATAATATTGCACAAATTTAGTATAACTTCTATTAAAACATTAAACATGATCAAGGACCCTGTTATTATAACATACTGTGAAGAAAATAGTCTTTAAATTTGGTTGAGAAATATAAATTAGTGAAGCTGCATTTTAATAAAACTCAAAGAGGTCACCTGCTTATGTTTAATATACAGCCCACTTGGAAACCCCCCATTCAGTTTGGAGTGTCTCAGATCCACTAGATAAGCCTTTAGCAAACCAAAGTTTGTTCCAGTCCTATTGTGGCTCTAACGTAAGCCTAGTCATGTACCCCGATGTGTTCCCTTTTATTAAAACAATGCAAGAAACATGAGTATTAACAAAGATGATTCAATAGATGTTAGAAAGTTTGAAGACAATCTAACATATTAAGTACGTTTGTATGTTTTTACATTTTACTTTTGATTATGCCTACAGTTTATCAATTCTCAGTCTTAAAATATGTGCTTTGTTAAAAGTATACAGTGAAGAATGATTGATATTGAAGGAGTCTGTACTAAACTACATACATTTACAATTATACTTTGATTTTTATACATCATACAGGGCAGCCTAGTGGCACTGTGTTTCATGCTGCTGCTTCACGGGTGCATTGTCCTAAATTCCAATCCCACATTCAGTCACTCTTTATGTAGAATTTCCATGTTCTCCCCATGTCTTCATAGGTTTTCCCCCAAGTGCTCCATAATTTCCCTCTCACATCCCAAAGATATATTTGTAGACCATGAAATGGACTGACACTTCATTCAAGGTTGGTTCTTGATGTGCCTTGAGCCTGATGCTACAGGGATAGACTGTGGCCTCTCACAATCACAATGTGGATGAAATGGGTGTGGGAATCTTATGTTACAAAGCAATTTATTTTATAATTGTTTCCAAATAACTTTAGACACATAATGTAATGAATGGGCTCTGTATAAGATTGTGATTTATTATGCAGTATATTTTAACTTGTTTTTTAGCAAATATGCCACATATCCATTACTTTGAGCAGCAGTTACTTATTCAGTCAGTGTAGAAACAAGCACTGGGTAATGAAGCCAGTCTGTCTGCAGGCCACACAAACAGAGACAATGCTGAGCCTATTTAGAGACACACGTCTACCTAACCAACATCTAAACTCTGGGGTTAGATACAAGTTGCCCAAGTAATCTTTATGACTTTATACAGGTATGTGTTCAATATAATAATGTCAAAATCTATTTCAGGTTCTAGTAATTGTAAAGTGTACACTTATCCCACGTGAACCTTCACCAGGAACAGCAGAATTGAAAATGAAAGGCTCAGTGGGTATGCATCGTAAAAATAATTGTGTAAGCATATTGCCTGAAGAGTGAAGAAATTAACAAGGGTATTTATTGTTACTGTGTTTTGGCAAGTGCCTTATCCAAGTTGGTTTATTAAGCTCAGGATTCATTTTATGTTAATTTTACTTATTTATTTGCAATTGGAGCACAGGAAGGTTAAGCAGATTGCTGAAGGTTTCACAGTAGGTTTAAACTCCAGAATTGGAACAGCTATCTTGTGGTTTAAAGTCTTAACCTACTACACTGCCCTCCCAGCAGTCTCGAGAATGTTACAAGGGCAAGACCCACAAAAGGAATGAAAAAGACAACATAAAAGGGGTGCAGTTTTTGCTAACCCCTTGTATAGTTTGCATAAGTGGAAATTCTGGATTTCAAATGATGATAAGAGTAGAGGAAGAACTAAATGTCGACAAAAGAAGTACTGAGCTTCTTTTTTTAATTACAATCATGCCAAGACTGAACAATACTTCTGCATTCTTGCTCCATAGATAGATAGATAGATAGACAGATAGATAGATAGATAGATAGATGTGAAAGGCACTATATGATAGATAGATAGATAGATAGATAGATAGATAGATAGATAGATAGATAGATAGATAGATGTGAAAGGCACTATATGATAGATAGATAGATATTTATTTTTTATTTTTAAAAACAACTTTATTGATATAATTGTTAAAAAAACAGTATATAACACCACCCAACAGACAAAAAAAAACACATAAATACAGAAAAAATAAAAATAATCTTATTCAATATAACAAATGAAGAAAACATTTCCAAACCAAGCTGTCCTACCACACTCTAATTAAGTATATGTGTGGAGATATTATACCATCAAGTGTAACTCATCGTCTTCACATTCACAGAGCACACTATTTACACACCATATATCTCTAAACCTTTCCAAATTCTTTGTACATTTATAAAAATTAAAATCAACTAAGATTCTACTTTTACATAACAGTTTGAAGAACCCAATGGTATCCTGAAGCCCAGCCCCACTGATCTTATTTTTGCGGGTTCTCCATATTGTTAGTTTTGCTTGACCTATGATGAAGTTCACCAGGTTCACGTTATTTGCTGTTCGTTTTGTTGCCTTCCACCCAAATAAGAAGCCCACCTCGTTATAAACAAAACCCAATCTAACGGTCAGATTTCTGATGACGGTGAAAAGAGGCTGAAGCCTCATACAAAACATAAAACAATGAAACACAGTTTCTCTTTCATTACAAAAGGACAAGTATCAGTAACCCCAGGACTAATTATTGCTAAATGATATGATATGATAGATAGATAGATAGATAGATAGATAGATAGATAGATAGATAGATAGATAGATAGATAGATAGATGTGAAAGGAACTATATGATAGATAGATAGATAGATAGATAGATAGATAGATAGATAGATAGATAGATGTGAAAGGCACTATATGATAGATAGATAGATAGATAGATAGATAGATAGATAGATAGATAGATAGATAGATAGATAGATAGATAGATGTGAAAGGCACTATATGATAGATAGATAGATAGATAGATAGATAGATGAAAGGCACTATATGATAGATAGATAGATAGATAGATAGATAGATGTGAAAGGCACTATATGATAGATAGATAGATAGATAGATAGATAGATAGATAGATGTGAAAGGCACTATATGATAGATAGATAGATAGATAGATAGATAGATAGATAGATAGATAGATAGATGATAGACTATATGATAGATAGATAGATAGATAGATAGATAGATAGATAGATAGATAGATAGATAGATAGATAGATAGATAGATAGATAGATAGATAGATAGATAGAACTGTATTTCCCCCCAGTGGGAAATTTGGCTTATTAAAGCTCTTTGCCAGAGGGGCTTGTTCTTTCCATAGAGCGGACTACCCTGAAGGGTAAATCGATTGATGATACATCTGTCTCTGTTGCAGATGCTTTAATGAAAGGTGTTTCTGCCCTACCAGTGCCAGTGTGACAACCCGGGTTATGTAACTCATTAGACTGACTGTTTAATTTTTCCGAGGCCAGGCTCAACATAGTGAGTTAGAGGCAGGGATTGAACTGGTAAATGTGGTTTATAACCCAGTACTCTATCCACATGCCACAATGCCTTAACCCTACTATTATCCTAGCATTTCCACCCATCTGTTATCTTGGCGTGGCCGGTCGGGTCGGTGCCGACCCGTGTCCTAAATCAGCCTCCCTCAACCCTCAAACATTTTTTTATCATCCAGTTTGTTTCCTTACCTCTTGGTTACCTTGTTAGGCTTCCTTATCCATGAAAAGATTTTAAAATTTGGTTTTAAAATTTTTGGTGTGGCCCTCTGAAGATGAGACGTATGATGTCAATAAAACGGCCCAGTCCAAAAAAATTGGTAAAATAAACCTCAGGAGAATTATACAAATAAATCAAAAGTTTATATGTTACCTGACTATTACTGAGGGGTATTAGAACACAACTGTAAAAAAAAAAAATTACAATTCGAAATAATGATGGGCTTTTTCTCTTTTGCTGATGACACAGCAGTGTCCTTGTGGAGTGTGGACATGAGTATCACACTCCGTTTTTGGACAATATGACACAATAGTGGTTGTGTCTGTAAAGGCAAATTTTGAAGACAGTGGTGCCCTGTTCTTCAAATTCACAATTTCAGCGGGCAGCTCAGGTTTATTTTTTTTGATAGTGCCCACCATGGTGAGCTTTCGCCTCAGAAGTTCCTGTCCAAGATCAAAACTTGCAAAAAAATTGTCACATGTAATATTGTGTCCGCGCAGTCCAGTTGTCAAGTCGAGGACTACACGTCTTCCCTGGTTCCTCTCAGGGATGCCACTTTCAGGTTTTCCTGTGTAAAATTGCATGTTCCAAGCATAGCTTGTTCTTGCATCACAGGCTGCCCAGATTTTTATCCCGTATTTGGCTGGCTTATTGGGCATGTATTGCCGGAAAGGGCATCTTCCCCGGAAAGGCACAAGACGCTCGTCTACGGTAACCTCTGGCCCTGGATTGAACATCAAAGGCAGGCGCTGCACCCATCTCTCCCAGACATCCCTTATGGGAGCAAGCTTGTCCCGTCTTGCTCTCATGTCTCGGTTGTCAAACCTGAGGACTCTCGAGATCATGTGGAAGCTCTTCAGTGACATCGTGGCCCGAAAAATATTTCTGCCTGTTGCTGTGTCCCAGAGACTGGCTGTGGCCTCATTGCTGGATCGGTATACTCCAGCAAGAAGAAGAATTCAATATAAGCATCCAGGAATTCTTCATCAAAGTCAATCCATGTGTCTCCGTAGACTTTTTGTCCTTCTAGGTTTGTCATGTCAAGTATTATTTTTTTCAGCGATGATGGCATGAACTGTTCAAAACTTGTTTTGATGTCACTTATCCTTGTTATGGCAAACCTTGTGACCCCAGGAGTCATTCTGATGATATTATCAGCAGCTGCCCTGCCAGTTGTCCTGCGAGTCTCGTCAGGTGGTACTAACCTCCAGGAGATGCTGCCATTCTTGGACTGTAGTACTTCAGCTGGTGGGGAAACTGCTTCAGAGGTGATCTCCTCCTCAGACTCTGTGTCTGTGTCTTCTGACTGACACTCCACAATGTCTTCCTCCTCTGAGTCCACCTCATCAGTGTCGCTGTGCCACTCTGTAACTTGTGCTGTGAATCTGGCCATTTTTACCTCTGCAAATTAGATGCTTTCTCTCCAGTCACAATCACCAAACTGAACTGGTCTGGGTCTGTTTTGTCTGGGCTGTCTCTGTTTTTTTTACTCGGGGGAGGTGTGAAGAGATAAGCCCCTGACTACAGCTCGGGGGACGGGAGAGGCCTGCTACCTGACAGAGTTGTGTGGGGGTGTGGGGCCAGAGTGAGCTGAGATTGTGTTTATACTGGAACTTAAGTTTGGCCAGTATTTATTGTTTTATGATCTCTTATTGTACCCTGGGTCGTGGCCGACCCGGTAAGACCACAGGCAGTGAATTTCTGATTAGAGAAATAATTTACCTTTTTTTTTTTGTTTAAATGGAAGTTTCAGAAAAATAGAAAAAGCCTTGATGCAGTAAACAAAATGTATGTGGTACTTTTATGCATTTAAAACTTGAAAACGGGTCGGTACCGACCCTAGGGTAATAGTAGGGTTAAACGAAAACTCCACCCAAAAATATTTTTTTGCATTTTAATTACCCTATGTACAGTAGTTTTAATGTTTGAGGAAAAAAAATCTCATGTTCCAATGGAGAATGGAGATAAGAAACTTTCTGATATAATGGATGTCTATGGACACTAACTCTGCGCCACATCAACAATATAAAAATCATCTGTGAAAAAAATCTCCTTTTAATTGATGTTAAGTTTGTTGACCAATGAATGAGTAGAAGAGGCAGATCTTCAATTCCAAAATCAATCCCATGTGACTTTTGTTTCCTGTTTATGATGTGATTTTTTTCTGGAATTATCTATTTAACAATATTTTAGTTTAGAAAATGCATACATTTGGCACATTTTGAGCATATAACTGGATAACTGACATGTGGATTATGTGATCCAAGTAAAATAAGATTATTTTTCTTCCTTACAAGTTTTTCGAATTGTTTGTCATTGACTTCTATTGTGTCATAAACTTATTTTTTTATCTCCATTCTTCATGAAAACATGAAACTATTTTTTTTTGGCCATTACTACAAGTTTCATGATGTAGGTAAAATACTGAAAGAATATCGTTTTTTGGTGGAGTATTCCTTTAAATTGGAGGTCTTGGAGGCAGGCCGCCTGATTATGCAGTTGTCCTAACAATATAAATGGAGAGGATGCTGACATTGTTTATTTTGTGTATTACAGTGTTTACCTTTGGTAGGGCTCTTTAATTTTATCTGATAACTCAGAAAGTCACTTTGTTTTTTTCTTTCCTCCCACAAACTTTGCTCCAAACTCCAGTCCAGCTGGTGACAATAACATGCCTTTATGTTGGAATTTGAAACTGTCTAATAAATTCTTTAAATTTAAAGAACTTGCTTTGTTTTTTTTTTTGCTTGGCCAGAGATTGTTTTATAGCTTTCCTTCTCTCTATTGGACATTTGGAAAATTAACGTTGAAGGATCTGAGTCCCATTTTGGTCATGTACAGTACAGGCTTTGAATCCTATCTATTGAGTTGTGGGGTCAGGCTGCCTGGTATGAGACCAGTTTCTGAGGCTGACCAGTGAAGTCCTTCTCAGGCTTTTTGCTCATCTGAGACCTTTTCACCTCCTTTTGACATTTTCATTTTTGCTGCATTTGTAAACAGGCAGGCAATCAGGAAATGTGGTTTAGTGGTTAAGGCTTTGGACTTCAAATGTTGTGGTTGTGAGTTCATATCCCTCTATTGTCACTGTGTGACCCTGATCAAGTCACTTGACCTGCCTATGCTCCAATTGGAAAACCAAACGAAATGTAACCAATTGTATCATAAATTTTGTAAGTTGCCTTGGATAAAGTTGTCAGCCAAATAAATAAATATAAACAAAGTGAACCTCTGCGTTTTTCCCGTTTGATTCTGGGGTTTATCAGGGGTATGTTCTTGTTCTTACTCTGTTCAGTGCTTGCATGGACTGAGTGCTGGGCAGGATCATGGGGTCCAGCAGCTGTTGGGCTTCTGTTGGTGAAAAAAGATTCACTGATCTTGATTTTGATGATGATGCTGTGATCTTTGTGAAGTCAATGGAGGTTCTGGTTGGGGCTCTTGAGAGACAGAGTGAGAAGTCTGAGTGTCTGGGCATGCGAGTGTCCTGATAAAATACAAGATTCAGACCTTTAATGAATTACCAGAGCCTACTCGTAATTCCGTCCCACCTTAAACTGCTTCTTAAATCCCTTCACACCTCTCCGCCAGTCCTTTGTTCTCTAAATGTGCTGATAAAGAGAAGCTGGAGCAGCCGGCTATTCCATCCCCACCAATTTAGAACGTGCATTCTCAGCTCATGCCTTGATTGTATCTGGGAGTTGGAGTTTTAGAGTGAAATAATAGATCAACACACGCATTTCATGTCTGTTCCGTTTCTACAGTAATCTGTGTCAACACATTGTTAAAACAGAATTTTTTATATTCTAGTAGTAGATGACAAAATGTAGGCATAAACTATATAATGTATGTGAAGTCAAATAGCAAAGAAACATTTTCACAAGAATAACACAATTGCACTTTTATTCAAACATATAACTGCAAAAAAAAGCAGCCTTGACAGGCGACATCTTTACTATAACTGGTGGTTCAATAGATACAGCCCCGCTTGGAATCTGGGGTCTGTAACAGCCGTGCAATTTATGATCTTTGTAAAGGTTAGCTTTTTTTATTCACTTTTCACTCTCAGTCGTGTTCAGAATCAATCCATACAACCCCATCTGGGCTACAGACTGGAAATTCTCTGATGGGACCTTCCCCAGGGAAGAAAGTACAGTGTCAGGTGCTCATTCAGTGTACCATAGCACAGAGAGGTGTGTACTGGTCGTAAATGTAGGAAGGACGGTCCTTGGGTGTGTGGGAACTGTTAATATTTGAATGTGATGATTTTATATAGCCTGCCCGTTTGAGCAGTATAAAAGTATTGCAAAACAACGGGCAGATGGGGAGTGTCTGATGATTGCATATAGCGCCGAACTTACAGCATTGTTGAGTGTTCCTGCCAGTTTGTCTGTTGAAAGAATTTCAACCTGTTCGAGAGGTTTATTTACCTTGGTGGCAACATTCACGTCTCTGGTGACTCTTCCTGGTGAGGTCACTGGAAAGGGATGTGTTGTGCTCTTTGCAAAAGTGCGAAGGTCCCGGTCTTTAGAGTTCTGGTGGTTACTGTCTTGCCATATGGTAGCAAGACATGGGCACTATTCAGTGACCTAAGACTGGACTCTTTCGGTACTGTGTCTCTTTGGAGAATCCTTGGGTACGCTGGTTTGACTTTGTGTTGCTCATGAAGTCCCGGATGAGGCACATGACCTGCATTGTGAGGGAGTGTCAGTTACGGCACTACGGTCATGTGGTGCGATTCCCTGAGGTTAATCCAGTTTGCAGGATCCTCATTGTTGAGGACCCAAACAGCTGAACCATGCCAAGGAGATGCCCACATAACATCTGGCTGTGGAATATAGAGGGTCATTTCGAGAGGGTGGGACTGGACCACGTGTCTGTCTGTCGATGGGTGCCAATGGGGACTGTTTCATTATTTGGTGGGTGCAGCACACTGGTACGCTGTACCAGTACATGTTCCCCAACCTGACCTGACCTATGTGCACAGAAAAAAACAGATGTTTTTGAGTTGGGGTGTTGGAAAAGATAACTGTTCTCTGTAGACCATGACACTAACAAACTGGTCAGTTTTCTACCAGACTTACTGGAACCATCTTTATTTATACCTGAAATATTTTTTCAAAGGGGAAATTTGTGATCCCCTAGTTTCAGTGTCTGTGCCTTCCATGTAATGCAAGTTTTCTGTGCACTACAACAGACTACAGATGTGATAAATTGAGCTTAATAAGTCATAACACTTCTCTAATTAATCTACAAAATGATTCTGTAGTGTAATGCATTATGATCTGTTTTTGCCTATTCAGCATAAATCCGAACAAATTTAATCAAGACCTACCTCATAAATTCAATTGAAATTATCATTAGACGTCTCATCAGTTTAATTGCTCTTCAATTGTTTTCTCTAAATGCTCCCAAAATACTGTTTTTCCATTAGTTTTGGAAAATAATTTACCCTTAGTTATTGAGGAACTGTAGAACTAACTGAAAAGTTACATCAATTTAATTGGCACTTAAAGTCTACTGCTGGGGATTTATTGCTAGAGCTCAATGTACGGCTAATTGGAAAAATACATCATTAGTTAAAAACCTGCAATTCCTAATCATTATAATAAGTTTATTGCACAGCCCAGTGGCTAAGACATAAGGCTCTAAAACACACGTTTCTCCACTCCGTTTCAATCATTCAGCCAGTTTAAATTTATTAAAACTGTTTGACTTTGGCTTTATACTTGTAAATTGCCTTGGACTGGACTGCTGAAAGGTCCATTTATCCATTCAATTCCTAACCTGTGTATCCCACTCTGTGTTACTGGAAACCTGTGCCCATCCCAGCAGTACACGGTGTTAGTGGGACCCTACCCTGAATGGGCCACCAGTCCATCATTGGGCACACTTTCACTTACACATATTGGGATGGCATGGCGTTGCTAGTTAACTATATGTGAATATTGTTGGAAAATGTGAGTGACAAACTAAAGAAACAAGAAGACAAAAGTGCTGTATGAAATAAAGGAGGTTTATGCAGTCAGTTAATGTGACCATTAGGTTAGTCATAGTGGCATCTGAGATGTTTAATCATATTTAGGTGAGTTTGCATATGATGCGTAAGGCACCTATTGTGAAAGCCCATGTCTGTCTGTCTGTCCACATGAATCAACTTACCCAGTCCACCAATTTTTGTTGAGATGTGACAGTCTTATTCTTCAAATACATTTGTCAAGACAGTTCAATTTTCATTCTTACCAGGGCTGGATTAAGATGAAATTGGCCCTGATTCTGCAGCGCAAAAAGGCCTATTTTTTCTCGGCATTAGTGCATGTGCATTCGACACTCACCGTACATGCGCACTCAGACTGACCAAGGGGCCTTAATTGCTTGCGATGCAGCCAGCCAGTCTTTATTGAACATGAATAATAATAGTGACGTAGTATCGTAACAACTCGAGATTAACATCAAACTATGTAACATCAACATTCAATAGCAATTGTCTGAAAAGTGCGCTTAATGCAGAAAACCTAACAATGAAATACACAAAATTTCACAATTCTCCTACGAAACAGAGTAAGAAAAAATGAATTTGCAGAGACATTGGGTCAAAGTGACTCAGTTCAGGCTCTTGAGTGTAAAAATTTGTCCACAATTTAAATTTCATATTAGACCAGAATCCTGTCGAGGATTTCAAAAAATTCTAAACATCCATGCCTTGCTTGTGGGCTGGCTTTTAGTTTTACCTTTACAGATAACCATTTAAATAGCCATCGATTTTTACTGTACAACTAACTTTCAAGGTGAAAAATTTACTACGTGGCACTTACCGAACAATAATAAAGTGGCAAGAATCCCCAAGATATTGCAAAAAACACAGCTAAAGTACTAAGTAAACTATTTAACATAAAATTGATAGCATTAACTTGAAATCTTCGGTTAACAATAAACAAAACGACTTTATAGTTACGTCACAGCACAAAGAAAAATAATAACTGTATAATAAGTAACGCTGAGTCTAGGCGTCCGAACGTCGGATTCCAAATTTCATTCTAAGAATTATTTTGAGGTTAATATAGCAGGAAAACTGTTCAGCTTCCGGAAAATTCTCGTCTGTTTTCACCTGGGCCTGTTTCAGCAATGGGCCTAATGCTGCAGCATCAATAGCACCCACCTTAATCCGGCCCTGATTCTTACATCTTGAACACATCACACTATACGAAGTTTTAAAATTTCTAAATTTCCCATTGAAAATTATTGACAAATTTGCAAACTTGTCCATCTTAAAATGGAGAATGTTCCATATGACTTCAACTAGGAATGAGTTTACTGTTTCAATTTTACCGTGAGAGCAGTTGCTTGAACTTGTATATTTTATGTATTTTCCTGTTTTTCTCATCTGACAGCTGCTCAGATGCCCAATGCAAGGTAGTCAAATGCTGGGCAGAGTGGGCAAACAGTGCCCTTCTCATGCTGGTTTAGGTGATTTAACTAATGGAATACAAAAAAAAGTCACTTCTCTGGAAATAAATAGATGGGGAAAGCAATCATGTAAGCTTATATAAGACTGAATTGATTGTACTAATATTATCTACAGATTATTATTGTAAAAAACTTCATTATCTTCAACCTGCAGCTAAATGGTGTTTGAACTAATTAATAACACAGAAAAGGTGCAGCTGGCCTAACTGATAGAAATATAAGATGGGTTTAGAAATGGACAGTGACAGCAGGAGGTGAGGGGTTTCCATGTTGCCAGGCCCTGATCTTTCAGTCCTAGATGTACACAAACAATCATAGCAAGCAAAGCCCCAATGTTATTGCCCATTGTGTACCATTTGTATTCCTGTTATACAATGTAAAGGCTAGGGGGCCACAGAGCCCCAAACATGAACACACAAAATTCCTTTCACCAACAATAAACAGGTGTTTCTTCTTCTTCTCTCCCCCTCTCTATACCGCACCGCTACTCCTCCAGTGGAGTGTTGCCTATCTCCACTCCCAGTTCCAACGCGTCCATCTGAAGCAGGACGCTCCTTTAATCTTCCACTTGGGAGTACTGCCGGTCTTCTGTGGTCCGAAAGAACTTCTGGGTGAGACGCAAACCCCAGGAAATAGGGTTCCTGAGTTCCTGCAGCACCCTCTGGCAAAACCCACGAAACTCCATGTCCTATGCTGCCCTGTGGGAATCTGAGGCACTGTTTCACCCCACCAAGGGGGCTGCCATCTAGTGTTCCGGGAGAGATAATGCCCTATGCGTGCTTTCTCCCCAGGTCCTTTCATCTCATGGGTGTCCAGACCGGATAAGGCTGCTGGCCATCCCATACAATAATAAATCAGGTCCTTTCCATGTTTTTACTTATTTTAACAAATGTTTTTTTTTTTTTAAATGGGCGCGCATGGTGGCGCAGTGGTAGCGCTGCTGCCTGCAGTTAGGTGACCGGGTTGCTTCCGGGTCCTCCCTCGTGGAGTTTGCATGTTCTCCCCGTGTCTGCGTGGGTTTCCTCCGGGCGCTCCGGTTTCCTCCCACAATCCAAAGACATGCAGGTTAGGTGGATTGGCGATTCTCAATTGGCCCTAGTGTGTGCTTGGTGTTTGTGTGTGTCCTGCGGTGGGTTGGCACCCTGCCCAGGATTGGTTCCTGCCTTGTGCCCTGTGTTGGCTGGGATTGGCTCCAGCAGACCCCCGTGACCCTGTATTCGGATTCAGCGGGTTATGAAATGGATGGATGGATGGTTTTTTTTTAACTAATATTAATATCTAGATGGGAAGCTTATTTCAGTTCCTTTTCTTCTTTGATAGAGTAAAATGGAGAGTGATTTTATGCTAGCATTGGTCATTTGGTATTAACAGATATTTTTCAATTGCTAATTATTGGATACTACTATATTGAGTGTACTTTCAAAAATGTTATCTCTCTATTATAATAAAGAAATCCTGGGACGAGACGTGACTTTTTCAGAGAGATACTTTCAATGTCCCGCAAGATGAGACTTTGTGCCAAGAGATTTAACCACGCCTGGGGCCGTAAATAAAAGACAAAGAGTAGATGACAAAGTAGAACATCGTAAAGAATTCTAAACACATGCAGAGCAGGTTAGAGATAATGAAAGTACTAAAATTCGAAAGTCTCAAAAAAATGATAGTAAAGATCACATTAGCGCAAACAAATGGAAATTATTACTCGGTGAAGTAATGGAACAGTGAAAAGAGATTAAATATATTGTTCGGATTTAATCTTTAAGTTGGAGACTTGTAGATTGTCTAATTTGTGTTGTCATCAGGGAGAAGTAGTGTTTCTTCCCAATGAAGAGGTGTATCTGTGAGAATTAAAAGATTTGTTGTTTGGTGAAAGTGAAATCCACTTTAAGTAGTATTTAAGAAATTGAACAACATTTAGTCACAGACCCACCACCACTAACACACATCTGTCGCTGCCATTTTTCTGAATTGCAGTCTGTTGTTTATTAGAGCCACTGAGCCACCACAAGCCTCTTTGTGCTCTGTCTTTAACTCTGTTGTAAAGTGCTGTTAAAAGGAACATATTTTATATAGACTACTAACATATGCAATTGCTGTCTCTTATCACTATTACTTTTCAGTATGACTCATTGTTACAAAACTTATTTTATAAGCAAAAGTGTAACAAGCGACACTTGGATGAAGTAAATAAAGAATGTGAAATGCTTCAAGTTTCATATTAGGTCGTCAAATGCTCCTGAATGTTACAGTATGTGTACATTTTAGAGTTTATTTTTACCTGGTGTTGGCTGGGTATATTTATATAATCGGTTAGAGTAAGAATATGTGTTTTTAAAATGTTGACCCTTTTGTCATTGATGGCTGTCCCACCCATCTTCTACATTGCTTCTATCATTTCTCCGCTTTCATGAGTCATGAATTTGTTCTTTTTGTGTATGATTGGGTTCCAAAATTGCCGTAACTCCTTGATTAGTTGAAACCATAATCACTACTTTGTGTTTACTGGTTTTCTCCAGTTTCATGAATAGACGTTTAATCCTACATTAATAAACTGGATGGTTTGCTGAATAATTGAATCATTGATGTGGTACATACGCTGGACAAAACTACCATTTTTGTGTTGTTCCCTCTTTTGAACCCTTATTCATGATGGAACATTTGAAACTCCATAAACACTTTATGTCAAGTTAACTGTAACATACCTGCACAATTTCATGAGCATCTACTCATATGTTTTGGAGTAACATGTAGTTTTGGTGGCGTTAGCCCTTCCCACCAATGAAATTCTTCAAATTGCATAAAGCCGATATTTTAAATTACGTGAAAAATTATGAAAATACAAAATATTATAAAAGTATTTATAACTATTTTTGAGTGATGTGCAATCACAAAACAAGCTCCCTACATCAAACAACTATCTTAGTTTCCATCAAATTATTGACATTGAATGTAGCCTTCACTGTAAGCAGGGTCAGACCTAAACACTATGACAAATGTACTCACATCAACTAACTGTTTTGCCGTGATAAAGCTGTTTTAGTTTTGTGCCTCCTATGACAACCCCCTTCCCAATGAAATATTTTAAATTCCATTTATATCCTGTAGTTTAAGTTAGATAAACAGCAACCTACTCTGAGATATTGATGTAATCAGTCAGGAGGTTGATGTCGCTGTGAGGAGAAGTGAAGGTGGGTGTTTAAAGGAGAGGAAGAGGAGAATAAAGGAGAGGAAAAACAAATAAGATTGCTTGGTGCATTTATTTCAGCTATATAACAAAGTGGTGACGAGGATGGGATAGCTGAATTGTTTTGGTTATATTAATGTTGAAAATTACAGATAAGAGGCATTCCTGTGTTAAAAAGAAAAAAATGTACTGCATGTCTATGTATGCTCTTTTATTGTAATGTTCTAATATTATTGATTGTTCACGTTTTCCTACCAAAGGGGGTATATGTGGGATATTAATGTAATCAGTTAGGAAGTTAAGGTCGCTGTGAGGAGAGGTGAAGGGAGGAGCTTAAAGGAGAAGAAGAGGAGAATAAAGGGAGAGGAAAACCTAATAGATAGATAGATAGATAGATAGATAGATAGATAGATAGATAGATAGATAGATAGATAGATAGATAGATAGATAGATAGATAGATAGATAGATAGATATACAATAAAGGCACTATATAATGAAGGAATAGATAGATAGATAGATAGATAGATAGATAGATAGATAGATAGATAGATAGATAGATATACTCAGCAAATAAAGAAACGTCCTCTGACTTTCAACTGTTTTTACTTTCAGTAAACTTAATGTGTAAATATTTGTATGAACACTAAAAGAGTCAACACCATAAGACATAAACTAAAAATGTTTCACAATGTGTCCCTGAATGAAGGGAGGCTCAAAATCAAAAGTACCAGTCAGTATGTGGTGTGGCCACCAGCTGCTTGAAGTACTGCAGTGCATCTCCTCCTCATGGACTGGACCAGATTTGTCAGTTCTTGCTGTGAGATGTTACCCCACTCTTCCACCAAGGCACCTGCAAGTTCCTGGACATTTCTGGGGGGAATGGCCCTAGCCCTCACCCTGCGATCCAACAGGTCCCAGACGTGCTCGATGGGATTGAGATCCGGGCTCTTCCACTGCGAAGATGATTGATCAGCTGTCCTTCCTGTCTCCCTGTAGCGCTGTCTTAGGCGTCTCACAGTGCGGACATGGCAATTTATTGCCCTAGCCACATCAGCAGTCCTCATGCCTCCCTGCAGCATGCCTAATGCACGTTCACGCAGATGAGCAGGGACCCTGGGCATCTTTCTTTGGGTGTTTTTCACAGTCGGTAGACAAGTCTCTTTAGTGTCCTGCGTTTTTAGAACTGTGACCTTAAATGCCTACTTTCTGTAAGCTGTTAAGGTCTTAACAACCATTCCACAGGTGCATGTTAATTAATTGATTATGGTTAATTGAACATGCATGGAAAACATTATTTAAACCCTTTACAATGAAGATCTGTAAAGTTATTTGGATTTTTAAAACATTATTGTTGAAATACACAGTCCTGAAAAAGGGACGTTTCTTTTTTTGCTGAGTATAGAGAAGATAGATAGATAGATAGATAGATAGATAGATAGATAGATAGATAGATAGATAGATAGATAGATAGAGATTGTGTGGTACATTTATTTCAGCTATATAACACCTATGTGCAAACTTTCATGAGAATCTGTTCAGCTGTTTTTGCATGACTGGTATACAAACAGACAGATTCAGTCAGATAGGAGTCTCCGTGGTCTATGATGTTCGCAGATGACATTGTAATATGTAATTAGAGTAGGCAGTGGTTAAGGTATACATGGAGGTATGTAGTGGAGAAAAGGGGAATGAAAGTCAGCAGGAGTAAGATGGATTACATGTGCATGAACGAGAGGGAAGATGGTAGAAGGGTGTGACTGCAAAGAGAAGAGGTGGTGAAGGTGGACAAATTTAAATACTTGGGTTCAACAGTCCAAAGCAACAGAGAGAGCTGCAGAGAGGTGAAGAAGAGAGGGCAGACAGGGTGGACTGGGTGGAGAAGAGTGCCAGGAGTGATTTGTGATAGAAGAGTATTACAAGAGTGAAAGGGAAAAGTCTATAAAACGGCAGTGAGAGCAGCTATGCTAAATGGTTTGGAGATGGTGGTACCAACAAAAAGACAGGAGGCAGAGCTGAAAGTGGCAAAATTGAAGACGCTACGATTTTCACTCAGAGAATTGAGGGTAGACAGGATTAGGAATGAGTATATTAGAGGAACAATATGGGTGCAACAGTTTGGGAGAGGCTACACTGAAATGGTTTAGGCACATGCAGAGGAGAGATGAGGGGTACAATGGGAAAAGAATGTTGAAGATGGAATTGTCAGGCAAGAGAACAAGAAGAAGGCCAAAGAGGAGGTTTATAGATGTTGTGAGAGAGTGCATGAAGGCAGTTGGTGTGGCAGAAAATGACGTGAAAGATGTGGATAGATGGATATGGTGATCCACTATGGTGACCCCTAAATGGGATCAGACAAAAGAAGAAGGAGAACAAGAAGGTATTCAAACAAACAGACAAATGTAATCTGAGGGTTGGAATGAGGTCCTTAGTGTGCAAATTGCATGGTGGCGCAGTGCGTAGCTCTGCTGCCTTGCAGTTAGGAGACCTGGGTTTGCCTCCTGGGTCCTCCCCGCGTGGAGTTTGCGTGTTCTACCCGTGTCTGTGTGGGTTTCCTCCCACAGTCCAAAGACATGCAGGTTAGGTGCATTGGCGATTCTAAATTGTCCCTAGTGTGCGCTTGGTGTGTGTGTGCCCTGCGGAGGGCTGGCACCCTGCTCGAGGTTTGTTTCCTGCCTTGTGCCCTGTGTTGGCTGGGATTGGCTCCAGCAGACCCCCGTGACCCTGTAGTTAGGATATAGCGGGTTGGATAATAAATGGATGGATAGATATCGGGCTGGTGCCCGTAGCCAAGGTAAATACATTAAAACTGCTTTCTTAGTCACCGACGACCACCATTCTCATCTCAGCAAGCCACTTGACCTGCCAGTTTCAAACGTGTAAATAATTGCATCTATAAATTGCCTAAGGTTGTGTTTACCTATTGTAAAGATGATTTGTTTGCTGTGCAAGCTATTCAGTTCAAAACAGCACTTCACTCATAAGCCAGCATACTATGCAATAATTTAAAATATAATATGAATACAAATTCACCCATTTACTTTTTATTTGTGCTTTTACAGAGAGGAACATACTTGCATAAAGTGTGTGTCAACCTCACTTATGCACTATAATTGAATGCATTGGGCTCCATAGATTTTGCTGTTCCTTTGATTTTCTTTTATCAAGACTATATGGAACTGCAATGGAGGTTGCTAATTGTTTCTGTCGGGCGTGTGCTGGCTATTGCCTAGCAGGTATCCTGGAGACATCGTACACACTCACCCTTCCAGCTCAGTGCCTCAGAGCAAATGTGTATTTAACAAGGAGAATTGCTCAATGAGCAGCACCTTAGTGATTCCTTAAGTGAATCTCATGCTTTACAGCAACACCCAAAGATTTGTAAAGATTTGTAACAAGCTTTATGATTTTTTTTTGTTTTTATAAACTCAGCTAAAGCATCACAGAGATTATGTCTTGGATAACTTATAATTGTGATCGATGTGGGAATGATTTTGCCAGCCAAATTGCCCTCAAGCTTCACTTTCGGACCAAGCATATTGGTAAAGACATCTGCGATATGTGTGGAAGAGAAATTTTACGAGAAAGCATGCAGGAGCACAAGCAGGTAAGAGATCTACTTCACATCAATATATTAATTTTTATATAGCATCATTTTTGACATAACCTCTAAATCAATTGACTACTTTTATTAGGTAGTTTTAAGTTGTACACTAAAAATACATTGGGTTGGTTTTTGGTGCAGGCCTGGACTCTCTGGAGACTGTGGTAAAAAGAGGAATGTTGTCTGTCATGAACAACATCTAACACCCTCAGCTTGACACCCTGACACCTGCAGCAGAAGTCTGATTCTGTGACTGTCCTGCAGGGAGCGCTATTGGAGGTCCTGGTTACCATTCAGCATTGGTAACACTTTAGTTTAAGTACTGCAAAAATGCATCAATTACTCATTCAGTCTAAAGCAGGGGCGCCAACACTTTTTCGGCTTGCAAGCTACTTTTAAAATGACCAGGTCAAAATGATGTACCTACATTAAAAATGCTATATATATATCAGTCAAAGTCTGAATCACAGTCTGATTGTATGGGTGGTTACCTACCAGCGTGTGGTTGGTGTGCAAGTCGGCAAACATCCGCCACGGGTGCCCTCTCAGTTGCGAGTAGCAGATCATAGAATGTTACATAGTTAACTTTTAAATAATGCAAAGAGTACGCTACACGTGTTTTGCCCTATTTTGGGCTCATCAGGCGTACACACTCCACTGCACCCCTCATCGGGTATCGAACCTCGGATGTCAGACAAAAGCACTTCGATTGTGACATTGTGAGAAAAAAAAATCCTCTTTCAATTCCACATTCAGCTCATACCCTCCTCAAACATTTTTTTTTAAATCCCTTCTTTAGTCGATATAAATTGGAAGGCTAACTAGATCACAGCTGGATTTTTGCAGTAGCTTGCGTGTTTTACCAGTGTGTTTGATGAAAAGAGATCTCGGACTGCCCGCCCTGTATGTCAATCAAGTGGCAAATGCCATAGGAAGGATATATGATAGACTAACGTTTTAAAATTTTTTTTTTTGAATGCAACGTGATCTACCTGCACTCCCTTTACAATCTACCGGTCGATCGTCATCGACGCATTCGGCACCCCTGGTCTACAGTAACAAGACCCTTCATAAAGGCTTGTTTGGGTCTTCATAACACTTACAAGTAGATCTGTTATCTGTTTCTGTGCACTGTGGCATATGGACATGATGGTCAAATTACTTCTTAATATGAAGGATTCACAGGTCTTAAACCAAATATTGTGGTCTGTAGGGGGCGTCACTGAGTCTGAAAACTCCAGACACAGCTCCACACACACAGGAGTCCACGTTCAAAACAAGTATTTATTGAATAGTGTGCCTTTTTAACAGGCTTCTTGTCACAATGCACAATCCTTATTTCTCCTTCTCTCTTCCACTCCTCAAAGACAAGTTTTGTCCATCTCTTTTCCCCATTCCGACCCCCTTGTGAAGTGGAGGGCTTTCTTTTAAGTAACCTAGAAGTACTTCCAGTCACAACTGCATGCCTCCAGAAAGCACTTCCGGGTCAAGTGGAACCTGAGCTTTCTCTTCTTGACAGCTCCCTCTGGTAGCGCCCATGGAACCCAACAGGGCAGGGTTATGGGACCACAATTCTCATGGTACCCAGCAGGCATCCATACTGGGGTTCGCCATAAGGGATGCTGCCACCCAATGTATGGGGAGATCAACCTGCATGTGAGAGGCAGTCTCCCAGGAAAGAGTCCATTACTTACTGCTCCATCCATTTTGTCCTTTGGCCTCCCAGCTGGGCATGCGATTCATATTCATTGCTGCTGGGATGCCAGTGCTGTTGCTCTTCCCTTCATTATGTTGGGCTACCAGCCAGGTAAGGGAAGGTAGTCATTCTCAGCTGGGATGCCAGTCTATCCGCTACAATATGTAATATTAACAGAAATGTGTCTCAGTTAAGCCACATCAGACCACCCCAAAGTGAAGTTATGTTAGGAGGCCACACTGTAGAGATGAATAAACACTTTACCAATGCTTTGAAAGTGTTGTGTTAACCCAAAGAAGTGTATGCTAAGGTCTTGTTACATAATAGTAAATGAACAATAGATTTAAGTTTGCAGTATCCAAACTAAAGTTTTACTGGATTATTGATACTAATTTATTCATTCATTTTGACTCCATGTGTCCTAGTTAGGGTTGTAGTGGTGACTTTGCCTTTAGACTTAGAGTGTATTGCATATGGGGTACTGTAACACTGCAGCTTGTCCTAAGGATCAATGAAAAATCTATCTATCTATCTATCTATCTATCTATCTATCTATCTATCTATCTATCTATCTATCTATCTATCTAAAGTATTCACTCCATTGGAAGTTTTTATATTGGTATACAATTTCGAATCTCAGTGGATTTATTTTGGTTTTGTTTATACTAATCAACAGAAATAGACTATTTGATATTAAAGAGAGAACGGATCTCTGGAAAGACGTCTAAATTAATTCCAAATGTAAAACACAAAATAATTGCTTACACAAGTATTCACCAACACACACCTAAATCGTCAATGGTGCAGCCAATGAGCTTTTTTGGTGTCAGTATGGTGGCCTAACCTACACAATGCAGTCAAAATGTACAGTCTAAGCAACTCTGTGAAAAGAAGACTGAAAACCACAAGTCAGGGGATGGAGACAAGACATATATCCAAGTCACTGAACATCTCTTGCTGTCCAAATAAATCAATCATTAAGAAATGGAAAGAGTATGGTACAGCTGTAAATCTGCATAGAGCAGGCCATCCACAAAACTGAATGACCATGGAAGAAGAAGACTATAGAGGGAGACCACCAGGAAACCTCTGAGAAGGAGGAAAACCTGATGCAGTCTGCAAGAAAACTGTACCTTGGGAGAAGATTTGTGTAACAGCAAGACAATGACAAAGGCATAAGGCCAAAGCTAGAGGCCAGGACTGGCTTAAAAACAGTGTCAATGTCCTGGAGTAACAGAATCAGAATGCAGATCTCAATCAAACTTAGAATTTGTGGCTACACATACGATCACCATGACACCTGGCAGAACTTGAATGGTTTTGCAAAGAACAATTCAGGAAAATGGTAGTATCCAGATATGCAAAGTTAATAGAGAAAGACCTGTGCACACAGGCTCAGGCGTACAATTATTTTGTATTTTACTTTTGTAATTAATTGAGACTACTTTGAGAGAGATGTTTCACATTGACATCAAAAACTGTTCTTTTGTTGATCAGTTGCAAATAAAGCCAAATTAAATCCACTGCAATATACTGCTGTATAACAAAATGTGAAAGCTTCCAAGTAGATGAATTCTTTTTATAGGCACTCTATCTATCTATCTATCTATCTATCTATCTATCTATCTATCTATCTATCTATCTATCTATCTATCTATCTATCTATCTATCTATCTATCTATGTTTTATATCTAAATATGGAATATACAGTGCATTTATATCTTCTATTTATTATATAGTGCATTTCCTATCTATCTATCTATCTATCTATCTATCTTTCTATCTATCTATCTATCTGTATGATCATTTCTCCACAGGCCATTAAACATTCAGAAAGTTGCCTTTTTTATATTTGTAAAGAAAGCACCAGAGTTTGTCTGGTGCAGCACCCACAGCTGGGGCTGACCTATTGAACAGCTTTCTTCACTGCCTCGACCTTAATAATATATTTATGAGTAGCATTTGATTGACTACAGACCAGTAATCATTACATTACTGGAGAATAAATCCTGAATCCAGGGTTAACAATGTACTTATTTTAATAATCTGCATGAATATTACGCTATATTACGTTAGATGTAAACCCTTTTAAATAAAAATATGTAAAGCCATTTAATTAAAAAGAATGCATTATAAGAATAGGATAGTTATCTCTTTCTTGTTTTTTGTGAAATGGTTGATGTGAGTCGTGAGAGAATAATTGAGGGAGCTCAGATGTTGCTTTCTCCTCTTTTTCCTTATCATGGGCACACTCTTGTAGCAGACCGCCACATCTAGAACAACACCAAGGAGGGCAAAATTGTAAACAAAGATTTCCCCTTTGTTACAAAGCCCTGGACAGTCTAGATGAATAGGACAGAGTTGTGGAAAATGCTTAGTCAATAAAGAACAGTCTTGAGCCATCGTTATATTTGAAATTCCAAACATGGATGCCCTTTATTTACAGTTAATGCAACATGGCAGGCAGACTGAAGAAATCATCCACAGCACTTCTTTTTATCAGCCAGGTTCATTTACACAACACATTTGAATGTACTTTCATTTTCACCAATCAGCTTTTGATAAATGGTATAGTCCAGAAACACACATCTGAATTAAGTATTATGTAAAGTCCCAAACTCGTTAAACATATTAAAAATCCTAAGTATAAAAATAAGACTTCTTATATATATATATATATAAGCTGTTATCAGAGAACAACACACAAAGTTAAATATTATATATGATCTCATTTCCTAACTTAAAATATCAGTCAGTCATTGGCTTAGATCTGAACAGGGTCACAGGAGTGTGCTGGAGGCTATCCCAGACAGCATAGGGGGCAAGACAGGAACAAACCCTGGCCAGGGTGCCAGTCCATCACTTGGCAAACACACACAAACCCCAATCACACAATCAGGCCAGTTTAATATCACCAGTTCAACTACCCTGCACATCTTTAAACTGAGGGAGGTAATCAGAGCACCCAGAAAATATGAAAACTCCACACAGAGAGGAACCGGGACTTGAACCCTGGTTTCCTTACTGCGACGCAGTAATGCTACCACTGTGCCACCATGCCACCTAACTGTTACAAATAAAGCCAGGATGGTTTAGTGTAATGAGGGGGGAGGGCAGTTTCAAGGGCTTTTTTCTTTTCCTTTCAAGCTCATTGGTCTGAAAGGCTTGTTGTCATCAAAACGTTTTGAATGTTCTGAAAGCCCTCCTAGTTGTAGCCTGAGAATTACTTCAATATAGAAGTCCTGGACCATACCTAGAGCTCCCTGCTCTGTGTCAGTGCCAGGTGCCTCTGCACAGATAGGACGTCCTCTCCGGTGGGCTAGAGGACTCCATACACCCTAGATGGGCATACCAAATAGTGCCTAACAGAATTATGGAGGTTTCCCACTTTCCCCATTGAAATAACTCAAGGTCTTGTACAATCTGCCTTCCACCTCATAGCACTTATTAAGTGTTACAGCTGGGATTGCTGCCTGATTTCCATTCATAATGTTAAATAAAAAGGACATTATCATCTTATTAAGCAGATCGTAAAAGACTAGACTGCAATGTTTAATGTTTCGAATTCAATGTACTTCTTCATCAAGAGGACTAAATGTGGTTTCATCTTCATGGGCTTCAAGCTACATGTCCACAATAATGGGGTAGCATGGTAGCACAGTGGTGTGTGCTGCTGCTTCATTGGCTTAAACTGGGCATCCAGTTGTTGTCCATGTGAGGTCTGCACATTCTCTTTGTATCTGCATGACTTTTCCACACACAACTCCAAAGATGGCAGGTTAACAGGTGACTCTAAACTGGCCTGCAGTGTGAGCGTCAGTGCTTGCAATGGACCGTTTCCTTCCTTTGCAACAGTAATATTTTCATAACAACAACGAGAACTAGAACTAAAAATGTTGTTTTTTGTTTTACAAGAACAACAACTGAAATTAAGGTAAACGGAGAAACTAAAACTAAATAATGATAGAAATTAGTGATCTGTTAACGAACTAAAACAAGAACGAAAATTGAGTAAAAATGAAAAAAACCAGCAATAGCATTTTTGTTCAATGCAGTTGAGTCGTGCAGAGGAGTTATTTGTATGTCGCCTTGAGCGCTCAGTTACGTTGTGCTGTTTACTATGCGGTGATCTTGTACCTTGACTTTACTATAGTCATGTGGCGCAACTTCCGTAAAGACCGTTATTTGTTTGTTGAGCACATTTGGTTCGTCGGGTTGAAGCAGTAAGCACGTGTGGTTGACAATGGTGAGTTTTGCACAGATGTTTACGGGTAGAAAGCGAGAAAGTAATGTGTGGAAATATTTAATTATAGACAGAAGCAAACATAGCATCTGAGAAGAAGATAAAGAGTCTCAAGAGTTTCAGTGCAGGACCAGCTGGTTCAGTACTTAGTGGAAGTCCACCACTTCTCTGGCACCAGGACTGCACTTCAGTACTGGCAGCAGAAATTGTCAACATGGTGCCAGTGGCTGAGGACCTTGTCTGTGCACCTGCATCACAGGCATTCGTCAAGTGAACATTTTCACTGTGTGGCTTATCTGTGTAATGGACGTCACTGCAACATGAACAAATCTCTCGAAATGCTTCTTGTTTAAAGCTTAACAGCAACGTACTTGCACAGACTGGTTTCTTGGGTTGAAACATTTGATCTTGCTGACTGTACTCATTATTCTTCTTCTTTCGGCCCGTTAGGGGTTGTCACAGCAGATCATCTTCTTCCATATCTTCCTGTCCTCTAAATCTTTTTCTGTCACACTCATTACCTGCATGTCCTCTCTCACCACATCCATAATCCTTCTCTTAGGCCTTCCTCTTTTCCTCTTGCCTGGTAACATCCTTCTCCCAATATACCCACCATCTCTCCTCTGCACATGTCCAAACCAATGCAATCTCGTCTCTCTGACTTTGTCTTCCATCCGTCCAACTTGAGCTGACCCTCTAATGTCCTCATTTCTAATCCTGTCCATCCTCGTCACACCCAATGCAAATCTTAGCATCTTTGACTCTGCGACCTCCAGCTCTGCCTCCTGCTTTCTGGTCAGTGCCACCGTCTCCAACCCATATAACATAGCTGGTCTCACTGCCGTCCTGTAGACCTTCCCTTTCACTCTTGCTGATACCCGTCTGTCATAAATTACTCCTGACACTCTTCTCCACCCATTCCACCCTGCCTGCACTCTCTTTTTCACTTCTCTTCCACAATCCCCATTACTCTGTACTGTTGATCCTAAGTATTTAACCTCATCCACCTTCGCCAACTCTACTCCTTTCATCCTCACCATTTCACTGACCTCCCTCTCATTCACACACATGTATTCTGTCTTGTTCCTACTGACCTTCATTCCTCTCCTCTCTACAGCATATCTCCACCTCTCCAGGGTCTCCTCAACCTGCTCCCTACTATCGCTACAGATCACAATGTCATCAGCAAACATCACAGTCCACGGGGTCTCCTGTCTAATCTCGTCTGTCAGTCTGTCCATCACCATTGCAAATAAAAAAGGGCTCAGAGCCGATCCCTGATGTAATCCCACCTCCACCTTGAATGCATCTGCCATTAGGCCACTTAATCTGTTTGATCATTGACAGTCAAGCTGTGTTTAATGACATTATGAACTGTGAGTGTATTTTGTTGACAGAAACATAACTTCCATTGCAATATGTGCAGGCCGACATGTTTGGTCTTGCAACAGAAAAAAAACTAAAATTGTACTTAAATTATGTAAAAAGGCCGGAACTAAATAAAATAAAAACTACAATTTTAAACACAGAACTAAATAAAAATAAAATGTTTTGACTCCACTGAAAACTAGAATGAAATGAAAATAAAAATTAATTTCATAAAATAAAATAACAAATAAATAAAATTATAATTAGTATCAGAACTGAAATATCACTGCTTTGCACCCAGTGCTGCCAGGATAGGCTCTGGACCTCCACAACCCGGCATCGATTAAGTGGCTTTAAGAGTATTTGGTTAAGTAAAGGGAAATGTCCCACTACATTTATGTTCCTTGTAATGTAACAACTATATTAATATTTCTCACAATAGGTGATTCACTTTAATCAGAGGCTGGCTTTGGTATCACCCCAAAGAGAGACGCTCTTCATAGCTACAGAAACTTGTGTGACATGTCGCTTGTGTCGGAAAGCCTTTGGCACAATATTTGGAAGAGAACAACATGAGAGACAGCATCATGATTTTACTACCAGCAAGCGAGGTAAGAATCCAGGGTCAGTAGGTTGTGTAAAACTTCTTTAGCCTCCTCATAACAGTTTCTTCTTGTAGCCACTGGAGAATACAATATGTCATCCCTGCACTTCAGCTCAGTTTATAGAGTGTGACCACCAGGACGCTCCAGCCGTTCCAAACACAGCAGACACAGGCACAAGTGTTGCACGACACACACTTTATTTAAATGGGAAAGCACTTTTCCCTGCCCATCCACCTGTAGCACAGTGCACAGTCGACAGAATCACACACCAAGCACAAGTAAAGAGCACCACCTGGCTCTCCGTCTTCTTCCACCTTCACTCCTCTTAACAAGCGTTGTCCTCCTCCTCCCGACTCCGGCTCCTTTTATGCTGCACCTGGGAATACTTCAGGTGGCTCGTTAGTGAGATCCTCAAGTCCTCCCAGGTGTGGCGGTAGCTTGACAAAATAGGGCTCTGTAGCTTCTGCAGCACCCCTTGGTGGCAACCACAGAACCCAAAAGGGCTGAGCCAAAAAATACCAACTCCCACATAGCCCCCAAGGAGGGCTGCCAGATAATGCCCTTCATAAGCCATCTTCTCCTGTCATTCCAATGTAATGATGCCGACCGCCATCCATCACAAGAGTTAGCCACGGTCCATGATAGCTGAGATGGGGACTACTATGGGGGTGTTCTTAATTCTGACCAATATTTGCAGCCCACCAGGACTGACATTGCCCACCCCTGCATTAGCAGTTTGGTTAATTGTAGCCATAAAGAGATGAATGTGTTCATTAGCAATACTCAAATAGGTCGTGGCATTCAAATGATTACTAATTGGTATTATCAGGTCCAAAGTGTGCCAAGAAGACATTCCCCTCACCATTACACCTATTGACACAAGGCATGAATTCACGCTGTTGGTGCCAAAATCTGACCAACCCATCTGTGTGCCTCAGCAGAACTTGAGATTCTTTAGACCAGGATACGTTCTTCCAGTCTTCAAGTGTCCAGTTTTATTGAGCCTGTTGAGTTGCAACGAGAACAGTCTATTCAGTCCAACAAGTGTGATCATTCTCTTGACCTAGATTGTCAAGTCAAGATTTGAAAGTCCCTAAAGTCCTGCTCTCCACCGTACTACTTGGTACCACACTCCATGTGTCTTTGGTTCTTTGAGTGAACTTCTAACGTTTATGCGAAATCTGCCTTCAACATGTATCCCTGTCTTCTTGTTGCCATATTTTAAAGTAACAACTTGACCTACTATGCTAATTTCTTTTATAGCCTTAAAAATTTCAATCATGTCCCCTCTTCCTCTCACTTTTCTTAATCTGAAAAGGTTCAGCGCCTTCAGTCTCTCCTAATAGCTCATATCTCTCAGTCCTGCAATCAGCCTAGTCGCTCATCTCTAATCTTATTGTAGTGCTAACATGGAGGCAAAAACCGCACACAGTACTTCAGGGGAGACGTCACCAGTGCATTATAAAGCTTAAGCATAACCTCCCAGGACTTGTACTCCACACACCATGATGTATAACCGAATATCCTTCCTTGTTTGTGACACTGCTGAAGACTGCATCCTTGTGACAGTGCGGGTCCGGCTCCATACTCCCTCTTCTCATCACGGAGTCTCTTGAACCCGACACTGTCGATAGTCATGAACTGTACAAATGAGGACACCACATGAAGCAAGGGGAAGGTTCAAAAGAGTTTAGTGCTTTTATTAAAAACAAAAAACAAATTGTGTCCAAAGTAATGCGGTGTGCTCCAAACTGTCAAATAAATAATCCATAAAATGAACTGTGAAGGTTAAAATCAATAAACAGAAAAATCAATTAAAAACGAGGTTAAAACAACGCAGCGCACGAAACTCATTTTAAAATCCAGCAAGCCCTGGTGCCTTCCTTTAAACTTGACATCATCTATAGCTTATCCTATCTGGACCTCGCAGCCCAGAGAGATGCCGACCAGCAGGGCAGATTTCCCACCACCAATCCCACGCCATCTGCGGGCAACCCCGAGCCCTGCTCCGCCTGAACTGCTGCCAGTCCATGCTCCATCTGGCACGGGCGCTCTGTACTTCCACCACTGTCAATGGTCGCTCCTGCTCCCACAACACTCAACAGGAGTGACCCACCGCCCCCTCCTGAGCGCTGGCCACTCACTCCTCTTAGCGCTTCACTCCTGTCCACCTGCTTCCGTTCATTCCACCAGCTTGTTCTCTCTCGCCTGCCTGCCTGCCTGCTTCTCTTCTCTTGTCTCTTTTTCTTTCCTTTCTCAAATCTGATACCCCCACCTCACACTCGAGTTTCCCCTTTTAAAAAGGGGACGTGGAACAGCTATGATGATTAGCAGCTCCCGGCACCAATTAGGGCCACGGACGATCCCATACATGTGCACTTAGTCTAGGGCCATCCACTCCGGCATCGCGCCAGGGAACCACTCTTGCCATGCCACCACGTCTCCTCCTACCAAGACATCAGTGCGAATATTATTTATTTAAAAACGTGGCAATCAGCTGTGGACCTCACATTACCACAATCCCACCTGCTGGTTTGGTGGGATATTCTCATGATTAATGCAACTGTGGCACTCTGCAGATTTGGCTGCACTGTTAACCCTTATGGGAGTCCATGATTGATTACATGGTTAATGTCTGTAGCCCAAATCTGCGACCACTTCCCTTGGTCTTCCCCTCTTCTTTGGCCTCTCCCTCTTCCTCTTCCTGCCACAATTCTTCTTCCTTGTTGTAATGCTTGGTCCATGTTTCCAAAGATGACCTCTTATATACAGTGGTGTGAAAAACTATTTGCCTCCTTCCTGATTTCTTATTCTTTTGCATGTTTGTCACACAAAATGTTTCTGATTATCAAACGCATTTAACCATTAGTCAAATATAACACAAGTAAACACAAAATGCAGTTTTTAAATGATGGTTTTATTATTTAGGGAGAAAAAATCCAAACCTACATGGCCCTGTGTGAAAAAGTAATTGCCCCTTGTTAAAAACAACCTAACTGTGGTGTATCACACCTGAGTTCAATTTCCGTAGCCACCTCCAGGCCCGATTACTGCCTCACCTGTTTCAATCAAGAAATCACTTAAATAGGAGCTGCCTGACACAGAGAAGTAGACCAGAAGCACCTCAAAAGCTAGACATCATGCCAAGATCCAAAGAAATTCAGGAACAAATGAGAACAGAAGTAATTGAGATCTATCAGTCTGGTAAAGGTTATAAAGCCATTTCTAAAGCTTTGGGACTCCAGCGAACCACAGTGAGAGCCATTATCCACAAATGGCAAAAACATGGAACAGTGGTGAACCTTCCCAGGAATGGCCGGCAGACCAAAATTACCCCAAGAGCGCAGAGACGACTCATCCGAGAGGTCACAAAAGACCCCAGGACAACATCTAAAGAACTGCAGGCCCTACTTGCCTCAATTAAGGTCAGTGTTCACGACTCCACCATATAAAAGAGACTGGGCAAAAACGGCCTGCATGGCAGATTTCCAAGACGCAAACCACTGTTAAGCAAAAAGAACATTAGGGCTCGTCTCAATTTTGCTAAGAAACATCTCAATGATTGCCAAGACTTTTGGGAAAATACCTTGTGGACAGGCAAATGTCCCTTTACATCTGGCGTAAAAGGAACACAGCATTTCAGAAAAAGAACATCATACCAACAGTAAAATATGGTGGTGGTAGTGTGATGGTCTGGGGTTGTTTTGCTGCTTCAGGACCTGGAAGGCTTGCTGTGATAGATGGAACCATGAATTCTACTGTCTACCAAAAAATCCTGAAGGAGAATGTCCGGCCATCTGTTCGTCAACTCAAGCTGAAGCGATCTTGGGTGCTGCAACAGGACAATGACCCAAAACACACCAGCAAATCCACCTCTGAATGGCTGAAGAAAAACAAAATGAAGACTTTGGAGTGGCCTAGTCAAAGTCCTGACCTGAATCCAATTGAGATGCTATGGCATGACCTTAAAAAGGTGGTTCATGCTAGAAAACCCTCAAATAAAGCTGAATTACAACAATTCTGCAAAGATGAGTGGGCCAAAATTCCTCCAGAGCGCTGTAAAAGACTCATTGCAAGTTATCGCAAACGCTTGATTGCAGTTATTGCTGCTAAGGGTGGCCCAACCAGTTATTAGGTTCAGGGGGCAATAACTTTTTCACACAGGGCCATGTAGGTTTGGATTTTTTTTTCTCCCTAAATAATAAAAATCATCGTTTAAAAACTGCATTTAGTGTTTACTCGTGTTATATTTGACTAATGGTTAAATGTGTTTGATGATCAGAAACATTTTGTGTGACAAACATGCAAAAGAATAAGAAATCAGGAAGGGGGCAAATAGTTTTTCACACCACTGTATATATATATAGAGAGAGATGGCAGCAGAACACCTCATTGGGCACTCAGGTTTCACAGACCTGCTGTGTTTGATCTCATTTTAATTGGCAACATTTATTTTATATTTACGTGGTGTTTACAATATATTTTAGAAGGGTCTTGATAGTGATTTAGCAAATTGTCGTCATTCAGTTTTTTAACAGTTTTGATAACAGTATGCAAGCATGTGCAAAATGGGCTCTGAAAATGTAATGTTTTGATGGTGGTGGATTTTGAGTGAGAAAAGAATTTGTGAATTTTGAGACGTTTAGTCATTGACTGCATTTTGTATGAAAGCAATGATAAGTGATTCACAGTTTAGCCCACATAAACTGTCGTTGTGCCAACTCTGTGAGGAGTTTTGAGTAAGCGACTTCAACATTGCCAACTGTCTCTTAGCAAATGAAAAAGCTTGTTTTCTGGATTACTTCTGTAAACCCTCTGGATGTAGACAGTGATACGTCTATTATGATTGCCTGGTCCTTCTCATAAGGGGTACTGTAAAGTGTCAGACCTACCATTGTGTTTTCAAATCTCACATTTTTACTTCCTACAGTACTTGTAATCCTTTACATTTCTCTCTATTATATAAAAAAATCTTGGGACTAGACGAGATGTTTTCAGAGAGATAATTTCAAGTCCCGCAAGACGAAACTTTGTGCCAAAAGATGAATTGAAAACCTAACAGGTCCAAGCAGGGGTGGAAATAAAAGGCAAACAGTAGAAGAAGAAAAGATGAAGAGTAGAAGACAAAGTAGAATGTCGTATTGAGGGTCAAAAACGTTATCGCGATACACATGCAGAGCGGGTTAGAGATTATGAAAGTACGAAAATTCTAAAGTCTCAAAAAACTGATAGTAAAGACCGCATTAGCGCTAACAATCGGAAATTATTGCTTGGTGAAATAACAGAACAGTGAAAAGAGACCGAATATATGGACAGAGGTGATATGACAAAGATTTGTTATTTGGTGAAAGTGAAATCCACAAACACTACAGGCAAAATATTCGCATCTACAATAATCTGTTCACATTCACAATAATAAATGCTCAAAACATACATTTACATGATTCAGGACCATACGCTATAAGAATCTGTGGTACCGCAACAATTAAAGCTACGACATGTTTAATTTCAAAGAAACCACAATTCAGTCAGGTTTATATTTATGATCACAGATAGAATCGAAAGAGTTAAACGATCGGACGTATTAGAAAATCTACAGCCAATAATGGATACAAATCCATATGTCCAAAAGTATCGCACTTTATAAGAAATTTATCTGATAAACACGAACAAAGAAGTTTTCTTGGATTTCTATATGAATCTGAAAGATCATGCCTGCATATATAATAAACCAACATGTGACAAGTTGTCAGCGATAATAGTTTCGAAAGACGGAGATATCAAAGACAGAGTTGATACTCGTGTTTATCCAAAAGCACAGCGGCAGATTCGGGAAGTGACTAGCACGTAAGGCCTGCAAGAGGGTTGGCGAGTGAAGCAAGCAGGGGGCAGAGCCCTATAAAACACTGGGAGCCAGTGCAGTGTGTGCAAAATGGGAGTGATATGATTATAGCACGAGTTACGAGCCAGGCGGCTGCATTTTAGACTAACTGGAGACGTGATAGAGGAGACTTGCTCAAACCCGTATAAAGAGAATTACAGTAATCAAGTCATGAGGAAATAAAAGAATGAACAAGCATCTCCAATTCTGACAGCATTTCTTAGTTTAGAAAGATTTCTTAAATGAAAGAAACATGAGAGGCTGACTAATCTTACATGTGAATCAAGTGTCAGAGACTGGTGAAAAATAACCCCAAAGTTACTTAAACTCGACTTAACTCTTTTAGGGCTGATGTCGACTTTTGTCAACAAGAGGGGTTGAGGTTGGTGATCAACTGTAAACGGTGACAAAACCCACCGTTATGTTTTAGTTTGACTCTCTTTGCTAGAAGAAAAGTTAGCTTGGTTGGTCTGACTGAGATTCCCTGTGTTTGCATGAGTAGTGAAGAGCAAACAACAGCAAAAATGGTATCGTCATTTGGCAAGAGAACAAAATGAAAATACTCAGTGGATGACGTTTTGTAAATTATCACTGAATTGGACTCTGACTTGTTGGACTCCGATTTTGATGCAAGTGATCTGGAGATCGAGATCAAAAATGAAAGTGAGGTATCCGCATCATGACCGCATGACCGGTCCCCAGCTCAACACATACCTGTAACTGATACACCTATGGCAACGTTTGCCTGGGTAGACCGTCACTTACAGGGTAGACTGGGTAGACTTGTTTATTGACAAGCGGTACAAACCAGATTGCATTGCACTGCGACTGTGACTTCCGCTACCACCCCTGCCATGCAAAGTCAACTTGGCAGCCAGCCGTGAGTGGCTCAAGCCACAAGAAACAGCAAACTGGTGGCCATAGCACACAGCAACAGACATTTTATATTGATTTACATGTGAAACTGTTGCTTTGTGTGCTTTTCAGAAAACTGCATTTCTTGGAAAAAATATTCAGCCCTCAAAAAGTTAATAACAGGAGAGACATCACCAAGTACTGAAAATTTCCCCTTTACCATAACCCTTTGCTTCTTGCATTTGAGGACAATTTGAACCCACCTACAGATCACACCCTGAATATCTGATTCTTTTAGTTTGATCACAAACTCCTTATCAAAAACCTTCTGAAATTCAACATAAATAATAACACATGCAAAGAGTGATGGCTCTGAGGCTAGAGATCTCCTTCCGATTGCCGGTTTGAATCCCGTAAACTCCAGAAGTGGCTTTATTCCTTTGGGCCCTTGAGCAAGGCCCTTAATCCTCGGTATGATGTTAACCTGCAAGCAGGTCCTCCATCTTGTAAAAGTCTGGGGGGTTGGTGGCAGGATTGGCCTCCGTAAAAAAAGCATCTCACTGTTCCAGTGCGGTGCTGAGTTGTCACCCATTGCACGGCTACACTCAGGTCCCAATCCGGTTGGTTCGTTGTGTGGTGGGTGCGGCAACATGCTGTATCAGCGCATGCCCCCAACCCCTCTCTTTCTTATTGTATTATTTTGTTGTTTTCTTATAGAATTCCAGCTTGATCTCAAAAAGGAAAAAAATGTTTTGTCTTCCATGAATAATAGGTATGACTGGCAAGTGGGCAATGGTGTAATTGGGAACAGGCAAGAGGTCAAAATTTAGAGGTTGAAAGACAAAGGTTTCTAAGAGTAGGAGAGTAATGCAAAGTCCAGCTTTCTGCTCGTATCCTCAATGGCCTTGCTTTTCTCACTGCCGTAAATGACCTACTAATCAGCCTTTGTGCAATTTATCGTCAAGCTTGACCATTACCGACCCAACAATTCTCTCTTTTTCACAGCTAGAATGTCCACTGGATTTTCACCTCACAGCATACTTTTCAGTAAAGGATCACAGCAGTTGAGACAGTTTGTGGATGCAAAGCTTCGACCTGTAACCGGACTTGTAAAGATCGATTGTTCTGCAGAGGTGGAAACAATGATAAGATTACTTATTGATTGCTGCCCGGTGTCTGTGAACAGAGCTGTCAAGGTGAGAGCCTCCTCTTCCTCAAAAATAGATTATTATAACTGTTGTGAAAGAACAACCAAAAGGCAGTTAAGATTTGATAGACCAAGAAATGAAGATTGTTTGAATGGGTGACACAAAGAATAGTCAAGAGAACAGGGGTCAAAAACCAAAACAAGTTAGACGTGGCCAAAAGTTTTGAGAATGACACAAGTGTTGGTTTTCACAAAGTTTGCTGCTTCAGTGGTTTTAGATCTTTTTGTCAGATGTTTCTATGGTACGCTGAAGTATAATGACAAGCATTTCATAAGTTTCAAAGGCTTTTATTGACAATTATATTAAGTTTATGCAAAGAGTCAATATTTTCAGTGTTGGCCCTTCTTTGTCAAGACCACTGCAATTCTCCCTGGCATGCTGTCAGTCAACTTCTGCGCCAAATCCTGACTGATGGCAGCCCATTCTTGCATCATCAATGCTTGGAGCTTGTCAGAATTTGTGGGTTTTTGTTTGTCTTCTTGGGGATTGACCACAAGTTCTCAATGGGATTAAGGTCTGGGGAGTTTCCTGACCACGGACCCAAAATCTTCATGTTTTGTTCCCTGAGCCACTTAGTTATCCCTTTTGCCCTATGGCCTGGTGCTCCATCATGCTGGACAAGGCATTGTTGGTCACCAAACTATTCTTGGATGGTTGGGAGAAGTTGCTGTTGGAGGTTGTTTTGGTACCATTCTTTATTCATGGCTGTGTTCTTAGGCAAAATTGTGAGTGAGCCCACTCCCTTGGCTGATCTTTGCAGAGTCAATGGAGGCTCTGATTAGGGCTCTCAAGAGACTGAGAGAGGAGTCTGAGTGTCAGGGCTTGCGAGTGTCCTGATAAAAACCAAGATCAGGCCTTTAATGACCTCTTTGGCATAGCCATCAGCAGTGTGTGTCTGCGGAGAGAGTGTTGACCTTGTCGAGAGGTTTACTTACCTCGGCAGTGATGTTCATGTCTCTGATGACTCTTCTTATGAAGTCAGTAGACGGATTGGGAAAACATGGGGGGTCATGAGGTCGCTGGAAAGGGGTGTGTGGTGCTCCCAATGTCTCTGCAAAAGGATGAAGGTCCAAGTCTTTAGAGTCCTGGTGCTTCCTGTCTTGCTATATGGTTGTGAGACATGGACGCTATCCAGTGACCAAAGACAAAGGCTGGGCTCTTTAAGTACTGTGTCTCTTTGGAGAATCCTTGGGTACCACTGGTTTGGTTGCTCACAGAGTCCCAAATGAGGCACATTACTTGCATTCTGAGGGAGTGTCAATTACGGCACTACGGCCATGTGGTGTGATTCCCCGATGGTGATCCAGCTTGCAAGATCCTCATTATTGAGGAGCCAAGCAGCTGAAACAAGCCAAGAAGATGCTCACATAACATCCTGGTGCAGCAGATAGATGGTCATTTCCAGGGGGGTAGGACTGGACCGCAAGGGTTGCCAACTGGAATCCTAAGCTGTTTCTTGTACCAGTGCATGCCCCCCAACCAGACCTGACCTGTTGTTTATTGGGTCACATAGCCTGAATTTGGGACTTTTCGTCACCTTAGTAAATTGTAGTGTCAGTAAAACAGTAAATCATTATACACTGCAGGTAATGGAGCTATGTCATTGCTTTAAAGTAAGGTAAATAAAAGTAAATGTTTATTTGTTCTGTGCTTGGCGGCTTACATGACACAGGGCACTTCATTCATTAGAACATTAGAACATTAGAACAATCTGAACGAGAACAGGCCATTCAGCCCAACAAAGCTCGCCAGTCCTATCCACTTATTTCCTCCAAGAAAACATCAAGGCGAGCTTTGAAAGTCCCTAACGTCTTACTGTCTACCACACTACTTGGTAGCTTATTCCAAGTGTCTATCGTTCTTTGTGTAAAGAAAAACTTCCTAATGTTTGTGCGTAATTTACCCTTAACAAGTTTCCAACTGTGTCCCCATGTTCTTGATGAACTCATTTTAAAATTACAGTCTCAATCCACTGGACTAATTCTCTTCATAATTTTAAACACTTCAATCATGTCACCTCTTAATCTTCTTTTCAATCAATCAATCAACATTCATTTATATTGCACATATTCATACAAAAAAATGTAGCTCAAAGTGCTTAAACTGCTTTTGCTTAAACTGTAAAGGCTTAGCTCTTTTAATCTTTCCTCATAATTCATCCCCTGTAGTCCTGGAATCAGCCTGGTCGCTCTTCTCTGGACCTTTTCTAGTGCTGCTAAGTCCTGTTTGTAGCCTGGAGACCAAAACTGCACACAGTACTCCAGCTGAGGCCTCACCAGTGTGTTATAAAAGTTGAGGAGAACCTCCTTGGACTTGTACTCCACAGATCAAGGCGCTATATAACCTGACATTCTGTTAGCCTTCTTAATGGCTTCTGAACACTGTTGGGAAGTTGATAGCTTAGAGTCCACTAAGACTCCTAAATCCTTCTCATAAGGTGTACTCTTGATTTTCCGACCGCCCATTGTGTATTCAAACCTAATATTTATACCTCCTATGTGTAATACTTTACATTTACTGACATTAAATTTCATCTGCCACAAATCTGCCCAAGTCTTTGTGCTGTCCAAGTCCTTCTCTAATGATATAACGGATTCCAAATTATCTGCTAATCCACCTATCTTGGTATCATCTGCAAACTTAACCAGCTTGTTACTTATATTCCTATCTAAATCATTTATATATATTAAAAATAGCAGCGGCCCTAGCACTGACCCCTGTGGAACACCACTCTTAACATCATATCCAGATATCGTTACTTACATTTTATACTGTGATGTGAAGGTTGTCACTTTCTAACCTTTTTCTGAGGGAATGGGAGGGCTGGAAGGAGAGGGTTCTAATTGTAAGGTGCGGTCACACCTCCTATGGGGGTGAGTGAGAGGGGTAAAGCTTAAGAGGGGGCAGAAGTGTGGGGTGAAATGTATTAGTGTATAAAGGTGACAGATGGTGGTGACAAGTGCAGGGGATGGATACGTAAAGTAGTTGAGATAGTAAAGCTATAGCACTTTGACAAGTGTTTAAGGTTTTGGAGGTGTGCTCCATAATCCACAATAGCCAAGCTAACGATAGTGCTGCATTTGTATGGAACTGAACCAAGCTAAAAATTTGAGGAGGTTCCAACAGATGTGAGTCCTCCTGTTTTTATTTACACAGGTCTATAAAACACTCTTACAGTTAGGAAAATCAATTAAGTTACCTGTTACAACTTATAGCATCTGGTAGATAGCAGGTACCTGGAGAGGGACTTACAAAAGGTGAAAAATCAAAAGAATACTGAGAGTCAAAACCAAAAAAACAAACAATCAAATTGCAGTCGAGAAACGAACACTCACCATAACAAAAGTTTTTAGTTTGAATCCAGAATCTCGGATACCCTGAAAGAGCACAACACCTTTAATCGGATGGTGACATTATCCATCCTTCCTGCAATCATGTGGTTACAACCTTGCTAGCAACTGTACACAAACACCACCACAAAATGGGAGACACCAATAAGAAAAATAAAATCGTAGCCTGCCAAGATGCAAAAAAACTATGAACACAACCTCACATGACAAAACAAATTAAAGAAAGTACGTAGGTTTACAACAGCATGTGCATTATGGGAATAAAGCAAACTTGGATGATGTGGGATGGACATGAGGAAACCATCCTTGTCAATGTGACGGTGCAGGTCCAGCTCCAGCTCCATGAGTACTCATCTTGTTTTAGGTGCCTCTTGAATCCAACACCGTCGGTAATGTAACCGGATGAGCTGTGCAATGAGGACAAATCACACTGAGCAAAGGAATGGTCAGTGCTTTTATTAAAAATAATAGTGCAGTGCTTCAAAAATTCATAAATAATCCACAAAAGCAGGTGCAATAAGTGGAGGTTAAAAATCAATAAATAATCCTTTAAAACGAGGTTAAAAAATCAATGGGCTGGAAGCAGTCCCTTTTTTTAAAAAGCCAGTGTCTTGTCCTTTTACCTGGCGGCTCCCCTGCTCATCCCATATGGGCCTTGCAGCAGGGGAGTTGTGCTATCAGCAGGTGCAGCTGACCTTACATCTGTCTGGTTGCCTTCTGTCTCCTGGCGCCGTACAGCTACCTTAATGAACTGATACTTGGGTTCCCCAATGGCCAATGCGCTCATACTGAGGCTCACCCTCCCAAGCCTCTTTGACTCCCACTACCTTCCATGGCAAGTCATCCATACTGCCAGTCACTCCAGCAACTAGTAACCGCTCAGCTGAAGCGACCACTTCCAACTGCCCATCACTGAGTGTCAGCCACACACTGCTGCTCCTTAGGGGCTCTCAATCCCAGCAACCTGCATTCTCCAGCAAACCTGCTTGCCTCCTGCCTTCTTCCTCCGTCTATTCTTTTCCATTTCTTTATTTCTCCCCTCTGCACTTGCGCTTCTCCTTTTTATAATGGGGACATGGCACAGACATGGCAATTACAAGCTCCTGGCATCAATTACGGCCATGGGTGACCCCTCACCCTGTGCACTCCTGCCACCCTATCATGCCCTTTTATTTCTCACATCGATTATTTCTTTAAAAACTGGCCATCTGTTCAGTGCTGTGGACCCGCTATATCACAGTCAAGTAAAGCTTCTTATGACTTTCTACTACAGGGTGGCTCTTTTATAAAAGGAACAGATACGCAAGACTGGTCTGACATCGACATTGTGTTCTTCAGTGAGTCTTTCAGAAGTTTAGAGGACTGCAAACAAAATATAACACCAGCCCTTGAAGCCTTGGAAGAGAACCTGAAGAAGACTTCGATGGCCAACAGGTAAGTGACAAGTAATAAATAATTCACAGCTCACCTAATATTTTATCATTTTTATAACCTAGAGGTTTATTTGTCTACTTTGTTTGGTTTCAACACGCAGTTATCCTGACTGTAGACTCTATGGTATCCCAGCTTCAGACTTCCAGCTGGTTCAATCACTATCTGCAACTATTGGAGAGACTAATGTTTGTAAGTTGCTTTGGATAAAGGTTTCTGCTGAGCACAAATAAAATAAATGTAAGCTAATTAAGAAATCACTAGAAATAAAAACAGATAAAATGTATTTAGTTCCCAAAAAAGCAAAAAAAGCTCTGATTGAGCATAATATAAAATTAAATAAGAATAAAAGTGGAATGACAGTCACATGCAAGCCTGTTTTAAAATTTGCATGACGCTCAAATTAGTGTGGTGCTGAGGTGTCACCCATTGCACAGCTGAGTTCGAGTCCTAATTTGGGATCCTGAGGTGGTTCGTTGTGTGGTCGGTGCAGCAACACGCTGTATCAGTGCCTGCTCCTCACCTTAACCTGGTTAGATTGTGTTTGGGAAACCTTGCTGAAAATCAGTTTCCTTTATTGCCTTTGTTTTATTTAAAAATATAAGAAATTTGACAAATGATAGAAAACCATTCAGTCCATTTGTTTAGCCAATAACTCATCCAGATCATTTTTATAGGCTCTCAAAATTTCTGCTTCAAGTACATGACATGGAAGTTTGTCCCTGATTCCCACAACTCTTTACATATAGAAGTGCTTCCTGGCTTCAATTTTAAATACACTTCCTCTTGATTTCCACTGATGTCATCGAGTATGTGAGTCACCCTTAAGCTAAAAGAAATTCTGCTGGTTCTGCTTTATTAACCTCCTTAGAGTTGGACCCAAGCGTCACTCGGGCAGTGAAGACTGGTAAAAAGCGTTAGTTCCAAGTGTCACTCAGGCATGTCTTGTGTAATCTACTTGGCCAACTCTATAGACAAGTCTTGTGTAATCAACTCGAGGATTACTCAAGCTGGAAAAGTGGCAACAACGGTAGTGCAACAGTATCAGCGTGTCCTACGTAAGCGTCAGGCACGAGCATTACTTGGACAACGGTGCACCTTCTCCTAGGCCAGGGGTCCTCAATCACGGTCCTGGAGAGCCACAGTGGCTGCAGGTTTTTGCTCCAAACCAGTTGCTTAATAAAAAGCACTTATTGCTAAAGTAACACTTCTGCTTCACTTTAGTGATTTTGAGTCCTTATTGCTTAATTTTGTCTTAAACAGCTATTTTAATTGCTCCTTATTATCAATAACATGCAAATGACAAGAGAGAGCAGCATTTCTCCATTTAGCTTATTTACATTTACACCTGTGTGTATTTATCTGCACTATTGGGTTTAATTAAATACTTGGAAGAAAAATGAAGAGAAAAAAGTGAAGGACTGAGAATTACTCCTCCATTTTAGCCTTCAAATCATTTGCATGATAGAAAGGGAAAGAAAATCTAGGATATGAGAATGACCTGACATAGCAGAGTTAATTTAATTTCATAGCTCGTTAGTGCTTTATTGGCAAGAATTGCTTTCTAATTAAGCAACCAGGTCAGAACAAAAACCTGCAGCCACTGCGGCTCTCCAGGACTGGGATTGAGAACCCCTGTCCTAGGCTCATAAAGGCATCTCGTAAGAAACTTTTTTCAGCAGCCCAGGTGTTGTATGCAGTTGACAGTTGATACAAGTAGTGGAGGAGCAGTGATGACAAAGTGAATCTGTCTTCAGGCAGCGAACAGAAATGAACAGTGAAACTGAAACTGCTTCTGGTGAATCTAGAAGGGATGCTCGAATTTGGGTTTCTGTTGACCCTGCCTCAAATAAACCAGCATCACCTCATTTTGATTTTGAATAAAGGTGAACGTTGACCACCAAGATCCACGTACTTAATTGAAGTTATTTGCTGATGATGATGTGATTGAAAGAATTGTTGTTGAGACGAACTGTTGTGCTAAACAGCGTTGGGTAATTGACCGTACACCTAAGCAGTTTTCCCGTTCAAAGATCTACCACACAAAAGACGTATTTTGACAGTATATACAGTACTAGCCATCCTCCGCGGCTTTGCCCGCGTATTAGTGGAACAGGACAGTGAGGAGGGCCCTGCCCAGCTCCCCACTCCTGACGTCACTCTTCCCCCTTTCCTCGGCCCACAGCCTCTGTCTCGGATTAGCATGACTATATAGCTTCTGCAAGTGAACTGTGATTCTTAGCGCAATGAGAGAAGTCGCAAAATCAACCGAAATGTTCAAGCAAATTATAGAAAGAAACCCGATCTAGATCCATTAAGTAGTTCTCTCGTGAAAAGCGGACAGACATACAAACGGGTCTAAAAAACTATAAGAAATTTCACATTTGGACCATGAAATTTTTAAAATTGTTTCTTAGTGAGCACCTATGGGTCAAGGGTAACCTACATTCCAAATTTCAAATCCTAAGTCCTCATGGTTCGGGAGATTTCGTGATGAGTGAGTCAGTGGTATTTGGCTTTTGTATATATAGACTAGCAGAATACCCGCGCTTCGCAGCGGAGAAGTAGTGTGTTAAAGAAGGTACCAAAAAGAAAAGGAAAAATTTTAAAAATAACGTAACATGGTTGTTAATGTAATTGTTTTGTCATTGATATGAGTGTTGTTCTCATATCTATCTATATATATATATCTCTATCTATCTATATATATATATATATATACCCGCCCTTGGCAGCGGAGAAGTAGTGTGTTAAAGAAGAAAAGAGAAAGAAAAGGAAACATTTTAAAAATAACGTAACATGATTGTCAATGTAATTGTTTTGTCACTGTTATGAGTGTCGCTGTGATATATATATATAGAGCAAAATACCCGCGCTTCACAGCGATGTCATGTGTTAAAGAAGTTATGAAAAAGAAAAGGTAACATTTTAAAAATAATGTAACATGATTGTCAAAGTAATTGTTTTGTGTATTTGGCGGCAGCGTCACAAAGTTGTTTTCGTAGCTGCATCAGAAAATGTACCACGACGCCTGACACGCCTCCTTTTACTGTTTTCTCACAGCTTGGATTGCTGCTGTCATATATATATACACACACACACACACACACACACACACACACACACACATACATACATACATACATACATACATACATACATATATATATATATATATATATATATATACACATACATATCTTCATATCTACATATCTATATACATATCTACATATACACACATATATATATATATATATATATACATACCTATCTACATCATATATACACACACATACATACATACACACACACAAATTATATATATGTGTGTATGTATGTATGTATGTATGTATGTGTGTGTGTATATATATACACATACATATACTTGTGTGTATGTTTGTATGTGTCTATATATGTGTGTATAGGTTTGGTCACTGAGTGCAAGGGAAAAATAATAAATTATAGTCTATAAGTTATTAAACAGTAAAACATTAACGTTTTAAGAAGTACAGGTACATTGAAATTACATTTTCTATGTGAGCGTCAAATTTGTGCCTCTGGTAATGTGCCTTACGGGCATTTAAAGAAAATTAGTTTTGTGTCCTCTGCCGTGTTAAGAGAGAAAGGCTTTGGTTTGGGATAAAAGGAAAAAGGTGTAAAGAAAGGAAAGTTGCCTTTTTCTTTTATAGTATAGAGAGATGTGTTCGCTGGCGTTATGATCGCCTTTTGGGGACAGTCGCGTGGGTCTTGTGTAGACTGGTGAGGCGTCCCGCCATTAATCGGCTGTGATGGCACTGTCAGTCCTCCACTCCTGTGCGTGTCTTCATAATCCGAGCTGAGGACCTCATAATCGTAAACGTGCAAAAGAAAGTGTGAATCGCCTTAATATTATTTTGCCATGGTGTAGAAAAGGGGTCCCGTGTTTGCACTTGTCTGGGCTATAGCGCAGGGGGAGGATGAAAAAAATTAAAAGTGCTCACTTTGACTTAAGGCAGAAGCGCAGTCAGCGTCTCAAAGGCCAGCACAGCTATGCACGCGCTGGCTGCTCGACTTTTGCTGGGCAGGAGACCCCAGTTTTGTACACACGTTCATGATATCAAAAGTCTCAGCGCTCTTTGGAGGTCATTCATATATTATATATATAGCAAAATACCCGCCTCGCAGCGGAGAAGTAGTGTGTTAAAGAAGTAATGAAAAAGAAAAGGAAACATTTTAATAATAACGTAACATGATTGACATTGTCATGAGTGTTGCTGTCATATATATGCCTGCCTAAATAAGTCACCCTCGCTTTGCTCTTACTTTTTACCGTTCATTTAATCATGGCTAGTGGCGGAAAAATTATAAAATGGAAGGAGGATGGCTTTACCAAAACAATTATTGATGGTGAATCGATTATTCCTAAAGCTTGAATTGGTGATCTGTTTTTCTGTGTTAACCTCATATTTTTCATACTTCTTCTCAAACTAAGGTGGTGCGAGGGTAAAATGAATCGGGATGCTGATCAATGTAATCGGTGTACCAGGAAATCATGCATTGACAAAAGCTCCCTTTGCTTGTAATGCAAAGTGTGATTAAATGCATTATTTTTTAACGCGTTATGGAGCACATGCATCGAAGCTTCTCAGCTGTGCTTGTGCTAAGAAAAGGAAAGATTTTAAAAATAACGTAACACGATTGTCAATGTGACCTTTTGTAAGTAGTGCCTGGAGGATTCAGTGTGTAGAAACTCTAGAGACAGCGTGTGTATTAACTTGTGGATTTTTCTGTGAGTATTTGGTGGCAGTCTGACAAGTTGCTTGGAAGACGGCGTTAGCTGAGCTCAGCTCAGAGCGAAATGAGATGAATGGGAGGGAGATGATGACGTGACTCCCCACCCGCCTTAACTGTCAATCCCCACAAACACAGTCTCGGAATTTGCATAAGCACACCCCTTCACCTACTATTTTAACTTAGTTACAAAGTGATCAAAACTCTCGTTTATATCCTGCGTCCTCTCATTAAACTTGTATCCCGCATTACCTGTGGGCATGTGAAACGCCAGCGTAGCCTGTCTATGAACTTAATTTAAAGTTTAGGTTTACACCTTGCTTTCTTTCCGAGGTAGCAGCACTCATGAATATGGTAGTATATGTCACTCGCTCGCTTCTTATTGTTTCGCTGCCTTCTCAATTATATAATGCATGTTTTCTTAAGCGCTTTTGGAGGTCTTCCTGGTTTTCTACGCACTGCGTTGACAGTCAGTTCACGTGATTACGTGGGAGGCGTGATGATGTCACACGAAACTCCGCCCCCCACGTCTTTCCAGCTCAACTCTATTACAGTTAATGGAGAAAAATACCTTCCAGTTATGACCATTAGGCGTAGAATTTCGAAATGAAACCTGCCCAACTTTTGTAAGTAAGCTGTAAGGAATGAGCCTGCCAAATTTCAGCCTTCTACCTACACGGGAAGTTGGAGAATTAGTGATGAGTCAGTGAGTGAGTGAGTGAGTGAGTGAGTGAGGGCTTTGCCTTTTATTAGTATAGACTAGCATTATCATCATCATTATTATCATTCATTTGATATTATATATATATTATTATCATTTATATCATTACTATATTTCAGTTCTTTGGATCTCACAGCCTTTCAGTTCGTATGATATCCAAAGAACTGAAATATAATAAAAATATTTTATTATATTTATTATACTTATTTCATTTCTGACTTTGTACTTTCAGTGTTTTACACATTTTATATTAGAAAGATGAGAAGTAATAAAAATGTAATTTTTCAAGCCAAAAAAATGTAATGCTTTTTTACGTTTTTTTAAGAAATTAGTGGGCTCTGCCCCCTGCTCACTTCACTTGCCAACCCCTACCCACTATATCACAGCTGAGCCACTCGAAGGAGTCGGGGTGCTCCTCCGTTAGAGAATGCGTTTGTATTTTGAGAGATGGAGTATGTGGGGCGTGGGAGGATGAGGGTTTGTCCTTAGTTTTTATAGACAACAACTGTCTGTTTTAAATACCAATGAATAATAAAATGCAGTAAAAAGTAAAATAAAAAAAATGTAATAAAAAGTAAATAAAAAATTAAATTGCATTAACATCTCATCAAAATCAACATTATGAATTACTTTATCCTCAAACTTAAATTCTATAAAAGTTACTTATTTGCATTTCTGTTCGCATATTGTTTTTTCTCTTTTTCGTTTATTGGTCGATTCACTCTGTTCTTGATTATTATTATATACAGTTCTTTTTTGTTCATTTTCTTTTTTTTGACATTCATCATCAGCTCTTGTCGCTGTTTTTCTAGTGCAATCTTAAATTTGACATTCATGAATAGATAATTCGCTTTTCTGCCTTGTCATTATAACCGACTGCGTTGAAGAGTGAGTTAGCAGCACTGAGAGAGTCACAGGGTGGGATGGAGAGAGGCTGTGTGCAGCAGGAGTAATGATTGGGCAAGCAGTGTGGAGGGGCGTGGTCAAGGCTGCATAGCGCGGACACGACGGAAAACGTTTTTAGTATAATAGAGAGAAAATGTAACACTAAGCAGGTTAATGCCTTTTGTGGATTTTGAAGGCCTGGGTTAGGTCCTCAGACAGACTCCACTGCTTGAGATTAAACAGGTTGTATCCTCTGAGTAAGTTAAAATAGGACACGTCTTTAAGTCTTGATGTCTTCGAATATGTGATTCACCCTTAAGCTTTATTTATCATTTTTACTTAAGAGCTCCCTAAAAGACTTACTGAACTTTCTGGAACAGAATTATCCCCTTTTCCGGGTTAGCCATAGGTCATTAGAATGTCAGCGTGCATATTAGATAAATTGTTGATTGGAAGCACAAGTGACTGCTGAAATGTTTTTAACTACTTACGGATTTCGGTGCTATAGCTTTCTTTGCAGTGATATTCCAGGTAATCCATCTCATCCACCTCTTCCTATTTCTTTCAGGATGCTGATTGAAAAGAAGACCCGGCTGTCATTAAGATTTCAAATGATGTGTTTCAAAAATTTGCACAGCCACCAGTTTGATGTTATGCTCTGCTACAATGCGCTCAGCCCCAGACCTTCTCAAGGTACTCAATGCAAATTTTTATTTTTAAATCATCTGAAAAGGCAGATAACAACAACAGCAACTTTTATTTCTATTGCACATTTTCACAGAACAGTGTAGCTCAAAGTGTTTTACAAGATGACAAAGAGAAAGTTACAAGAAAAGAAAAACAATTAAGATAAGGCACTAATAGTAAAGAATAAGTCACAACAAAACAAGGTAAGGGGAAATGGCTGGGAGGACAGAAAAAACGAAACAAAAAACTCCAGTTAGGCTGGAGAAAAAAAAAAACAAAATCTGTAGGGGTTCCCAGGCCAAAAGCCCACCTAGCCTCTGTCTGGGTATTCTACCTAACATAGATGTTCTATATCAGTCCTCTTTGTTTTAATGCTTCACATGATAGGAATTGATGAAGTGGGTCTCATGGACAGCTGGGCACCTGCCTTCATTCCTTCATCATAGGTAGCTGCGTGGTTTCTTGAACAGGTGGTGGTGGCACAGATCCAAGAAACATAATAACGGCGATACTGAAGGAGTCAGCCACGTCAATGGGAGACAAAAGATGTTACACTCCCATATGTCTGGCTGGTACTTTATGCTTGTTCTGATGTTCTCCAGTGACTAAGGATTGGCTAGTTGGAGACTGGGAAGAATTAATTTTTACTTTGTCGTATACAAAGTATAGGGAAAGTATTGTAATCGTCCAAAAATTTGTTTTGGAATTATGTCTGTGTCTCTGTGTGTGTGTGTGTGTGTGTGTGTGGATGTGTATGTAAACACGATAACCTGAGTACACTTTCAGTTAGGTCAACCAAATTTTGCATACAACTATTAGGTGCAAAACATAGATTTCTATCAACGTTTAGGCTATTTCTGTTAACCGTAAGTGGTACTTTACCTTTTATTCAAAACTTTACTTTTATAATAATGTTGTTGATGGTTCTTTCATGTACATCTCTCTATTATAAAAAAAATCATGCGATGATACAAGACTTTTTTCCTGCGATGAGATGTGATCTTTTGAGGAGAGACACTTTCATGTCCCATGAGACGGGAAAGTCACGTCATACTTACAACCTTTGGAAGCAAGTCTTGTGATACACATGCAGAGCAGGTTTGAGATAATCAAGTCAAGTCAAGTTGGGGAGCATGCAGTGGTACAGTGCATTACCGCACCCACTACAAGGTGAAACAACTCGGGATCCCGGTTTGCAACCCCCCAGGCAGACACGTGGTCCAGTCCCACCCTCCGGAAGTGACTCTCTATCTGCCACAGCCAGGTGTTACGTAGGCAACCCCTTGGCCTGGTTCAGCCACACGGGTCCCCAACAATGAGGATCTTACGAGCCGGATCACCCTCGGGGAAATGTGCCACATGGCCATAGTGCCGTAACTGACACTCCCTCACAATGCAGATCATGTGCATCATTTGGGACTCCATGAGCAACTGCTCATTCGACACAAAGTCAAACCAATGATACCCAAGGATTTTCCGGAGAGACACAGTACTTAAAGAGTCTAGTCTTCGTCTCAGGTCACTGGATAGCGTCCATGTCTCACAACCATATAGCAAGACAGGAAGCACCAGGACTCTATAGACTTGGACCTTCGTCCTTTTGCATAGATATCGGGAGCACCACACACCCTTTTCCAGTGACCTCATGACCCCCCATGCTCTCCCAATCCGTCTACTGACTTCATAAGAAGAGTCACCAGAGACATGAATGTCACTGCCAAGGTAAGTAAACCTCTCGACGAGGTCGACACTCTCTCTGCAGACAGACACACTGCTGATGGCCGTGCCCAAGAGGTCATTAAAGGCGTGGATCTTTGGATTTTATCCAGGATACTCGCAAGCCCTGACACTCAGACTCCTCACTCAGTCTCTCGAGTCTGTGGTGCAGAGATAATGGAAGTAGGAAATTTCAAAAAGTCTCAAGAAAATGAGAGTAATAATCACATTAGCGCAAACAAATGGAAAATAATACTCGGTGAAATAACAGGACAGCAAAAAGATATTGCACACTCTGAGTTGGGCCTCGGTGGGTGAAACTTTGTTGGTGCACTCCTTCTCATTCAGCTTAACTTTCAAAGATCAAGTTGTGAGATTTATTTCAGGTCTTGACTTTGGCTTTCTTATGTTTAAGACGTCCTTTTGGTTTCTCATTTAAAGCTCTGACACTCGGTTCTCTTTCCTGTTGGATTTGATACTTGCCTGATTGGCTCCATCTCGTACAATTCTGCATTTATCATCTTCTGGTCTATTTCCACCTCACACATGCCTATTGCAATTATACTATTTGGCTTCATTTGCCCTAAAGAATAGTCTTAAAATATTCTACTCCTATTAGGTATTATGTTTCTTTAGAAAAAGTAACTTTGCATACTGTGACTTTTTTTTTTCCAGATGAAAAAAATCTATTGTATAAAAAACTGTACAGTTGTGGAGACAGCAGCGAAGTTCAGCTTTATTCTCTCTGTTTACTACAAGACCAAGTTGATTTTGTGAAGATAACTACCAAAGGAGTCAAGGATCTGATCCGCTTGGTGAAATATTGGATGAAGACTTCTTTTGCCAGACCAAACCAGGAAAACAGGTTAGTAAAGTAGAATCCTGAAACCCTGCGGACTTTTCTGAAACCAGCCTTGTAATACACATAACCAGAAAATATTTCAAGTTCAGAATAACAGAGCCTTAATTCTGAATGTGATAGAAACTATCTTCATTATGTTTCGGGACTTAACTGTAGGTTCACTTCGCTCGCTTTCCCACAGGGCGTACTACGTGCCAGCCCCTTCGCGTCTGTGCTGCTCGCATTGTGAAGTGGGGGCTGAATGCACGCCAAGGAGATTCGGTCAGATCAGCTGCTAGCTTCCTGCTGCTGCTGCCACCGAGCTGCATGTTCTGCTTGTTGCACTGCGCATCGATCATTTAAAAGCCTGAGCAGCAGCTGTCCTTTTTGTCTCACTGCCTTGTCTCGCAGGATGTTAAAGTGTCTCTGAGAAAATCACGTATCATCTCCTTTCAAGCCTTCCAAGATTTTTTTTTATAATAGAGAGACTATTTTGACTGGCTTGTCAATTTTTTGACATAATTGGTCAATGTAATTTCCCATTACGATTGTAATGGCATCTTACCTGCGTGGAGTTTGCATGTTCTCCTTATGGTTCTTTTTTTCTTAGGGAGTCAATTGGTTGGTTGGGCTGTCAAAAAACAGGGCCTGTTAAAGCCCATTGTGGCATTCCTTGTGTGATTTTGAGCTTTAAAAGAAAGAAATTGTTATTGTTGTTGAATGCAATGGTTTCTTCCCACAGTCCATGATAACATCATTTATTTATATAGCACATTTTCATCCAAATAATGTAGCTCAAAGTGCTTTAAAAATGAAATAAAAGGAAGTTAACAGAAATCATAAGTAAACAAGATTAAGCAATAATATTATACAGTATGTAACAAAGAAAAAGGTAAAGTTGAACGGCAAGAAGGACAGAAAAAAAAATCAAAATCTGCAGGGGTTCCATGGCCAAAAGACCACCCAGGCCCCACTATGCATTCTACCTAACACAGATATTCTAAATCAGTCCTCATGGTTTATGGCAGGGGTCTTCAACACGTCACTCACGAGTTACCGGTAGCTCACAAACCCTTTCCAAGTAGCTCGCCAAAGGGCTAATGAACCCTACATAAGTTTGAAAACCTGATTAGTCAAATTAGGGGTGGGCGATCTTTTGAAAAAATCCTATCAGGATCCACAATCTGAATTGCAATCGATCTTTTCAATGTGGCATACACTTAAGAGAATATCTGGACTCAAACTCATCAAGACCTAAGTAACACTTTATTTTAAATATCAAACAAAGTTGAATTCAATTGTTCTCTCGTTCCCCAGCCAAGCGGAGTTAAGGAACACGCACCGAAGCTGGTGAGTCAGTGAGGAAACCCCCCATCCTCCCCCTACCTGCCCTTGGACCGCTGTGTGTTTCTTGGATTCACCACAAATAAATCAGTACTGCAAGCAAACTCTGATACATTGCGAAATGAGAGAAGTTGCAAAATCAACCAGAATGTTCAAGCAAATTATAAATCCGTTAAGTAGTTAACCTTCCAAGTAATGTGCAGTTAAAGTCTCAACAGCATTCTCAGCATTCCTGGAGCTCAGCAGAGCCAAATAACTACAAGAATCTTCATTTTGCAGCTCTGAAAATGTCTGCTTTGTTTGGGTCTCCATACATCTGTGAGTCTGACATAAACGTCATGAAATCAAAGTTCAGAACAAGACTGACAGTCGAACATTTAAAAGACTCCATAAGAGTGAACCTCAGTGGCTCCACTCCACCAGACACCTGCCTCTCTTGGTGACTCCATGCAGTGCCAGTCATCTGACTAACTAAAAAACACACCAGGCATGAAACTGGATCTGTGAATAAAGTGAAACAGTGACATGTGACAAAATGACAAATGAATAAGGAAGATCTGTGTATTTGGAATTGCATTGTTTGGTTTTGACAGCATTCACATTTTAATTCAATAGTGTGAGATATGCCTCTGCAACATCGCATGGACATCAGGGAAAGTACCTCTGGATTGGCAGATCGGGTTGGTGGCCCCCTCTTTAAAAAAGGGGACCGGAGGGTGTGTTCTAACTACAGAGGGATCACACTCCTCAGCCTCCCTGAAAAAGTCTATTCGGGGGTCCTGGAGAGGAGGGTCCGTCAGATAGTCGAACCTCGGATTCAGGAGGAACAGTGTGGTTTTCATCCTGGTCGCAGAACAGTGGACCAGCTCTACACCCTTAGCAGGGTCCTGGAGGGTGCATAGGAGTTTGCCCAACCAGTCTACATGTTTTTTGTGGACTTGGAAAAGGTTTTTGACTATGTCCCTCGGGGAATACTGTGGGGGGTACTCCGAGAGTATGGGATACCAGACCCCCTGATAAGGGTTGTTTGATCCCTGTACGACCAGTGTCAGAACTTGGTCTGCATTGCTGGCAAAAAGTCAAGCCCGTTTCCAGTGAGAGTTGGACTCCGCCAGGGCTGCCCTTTGTCACCGATTCTGTTCATAACTTTTATGGACAGAATTTCTAGGTGTAGCCAGGGTGTTGAAGGGGTCTGGTTTGGTGGACTCAGGATTGGGTCACTGCTTTTTGCAGATGATGTTGTCCTGTTTGCTTCATCAGGCCGTGATCTTCAGCTCTCTCTGGAACGGTTCGCAGCTGAGATGGGAATCAGCTCCTCCAAATCCGAGACCATGGTCCTCAACCGGAAAAGGGTGGAGTGCCCTCTCAGGTTTGCGAGATCTTTCCCCAAGTGAAGGAGTTCAAGTATTTTGGGGTCTTGTTCACGAGTGAGGGAAGAATGGAGCGTGAGATCGACAGGCGGATCGGTGCGGCATCCGCAGTGATGCGGGCTCTGCATCGGTCTGTCATGGTGAAAAAGGAGCTGTGCCGTAAGGCAAAGATCTCAATTTACCAGTCGATCTACGTTCCTACCCTCACCTATGGTCATGAGCTATGGGTAGTGACCGAAAGAATGGGATCGTGAATACAAGTGGCTGAAATGAGTTTCCTCCGCAGGGTGTCTGGGCTTTAAAGATAGGGTGAGAAGCTCAGTCATCCGGGAGGGACTCAGAGTAGAGACGCTGCTCCTCCACATCGAGAGGAGTCAGATGAGGTGGCTCGGGCATCTGATCAGGATGCCTCCTGGACGCCTCCCTGGTGAGGTGTTCCGGGCACGTCTAACCGGGAGGAGGCCCCGGGGAACACCCAGGACACGCTGGAGAGACTATGTCTGCTGGCTGGTCTGGGAACGCCTTGGGATTCTCCCGGAAGAGCTAGAAGAAGTGGACGAGGAGAGGGAAGTCTGGGCATCTCTGCTCAAGCTGCTGTCCCCGCGACCCGACCTCGGATAAGCAGAAGTGGATGGATGGATGGATGGATGGACACTAGAAAATGCATATAGACATATAAAATGCACTTGCAGGTGAACTAAATATTTTTTGTGATGTTTTAATGCAAGATGTGAGATGTGGACACCAACATTTTGTAATTGTTCAGACAAAACACGCTTATTCAGTTTGTTTGGGTTGAAATAAGCTATGAGAATAAATGTTAGAAAACATGAGTAGCTCTCGGCCATTTTTATTTTGTAAAAGTAGCTCTCAGGGGAAAAAAGGCTGAAGACCCCTGGTTTGCAGGCTTCACATGGAAGAATTTGATGATGGTGGAGATTCATAAATGCAGAGGGCAGCGTGGTACCTTGATCAGGTGGTGGTAGTGCAGATCACCACCACAGAAGAACCAGAAAGGCGGCAGAGAATAGTAGAGATTAGTAGGGAACCACAGAACTCAGAGGAGAATGATAATTCAATGCCCATATAGATAGATAGATAGATAGTGTGAACCCGGCCCGGACACAGACAGGCGGACATGTTGTTTTACACCACCACACGTTTATTTACATCCATATTTACAAATTATTTGTCACTCAGACACAGTCCGTGCACCACAAACCCCAACACACAGTCCTGGCCACTCAATGCCTTCTTCTCCGGGCCGCCTCCACACTCCTCTCGTGCCTCGTCCTTCTTCCACACGACTCTAGCCTTGAATGAAGGGAGACGGCCCCTTTTATTCATATCCCGGCTGTTCTCCTGGCAGCTCAGCGGGTGTCCTTTTAAATCTTCCCCCCAGCACTTCCGGGTGTGGCGGAAGTGCTGAGGTAACAGGTCCCCAAGGCATTGGGGCGCCTCCTGGCGGTGACCATGGGCCCCTGCAGGGTGGGGCTTCCATGCCCTCAACCTGTGGCCCCCAAAGCAACCAGGGTGGCGGCCCCCACGTGATCCAGGGTGGGCGCAGACCCACATCCGGTCCTTCATGGCGTCCCGGCCAGGTCGTTGCCCCTGGCATCCCTGACAATAGATAGATAGATAGATAGATAGATAGATAGATAGATAGATAGATAGATAGTGTGGCAGTTGGCCCAGACACAGACAGACAGACATCGTTTGTTCACCCAACACACTTATTTATGATATACAATATTTACAAATATGTTACGTGCACCCCCAGTGCCTCCAGCACCGATTCCCCAAAAGTCTAAATGCTTTTCTCCTGGCCGCCTCCAGTCCTCTCTCCAGCTCCGTCCTTCTTCCACCCGACTTCCGCTACTGAATGAAGGGAGGCGGCCCCTTATATAGGAACCCGGATGGGCTCCAGCTGCTTCCCAGCATTCCTCCGCAGACACGCCCCAGTGTGGCGGAAGTGCCGGATGCGCACCCGGAAGCCCTCCGGGTGTCCCCTGTCTTCTTCCCCCCAGCTCTTCCGCCGCTCCAGGGCCATGGGCCCCTACAGGGTTGGGCTTCCAAGCCCCCTACCCGTGGCCCCCAACACAACCAGGGCGGTCACCCCCTCGCGGTCTGGAGGAGGTACAAGCCCTCCTCCGGTCCTCCAATAGATAGATAGATACTTTATTACTCCCAAGGGGAAATTCACATAATCCAGTAGCAGTATACTGATACAAAAAAAAAACCAATATTAAATTAAAGAGTAATAAAAATACATTTAAAAGCAGACAAAAAGTCTGGAGATGACACTGTTCAGGGGATGCAGTGGATTCTTCTTGATTGGCAGGAGTTTGCTTAGTGCCCGTCGCTCTGCTACAGATGTTAATAAAATAATAGGGATTAAACTAAAATGTAGCTATGAAAAGTCATTTTAAAATAATGGGCTTTCAGCAATTTTTTAAATTGTTCTCCAGTATTAGCCTGGCAAATTTCTATTGGTGACGTATTCTAAATTTTAGGTACATAACAGCAAAAGGCCGCCTCCCCAGTTCTTTTCAGGTTGGTTGTTGGAATTAAAAGCAGACCTTCATTTGAAGATCTGAGGTTACGACTTGGAGTGTAAGGGAACAGACATTCCAAAGTATGGGACGGGGCTGAGATTATTTAAGACTTTGTAAATCATTAGTGGTATGTTAAAGTCCATTCTGAATGACACAGGTAACCAATGTAACGACGTTACAACTGGTGAGATGTGCTCAGATTTTCTAATTAAGATTCCCCCTGCTGCATTCTGCACTGACTGTAACCGATTGTTGTCTTTCTTAGGTGGTCCTGTACGGAGTGCATTACAGTAATCTAGTTGACTTGCAAATGAATTGTTGATTTTTCTCCAAGTTGTTCTAGCGCCAGGTACAATTATGAGCATCTTTGTGTTAGAAGCTCTGAAATCTGGAATGTCTAATGTGAGGTTTGTTATCGACAATTCGTGATCGGCATATAAATCAAATAATTTAGCACTCTGATTCAGACTAAGTAGGTTGTTTTTTTTTTTTCCCAATCGCAACCTCTCTGGTATCTCCTTCATTCCCTGTAGGACTAGAGAGTCAGTAGATGGTATCCATTTCAAGCACCAAAACCAAAATCTCTAAATAAAAATGAATATTCTGAATAGTTGCTTTATGCATATTTATGAGTTAGACCACACAATATGAGAGGCATGGGGCTTGATAGGAAATGACGACATGATCTCCAGTAGAGAACACTTAGGCTGTACTCTCCTCCAGGCTTATAATTTGTAAAAACACCATTACAACACATTGGCAATGAATATCATACTTTTTCCTCCCACAGTGGGCCGGTAATTCAGATTTGTCTGTAGTGTTTTCAAAAAATGGTTATGCGTGTTATGTTTTTCCTTTGTAATCATAGCTCTCATTTCAGGTTCCGTCGATTGCCCTCATCCTACACACTGGAACTCCTCACGCTCTATGCATGGCAGCAGGCAGGGAAGCCCATTTTTTTCAATTTGCTCCAGGGGCTGAGGGCTGTGCTGTTACTTCTCGTGAACTACTTGGATATCTGCATTGTCTGGTATGAGCACTACAGTCCGTCTTCATGGATTGTCAGGAAGGCACTTCAGCATCAGACAAGGTAAGCACCGATTTTAGTTGCTTTCAAATATACTGTCGCTAGTGACAACTTTTAAAGAAAGAAACCCCTTAATTCTTTGACTTTTATATTTAGTTAATCTAACCCACTCATCAACTGTTATTGCATATATAAAGCATAAGGTTACTGTTTCAAAGCCTGAATCTGACTCACTGTTTTCTCCCCACTTAACCTGACTGCACACAAATATGTATACAGTATCTTCAGAAAGTATTCAGACCCCTTAACTTTTTTCACATTTTGTTATTTTGCAGCTGTTATATCTCGGCCAGAAGGAGGTCTAATTCATGTTTTATGTCTCTTTTCACTTTTCTTGATTCTTTTATGTATGTTGATTATGTGCACCATTCTATATTTTTGGCCTCATCTAATTATATCAGTTACCTTTGCTACGAACTGTGTGTTTAATGGGTGGTTTCCCAAGAAGCAGGACCATCTGCCAGTCACCACCAGGAGCCGGCAGAAGACCACCTGCTTGTCCTGTTTTTGATCTTCCTTTGGATTTCTGCTTTGGGACATGTTTGCTTTGGATTGTCCTTGCTTGTAACTCTTTTTTGCTTAGTGTGCTCTATGGAGCGTCACATATTTTGTGAAATGAACCTTTTTATTTAATAAAGGCTAGGGGGGCTCTGCCCACTACTCTCTTCACTTGGCCACTCCCGTGTTTGGTTGAACCCGTTACAATTTTATACAATTTAAAGAGATTGTTATTTTCATTTCATTCATTTTTTATTTCTTGATATTTGCCAATAATAAAGCTGTAGTGAATGAGTTATTCCCCCTTCCTCCCCTGGGGCGCGCTATGCGCCAGCCACTTTGCGTCTCTGCCTCTCGCGTTGAGAAGAGGAGGGCTGAACTCACGCTAAGGAGATGCGGTTACTCCTCCGAAACCCTCTCGTTAACGGTGATAAATGGGAAACAAACACAGTTTTTTTTACCTCCTCTTTGCTTGATCAGCTGGCTTGCTGCTGCTGCTACTCGTACCACGCTTTGTGATCTGAATGTCGCGCAGCACATTGAACACTTAAAAGCCTATACTGCAGCTGTCCTTTTGTCTCACTTCCTTGTCTCGAGGGACATTAAAAGTGTCTCCGAGAAAATCACGTCTCGATTTTTTTATTATAATAGAGATTTGGTGCTTGCCCTTTGACTAGTGGGCATTATCTCTTTATTATAAAAGAAACTCTTGACTATTGCCAAGAGATTTTTTTAAGTCCCGCCCTCCTCTCAGCTATTTCCGGTTAACGGCCCACACCCACGGTCCTCTCACCTCTCATTTGTGTGAGTTCCTGAGCTCTCAGCTCTTATGATTTTTTGACGTTTTCCTCACTTTAAGTTCCCAAGAAAATAAGACTTATTATGTCTAAATCTTATTGAAGAATTTCATCCTGAAGGGTTATCAACAGAAGAAATGAGTACATGGGCAATCCTAGCAACGAGAAACGATGAAGTCAAACGAATTAACGCGAAAATTGTAGATCGGTTACACAGCAAACTGGTTAAATGCATATCAACAGAATATGCTGAAACAGTTGATGGTGATGGTATGGAAGATGAAAATATCAACTTGCTATATCATAAAGAATATCTACAACCGTTAACACTGTCCAGTCTTCCACCGCACAAATTACTGTTGAAAGAAGGATGTATCATAATGTTATTGCATACTGTAATTTATGTATGAGTGATGGGCTATGCAATAGGACAAAATTAGTTGCATTCAAAATTGGTCGATCAATTCTGACATGTAAAATTTTACTTAAGAAAGGTAATGTAGTACGTCTTCCGCGGTTAACATTAGACACCAAAGGAGATCTTGATATGCCATTCGTATAAAACATTTACAGTTTCCCGTTAGAATAGCTTTTGCTATGACAACTAATTTTATTTATTAGAGAGAAACGATATTCACTCATGGGCAGTTATACACTGCGTTGCCATGATGTAACTCCAAACATGGAATCAAAATTCAAAGCGATATTGACGAAAGTTAATTCCAAATATTGTTTTTACTGAAGTTTTACAGTAAAAGTGCAAGTTTAAAAAGTAGCAGCAGAGCCCCCTAGTTTATATTATAGAAAATATTTTCTCATTTACAGAAAAAAATGTTGTTTTTATTCTAGACCATTCATTTTGGACCCAGCAAATCCCACATTTAACGTCTGTGAGAACTGCAATGCTTGGGATGAAGTAGCCGTCGTTGCCAAACAAAGCTTGCTGAAGCCACTTCTGAATGGAGTGCAGTGCACCGGACCCTGGAGCTTCATAGATGGCAATTAGATTCTGAGAAGATGATGTGAGATCAAACACATTTAAGGAATACAAGAAAGCAAATGTGTCCGTTTTAGAGTGAAGCTGTTGGAAATGCTGATATTTCAGCCATCTAGACATTCTTAGTGGATGAGTTGGGAGTTGTAAACCTGCCTCATTTTTACAGTTCACTGAACATATTTTCTGTTTTGTTTTTATACACAGAATATCAAAAAATAATTTTGAATTATGAATAAGAGCTGTGTGCCAGCATTGCTAATGCAAAGTATGTTGTGATTGAAAATCATACCCCAGTAACCAAATATTCAATAATGTTTTTTTTTTCAAAATGTATATGCTGCTGCGGTGGACTGGCTCCCTGCCTTGCACCCTGTGTTAGCTGGGATTGGCTTCAGCAGACCCCCGTGATCCTGTAGTTAGGATATAGCAGGTTGGATAATGGATGCATGGATGAATATGCTGTGTGTGCTGGTGACCTTGTTTCTAGGAATATTTTCCTAGAAATTCCCCTCGTGGCCGACTTAGATGAACACTTTTTTTCCCTGTGCCCCATAATGGGCAAAATGACATCACAGAGCTGTAGCAGCCCTGTGTAGAACTTCCATGTGTACTATTCGGTTGTTACCGATTCTGCTTTGCCCATGCCAAAAATATTGCAGTATTTTACTTTAAGGGGAACATTAGCTGACCATAATGAAAATAATTCAAAGTATTGCCAATGGACATAAAACACTGATCTGTGTGTGCACTGGCAGCACCACATGGCTAATTTGCATGTGCAGCTAGAGACAAAACAAGCCTTAAAGGAATCAGACCCTGTGAAATAATAATAATAATAAAAATAATAATGAAACATTTTATTACTATTTACAAGGCATTTCTTTCTTCTTTATGGAAGAATAAAGTGCAAAGCATCTGCACAGATAAAGCGGAAACATAAAAGGCGTTCCTGCTACACCCAGAGCTGTGACTTCAAACAGTTGAATGAGCTGGTCCCATGCTGCAGGTTCATGGCACAGCCAATGTATGCCCATGATTGAAACTCTGTGAGCAGAATGATATATATATATATATATATATATATATATATATATATATATATATATATATATATATATATATATATATAGAACAAACAGTTTTCTGATTCACATTTTGTTGTAAGTTCCTACACTCTGGATTCTGTCTGCTGTGGCGTTTCAGACGCCCGTGAAATAGATTTTCTTGTGGCATCTGAAGTGGACCTTCCATTTCTACGTCTTTTTTTTTTGGTGGTATTGGTATATTAGCGAAAACCAGGACTATTATAATGAGTTATGTGATATCATGTACGGAATAAACACCACAGTGAGATGAATTTACGTTATTTACAATATGTCGGAAAGCGAACAAATAGCACCAGTCAGTCAGAAAGAGCAACACTGAAATCATGTTGTGAGTTGGAAAGTGAGCAAATAGCAGCACAAATACGGAAAGCCAGTGAGAAAGAGTAGCACTGACACTGTACTGGGAAAAATGGCAGGGAGGGGTGGTCTGTTTCTAAGGAGCATCTGTATTGAACCTTGATGCCATCTAATGGACGTTGGCGATGATAAGTACAGAGAGAAGTGACATACAACCGGTGCTGCGTTTGGGGAAAATGGTGGGGGAAGGATGCTGTCTTTTTAAGGCGAGTCTCGGTTCAAACATGCTTGCATATTAATGGACTTTGGCAAATGAAATACAGCACTATCAGTGCATGTGGGAGTGTGACATGGGGAAACATGGGTGTGTCAGCCGGTCACACGCACTGGGTCGTTCATGTTTTACATCCATATGGCAGTTCCCCTTCACGTGATCAAGGCAGTCGGCCTTCTCATACTTGGACACTTCCGCCATCTCTTGGCAATTTAAAGAAACATGGGTAAAGAGAGACGCACAGAGACCAAACGTGGCGCTAGAAGGCGCCATCGTGAACGTCTGTTGCAACGTACGGCCATCTTGTCGATGATAAGTATGGGGACATGTGCCAAACGTTGTGTTGGTGAAAAGGTGCCCTGCGGTTCACCACAAACATTTTTCCCAACCAAACATACCCCATGACCCTCTCCTAGTCACAAAGCAGCCCCATCCCCAGTTCAGTGGCGATCGGACGCCCGGTGCAGATTTGTATGGTGGACAAACAAACATACATACACACATACATACCTCGACTCTGCTTTATATATTAGATATATATATATATATATATATATATATATATATTTTTTTTACTTAGCATTAGTTTATGGCTATTTGTTGTATTTTGTTTGTGGTTATCTGTGTCTGCGTTTTTTGTTGTTTGAGGTACAGTGATGACGTGGTTAGCACTGCCACCTCACAGCTCATATCATATTTTAGACCAATATAATTTTTGTAGTATAGATGTAAGACACTTCTTTAGCCCTGTGAAACACTTAAACAACCATTGCACCATTATACAGTGGAACCTCGGTTCACGAACGTCTCGGTACACGTACAAATCGGTTTATGACCAAAAAGTTCACCAAACTTTTGCCTCAGTTCACAACCACACACTCGGTATACGGTATGTGAGCGAGTGAGCAAGAGAGAGAGAGCACGACACACACACACAGGCGCGCTCTAGTGAGAGACACACACAGGCGCGCGGTAGAGAAAGGCACACACACACAGGCGCGCTCTAGAGAGAGACACACACAGGCGCTCCAGGCTCTTGAAAGAGAGACACACGAAAGAGAGAGCGAGCGAGCGCAAGAGGGAGGGCTGGACACATAAGGTAGAAAAGGCCTGTTTTTGTTTTCAGTTCTGTTTACAGCGATCGGTTCATAGTGTGCATTGTGGCTATGTTTATTTTTCTTGGTGGTTTATTAAATTACGGATTTTTCAAATGTTCTTTTTTTCCCTGTGCTTAAAACTCATTAAAAAAAGTGTTTTTAGCGAGCGGTTCCTAGCACTATAGTGCGAACTATTGTAGTGTTAGTTTTTTCTGTTGTTCAAGGTTTTCTCAGTGTTATTCAATGTTTTTACATTTAGTTTACTATTACGCTGTACATTGTATGGTATAATTAACTATATTTGTGCTTAAAAACTAAAAAAATATATATTTACATACAGTTTGTACGGTCTGAAACGGAGTAATTGTATTTACATACAATCCTATGGTGCAAATTGCTTCAGTTCACGACCAAATCGGTTTACGACCAGAGTTTTGGAACGGTTCCACTGTAATCCAATCAAGACTAGTTCCCATTTCCCCTCTGACATCAATACATTTCGTGGATTTCGGCAAAATTCCCGGACATTTCCATGATTTCACCAAACTGGCAGCAAAGCGACCTCCGTCGCTCATCACTGATTCTCACCTATGAGAAATAACACAATAAACGCCTTTAATTAACTACTATATGCATTTGTGTCTATGGACAATTAAGTCATTCAATTCTCTTTTTACAAAATATAAATTATCATGTTTAATATTTAAAAACAAGACAAACAAAATGGATCTTCATGAAAAAAATGTAAAGAATTTGTTAGGGCTCTTTTTGATTCATGTAGTATATTTTTTCTATGCATACTGTTAAGTGTTACTTTTGATTCACATGTACATTATTTTTTCATGAGTGTGGCCATTTTGTGTGCTGTTTGCATGGGTGGCCCCTCCTTGGGAGATTCTGTGGAATAAACACTTTGTATTATTCATTTTGGGCAAAATTAAATAAACACACTTATTTACAAAAAGATACATGGCATAAATAATTGTGTCACACAAACATGAATTTTTTTTAAGTATTTATTTCTTTATTTGCTTATTTCAGTGACACTGCATGCAAATTAAGGCCATGATTTTCACCTGTCAAAACTGAGAGGGCGGGCTCTAGCAAGTGCTGTTTTATGATTGGTGAATCAACCATAAATTGGGTGTGACTCTTTGGCCGTCAAGTGTTACATTTACAGCAGACATGTGAGATGCAAACTCCGATGATGACTTCAAAGCCTCTTGAATTAAAGTAGCCATGTTTCACAGGAATTTTTGGCAACTGTGAATGTAAAGAATTATTATTAATAATAATAATAATAATAATGATAATAATATGTGGTTATATTCAGTATTTATGATTTACATTGATGTCTGTTTTTTCCCAAATTCAGCTGGCCTGAGATCTTTTACTTTTTAGCACCAAAGATGGAACATATTTGGTCGTGAAGTAGGAATCTAGACCTCAAAGATTTATTGGGACTTTAAAAAGTCCCAAAGGGGGTACTTTGAGAAAATAATTTAAGGTAAAAATAGTTAAGTATTTTGGTGTGAGGGAATGCTGGCACACGCATGTTAGTGCCGCTCAGGGTGGCCAGATATCCCGATTGGTGTGGGACTGTCCTGAGTTCAACAGACAATCCCAAGTCCTGCTTTACCTCTGAAAAATGTAGAAAAATAATCTTAATTCAATTCTTATATTGAATATCTAGTAAAAGATGCTCGCTAAATTTTTATAGACAGCCTGGCTTACCATCTTTTATGAATATAATTTGTAACTGTCAGCTGAATCTGAGTGTTTGAATCGTGTGCTTGTGCTGTCATACATTTCTTGTGCTCATCATGGCTGCTCGTGCTCATGTGTAATTCATTTTGAGAGTGAAGTGATACTGATAAAGACTTTTCGACTGACAAGGTAGGTCATATCTGCATATCTACATTCTATTTATATATATTGTGTTGTATTATATGAAACATAAAACATGTTAGGGCGGCACGGTGGCGCAGTGGTAGCGCTGCTGCCTCGCAGTTAGGAGACCCGGGTTCGCTTCCTGGGTCCTCCCTGCGTGGAGTTTGCATGTTCTCCCCATGTCTGCGTCGGTTTCCTCCCACAGTCCAAAGACATGCTGGTTAGGTGGATTGGTGATTCTAAATTGGCCCTATTTATGTGTGTGTCCTGCGGTGGGTTGGCACCCTGCCCAGGATTGGTTCCTGTGTTGGCTGGGATTGGCTCCAGCAGACCCCCGTGACCCTGTGTTCGGATTCAGCGGGTTAGAAAATGGATGAATGGATAAAACATGTTGCAAGTTACAATATATCAAACATACCCATAACTAAATTTTGAATGAAAAAGAAATAAGCGAGGTAATATGTTCTCTTCTATATATGTACTTATTTATACTGTATATACTTACAGTATATGTTTAGATAATTATAATTTAATTAAAATGATCTATTTTTTGTCTTCCTTAGTTCCATAACATCTTTTATGTGGTTTCTCAAAATGGTGGCTGTACCGATCTGTGATTTTGGAAATCTGGCAACCCTGTTAACAACACTTTTCTTTAAAATTCATGTTAACCTTGCCACTTCCTTTCTGTCCAGATGCTCAGGATAATGTGTGTGTGTGTTATATCACAAATTATGTTATTTGTTTAGGCTTTTCAGTAACACTTTACATTAAGTGTCCATAATTACACCGTAACTACTATGTAATTACCTGTATAACTACAGTGTAACTCTGAGTTATTACTCTGTACTTACTGTGTAATACAAAGTAATGCTATAGTTAATTACTCAGATGTCATTGTTATTCCACAGTTTATATAATTACAATGTAACAATTTATCACTGATCCAAAAACAAGTTTACTTACATAGTTACATTGTATCTGTACTTTCAAAATGTAATAAAAACATCAGGGTATGTAACTAAAAACTATGTAACAGATGTTCCATGGTCTGGGCAATTGTAATGGAGAATTGCAGTAATAACTGTAAAGGTTTTCGATGATATTTCAAGATCTGTTTTAAATGGTGTAAACACCTTTGCAAAATTGTTAATGCTTTTGCCTCACAGATCCATTATCCTGAGATGGAATTCTCTCTGGAGGCTCCAGCAGACCCCCGTGACCCTGTGTTAGGATATAGCGGGTTGGATAATGGATGGATGGATATGTGTGTAAAATCTGTACGTTTTACCCATATGTCCCTTTGTCTTCTTCATGGGTTTTACTGCCACATCCCAGGGACATTTAGGTTGGGTTACATGGTGTGGACTATGCCCGGCAGTTTATCCCGGCCAAGTCCCCCAAGCCGCCAGGTGGAGCCCTCCCTGCAGTATGGAGGTGCCCCAAAGACCAGCAGGGAGTCATGAGGGAGCCGAGGGGAGGACCGGAGACTTCTCCGTGCCCTATAACCCGGAAGTGCGTCAGAGGAAGAGCGACGTGCTTCCGGGGTGAGAAGAAAAGGACTTGTACCTGACCCGGAAGTGATTGAGAGTCATATGGACTGGGGACTGGAACACTTCCGGGTCAGGATATATAAAAGGACTGTGAGAGCTCCCAGACGGCGAGCTGAGCTGGGTGGTAGGAGGGCAACGCGTCTGGGAGTGGAGGATTGGATTATTGATTGTGTTTATTGTTGATTTATGAATAGTGTGGAGTGGAGGGTGCTTGGTGCACGTTATTATTATAATAAAAAGAATAATTGTGGCACTTTTACCTGGTGTTTGGCGTGGTACCTGAGGGTTCAAGGGAGCACTAGCGCCCCCTACTGCTACAATGGCCATATGTGTTAGAACGTGACTGCTGGTATGTTTGTCAGTGGGCCTTGTAATGGGATGGCTCCCCATCCTGGGCTGTTTCCTGCCTTGTGCCCGGTGATGCTTGGAATGGCTCTGCGACCCTGTGTACCTAGATTGAATGATGCAAGTTTGTCAGTATTATATTAGGGATGGGTATAATAATAGCCCAAAAAATTCAACAATAAATAGTGTAACTCAACTACAAGAATGTGACAAATGCTTGTTTCAGCAAAACATGTCAAGGAGGTGCCCCTCTAGATTTTGGGAAAAAACGTTAACCATTTTGCAAAGGTGTTTTCACCATTTAGAAAAGATCTTGAAATATCATTGAAAACCTATGCAGTTATCACTGCAATTCTCCATTACAATTTCTGTTACATAGTTGTAGTTACATACCCTGATGTTTTTATTACATTTTGAAAGTACAGATACAATGCAACTATGTAAGTACACTTGTTTTTGGATCAGTGATAAATTGTTACATTGTAATTATATAAATTGTGGAATAACAATGACAACTAAGTAATTAACTATAACGTTACTTTGTATTACACAGTAAGTACGGAGTAATTACTCATAGTTACACTGTACTTATATAGGTAATTACATAGTAGTTACAGTGTAATTATGGACACTTAATGTAAAGCGTAACTGGCTTTACTTTTTAGTATTGCATTTAGTATTTTACTCTTAATTTATTGTCTTTTATTCTATGTAATGCTATTTCTATTTATAACCTGCATTTATCTGTTTAAGTTCTATGAAGAAGATATTTGTACCCAATGTTACATATACCCCGTTCTTTCTGAGACTCTGTGAAATGCTTTGAGCAATAAAATGTATTATTATTATTATTAACTATTTCCTCCACTCATGATCACCACGGACAGGCACAGTCACAGCTTTGAGTATGTGCAGCCTTTAGAGGCGAATCTCTCAGGATGACTCAACCACTTACTAAGAATTCGAATATTAGATAGATAGATAGATAGATAGATAGATAGATAGATAGATAGATAGATAGATAGATAGATAGATACTTTATTAATCCCAAGGGGAAATTCACATAATCCAGCAGCAGTATATTGATACAAAAAACAATATTAAATTAAAGAGTAATAAAAATGCATGTAAAAACAGACAATAACTTTGAGTAATGTTAGCATTTACTCCCCCGGGTGGAATTGAAGAGTCGCATAGTGTCGGGGAGGAACGATCTCCTCAGTCTGTCGGTGGAGCAGGACTGTGACAAAAGTCTGTCACTGAAGCTACTCCTCTGTCTGGAGATGACACTGTTAAGTGGATGCAGTGGATTCTTCATGATTGACAGGAGTTTGCTTAACGCCCGTCGGTCTGCTACAGATGTTAAACTGTCCAGCTTCATTCCTACAACAGAGCCTGCCTTCTTAACAAGTTTGTCCAGGCGTGAGACGTCCTTCATCTTTATGCTGCACACCACCGCATAGAAGAGGGTGAAGGTGACAGTTTTCATTATAAGTCGCATGCATTGAAGTAAAGAAATAATTAAAGAAAGAAATAAGCATATTTCATGACATTTAAATAATTATATTCACAATATTGTTATGATTTACTTTACATTTAGTTATTTGTGCATTTACTAAATTTATTCCATTTTGTCCAAAATATTCCTCCATCTGTATTAGCTCTTCATTCTTCACAATGAATACCCTCCTTCATAAAGCATTAAATACAGAAAAATGCCATTTAGAGCATTAACTGTTATGAATTCCCCAAGGTACGTAGGCTTCACCACAGGCAGCTGAACCTCCCAACTCCAAAGTCTGGATGTAAAAAGTGAAGCTTCTCCTTTTATACAGCAGCGGTAACCCCTCCCACTCCACAGCTGCATTATCAGGTGACCACGCCTCCTTAGCCTCAATTTTAAGGAAACAGACTATACAATTAAAACTAAAATTTCCATGATTAACATAATACAGAATGAAAAAATAATACATAAACACTATTAATACCATAATATGATATAAATATGGAGAAAATACAAATCCAGTAACAAAATACTCAAAAGACAACCAAAATATTACTTGAAAGAAAACTTTAACATTTGGGCCAGGAACAAAACCTTAACAGTGTCAGTTAATTTAAGAAGTACTTTTCATTTGAAAAATGTTTTACATTCTATAATATTCATTATGCAGATTTACTGTAGTTTTTAAAATATAATAAAATAACACCCACTGATACTGAGGGTCTGTAAGTACATCTATTTGTAATATTTTACTAAAGCATCTCAAATCTAGTATGTCTTAAAATATTCAACATATCGGAGAAATTTCCTATAAAGTTATAAAAATTCACAGTGTCACATGGGTAGAGTCATGTGCTGGCAACAGATTATTTCATTTGTGCATTTACTGGGGGGGGGGAGGCATAGGGGGCAAAAATTCCCAGAATCAGTGAAGAGCACAGGAGTACGAAGTATTTAGCGAATATGCTGTTAGATATCGTGTGCCTACAAGTCTGGTTCATCATTGTGCTGAGTTGATCGAGAGCGTATTTCTGGCCTTTATGCTACATTCGTCCACAGGAATTGAGTGATTTTTTTTTTGCTCTAAGCCATCATAATAAAGACAATGATGATTGCGTTTTTCAACACAGATGGACTTATTCATGAAGAGTTTGTTTCCCATGAACAGGCTATTAATTAGCGACATTGCGTCAAACTGCTGCAAAGTCGGTGGGAAAGCATCAGGACAAAAACATCCAGAGAAGCGCACACCCAAAACTGTATTTTGCCACACCATTAGAGCAAACCTGCACACGTGGCATTGTCAGTTCAAGAGTTCTGACCAAAAACATTGTGCGTATTGCTTCACACCCCCATAGTTACCACATCTCATCACTTGTGACTTTTCTTTGTTTCCAAAATTAAAACTGAGAATAAAGTGAAGAACATTTGCTACCAAGGAATTAAACAGAGAAGGTCCTTGACATGGCAACAAAAGATAAGGACAGAAAATGTTAACAGGAATGGGAGAAACACTGGGACAAGTGCACTGCATCTCAATAAAGTTTTATTTAAGAATACCAGGCATTTTTTAGGTCCCCTCTTGTATTCTAATATATACGGTAAAGTCCTTGTGTAGTTCTAAATAATCATAACTTCAGTTCTATACATGATAAAATGAATCTGTAAAAGAGTAAGTAAAAGAATGTGTTGCATGTTTACATGGATGAATACCTGATTTTCAACATGTCCAGCGTTATTGTGTTATGGACGGTAGAGGGCACTCCAGTGCCCCAAACTCAACACAAACAGGCACAGACGCAGGGGTTTTGCCTTACTTTCCCCTTTTGTATTATTAATGTGATGTCTTTATCAGAATGCCTCAGATCTCACAGACTTACCACTGTTTATAAGGTATTGTACCATATAACTTCTCCCCACCTTCCCTTCTACATTTATAACCTCAGGCAATTAGGTGTAGTAAAAGTCAAGCAGGAGTTAAGTTACACTTTAAATAATATGTCTATTATAATAAAAAAATCCTGGGACAAGACATGACTTTTTAGCCTGGGGAGAGATGTGACTTTTTCAGAGAGACACTTTCATGTCCCACGAGACGAGACTTTGTGCCAAGAGATTTAACCAGGCCCAGGGCTGGAAATAAAACACAAAGAGTAGATGACAAAGTAGAAAGTCATAAAGAATTCAAAAACATTGGCGCGATACACATGCAGAGCAGGTCAGAGATAATGGAAGTACAAAAATGCGAAAGTCGCAAAAAAATGACAGTAAAGATCGCATTAGCGCAAACAAATGGAAATTATCACTTGGTAAAATAAGAGAACAGTGAAAAGAGATCGAATAAATTGTTCGGATTTAAACTTTAAGTCGGAGACTTGTAGATCGTCTAATTCGTGTTGCCATCAGGGAAAAGTAGTGTTTCTTCCCAATGAAGAGGCGTATCCACGAGAATTAAAAGATTTGTTGTTTGGTGAAAGTGAAATTCACATATGGGAATGGCAGAGATGCAAAGATGCTGGCGCGTAGTGCAGGCTTGTGGGGTTGGCACGCAAAGCGAGCAGGGGGCAAAGCCCCCTAGTTATTGTTAATATTCATAAATAATAACAATTAATAAAGTACAAGTTAACACTGGCAACCATACAACCTGATAAATGCTGATGTGTAGTTACAAGTATATACCTCTACTTAAGTCCTCATTTTTTGGTCAGCTTACTTCAGAACAGGATGCATGCCTGTCTCAATATGGCTGCCGAGTTGTGCTCCTCATGGCAATGGTGTGACAGAGAGATGCTTCTTCATTGTGATGTTTGTAAGAGAGGGAGGGGTAAAGCAAGCAAATACTCTCTGCCCAAACCCTACAGCCAATAGGGCGTCATGGTACTTAATGGCTTCTGATACAAGACAGTTCCAATCAGCCATACTTCAGACCAATGGGGCACAGAATACCTTCACACCGGCCCCCAAAACCATGTGTTAAGGTGATGTTTGCCAGCTAGGTAGTCTGGCTTTCCTGTGGGGGTTGACTGAGAGATTCCGGCAGAGAATCACTTACCAAACTGGTTTAAGGCAGTTCCCTGTCATAAAATTACAAAGAGACTCAGTCCTAAAAGGGGGTGGCGGTTCTTAACCATACAAATAAAGACATACAAAATATTTATCAACTTATATGCAAAATGTCACACCACAACACTACGTTAAAAGGCAATTTGGGAAAACTCTTCTTTTATAAGGGTTTCCCACCACCTCAGCCACAAGTACAATAAGCACAATACAGCACATGCTTTGTCTTCTGCTGTCTCTGTCCCTCACTGCCGCCTTCGGTCCTCTCGCAAGCTTCATCCTCCTCCTCCTGACTCAGGTTCCATGATGTGGGGCAGGCAGCTCCTTTTATTTTTGCTGTCTGAGAAGTGTTCCTGTTCTTCTGCATACGTGAGGCAGAAACCGCATAATGTAGGGACTCTCCAAACCTGCAGCTCTCCCTGGCGGCCTCTATGGGACCCAACAGGGTTTAGCCCTCAAGACTACAATACCCAGCATGCCCTGCGGGCAACTATATGGGAGTCTGAGCCTGGGCTCATTGCCATCTAGCATCCTGGGGGAGATAAAGACCTGTATAAGCTGTCTCCCCCTGTCCTTCCATTTTAATGGTGTCCCAGCCATGTAAGGATGCCGGCCATCCTTCATAATGCATGAAAAAATGTGATGTGACTCTCACGTTCTACAAATACATTTTTCAGTTGATTTTCAGTAATAGCCAAACCACACCATGCAATTCATCTAAAGAGCTTGGCTTAGTTGTATGGTGCATCTTTATTGTAAAGGGTTCTAAATTTTCTTTGGACGGTGAAGACCGATTTTAGCTCAGCCAACTGCAGGGTGTGGTTTACTTTTTCTGTTATTGAAGTCATGAATTAATTGCAATTCTGAAGACAAAGTAATGAACAAATGAATAATTTATTAGTAAACTAGGATGAAATAAATGAATCATGATTCACAGTACTCTTTATAGATTGATATTATCATGCAGACAACTGAATTTATGATAATTTAAAACTGTACAAGGACTTATAATAATAGCGTGTATTACATTAGTAACTTGTTTTTAATGCTTTAGTATGCTCTATTCATCTGTTTCATAAATGTTATGATTAGTGATACAAAATGGCAAAAAAGGGTGCAGGCCTCAACATACCCTAAACCAGAGCAGCACTCACTTGGTCTGGATCCCAAACGCAGGCTTCACCCCAGGAAGCCTGACCACAAACTCAAGAGGCAGGCTTCAAGGCCTGTGCCTGCCTAAATGGGGTTACGGCTTTCAAAGTTCAGAAAAACACTTTAAAAATAACCCAAATACATACAAACTGCCCTTCAAAAGGAGAGGAATCCATAAAACGCCTGGCTTTAAAGGACAAGACCAACAAAAGCATCTATTTAAATGAGGAATTTATTTAAGAAAATCAAAAATAAAATGGCCAAAGGTGAAATAAGTACAAAAACGAGTTGTCTAAAAAGGCCATCTAAAGTAAACAAGTCCAATATGATTTTCAGAGACTAAATCAAAAGACAGAAGCAAGAAAAACACCAAAAAAGCAATAAACGCAATAATGATCTTCTCTCCAGCCTCAATGAACCTCTGAGGTAATGCAGTTCCTCCACCTGAATATAAAGGCGAAGGGCGGTCCCTCAGTGGTGACATCATGCGGGCCCCGCCCCCAAAATTATATTTCAAAGAGACAGGCCGTAAAACTAAATATATTAAAAACACTACAGATCAACAAAATAATATTCAGTATATACTTACAAAAACATGAATAATAACAAAATATACAAAATAATACAAAAATAGAAAAATAACACATACAATAAAAATTTACATGAGCCAGGTATGAAACTCTGACTAAACTGCAAGTCTAGAAATGTTTATTTACCATCATTACTGTACATAAATGTGTAATAAGACTGAATGAATTTCTGCTTCAGGATATAAATGCCACTACATGCTACAATAAAATATTTCAAAGTATGTATTGAAGGGCAGTCTTCTTCGAGAGTCAAGGCTGGGGGGCTGTCAAGGGGCAGGGCCCGTTAAAGCCCACTGTGGCACTTCCTGTGTGATTTTGGGCCATACAAAAATAAACTGTACTGTATTGTATTGTATGTATTACGATTCTGTGTTCTTATTTAGTGTTTTTAATATTGTTATGCGCAATTCATGTTGCAGTTTTTTTAATGGATGCCAACATGTTGAGTTGCCATGGTTACTACAGTATGCCATTTTGGTTGCTAAGAACACATTTCCAGAACTGCTGTAGTTAATATAATGGAGGTGACAGTATAAGAAGTGGCACCTCTGACATGTCCTTATCCAAGCTGGCCAATACTCAAATGTGTTCATTACTTTTGTTATTTCGACCTTCTGGTTCTTTATGATTACTTAATTAACAACTTGGCTAAGCTGGAAGATAGGACTGTTTTTCTTGGTTCAGTAAACTACTTGGCTTACATTTCTTCTCCCAGTCATCCCTTTAAACCTTTATCTTTTCCTGTAAGCCAAAGTTAAAAACATGCAGCATATAATTTACACAATCACTGTAGTCAAAATATTCTGTTACAGTGCGATCTTGATACATTGAATGGTGTCATCACCCTGACACTGAAGAAGTGGCCATCACATTCATTCCTTGGCTGGACTGGTCAATGTGAACTCACTGAGGATGTACGCCTCTGTCACAGATATGGTGCTGAACTGTTAAATTGGTGTTAACAGTGGGATAGCTCTTTGCTGGAGACAGTAAGTTTACTTTAAATACATTCTAACAGCAAATACAGTGCCAATGTGTTGCATTGGTGTTAGCAGTGGGATTGTCCTTTACTATCGCACTATGTGGCCAAACCAAGTGAACAAGTCCAACACTAGAATCCAGAAAGCAAAATCAAAACCAGATCAAAAAATCCAATAATTTACCAAACCACAATTATATTGGTGTTAATAGTGGGATAGGCCTTTGCTAGAGACAGTGAATTTACATTAAGAAAAGTATAACTAACGTTTGTAAAAAACTTTTTTTTAACTATTTTTAAAGTTTAATTATTTTCTGTGGTCCTGTACTATTTTGTTCACTGTTCTTAATCTACATAACTCTCTCCTTGCGTACCGATCCTGAAAATATGCATACAATGTGAGGTTTGCCCTTCTTAATCTGCCTTACAATGGGGCATTCCCCTTAGCAATTAGCTATAGAATGCAGTATCTGCTAGAGCAGGGGTCGCCAACTCCGGTCCTGCAGGACCACCATGGCTTTAGGTTTTCATTCGAACCCTTTTCTTGATCAGTGACCTGTTTTTGTTGCTAATTAACTTCTTTTGAACTAAATTTAATTGACTTGCTGTTGAAGACACAGACCCCTTAATTGTTTCTTTTTCCTTAATTAGCAGCCAAACAATAATGAGATACAAAATGAGCCAAAACAGCTGGTGTCCATCATACAATATCTTAAAATAAAGGTCTCAGGAATGCTGATCTGCTCAGGTCCACAGAACACTTTAACAATGCTCTGAGAAAATCAACAATTTCAGAAATGTCTGCTATTGCACAATTAGAGCGGCAACAAGCCATGGAAGAAAAGAACGGGTTATCTAACTGCCTTACCTTAACCTTTCTTGTTTCTATTTGTCTGTTTTATTTCATTCTGTCTGTTATTAGATGCAACTGAGAAGGGAAATAAAGAAACCTTAAAGAATCGGCTCCTCATTAAACAACTGTTTGGAGTGAAATTGGTTGGAGTTTGAGGCCCTGACTTAGCTGGTCTTCTCTTGGCTCCCTCACTTCACATTTCATTTCTATTTGGGCGCCATTTAACGAAAGAAATGAAGCAATTCAGAGGAACGATGAAGAAATTCAGGGGAACAAATCTTAAAATAGCTTAAAAAAGCCGGAAAAGGGTGGAGTGCCCTCTCAGGGTTGGGGAAGACATCCTGCCTCAAGTGGAGGAGTTCAAGTATCTCGGGGTCTTGTTCACGAGTGAGGGAAGAATGGAGCGTGAGATCGACAGGTGGATCGGTGCGGCATCCGCAGTGATGCGGGCTCTGCATCGGTCTGTCGTGGTGAAAAAGGAGCTGAGCCGTAAGGCAAAGCTCTCAATTTACCAGTCGATCTGCGCTCCTACCCTCACCTATGGTCATGAGCTATGGGTAGTGACCGAAAGAACGAGATCGCGAATACAAGCGGCTGAAATGAGTTTCCTCCGCAGGGTGTCTGGGCTTTCCCTTAAAGATAGGGTGAGAAGCTCAGTCATCCAGGAGGGGCTCAGAGTAGAGCCGCTGCTCCTCCGCATTGAGAGGAGTCAGATGAGGTGGCTCGGGCATCTGATCAGGATGCCTCCTGGACGCCTCCCTGGTGAGGTGTTCGGCACGCCCAACCGGGAGGAGGCCCCGGGAAGACCCAGGACACGCTGGAGGGACTATGTCTCCCGGCTGGCCTGGGAACGCCTTGGGATTCTCCCGGAAGAGCTGGAAGAAGTGGCCTGGGAGAGGGAAGTCTGGGCCTCTCTGCTTAAGCTGCTGCCCCCGCGACCCGACCTCGGATAAGCGGAAGAGGATGGATGGATGGATGGAAATCTTAAAATAGCAAGTCAATTTAAATGAATTCATAAGACGTTAATTAACAGCACAAGCAGGACACTCATTAAAAGAAGGGTTAGAATGGAAACCTGCAGCCACTGGGGCCCTCCAGGACCAGAGTTGGGGACCCCTGTGCTAGAGCCACATGCATTCATTAACTCTTTGAGGGCTGAATATTTTTTCCAAAAAACATTGTTTTCTAAAACGCAATGGCTTCACACAGAAATCAACATAAAACGTCTGTTGCTCCATGCAGTGGCTGCCAGTTGGCCAAGAATGTGATGCTGTGTGAGGCATGAGGCTGCACGAGGCAGCGGCAGCGGTCACGGTCACAGTGAATTGCAATCTGGTTTCTACTTCTTAGAACAGTGCCATAGGCTGTGTCAGCTACATGAACCTGTTCAGCACCACGATTTGCTGGGCACCAATCAGCTGAAGCTGCAAAACCTCATATTTGTTTTCGATCGCTTGTATCAAAATCAGAGTCCGACAAGTCTTAGTCCAATTCAGAGAGAACAGGCAACACGTCGTCCACGGAGTATTTTGCTTTACGCATTTGCTTTGATCTCTCGCCTAGTGCCAGCTCCATTTTTGCCATTGTCTGCGGTTTGCTACCCACGGGAGCGCAGGAAGTCTCGATCAAAACCAATGAAGCTATCTTTCCTTCTACCAACGAGAGTCTAACTAAAACGTAATGACTGGTTTTGTCACAGTTTACAGTTGATTACCGATTATCGTCAGCTTCTCCTATTGACAAAAGTCGACGTCAGAAAGACGTTAACCATCCCCAGCCATCCTGCCTACCTAAGCTTTTGGTTGCATTGTCAGAAAGTTACATACAAGACATTTTACCACTATATACCAGTTTACAATTAGCTACTGGGCTATTTTCAGACATTTGTGTGTTGGTGTTCACATGCCAGTCAGACGTGTTTGCCACTGCACTACTCGTACTGTTTCACATGCTATTGAGTTACGTGCTGAATATTACTTGTCTGTTGGCTTTGCAGTTTCACAAATGATCTTTACTAATACAACTGGAGATGTGAACACCCTGGTGTCCAAAGTGCAAATCTGATACAGGGAGGAGTTCAGCTGTCTAAATATTGGTTAAGTCTTAAAAGAGAGATCGGAATGATAACACTTCAATTCAGTTTAACGCAAGTGGCTACGTCAAAAACGTCAAGCAAAGAGATTAACGGAGGGAAGGCGAGCCGGTTGTTTAGACCAATGCAGTGATAATGTTACCGTTCACTAAAGATGAGTGACCATCAGTGATTGGCTAATCAAGGTCTGGCTGAAGGAGACTGACCTGCAGTGTGCTCTCCCCATCATGTGGATCATCACAGCATTTTTGCCAATTTAATACCCTGATGCCCATTAGCTTACTGTATGTAAAAAGTCTAAAGAGAGATCACAATGTAGGTATGTATGTACGTACGTGAGTAGAGAAATACAATACAAATCTTACAAAGTAGAAACTTATTCACAAAAAGAAAGCAGCTGCCTCAACAGGATCTAACATTGTAAACTAACTAAACAAGCTAAGGCAATGGCAGCCTTAATCCTTCAAAGGAAGCGGTAGCCAGAGGCATCACCATAGGAGACATTTCAAATTCATCATGTGACGACACACACCCCAGACCATAAATGATTCTCTCTGCGTTTACCATCATGGTTCTGTGCTGAGGCTCGACTCGGACCACGAGTGTTCACAGAGGGTCCTCTCCATGGTGCAAGGGGCTCCGTTCACCTCAAACATCTGACTGAGAGCCAAGCTGAGGATTTCCTTCTTTTCCTTGTAAAACCGGAGCTCTCGTCCAGCTTTTCTGGCTTCTCCCAGCTCTTTAAGTGCAACCTGGAGCTCCTGAGAAATGAGGCCAGGCGTCTCTTCTTCTTTAACCATCCAGTCCAGTGCCATGTGACTTCTTGTGAAACCATCGAGCGGATGCTGGGAGTAATAAGAAATGACCTCCTGTTGAGACAAAATGAAGTTTTCTTACTTTTATTTTACATTTATTTGCTTAGCGGATGCGTTTATCCAAAACAGCTTGCAAAACAGGTCAACATAATGGAGTAAACCTCAGTTTGGGGGATTGCTTTGGAAGAGACAGCTTTCTCAGAGCTTGAAAGTATGAAATATGAAACGGAAACTGAATGGTGTAACCGCAAGGGGGTGCCGGACAGCTACAGACCACCATACACAGCAAATCCGCCCAAAATATATGAATAAATAAAAAGGACTTTTATTCCTTGCAATGCACCTTTCCACAGATGACATTCTAACAATCAGCCACAAATAAGATTACAATCACAAATTAAATCCATGAACCTCTCCAGCTGAGTGTTGCCCACTTTCTCCCAACTCTGACTCGTCCATGAGCGACAGCAGGCTCCTTTTTTAAGATGGACCCGGGAATGCTTCCAATGTCACGCTGTATCTTCCAGGAAGCACTTCTGGGCCATAAAGAACTTACGGAGGTCCTCACCTGACAGCAGCCTCTAGCGATACCCAGGGACCCCGACAGGGCTGCACTACCAGACTCCCAACTCCCAAGCATCCCTGCGGGTGTCCCAGCTGGATTTCCGTGTGAGGACCACTGCCACCTATCATACTGGGGACTGAACGGCTCCCAACTCCCGGCTACCTCTGGTCCTTCAATGAACTTACAACAGCCGGGTACAAAGTTATTTATTTCTACCACAAGCCAATCTTTCTGCGTTGTCACTCTGGCCGCCTATTCAGGTCGGTCATGGCTCCCATTGTCCTCCTACAACGGCTGCTTTACATCTTGTTTGCTCAGGGTTTGGGAGACTTTTCTATTGAGATGAAATAATAACATATAATCTTCTTAAATTCTTAATTTACCTTGCCAATTACCTTAAATTAAACATCTTTAAGATATGAAATGAGCCAAGTTAATCATATGTATATTTTAAAAGGCTTGCTCACAATCATAAACTCAGATCTTGTCTTGTTTCCATTTAAAATGGCTACATGTTTTTAGCTCAGGTCACCTTCTAATGATGTGAACATTATGAAGGTGGCACCAGAAAGAATTGGACTTGTGAATGGCTGTGATTGATCCTTGTAGCTAAAGAAAGATTAACAAGTCTGCCATTCTTCTGTTTGGTTTAGAGCTCATCACTTGTGATGACCAATTTTGTAACGTTGGTCTGTAAAACAGTCTCTCACGGTGATGATTACTCAACTAAGTTGAACTCCTTTGTAAGCCACGTTGGATAAAAACACCCAATAAGTGAATAAATGTAAATGTAGAATGGAGAGACACAGAAGAAAGACACAGACGTGCACAGACGAGAAATCGCAAGCCATTTATGAGCACCAAGTCATTACTTTTGTGACAGGATACAACTACAACTTGGACCTTGACTGCAAAAATGATGACGGTGGATAAAATTCAAGGTCGCTCTCAGGAGTTCAGATGGAAAAGACACAGCAGAGAAAAAACATGGACCTGATGGACTTTAATTCAGTTTGATTTGTAACATACAACATTTTTTAGAATGGTCAGAAATAAGAAAATGAAAAAGAGATATAGAGATTTGAAAGGCATCATATAATCTAATATATAAAGCAGATTCAATGTATGTTTGTTTGTCCGCCATACAAATCTGCACCGGGCGTCCGATCGCCACCAAACTGGGCGTGGGGCTCCTTTGTGACCAGGAGGTGGTCATGGGGTATGTTTGGTTGGGAAAAATGTCTGATGCAAGAGCGGATGAAACATCTCAAGAAAGGGAAACCAGGCTGTCTGCCAACAGGCGAAGGGCTGCTGATGCAACACATGGACAAATGCAGGACGATTTAAAAAATATGGCTTTCACGTAAAACCAACAGGTTGCATATCATGAACAACCTGTCGCTGTTACTGGCTGAATGGATCATATCTGTGTTCATTGTAGAGTTCTAAAATGGGAAGGAGAGTCACCGGGATTGTGTTGCTCAAATGGGAAGGTGAAACTGCCATCTCTACTTCGTCCACCTGAACCTCTACACTCTTTGATGTCAGCATTTCTTGAACAACATCAGGAAACACAATTCCTGTTTTCAAATGACTTCTTTTGGTACAACTAAACAAATACGAGAGGATGGGTTCATGTCCACATTCAAAGTGCAAGGTCAAGTTTACCATACAATAGGATCATTACTTCCATTAACTGATGGGACAATTGAGTTCCTTCAGATCTACTTCATGGGAGATATTTCCACAACAGCGCATCATAGACACAGCAGAATACCGAACGTGAGACTGGACATTGTGATGGATTTAGAACGATTTCTTCATCAGAACAACACATATGTCACCCTTTTCAAGACTGCACTTCAACGTATGTCATCAGATAATTATAAAGTTGTCATAAGAGCTGACAAAATGCAACAGGGAGAGCATCACCGACGATTCAGTGCTCCAACACTTGATGAGGTTGCCATTGTAATGGTAGGCAATGACTTTGGGAAGCGGGACATTATCACTGAGAAAAGGAACAGAAGTCTTCAGTGTGTGGCAGACACACACAAGTCATATGATGCCGTTCAGTATCCACTAATCTTTTGGCTAGGCGAAGATGGGTATTACTTTGGAATTCCACAAACAGATCCATCTACGGGCAACTTTGTTGCTGGCAAGAAACTCAGTGCAATGGACTTTTATGCTTAAAGACTAATGAGTAGAGTTTCTGAAGAGAATCACATCTTGAAATGCCGGCAACTTTTCCATTAATACATATTATTAAAGCAACTATCATAACAGGTTGCACAAGACGTGAAAATGTTTTCATACCAAGAATACCGCTGATTCCGAATGATTTACCCTTTGATTTAAAACAGCTACAATTTCCTGTTTGTTTGGCTTTTACTATGTCAATTAATAAGGCTCAAGGGCAATCACTGCAAGTTGCTGGCATCAATTTGGAAAAGCCATTCTTTTCACACGGACAACTCTACGTAGCATGTTCTAGAGTGGGCAATCCTCAGAATTTGTTCATTTTGGCACCACAAGGGAAAACAAAAAATATAGTGTATCCAAAGGCTCTGGAATAACCACTTGTATTATCCATTACAATAGCATGTGAATCAGAAAAATGTTTGTTCTATTTCTATGTTGTGTTTCTTTCATTTGGGAAATTCATTATACATTCCCGGGCAACACCGGGTACTCCTGCTAGCGTATAGACAAATAAATATGAAAGGCATTTTATAATAGATAGATAGATAGATATGAAAGGCACTATATGATAGATAGATAGATAGATATGAAAGGCACTATATAACAGATAGATAGATAGATAGAAAGGCACTATATAGATAGTGTAAGATAAGCGCTATATAGCGCCTGACCCGACACAGATTGGACACGGGAGGCACGTGTGAAATACAAAGACTTTTATTTATTTTCAGCTGGAGGGCACCTCTTTCCCGTAATCCCCCCAGCCACAACACAGTCCCAAACACCAATAACCACCAGTGCAGCACAAGCACTTTTCTCTTCCTTGGCACCACCACTCCTCTCTAGAAACCTTGTCCTCCTCCACCCGACTCTGGCCAATGAGTGGTGGTCGCTGGCTCCTTTTATAGGTCACCTGTGATGAATCTGTTGCCCACACGGGCTCAGGAGTCCCAAACACAGCACCCCTGGCGGTACCTGTGGGACCCAACAGGGCTGCCCCCAACTCCAATTCCCAGGGAGCCCTGTGGGAAACCGAGGCACTACTTCAGCCCAGGGGGCGGCCATCTAGCGGTATTGCACTGTCCAGGGCTGCTCCCCCTGAATACAGTGTGCAGGGGCGTCCTGGCTGGGCATGGATGCCATCTGCCTGCCACGATAGATAGATAGATAGATTTGAAAATCACTATATAATAGACTGGACTGAAAGAAAGAAAAAGAAAGAAAGAAAGACAGATGAGACCCTACCAAAGAAAAACCTTTAGAGTGTCTCCAAAGCTTTCAACATGTATCTGTCCATCCATCTGTGTCTGTCTGTCTGTCTGTCTGTCTTTTGTGTCCCAGTGTGTATCCCTGAGCCATCTTAGGCTGTCATATAAACCTCATTTAATTTAACTCAAAACCTTCATGCTCAAAAAGAAGGGACTTCAATAAGATTCTTACAGAACAGCAGAAAAGCCAACATGACATCATGTATTGAATTTGCCAAAAAAAAGCATATTTTATATTATTTGTGCATTTTATCAATAGCTCCTTGACCAGTTCTGGCATACTTCATAATGTAAACACAATTATAGAAAGGATTACGCCCTCTAAGTAAACCAGTAAGCTACTTGATTCCCAGGAACACAAAGCTAAAGTGAAAATCAGATTATAAATTAAAATAACATCTTGTACAATTTACTCCAAAGTAAACCAACATGTAGAAACTGATTTAGTAAAATTAAAAAGGATATTAACGTTCATAAATGGTTTCCATATGCATATCCTTTCCTAAACCTACAAGCTCCCTATCTGGGAGCCCAGTGGTTAAGGCCTCAGACCTGAGCTACCAGTTCAGCTCCCACCACTGGGTGATCCTGAGTGTAAAACACAAAGAAACACTTGTACGTGGTTCAGTGTAGAAAGTCGCTATAATAAATAAGGGAGTTGTTTGATGGCCTAATGAGAAGGTGAATGAATAATGCGATTGCCTGAGCATTTGCCTCAGGAAATTGATCTTTCTGGATGCTTCTCCCTGTGGCTGCTAAAGGCAAACAGAGTGCATCATATATAAGCAGACTACAAAACTCTCACCTGTAACCCGGTTAAGGGTTTATATGGTCAAATAACTGTGTTACTCCACAAGAAAACTAGATGTGGACAAATTTGTTGGTACCCCTCCATGAAAAAAGAAGTCTCTGAAATAAGTTGAAACTGACAAAAGTCTGACCCATCACACCATTTCTAACTTTGTGTTACAGTTTTGATTCAAAAAAATATTTCAAGTAATAACACAAATGAAAATGGTGTGGACAAAAATGATGGGACCCTTAAGCTAATATTTTGTTAGAGGCCATCACTGCAAACCAGTGATTCCTGGAGCCCTCCATGAGACTTCTGCACCTGTCTACAGGTTGTTCGGCCCACTCATCCTAAGCAAACCACTTCAGCTGTGTCAGGTCTTAAGGGGGGTCTTCTCCAGATGGCATGTTTCAGGACTTTCCAGAATACAAATCAGGGCTCATAGAAGACCACTTCATAATAGTCCAATGTTTTGTTCTCAGCCATTCTTTGGTGCTTTTAGCTGTGTCTTTTGGCTCCTTATCCTATTGGAGGATCCATGACCTGCAACTGAGTCAGAGCTTTCTGATACGAGGTTTCATTGTTCCCTCAAAACATCCTGTGCCAGATGCAGCAAAGCAGCCCCAAAAACATGACCAATCCTCCTCCATGTTTCACAGCAGGTCTGATGTTCTTTTCTTTGAAAGCTTCATTTTTTGTCAGTGGACACAGAGCTGAAGTGACTTGCCAGAAACCTCCAGTTGTGCCTCATCTGTTCAAAGGATGCTCTCTCAGAGGTATTGTGGCTTGTCAATATCCATTTTAGCAAATTCCAGTATGGCTTTATGTTTTTCTTTCAGCAGTGAAGCCTTCCAGGGACTTCTTCCATTGAGTCCACTGTCACTCAAAAAGCAACAGATGGTGCAATTAGACACTGATAGACATTGGAGCTTGTATCTCTGTAGAAGTTTTCCTTGGTTTTTTTCTTACATTCTCTCTGTCTTTGTGCTAATTCTGGGGTAAATTTTTGTTTTGTGGCCACATCCAGGGAGGTTGGCTACAGTCCTGTCGACCTTCAACTTCTTAAAAATATTTGCAACTGTTGTCACAGGAATATCAAGCCCCTTGGAGATGGCCTTCCAGCCCTTGTCTTTAACATGCTTGTCTATCATTTTCTTTCTGATCTCCGCAGACAACTCTCTCCGTTGCTTTCTCTGGTCCATGTTCAGTGTGGGACACGTGTTGATACCAAACAGCAGAGTGATGACTTTTCTCCAATTAAATCTGCTGAATGACTGACTGCATGTTTGTAGACATGCGTGTTAATGTGACACGTGTGTCACTGTCCTGCACACAAGAGAGGACACTGAGTCCAAAGGCTTCCAGAAAACCAACTTTATTCCAATCAAAACAGGAACGGTCAGGGTACAACTACAACTTCAATACACACAGACACAGCAAAGAAGAAGTGATAGGGCCAGGCCAGTGGCCGGGTTATAATATTCTCCGCATCCCCCATTGGGCGACAGGCATGTTACACAGGGAGGCTGTGAATTTACAGTTGTCTCGGTAGCACTGCGAACCTGCGGTTGCCTCGGCAATGGACAAGCAACCCTCGAAAGATGCATTAATCGCATTTTGGTATGCAGCACAGTTGGGGAGGGTCTCAAAAGAGCTCAAAAATCTCATGATGCAAATCTGAAAAACAACTCAAATCTAATTATTTATGATATTTCCTGGGGGTACCAACAAATGTGTCCAGGTCATTTTAGAATATCTTTGTAGAATAAGCAACACTTGCTTTGCTTTACTCAGTGGCGTATCAAAGGCAATGGCTTTTCATGTCATCACTTTTCAGGAGGCTGATAGCACTTTTCCCAACAAGCTGTAAGTGGAACAACAAATTTGTCCTCGTCTATACGTGTGTTGACCAGGCTTCTTAGAGACCAATAAGCTGGTGCCTCTAAATAGAATATGGGTCATGTGGCCTTTTAGAAACCAGGCGTCTGTGAATAACCGGGTCATTAAAGCGCACGTAAATACGCTCACTGACCTTCAATCAAGACCTTCACAGTTTTAGAAGTCGCTTAGAAGTTTACAGTCATGTTTATGTGGCATTTTAGTATATTTTGAGACATTTCTCTGCATTTTGAACTTGTAAAGCCAGTTTTCCATTGCCAGCCTCCCTGTGACAAAGACTGCAGGTAGCAGTTGGGGGATTTGCTAGATTAGGTGAACATCTCCTGGACTGGCAGGTTAAGGCCCTGGATCTGCTTTATGGGTCTTTTTAGGAGCCCAGACAGCCTTTTTTGAGACAGCAAGATCAGTGAGCCAGACGAGAAGTTCAAATCTAACATTTAAAATCAAGGTAATGTCTACACAAATCACCACTGGTCATGGTCTTACCTGTCTGGTGAGCTTTTGCTCCCTAAAAAGCTTAAGGCTGCCATTCCAATGTAGCAGTTGGAAGACTGTCATCAGCTCCTAAATAAAAGAAGTAATAAATACAAGAGAATGAAATATCTCAAAAAATTGAATCAATAATAAAGCATTGACAAAGCTGCTTGATGCCATTCAAAGCCATAGAAGGCTGAGCAAGGCAGGCAGTAGAGGGTGCAATGAAGAAACCAAAACTGGGTGGGTTACAAAACCACCACAGGATCTGAATTTAGAACCATCGATTAACTTAACACATGTGTGTCTTTGAGGATTTGTCAGGAAAACTGGAAAACCTAAAGGAAGACCAAACCCATGCAGATATTAGAACAATATGGACGAGAACAGGTCCTTCAGCTCAACAAAACTCATCAATCCCATTCGTCAAATTTCTCTGAGGTAATGTGAAGTCAAGCTTTGACACTCTCTAAAGTCCTACTCTCTACCACACTACTTGGTAGCTTATTGGTTGTGTCTATGATACTTTGTGTGAAGAAAAACTGTGCAAAATGTACCATTAAAGGAGTTGTTTGTCTTGGTAGAGTTCTATTTTACTCTACTGTCCCCTTTTATATTCTTTAATGTGTTGCCTTTGTCAGAATGCCTCAAATCTCACAGACTTACTGCTGTTTATAAGACATTGTAGTATATAACTTGTCCCCACCTTCTCTTCTACATTTATAACCTCAGGTAATTAGGTGTAGTAAAAGACAAGCAGGAGTTAAGTTACACTTTAAATACTGTATTATTGATAATATTCATAAATAATAACAATAAGCAAAGTACAAGTGAATACTGGCAACCATACAACCTGATAAATGCTGATGTATAGTTCAGGTGGCACACAGACTTGTTTGTTACGTAAAATGTCTCTAGTTAAGGCATCACTTGTGGTCAGCTTTCTTCAGAACAGGCCGCATGCCTGTCTCAATATGGCTGCTGAGCTGTGCTTCTCAGTGTAGTCTTTTTCAGTTCATGGTGTGTGAGATGCTCCTTCATGAGATGGTGTGAGAGAGAAAGAGACGAAGGGGTAAAGCAAGCAAATTTATAGACTCTCTGTCCAAACCCTACAGCCAATAGGGCATCGTGGGCTTGATGGCTTCAGACAACTTTAGACCAATAGAATTCTGGTGCGACACAATGGTTTCACACCTGCCCCCAATACCATTTGTTAAGGTGAAGCTTGCCAGCTAGGTGGTTGGCCTCCAAGTGGGGGTTAATAGATTAAGAGAGTCCTGCAGAAAATCACTTGCCCACTGGTTTTAGGCATTTCCACCTGACCCTGTCCTCAAATTACAAAGACTCCGTCCTAAAGACATTTGGGGTTCATGTAACAGAAGAAGATGCAGAGGACAGAAAGATATGGAAGAAGATGATCCACTGTGGCGACCCCTAACGGGAGCAGCCGGAAGAAGAAGAGGAACCATCAAACCATTGTTCTTCTTATCAATAATGTAACATTGCTTTGTCTAAGTTACCAATAAAGACATAAAAAATATTCATCAACTGATACACAAAATTTCACACCAAAACACAAGTACTCCATCCCAAAATGATATTCTTAGGCATTACACCCCATGTAGTTTGTAGCAGTGGCCCCCAAAAAAAACATATTGTCATGTTTTTGTGGAGAAATTACGTATTAAATATTTCAAGTCAACAAGTGACCAATTGCCGAACAATGTAAAAAAATCACATGGTAAAAAGAAAAAAAATCTCACATAACTCATGTTGATTTTTTACATAAGAACATGAGAAATTTGACAAATGAGAGGAGACCATTCAGTCCATTTGTACAGCTAACAGCGAAGCTGTCTCCTTCCTATGGCCTCTCCTCCTCTTCCTCTTTTCCTCACTACTTCTCTTTCAATTACAAGTTGTGCCCAGCAGGGGGGTGCTTGATCCCTGGGATTGTGTTTTTTATTAAAAGCAGAACAGACTGGAACCAATTACACACCCCTTTATTAGCCATGGTGGAAATAATCAGACGAGAGAAATATGGTACAAAAAGATATATATAAAATATGTACTGCTCAAACAAATTAAAGGACCGCTTTTTAATGCATCAAGTCAATGAAACTTGTGGGCTATTGATCTGGTCAAAGCACTTTGAGCTACTGTTTGTATGAAAATGTGCTATATAAATAAATGTCGTTGTTGTTGTTGGTCAGTTAAGTAGCAGAGGGGCTTGTTAATCAGTTTCAGCTGCTTTGGTGTTCATAAAATTAACAACAGGGGCACTAGAGGGGCAACAACGAGATGACCCCAAAACAGGAATGAATGGTTTAATAGGTGGAGGCCACTTACATTTGTCCCTCCTCATCTGTTTTTTCACTCATTTTGCATTTGGCTACAGTCAGTGTCACTATTGGTAGCATGAGGCCATACCTGGACCCTACAGAGGTGGCACAGGTAGTCCAACTTCTCCAGGATGGCACATCAATACGTACCATTGCCAGAAGGTTTGCTGTGTCTCTCAGCACAGTCTCAAGGGCATGGAGGAGATTCCAGGAGACAGGCAGTCACTCTAGGAGAGCTGGGCAGAGCTCCTTGTAGAAGGTCCTTAATCCATCAGCAGGACTGAATGATATCTGCAACTTTGGGCAAGGAGGAACAGGGTGAGCACTGCCAGAGTCTACAAAATGACTTCCAACAGGCCACTAGTGTGAATGTCTCTGACCAAACAATCAGAAACAGACTTCATGAGGGTGGCCACCATTGGCACCCTGTGCTTTTCACAGATGAGAGCAGGTTCACCCTGGGTACATGTGACAGATATGAAAGGGTCTAGAGAAGCCGTGGAGAACGTTATGCTGCCTGTAACATTGTTCAGCATGACTGGTTTGGTGGTGGGTCAGTGATGTTCTGGGGAGGCATATCCATGGAGGGACGCACAGACCTCTACAGGCTAGACAATGGCACCTTGACTGCCATTAGGTATTGGGATGAAATCCTTGGACCCTTTGTCAGACCCTATGCTGGTGCAGTGTATCCTGGGTTCCTCCTGGTGCAGGACAATGCCCGGCCTCATGTGGCGAGAGTATGCAGGCAGTTCCTGGAAGATGAAGGAATTGATACCATTCACTGGCTCCCATTCTCACTCACCTTTCCAGACTGTCTTAAGACTGCTGTAGTTAAACCCCTGCTCAAGAAAAATAATCTTGACCCCTCTGCCTTTGAAAATTTCAGACCCATTTCTAACCTACCCTTCTTAAATAAAATTCTAGAGAAGGCAGTCATTATGCAGTTAAATGACCACCTAAATAAACATGCTATTCTTGATACATTTCAGTCAGGCTTCAGAACAAATCACAGTACAGAAACTGCACTCGTTAAAGTAGTAAATGACTTGCGGGTAAATGCAGACAGAGGCCATTTATCTGTTCTCATCCTCTTAGATCTGAGTGCTGCATTTGACACCATTGATCATAATATTCTTAGAAATCGCCTTAGTCAATGGGTGGGCCTCTCTGGCAGTGTCTTAAATTGGTTTGCATCCTACCTGACAGGGAGTTGTGGTAATCACAACTCAAAGTCACATGATATCCGATATGGTGTTCCACAAGGCTCTATCCTGGGTCCGCTGCTCTTCTCAATCTACATGCTTCCGTTAGGTCAGATTATCTCAGGTTACAACGTGAGTTACCACAGCTATGCTGATGACACACAGCTGTACTTATCTATAGCACCTGATGACTCCGACTCTTTCGATACACTAACACAATGTCTTACTGGTATTTCTGAATGGATGAATAGTAATTTTCTCAAACTAAATAAAGAGAAAACTGAAATTTTAGTAATTGGCAATAATGGATTCAGCAGGTTATCAGAAATAAACTTGATGCACTAGGATTAAAAGTTAAGACGGAAGTAAAAAATTTAGGGGTAACCGTTGACTGTAATCTGAATTTTAAATCGCATATTCATCAGACCACTAGGACAGCATTTTTCACTTAAGAAACATAGCTAAAGTTAGACCTCTTATATCATTGAAAGATGCTGAGAAATTAATTCACGCTTTTGTTTTCAGTCGACTAGATTACTGTAACGCACTCCTCTCAGGACTACCCAAAAGACATAAATCATTTGCAACGAGTGCAGAATGCAGCTGCTAGAATCCTAACTGGGAAAAGAAAATCCGAACACATTTCTCCAGTTTTGATGTCACTACACTGGTTGCCTGTGTCATTCAGGATTGACTTTAAAATACTGCTTATGGTTTATAAAGCCTTAAATAATCTCGCTCCATCTTATATATCGGAATGCCTGACACGTTATATTCCAAATCTTAACCTTAGATCTTCAAATGAGTGTCTCCTTATAATTCCAAAAGCTAAACTTAAAAGAAGTGGTGAGGCGGCCTTCTGCTGCTATGCACCTAAAATCTGGAATAGCCTGCCGATAGGAATTCGCCAGGCAAATACAGTAGAGCACTTTAAAACACTGCTGAAAACACATTACTTTAACATGGCCTTTTATAACTTCACTTTAACTTAATACTGATACTCTGTATGTTCAATTCTTCATAATAATTATTCACAGTGGCTCCAAAATCCATACTGACCCCTACTCTCTCTTCTGTTTCTTTTTCCGGTTTCTTTGTGGTGGTGGCCTGCGCCACCACCACCTACTCAAAGCATCATGATGCACCAACATTGATGGACTGAAAGCCAGAAGTCTACGTGACCATCATCATCAGGTCCTTCCATGAAAACCCTAAATACAAAGAGGACTGTTTGATTTATGTTAGGTAGAATGCCCAGAGGGGACTGGGCGGTCTCGTGGTCTGGAACCCCTACAGATTTTATTTTTTTCTCCAGCCTTTGGAGTTTTTTGTTTTTCTGTCCACCCTGGCCATCGGACCTTACTTATTCTATGTTAATTAATGTTGACTTATGTTTATTTTTTATTGTGTCTTCTGTTTCTCTATTCATTTTGTAAAGCACTTTGAGCTACATTTTTTTGTATGAACATGTGCTATATAAATAAATGTTGATTGATTGATTGACCTGACCTCAATCCAATAGAACACTTCAGGGTGGGATTTTATGTTTCTGTCCATCCGACACCGCCTGGTTGCACCTCAGACTGTCCAGGAGCTCAGTGATGCCCTGGTCCAGATCTGGGAGGAGATCCGCCAGGACACCATCTGTTGTCTCATTAGGAGCATACGCCCTCGACGTTGTCAGGCATGGCTACAAGCATGTGGGGGCCATACAAACTACTGAGTGCGATTTGGAGTTGCTGCAATGAAATTTCAGCAAAATGGACGAGCCTGCCTGCCACATCATTTTGTCACTTTGATTTCCGGGGTGTCTTTGAATTCAGCCCTCTGTAGGTTGATCATTTTCACTTCCTTCAAACGATGTGGCGTCCTTTCGTTCCTAACACATCGCCACATCAGTCCATAGCAGTAGAGATAGCCAGCAGGATTTTTTTCCCCATTGAGATCTGATGTGTTTTCAAAGCATTCCTTTAATTTTTTTGAGCAGTTTATTTAACTTCATTTAAAATATAGCCTCCATTCCCAAACTGCAATGCAGTATCATTTTTACATACATATCCAGGCCGAAGAGAAGCCTGTGGAACAGTACAATTATCATCCAGTTCTTCAGTGAGTCATGTTGATAAATGTACAGCTAGAGTGTTGGCAGCATTTGGACGGCTTCTGCCTTCTTGATGGATCCTTGCCATTATAAATATTCACACGGTGGCGCAGTGGTAGCGTTGCTGACTCGTAGGAGACCCGGGTTCGCTTCCCGGGTCCTCCCTGCATGGAGTTTGCATGTTCTCCCCGTGTCTGCGTGGTTTTCCTCAGGGTACTCCGGTTTCCTCCCACAGTCCAAAGACATGCAGGTTAGGTGGATTGGCGATCCTAAATTGTCTCCTAGTGTGTGCTTGGTGTGTGTGTTTGTGTGTGTGTGCCCTGCCCAGGGTTTGTTTCCTGCCTTGCGCCCTGTGTTGGCTGGGATTGGCTCCAGCAGACCCCCGTGACCCTAGAGTTAGGATATAGCAGGTTGGATAATGGATAGATGAATGTTATCATGTTTTGACTTTATTATTATGGGCTATTGAGTGTTGATTGATGTGTAAAAATAGCAAACAGCCACAGCTGCATCCCACAGTTTTTAAAAGAGAACTGAGGCACGAGAAGGGGTAGGATGAAAAGAAGAAAGAGAACCGTGAGTGGGCACAGTATCGATTGGGTCAGTAACCTTGCAGTGAAGTGAACAATTTGCATTTCATGAGGTGGATCGTTACTCACTGATTTAAATGGAGGAGTGGATACGATGGTGGTGGAGTCATCCGTAGGAATCCAAGGGATTCCAGGAGAGCGTGAAGGATGATGAGAGGACAACTAACTCCGAGTGGTTTGTCGGACACCGATGGAGGCAGCCAATATGGGAGTTGGCAGGGAGGACTGCAGCTGCTGGTGTCTCCGCCAGCTGAGCAAATGATGGGTTGAGTTGGGGAGTGTGGAAAAAATAAAAATACAGGTCAATAACTTGTGCTTGACAAATCTGACGTACGTGACAAAAAGCATGTTCTATGGTGTATGTGGTGGGAGTCATGCGGACCCTGCATGCTTATAGTACAAGTGCTACTTCTTGTTTCTGGGCGTCTCGATGGAAGGCCACGGGTGTGGACTCATCGGGCCCCAAACTAAGGAAACTAACAGATGTACTCCACCTTTAGATTTTTGATAATGCTGATTCAGGGTAATATTTTGAAATACTTGTGTAACTAAAGTCATAAGACAAAAACCCTATAAGAATTTGGGACACCGACCCCTCGGGGCAGACAAAGGGCAGGTGTCCTAGGACTGTGCTTCTCTGTCATTTAACCTTTTCCTGGTGTGTATTGTGAACCTGGCCCGGGCACAGACAGGCAGACATCTTGTTTTGCACAAACCGCCACACGTTTATTTACAATATTTACAGTTAATTGGTCACCCAGACCCCAAATAATGGTCACAAAGACCCAGTTCAGTGCACAGTACCCCAAACAGTCCTGGCCACAAATGCCTTTCTTCGGCCGCCTCCACACTCCTCTTGCTTCGGCCTCCTTCTACCCGACTCCAGCCCCGAATGAATGGAGACGGCCCCTTTTATAGATGACCCGGATGAGCACCTGGTGTTCCCGGCATTCCTCCGTTGGCCACGCCCCAGCGTGGCGGAAGTGCCGGTTGTCGTCCCGGCTGCTCTCCGGCGCCGTCTAAATCTTCCCCAGCACTTCCTGGTGTGGCGGAAGTGCTGGGGCAACAGGTCCCCAAGGCACTGGGGTGCCTCCTGGCGGGGACCACGGGCCCCTACAGGGAAAGGCTTCCATGCCCTTGACCCGTGGCCCCCAAAGCAACCCGGAAGGCAAACCCCACGTGATCCAGGCCGGGCTCTGACCCTCTTCCGGTCCCTCCTGGCGTCCCGGCCGGGTCATGGCCCCTGGCATCCCTGACAGTATCAATAAAAGAATTTCACTAACTTTAATTATATCTCTCTGTCTTCAGTCACAAGAAACGACACCATAGAAAAAGTGTCCACAGCAGACAGGAGTGAGGAAGGCGAGCTGAGCTCAGTGACAGGAGAGGAAGACGATTACGGACCCGGGGGCTTTGTTTTATTTTGATTTTATCATTGGATTGAATTTTAAACTCACAGCCTTCTTGATGGATCTTTGCCATTATAAATATTCACATATTTGTATATTCATTTAGTTTTTTTTGAACCTATTGGCTACTACCATCTGAACTATATATGTTATTTACGGACTGTGCCCAAATAGCACTTTTTCCCTGTTTTTATCGCTTTGTCACGCTGTCCAGCGTGGATGTGAAGAAACTGTCACACAGGTTACAAAGACAACGGAGGTCCGCTATGCCAGTTAGTGTCTCAACTCATAAGCAGAGTTTGTTCCTATGGTGATGTATTTGGACGATAGCCCAACATTGTAACACACTTCTTACCTGAAATTCCAACATGGTTTTGCCCTCATTTGCCTGCAGCATATAGCAGTAGGCTCCAATGCTTGTTCCAGGATCCTTGGCATCACCTAAACTGCCCTTGTTGCACACAAAAAAAAAAGAAAATATCATAAAAAAAAACAGAATCCACATTAAATGGGTTGCACAACCATATGCACAGGGTTCCTGCACCTATCCATTTTCCGAATCCACTCAAACCAATCCAGGGTCTCAGGGCAGGGTTGGGGACTGGAACCCATTTGAACAGCAGTTGGCACAAGACCAGTCCATTACAGGGGCACACTCACTCACTCACACCGAGCCAACGTGGAATGTCCAAGTAACGTCTCACGCAACTCTGAGCACAGTGGAAACTCCACACACCGACAGAGGAGAACGTGTGGACTCCTCACAGATGGTGACCATTTCAGAAATTCAGTCCTGGGACTCTGGAGGTGAGGTGACAGGTGGCAGCACTAACCACTGTGCCACATTAAATGATGCACGTTGAACCAAAACTACTCTCCTTCACTCTGCCATTTCAGAAGCGGCTTAACCCAAATTTAGGGTCACGCTGGGCTTCAGCATATTCTGGCAGCACAGCCAGTCCATCACAAGGCGCATTCACTCACATGTGCTCAATTTGGAGGCGTCACTTAACAGGATGTGGGCTTTAGGTAGTAAAATGGAGAAACACCAAGACAGAGGTGGAGGGAGCATGCAAACAGCACAGAGACAGTGCCAGAACTGGACTCAAATGAGAAGGTAGCAACATTGAACTCTTCTCCATCCTGCTGCCTAATCTACTCCAGTGGATTCAGAAAGTATTCAGACCCCTTCACTTTCTGCACACTTTATTGTGCTGTAGATTTCATTATCCACTTTAATAAAACCCCTGTGTGCGTCCAGATGTCTTCTGGTGAAGTGCACATGCGCGGGTCCGCGCCATGCATCGCACCGTGCCCCGCCCATGCGCATGGCACCATGGACGCACACACACTGGAAGCTGGGCGCACAGTGAATGGCCTAGCCACAGCCGCGCATGATAAGTAAATTAAGGACATCATTGCTGGGGAGAGTGCTGATTGGGTAGTCGCGACTGCGCACATAAAATCTGTTGCTGGGGAGACGCCACACATACAATAATTAGCTACACGCCAGCACAGATTAAAATACTTGCTGGGGAACTGCACAGTACTTGCTGGGGAGACGACACAGTCACGATTATAAACTGATTGCATCAGTTGCTGGGGACACTCTGCTGATTGCCCACTGTTGTGACAGAAAATTAAAGTCATATTACGGACATCAAAGCCAGTATTACTGTCAGAGAACATTACAGGCATTTTATGGAAATACAAACCAGTATCACTGCGAGAGAACGCACGCAATACAGTGACGCATATTACAGCCACATACAAGCCAGTATTACTGTAAGAGAAAATATTACGGACGTATCTACTAACAACATGCCACCCAAAAAAAAAAGGACACATCGAGTAGGACAAAAGACTCAAATCCTATTTAAGCAACATCTCCTAGAAGAACGGTCAGCTCAACAAGTAAACATCAACAAAAGAAACGCTGAAAGACAAAGAAAAATACGAGCAAATAGATCGATTGAAGAAAAAGAAAATGAGCGTCAGAAAAACGCTAAAAGAGAAAGACTCAGAAGAGCAAACCTTAGAAAAGGTTGGCATTTACTTGGCAGGACCAGCATTCAGCTGCGGTCAGTTTTATGTTGCATTATCAAGAGTTAGAAGTTTTCCAGATGTTGTTGTCAAGGTTGTTGATGGTCCTGAACAAAGCAAACTGTTGCCAGACTCAGACAGAATATTTACAAGAAATGTTGTCTGTAATGAAATGTTATAGAAAAATGTCATGAGGTAAAAAAATAGAACATTTTACCGAAATATCTTCTTCAGATATTGTGTCTTACAGATTGTTACAAAGTTTTACACTAAGGCAATATTAATTATACTTACTGTATTGTCATATACGTTTCTACTTTATTTTTATTATTGTTTTACTTTAGGTTTCTTGCAAAAATATTTTTGACAAAAAAAAATTAAGACAACAAACAGTATGAGGTCAAGGTCCCTTGCCATTTAATATAGACTGTTCATGCACTACTGTTCTAGCACCCGTTATTGTAACGGGCTTAATGTCTAGTAAATGGATACATTTGCCAGTTTGGACCATCAATGTACACTTGACAGCCCATAAAGTTAAAGAGAAAAGAAGTTTTCAGAATATTTATTAAAAACGAAAACCTGAAATCTCTCATTTCTGTAAGTATTCAGACCCTTTGTTGTGTCAGGTGTATTCTGTTTGCTTTAATTCTCCTTGAGATGTTGCGAGAACTTGATTGGAGTCCACATACGGCAAATTGAATCGACCGACCATCATTTAGAAAAGCGTATACCTGTTGTAAGAGATGGCCGACAGCGCCCCTGATATGGTAGGATTTGGGACAGTAACTTTTTTTAGGACACTGTCTCCCCCAAGATGCTAGATGGCAGCTTCCCTGGAGTGTAGCAGTGCCCTGGACTCCCACAGGGCATCCTGGGACTTGGAGTTCGGTATCTCAGCCCTGTTGGGTGCCACCAGGGGGTGCTGTGGAAGGACCTGGGGAGACAAAATTCCCTCATAGCTCGGATGCACTAGTGAGTCACGAGGATGGAAATCCAGAAGTACTTCCGGGCTGAAGAAAACCTGAATTCTCCATTTGACCCGGAAATGCTGACAAGTCACGTGGACCCAGAAGAACAGAAGCACTTCCAGGTTGAACAATATATAAAGAGAGCCAGAGTTGGGTGGAGGTGGACAAAGCTTGCTGGGAGGTGTGGAGGAGAAAAGAGAGAGACAGAGAAGATTTGTGTTTGTGCTTGTGTATTTACCTGTTTATAGTGACCGTGGTGCTTGCAGGGCACTGTACAAGAAGAACAAAGAACAAAAAATACTTCTTGGTGCTTTTACCCTGTGTCCTCTGTATCTGTCTGTTAGGTGTAAGGGGCAACAGTGACCCCAAGAGTCAACACTGTGTATAGGAGGTCCAACAATTCACACTGCATGTCAGGAGAAAAACCAAACCAGGAAGTCCAAGAAATTCTCAGAAAACCTCCAAAATCAAATTTTTGTTGGCATATAGTAGATCAGGACAAGAGGATCAAACCATTTCTAAAGCTTTGAGTGTTCCCTGAGGTATGGTGGCTTCAATTCAAATCATGAAATGGAGGGAGTTTGGAATCACCAGGACTCTTCGTAGAGCGGGAGTAACCAGGCATGAAGGGCCTTGGCCAGGGAAGTGACCAAAAACACAATGCTCAGTCTAACAGTTTCAGAAGTCCTCTCCTGAGACTGAAGCACCTGTGGGAAGGATGCTTATCTCAGCAGCACTCCATTGATCAGGTGTTTATGGTAGAATGGCTACAGGGAAGTCACTCTTGAGTTAAAGTCATAGGACTGTGAGATGATGAAGAGCAAGGTTCTCTGGTCTGATGAGACAAAAATGGAACTGTTTGGGTAGAACTCCAAGAATTATGTCTGGTGAAGACCAGGCCCTCCTCGTCTCCTGCCTAATATCATTCCCTTTGTTAAGTATGGTGATAATAGCATCATGCTAGGGGATGTTTCTTTGTGTCAGGGACAAGGACACTGGTCAGAATTGAGGGAAGGATGAATGCAGACAAATACTGTAAGGACATTGAAGAAAAGGTGCTCCAGAGTGCAAGCCACCTCAGATTAGGGTAGACACATCATAACAATGACTAGATTCATACAGCCAAGAAGAATGGGATAAACTACAGGTGTGTAAAGCTTGTAGAGAGGCCTAAAGCTGGAATTGCTGCCAAAGAGGATTCTACACAATGCTACATTAAGGGTCTTAATACTTGTATGACTGAGAGATTTCAGTTTTTGATTTTCAATAAATTTGCAAATGTTTGTTAACATGTTGAGGGTGGCACGGTGGCACAGTGGTAGCATTAGTGACTCGTAGGAGACCCGGGTTCGCTTCCCGGGTCCTTCCTGCGTGGAGTTTGCATGTTCTCCCCGTGTCTGCGTGGGTTTCCTCTCACAGTCCAAAGACATGCAGGTTAGGTGGATTGGCGATTCTAAATTGTCCCTAGTGTGTGCTTGGTGTGTGTGTGTGTGTGCGTGTGTGCGCCCTGCGGTGGGCTGGAGCTTTGTTTTCTGCCTTGCGCCCTGTGTTGGCTGGCATTGGCTCCAGCAGACCTCCGTGACTCTATAGTTACGATATAGCGAGTTGGATAATGGATAGATGGATGTTAACATGTTTTGACTTTATTATTATGGGCTATTGAGTGTAGATTGATGTGTAAAAATAGCAAACAGCCACAGCTGCATCCCACAGTTTTTAAAAGAGAACTGAGGCACGAGAAGGGGTAGGATGAAAAGAAGAAAGAGAACCGTGAGTCGGCACAGTATCGATTGGGTCAGTAACCTTGCAGTAAAGTGAACAATTTGCATTTCATGAGGTGGATCGTTACTCACCGATTTAAATGGAGGAGTGGATACGATGGTGGTGGAGTCATCCGTAGGAATCCAAGGGATTCCAGGAGAGCGTGAAGGATGATAAGAGGACAACTAACTCTGAGTGGTTTGTCGGACACCGATGGAGGCAGCCAATATGGGAGTTGGCAGGGAGGACTGCAGCTGCTGGTGTCTCCGCCAGCTGAGCAAATGATGGGTTGAGTTGGGGAGACAGGAGAGAGGAAGGCGAGCTGAGCTCAGTGACAGAAGAGGAACACGATTACGGACCAGGGGACTGTGTTTTATTTTGATTTAATCATTGGATTGAATTTTAAACTCACAGCCTTTCATTTGGATTTTATCAGACTATTTACTTATGGATGATCTTCTTGAACTGCACTGTTTGGACACTGTTTATTTGGCAGTTTGGTTTTAATAATTTAATAATTTGCACCAACCCCTTGCTGACTGTGGGTCTGTCCTCATTCGCCCAGCTCATTGTTATGGAGAATTCAGGGTTCAAGAGGGTCCTGGATGCAACTAGGGAGTGTGGTGCCATCCCATACCATTGCAAATGGTTGGCAGCGGTGGGATGGCTGGAATGGTTGGCTGTGAAGCCGTAACTTTCCGAGGATAATATGCAGCACAAATTGCAGATTATCAAATGTCCTTCAAGAAATAAAATTGTCTTACAGGTAAGCTGTATTCACACATTAAAATAATTTCAGTCTAACAGGTGAAACACATTATACATTTTATCAAAAGCAACACTGTTTAGATAATAACACTATCATTCACTTTTAATACATGCATTACATCTTCTTGTTAATTTTTTAAAGATTAAAAGGATCAAACACCAAGAGCAGAGAACATTTTAAATAAACTCGCTCATTCATATTCATCAAGGCCCACAAACATTGCTCCTTATTCAAGGTTTCGTCCCTGGCATCGTTAGCAGAATTCTTGGCAAAGCAGAGCGTTAATATAAACTAACATGGCTTCTTTGATGTAGTCCTTTTTACCACTTGAGATTAATTAATTAAGGCAGACTTATGTATTAAAACTGATCCCATCCCAGAATTCAGTTTGTCATTTTGAAGTGGTCTGATCTTTCCTTTGTGATCAGTTCAGCACACCAGTTCTGCTCTCACACTAGTAGAATGATGTCTCCACCGGGTTAAAGCCGCTGTTGGGTCACTCTGTGGCCTGTGCCTTTTACTCCCACATGTTAGTCACGTTTAGGTGGGACATTGCGTCTTCTGTCCAGTCCCTAAACCTAACCCTGTCCTTAACAAGCTGACCCATTGGAGTGATTCAAAATGGGCAGACCAGGCAGGCAGAAAGGAAGAGCCGACTCTCTAAAAGGAGTATTAGAAATTGTTCAGACTTACACTGGTCATGGAAACGGCCTCCTCGATGCTGCGATGAATGAATTCCTGTGATATCCTGCGCAAGGGCAGCTCATTAAACACAGAATTCATAAGTGCTACTCTGGCTGCATCTCGTCTGGCTTCTGCCTTGGTGAGACAGCACTAGAAAACATAAAAGGACACATCATGATTAGTCAGTGTTACGTTTCAGTCAAGGTTCCTCCCCTGGCTTGGGTTCACTTCCTTGATTTACATTTTATGTTATTTATTTGTGTTACTGTTACTTTGTTACTTATCTGCTCTGTCGTCTATGCCTGTGTTAAGTTTAGTGTGTTTTGTGGGTGATACCTCAGGAGGCAGGGCCTCCAGTACCTCACCACAAGGGACTGCCCACAGTTCCCTGCAGGTCATTTGAATGCACCAGGGAGTAGTGAGCATTTCTTGTGATTTTGCTGTGCGTTGTACTAATTGTGATTTTCTGGAGTGGAATGCAGATGTGAAAGGAGGAGTTTCAGACCCTTCACGATTTAATCATCTGTGGTGGGCGGCCGGGTCTCATCCCTATGTTCCGGGGGAGCAGCCATGGACTCCTCAGTACCTCCACCGGGAAGCTTGGTGGCAGTTTCCTCTTTGACGATGGTGCCTCGGTTTCCCGCAGAGTTCCATGGGAGATGGAGTTCTCCACAACCCTGTGGGGACCTGAGGTGGCCGCCTGGGGGCTGGGCATGGATCGCTGAGCCCAACTGGTCTAATCTCCGGCCTCACCCGGGAGTGCAATTGGAGACCGGTGAGCAAGCACTGGGAGCACTTCCGGGAGGGCCAAAAAGGAACCAGCAACCACCACTCAGGGCCAGAATCGTGAGGAAGAGGAAGAGGTTGCCTGGAAGGAGTGGTGGTGCCAAAGGAAGAGAGTGGTCTGTGACTTAAGTGCTTTGGGACTGTGTTGTGGCTGGAGGGTTCACAGGGAAGACGTGCCCTCCAGCTGAAGAAGAAAAATAAAAGTTTTGTTTGAGTCAGTGCCAGGTCGGACGCTATACAGCGTCAATATCACACATCTACAAAACTATCTGTGCATCAGAGCGCCGTGAGCCTATGGAGCTGGGCAGGACATCACTAGAGTTTCAGGAAAGATGGCAGCATATGGCACAAGATCTTTTGCTTTTACTGCAGCAAACCAGGTCACGTAGTTTCCACTTGTGACAAACTTCATAGAAACTAGACAGACCACCTCATTTTGGACACTTACTGAGGGTAAATCAAAAAGTAAAGGCAGTTATACTGCAATGGATAGAAGCTGATCAAATATAACATGCTCACAGTGGCTTATGGGTAGTTCAAACCTGCAGAGCACAGAGCTCTACTATTAGCCCAGTTGAAGCGGAGGTCAAATGAACATGGACACTCCAGTGTGCGATTGCACCATCGTTGAATAACGCGCCACAGTGGGATTCCTTTGGGCATTCTTCTCAGTAAAGAAGAAATCCAAATGACAGTTCTTCACCAAGAAAATCATGATGACCTTCTTTTGGCATATGAAGGGTCCTATTCGGGCAAATGTTCAGGAACACAGACAGTCAGCATCGTGCTTAGAGGGAAACTAGAAGCTTTATTTTTACTATGACAAACTGGTTTATGTAGTTTCCAATTGTAACAAACTTCAGGGGTATATAGAGAGACCATCTCATTTTAGGGTTGGCGGGATGGGCCTTTGTAGTCAAACTCAATCTGTAAATTTTACAATCCCCCAGCTAGGGTGTTTATCAACTCTCGCTCGACAGAAAATTGCAGATTTCTCTGTTTCTCATGTTATTATCACTCATCCACTTAAGATCCCCCCTACAGATTGCAGACATTGATGGTATCCCTATGTGGGGTTGGGTTAATCTAAATAAGCTGATGAATAACGACATGTGCAGTCAATCCTGACACATGACTAATAGAGAAATGGATAAAAGTTAAAATTGGGATATTATAAGTGAAGCAGGGTCCTTCTATGACAACAACAAAACAATCCTCTATTGTAATATTTGTCTCACTGTAACGAACATTTAAAATGAAATCTATCAGTGTCATGGTAAAGACTGAATTTTGAGGTTTTAAAGCTTTTTTCTACAGTGGAAGCCATTTTGCGTACCATTGTTAGGGTGGCGACCTGCGTTTCTAGGGGTGGGGTCTCCAGGGTTGTGACCTTGAGTTCATTAGCAGACAGGATAAAAGGTCAGTTTTATCCGACCTGCACATAAATCCTTCACACCCTTTTAGTAATTCTCTGTATGATTGATTTTCACGTCTTGCCTGCTTTTCGATTTTCTCGTCGGTGATTTCTGCCTCTCATCTGGGTTTCGGTTACTTTGTTTTATTTTATTTAATTGTTTATTTTTTTTTCTGCCTTTTGCATGTATCTCCCGGTTTTACTCAAAATATTAATTATCAGTTTCTTCCCGAGTCAGAACAAGAAGTATTTGAGGTCTCATTTATAAAACTTTGTGTGGATTCGAGGGTGAAATTTTGTGCACGATAAAAAAATTTACAGGAAAATACATATGGCAAAAAATAAAAAATCAGATGTATAGAATTGGGGTTACGCACATCTCTACATTACTTCCCTTTTATAAATCACAATCCCCTTGTAAATGTGCATTTGTGGTTTAGTTGCATTTCCCTACTTGATCAAGAGTGTCGTCATTTTCCAGTTTCACTAAAATGTTGCGTTCTCATGGGTCAGAGTGGCTGTAAATACGGACACGTTCCCCCCATCCGGTTTTCTGCTATAAATCCCAACGTTTGCGTAGGAAGTTGCGTACACACATTTCAGCCTTCTTTTTGAGCATACGCAAACTTTATAAATGAGCCCCCTGAAGAGAGCAAACGCTTACTCAGTAATCGAGTGATGCATTGAAGGCACATCTGAACCTGCAGGTCTAGTCATCTTGAAAAAAGCCAAGCACCTTTTATGTTGGAATGACTTAATAGTTATACATCAACAATAACAAAACTCCTTTTGCAATATACTTTCTTTTGAAGTTTAGAATCCACTCCAAATGGATGGAAAAGTCAGCCTTTAATGTTTTATTGAATAATATGAGTACAATAAAACCTCACAGGATAGTTTGTGCCTCTTTGATCTGCCACGGTAGAATTTCATGCAAATGATCTTTTTGATTTAAAGAACTCCAAAAGGCAAAAAAAAATAAAAAAAAAATCAAGAGACAGAGCCGCAAAATAAAAAGCACATTAATTGTCAGAGATAAAAGCAAAGGTCCATTGGGAGGGAGAGAAATAGGGCAGAGGATCAAAGAGACACCGCTTGAGTGAGTCAAGCACAGTGCAGGGCAGGAGCTGAGTGCGGGAGGGCGGCAGCAGTAGAGTTTAAATACGGGTCATTAGTTTGGAGAAACAAACTGGATTTTGATCCTGATACTGCATTAAGGACGACAGACATGAGATAAATATAACAAACTTCAGCATAGTATTTGGTGAAAGCTCTTGTGCTTCAATAAAAGTCAGATCAATGACCCCTTAAAGTCATGTTCAGTCGAGGCATACTGTAGTGCAGGGGTTCAAAAACTCGGTCCTGGGGGACCCCTGTGGCTGCATGTTTTTGTTCCAACCAGATTCCTAATTAGTAACAACACCTGATAGCACTGATCTCATTTAATTAGCTGCTATTATTTATCTTTTATTCTACATTCGGAAAAGCACAGCAGCATGATTTTTACATTTATAAGAAACTTAGAAATATTTCTGTTTTTGCTATGGATTTAAATGCTTAACTCTCTTTTTATTACATTTCGCCCTTTCTCTGTGCAGTTTGCTCCCTTCATTGAATCTCAATAATGACAATTAAAAACAAGCAGAGCAGAAACCCAAGCAAATAACACTCAATCGTGAAAGGCTGCAACTACTTTAGCGTCAGCCCCACAAAGTAGTAAATAACGGATTAATTAAACAATTAGAACACCTAGAAAAGTAGAATGACAATCAAGATGAAAATATTGTTAAAAAGAAAAAAATACATATAACTGCTTAGTATATTTTAATACTTTTTTTTTTTTTAACTAATTTGTATATTATTCCCAAAACAGGGGATCTGGGAAACAACAGTTCACTTAATTAGCACAGGAATCCAATTAAAAACAGAGGCTGGTTGGAACAAAAACCTTCAGCCACAGGGGTCCCCCAGGACCGAGTTTGAGAACCCCTGCTGTAGTGCCCACCCTCTTGGACACGCTTTGGTAATGAGTGGCAGAGATCAAAAACAGGTCTTCCTTTCAAGGGAGAAAACCAAAAGAACATTGATAAAAGTAAGAAGATAAGGTAAGAACACGAGTGTCTTTTGATTGTTCAGCAAAGGTCAAAACACAAAAATCGTTTGATTGTTCAGGAAGTGTTAAAATGCCAGAATCTCTTGAGGTTCAACAAAGGTCAAAACACCAAAAACGTTTGATTGTTCGGGAAACGTCAAACATCAAAATCGCTTGATTGTTCAGCAAAGGTCAAAACACAAAAATCATTTGATCATTCAGCAAAAGTCAAATTGCAAAAATTGTTTTATCGTTCAGTAAAAGTCAAAACACAAAAATCGTTTGATTGTTCGGGAAGTGTTAAAACGCCAGAATCTCTTGAGGTTCAACAAAGGTCAAAACACAAAAATCATTTGATCATTCAGCAAAAATAGTTTTATCGTTCAGTAAAAGTCAAAACACACAACTTGCTTCATTGTTCATCACGGTTCAAAAAACAAAATTCGTTTTTTGGTTGTTCAGCAAAACTCCAAACGCAAAAATCGTTTGATTGTTCAGCAAGGTTCAAAGCACAAAAGTCGTCCAATCTTTGAACAAAGATAGAAATAAAAAAATGTTTGATAACTCAACAAAGCTGTAATGCAGCGCTTCTCAACCTTTAAGTATTTTAATCGCGTCCCCCCTAACATTTTTTTGAAATGTAGATGTATATTTTATTATACCTACTTAACTTTTATCGACATTTATCTAACTCTATATTTATTGTTCTTGTATCAGAATGTAGTTTAAGTTAATTTGTTTTAATTTCAACAGATTTTTTTTTCATATTTTTGATTCTTGTTTTCTTTTTTTTAACATCTTCGCGCCCCCCTTTTTGTTACTTTGCACCCCCCTAGGGGGGCCCACCCCACAGGTTGAGACCCACTGCTCTAATTCCAAAACCAAAGTTGGAGTCGAAACAAAATTCAAAGCCACCATTTATTCCAAATACAAGGTGTGGCGGCCAGTGGCCACCTCAGAGGCCCCTAACACCAGAAACGTGACATAAACCAAATCTATCTCTTTTTTGTCCTTCTCGCCTTCCACTCCCCCAGGCAAGCTTTGTCTTCTTCCATCCGACTCTGATTCGCCCAGATGAGGTCAAGTGGTCTGTTTTAAGTCTTGAACACAGGAGTACATCTGGTGCTTGGGTATAGTCTAATGGAAGTACTTCCAGGTCAGTCGGAAGTCTCAAAATGGAGGAGTTGTGAAACCCTTCAGCTCCCCCTGGCAGCTCCCCACGGAACCCAACAGGGCTGACCCTCAGGACTACAGGTCCCAGCATGCCTGGCAGACGTCCGTGTGGGAATCCTAATCCATGGAGGCTGCCACCTAGTGCACTGGGGGAATGAATAAGCAGCAATGTTCATCTTCTCTGGTCTCTGGTCCTTCCATTGCAGAGCCAGGTTAAGGATTCCAATTCAGTGCCAGTCCCTGCATGCTGTCCATTACAATGGGTAAATAAAATATCAATTGTTTTATTACAGAATCTTGCCACAGTATCAAATCAGTCCAGCACCAAACAATAAACCACTAAAGCTTTCTCTTCTCCTCTGTGAGCGCCCGCTACCTCCTCTCGTCTCTGACTCCCTGATACAATGAGACAGACAGCTCCCTTTAATCTTCTGGTGCCATGGTATTGCCTACTGGAAGCACTTCTGGGTCAAATAGAAGCTCCCTGAAACAGGAAGGTCTGACCTTTACAGGGCGCCCCTGCAGCACCCAAGGACCAACTCTCATACAACTATGTGGGGGTCCACATTGGGTTCCCACTAAGGTAGCATTGCTTCTGCTTGTGCTGGGGACAGATTGTTCATCCATTACTTGATTATTCCAACTGAAGACCATACTGGCTGAGTTGCACCTCCATTCCTGTGCTCCATCAAAAAGGGTCTTTCAGTCGGGATGCCAGCCCATCCACTCCGACACTTGCAGAGGGTAAATCCAAAAGTAAACGCAATCTGAAAAATGACATGGTAACTGCAATGAATTGAAGCTGACGCAATACCACACACTTGTGATGGCTGATGGGTTATTTGAACAGACACAACGCAGCTCTGTGCCATTAGTCTGGTTGCAAATGAACATGGACGATCCACTGTGGAATTGCACCATTGTTGAACAACGTGCTGGGATTTCTTCAGGTAAAGCAAGCAGTGGAAACACCAATCTTCTCCAGTAAAGGAACAATCTAAACGACAGCCGTCCAACAAGAAAGCATGATGACCTTCTTTTGGGGACATGAAGGGTTCTACTCCGGTGCCTTTTCAGGAACAATCGGTGGCCAATGCAACATACTGTGTTACGCTTAAAGAAAAAATGAAACCTACAAGTTGCAGCAAAAGAAGAGCAATGTTGAACAAAAAGAGTGTTGCTGCTCCATGACAAACCGAGCTGTGACCACAATGGTGAAGACAATGCTCCAGCTAGGGTTTGAACGTCTCCCACATCCCCCTAACAGCCCTGATCTACCACAAAGCGATGGTCACATCTTTGGCCCACTTAAAGAAGATCTATGCAGTTGCGGGTTCACCTCTGATGATGAGGTTAAGGAAGTGATGGAAACCCGAATCGGACAGCAGCCAAAAAGCTTCTTCTCTGAAGGAATGAAGAAGTTAGTGGGACAATAGATGAAGTGCACGGACCTGCAGGGATGATGTGTGGAGGCGTAATAGGACTGTAATGTTCATCTGCTCACACTCACCGGTGTTAAAGGTAAGTTGGCTTTACTTTCCACTTCTCCCTCATAATTTGCATATTTTCTTGAACACTTGTCTCTTACAGGATCTTTAAAATCTGGATTCTGCAAAATGCACACAGCCATTTTTGATATGTACCATCATAGCAATCAAAATCGCTAAATTGGCATGCTCCATGAACATACACACAAAATGGCAGTGCCCATTAAAACAAACAAACAAAACCGTAGCTGCCATGATGAACAAACCCAGACACCTGCAATGACACGGTATCACCAGAGTTATGTGCATTTTTCTTTTTCGTGTCTTGTTTATTTATAAGTACATTTTCTCATGTGTTTATAAATTTTTTGTTAATATTGATCTGTTTGTTTATTATTTACTAGCTTTCCTCTGCTGCTCTGCCCACATGGTAGTGAAACAGGATAAACTTTAAAAATTAATAAAAATTAAAAAAAAAAATGTAATAATTTGTATTGAGAAGAATTCATATAGTTAGCTTTCATATCTGAGGGCCTCTTGATATATAATATTTTTGGTTTTGCTATCAGGGGCGAGAATGTACAGTAGCTGTGATCTCTTTGCCAAAAATGTAAAAAGTTGGCCAAGTGGAAGGTAGGTACGCTCCAGCGTCAAACGTTGTCACTGTATCTGATCATGTTCAGCTCTGACGGGAGAGCATCCCCCATGTGGAGAGAAAAGCACATGGCTGTGAGCAGCTACCCTCTAAAATACACGTAGCTCTGATCTCTCTCTCAAAAATGTCAAACGTTACTCCTTAACTATCTGTAGATGACAATGTTTGCTGATCAAACAGGTTTCGCTAGCTAAGTGGAGGCAAGGTGCGCTCCAACACGTGGCGAGAGGTAGAGCAACTCGAATGGAGGCTGGCAGGTGAGTGAGGAAGGCCCCATCAGGCTCCCTACTCCTGAGGTCTCGCCTACATTTTACATTAACATTGTCGCTCATTTAGTTACTTTATGTCAGTGTATCTTCTGCTGTATAAAGGCTGAGGAAAACTCAGACTCAGACTAAGTCCCTTGCGGTTCATTGAATGCACTGACACCAGTGAGTTTTTTTTAGTATAGTGGTTTTGGAAATTTCTGGAATTATGTATCTATATAATAGATATATCGATACATTTGAAAGGCGCTATACAATAGATAAATAAACAGACAAGGCACTATATATTAGATAGATAGATAGATAGATAAGGCACTATATAATAGATAGATAGATAGATAGATAGATAGATAGGAAAGGCACTATATAATAGATAGATAGATAGATAGATAGGAAAGGCACTATATAATAGATAGATAGATAGGTAAGGCACTATATAATAGATAGATAGATAGATAGATAGGAAAGGCACTATATAATAGATAGATAGATAGTGTGAGTTTTACTCCAGTTACTCCAGATTTTCTTCCACATCCACAGGGACTTGCTGGACTCGGTTAACTGCCATTTCTAAACTGGCCCCAGTGTGGTCCTGATACAGACCGCTTGTTTCCTGCCTGTGTTGCTGGAATCAGCTCTACCTTTCAAGATTCTAATTTGAAATAAACTGCTCTGTGAATGGTATGTCATTTAATAAGAAACAGTGAAGTAGTCACTAATTTAAAGTTTGGAGAAGCTGCAGCCTTTGAGTGTCCAGGGGACTTTAAATCAGTAGACAGATTGTACTTAGTTATGTTAAAGCAGTAAAATTATTCCAGTTAATAGCCTTAAAGCATTATAATGGTTGTACTTAATGACCTTAAAGCAGTACGCTGATTACACTTAATTACCTTTTTAATCACACGTTTTAATAAAGTGCACTAAGAAGGAAAGTCTCTCAGCTGGACTTTGCTGCAATGCCTTTGCACCTTTTCTTGTTTTTTTAAACTTCACTTTTTGTCCCTCAGAATTCATCTCTTTTGGTCAAATGTGTGAAGGACTGAAATAATTTGATTAATCAGGACTCACGCCATACCCCTAGATCTTTATGCTTACTGAATTATTCACTGGCACTAAAGCCAAGGAACAAGAACTGAGAATTTCTGAGATGGGATTTGTATAGAATTGTCCACCATGTGCTGAATGGCGGCTGATTCAGATTCATTTTATTTTCTCTGAGGTTTTGCTCTTTAATTCTTTCAAGTTTTACTTTTTTACTAAGGAAATAATAAAAACATGGCGAGCTCTTCATGTGTTAACAACAAGAGCTGCAGCTGAAGGTTTTTTTTTTTCAGCTGTTTTCATGAAGAGTTAACAATCCCGGGAATCTGTTAATCCCGGCACCCTCTGCTCCTCCATTCAGGGTCTGCCCTTCGCCCCTCTCTTACAGGATAGCTCCCTGCTGTTCTTTTTTGATTACTAAAGCAAGATTGAGGAGAAAGGAAATTGCCTCACCCTTCTGAGGAAGCTATACACTGGAAATACGCTCAAATAGTGAATTAACATGCCCTTCATTAATCAATATTGGAAAAAATATCCATACTGTATTTTACCATGAATTCTTCTTAAACTTAGAGGCACTGGGTGAAGGGTGGCAACCGGGCATGCCAGTCCATAGTGGAACATCCTCAGGCAGCCACATTCACTCAGATGGGTTGATCTGGATTCAAGAAATAGTGTAAGTATGCATATGAGACAGAATGGAGACACAGGAAGAAGAGCAGACTCCACACTGGCAATGATCAGGCTGGGATTTAGATGCAGGGATCTCTCTCTGACTGCGACATTAAAGAGCCTTTTCTATTCATCAGGGCCAAAAAAGACAAATAATATCCACTCGATTCAAAGTTGTGCACCAATAAAACGTAACACCTTTTCATAGGTCTCATGAGTATCTTTCTTGTTTTCTGTGGGTGGAACCCCAAAAGACGGGCCACCTTGATATCCCCCCAGTTGGACGCTTACAGACTTAACATTTCAGCTATGGGTCGGCAGGCAGTCGTTGGTGTTTGTGGAGTTCAGACCTTTCATTGTAGGTACTGCTTGGATTTTAGTTTTCATTTTTAATTTTATTTTCTTGTTTCTGTTTTCTGGATTTTGTCTTGGGATTCATTTTGGACTCGGGATGCCTTTTAAGGAAAGCCCTTTTTTTCCTGTTTTTCCCCCAACGTTGCTATTTTTGTTCTTATTTTGTTTATTTATTATGAATTTTCCTTAACCCTGGCTATTTCAAGCCAAAGGTTTATAGCTATCCTCTCCCTTGAAGGGTATTTTGTGTATTGAACTTTTTTATAGTCCCTTATTTGTTATGCTTTGGCCACAGTTCCTTCCCTGGCTTATCTTTACGTTAGAACAGTAGAACAATCCAGACGAGAACAGTCCTATCCACTTATTTCTTACAAAATAACATCAAGTCGAGTTTTGAAAGTCCTACTGTCTCCCACACTACTTGGTCTCTTATTCCATGTGTCTGTGGTTCTCTATGTGAAGAAAACCTCCTAATATTTATGCGAAATTTACCCTTAACACAGTTCCAACTTGATGAACTCATTTTAAAGTCACAGTCTCGATCCACTGCATTAATTTCCTTCATAATTTTAAACACTTCAGTCAGGTCTCCTCTTAATCTCCTTTAAAGGCTCAGCTCTTTTAATCTTTCCTCATCTCCTGTAACCCTGGAATCAGCCTGGTCGCTCTTCTCTGGACCTTTTCTAGTGCTGTTATGTCCTTTTTGTAGCCTGGAGACCAAAACTGCACCCAGTACTCCAGATGAGGCCTCACTAGTGTGTTATAAAGGTTGAGCAGAACCTTCTGTGACTTGTACTCCACACCTCAAGGTGCTATATAACCTCAAATTTTTTTTGATTCTGCCAATCCACCTAAATTTGGTATCATCTGTAAACTTAACCAGCTTGTTACTTATATTGCTATCCAAATCATGTATATTTACTACAAATAGCAGTGGTCCTAGTGCTGACACCTCTTAACATCAACCAATTCTGATGAGGTTCCTCGCACCATCATCCTCTGCTTCCTTTGTCAATTTTTGCACCCATCTCCACACAACACTCTGATCTTCCACTTCTTTCAGTTTCACGTCCAACATCTTATGTGGCCCCTTAGCAAATTCTTGATGTTGCTACATGTTCCTTTTCTTTGTTTTTTTCACTCATTTTTCACTCACTCCTGATTTTCTTTTTCTATTTTTGTTAATAAATTTGTTTATTGTATTTGTTTTACAATAATACCTTATAAACAGTGTTAAGTCTGTGAGATTAGGCATTCTAAGGCTACATATTAATAATACAATAAGGGAAAGTAGAGCAATATATTACTCTACCAAGAGCACTTTTTCTATGTTTTTAGGTGACTGTAACGCTTTTTACTTGGCAAGTAATTTAAGTAATGCATATGTAATCATGAAAAAATTCCACCACTGTTTTTGACTTCCCTAAGTGTGAAAATATCATTTTAATGTAAAGTTTGATTAGAAATAGAGGGAAATGATTGTGTATTGATATTATCAATTAGTTACGATGAGAAACAAAGAGATATGATATTTGAGAAATATTGTGCAACTGGAAGTGGTTCTTAGGACCTTTTCCTCTAAATCAGTATATAAGAAAGTTGAGGGGAGCACACTCCTGATTTTCTTTTTCTATTTTTGTTAATAAATTTGTTAGACTTCTTGTGGTCTTGTTTCTACTCCCTGATAGAGTTTTTATGGTTCTTGTTACCAGAGAGAGAGATACATTAAGGTTCTTACACTCTTTACTAGTCCTTTTTGAGTTTAAAAGCCTGACCTCCATTTTGAGGCCTAGTGAGGCCTATAGCCTCCCATTTTCCTGAAGCCAGACTTGCGTTGGGTTGAAACCTATTATGTGACCTATTTTTGAAGGCATAACCCTTTGATGTTTTGAGGAGCCAGAGAAATCCCAATACAATTTGATCTATGTAGGTCTTGATGCCTGCTTCCTAAAATGAGGGCCAGGCTGCCTAGGGTGAGCTTTAATTTGATGCAGAACTACTGAACTCCTTTTCTGGCCTTTTTGTGCATTAGGTGGCCTGCACCCCCATTCACCAACTTGTGTGCTGCAGTTCACAACACTTCATTGGTTTTTATCATTTTAATAGAATATAAAACTTGAGCAAATGATAAAAGACACCAGAGTCTATAGATTCGTTCAGTCTAATCAGTCTCATAATGGGGCAGGAGGTTATAAATCCAATAAATATCCAAACAGTAACCTGGACTGAAAGGACGACTAAGATAGATAGATAGATAGATACTTTATTAATCCCAAGGGGAAATTCACATAATCCAGCAGCAGCAAACTGATACAAAGAAACAATATTATATTAAATAGTTATAAAAATGAAAAAAATTAAAATAAAATTAATGTTCGTGATTTACTCCCGGGTGGAATTGAAGAGTCGCATAGTGTGGGGGAGGAACGATCTCCTCAGTCTGTCAGTGGAACAGGACGGTGACAAAAGTCTGTCACTGAAGCTACTCCTCTGCCTGGAGATGATCCTGTTAAGTGGATGCAGTGGATTCTTCATGATTGACAGGAGTTTGCTTAGTGCCCGTCGCTCTGCCACAGATGTTAAACTGTCCAACTTTAATCCTACAATAGAGCCTGCCTTCTTAACAAGTTTGTCCAGGCGTGAGGCATCTTTCATCTTTATGCTGCCTCCCCAGCACACCACTGCATAGAAGAGGGCACTCGCCACAACCGTCTGGTAGAACATCTGCAGCATCTTACTAAGACCTGCTGGAGAAGATTGGTCAGTGCAGGCTCCTCTTTTATGGAGACTCTGGTCCATTAATTGCTGGGTATAGTCTAGTAATTCATAGGGGCCAGGGTACACCTGAATGTTTCCATGAGAAAAACCAACCGAGACGTAGGTGGAACATTAAAATCAGGTCCAAAGTTTGAATTCGGTTCCTGGAGTCATGAGCACTAAGCCGTGTGCCACTATGCTGTTCCTTGTAACACACATTTATTTTCTATACCCGCTTTTATGCTATTCAGTGTGGTGGAGTGATGGAGACTATCTCAGCAAGCATGGGGTGAAAGGTTGGAACAATCCCTAGACAGGGCACCAGTCGCAGGGCAACATATTTACACACACACACACACACATACAGACACACACAGGCCAATTTAGCACCACCAAACCTGCATCTCTTTGCACTGCGGGAGGAAACCGGAGCACCTAAAGAAAACAAACATGGACATGGGAAGCACAAACAAACTCCATGCAGGGAGGATCTGAGACAGGACCTCTGGTCTCCTTACTGCAAGGCAGGAGCACTACCACCACACCACATTGCCGCACTCCTGTTTGTACCGTATGATCCTCTATTATTTATCAAGAAGCAGTGCTCTGGTCTAGCTGGAGTTCTGGAACTCAGACCAACGTAATACATATTTAAAAGGGTGAAAAAAATCCGTATTGATAACTGTTTGACATCTGTTCCAATCAACATCTGTGACCCCTTGTTATCTTTTTCGATGCCGATGTTTATAAAGCCTTAAATAATCTCGCCCCATCTTATATATTGGAATGTCTGACACCTTATAGTCCAAATCGTAACCTCAGATCCTCAAATGAGTGTCTCCTTAGAATTCCAAGAACAAAACTTAAAAGAAGTGGTGAGGCGGCCTTCTGCTGCTATGCACCTAAAATCTGGAATAGCCTGCCAATAGGAATTCGCCAGGCTGATACAGTAGAGCACTTTAAAACACTGCTGAAAACACATTACTTTAACATGGCCTTCTCATAACTTCAATTTAACTTAATCCTGATACTCTATATGTTCAATTTCCTCATAATAACTATTCATGGTGGCTCTAAAATCGGTACTGACCCCTACTCTCTCTTCTGTTTCTTTTTCCAGTTTCCACCACCTACTCAAAGCTTCATGATGCTCCAACAATGATGGACGGATTAAAAGGCAGAAGTCTACGTGACCATCATCATCATCAAGCCCTTCCGTGAGAACCCTAAATCCAAAGAGGACTGTTTCATTTATGTTAGGTAGAATGCCCAGAGGGGACTGAGCGGTCTCATGGTCTGGAATCCCTACAGATTTTATTTTTTCTCCAGCCGTCTGGAGTTTTTTTGTTTTTTCTGTCCCGCCTGGCCATTGAACCTTACTCTTATTCGATGTTAATTAATGTTGATTTATTTTGTTTTATAATTGTGTCTTTCATTTTTCTATTCTTTGATATGTAAAGCACTTTGAGCTACTGTTTGTATGAAAATGTGCTATATAAATAAATGTTGTTGTTGTTGATGCTGGTCAAATCAAGCTGCATTTACTTTTACACATCTTGACTTTTTGGCTGATGTGAATGTTATTAATATTATTTGAGGGCAAACTTTGAATGAGATGTTGATTTATTGTGCTATATGCCCTGGGATGGTACATATACAGTATATCAGGGTTTTCTTACAAAGAAAGACATCTGGTGCAAATTCATATCTCCATCTCCAGCATGAACACATTATCAAAGTAATCCTCCTACCAGGGCGCCGGCCACGTGAAGGCCTTCCTGTCTGACTCGCGGACAACACTCGGCTGATTAGTTTCAAGTGGGATTTGTTATGTTTAATTATTTAAGCCGTGCTGATCCACTGCAATTTGGACCGATCCGAGGGTTGATTATTTTTCTTCATACAGTATTTCATTCGGCTCTTTTCTTTCGTTGATTTGAGGCTGACTGCTTAGCCAGCCAGGAAACTGCAGGGTTACTTTGCTGTGTAAATTCCGGGCAGCCAGGAAGAATGTGAGTATTCATTTAATGCACACACACACCCCGATGCTGCTTCCAAAAATGTGAAAACCTGTGACCCTATCTAATCTAAAGGCCAGTATGCCAATTATGGTGGTATTTGGGTGGATATGAAAAAAAATGTCAAGGTCACGGTTAACTGGAAGTGTACAGGGAAAGTCTGCAATTTGTATGTTTCCATGGGCCTGCTGTGCTCCATGTCTGAGTGAGATTCAGAGCGGTTTAACAGGTTTTGTTTAATGTTATTTCTAATTTTATGTATATACTACTGTATATACAGTATAAATATATATATTGTCAGAGGTGGCTGGGGTGGCGACCTGGCCGGGATGCCCAGGAGGACCAGAGGAGGGCTTGCGCCTTCCACAGACCATCTGGGGGCGACCGCCCTGGTTCCTTTGGGGGCTTTGAAACTCCACCCTGTAGGGGCCCGTGGTCACCGCCAGGGGGCGCCCAAATGCCTTTGGAGCCCTGGACCAGGAAGTGCTGGGGGGAAGAGGAGCAGGGACCCCCGGAGTGCTTTCGGGGATACAGCCGGCACTTCCGCCACACGTGGGCATGTTGGTGGGAGATTGCCGGGAAGCACCTGGAGCTCATCCGGGTGTGAATAAAAGGGGCCGCCTCCCTTCATTCGAGGCGAGAGTCAGGAGTGGAGTGGACTGAGCTTGCTGGAGGAGGCAAGGAGGTGTCCTGAAGAGGAGAGTGAAGGCATTGTGTGGCCAGGACTTTGGGGACTTGTGGGGTTTGTGTGGCACTTAGGACTTTTGTAAATAGTGTAAATAAACGTGTGTTGGGTGAAATGTACGTGTCTGCCTGTCTGTGTCCGGGCCAGCCTCCACTATATATATACACATACACACACTCACACACACAAACACACACACTCTCACTGGCCACTTTATTAGGTACACCCTGCTAGTACCAAGTTGGACCCACTTTTGGCTTCAGACTGCCATAATTCTTCCTGGCATAGATTCAACAAGCTGCTGGCAACATTCCTCAGGGATTTTCACCCATATTGACATGATAGCCTCACGTAGGTGCTGCAGATTTGTTAGCTGCACATCCATGATGAGAATCTCCCTCATGAGAATCTTCCACCACCTCCCAAAGGTGCTCTTTTGAACTGAGATCTGGTGACTGTGGAGGCCATTTGAGTAAAGTGAACTCATTGTCATGTTCAAGAAACAAGCTGGACATGACCAGAGCTTTGTGACATGGCATGTAACCCTGCTGGAAGGAGCCATCAGAATGATGTGTACACTGTTGTCATAAAAGAATGGACGTGGTCAGCAGCAAAATTAAGGTATGCTGTGGTATTTAAATGATGCTCAATTGGCACTAAGGGGCCTAAAGTCTGCCAAGAAAATACCCCCATACCATTACACCACCACCAGCCTGAACAGTTGATACAATGTGGGATGGATCCACGCTTTCATGTTGTTGACTCCAAATTCTGACCCTACCATCTGAATGTGGCAGCAGAGAGCGAGACACATCAGACCAGGCAACGTTTCTCCAGTCTTGTATTGTCCAATTTTTGTGAGCCCATGTGAATTGTAGCTTCAGTTGCCTGTTCTTAGCTGATAGGAGTGGCAGTTGGTGTGGTTTCTTGCTGCCGTCGCCCATCTGCTTCAAGGTGTGATGTGTTCAGAGATGCTCTTCTGCATACCTCGGTTGTAACGAGTGGTTATTTGAGTTACTGTTGCCTTTCTTTCAGCTCAAACCAGTATGGCCATTCTCCTCTGACCTCTGGCATGAAGGCATTTTTGCCCAGAAATAGCCACTCACTGGATATTTTTTTCTTTTTTTGGTCCATTCTCTGTAAGCCTTAGAGATGATTGTGCATGAAAATCCATACCACGTTCAAAGTCACTTCAGTCACCTTTCTTTCTCATTCTGATATTTGGTTTGAACATCAGCAGGTCGTCTTGACAATGTCTACATGCCATAATGCATTGAGTTACTGCCATGTGATTGGCTGATTAGATATTTGCATTAACAAGCCGTTGTACCTAATAAAGTGACCAGTGAATGTATACACACACACACACATATATATATACAGTATATAGGATGAGTGAGCTTGTTGGGCTGAATAGGCTGAATAAAAAGTCACAACCTATGTCCTTTTTGTAGCTTGGAGACCAAAACTGCGCCCAGGACTCCAGATGAGGCCTCACCAGTGTGTTATAAATCTTGAGCAGAACCTCCTGGGACTTGTACTCCACACATCAAGGCGCTTTATAACCTCCTGTGATCCTCCTTAGCTTCTATACCCCGTTTTAATGCAGATATTGATGAGTCTGCTGTGACTCCTTCTCATGAGGTATACTTTCTAGAACATCTGACTTCAAGTTTGGCCATATTGGTATTTGGTGCACTTCTCAATGACGAACACAGGGGCTGAACGCTTGTGTCAATGTGATATTTAACTTTTTTATTTTTAACATTTTTGCAAAAAATTTTAAAATCTTGTTTATGCTTCATCATTCTGGTCTGTTCAAGTTGTTTGGGAGTGTCTATAAAATTTTTATATTTCCTTAGGATCAAATAAAGTGTAATCTAATCTAATCTAATGTGTGCAAGTATAAAGCAAAAACAGCACAGGAGTGGCAAGGGGGCTACGCTGGGAATGTTTTATATAATGTATAGCAAAATACCCGCGCTTCGCAGCGGAGAAGTAGTGTGTTAAAGAAGTTATGAAAATGAAAAGCAAACATTTTAAAAATAACGTAAGATGATTGTTAATGTAATTGTTTTGTCATTGATATTGAGTGTTGTTGTCATATCTATCTATTTATATATATATATATATTTATATATATCTGTATATATCTGTATATATATATTTATATATATCTGTATATATATATATCTGTATATATATATATATCTGTATATATCTGTATATATATATATATATATATATATATATATATATATAGCAAAATACCTGCGATTGGCAGCGAGAAGTAAAAAGAAAAGGAAACATTTTAATAATAACGTAACATGATTGACAATGTAATTGTTTTGTCATTGTCATGAGTGTTGCTGGCATATATATATAAATATATATATATATATACATCTATACACATATATATATACACAGTTATATATATATACATATACACACATACATATATATACATACTGTATATATACATACTGTATATACACATATACATATCTACATATATACTGTATATACACATATATATACAAATCTACATATATATATCCACATATATATATATATTAGGGGTGGGACTCGATTAAAAAAATTAATCCAATTAATTAGAGGCTGTGTAAGAATTAATCTTGATTAATCGTATGTAATCGACACGTAAATTTGCCCCAAATCGCAAATGTTTTTTTTTAATTTAAAAGTGTTTTAGTGGGCTTACAGAATCAAATAATAGACATGGACATGAATATTGTAAACTGAAGCTGTTTTAATTTCTGAAAAAAAGCCTTTAAACTGCATTTGAATTCAAAACAGAAACAAAAATATCATCCCTGGTTAAAATTGGGCAGACTTAAAAATAAAGTGGTAGTTTAAGTACTTTAAGTAGATTTTCAGAATAGTATTGTCTTTAAATAATAATAACCAAAATTTCAACATAAAGTGCAGTTTTTCTTCTTAAAAAATAAGTCAGAAACATAAAAGGTAATTTGACCAACTTAATCTTTAAACTCTGAGTAACCTTAGCCAAAATTATTTTGTACATTAGGCTAAAACAGTGTGATCATTGAACATTTTGTAATTAGATGTAATTAGAATTACTAACGGTCACGGAAGTCCAATGATCCCCAGTAAGAGCCACAAAGTCCGCTTTCTGTAATGCATCTAATTTTGCTTGCTTTTCATTGTGCACAAAACCATGCTTTTATCAAGGCTTCGCTGGAAGTCGAAATGATCAGTCGTAGGAACGCGCTTTATTCCGACTCTAACATTTTTGTAGCTGTGATGTGTGCATCAGTGTAATGGATGTACCAGGAAATGATGCATTGACAAAAGTTCCCGCTTGCTTGGAATTGAAAGTGTGATTAAATGCGTTATTTTTAACGCTATGGAGTACATGCATCGAAGCTTCTCAGCTGTGCTTGTGCTAATAAAGGGAAACATTTTAAAAATAACGTAACATGATTCTGCGTTAACCTAATATTTTTCATACGTCCCAAACCAAGGAGATGCGAAGGTAAAATGAATCAGTAGCGCGACATACTCAGTACATCCCTCTCGAATCGAACCTCGACATTAGAGGCTTAAGACTCTACAATTGAGCCACAGCATGTGGCTTGTCTATCTGAGTATGTACTGTAGATAGGGGTATATATATACATTTAAATATATACCCGTATCGCAGTGGAGAAGTAGAAGTTATGAAAAGAAAAGGGAACATTTTAAAAATAACGTAACATGATTGTCAATATACAGTAATTGTTTTGTGAGTGTTATTGAATGTTGCTGTCATCAAGGATTTGATTATCATTATTTCTTTCAATCAGGGTCGTATTTGTACGATGTGTTGTGTTCAAGTTACATTCCGTGTTTGTCAATCGTTGTAAAGATGACAGGTTTCATTCATCGATTCGTTTCTTACTGCATCAATAAACAGCTCGCCTTCTTCTTTATCTGAGACCTGACACACTGCATGCACGGTTTTTTACACTGTCTTCCTTTAGCGGGACATTGACTTTTCCACCGTGTGCTTTGTTTCCACAGTAGCTGCATTTATGAATATGCTTATCAGACGCTTCATATTTTTTGCTGCCTTTTCAACTGTGTAATTCGGTTTTTGTTCAGCGCTCTTTGGAACTGTTGCTTTTATCTGTGCACTGCGCGCAGTTCACGTGAGCCACTCGGTGTACTTGCATCGAAGGTTCCCAGCTGTGCTGGTGCCATCTCGTGCTATGTCCATGCTTATTTAATGTTACCTTAGTCCTGGCACTTAAAACTTTCTCTCGCAGTTTCGCTGAGTTTGTGTCAAACACCACCCTGACCATCTCATCTTCCTCTCCATAAGCACAGTCCTTCACCCGTGAATATTTACCCGTGGCAGTTTGCTATTGGATTGCCGCTGACGGACGGCCTTCTATGGGCAGGCACTAAATTACAAACGCCAGCGGCAGCCTGTCTATGAACTTAATTTAAAGTGTAGGTTTACATCGTGCTTTGTTTCCGAAGTAGCAGAAATCATGAATATGGTTGTATATGTCACTCGCTCGCTTCTTATTGTTTCGCTGCCTTCTCAATTATATAATGCATGTTTTCTTGAGCGCATTTTTGAGGTCTTCCTGGTTTTCTATGTACTGCGTGATTACGTGGGAGGCGTGATGATGTCACACGAAACTCCGCCCCCAGGGCGTTGAAGCTCATCTCCATTACAGTAAATGGAGAAAAACTGCTTCCAGTTATGACCATTACGCGTAGAATTTCGATATAAAACCTGCCCAACTTTTGTAAGGAAGCTGTAAGGAATCAACCTGCCAAATTTCAGCCTTCCACCCACACGGGAAGTTGGAGAATTAGTGAGAGTCAGTGAGTGAGTCAGTGAGTGAGTCAGTGAGTGAGTGAGTGAGTGAGGGCTTTGCCTTTTATTAGTGTAGATTACAGAATGTATTATATAATGTTATATTATAATATACTGTAAGTACGCACATAATGTTCACCTGCATTAACACTAAAATACCAGGAGGCCCTACACGGCCACTCAAACCATTTAGACTAAATATATAACATGTTATGCACATCAGTGTAACAATAAGCACTGAAATATAAAGCAGACCACTTCATTGGATGGAAACCACTAATCTCAAGCTTGAAGTTTTTATGGACAAACGAGTCTACGACAGTTTTGCCTACATTAATGAGAACTGTGCTATAATTTATAAGAACATAATGTAGAGATGTGCTTTCTTAGCTGGAGGTTCTGGTTTGCCCGTTCTTCGCCCAAGCTATGTGTTTAACACTCCAAATGATCTTTCTTTGGGTTCATACTTGGCTGGGGCGAGTGAGTTGACATCGGACTGGCGTTGTTCACAATCAAAGAACTTCCGATGATTCAGGATTTGTCTGTTTGGATTTGAACCAACGTCATTGGTGACTAAGCGTGGCAAGTTTCTGAATGCACTAATGGGCACAATGCACTGAATCAATTGATTGAATTGACCACAAGGTGGACTCCCAAACAAGTTTTAGAAACATCTCAATGATGGCCAACAGAATGAGGGTCATAACAAAGGGTCTGAATACTTGTGTTTAGTGTAAGATTTCAACTTTTTTTATTGTTAACTAGGCTGACCCGCCTTTTAAGGCGACCGACTTTTAAGTTGACCATTTCTTAAGGCAATTCAATATGTAGATCAATTTGATATTTTATACAAACTCATTCATTTGGTTATATTGCATTTGAGCGGTGTTACTTTAATACTCGTAGTTTCTGTTATTTTTGTGATGAAATTGAAACTTTTTTTCTATATTGAGGTCGCCCTTTTGATCCCCCCTGATATTTACTACGCGGTGAGGCATTTGGACTCCATCAACATTAATTATTTCCAGAGACATAATTTTGTCTGTTTTTCCAGTGCATTGCACTCAAAAGCAAGGGAACGATGGGAGCACCAGAACTCTGCTCACATCGAAGTCGCTTCGTATCGCAAGCTGCAAGTAGTAAGTCTGTGATAAGCGGAATACCGCTACGCTTTCCACTCACGGGACAGAAGGACAATCCCGACCGCTTTTATATAGTAAGAAAGAAGAAGAAGATATCACACAGTCTGGAGTAGAAAATCATCTTTTACCTGGAAAAACGAAACTACAAATCCCATCGTGCATTGCAAAATGGACGGGGCGTGTGTGCGTAGCACTCACAGGATGGAAGGACAATCCCGACCGCTTTTACATAGAAGGATACATTCTCAAAAATTTCTAAAAACCTGATATCACTTTTTCGTTGTGGGGTACAAAGTGTTGAGTAGAAGGCTGGGTGGCGCAGTGGGTAGCACTGCTGCCTCGCAGTTAGGAGATCTGGGTTCGCTTCCCGGGTCCTCCCTGCGTGACGTTTGCACGTTCTCCCCGTGTCTGCGTGCGTCTCCTCCAGGTACTCTGGTTTCCTCCCACAGTCCAAAGACATGCAGGTTAGGTGTGTTGGCGATCCTAAATTGTCCTGGGTGAGTGCCCTGTGGTGGGCTGGCACCCTGTGCTGGCTGGGATTGGCTCCCGTGACCCTGTTTTAGGATATAGCGGGTTGGAAAATGACTGACTGAGTAGAAGGCTGCAGGATAACAACATGCACCAAAAGAGAAGAGGTGTGAATATTTTCTGAATCCACTGTACACTTCACTTAACATACAATCCAAATAATTTGGGGCCAGACCACAGATATTATATCAGAAAAGTTACCTTAAAATTTCCAAAACAGCTCCCGCCTGGCAAAGTCACATAGCAGATAAATGGTGGGCTGGGGGACGGCACCGACTCATATACCACCAGGCTCTCGGACCGACTCAGGGCTCCTCCTGTCAGTTTCCTCTCCCAGAACTCATGAAGCATTCCAACCACATTAACTGAGGGGAAACCACGGACAGCAATAAAAGAGTTAATACACGTGGAAGGTCATATCTCCAAGTTACAAGAAGCTGTAACACTAATCATAATAGTTGCCCCCAAAATCAGGAGACAAATGTGCGTGAAAAGCAGTGGCAGAGATCAGCTTGAATTGGTGTGCAGGTTCATGGCATCAAATCTGCCACCACAGCTCATGCATAAAAACAACAACATTTACTTCTATAACGCGTTTTATGCAAGGCAAGTAGCTCAAAGTGCTTTAAAGAATACATTGCAAGAAAAGAAAGAAAAACAACAAATTAGAAATAAATAAATGAAATACCAAAAGCAGTAAATAAGAATAAACCAAGCAATCTATCTATCTAATAGTGACTTGAGAATGGCACTGTATGATCATTACTCCACAGGCCATGAAACATTCAGTAAGCTGCCTTTTATATATTTGTAAAGAAAGCACCAGAGTTTGTCTGATGCAGCACCAGTAGCTGGGGCTGACCTCGAGAACAGCATTCATCACTGCCTTGACCTTAATAATATACACGTAGGTCCATAAATATTTGGACAGAGACAACTTTTTTCTAATTTTGGTTCTGTACATTACCACAATGAATTTTAAATGAAACAACTCAGATGCAGTTGAAGTGCAGACTTTCAACTTTAATTCAGTGGGCTGAACAAAACGATTACATAAAAATGTGAGGCAACTAAAGCATTTTTTAACACAATCCCTTCATTTCAGGGGCTCAAAAGTAATTGGACAATTGACTCAAAGGCTATTTCATGGGCAGGTGTGTTCAAGTCCATTGTTACGTCTTATTAATTAAGCAGATAAAAGGCCTGGAGTTGATCTGAAGTGTGGTGCTTGCATGTGGAAGATTTTGCTGTGAACAGACAACATGCGGTCAAAGGAGCTCTCCAAGCAGGTGAAAGAAGCCATCCTTAAGCTGCGAAAACAGAAAAACCCATCTGAGAAATTGCTACAATATTACGAGTGGCAAAATCTACAGTTTGGTACATCCTGAGAAAGAAAGCAAGCACTGGTGAACTCAGCAATACAAAAAGACCTGGACGTCCACAGAAGACAACAGTGGTGGATGATCGCAGAATCATTTCCATGGTGAAGAGAAACCCCTTCATAACAGCCAACCAAGTGAACAACACTCTCCAGGGGTCGGCGCATCGATATCCAAGGCTAACATAAAGAGAAGACTTCATGACAGTAAATACAGAGGGTGCACAGCAAGGTGCAAGCCACTCATAAGCCTCAAGAATAGAAAGGATAGATTGGACTTTGCTAAAGAACATCTAAAAAAGCCAGCAGAGTTCTGGAAAAACATTCTTTGGACAGATGAAACCAAGATCAACCTCTACCAGAATGATGGCAAGAAAAAAGTATGGAGAAGGCGTGGAACAGCTCATTATCCAAAGCATACCACATCATCTGTAAAACATGGTGGAGGGAGGCAGTGTGATGGCTTGGGCGTGCATGGCTGCCAGTGGCACTGGGACACTAGTGTTTATTGATGATGTGACACAGGACAGAAGCAGCCGAATGAATTCTGAGGTGTTCAGAGACATACTGTCTGCTCAAATCCAGCTAAATGCAGTCAAATTGATTGGGCGGCGTTTCATGATACAGATGGACAATGACCCAAAACATACAGCCAAAGCAACCCAGGAGTTTATTAAAGCAAAGAAGTGGAAAATTCTTGAATGGCCAAGTCAGTCACCTGATCTTAACCCAACTGAGCAGGCATTTCACTTGTTGAAGACTAAACTTCAGACAGAAAGGCCCACAAACAAACAGCAACTGAAAGGCCTGGCAGAGCATTAAAAAGGAGGAAACCCAGCATCTGGTGATGTCCATGAGTTCAAGACTTCAGGCTGTCATTGCCAGCAAAGGGTTTTCAACCAAGTATTAGAAATGAACATTTTATTTCCAGTTATTTAATTTGTCCAATTACTTTTGAGCCCCTGAAATGAAGGGATTGTGTTAAAAAAATGCTTTAGTTGCCTCACATTTTTATGCAATCATTTTGTTCAGCCCACTGAATTAAAGCTTAAAGTCTGCACTTCAACTGCATCTGAGTTGTTTCATTTAAAATTCATTGTGGTAATGTACAGAACCAAAATGAGAAAAAAGTTGTCTCGGTCCAAATATTTATGGACCTAACTGTATTTATGAGTAACATTTGATTGACTACAGACCCGTAATCATTAAATTACAGAAGAATAAAACCTGAATCCAGGGTTAACAATGTACATATTTTAATAATCTTAATTATCATTCTATAGTGCCTTTCTATATATCAATCTATAAATAGAGATAAGGTAGAGTCCTCATATGCACTGCAGATTCACTTTTAAGTCTCTCCTGTAAAGTCCAATGCTTTGGTCAGATGGCTGTGGAGGACAGAAAAATTAAAAAAAAAAAACTCCATCAGACGAGATGCTGTAGAAAAAAAATAGAAAATCTGCAGGGGATCCAAGGTCAAAAGACCACCCAGAGCCCAATGGACATTCTACCTAACATGAAGGTGCCATTAAGTGGTTCCTTATTGTCTTTAGGCTTTGTTCAAGCTTAGGTCGACAGTTAGGAGTGTCCAGATTACTTAGGTAATTCCCAAGATGGGGTCAAATCCTGGTGACTTCGGGATACTTTTTCATAGCTACAGCACAGCAGGCATGACTTAGGGAAGAGTTTATCAATTGTATGAACCACTGAGTGAGTTAACAAGTGGACAATTGATTGGTCTTCATGAGCCCAACATGTCACATCTGTGTCAGGCAGGGTATGTGTGCTCTTTAGGAATGAGTTACTTATCCTCCTTGGCATTACCCTGTGTGTGACTCAGGTCTGGAATTCCATGTAATTAAAGTTAAACCTGAGCAATGACGTGTAAAGACCCCCTTTACAGTGTAAAGCCCAAATAACTCTAGGAATAGCATTCTGCTGCCATCTAGTAGGTGAAATAATATCGTGCTGCAAGAAATCATGAATATTTCCATGTGCTATGTCACTTTATGGAAACTCTCATCAATATTCATGAGTGGGGCGGAGCCTTCAGTTGAGCAGTGGCACCATGTGTCATATGAAGATAGCGAGAAGATAAACAGTATAGGGGAGGTTAGTTTATAAATTTCATATTACTTAAATTTTAGTACAAATGCCTAACATATATATAAATACTAGCAAAATACCCGCACTTCACAGCGGAGAAGTAGTGTGTTAAAGAAGTTATGAAAAAGAAAAGGAAACATTTAAAAAAAAACGTAACATGATTGTCAATGTAAGTGTTTTGTCACTGTTGAGTGTTGCTGTCATATGCACTGCTCACAAAAATTAAAGGAACACTTTTTTTATTGGGCCTGGCATGAAATCAATTAAACCTGTCTGATAATTTTCTGGTTGGTTAAGCAACTGAGGTCATTGTTAATCACTTTCAGCTGTATTGGTGTTCATGGACTTAATGACAGGTGCACTAAAGTGGCAACAATTAGAAAACCCTCAAAACAGGACTGGTTTTACATGTGGAGGTCATTTCAAGTTTCTCCCTCTTGATCTTTTTTGGCTGGTTTTCCACTCGTGCTAGTTTTGGCTTGAGTAATCATCTCTACTGGCAGTATGAGGCGATTCCTTAACCCTACAGAAGTTGCACAGGTTGTCCAACTTCTCCAGGATGGCACATCCACACGTGCTGCAGCAAGAAGGTTTAATGTGTCTCCCAGCAGAATCTCCAGAACATGGAGGAGATTTCAGGAGACTGGCTGTTATTCTCGGAGAGCTAAACAGGGCTGTAGAAGGTCCTCAACCCATCAGCAGGACCGATACCTGCTCCTTTGTGCAAGGCGGAACAGGCTGAGCACTGCTCGTGCCCTACAGAATGACCTCCAGAGGGCCACTGGTGTGAATGTCTCTACCCAGACAATCAGGAACAGACTTCATGAAGATGGCCTGAGGGCCCGACGTCCTGTAGTGGGCCCTGTGCTCACTGCCCAGCACCGTGGAGCTCGACTGGCATTTGCTCAAGAACACCAGAATTGGCAAGTCCGCCACTGGCTCCCTGTACTTTTACAGACGAGAGCAGGTTCACCCTGAGCAGCTGTGATAGACGTGAAAGAGTCTGGAGAAGACAAGGAGAACGATATGCTGCCTGCAACGTTGTTCAACATGACAGGTTTGGTGGTGGGTCAGTGATGGTCTGGGGAGGCATATCCATGGAGGGACGCACAGACATCTACTGCGTAGGAAATGGTGCTCTGACTGCCATAAGGTATCGAGATGAAATCCTTGAACCCATTGTCAGACCCTACGCTGGTGCAGTAGGTCCTGGTTTCCTCCCAATGCCTCATGTGGCAAGAGTATGCAGGCAGTACCTGGAGGATGAAGGAATTGAAACAATTGAATGGCCTTTACGATCCCCTGACTTAAACCCAATAGAACATCTGTGGGATTTTATGTTTCGGTCCATTAGGCGCCGCCAGGTTGCTCCTCAGACTGTAAAACAGCTCAGGGATGCCCTCATACAGATCTGGGAGAAAATGCCACAAGACACCATCCATCGTCTCATTAGGAGCATGCCCCGACGTTATCAAGCATGCATACAAGCTCGTGGGGGCCACACAAGATACTGAAAGAGCATTTTGAGTAGCAGAAATTAAGTTTTTGAAAAATGGACTAGCCTGCCACATCTTCATTTCACTCTGATTTTAGGGTGTCTACACAATTGAGCCCTCTGTAGGCAGAAAACTTTTATTTCCATTAAAAGACTTGGCATCCTTTTGTTCCTAAGACATTGCCCTGTCGTTATTTGTATAGATATCCAACTTTATATTGAGATCTGATGTATCTAATGTGTTTCTTTAAAGTGTTCCTTTAATTTTTGTGAGCAGTTTATATATATATATATATATATATATATATATAGCAAAATACCCGCGCTTCACAGCGATGTTGTGTGTTAAAGAAGTTATGAAAAAGAAAAGGAAACATTTTAAAAATAATGTAACATGATTGTCAAAGTAATTGTTTTGTGTATTTGGCGGCAGCGTCACGAAGTTGTTTTCGCTTAGCTGCATCAGAAAATGTACCACGCGTCTGACACGCCTCCTTTTTACTGTTTTCTCACAGCTTGGATTGCTGCTGTCATAATGAGTTTGAGTCTACATATATATATACACATACATATCTTCATATCTATATACATATATACATATCTACATATACACACACACACACACACACCTATCTACATCATATATACACACACATACAGTACATACATACACACACACAAATTATATATATGTGTGTGTGTGTGTGTGTGTGTGTGTGTGTATGTATGTGTGTGTGTATACAATGTAGATAGGTGTGTGTGTGTGTGTGTGTATATGTAGATATGTATATATGTATATAGATATGAAGATATGTATGTGTCTATATGTGTGTGTATAGCTTTGGTCACTGAGTGCAAGGGAAAAATAATAAAATGTAGTCTATAAGTTATTAAATAGTAAAACATTAACGTTTTAAGAAGTAAAGATACATTGAGCACTACTGGAGTGGTTTCGGGTAAACTACATTTTAAAGATTGTGTAACAGAACAGGTAAGTAGTACTAACAGCAGCTAAAATGTATATGGATCATCTCTCGGTAGTTGATCCCTTTTGAAAGGCGCTACACGACGGCTGTGGTATAGAAATTACATTTTCTATGTGAACATTCAAATTTGTGCCTCTGGTAATGTGTCTTACCGGCATTTAAAGAAAATTAGTTTTGTGTCCTTTGCAGCGTTAAGAGAGAAAGGCTTTGGTTTGGGATAAAAGGAAAAAAGGTGTTAAGAAAGGAAAGTTGCCTTTTTCTTTTATATAGTATAGAGAGATGTGTTCGCTGACGTTATGATCGCCTTTTGGGACAGTCATGTGGGTCTTGTGTAGACTGGTGAGACGTCCTTGCCATTAATCGGCTGTGATGGCACTGTCAGTCCTCCACTCGTGTGCGTGTCTTCATAATCCGAGCTGAGGACCTCATAATCGATACGCAAAAGAAAGTGTGAATCGCCTTAATATTAGTTTGCCGCGGTGTAGAAAAGGGGTCCCGTGTTTGCACTTGTCTGGGCTATAGCGCAGGGGGAGGAATGAAAAAAATTAAAAGTGTTCACTTTGACTTAAGGCAGAAGCGCAGTCAGCATCTCAAAGGCCAGCACAGCTATGCACGCGCGCTGGCTGCTCGACTTTCGCTGGGCAGGAGACCCTATTTTTTGCAGACTCGTTCACGTGATCAAAAGTCTCAGCTTTTGGAGGTCATTCATATATATATATATATATATTTATAGCAAAATACCCGCTACCGAGCGGAGAAGTAGTGTGTTAAAGAAGTAATGAAAAAGAAAAGGAAACATTTTAATAATAACGTAACATGATTGACATTGTCATGAGTGTTGCTGTGATATATATGCCTGCCTAAATAAGTCACGCTCGCTTTGCTCTTACTTTTTTACCGTTCATTTAATCACGGCTAGTGGCGGAAAAATTATAAAATGGAAGGAGGATGGCTTCACCAAAACAATTATTGATGGCGAATCGATTATTCATAAAGCTTGAATTGGTGATCTGTTTTTCTGTGTTAACCTCATATTTTTTCATACTTCTTCTCAAACTAAGGTGGTGTGAGGGTAAAATGAATCGATAAGAAAAGGAAACATTTTAAAAATAGCGTAACACGATTGTCAATGTAACCTTTTGTAAGTAGTGCCTGGAGGATTCAGTGTGGAGAAACTCCAGAGATAGCGTGTGTATTAACTTGTGGATTTTTCTGTGAGTATTTGGTGGCAGTGTGACGAAGGTGAATGGGAGGGGAGAGGATGACGTCACTCCTCCAGCCGCCTTAACTGTCAATCCCCCCACAAACACAGTCTCTCGGAATTTGCATAAGCACAGCCTTTGACCAGCAATTTGAACTCAGTTAGAAAGTGATCAAAACTCTCGTTTATATCCTGCGTCCTCTCATTAAACTTGTATCCCACATTAGCCGTGGGCATGACAAACGCCAGTGGCAGCCTGTCTATGAACTTAATTTAAACTTTAGGTTTACACCGTGCTTTGTTTCTGAAGTAGCTGCAGGCATGAATATGCTTGTACAGTATATGTCACTCGCTCGCTTCTTATTGTTTCGCTGCCTTCTCAATTATATAATGCATATTTTCTTCAGCGCTTTTTGGAGCTCTTCCTGGTTTTCTACATACTGCGTTGACAGTCAGTTCACGTGATTACGTGGGAGGCGTGATGATGTCACACAAAACTCTGCCCCCCACGGCCATCGAGCTCACATTACATTATATGGAGAAAAATAGCTTCCATTTATGACCATTATGCGTAGAATTTCGAAATTAAACCTGCTCAACTTTTGTAAGTAAGCTGTAAGGAATAAGCCTGCCAAAGTTCAGCCTTCTACCTACACGGGAAGTTGGAGAATTAGTGATGAATCAGTGAGTGAGTGAGTGAGTGAGTGAGTGAGTGAGTGAGTGAGTGAGTGAGTCAGTGAGTGAGTGAGTCAGTCAGTCAGTCAGTCAGTCAGTCAGTCAGTCAGTGAGGGCTTTGCCTTTTATTAGTATAGATGAACAGCTAATCAGCAGCTCTAGTCAGGGTATGCTAAACTGAAGTCGCAAATCTTCAGCCGGGATTTAAAAGCTAAGACTGAAGGGGCACCACTTATAAAAACAGGCAGGTCATTCCACAGCTTCAGGGCCCTTCAACCAAAAGCTCAACCTCCCACTGTTATTTTATTAATCATTGGAATCATAAGCAGGCAAAAGCATAAACAAAAAGTGAAACAGACATTGAAGAGAAACTTGAACCCTAGCCAGGGGTGACCCATGGCTGAAACATAACAATAAAATTTTAATGTTAGGTTTTGTGAGAAATGTTACTCCATTTTTTAAAATTAAGATACAGGACATCTCACACTGACAGCTCAAAGCCATCAAAGCTTCTGTTGCTCTTCGGCGAATGGAACCTGAACGGCACATTCCTAAAAAGTCGCACTGGAATATCTGGCTGCAGGGTTGCTCATTTAATGAGGTGATTTCTTTGCCTAAGAAAGACCAAGCATTGTACTCTTTGCTTGGCAATTTTTCAAAACTAAAGTTAGGGTGATATTTCTAACCAGACTGTCTTTATTGTCTTATATCCTCATTATATTCATTGATTTCACGGCCAATGTTTTTGGCTCTTCACAATATGAGTAACCAGGAACAACATGCACTGGATCTGCAGTAGTGGCTTACAGCGAGAAGACCCTCACAGAAATTGGAGCCAGTTCCATAAATTGTTTATTGACCTGATCGGACGCCAAGGAATTTTTCATAATGCACAGAGGAAGCTGTGAGCTGCTAACGATTCATTTACCTTTCAGTTTTGACTGAGTAACTGATTTCTTCAGGCCTCAATAAAAACAAGAACCTTGTGTTGAATTAATTTGAACTCAGGTCCAACAGGACTATTAAAATATTAATAAAATAAGCTTCATATGTAATTTAAACAGTGCCTTAAGTCAGCTTTTAACAACTTCTCCCTACTGAGGCAAATGCACTCAAAGAAGTACATCAAAGCCACTCATTGAAATGAAACAACTGAAAACAAAACTGGTAACGCTGCCCACTGGGGGGCGACTTGAACCCCTGTGACATCTGACATTAACAACTCCAGAAGTTTGAGATCCCAGAATTATCCAAGGCCACTTTGTCCCATTACAGGATAAAAATATATTATAAAAATAACAAAGAGAGAGTTCTGTCATTGAATTATAGCTAACAATGTTTTATTACGTGATCTAAAAACATTTTCCCTTGATTTAATTTGTAGTTGGCCTGTCAGCCCACCACGCACTGCTCTTAAACAGTTGTTGCCTCCTGTGTGAATTACCAGTTGTAAGGGATGGCACATGACATGGGAGGACCAGGGGGGAGAGAACATGCACAGGGCATTATCTCCCCTGGAACACTAGATGGCAGCCCCCCTGGGCCACAGTGGTGCCACATGGAATGGGACATGGAGTTCTTTGACTCCACCCTGTTAGGTACCGTGGGTGCCGCCAAGGGGTGCCACAGGGACTAGGGAGCCCTATTTTATGGGGTTTCTGTCTCACCCAGAAGTGCTTTCAGACCATGTGCATGGACGACTGGAAGGGAGATAAAAGGAGCTGCGTGCCTCAGATGGACAAGCCAGAGTCGGGTGGAAGGTGGATGAAGCTTGCGAGGAGAAGTGGAGGAGGCAATGGAAGAGTGACGGAGAGAGAGAAGGGAGAAAAGAGTTATTGTGTGCTACTCTGCTTCTTGTACTTGTAGCTGTGGTGGGAAACGCTTGATTCAAAGAGTTTCCCACAGTAAAAGACCCTTTGTGCCTTTTAACTTGTGTCCGTGCCTGCTTGTGTTCTTCTTAAACTGCTGACAAAGATGCCCTCAATTCACTGGTGTAGCACAAAATGTGTGGGCTCTGAAACAGAAGCCGAGGTTGGGCCCTCACACCTGCCCCTACACTGTAGTCAGAAACTCTTCAAAGGAATAATTTTTCGAAGACTGCGCTAGCTGGGGCTGATTTGCTGCAATTCAGGAGTAAACTACTGTGGCTTTATCATAATAATAATGAAAAATTTTCAGACTCCCATGTTTTTAATTACTTATTTTTTTTCAAATAGTGCAGATCATTATTTCTAGCTTGACACAAGCTCATGGTCAGCATGAGAAATATCCTGTGGTAGTCAGGGGAGTCCTGTTAGCTGAACAACTGGAACTACAGAACACACAATAATTTAGATATGGAGAAGGTTATCAGTTAAGATAAGCATATGAATTGCATTATACGTCGATAGACTGTCTGCAAACCAAACCTATGCCAGCATTACACGGAAAAGACACTTTTCATGAAGTATATAGTTAAAAAGCTGTCTGCAGCTTCTTTTGGACCATTCTGGTTTCCGCTGAGATCATGCCAACATGTTTTTAAGAGTGAGCCAATGCTCTGCCAGGTCTTGTGCACCCCTGCTGAATGCTGGGAATAGCACTGGGAGTTTTGGTCGATGAAATGATTTTCAAATAATATTCAAAATCAAAAATCCTGTATTTTTGTATGTACCAATTGTTACAGTCAAGCAGACAATAAATATACCAACATAGGAATAAAAATCAGGCTAATGATCGCCTCAATTTGATCAGCCAGGTATGTGCACACAGTCGAAACATATCGTAATGGTCTTGCTAAAATTTCTGCCTAAAAAGCCAATTCCTGACAAGAGGCCTTCAAATAGGGGATGTCAGACAGTGTTGCTTTGTCCACAGCTTTCTAACCCAGTTGGACTATTTTTGATCGGTGCCCATGTGGGGAAAATGGTCTTTCGGAGGATTCCCTGTTTGGGCTTCTTTTTTAAAAACAATGTGGTGTTTTGGGTTATTTTTCAAACACTCTCGTTTGCTGTATTAGTGCACTGCTCACCTATTGGGAACCCCCCATTACCCTGCTTGATAGTATATACCCATTTTATCACTCTCAGATCTCCAAGATAGATCACCTCCATTTTATCTTTGATGGTATGTACCTAATATACCATTCTCCCGCTTTCCTCGATAGTATGTACCTAATCTATCGCTCTCCCACTCTTTTTGATGGTACTTTATCTACCTAATATACTGTTCTCCTGCTCTCCTCAATAGTATGGACCCAATCTACCACTCTCTTGCTCTTTTCTATGATACTGTACCTACCTAATATACTGCTCTCCTGCTCTCTTCAATGGTACTGTATGTACCTAATATACTGTTCTCCCGATCTCCTCGATAGTATGTACCTAATCTAGAACTCTATTGCTCTCTTCATGCCCAGAGGGGACTGGGCAGTCTCATGGTCTGAAATCCTTGCAGATTTTATTTTTTTCTCCAGCCGTCTGGAGTTTTTTTTTTTGTTTTTTCTGTTCTCCCTGGCCATCGGACCTTACTCTTATTCTATGTTAATTAATGTTGACTTATTTTAATTTCTCACTGTGTCTTTTATTTTTCTATTCTTCATTATGTAAAGCACTTTGAGCTACATTTATTGCATGAAAATGTGCTATATAATTAAATGTTGTTGTTGTTCGGTGGTACTGTATGTACCTAATATACCATTCTCCCACTTTCCTCGATAGTATGTACCTAATCTATTGCTCTCACACTCTTTTTGATGGTATTGTATGTACCTAATATACTGTTCTCTCGCTCTCCTTGATAATATGTACCCAATCTACCAATCTCTTGCTCTTTTCTGTACTTAACCAAATTTACCGCTCGCTTCAGTAGTATTTACGTAATCTACCACTCTCCTGTTCTCTTTAATGGTACTGTATGTACCTAATCTGTCGCTCTTTTCAATGGAATGTACCTAATCTATCGCTCTCTCGGTGGTATGTATCTAATCTATTGCTCTCTTGCTGTCTTCGTTGGTATGTACTCAATGTATTGCTCTCCCACTATGTTTGGTGGTATGTACCTAATGCCTTTGTTTTTGGTGTGTCAGTTTGTATATGTCAGGTTTTGGGTTATTTTCTTGCACCATTTTGCAGGTTTTGAGCTGTCCTTGTGCTGGAAAATTTTTCATGTCATGGAAATCTGGTGACCTGTCGGAGCACTGTGAAAATTGTGGGCACAGAAGACCTGCCCACTCAGCAATTAAGATGTTTTTAGGTGGGGATTGGTGAAGAAAAACGGGGTACGAAGAAGAAGTGGTGAGCTTTTCGAGCTTGTTTTGATAAGAATAGTGCTATGTGTTTATGTTGGACATCAAGGTTTTCTTCCGTGCAGGACTTAGAGGCTGCTGGACTGTGGCACGTAAGGTTTCTGTGGGCTGCTGTGTCTTCAAAGCAGGAGGCAGTAAGAGCAAGAGAATCCAGGAAAGACTGAATGTTGAAGTGAAGAAATCTCCCATGGTCGAAGCAAAAGGAGGATTGTAAATACTTGTTGGCTTCTTTATTGTTCCTTTGAATGTTTGGTTTAAAGAAAAAAGAAATAAATCGCTTTGATTGCTGCACCATGACCAGCCCACGCGGGTTTCTTTCTCCTGCCTGGAAAGGGGATTTTTCAATATTAATGCAAGGATGGAGATGAGCGACATTTCTTTAATGAATTAGCTTGTTGCAAAGAAAGGGTGGAACGTCAATTTAGTTGTCTGCAATTCGTCTGGATTTGAAAGATCGAATTGTCAAAGTAATGTAAGATGCAAAGTTTGCAAAATGACGATATAAACTCAAAATGGCACCACATCTAGTTTATTGCAGCACTTAAAATAGAAAAACCCAACAAAATGGAACCAATGCAAGAAAGCCTAGGGCAATGATAAAGCCTCGATGTATTCTTCTCACTGAACCAGCGTGCACTGCGCAAGGCGCTCTCCTTGTTAAATATCCCATTAGACAGCACGACAGGGGGTGAAAAAGACCCTTCGCAAATAATAAAAGAGTAAAAGAAGCAGGCTTTATGGGTATGTGTTCAAGATAGGGAGCGCCCGTGAAACGACGTTCACACACATGAATATGGAGAAAAGACACTAAAGGTACACATATGGCAAGTAAATAGCAAATGTTTTTTAATCATTCAATTACCTGTCTGTGACTGAAAATAAAAAGCCTAAAAACTTACCAAATACGTCCTATTTAAGTTTCGATAAGGGAAAATATGCCTTCCCTGTTTACGACGCATGTTTGTGACAACAAAAAGGATCTGGAAATAATAATTTTATCGCATATTCCTGGTACTGTTTTTCTCATGGTAAGAATATGTTTCTCTTCGGTTGTATGAGTCCTCACATACATTTGGAAGAAAATCAAAACAAGACCAAGCACGTGGCACAAAAAGTTCACGGTGATTTTGTGTTTTGAGATGAAAACACGCTCTGATGGGGTGAAAGGTAATTGTGAAAGAAGGGAAGAGCTGAGGAAGCACACACAGTTGATCTTCATTTAAAATGGTTACATTTCATAATATTGTTGTTTTTTTGTTCAACTGACATTTAATGTATAAGCTATTTTATAATGTTTGTGTAATCGTAAGATGCGGATCAACACTCGACAACTGTCTAGGCTTGAAAAATGGACATATTTGGTAAGGCTGTATGCCTGTGTGTTATAGGATTGTAGAATAGAGGGTCAGCGGTTAGAAAATTAGCGGCCCAGTTTACATAAATAAGTGAATGACTGGCTCGATCTCTGTGGGTGCGTGTGCTCGGGAGGTTGGTGAGATAATTGGGGTGAGACACACCTGCACATGAGGTTGGGATCTGTCTCAATTTCTTCAGTGGAAGTGAGGCACTGCGCCCACGGAGGCATATAAAGGAGAGCCGGCAAGAGAAGAAAGAAAAACAAAAGGAAGAAGAATAGAGGAGAGAGAGAGAGACAGAGAGAGAGAGATAGAGAGAGCGAACAGGCAGGAATACGGGAGAGTGTCGGCGCAAGTGAGCGAGAGAGAAGAAGCAGGCAGCTGTGAGGAGATCCCTCAGGGCAGGCGTTGCCAACTCCGGTCCTGGAGGACCACCGTGGCCCACAGGTTTTCATTCTAACCCTTTTTTTAATCACTGTTTTTGCTGCTAATTAACTTCTTTTGAATTCATTTTATTTGACCTGTTCTTGAAGACTCAGACCCCTTAATTGTTTCTTTTTCCTTAATTAGCAATCAAACAATAGTGAGATACAAAATGAGCCAAAACAACTGGTGTCCATCATACAATATCTGAAAATAAAGAAAGGTGAAGGTCTCAGGAATGTTGATCTGCTCAGGATCTCAAAACATTTGACCAGAGCTCTTAGAGAAAATCAATTTCAGAAATGTCTGTTAATGTATCACGAGAGCAGCAACAAGCCATGGAAGTAAAGAATTGGTTTAAGTAATGACAAGAATCTGCGCCTTATTAAGCAACTGGTTGGAGTGAAAGTGGTTGGAGTTTGAGGCCCTGACATAATTGGTCTTCTGTTGGCTCACTCACTTCACGTTTCATTTCTGTTTGGGTGCCATTCAAGGAAAGAAATGAAACAAATCAGAGGAACGATGAAGAAATTCAGAGGAACAAATCTTGACAAAGCAATTCAATTAAAATTGAAAGTTAATTAGCAGCACAAATAGGGCACTAGAATGAAAACCTGCAACCACGGTGGTCCTCCAGGACTGAAGTTGGTGACCCCTGCCTCAGGGGAGCGCGTGGCAGACACTCAGGGGATGTTGAAGTGAAACACGCTGGCTGAGCCGGACTGGGGCCATGCTGGATGGTGCAACTTGCCACATAAGTCTGGTAAAGCAACGGGAGATGGTGAGGCTCAGATGGGGAGCCCTACTGGAGTCATAGACAGTAGGAACCAGAGCCTTGGTTTGGATTGGACAGCCCAGCTGCAAGTCATTGGACATCAGGGACCCAGACTTGTGGAAGAAGGTCACCTATACCTGCTGGTTTGACGTCACTCTGGGCTGCAAGATCTGAGATGGGTAAGTCGGGGAGACGTCCAGTTTAAAGGGGAAGCACCAGGGACTTGTTTTTTAAGGACAGACTCCTGCTTGTGAGATTTTTAACCTTGTTTAAATGGATTGTTTATTTGGATTTTAACCTCCATGATTTGCTTCTTTTTATGGATTATTTATTTACTCTGGAACTTTTGCATTGCACTTTTGAACACTGTCTTGGAGTTTTAAATAAAAACACTGACACACTTTTGCACATACCCCTTGCTTTGTGTGTTGTGTCCTCATCTGCTAGGCTCTTCCCTCAGGTACATTATCGGAGGAAATAGGTTCAAGAGGCTCCAAAAGGACCCATTAGCATGGGTCCTGTCACACTGTCACACAAATTCAATGTAAAATGCCAGGATTGGCTATGTATTTTTTTTAAAACTTATAGAAAATGTCATCTTTAGAACACAATTTTTCATGGTAAATGTATATACTTGGTGGTTGTGAAGAAAATATGAATTGTGAATTGAAAAATACTGAACTTATCCTTTAATGAAAGTGGATAATCCTCATAGGAAGGAAGAACGGTGGTGTAGTGGTAACACTGCTGCCTCACTTTAAGGCAGGGGTCTCCAACACGTCGCCCGCGAGTTACCGGTAGCTCACAACCCCTTTCCAAGTAGCTCGTCAAAGGGCTAATGAATCCTATATAAATTTGAAAACTTGATTATTCAAATTAGGGGTGGGTGATCTTTCCAAAAAATCATATCAGGATCCACAATCTGAATTGCAATCCATTTTTTCAATGTGGCATACACTTAAGAGAATATCCGGACTCAAACTCATCAAGTAACCAAAGTAACACTTTATTTTAAATATCAAACAAAGTTGAATTCAATTGTTCTCTCATTCGCGAGCTAAGCGAAGTTAAGGAACACGCAGTGAAGCTGGCGAGTGAGTGAGGAAGGCCCCTCTCCTCGGCCCACTGCCTTTTTCTCGGATTAACCCAAATAAATCGGTACCGCAAGTGAACTATGATACATAGCGAAATGAGAGAAGTCGTAAAATCAACCAAATTGTTCAAGCAAAAAGAAAAAAACCCGACCTAAATCTGTTAAGTAGTTCTCTCGTTTAAAGCGCACAGACAGACAGACAAACAGACACTGGATTTTCTTTATTATATATTAGTAAACCTTCAAAATAATGTGCAGTTAAAGTCTCAACAGCATTCTCAGCATTTCTGGAGCTTAGTAGAGCCAGATAACTATAAGAATCTTCACCAAGCAGCTCTGAAAATGTCTGCTTTGTTTGGGTCTCCATACCTCTGGGACTCTGACATGAACGTCATGAAATCAAAGTTCAGAACAAGACTGACAGTCGAACATTTAAAAGACTCCATAAGAGTGAACCTCAGTGGCTCCACTCCACCAGACACCTGCCTCTCTTGGTGACTCCATGCAGTGCCAGTCATCTGACTAACTAAAAAACACACCAGACATGAAACTGGACCTGTGAATAAAGTGACACAGTGACATGTGACAAAATGACAAATGAATAAGGAAGATCTGTGTATTTGGAATTGCATTGTTTGGTTTTGACAGCATTCATGTTTTAATTCAATAGTGTGAGATATGCTAGAAAATGCATACAGACATACAAAATGCACTTGCAGGTGGACTAAATATTTTTTGTGATGTTTTAATGCAAAATGTGAGTTGTGGACACCCAACATTTTATAAATGTTCAAGCAAAACAAGCTTATTCAGTTTGCTTGGGTCAAAATAAGCTATGAGAATAAACGTTAGAAAACAGGAGTAGCTCTCGGCCATTTTCATTTTGTAAACGTAGCTCTCAGGAGAAAAAGAAGGTTGGAGAGCCCAGCATTAAGGAGACCAGGGTTTATGTCCTCCCTGTGTGGAGTTTCTACGCCTTCCCCATGTCAGCTGACCCCAGGAGTTCACTCTGTGAGGGGTCAAAGATACTCCTTTTCACAAAACTTTGAATAAATGGGGGGTGGTTCAGTAATATAGACATGTGGAGTGACATTTAATGTTATTATGAGGTTGGTCTTCACGATTATGATAATATATTTGATATTTGATAGTTTACTGGTGGTCCTAGCCCTCTAAAAGCCACTCCCAGAAGGTTAAAAATGAACAATTTTAAACATAAGCATGTGGGGTATCGTTTCAGACTGTTTCAAGGTCAGTGATTACGAATCTGATGTTATTTTTGATTTTGGATCGTTCACGAGGGATGTAGCACTCTATGGATGTTAATCAGAGTGGGGGAAAAATGACCAGTTTCTATTGCCATTGTAGACTTTAAACAATTCAGTTTTCAGATTTAAAATATTTGAAACAACCATTCTTGTTTATCATGTACTTCTACCTCATGACATAAATCATTTCATTTGTCACAAACACCACAAATTAGGGAGGCTTCAGGCTGTTTTATTTTAAAGTGCCTGTCATGATGAACACCACTTGTTTTTGGCTGATAGGAGGCGCTCTTTTACATTGCATTTATATTCCCAGTTTCCTGTAGATGTTAAAAGTGGCTGACACAGCCTGATGGCCCCTCGGAGGGGTACCTGATGCTGCGCCTCGTGACTTGAACACCAGCGTGACGAACCCATTTAAGAAATGCCGCACCAGAGAGAGGCCCCTCTGGATCTTTTCCTCATCAGGCAGCCTATGTCTGCAACACCAAGCCCCCCTGAGTGGGTGGACCCCACCGGCATCTGTTTGTTTTTGTTTCCTAACACAATCATAATTGAGGCATAAGCACTCAGTGTGGAGACAATGTGTATCAGTCCCATCTGCATGTTTTCACAGTGCGCTTTTTTTAAAGAAAAATTGGCCATGACCGGACAAATGAGCTCTTTTAAAGTATATTAACCCTGGCGGTGTCAGACTCAAAAAGAGGGAACTCTGGGAGGTACACAGGAGCCCTGAAGAGCACAGTAAATACACACAGACATACATGATTAGAATTACTCAGGACCATCTGAGCCCTTACCAGCAGCACCCGGGTACAAGGCAGGAAGCTGCCCTGGACCAGACGCCAGTCTACGGCCAAGCCCGCACTACACTTTTCATTTAAAAACGCAGATATTAGTCTCTGTTTTCACCTTCAATCCACACTAACCTGTTATTTTCAACCTACAAAAATGGAAACCTTTGAATACGCTCTCCAGAGACACGTCCTTCTGAAAACACTGGCTAGACATTGTAATGTGTGTGGGCTAAAATGGAGTTTTTTTTCAACTGTAATTACACTCTGATTGGCTTATTATGCAGCCTTTACCCTGATTGGATCCTGCTCATTACAACATCCCATTCCCTGATTGGTTACCCTTGTGGTCCCCGGCCAGGGCTGGAGCCCGGCCGGGACGCCCAGGAGGACGAGAGGAGGGCTTGTGCCTCCTCCAGACCACGAGGGGGTGTCCGTCCTGGTTCTGTTGGGGACCAAGGGTGGAGGGCTTGGAAGCCCAGCCCTGTAGGGGCCCGTGGCCACCGCCAGGCGGCGCCCCAGTGCCTAATTATCCCGGGAGCCCGGCACTTCCGCCACACCAGGAAGTGCCGGGGGGAAGACTTTACGTGGCGCCCGCAGAGCTGCCAGGAAGACAGCCGACACTTCCGCCGCCTACTTCTGGCTAAAGAGGGAATGCCGAGAACACCTGGGGCTCATCCGGGAGCCTTATTTAAGGGGCCGCCTCCCTCCAGTCATTGGAAGTCGGGAGGAAGCGGACTGAGCTTGAGGAAGGACTGGAAGCGGCCAGGAGTAAAGAGGCACAGGACTGTGTGGCCTGGACTTGGGGAAATCGGTGCAAGAAGGCACTGGGGGTGCACGTGAGCAAACTGTAAATAGTGTATATAATAAAGAGTATGTTGGGTGCAGAAATGTTGTCCGTCTGTCTGTGCCGGGGCCAGCGTTCACACCCTTCATGGTAGAATTCCAATATAGTGGAAATGTAGAAGCTTTTCCATGGCGCTTGTTGTGTTGCTTGCCTGTATGCATCTAAATTGTGTTTTGTGCATTCTGAATGCTCCATACATGCGCAAAAGTTAAAAAATGTCTGGGTTGCTACAGTTTTGTGATAAATCCCATGGCTTCTTGTAGAGAAACATCGAGAAAATCAGAAAAGTTTCCATATGGTGTTTACAGATTTGGAGAAGGCCTATGATACAGGTGCCACGTCAAGAGGTCTGGAGGTGCATGAGAGATAAAGGAGGACCAGAGGAGTAGGTGAGGATTATCCAGGGTATGATGAGGGAGTGAGGACTAGAGTTAAAAGTAGTGTTAGGGCAACAGACAAGATCCAAGTTAGAGGAGCTCTGCACTGGGGATCTTCTCGAAAGCCTTACCTCTTTGATCCGATTACGGATGTGCAGAGTCAGAGGATAAAAGACCAAGTGCTCTGGTGCAGGCGTTTTGCTGATGACACCATGTTGCGTAGCACCAGAAAAAGAGGAACTGGAGTGGAAGCTGGAAGAATGGAGAAGGGCTATGAACAATAGAGGGTTGAAGATAAATAGGAAGAAGGCAGAATATCAGAGGTTTCATGACGATCAGGATTCAAAAGTTAGCCTACAGGGAGAGCTACTGAAACAAGTGGATAACATTTAAATATTGTGGCAGGCGGCTGGCGTCTATGCCCAGCTGGGATGCCCCTGCACACTATATGCAGGGGGAGCAGCCCTGGACAGTGCAATATCTCCCCCTGGACGCTAGATGGCTGCTCTCCTGGGCTAGAGTAATGCCTCGGTTTCCCACAGGGCTCGCCAGGGGGTGCTGTGTTTGGGACTCCTGAGCCCGTGTGGGCAACAGATTCATCACACCTGGAAGTGCTGCCGGAACTCGGTGATCAAACACCTGGAGCACTTCCAGGTGACCTATAAAAGGAGCCAGCGACCACCACTCATCGGCCAGAGTCGGGTGGAGGAGGACAAGGTTGCCAGGGAGGAGTGGTGGTGCCAAGGAAGACAAAAGTGCTTGTGCTGTACTGGTGCTTGGGACTGTGTTGTGGCTGGGGGGATTACGGGGAAGACGTGCCCTCCAGCTGAAGAGAAATAAAAGTCTTTTTATTTCACACGTGCCTCCTGTGTCCAATCTGTGTCGGGTCAGACGCTATATAGCGCCTTTATTACAATATCTAGAATCAGTGGTAGATGCAGAGATGTGGATGGAACAATTGGAAGAAGGAGTCAAGTGTTAACATCAGTGTCGTCACTATCGCACCCTCAACAGCATACAGCAAACCCTGGATTACAAAAAAGGAGCTAAAAAGTTGTCTGAATGAAAAAAAGAAAGCAATCAAATCCAATGTCAAAGAAGATCTGAAGGATACACAGCGTAATGGAAGCTTACAAAGCTAAAATAGAAAATAAATTCATTCCAAATAACAAGAAGGATGTCTGGAATGGACTGAGCATAATTACTGGATTCACACAATTCAGGGCTCAGGTGTTAGAAAGGGACGTGGTTAAAGCTAACACTCTGAACCATTTTTTTAAAGATTTTCCTTCCCACTGCCACCTTCTTCTAATGACCAGTCCCCCCATACCATCTAACTACCACCACTTCCGCTGGAATAGCCAATGACGAGTCAAGGCTTCCCATCAAGGGTAAAGAACCATTCCCTCTAGTGTTTGGGATGCCTGTCCATCCCGTGTGGCACTTCAATTGACTATCATGTACCCAGTAAGACTTGACCATTGTCACGTACACAGGAATTCAAGAAGTATCGAAGGGTAATGTAAAGAACCAAGAACGTAGTGAAATGAGACTTTTATTTTGGGGAATGTAAGCTTGTTATGTTCTTGGCTGAGCCAATCAGAATGAATGCAAGCTAGTGAACCAATCACAGTAAGCAGTGATTCAGCACTGTTAAGCCAATTCAGTTATCTATAAGAATGACTCTCTCTCTCCGTCTCTGTTCTGTGACCACTTTCTGGCAACCTTGACTTAGGGCAATGTCCCTTAGTAGACTGCTGTACAGGGGGCTCGCTCTTCATGAAGAGATAATTAGAGACGCAGATGAACAAGTTTCCTCCTGCCTGATTTCTGACTCAAAGAGGGTCCTAATTGAGGGCAAGATTTCTTTAATATATTTCCAGCTTAATTTCTTCCACATATGGAGATGACATGGAAACTCTACATAGATATTGGCTTTAAAATCATATCATATCATATCACAGTGGTTCCGAACCTGTGGGGCGAGCCCCCCTAGGGGGGCACAAAGTAACAAAAAGGAGGACGCAAAGATGTGAAGAAAAGAAAACAAGAGTCGAAAATATGAAAAATACATCTATTGAAACCAAAACAAATGAACTTAAACTACATTCTGATACTAGAAAAAGAAATACAGAGTTAGATAAATGTCGATAAAAGTTAAGTAGGTATAATAAAATATGCATCTATGATACATCATTAATTAAAAAAGAACAAATTGGTATTAGTGGGCTCCTTAGGGGGGGCGCGATTAAAACTGTTATGAAAACTCGGGTCACAAATACTTAAAGGTTGAGAAACGCCGTTATATCATATCATGTCATACACAGTAGAATAATGGAAACTACTCCATACTGTAAAATTCTTTGAATGCAAACATTAGCTAAATATCCACCCGTCTATTAATTTCCAACCCCAGTCCATCAGTTACAGGGAGCCACTCCTGGCATCTCTGGGTAAACAACAGGACCGAAACGTAGATGGATGCCACTCAATCACAAATTAACTAAATAAGTAAGAGTTATTTGATTTATTTCTGCGATATAAATTCTATGCATCCATTCATTCATTTTCTATGCCCTCTTATCCAGAGCAGGGTGACAGGGAAACTGAAGCCTATCCCAGCAAGCATTGTGCACAAGGACGCCTGGCGATCACGGGGTGAACACACATACAGTACATGTTAACAGGGGCCAATTTAGCTTCGCCATTTCACCTAACCTGCATGTCTTTGGACTGTGGGTGGACATGGCAGCACCCGCAGGAAACCTAGGTGGGCACAGACATGCAAACTGCACGCAGGGGGCTCAGGGTGTGAACCCCGGCCTGTTTGTTGTGAGTCAGCAGTACTACCACTGCACCACCATGCCACAGAAAATATGACTTATCCTAAAAAATCCTAAATGAACACATATACTGTAAGAATAGATGGAAATTCATTACAGGTGATTTTACGACAAGGAAAAAGTTGGCTAAAAAAATATATTGTACACTGTAAAAAAATTCTGTAAAAATACCCTACATTACCATATATTCTCACAGTAAAAAACAGTAATGCAGTAAACAGTTAAAAGAATGATATTAAATAGATAAATACAATACAATTTATATTTGAGAAGTGTTTAGCTATCAATATCAATTGTTTCACTGTGCAAGATTATTTTATGAATAATTGTTGTATTGCCATAAACTCATAATGGTACAGAATTCTAAATTTGCATAACGTTAGTATATTTGCATAAGGAAACACCCCCAAATGGTCCCTTATATCCTCGATACTTGTTCATTGTCAAAAACAAAAATTTAATGATGGTTAGCAAAATCATTTTTTATTATTGCTAAGGGTAGAGCTGCCAGACAAGAGGAAAAGAGGAAGTCCTAAGAGAAGGTTTATGGATGTGGTGAGTGAGGACATGCAGGTGATGGGTGTGACAGAACAAGATGGAGAAGACAGGAAGATATGGAAGAAGATGATCTGCTGTGGCAGCCCCTAATGGGAGCAGCTGAAAGAAGATGAAGAAGAAGATTGTGTTCTGAATATTTCTGCGCTAATGGATGCTGATTTGTGCAGAGTTACTTTCGATATGCTGGCGAAACTTCAGCACACCCTGTACACCAGAAAAGCAAAGTTTCCTAATCCACTGGACAACATTCATTTTAATTCTGTAATTATTGAATCATGTCCAATGACAAAGTAAAACCTGTTTTTTTCCATTTTTCATATTTTCTTAAAGGTAGACATTGTCATTAATCTCATCTCAGGCAGATGAACTGTGTATTGTAATAAGATGCAAATCAGAAGCACAGTGAAACAGTTCAACTCCATTAATTTTACTGAGGGAAACCACATCCTGGTCTATGCTCCTGGACGCTTCCATCCATCCATTATCCAACAAGCTATATCCTAACTACAAGGTCAAGGGGGTCTGCTGGAGCCAATCCCAGCCAACACAGGACCCAAGGCAGGAAGCAAACCCCGGGCAGGGAGTCAACCCACCACAGGACACCCACACACACGGGACAAATTAGGATCACCAATGCACCTAACCTGCATGTCTTTGGACTGTGGGAGGAGACGCAGACACAGGGAGAACATGCAAACCCAGGTCTCCTAACTGAGAGGCAACAGCGCTACCCACTGAGCCACCATGCTGCCTCCCGGACGCTTCTTGATGGCTAAATGATTGGTAGCTCACCAGTCAGTCATTTAATTGTTAAATCTGGATCCATTTTTTCACCGCGTAGAACAACAACAGAACAAGGCAACCCACACGTGGACCTTCATCAGAAACAACAAGATCAACAATAAAGATCTAATTGTCTTCCATCCTACTTGGTCTTGAGGAGTTTGCTGGCTTGTTTGACAGATTCTGTCATTTACTTTGAATCCTTCTCCTAGAGCCCCCTATAGTAGGAACACCTGCCTCAGCCATTAGCCGTGTTTAGATGAAGGCGTCCTTTGCCTCAAATGCTGCAGTTTGCTAAATGGCAGGATGAGTCCTTCATTTGCCTGCCAGTTCCCTGAACGTTCCTGATTCTGCAAGTGATTTGATATCCATAGCCCTTCATTCGTAACGTTATTTAAATGTTGTACAGTGACCTTCATTTGTTTAATCTTTATCTTCAACAGCATAAAGGTAACAGCAAAATCAAAGTTCTTGCCAGATTATTGCTGCTACCTCTTCTTTAGCTCAGTGTATAACTGGAACCATTTGCAACGCCATTGATCCTGAGAGGATACGCTCTGGTGAAACGGAATAATTACAGGAAAAAGGATTTGGGTGGAGGGGTTCGCCCGCACAGTTATTTACTCATCTGGCTTTAAAAAGCCCAATCTTTTCATATTTCACAGTGAGTTCTGGCTGCTAATCTCTGAGGTCTCAACCCCTGGCCTCAGCCCCATTGACAGCCTTCTGTTCTCCACTGTCGGAGATTTCTAGAAGTGGCAATGAAAACGGAAAAACGAGTAAGACCTGGCTGTGATTTTGTAAGCAAAATGAATATATTTAGTACACTTCTAAAAATGCTGATTCTTTAATGGCACTTTACTGGTTTGGGTGGTTCCTCGTAGAACCTTTACTTAACAAAGAACCATTTAATTCTAGAAAGGGGTCTTTGCGTATAAAATTGGGTCTTTTGGGTTTTGTAAAAAAAATTTCAATTTGATTATGAAACAGAAATCTTTCATCTTTAGTGGGCTACTTGGCAGGATACTCCAGATTATGAAATTCTGAATTTAGCCTGGGGTATTTTATAAACCAGGGGGTCTTCAACTCTGGTCCAGGGGCCTCATTTACAAAGCTTGTTTACACACAAAAAGAGGCTCGAAATGTTTGTACGCAACTTCCCACGCAAACGTCGGGATTTATAAGAGAAAACTTGACGAGGAAACGTGTGTACTGCATTTTTATGGCAACTTTGAATCCGGTGTACGCAACATTTCAGAGAAATGGGAAATGATGACACCCTTGGTCAAGTAGGGAAATGCAGCCAAACGAGCTAAATGTCGACTCGCAGGCGTAATAATTCATATCACCGACGCCGTTATTTTAATGTGCAATGATGTGACAAACACGTTACAATACAATACAATGCAATTTATTTTTGTATAGCCTAAAATCACACAAGAAATGGCTAAATGCGCTTTAACAGGTCCTACCTCTTGACAGCCCCCCAGCCTTAACTCCCTAAGAAGACAAGAAAAAACTCCAAAAAACCTTGTAGGGAAATAAAATGGAAGAAACTTTGGGAAAGGCAGTTCAAAGTGAGACCCCTTTCCAGGGAGTTTGGGCGTGCAGTGGTCAAAAAAAGGGATAAATACAACACAATACACGGAACAGAACACAATTTAACCTCAATACAGTATAATAGTGCAATAGAAATATTACCTCTCAAAAGTGATGAATACAATTGTATTTTAGTTGCCTTTTAAGAGGGCCGATGCTGCGTATTTGCACTGAAGAACTTTTTATTTTTTTCCGTCACTTTAGGCTACCTGTTGTCACTTCTCATGGTATTGGCTGACAATTTAGGAATATCATAGCCAAGCTTCACTCCGTTGTGCCCGCTGTGCTGGAAGGCTTTAACTGACTGACCAGGTGCTACATCCAGTTTTTGTGTGGTGTGGGTGGATATACACATCAATCATAACATGCTGTTACCAACATAAAAAGGCGATTTGCTGCATCTGGTTTTCCTATTGTCATGGAAGCACTACACTGCACATCGCGTAAATGAAGCTGCTTTTGTAAACCATAAGCAGTTAAATCCAAAGAATGCACAAGTCATCTGTGATGCTAAGATGAGACTAACGATGACGACTGCTCTGGCATAACGCTGTATAAAACGACATCTCCATTAACACATGCCATTCACAGGTCAAATCAGAGAGAGTTTTTCACTCCTCCCGTTACACACACACTCGACTAGTAAGCCGCCTCGTCGCCAGAAATCGGACCTTTTATTATTTCAGGCATCGTGTGGCTGGAGCTCACAGCATTTACAGCAGCAGTAATGAACTACCACCAGGGCTGGATTAAGATGAAATTGGGCCTGATGCTGCAGCGCAAAAAAGGCCTATTTTTTCTCACATTGGTGCATGTGCATTCGACACTCACCGTACATGCGCACTCAGACCGACCAAGGAGCCTTAACTGCTTGTGATGCAACCAGCCAGCCTTTATTGAACATGAATAATAATAGTGACGTAGTATCGTAACAACTCGAGATTAACATCAAACTATGTAACATCAACATTCAATAGCAATTGTCTGAAAAGTGCACTTAATGCAGAAAACCTAACAATGAAATACACCAAATTTCACAATTCTCCTACGAAACAGAGTAAGAAAAAATGAATTTGCAGAGACATTGGGTCAAAGTGACTCAGTTCAGGCTCTTGAGGGTAAAAATTTGTCCACGATTTAAATTTCAATAATAGACCAGAATCCTGTTGAAGATTTTAGAAATTTTAAACATCCATGGGCCGCCTTTTAGTTTTACCTTTACAGATAACCATTTAAATAGCCATCGATTTTTACTGTACAACTAACTTTCAAGGTTAAAAATTTACTATGTGGCATTTACCGAACAATAATAAAGTGGCAAGAATCCCCAAGATATTGCAAAAAACGCAGCTAAATTACTAAGTAAACTGTTTAACGTAAAATTGATAGCATTAACTTGAAATCACAATAAACACAATGACGTTATAGTTACGTCACAGCACAAAGAACAATAGTAACTGTATAATAAGTAACGCTGTGTCTAGGCGTCGAAAGTCGGACTCCAAATTTCATTCTAAGAATTATTTTGAGGTTAATATAGCAAAGGAAAACTGTTCAGCTTCTGGAAAATTCTCGTCTGTTTTCATCTGGGCCTGTTTCAGCAATGGGCCTAATGCTGCAGGATCAATAGCACCCACCTTAATCCGGCCCTGACTACCAATAAACATAATTTGCGTTTGTTGCTTGGGCCACCAAAAGAAGGTGCTTTGTGTGCCTGTAAATTAGAGAGGAGAAATTCTGTCTCACACTTCTGGATATGTCATGTGACTGCACTGCCAGCCAATGAAGGCCTGCGGCATTGTGATTGAATATGCGTAAAGATTAAGATTAATTAGCATAGTCCATAGAGGGCTGTTTCGGGTGGAGGTGAAATTTACAAACGCACATTTACAAAGGTGATTGTGATATGTAAAGGGTAAATTGTGTAGAAATTAGTGCATGTCAGGTTTTATAAATCCGATTTGTTTTTGTTGCCCTACGTGTTTTCTTGCTTTTTGGCGTACATGTGAAGCTCAATAGTCTTATAAAAGAGGTCACTGGAGCATTGCTATGGATGCAGATTTCTATTCTAGCCATTTTTTAAATTAGTGACCGGTTTTTGCTGATAACTCATTTGTTTTTTAAAATTTAATCATTTGAACTGCTTCATCTGATCCTTTAATGGCATCCAAACAGAAATGAGATACGAGGTGAGCGGACAGATGACCAGCTAAGTCAGGTTCTCAAAGTCCAACCAATTCCACTCCAACCAGTTTCTTAATTAGAGGCCCACTGTTCTAGTTAATTCCCTGGCTGTTGCTGCTCTCGTTCTGCCACAGCAGACATTTCCAAAACGGTTGATTTTCTTTTATCTACGAACACCAAAGAGATGTTTTGTGGTCCTGAGCAGATCAACATCACCGAGACCTTCACCTTTCTATATTTTCAGATACAGTAAGATTGACACAGGTGAGCTGCTCAGGTGTTGGCTCGTTTCTTTCCTCATTATAGTTTGGCAGCTAATTAAGGAAAAAAGAAACACAGATAGTGAGTCTTAAAATGCAAGTCAATTCAAATTAAAAGAGTTAATTGGCAGCAAAAACTGGTCACCAATTAAGAAAAGGATTACAATGAAAGCCTGCATCCACTGCACAGCACCAGGACCGCAGTCCAGAGTCCTTCAACAGAGTGAAATTGTAGACCACAGTACTTATGAGGTCGGTCATGTAATGCCCCAACATCACGAAACACCTTCAGCATCAGTCACAAAACACCCGTAGCATTAGACTGTGGTTAACATTAGGACTCCGTTACACTGTGGGTAAGATTAAGGTTATGGGAGGGTTAACTGGCTCAAAGGGCATTACGTGAATGACGTTGTGGGCATTACCTGACCTGTGTCATAGGTATTGCAGGCTTTCTGAGTCCTTTTAAAATCAAGAACTGCAGAACGTGGTACTCAACAAGGGTGCCCTCTATCACCATAGTTTTTTGCAGTCGCCATAGAGCCATTGGCTATTCCCTTTCAAAATGCATTAAAGATAAAGAGGATTATCAGAGAAGGACTTGAACAGAAAATATTACTGTACATGGATTATATGGTACTGTGGTGCCACAATCACTCGTAACCCGTTAACAGCTGTGTTTGGTGGGTTAAAATTGGAGAAGGACAAATTGATTGCAACTGCCGATACCACACTATGAACACGTAGACTTATCTTGGTTAACTGGAAGAATCCAAACCCACCTTTTATAAGTCAGTAGGTAAATGATGTTATATACTGTGTGAAATTAGAAAAAATCCAATTGTTACTTACAGGATCTGTTCAAAATCCATCCATCCATCCATATATCCTAACTACAGGGTCACGGGGGTCTGCTTTGAGCACTTTGAGCTACATTTTTTTGTATGAAAATGTGCTATATAAATAAATGTTGTTGTTGGAGCCAATCCCAGGGCGCAAGGCAGGAAACAAACCCCACCGCAGGGCGCGCACACACTCAGCACAATTTAGGATCACCAATCCACCTAACATGCATGTCTTTGGGCTGTGTGAGGAAACAGACGCAGACACGGGGAGAACATGCAAACTCCACGCAGGGAGGACCCGGGAAGCGAACCCAAGTCACCTTACTGAGAGGCAGCAGCAGCGCTACCCACTGCACCACTCTCTGTTCAAAATATTTTTATAATATGGCAAGATCTAATTAATAAAATTATAGAATAAGCATTCCCTTCTTTGTCTTTCGTTTGTGTTTTCTTCTAACTGTTTTTGCCAATGCTCTTTGCTCGTGGGCGGCACGGTGGCGCAGTGGTAGCGCTGCTGCCACGCAGTTAGGAGACCCGGGTTCGCTTCCCAGGTCCTCCCTGCGTGGAGTTTGCATGTTCTCCCCGTGTCTGCGTGGGTTTCCTCCGGGTGCTCCGGTTTCCTCCCACAATCTAAAGACATGCAGGTTAGGTGCATTGGCGATTCTAAATTGGCCCTAGTGTGTGCTGGGTGTGTGGGTGTGTTTGTGTGTGTTCTGCGGTGGGTTGGCACCCTGCCCAGGATTGGTTCCTGCCCTGTGTTGGCTGGGATTGGCTCCAGCAGACCCCCGTGTTTCCTGCAGAGGCATTAGCTCTCTTGGAAATGTGTTCTTTTAATATTGTGGCTTATTAAATAATTAAACAATATCATAATATACCAGAAAAGGCGATATCCCTCCCATAGTGATTACGGTACAAGAATCACATGAGACAAAATATCTTTTAGCTTACATTTACTGACGTTTTTACGCGGTTACAGCGGGGAGGCATATGGACAGACTTTTATCCAGGTGGGAATCTGGATCAACACAGTCAGCCATTTTCTCCGTCCCCACGCTGGGAGGGTTTCCAACACCTTGTGTCGGCACAGCCTCTAAGGGTCTGGCCACTGTCCAGACCTTTTATATGGTTCTTGCTTCATTTGCTGGTCTTCTCCGTCTCCAAACAAGGGCTGAATTCCTCTCCCACAAAATACAGAAATATCATAGTGCTTACATGTCGATTCTCATTCTCCCAAGAAGGAAAGAAGGTTTGTGCTGATAGAGGACAGAAATACCCTAACCTGTGTTTAAGCTGACTATACAAGCCTCCAGTTGTCTTTGGCTATCTAATCCAATGCTTGGTCAGCAATTCTAACTGCTGAGCCCGTGTGTGCCACAGTTAACATGCACATGTGAATAAAACTCATAACAGTACTGTCCAGATACAGTGACATAAAGAAAAATGTAGTATTACACCCCGTGACCCTGTATTCGGATTCAGCGGGTTAGAAAATGGATGGATGGATGGCTCTTCGCTCGTCGCTTTTTATCTCAGGTGGGGGTTAAATTCTGTTTGGCTAGGTTTTGTCTTATTTCATGCTTTCACTTTTATTTCTTTTTTTTTTCTAGTTTTACTATGAGGTTATGTGTTGTATAAGTTTGATTTGATTATATGCAATTTTATTTTCTTCAATTAAAATACATTTTAAAAAATAATTAAGATGGTATTGGCATACCTTTGGTAATAATTGTCTTTCACACACAAATATGTTATCATCTGTTCAGTTCTACTTATGGAACCCATTTACAGATCTAAATAAGTAAAAATTCTTTCTAGAAACTTCATGTGGGAATCAAAAATGGTTCCTATATGGCATCACTCAGAAGCACAACTTTGGCACCTTTATATTTTAGAGTGCAGGCTGACCGATCTTTTGAGGCCTATAGCTACCCTGATAGACAGAACAGTATAAAAAGTACAAATTTTAATGTAGAAATTTTTTCATCATTAAAGAAATAAGATGAAATTATTTCACCAGATGAAAGCTCAATGGCCCCAAGCTTAGATTCCTCTTTGATTTTCAGTGTTGAAGTTGTCTTTTGTTATTTTTAATTTCTATGATTACTGCAAGCATAACTGTGTTACACTACCAGCTCATTCAGATTTTATCCCAACCCTGAACCCGTACAGGCTCTGGCATCCGCGATTATCAATCAGATCATCTTGATTCAATAACAGATGAATAAGAAAATTAGAACAGCGACGAGAACAGGCCATGCAACTCAACAAGCCTCGCTAATCCTATCACCTAATTTCGCCAAAATGACATCAAGTCCTACTGTCTACCAAACTACTTAGTCATTCACTCCATGTGTCTGTGGTTCTCTGTGGGAAAAAAAAAGATAAACAACTGAGCAAAATTTACTCAGTAAAAGAAATCTGCTCTCTCTTCTTTTTTTTTGTGTTGTAGCACCGCTAAGTTTCCTACAACTCCCAGCAACCCCGGTGGTGTTACCCCATTGGGCAGGTTCTGAGTGGGTGGAGTTGCTGGGAATTAGGCCCGCTGTTTAAAAAGCAGCAAAAGGATGCCAAAGGGATTGTGATCATCTGTGTATATTTTTCTATGTTTTACACACACAAACACTTGGAATACAACTACAACCGCCATGGATGGATGTGTTTGTCCTGTGCCTGCGTGTCCGTGGGATTTTGTCTTCGTCTGGGGAGCGCTCCCAGTCACCCCAAATCTTCACGCAGCAACCGAAACCTCGTAGGACGAAGCTTTGTATTTTATTCAGAGGGCTGTCCACTATGGGGTTGCCATTCCACGTACCATCGTCATCCTCACCCGCTGTACTCGATGGACTGTGTTTGGATGTTATCGTGAGCGTTCATTGTTTACTGTGTAGTGTCTCGTGTTTCGTTCAGTTTCATTTGTGCAGAGTTTGTAAATAATTATCACCATGGTTGAATTTTGACGGGCTTTTGCGTACGCGTTGCTTGTTTAATAGTTGTTTTTATTTCCCCTCATTTTTTACTTAATGTTTATCATATTATCTTTGTTATTTATTGAGCCTTTTTATCAGTGTCTCTGTGTGTGAGTGTGTGCGTGCCAGCTCAATACTGGGGGTATTCCAGGGGTCCCATATAGTAAAACAAACAAATCGCTGAATCTTAGCATCCTCACCACCGCTATAGTGTAACCAAAACACCATTTGCCAGCACATTCAGCGTTTAGATGATGAGATAATATGGCATTTAACTCTTTATTGTCTTGTGTAGAATTTATAGGAAGTTCTTATATTGGAAACTTTGACGGCAACAGGCCATTCAGCCCAACAAGGCTCACCAGTCCTGTCCACTCCAAAATAACATCAAGTCGAGTTTTGAAGGCCCCTAAAGTCCTACTGTCCAGACACATCCATGTGTCTGTGGTTCTCTGTGAGAAGAAACGTGAAATTTACCCTTAACAAGTTTCCAACTGTGTCCCGTGTTCTTGATGAACTCATTTTAAAGTCACAGTCTCGATCCCCTGGACTGATTCCCTTCACTTCAGTCAGGTCTCCTCTTAATCTCCTTTTACTTAAACTGTAAAGGCTCAGCTCTTTTAATCTTTCCTCCTAACTCACACCCTGCAGTCAGTCCGTGAATCAGCCTAGTTTCTCTCCTCTGGACTTTTTCCAGACTTATAATAATAAAATGCTTGCCAACACCTTTAAATTTATAAATATTTAGAAATCTTTAGATAGAGTGTGGCCTGCAGGGGGCAGACTGAGCCCCATAACACCAGATACAACTAATACAGACACAATCCTGGGTTCAAAACCAGTTAAACTGATTTATAACATGCGTTCCTTTCACAGGTTTCTTCCCCACACAGTCCTTCCTTGATCTGCTTTGTTCTCCTCCACTCCACCCAGGTGAATGTCATCCATCTCCTCTCCCAGCTCCAAGTCACTGGGTTGAGTGGAGGACTCTCTTTGAACTCCGGACCTGGGAGTACTTCTGGTGCTTATTCTATTGTCACCGGAAAGCACTTCCAGGTTAGGCAGGACCCCAGTGGTCCTTATGCTACAAGCATCTGACCCCACAGATCCCGACAGGGCGCAGGGCCACCGGACCACAACTCCTATGCTGCTCTACAGGCATCCATACTGGAGCTTGCCAGACGGCATGCTGCCACCCAGGATGCACAGAGGACGCTCTACCCATAGCAGGCAGTCAGTCACCCACTGTCCTGACCTTTCAGGTGCTAAACAAGCACGTCTCTTCATGGTTGATGGGACCCCAGCTGTGGTGCTACTGTGGCCGTAAAGTCTTTCTGTTCTCATGTTCTGGCATGGAAAGGGAATATTGCTGCTCCCCTGCTGACCTTCCTTTCCTAAGACCACCTGACCACCGGTCCCTCACAAGAGATAATAAGATGGACTGTATTCATTATCCATCCATCCATCCTCTTCCACTTATCTGAGGTTGGATCAGAGATGCCCAGACTTCCCTCTCCCCGGGCACTTCTTCTAGCTCTTCCGGGGGAATCCCGAGGCATTCCCAGGCCAGCCAGGAGACATAGCCCCTCCAGTGTGTCCTGGGTCTTCCCCAGGGCCTCCTCCCAGTTGGACGTGCCCGGAACATCTCGCCAGGGAGGCGTCCAGGAGGCATCCTGATCAGACGCCCGAGCCGCCTCATCTGACTCCTCTCTGTATTCATTATCTTAGTGCGAATTGGTACACAATGTGAACTTTTACAGATATGAATGCCAATGATCTTAGCTTTCTCACGAGTGTTGCTCTGCCATACGCCAGTCGAGTTAGAGCGCTCCTCTGTTCAAATGCAGCCTCCATTGGGTCCAGTGCTATAAGAACGGATATCTGGCGCATTGCAATGGTGCTCTCCGCACTTATTTAGGAGTACTTAAAGAGAAACCTCCTTAGCAAACCTTTACACATCTCCAACTGCTTCCCTCTATTCTTGCTGAACACGTTTTAAAGTAGCAGTCTGGATCCACTGTGCTAATTGCTATCATAATTATAAACACTTCAATCATGTCACCTCATCTCTTTGCTTAAATTGAAAAATTCAACTCCTTTACTCCATGAATAGCAGTGCCATGTGGAAAAACAGAAATACAATAAACAGGTTCGCTATAAAATAAAGGTGCCAGGGTGCTTCTGCACGTCGATACCGCTGGGAGGAACCATTTTTGGCTCCCGAAAGAACAAATGCATGAAGGCTCCACAAGGAACGTTAATTTATTTATATCTGTAGCAGGTCCAGTAAATAACCATGAATGGATGGTAAGAGATTTGGGAAATACCTGATTTTAGGAGGACTCTCACTACAGACAATCACATGGGCGCAGTGCAGATCTTCTTGATCTGTTAAAATTCTCCTAGGTAGGCAACTATTCATTGAAGATTTCTGAGGTTTTTTCTTTTCCATATATTAAGAACAGTTTTCAAGCTCAAAGACGCAACTTCAAATGTGGTGAACCCTTCTCAGCCTGACACGACTCTTTATTAAGCAACGGCTCCGCGAGGAAACACACAAACCAGTAAAGTCCCATTACAGGACCGGTTATTTTTTTAAGAGTCAACATAAGAGTGGGAGGACAATTAGCGCTGCTGCTCAAAAACAGAAGGAAACCCCGAGATCAACGTCCATGCCAGTCACTAACACTGCCGGGCTGGCACGAAAACAGCGTGAGCTGACAAGCAACAGGTATTCGACAATTAGACCTGCACCTCTGGGCTCTCTTCTTATAAATAATCTGCCACAAAATGATCGAAAATGATCAACTCCCCACACTCTGCAGCTCCTAATTAAAATGTGTATTAATTTAGCAATACAAGATCGCTCTGTATGACTAGTTTAGAGACCACTAATATTAAGAAGATAAAGACTGCGGAACTGAAGTATAAATGCACCACATGAAAAGGGTCAATCAAGATTAATGTGAAATATGTTAGTTGTTGGTTAAATCACGTACTATATATTGAATGTTTATATATTATATATAACTATATAAAAGATTCCATACAAATACAAAATGTTCAATGCTGAATGCAAGGTATACGTAGAATATGTAATCAATGAATCAACAAGTAATATTCTCGAAAGAAATTAACCTCTTCTTTCTTTCTTTCTTTCTTTCTTTCTTTCTTTCTTTCTTTCTTTCTTTCTTTCATGAATGCCTGCTTTGTAACCTGCGTGAATGCACCGAGGGTGGCACGATGCCCAAGCGCCAAGCTGTTGCGCTCTCTGTTCAGTATAATCGTACTCACGGTCCTTAAAGACGCTGTCGGCGTCCGCCTGGGGCAGCACGTTGCAGACTATTTGCTCCACCGAATCCAGCACGCTCTCCATCTCTGGAAACTCCTGACGCAGTTAGCTGTTCGCTGTGCCTTCATGCCTGAAGAAATGGGCAACTTTTTCGTGAACTTGGGTTCATCCAAATGAAGTACGCTGTCTCTCTCTCTCTCTCTCTCTTAACTCGTCTGTCCGTCTGCCAGTCTGTCACGGAGTTGAGAGCGCCCACGTTTCCCCCGGTCCTCCTCCTCCTCCTTCTCCTCCGCCTGCTGTTCCTATTTGGCTGCTTTACCTTTGTTCAACTAATTAGCTGTGCGGCAGACCCACAAACCCGCCGTTAAATTCACCCCCCGAAGTGACTGGAGTTCAAGCAATCCGCTGCGGCTCACACTAGATGAGCAATGACACCCAAATAAGAAAGGAGCCAAAATGTAAGAGAGACTCTATGCGTCTTTACTTTACTGGCCAAGGCTGACCGGACAAACCATGCGATGTGCTCACAAGTTAATCATCCACCGCACATTTAGGTACTGAGATGAACGTATAAACCAAATTATGCTCCAATACTCGCACCGGTGGATACTAAGAGGCAGTTTCTACCCACAGACTGTAAGGCTGCTGAGCACTCAATCATAAAAACAAATACTTTACTGTAGCATAAAAAGTAGCGTGTTTATATAAAATGTATATATATATATATATGTGTGTGTTTGTATATATGTATGTTTGTATATATTTATATACTGTATATAAATGTATATATGTGTGTATATATACAGTATATATATGTATGTATGTATTTGTATGTATATATGTGTGTGTGTGAAGATATGTGTTTATATATATATATATATATATATATATATATATATATATATATATATATATATCTGCTCTCTATATATAAAATCCTAACCCTAAAAGTGTAACGGTCACGTTTTAATGTCACATTTTTTGTCACTCTTTAAATTGGGCTAATTTTAAAACCTACATATATATGTTTGGTATTATTCTTTTCAGATTTTACGATTTTATCGAACTTTAATGTGATGTTGTTAGATTTTCAGATTCCTATTAAATTTTTAAATTATAAACTAAAAAATATCAAGAACTCACGTCCCGCGAGACGAGACTTTTTACCAAAAGATTTAACCATTCCTGGGGCTAGAAATAAAAGACAAAGAGTAGGACAGCTGTTGTACAGGGTTTTAAATGTTCAAAGCGCTGTGCGAGATGCAGATCATGCAGCAGGATAGTAGCAGCAAGCCAGCAGCTGATCGAGCAAAGGGGAGGTTAAAAAAAACTGTATTTGTTTCCCATTGTATCACCATTTAAGAGGGGGTTTCGGAGGAGCAACCGTGTCTCCTTGGAGTGCGTTCAGCCCCCCTCTTCACAACGCAAGCAACAGAGATGCGAAGTGGCTGGCGAATCCCCTAGTATATTTATATATATATATAAAATCCAACGCCTGTCTGTATGTCTGTCCGCTTCTCACAAGAGAACTACTTAATATATTTAGGTCGGGTTTTTTTATATAATTTGCTTGAACAAATCCTCACTCACACGCCAGCCTCGAGGCATATTTTACATCCGCTTAGCCAGCGAATGCCAACAGACCGCAGTACCTATGAGGTCAGTCATGTAATGCCCCAACATCACGAAACACCCTCAACGTCAGTCATGTAACACCCATTGCATTAGACTATGATTAACATTAGGGCCCCGTTACACTATCGTTAAGATTAGGGTTAGGGTTAGGGTTAGAGTCAAAGGGCGTTTTGTGACTGACGTTGTGGGCATTACTTGATCTATGTCATAGGTATTACAATCTTCAGGTAGACCCTTCTCAGCAAACGAGAGAAATACTTAACGGATTTAGATCGAGTTTTTTTTCTAGGATTTGTTTGAACATTGCGGTTGATTTTGCGACTTCTCTCATCATGCTAAGTATCATAGTTCACTTGTGGTATCGATTTATTTGTGCAAATCTGAGAAAAAGGCAGCAGGCTGAGGGAAGGGGGACGCGTGACGTCAGGAGTGGGGAGTTGGTCTACCACTGTGTTTTGGAGCGTAACTTGCCTCCACTTAGCTTATTGATGTTTAAAGTTTGTCCTGGCTTGGTGTGTGTGTGTGTGTGCCCTGCGGTGGGCTGGCGTCCTACCCAGGATTTGTTCCTGCCTTGCACCCTATGTTGGCTGGGATTGGCTCCAGCAGACCCCCATGACCCTGTATTAGGATATAGCGGGTTGGAAAATGGTTGACTGACTGACTGTTTCACTACTACGTGTGCGTAGTTTTTTAGCTCATTATTCTATGTTTTTTTCAGGACTTCTTATTTTTTCATCACATGTTGTTCTGACCTGGCTTCTCAAAGTATTTGATTTTCCAAACAGGTGTGGACACTGGAGGGCACTGCAGCTCCCCAAACCAGGAACACAGGTGCAGTCACACAGTCAAAAGGCTTCCATAAGTGTGGCTTTATTAGATTCAGTACCTTACACACGTTTCAGTTCTACTTCAATAGATGAAACCTCCACAATAAATAAATCCTCCATCTCTCCTCCAGGCAAGCTTTGTCCACCTCCTCCTGACTTTGGCTTTTATCTCAGGACCCGGGAGTGCTTCCCGTGTCAAGTGACTACAGCCTGGCAGCACTCCCAAGTCAGGCGGAACCTCCTTTGAGGTGTGTGCCTTTCTTATAGCTCCCTCTGGTGGCACCCACACACCCCAACAGGCTTGTATTCCAAGACTACGTGTCTCAAGATGCCCTGCATGAATGGGAGCTCTGCCACCTAGCGTATTGGGGGAACAAGCAGACCCCAGTGGCAGTCCTTCCCTGTCCTTTCATTTTATCCTGTACTGAAAACACATCCAGCCAGGACGCCTGTCCATCCGCCTGGGGCTTTCCATCTGGGAAGGAAATTTCCTCTTTCCTGGTCGGGATGGATGCCCATCTATTCCACATGGCACTTACACAGTCCTTTAAAAAATGCTTACTAGAGGGGGAAATTCCATCAAATCCCAGGCTAGACAAAAAATGAGTCAGTAGAATCTTTATAAAATAAAAGTTGAATATCACAAAAATTCTCTTTAATAACAATGAAGCTCCGTGGAGCATAAAGGCAAAATGATTTGTTGTAAACAATAAGGAAATCCAAAGGAACCAAAGCCAGAAAAGAAGTGAAAACCAGCATGAGGTCAAAACATTTAGAAAATCAAATCATCGCAGTAGAAAATAAGGCACAAGAACGCACCACTCCTTGGCACATTCAAATCGAACTGCCAGGAACTGTGGGAGACCCTCCAGATTTATAGGGCGGGGGGCAGTTCCTGGCGGTGATTGGCAGGTGGCACCACCTCTTTGGGGAACTATTCAAAAAACACATGGAACATAGCAAAGGCAAAGAAAATACAGCACATATTAACAAAAGTAACATTAATATAAATAAATGGCTCAACAAATTACAAAAATTACAAAATTAGAAAATGAACCACAGTCGGGGGGAAACTCTGGCTGAGATACAACATAACCCCCTCCTCAAAGGATGGCTTCCAGACACCCCAACTCTCCAGTTCTCCATGTCAAAGGCAAGAATGAAAGACTTGAATCTGACTGGATAGACGAGGTTGAAAGACCTGGGACTATGGAAGTCTGGTCAACCTGCATATTGGACCTGGACGCTTCTCCCCAATTATCTCCTTGCTCCATCTCTTAGCATCTTCTATCTGTCGTTCTGTTCCCGATCCTTTCCACCTTTTTCAGACATTGCACTGGTATACATTGGCAGGACAGCAGGTTGGATTTTCTTTGTTTTGACCTTCCATCAGTCTCCTGCCTGTTACAACCTGCTGTGTTCATCTACCTCAGTAATTTACTCATTCTGTGTAACATCTTAACAACTTCTTAGATAGTTAGGGAAATTATTATAGACCAGGTGTCTGGATTTTTTTGTTTTTTTTGCATGTTTGCTATGACCTTGACATTTCATAGTGGCTTTTTTTTGGATAGGTGGTCACTGCCATTTTGTTTGTAGAAACAACCCTCCTTGGTAATCCCTTGACTCGTGACCTTAGATGTCAACCGACCTACACCTATAAAAGATGTGGGCTCACATAATGTGCCATCCTCACTTTGGGCTTCCTTAAATAAACAAGACTCTACAAATTTATGAGATTGTGAGGGCTTATCTTTTCAAGGTATTAGAATTTCAGTTTGCTTGTTCCTTTTTGTATTTTTACTTTGCTTTTTCGTTTGCCTGTTGGGATTTGATAGTTCATTTTAAATATGTCTTCATGATATTCAGACCCTCTGCTGTGCCCCAGATCATCTCCTCTTGTCAAACACTTTTTGGTTTAGTCACCTCCTGGTGTTCTCATCACTATCACCTTCATTTTGTTATTTTGACTCCTTCATTTTGAATTACAATCTCCAAAATTCGTACGTGAGCGTCAGTAGGCCTTGCGCACTAGGAACCAAGTTACCAAAACTATTCTATAACATTTCAGTTATAGTTATAATTATTATTGTCAATTATTCAGTTATAATTATTTACCGCTCTGATGCTGATCTTTCTGATCATAAAATTGGTCATTACACTAGCAGTTGGCGAGAAGTATTCATAATTAATTGCAGAATTTGCGGGTTCCACTAGAGTACCTCTTTCTTATGCACAATTTGGCTCAAAAACTAATCAGCACTTTGTCATCTCATAACAGAGTTAAGTTTCAAGTTTGGTATTTTTCCGTCCACTTGTTTTAGCTCTAAACCATCCTCAAGGAACTATGACACACAGACACACACAGACACACACACACTGACAGACACATACCCATCATCGAGTTATTAATGTTTTCAGGATCAGGAGACCCTAAAATGTTGAGATCCATTGAAAACCAGAGATCGAAGTTTTTGACAAATCTAAAGCTTTTGCTCCTCCCCCACAAACAATAGGTTATGTTGGGGGAGGGTGCAAAGCAAAAATGATGGATCATTAACAGCATTTTGTGGTTCTTAACTGGGATGTGTGGTTGCTCTGGAAAGGGTTCTTTGCATATAAAGTTGGTTCTTTGTGCTTTGAAAATCTTTCTGATATGTAGAAGAAAACCCTGAAATCTCTAAAGTGTGGTAGGCTACCAGGCAGGACATTAACAGGTTAAGAAAAGCTGAACTTAGCCTGTGTTATTTTATGCAGGAAGAGTCCTTTAAAAATTTTGACTCATTGGTTTTTCACAAATCTGTTAACCCTATGCTTATTTACTGTATGGAGCCTGTTATGGTGCTAACTAAATGAAGGTTCTTTCTGGAACCTTTATGTAGATGGGCTTTTTGAAAACTGTGGAAAAAATCAACATATTAATTAAACAAAGAAACTTATCATCTACTAGGATAAGTCTGATAAAACATGTTTTAGGCAGGAGGAAGCTTGTCCATTGCGTCTTTAATTATCCTTTCATCAAATGCCGAAGAGAAAACATTCATCACAGCAATCTGTTACAGAATGATTAAAGAAATAAGGGCAGAGGACTATTTTATAAATAACTGGATTTACATAACATTGCTGACTAATGCATACATTTCTCTGATTGTTTCGTTTGTTTACATCCAAATGACCACACTCTTGTTCTTCTCATATCTAAAATGTAAAGCTATTACACTTGAAATTGCTGTGTATGTGACAACTGTCCAGTCTTGTTGTTTATAGGATCTCTGCTGATCTCATAATCATCTCCAAGTACATTTTGTGTATGATGTCAACCTTCTCCTGGCACATCCTTGTATTTTATTTACTTAACCATTTCAGTAGATCCCCATAAGAAAATGGTTACCGTATATACTCGCTGATAAGTCGGGACTTGATTTTACTATATAATCTATGGTATTTTATAATGTTGGTCGTATAAGTCGAATAAAGAAAACTCACGTTATTGGTCCAAGAGGTTATGATATGCTAACGCCCACCTGAGAGAGTAACCACGGAGCATGCTGCCTTTTTTTTCTATGTGGGTGAGGCAATGCGCTGTATCAGCATGTGCTCCTCACCTCTTTCTCTGTTTCTCTATTGTGCCTACTTGACCACACGGTAATACCCAAACTATTCCGAGGCAACGTTTGCACCGATTTGTGTTTTTTGTATCTCACACCCTCATACACGTGTATCGTAAGATGGAGCGTTTGATCAGAAGAAAATATGAAGCTGGTTTTAAATTAAACGTTGTTGAAGTAGCGAAAGAAATTGGTAACTGCGCTGCTGTAACAAAACTCACTGTGTCTGAGAAACTGATGTGAGATTGGAGGTAAGAAGATGTAAAAAAAAAAAATTAAGTGTCGCATTTTTGAATGGGCATGTAAGTCGGGGTCTGATTTTATGATTGACTTGGGTTTGAAGACCTGACTTATACGTGAGTATATATGGTATATTCTTCAATGTGCCCATCAAACCAAATTACTTAACTACTGTTACCTCTAATTTATTCTCTCACAGAACCAAAAATGGTTCTCCCATGGCATCACTCTGAAGAGCCTCACTGGCACCTTTATACAGTATTTAAGAGTATATGACCCTCGCTCTGGTGTTAGATCTTTAGCCTGGACCTCGACTCTCGTTACGATTAGCCCTTTTGAAGTCCTTTATCTTTGAATCTTATCAAATTCTCCACTTGGCAGACCATGCATATCATTAACCTATTATTTTCTCTCCATAGATAATTGCCAATCACTAAAACTGAGATCACACAATTATGTGCATTTAATTAGCATACATTTGCATTTAAAATCATTTTCATGCATAATAATACAATTAATTATGTAAAATCCTAATTGCCCCAAGCCTTTCCCTAACTGTAGTCTTACTAATTAAAATTACATTTTTAAAACTACATGTATCAAATAATCTTATGGCATCTTTTTTGTTTTGTAGCATTAAAAAGTTGAGAATGTAATGACAAGGAAATTAATGGAGACAGCGAAGGGTTGGAGGTCAACCAGTACCTCATTTATTGGGGCAAAGTATGAAAATGAGAGAAGAAAAAGTCCAATAGACAAAATGGAAGTTGCTCGTTGGGTGCTTCCTCTTTCCAGGCTTTTTCTTATTTACCTTTTGGAGCTTCGTGCTCTCTCTAGCCCAGTCTGCAAATGAACGTTGACTTCCAGTGCTTTTCCTCTTTAAATATCTTATGAGGCGTAAGAGACTGGACCTTCTGGGTCGAAGCAACATCAGAGGTCTTCATCGTCCAGGATGCGAACGATAAGGAAGAGACAGTTAGCAATGGGATTTCAACAAGATGTTGGTTAATGAGTCATTTCACTGAATTGTTGCATGGATGCTCTTGATTTGTGAACGTGACAAGGTGAAACAATAAATATTGTCATATATGTACATCTCCACTAGTTTGGAGTGGTGGCTCCGAGGCTAAGGATCTGTGCTGGTATCTGGAAGGTTGCAAGTCTGAATCCCTGTTACTGCCAAATGAGATCCTACTCTGCTGGGCCCTTGAGCAGAGCCCTTAACAGGGGTGCTGTACAATGGCTGACCCTGTGCTCTGACCTCAAGGGGTATTGAAAAACTAACAAATTCCTAATACAAGAAATCGTATAAAGCAAAATAAAGAACAAATCTGGGGATTACCTTCAGAGCATAAGCAAGGTAAGCAATTCCAGCCCAGGCCAAGAGGAGGCGCTTTTGCTAACTGTTCTCTCTCTTCCATCCTCAGTGTCAAGAAGGGCCTCGCTACTGACCTTGCCATTGGAGCCTGGAGAAGACCCCGCCCCTTCCAGTATGTACCAATGAAATGGGAGCGTGCCCCGAGTGCCACATCCCATTTCAACCCTGGACTGAAATGTAAGGATCTCCTGAGCTGCCTGTAACCAGACGCGTCTCATTTTTTTGTTTGATTTATAGCTTTTATGGTTGTGCTTCTGTTTTCTTAAAAGGCTAAATTGGCCAACTTTTCTTTTGGTCACAAGCCACAATACTTTTGTGGTTCTTTCATTAAACAGTATTGCCCAGCCGGCCCCCCTAGTGTTTATTGTGGAGTCCTGGAGTCTTCCTGGACGTGACAATATAAAAATACAGAACAAGTTCCTCTCTTATTAGAATCAGGAAGATCCTTCTTTGTTCTGTGAACTTTATTTAATAAAATTTATTTACTGTTGTCATGGTCTTCTTGATGCTGTGTTCCCAGTTCCACTCGTTTTGTCTTTGCACATATCAGCCAATCTTTGTTTCATGCAGTGGTTCTCAGCTGTTTCAGTCAATGAAGCTGGAAGGAAATACAATCTGGTTTTAGTTGAGGATGCAGATGAAGTGTGGTTCATATAAATATTATAGGAGAACCTAGCAAGGATCAAGTAACCTGAACCAGGCCTGGAGAAGATAAGCTCATTAGGAGAGCACGTGCTGGTTGGGCCTTCACCCATGGGACCTGGCTGGACACAGCTTGAAGGAGCAACATGGGTCCATCCTTCCTTGGGTGGAAGTCAACGCTACTGGAACTGTCTCTAGGGACATGGAAATCGGACTCATTCCTGGTGGGTGTGGACTGCCCTTTTCCCCTCAATTCTGCTCATAATTTTAAGGACAACATTTCTGGGAACAACCAAGATGTGAAGGGTGTCAAAGTTGGTGACTTCAGGATTTAATTTCTGCTTTTTTGCAGATAATGTGATCCTGCCAGCTTCATCAGGCTGTGAACTGGTCAGGATGAGGAGCAGCACCTCCAAGGCTGAGGTCATGGTTCTCAGCTGGAAAAGGTTGGAGAGTCCTTTCAAGATTAGGGAGAAGGTGCTGCCTCATGTGGAGGTGTTTTTGGTATCTTACTTGTTCACAAGTAAGGGAAGATGGGAGCGGGTGGTTGACAGGTGGACTGAAGCAGCTGCAGACGTTGCACCGGTCAACCATGGTGAAAAGAGAACTGAACCAAAAGACAAAGATCTCAATTTACCAGTTCATTTACATCACTTTCCTCACTCATGGTAATGAGCTGTGGATAGTGACCAAAAGAACTAGATCACAGATACAAGTGTCAGAAATGAGTTTCCTTCAGAGGGTTTCTGGACTTGACTTACAGAGAGGGTGAAGAGCGTAGACATTTGGGAGGAACTCAAAGCAGAGCTCCTCCTCATTGAAAGGAGCCCGTTGAGGTGGTTTGTGTCTCTCTGGGATGCCTCCCTACTGAGCTTTTTTGGGCCTGTCCATGCAGGAGGAGACCCAGGTAATGCTGGGGAAATTATATCACTCTGCTGGCCTGGGAATGCCTTGGTATCCCTCACAAGAGTTGAAGGGGTAAATAGGACATCTGGGCATCTATCCTTAGACTGTTGGCCCGCCCAACCTGGACCTGGATAAGTGGAAGAAAATGGATTGTGTGGACGCTAGGGGTCACTGTTGCCCCTTTAAACCCAACAGACAGACACTCAGGACGGAAAGTAAAAGTAATAAGAAGTTTTTAATTCTTTTCTTCTTTTATAAAAAGTGCCCCTAAGCACCACAGCCACCATACATGGGCAAGTAAATACACCAATCACACACAATTCTCTCTCTATCTCCTCCACACCTCCCGACTCTGGCTCGCTTTCTGGGTTCACAGCATTCCTTTATATAGTTCTTGACCTGGAAATGCTTCTGTCCTTCCGTCCACGTGACTTGCCAGCACTTCTTTGTCAGATGAAGAACTTGAATTTTCTTCAGCCCGGAAGTATCTATGGGGTTTCTGTCCTCGTGACTTGGGAGTACTTTCGGGCTATGGATGAGACATGACTCCTCCGGTTCTCTGGCAGCGTCCCCTGGCAGCACCCACGGTACCCAGCAGGGCTGTGTTGCCGAGACTCCATGTCCGATAGTGCCCTGCGGGAATGCATGAAGCTGCCATCTAACGTCTTGGGGTAAGGAGTTTCCCAAAGAGGTTGTGTTCCTCTATTCTTCCACTCTGTGGGAGCCCTGGCCGGGCTGAGCTGCTGGCCGTCTACCACAACAGTAACAAACTTTAATTTCATGATGAACACTTTACAAAGCTACCTACACTTTTCCTACAGATGTTATAACAACTTTAGAACACAAAAGTCCCAACCACATGTTTCACAGCAGGAGCGATTCTCTTACCGCCAATCATACGCCGCATTAACCTCCATAAGAATGGGAGTTGGTTTGATGATTTAACCGCATTTTTCCACATTTCAAGTGGTTGGAAACTCTGCAGTCCTGACAGTTTTGTAATGCGTAGCCTCCATATCCATCTTATCCACATGCTTTGGATAATAATAGTGATGAACTTACATTTCTAATTATGTCGACAGTATAAATGTGATAATATGAAACATGCCTGGGAGGAATTTCCCTGGACGTCATTACTGTCTGTCTGAGCTAGCACTTCATGAATCAATACTTTGTTCCCCAAATAAAGGAGTACTACAGCGGCTTGACCCCTCCAGGCAGCAGAGGTATTCAGTCTTCACTAAGAGGTCTCAGATCAGGTCAGCCTTTCACAGCTCTTCAATCAGCCTTCATTTGGCAAGTGCCAAACCGGAGCAGCTTTCCTTTGTGTGGCGCTCACAAAGACTGCCTGCTCAGAGGCTCCTCCACTCATGTGATCTTTGAAAACATGAGAGCACAGATGGAGAGACGCCTGCTGAGACACTTCAGTAAGTGGTAGCAGTTTGAATCGCATTCTCGCTTCTGGGTACTTCATAGATGTATACTGCGACAATGCCATTCATTAGTGGCGCCACAGATCCAGAAGGACAAAAAAAAAAATGATGCCAGGCTGCCATGCACTTTGAAAGAGATTTGGGGCTGGCATTCAAACAGCATTCTACACAGAAGACATGTTGTATGTTACAGGCGCAGATCTGAGTGGCACACAAAGAGGACTCCCCTCACACCAACCACTCTGCCCCAAGTGCACCTCATAAAAGGCTACAAGTGAGGCTTAGTTCAGGATCTACAATGTTAGTGAAACCTCATGAAGTTGGATTAATGGTAGCTCTTTATTTTGTGTCGTCATGTGCGTGCGCTTGGGAGGCAGCTTAACTCTTTCAGGGCGGATGTCGATTTTTGTCAAAGGGTGTTGACGGTGATGATTAACTGTAAATGGTGACAAAACCTGCCGTTATGTTGTAGTTGGACTCTCTTTGCTAGAAGGAAAGTTAGCTTCATTGGTTTGACTGAGATTCCTTACGCTCCCGTGAGTAGCAGGGAGCTAACAACGGTAAAAATGGCATCGACGTCTGGCAAGAGGTCAAGAGAATATCCATCCATTATCCAACCTGCTATATCCTAACACAGGGTCACGGGGGGTCTGCTGGAGCCAATCCCAGCCAACACAGGAACAAATCCCCGGGCAGGGTGCCAGCCCGTGCAGGACACATACACATCAAACACACAATAGGGACAATTTAGGACCAGCAATGCACCTAACATGCATGTCTTTGGACTGTGGGAAGAAACCAGACCACCTGGAGGAAACCGGCACAGACATGCGGAGAACATGCAAACTCCACACAGGGAGGACCCAGGAAGCAAACCCAGGTCTCCTTACTGTGAGGCAGCAGCGCTACCACTGCGCCACTGTGCCGCCCTCAAGAGAATATGTAAAGCAAAATACTCCATGGATGACATTTTGCATGTTATCTCTGAATTGGGCTCTGACTTGTCCGACTCGAAAATGAACGAGAGGTACCAGCATCAGGCGATCGGTCCCCGGCTGCTTGATCCCAAGCTGATCATGGTGTTGAACAGGTTTGTGTAGCTGACATGCCTGTGAAGTTTGCCTGGGATGACCACCACTTACAGTGACAAGAGGTGCAAACCAGATTGTGATGCACTGCGACTGTATATGGCCACTGCTGCCAATGCCCCAGACCTGCAAAGACAGCCTGGCGGAGAAGATTTTTGATCATCATCCACTTGTAAAAAATGGGCCTTTGTGGGTTGTGTTTTTTGGGCTACTATTTAAAAAAAAAAAAAAACAATGTGGCATTTTGGGCATCAACGACAATTTTTACCATGTTTTTCATCCATCTGGCACTACTGTACCTGCTATTCATATTTGTGTATGTTCTTTACTGTTGTAAAATCTCCAAGAAGAACCTTCCACCCCGGTTGTGTGATGGTATATACCCATTCTGTTACTCTTACACCACCCCCCACTTTGATAGTATGTACGAAACCCACTGGCACTGACACCACCCCGACCCCCTACTGCCTTCTGGTGTGTCATTTTTGTCTACCTCAGGCTTTGGGTTATTTTTTGGGGGGGAAATTCGCTATTCTTGAGCTGTCCTTGACCTATAAACCTTTAGTAACCTGGCAACCCTGATCTATAGAGAAGAATGGCAAAAATTTGGTCGTGAGCATCAGTAGGCTTTGTGCTCTAGGAACCAAGTCACCCAAACTATTCTATAACATTTCAGTAGTTATTTACCGCTCTGATCATAAAATAGGTCATCATGATAGCAATTGACGAAAGTAATTCATAATTAATTGCAGAATTACAGTATTTGAGGGTTCCTCTAAAGTGCCTCAAAAATTAATCAGCACATCGTCATCTCATAACAGGCTTACGTTTCGAGTTTGGTATTTTTCCGTCCAGCCGTTTTAACTCCAGACCGTCCTGAAGAAACTGCGACACACAGACACATACACACACCCGTCATCGAGATATAAATGTTTTTGGTATCAGGGGACCCTAAAACGTTGAGATACGTTGAAAACCGGAGATTGAAATTTTTGACGAATGTAAAGCTTTTACTACCCGCCCCCTCATAGACGATAGGTTATGGTGGGAGAGGACACAAAGAAAAAAATACCCAAATTCAGGTGTATGAAGCTTGTCGTGTCAGATCCAAGAAGACTGCAGTCTGGAATCGCTGCCAAAGGGGCTTCAAAGAAGTCCTGAGCATAAAACTCGTGTCAAGGGGATAATTCTTGGATATTGAGTGTTGCTTGATGTTGGGAAAAATTAATTTAAATTATTTTTAGTACAAGGATTCAGCATAACAAAATGTAAAAAGTAAGTGCTTTCTGAATCTACTGAATTTCATGTAAAATGTCAGGATGCCTCAGGTGGAGAAGGTTAAGTATTTTAAAGTCTAGTTTACTGTGAGGCAATCAAGAGAATAACAAACACAACACGGCCATCACTGTTGCAAATTCAACTGTTCATTCACTTCATTGTTAATCTGTTCATTCACTTATTGATTACGTGTGTCAAGCTGCCTCCTTCAATACGAGGTCACCAGAATGACAGCAACATAGGAGAAGACTCAGAAGGTTACCCTGACTAGAGCAACAGTCCATTGCAGAATATGCTCAGCCATACTGGGCCAGTTTTGAGTTACAAGTCAACTTAACCTCACACATTAGTTTGTTGGAGATGTGAGAGGCAGGCAGGAATACGTAGAGATAAACCTACACGGCAATAGGGAGGATGTGCAAACTCGATACCTATAGTGACCCAGAAGGAGCTTCACCTAACATGTCAGCCACAAGCTCTGTGGCCTTTTCCTTTGTTCTCCTGACTAACTGAATCAGATTGTGAAATGAGCTTAAGACAGTTGTGAGATGTGAAGCTATTATAGCATGATGTTTCAAGAGGGATAGACTGCTTTGTTCATTGACTTCAAAGTTCAACCACCAAGCATCTTACCTTTGACATTGTTGACCACTCCACCTAACCGTCATTCATCTCATTTTGATCGAACTGCTCCTGCTTTGACCGTTTGAAATTCCATCCTAACTTCCTCGGCCTGTGACTGGCTTTGCTGTTCACCAAAGTTTGCAAAGTTCGTCTCCACATCAGCCACAGGAATCTCATTGTATATAAAGATTAATGCGGTGGGGGGGCTTCCAAAGATGTCGCTGCCTGTTCTCTGTTTACATTTCAACATCGGCAGGCTATAAAATAAATAACTGTTGAGGAAGTGCTCCATGTGTGATGGAACAAAAGACGTGGCTCTCTCTGCCTCTTATCAGCAATGAGTGACTTTAACATAAGGGTCATCCGTCTAATGCAGTGACGACTCGTGGCTCCCCTCTCACACGGCCCCTCATTCTTAAGACCACCCAAAGGTAAGATCAGAAGAGTTAGGAAAGCTAAAAGGAGTGAATAAATGTGGCTTGTCTTTGTAATTAATCAAACAATCACATTACATTTTAGGTGGCACCTTTACCAGCCCACCCTCTGACAAAATGCTTCACAAATACACACCCAAAAAAATGGAAAAACACGAATATTTGAGTGTCAGTAATGTTTGGTGCCCAGCCACTTCTGTTATACAGTCAGGCAGTGTGAGGATATAGGCACATCCTCACTATTTGGTTTCCGTTCAAAAAAGCAGACGTCAGCCTCCATTTTTACCTGTTGCCCACACTACCCCAACGTTTTTAATCCCAAAAAAAAAGGGAGACCTTTGAAAACGAGAGATGGAAACTTCAGAACATACCAGCTCACCATTGCAGTGGGAACGAATGAAAAGGAAAAAGTTAGAAACTCAGGCGCTAATTGTGCTCTGATTGGCTAATTATGTAGCCCTTCCCTGATTGGTCACCCTGTAACGGGGCCACATAAATGTTGTTTATAGTGTCATCACCCTGTTTAAACTAATATATGTTTGTTTAAATGTCATCCCCGTAATGAGAAATGGGGAAGGATGTTGCGGGAGACCCCTGGAAATGTCAGAATCGGAGTTTTGCCAGTTAAATCCGGCTCGTTATTATTTAAACGGTAAGGAGGGACAGAAGAGGAAGAGGAGAGAGACAGAGATTTCACCTAACAACAACCGATCATCATTTTTCTGCCTTTATTTACATCACTACGGAATCACTACAACACAGTCATCGCCTCAAACCCCAGGGTTGGACATTATTTTCCACCATCACCGAAGGATCACGGTGAGATTGTTCTGTTTTTACTCGGGAGAATCAAACACAATCATTTTGAACAGCCATTAGTATTTTGGACAGTTAATTACCCGGACTCATTTCAAGTTCATTAACATTTCAGTAATCATCCATTGGCATTGTTTGTGTTGTGTATTTGTTATACGTGTGCAGGGGCAAGGGAGGTTTCGTTAATGTATATGTGGTGTTTTCACTTTGCTGGTATGGTGGAGGAATATATATCAATACATTTTACGTTGAAGCTTTTATTATTGTATTTGTCATTGTGCTTTATTTCATATATTACCACACTTGTTTTACATATCTGCTTTTGTTTGCTTGTGTTTAACCGTCTATTGGGGGGAAGGAAATATTATTTGTCAGAGGTACGGCTTAATATAAGTTCCATCCATCCATTATTTAACCTGCTATATCCTAACTACAGGGTCACGGGGGTCTGCTGGAACCACAGGCAGCAAACAAACCCCAGGCATTGCGCCAGCCCACCGCAGTATAAGTAGGTTCTCCTCAGCAATGTATCCAGGCCACGGGTCCTGGTAGTGTTAGCCGGATGGGTAAGGGGTCGGCCGTTACAACCTTTCATGGAAGAAATTCAGATTCTCACATAGCAGACACACAGGAGTTGCTTTGTATGACGCTTGTGGTGTTGCTTACCTGTATGCATCTACATTGAATTTTGTTTTCAGTTTAAATGCTGCATATATGCACAGACGAAAAATAATTTAACAGTCGCAACAGTTTTGTGGCAAATCCTGTGGCCGGCGGCATTACCATCTCTTCAAGGATTTATTCCAATGATGTGTGCCTACTCCTCACACTATGCAACTCTTTAATTCCACCTGGGGGGGTAAATGTTAATATTATACAAAATTATAGTCTGTCTGTTATACCTTCATTGTTATCACTCTTTAATTTAATATTGTTATTTATCAGTATGCTGCTGCTGGAGTATGTGAATTTCCCCTTGGGATTAATAAAGTATCTATCTATCTATCTATCTATCTATCTATCTATCTATCTATCTATCTATCTATCTATCTATCTATCATATCTATCCTTACTATCTATCTATCTATCTATCTATCTATCTATCTATCTATCTATCTATCTATCTATCTATCTATCTATTTACTCAGTGCAGACAAACATCTCCTTAATATGCAATTTCAGTCATTTCAGAGTGGATGGAGATACAGTGCCCTCTATAATGTTTGGAACAAAGAGACATTTTCCCTTTGCTCCACAGTTTGAAATTATAAATCAAAGAATTCAGACACCATGATTAAATTATACAATGCAAAGTTTCACTTAAGGGGAATTGAATACATTTTGGTCACACCATGTAGAAATGACAGCACTTTTATACATGGGCTCCAACACATCAGGGCAGCATCAGGTGAGATTCGTCAGATGGGTTTCATTGCTTCCTAAGATACCTCGGCTTGCTTCTACCCTTTGGAGTCTGTAGTTGCCATTGTTCCATATGAGGACAAGAGCTGTGCCAATGAAAGTCAAAGAAATGTGGTAAAGTGAGGTCCACGACTGTCTGCAATTTTAACTAAATAATCGCCGCACTCGTGGCTTAAGGAGGGGGCGTGGTAGTGTGACTGGAGCGGTTCCCGGGTGCGATACCAGGCATGGGTGGTTCCACACTGAAGTGCACAGGTGCGTGATCACCCATGTCCGTATTTGATGCAGGGAGCTGCTAATCGCCACACTTGTGCCACGTCCCCATTATAAAAGGAGAAGCGCAAGTGCAGAAGGGAGAGGAAAAGAGGTTAGTGGGAAGAAGAGAAAGGCTGGAGAAGTGAAGAGTCAGTGTGGGAACGAGCGAGCGAGCGAGGGGTTAGGAGCAGAGAGAGAGAGAGAGAGAGAGAGCGAGAGAGGGAGGGGTTAAGAGCAGAGAGAGAGAGAAAGAGAGGGAGGGGTTAGGAGCAGAGAGAGAGAGAGAGAGAGAGAGAGCGAGAGAGGGAGGGGTTAGGAGCAGAGAGAGAGAGAAAGAGGGAGGGGTTAAGAGCAGAGAGAGAGAGAGAGAGAGGGAGGGGTTAGAATCAGAGAGAGCGAGCAAGGGGTTAGGAGGGAGGGAGAGAAGGGGTTAGAGCAGAGAGCGAGCGAGTGAGAGAGGGAGGGGTTAGGATCAGAGAGAGAGCAAGCGAGAGAGGGAGGGGTTAGGAGCAGAGAGAGCGAGTGAGAGAGAGGAGGGGTTAGGAGCAGAGAGAGTGAGCAAGCGAGAGAGGGAGGGGTTAGGAGCAGAGAGAGCGAGAGAGAGGGAGGGGTTAGGAGCAGAGAGCGAGCGAGAGAGAGGGAGGGGTTAGGAGCAGAGAGAGCAGCGAGAGAGGGAGGGGTTAGGAGCAGAGAGAGCGAGCGAGCGAGAGAGGGAGGGGTTAGGAGCACGCTCTGATACAGCGCATTGCCGCACCCACCACACGACAGACAGCAGGCTCGCTGATAAATGCAGGAAGGTTCCAAAGCCCATATGGGAGAAGCAGGGGAGCCGCCAGCAAAAGGAAGAAGGCATCGGGTTTTAAAAGAGCACAGTCTCCAGCCTGTTGTTTTTAACCTCGTTTTAAAGGAATATTTATTGGATTTTTAACCGCTACTTTTATCACTCGATTTTATGGATTATTTATTTATTGATGTTTTGAAGCACTGCACTTTTTTGCTTTGACTGTTTTTAATAAAAGTATCTTTTGCACCTTTACAAATTCCCCTTGCTCAGTTAGATATGTCCTTGTTGCACAGCTCATCCGGTTACATTTCTGACAGTGTTGGGTTGAGAGGCCCCAGAAGTAAGGTGGGAGCATGGAGCAGAACCCACTTCGTCACAAGAAATCAATTTGAGGCTGAAAAAAGAAGAATAAAACCATTAGATATGACCTAAATCTAAATCAGCTGTCTGGAATATCATGAAGACAGAGCACACTGGTGGGCTCAGTGATCACAAAGGAACTGGCCAGGCCAAGGAAGACCTCCACTGCTGGTGACAAAAGAATCCTCACAATGGTAAAGAAAAAGCCCCCAACGCCTGTGTGACAGACCAGAGACAGTCCTCAGGGGGCCGATGTGAGTGTGTCAGAGATGACTATCAGCAGAAGACTTCATGAACAGAAACAGAGAGGCCACACTGCAAGATGCAAACCACTAGTTAGCCACAAAAACAGGATGGCCGGGTTAAAGTTTGAGAAAAAGGACTTCAAGGAGCCTGCAGAATTCTGGGAACAGTTCTTGTGGACAGACAAGTCAAAGATGAACCTCATCAGAGTGAAGTCTGGAGACGAAAAGGATCTGCCCAAGATCCAAAGGAGGCCACCTCATCTGTTAAACATGGCGGTGCTGGGTGTGTTATGGCTTGGGCATGTATGGCTGGCACAGGTCCTGGCATGCTTTTCTTCATTGATGATGTAACTGCTGATCGCAGGCGCAAAATGATTTCCAAAGAGTGTAGGAACATCTGATGTGCTCAACTTTCAGTAAAGGCCTCCAAGCTCAATGGACGACACTATATCCTACAACAAGATAACAGTCCACACAGACTGCTGAGAGAACACAGGAGTTTTTCAAAGCTAAAAAATGGAAGATTCTTGAATGGCCAAGCCAGTCACCTGATTTTAAATCCAATTAAGGAGGCCTTCCATACGCTGAAGAGAAAACTTAAGGGGACAAGACCTCTAAACAAGCAGGAGCTGAAGATGGCTGCATTAGGGGCTTGGCAGAGCATCACCAGAGAAGACTGTGAATCGCAGACTTCAAGCAGTCATTACATGTGAGGGACACTCGACAAAGTCCTAATAATAGACCTGCCACTGCCACATCCCAAAGATTATGGTGCCCTGAAATGGGGGGACCGTGTAGAAAAAGTGTTGCCATTTCTACATGGTGTGACTGACATGTTGGTAATTATTTGTATTGTATGCAAATATTGTTTGTAATTTTAAACAAACAGGTGGAATGGTGGCTCTGAGGCTATGGATGTGTGCCGGCAATCAGAAGGTTGCCAGTTTGAATCCTATAAATGCTGGACGTGTTTCCACTCCGTTGGGCCCTTGGGTAAGGCCCTTAACCTGCAATAGCTCTGTCCCGAGCACAGGCGGTTTTAGACGGGGGCCCTGTAGAACTGGCCCGTGCTGAAGAGATAAAATTTTAATTAATTACTTACGGTGATATGCGCTGGCACGGAAACCGGAACTAGCATTGAATCCAAGGCTTTGAACCTTGAAGCATTTGTGGACCATTTTGCAAGAAATCACAAACGCAGAATACTGTTATTATAACGTTACAGGCTACTGTGTTGCCAGTGCTAGAACTGAACAGAAAACGTGAGTCTACAATTAAGTTTCATGCTGTAAAAAGGTCAGTTTATAACAAAATAAATACATACCTACATAAAAAGAAAAATATCTTGCATACAAAAAAGAGAAATGTTACTGTACACAAAGTAAAATTTGTTAAAAGTTTTATTGTGCATTGTGCAGTATGTAAAATCGTTTGTTTCAAATTCATCTGTATGTTTTATTGTTAAATGTTCAATTCATTTTGTTTGTGCTCCAAATAAATTCGCTTAATATATTAAACAAATAAATATTGCCTTTTTTTTTTTTGTTCTGTGCCCCCATGAAAAAAACACTGCCCCCGCCCCCGTAAATTTGGTCTGGAACCACTGGTCTCAAGTATAACGTTAATCTGCAAGCAGGTCCTCCAATTTAGAGGGAGAGCTTGGCGGTTGGTGGCAGGATTGGCACTCCAGCCACATTGTTCTATCCCATTTGAACTGGTGTGGTGCTGAGGTGGTTTGTCGTGTGGTGAGTGTGACAAAGTGCATAATCCGAACCTCTGAAGCTGTTGAGCAGAGGTTAAAGAAAGGAAAAAAAAGTGTCGTTATGGAGGGCAGTGTCCCTTCATAAATGATACAAACATGCTAAGTTGGATGGAAATTGTTTCTGTTTACAAACACCATTTTTAAATGACAGCGCGGTGGTGTGGACGTAGCCCAAGGTACTGAACTTGCTTGTTCATTTAGCACCTCCACCACACTGGATGAATTTGAGCCTTACTTACCTGTTTCAATACGAATCATCAACCATCCTGACCTTCACATGTTCAGGGTGTCAGTGGGAGACTGGAGTATCTGGAAGAAATCCTACAAGTGCATAGAGACAGCGGAAAACATCCACACAGAAGGTGGACAGGCTGGGAGCTGAGAGGCAGACACACAAATCAGTGGGCCCTCTATTCAGCCAGCTACAGCCTCTATTCTTCCTCCTCCTCCATCTTCTCTTCCACCTCCTTCACCTTCTTTTACAAAAACGTCACTACTGTGCTGATGATCTCCCTGAAGTTTTCAGTTCTCTGGACCAGTAGTTCTCACGTTCAGTCCGGGGTATTTCTGTGGCTGCAGGTTTACAATTCAAACCAGCGTCACAGATCAGTGGGCCGCTCACGTTTGTAATTGATCTCATTGTTCAGATAAGATACAGTACTAGATAAATAGAAAAGGCACTATAAAAAATGGATAGAAAAATAGAAAAGTGCTGTATAGAAACACAGTATATGATAGATAGATAGATAGATAGATAGATAGATAGATAGATAGATAGATAGATAGATAGATAGATAGATAGATAGATAGATAAGCACTATACACTCACCTAAAGGATTATTAGGACCACCATACTAATACGGTGTTTGACCCCCTTTCGCCTTCAGAACTGCCTTAATTCTACGTGGCATTGATTCAACAAGGTGCTGAAAGCATTCTTTAGAAATGTTGGCCCATATTGATAGGATAGCATCTTGCAGTTGATGGAGATTTGTGGGATGCACATCCAGGGCACGAAGCTCCCGTTCCACCACATCCCAAAGATGCTCTATTGGGTTGAGATCTGGTGACTGTGGGGCCATTTTAGTACAGTGAACTCATTGTCATGTTCAAGAAACCAATTTGAAATGATTCAAGCTTTGTGACATGGTGCATTATCCTGCTGGAAGTAGCCATCAGAGGATGGGTACATGGTGGTCATGAAGGGATGGACATGGTCAGAAACAATGCTCAGGTAGCCTGTGGCATTTAAACGATGCCCATTTGGCACTAAGGGGCCTAAAGTGTGCCAAGAAAACATCCCCCACACCACCACCACCAGCCTGCACAGTGGTAACAAGGCATGATGGATCCATGTTCTCATTCTGTTTACGCCAAATTCTGACTCTACCATTTGAATGTCTCAACAGAAATCGAGACTCATCAGACCAGGCAACATTCTTCCAGTCTTCAACTGTCCAATTTTGGTGAGCTCATGCAAATTGTAGCCTCTTTTTCCTATTTGTAGTGGAGATGAGTGGTACCCAGTGGGGTCTTCTGCTGTTGTAGCCCATCCGCCTCAAGGTTGTGCGTGTTGTGGCTTCACAAATGCTTTGCTGCATACCTCGGTTGTAACGAGTGGTTATTTCAGTCAAAGTTGCTCTTCTATCAGCTTGAATCAGTCGGCCCATTCTCCTCTGACCTCTAGCATCAACAAGGCATTTTCGCCCACAGGACTGCCGCATACTGGATGTTTTTCCCTTTTCACACCATTCTTTGTAAACCCTAGAAATGGTTGTGCGTGAAAATCCTAGTAACTGAGCAGATTGTGAAATACTCAGACCGGCCCGTCTGGTACCAACAACCATGCCATGCTCAAAATTGCTTAAATCACCTTTCTGTCCCATTCTGACATTCAGTTTGGAGTTCAGGAGATTGTCTTGACCAGGACCACACCCCTAAATGCAGTGAAGCAACTGCCATGTGATTGGTTGATTAGATAATTGCATTAATGAGAAATTGAACAGGTGTTCCTAATAATCCTTAGGTGAGTGTATAATTACTAGATAGATAGATAGATAGATAGATAGATAGATAGATAGATAGATGTGAAAGGCACTATATAATAGATAGATAGATAGATAGATAGATAGATAGATAGATAGATAGATAGATAGATAGATAGACTGCGGTGGGTTGGCACCCTGCCCAGGATTGGTTCCTGCCTTGTGCCCTGTGTTGGCTGGGATTGGCTCCAGCAGACCCCCGTGACCCTGTATTCGGATTCAGCGGGTTAGAAAATGGATGGATAGATAGATAGATAGATATGAAAGGCACTATATAATAGATAGATAGATAGATAGATAGATAGATAGATAGATAGATAGATAGATAGATAGATAGATAGATAGATAGATAGATATGAAAGGCACTATATAATAGATAGAGTGGTAGTGAGAATGAGACAAAACATTTTTCTCACCTGGAACCCAGGCAGGTGGCACAGGTGCATTGAGAAGGGTGGGGATGACATTGAGATATGACATGATCAGTTTTGTGAAGGTACGTTTCATTTTCTAATAATTCCCATTGTCTAACTTTAGTTTGACTCCCCCTCGTATATATTAACTACTAGCTGAGCTACCTGTCTAAGGTGGCTTGAATCGAAGTAATCAACACAGACCTCAGCGTTAACTTTTGCTGTGTACCAAGCACTCTGTTATGTCTCTGTTACATGACATTTGGTATGGGATTCAGTAAAGCCGTGTTGATGTTTGTGACATGCCATTTGTTGGAATGACCGAGACATAGCAACCAAATTGACACACAGACACTTATCCTTTATTGAAAGTGGATATGTTTTAAGTATGAAGCCATACATAGTATGTGTTAATTAAATATAAATGTACTATATTAGCGCTGTAAGTTAATGGCCATGATGTAAAAGGCATGAGTCTAAACTGCAGTGTTTGACAGTCGGAGTCTCCTCCTTTTGCTCATTCCACATTCACAGATTCACTCACAACCCCAAGAGGGATGCTACTTATTAAGAAAATGAAAGACATACCACATGCACTTCAGATGAGACCATCCACCTGAAATTGAGCACATTTGGACCCAGCCAGTATTTGGGTGGGAGACCATCCAAGAAATGCTTGGCTTGCTGCTTGAAGAACTGTTGGTGAGGCCAGTAGGGGGCACTTACCCTGTGGTCTAAATGTAGATCCCGATGCCCCCGTGCTGGAGAAATGGCGCCGTCCTTCAGATGAGACGTAAAACTGAGGTCCTAACTCTCTGTGGTCATAAAAGATCCCTGGTCATCCTTCATAAAGAGTAGGGTGTATCCTGATGCTCTGGCTAAATTGCCCTCCATGGTCTGGTCATTCTGGCCCCCTAATCATCCCCTGTCTCTTATTGTCTCTCTCTCTCACCTCTTCACCACCTAACAGCTAATGTGTGGTGAGCGTACTGATGCAAAATTGGCTGCCATCGCATCAACCAGGTTGATGCCACTCATTAGTGGTGGTTGAAGTGGCTTCACACTCCCTGACCTGCTTTAAATTGTAAAAAAAAGTATTCTATAACTGTATCAAACGATTATTTTTATTAAGAAGAATTAGATTAAAGTGGTGCAGACACCGTCTGTGATTTTAAGTTTTTACCTCTCACCATTGAAACCTGACTTGCAGAGTTCCTGCTTCTATTTACTTGAATTCTCTCTTTGTGATCTTAGTGTGTAATAAAGCCAGGGACTCGCACAGCACATCAAACAGTCAAAGTTCATTTAGGACAGCAGCTGTGCACTTTGAACTTCCTGCATAGGAGAACGTGGAGACAAAACACTCCTTTGACGACGTACCGCTGTTTGTGTGACAGCTGCCTCTGTAAATATGCAACTTGCTTCTGGAGGCAGAACTCTGAATGTCACGTGTGCCTGCGTGAAGCTCATCACGTTTGGGAAGACCGGAAGTCCAACTTCACACTCACGCTGGATCTTTAGCACCATCTGCTGGCAGTATTGAATATTGCACTACATGGTGCTTAAGTTTCAAGGATACAGTATTTATTTTTACGCAATCATGACATACTAATTTTAATTTGACACGTAAAACTTTGGATGAAAGTGATTTTTTTTAAAAATACATTTTAAAAATACTTGGTCTTTTTTAGTAGCATACAAGTAGCATTCCACAGAGCAGGAGTCTCCAACCTTCCGCCCCCCCTAAGCCCCAAAACCCTCCCCACCCCGAGATCTACTTTTACAAAATGAAAATGGCGAGATCTGCTCCTGTTTTCTAACGTTTATTCTCATAGCTTATTTCAACCCAAACAAACTGAATAAGCTTGTTTTGCCTGAACATTTATAAAATGTTGGTGTCCACAACTCACATTTTGCATTAAAACATCATAAAAAAATATTTAGTCCACCTGCAAGTGCATTTTGTATGTCTGTATGCATTTTCTAGCATATCTCACACTATTGAATTAAAACATGAATGCTGTCAAAACCAAACCATGCAATTCCAAATACACAGATCTTCCTTATTCATTTGTCATTTTGTCATATGTCAGTGTGTCACTTTATTCACAGGTCCAGTTTCATGTCTGATGTGTTTTTTAGTTAGTCAGATGACTGGCACTGCATGGAGTCACCAAGAGAGGCAGGTGTCTGGTGGAGTGGAGCCACTGAGGTTCACTCTTATGGAGTCTTTTAAATGTTCGACTGTCAGTCTTGTTCTGAACTTTGATTTCATGACATTCATGTCAGACTCACAGAGGTATGGAGACCCAAACAAAGCAGACATTTTCAGAGCTGCTTGGTGAAGATTCTTGTAGTTATCTGGCTCTACTAAGCTCCAGAAATGCTGAGAATGCTGTTGAGACTTTAACTGCACATTATTTTGAAGGTTTACTAATATATAAAATAGAAAATTCAATGTCTTTCCGCTTTTCATGAGAGAACTACTTAACGGATTTCGATCATTTTTTTCTATAATTTTGTGACTTCTCTCACTTCGCTATGTATTATGGTTCGCTTGTGGTACTGATTTATTTGTGCGAATCTGAGAAAAACACAGCGGGCTGAGGGGAGTGGTCTTCCTCACTGACTCGCCAGCTTCGCTGCGTGTTCCTGATTGACTCTGCTTAGCTAGCGAACGAAAGAACAATGGAATTCAACTTTGTTTGATATTTAAAATAAAGTGTTCCTTAGGTCTTGATGAGTTTGAGTCCAGATATTCTCTTAAGTGTATGCCACATTGAAAAGATCGATTGCAATTCAGATTGTGGATCGTGATATGATTTTTTGGAAACATTTGACTAATCAAGTTTTCAAATTTAAGCAGGATTCATTAAGCCTTTGGCGAGCTACTTGGAAAGGGTTTGTGAGCTACCGGTAACTCGCGAGCAACATGATGGAGACCCCTGCTATAAAGTGTATTCTCATCTGAGAATCATGTCTGGCCCCACGAGGGTATGGTAATGGTGTTTTGTGATCAGTTCAGTTTCAAGGAATATGAAACTGCCCACATGCTCCACTACTGCCCCATCAATGAAGACTGGCGAGTGGTCCACCTCACACCTCCTGAAGTCCGAAATCATTTCTTTGGTTTTGTCTAAGTTGAGGTTGCTGATATTAACTTCAGTCAGCCAGGCTGGTGATCTGCTGATGGTATGAGGTCTTACCGTTGATCTGAATGAGCCTGTGGTGTCATCAGCAGATTTAATGATCTCATTAGTGTCATGTCTGGTTGCACAGTCCCAAGTGAACAGTGATCACAACTTTGGGCTCAGACAATTATCTTGTAGAGCTCCTGTTTTTACAACCTGTGATGATGTTATTTTGTTGCCAATCCTAACTACCTGAATTCTACCTGTTAAAAAGTCCAACAAGCTATTTGTAATAAATAAATATGGTTAATCTAGCCACTAAGGGGGCACACCAGCCCAACAAGCTGCCAGCCCCAAGCCCTGATTAACTGAGAGGTGTGGTATATGGCCAGCCATTCATCACGGCCAATACCCCCAGGCCGCCAGATGGAGCTCTCCCTGCCGCATGGAGGTGCCCCGAATGCCAGCAGGGAATCCTGGACAATGGAGTCTTTATTTACAGCCATGCTGGATACCATGGGGGCCGCTAGAGGACACCGCAGGGAGGCTCAAGGAATATCTTCCCTACAGCCCGGAAGTACGTGCCAGTCACGTGGACAGAAGAAATGACGTATTTCCGGGTTGAAGAAAAAGGAGTTTATATCCGACCCCGGAAGTGTTGCGAAACCACATGGACTGAGGGAAAGAAGCACTTCCGGGGTCAAGAACTATAAAAAGGACTGTGGGATGTCCCAGCGTTGAGCTGAGTTGGGAAGAAGGGTGACAACGCGTCTGAGGGTGGAGGATTGTGATTATTGTGTATTATTGTTTATTGGGGTATTGTGGAGTGGAGGGTGCTTTGTGCACTTTATTGTATGAATAAATCAATAATTTGGACTTTTATCTGGTGTCTGACATCTGATCTGAGGGTTCAAGGGGACGAGAGCGCCCCTTATCTATTACAGAGGGTTACTGTCAGGATGAGCATCCGTCTGGAATACTAGCCTAAACCTTCACTAATGAAATCCGTCCAATCGCTTTTGGAAAATACTTGGGTGTACCCTGTTGATCAAGTGTAGAGGCCTCTCCTGACCCTCGTCAGCAAAGTGTGCGAGCGCTACCAGGACAAAGGTGGGCCTGGTTAAAGAAATTAGTCCAGAAGAAGAAAATGATGGGGAAGGAGAATGCTAAGAGTGGGGAGACTGAATATTGGAGCAATGAATGGGAAATAATTTGATGGATAGGAGGAAGGTAGGAGTGTGCTGTGCAGGAAACTAGAAGGAAGGGGAGTAAGGCACGAGATTTGGGTGGAGGCTAGAAGTTGTAATACAGTAGAGTGAATAAGCAAGGAAGAAATGGTGTTGGGATAGTAAAGTTACATTTACATTTATTGGCTTAGCAGAAGGCTTTTCTCCAAAGAGATTGACAAATCAGATCAACGTAAATGAGTAAAAATCAACCCGGGGACTGTTTGGGAGCAAGTGTTATGTAACAAAGGTTACGAAATTGATTGTCACAATTGAGAAGCTCAGAACAAAATACAAGTGAGTTATAATTCCTAAGTTAAAAAAACCTAACAGCTCAGTTAAGACAGAAATTCACCAAACAAGAGAGTCTTCAAATGCTTCTTAAACACACTGAGGGAGTACAGAGGTGGCATCAGTAGATGATCTTCATCAGCAGACCTCAATGGCCAAGAAGGCCTCCATATACAGTACTTAATGCTGACCCACTGACTAATCTGTAGGAAAATGTCTAGGATTTGAACTGAATATGTGCTGCTATAGGGAGCCAGTGGAGTGACCTGAAGAGAGAAGTGACACGTGCTCACCCCGGTTGCTTGAACATCAGATGTACCAGTGCATTTTTAATAATCTGTAGCAGTAGTAGTATTCAAAGAACTGAAGTACAGTCTTGTCAGTCTGAACACGAGGAGTGTGAGGGTAAAGAGGGCCAAGCCTGGCCTTGAGGAGACTGCAATTAATGTCATTTACGCGTATGCTCCTCAAGTGGCCTGTGAGGAAGAGGAGACAAGTGGATGAATAGCCTAGAGTGGTACAAGAGGGAGAAAAAGTGATTGTTGGTAGTGATCTAAATGGGCATGTGGGGAGATGATAGGGACAGTACATGGAGGATGGGGGATTAGGGGAAAGGAAATGGGGAAAGAGCAGATTTTGCCAAGACATTTAATTTAACAATAGTGAACATATTTTTCTTTAAAGAAAATCAGTTTGTGACTTACAATAGTGGAGAAGAGAAAGCCAAGTAGACTTTTGAATGTGTTGAAGATTGCATTTGAAAAAGATAAAGAATTATAACATCATAAATGTGTGTGACAGCGAAGAATAAAGTGGTGGTGACGGACTGGAAAATCAGAATCGCCAGGTAGAGTAAAACCAGAGCAAGCAGAGCCAAGGATAAGGTGGTGGAGGTTAAAAGAGTCAGGGCTTAGGAACAGGTTTAGGGAGAAAATGTTACATGAAGCACAGCCATTTGAGATTGTGCAGGAAAGGAGGGAGATAAATATCAAAGTGGAAAGTAGGTGAAGAGGTGTTGGGTAGAATGACAGGAAGGAAACTACCTGGGGTCAAAGAGACAAGGCAGTGGAACACAGAGGTGTAGGATGTGATAACGGCTAAGAAAAGGAAAAGAGAACATATACCAATGAGGATACAGACAGACAGACAAGGGGGCAGAGAGGGCAGTAGCTGGAGCCAAGTCAGAGTCTTTGATGAAGGGGTATGAAAAACTGGAGACACACGGGAGAGAGTAGGATTTTCAGAATAATAAAATCCTAAGAAGGATTTTAGTCTGATAAAGCAGACAAAAGATGAGCAAGGAGTGGTCTCAAGTGAGCATGTTAGGGTCAAGAATAGATGGAAGGGGTACTGTGAACAGCTGCAGAACAAAGAAAAGCCAAAACTAGTATCTGGAGCCCAAATGAAGGGCTAATACCAAGAATAAGAAAGGAGGAAATGAAGGTTAAGCTGAAACACCTCAAAATGAGGTCAGCTTTAATCAATGTCCATTTCTGTGTGTCAAAAAAAAACAAACAATAGTTATATTTTGAAAGATTATTTTATAGATAACAGATTTTGAAAAGGTAACACCATTTGAATGTTGCTACTATCAATGTTATGTACAATTTAGTGGTACTTCTGTACTTCTTCTAACGTCAGTTACATAAAGCACACTTCAGCCCCAGAAATTTGCTGCCTCCAGACTCCATTTAATATTCTGCATGTTCTCTCGCCTTTCTTTAGTAATCAAGTTGGCTTCTCCTTTTTGCAAACGTCTTCTCTGTGCAAACTTTTGTTGTTTTGACATCTGTCGCTTTACTTTTTGCTTCACCATTTCCTAGAAGATCAGACAAACAAAACAAAAAATATTTATATGTATTGAAAGACGAATGATAAATATAATGTAAAATTAATTATATGGGTTGAAATATACTACAGTTTTTCAGACATTTTGGAAACATAAAAAACTGACTTAATATACAACAGGTTTAAGCCTCTCATGCATTCATCCAAACCCTAACTCTATATATTTTGATTTGGAGAAATGGTAAATGACTATAAAAACATAATTCAGGCAAATTAAAAATAAACAATCTGTAAGAAATCAAAAAGAATTTCCTTTAGAGATTTATGGCAACACCAAGACATTATCCAGTTATTAAAATGTGAGATTTTGCAGTTGGCAGCAAAAAAAAAAAATCAACCATTCAGAAGCTTTCAGGCATAATCATTTGGTACATGGCAACCTAAACAACATTTGCTAAATATTATTATTTTGTAACTACTGTCTACAATGTCAAAAAATGAACTACAGCAAGTATGTATCTACAATGTCAAAAAATGAACTACAGCTGACAGAAATGCATAAGACGGCTCATGGTACTCGAATATTATTTGGAAAAAATGTCAGCACCCTAATGGCTTTACAATGCAATCATTTGTAACATAAACACAACACTCTCAGTCCTACATAATTAATCCAATTCAGGGTTGTGGGTGGCCAGAGCATATCCTGGCAGCCTTTACATAAGGTGGGAACCCACACTGGATGAGGTGCCAGTCCATTGCAGGGCCAACACACACATACATATTGCCAACTAATGTAATGTGTACGCCTTTGAGGATGTGTGAAGAAAACTGGAGAATCCAAAAAGAAAAACCACATATGCTTAAAGAGAATGTACAAACTCCACACAAAAGACGACTGAAGCACAATTTAACCATAGGACCATGGAACTGTGAAGCAGCTACACCAACTATTGTTCTACTGTGCTGCCCTGTTACTAATTAAATTACTTAAATATGTACAAAAAAGTATAACTGCTAAAAGAAAGGTTCATAATATAGACAACTATGGAGAAATATAAATGTGTTACCAGAATAAACATATATAATGCCTAAAAAGCAGAAGATCAGAAACAAACAAAAATAAGAATTGCACACTAAGGTCCAAATTCTACAAATTACAGTGAGAGAGACACATGTTAAACATACTCAAATTTATCTGCAATATGGATAAATCAAAAAACACAAGCTAAATACATACACACAAACATATATACATACATACAATATACTGTATAAACCTCTCTCTATCAACCCAAATTTAGGTTTCCGTTAAATAGAGGAGACCACTCATACCAGCAGTCTTGTATGCCTAGTTAATTCTGAATTTTCAGCAATATTTTATCCAGTATATTCTTAAAGTTTGTCCTGTCTTTTAGCAATATGCTCAACACTTGTTATAATGACCCATTCATTAGATGCTTACTGGTATTTGATTTTTCTTTTTTTCCCCAACAATGATCTTCAATATTTGCTTCACTCATTACCTTTAAGTATTCAGGGGAGAAACTTACTTTGTTGTCTCATTTTATTTTTCTAAAGACTCAATTTAGGTCCACATGTAGTGCTTTCTATTCAAGATTGCAGAGGTTACATATTTTAGCTTTTTTATTTATTTTTTTATAATGGAGATGCGTCTTTCCAAAATCCTCAAACATGCTGACAAATGTCTCAGAGAAATCAGGAAAAATTCAATAAATAACTAAAACTTTCAATAACTGCAGTTATTGGCAAGGGCTCCATAAATGCAGAAAGTCCAATGCTGCCAAATAATAAAAATTAAAATAAAGAAGGGGTAAAAAGAAGGCTGATAATTGACCAAATGGCTCTGTAGCAGCCAAAATTTTATATTTCACACCACAGCAAAAATAGGAGGCACCAGGGCTTAACAAGGCTGAAATAGCCCTTTTAAACAGCCAATATCAAATAAAAAAAAATATACATATTAGAACATTAGAACAATCTAGATGAGAACAGGCCATTCAGCCCAACAAAGCTCGCCAGTCCTATCCACTTGTTTCCTCCAAGAAAACATCAAGTCGAGTTTTGAAAGTCCCTAACGTCTTACTGTCTACCACACTACTTGGTAGCTTATTCCAAGTGTCTATCGTTCTTTGTGTAAAGAAAAACTTCCTAATGTTTGTGCGAAATTTACCCTTAACAAGTTTCCAACTGTGTGTATATATCACAATGCTTATAATTGCGACACCTATACTCACCCCAGACGTCCCTGAACTGGCACAGTGTCTTTTAAATTATTGTCACCCCACCCACCATAAAGCAGTGGATCCATACCACTCTGAAAAAAGGGGGATCCATTCCCTTATGAACTGGAGTGCCCTTGACAGAGGCCTGACATCAACCCTACTGAACACCTTTGTGATAAATGGGAAAGCCAATTGTGAGCCAGGCCTTCTACCTGACCTCACAAATGCTCTTTTGGCTGAATGGGCATAAATTCCCACAGACACACTCCAGCATTTTGTGGAAAGCTTTCCCAGAACAGTGGAGGCTATTATAGGCACAAAGTTCGAGACAACTCCATATTAGTACTCAAGGTTTTGGAATAAGATGTCTAACAAGCTCATACAGGTGTTATGGTCAGATGTCCACAAATATTTGTCCATACAGTGTAATTTCAAAAACCTTTTTCCACTCTAAGAAATTGAAATTTGGTTTGTGTTATTTGATATAAACAACTATTTAGCATAGTAAGTCCGATCCTCTTTTCAATCATTTGTGCTAGTAATTCTTTTCAGTAAAAGTAAGGATTATGCAAGACAATTTCTGACAATGTTTTGTTCTTTGAATACTTTCAATAAGTGTCAGAGCTGGGCGAGTTCAACTTACATTTAAGCTGCATTCTGAAGTTAACACTTGCTTTTACAAGAAGAACTGACCCTTTCTTCTTAAGTGGTAGAAATACTTAGCTTTATGTGAATACGTTTGTTTTTAAAGACAATGACCTAAATATTTAAATGTATATTTAACACATACATAGATTGTATTACATATGAATGTGCATTTGTTTTGTTATGAACTTGTGTATAAAATCCAATACCCTTGAGTGGAACAGTTAGAAAATAAACCTGTCTGACACAGCAGGCACTGAATCCTGAGGATGGAAATATTATATTACTGACATATGCATTATAAGCCAAATAGATCCACATCCTGCTCTCAAGACAGATTCACTCCCTTCCAAAACATGTGTAACTCAATCTGTAGTGAGCAAGAAGAGACAAACACTACATCCCACAGGCCTTACATTTCTTGGCCAGCCTTAACCGCTTAAGGTACACAAGCACTGTTTTCATCTGAGGATTTAATGAAGGATTGTGTCTAGGGCAATTGATTTTGCCTTTACTTTCTGCAGTTATTAATGGACCCAGTGTTTCTAAATGCATTAGGCTTCTCATTTAATACCTAAACCTTGCAAGTCTTAAAATGACCTTTTACATGTTAAAAAGAATCACTGTGATTGTGTTACTAATGTACATTAGGTAAAAGGCACTCGTAGGGAAGCTTTTATGACATTGACAGGCATTAAACAAAAGGCACTTGACATGAGTTTGTGTGATACCTTTATGTGTGGTTTTTAAAAACACATTCAGCTCTCATTTTTTTCACATTTGGTACTCACTGCCTGGTTTCTTCTAAAAGTATATTGGTACATTTTAATTGGGAATCACATTAAATTCTTTAATAAATTCCCTTCTGAAATGAAACTCTTAAGAAAAGGGATATGAATAATATAAATAAAAGCTAGAATTAGTTTTTCAGTGTTTTCTTGATTAAAATGTTCTATGGGGCTGAAGCCTATCCATGTAACATCAGCCACAAGGCAGCCACCATCCCTGACAGAATGCCAGTTCATTTCATCTCATTTAATACTTCCAAAACCTCTGTAATTTCTTCCTTTTAAGACACTTTGAAGAGTCCTCTGGTCTCTTAAGCTCTGGTAATTTGTCATGCGGTCAACAGATATTTAAAACACCTGCTAAATGTAGCTTTATAAACTGTTGTCTTTCATAATCAAACCTTAGGCATTCGTGGCAAATCTTATATTTTCCTGACATGAGTGAATTGGGGCATATAGACTCTTGTGAACATCTGTGATAACAATCAATTGAGGCTTTTCAGGATTTGAGGTCCTATTTGGATATTCCTTTTTCTTTTCTTTTTCTACCAGCAACTCAGATGTGAATTTTTAAAGCAACTTCCATTTCATCAACTCCATAGATTTTCTCCTATTTAACTCCAACTTCAAGACCAGTTTATGCTTTATACGTGTTGTTATGTAGCATTTCCTACCAGCCTTTACCAATTAATGAATTTATGAATGGGATCTTCCCTTTACTTTGTACATTTCAAGGAATTTAGTATTTAAAAAAAAATATTTCCATCTTCCAAAAAATCCCAACCATAAAAATATAAATTAGTACATTGCTCATATGTCACCCCTTGTAAGCACTATGCCATGGGATTGTCCACTAATGCTTATTTCTAGTTCTGGCAAGTTAAAACTCCAGGCACAGCTTTATGTAAATTTTGGGACTGTTGTCAATTTATAAAATTTACTCTGCATTTTCAGAAGTTTCCACCATCTATCCTATCCATCAACATCCCTCTTTGTCTAATATATTCCTACTTTTAGATTTCTCTTCTTTACCTTGTAATCTACCACAGAAGGGTATCCCCCATGAAACTTCCTTTAACCTTCTTAGCGTTAGACCTGAGCGTTACTTGTGCTTTAAAAACAGTGCTAAAAGTGTTAGTCCTGAGAGTCTTTTTGACAACAGTATAGACGCATCTCGAGTAATCGTTAGACCCAAATATTACTCAGGGCATGTTTTGCAAAAGTGACAAGCCAAGTGTTACCCGGGCAATGGTGAAGACACGTCTTCTCCTTGTCTCATAATGGCGTCTTGTAAGAAATGTTTGTGAGCAGCCTTTTGATGGTGACATGAGCTGAGTTAATGCAGTGAATCTGTTTTCAGGTAGTGAAATTGAAGGTGATTATGATGAATCTGAAAGTGATGCTCGTGTCAATCACACATGTGCAGTGTGGTATTCAAAAGCTGATCAGTCTGGATAGAAAATCTGCAAGGAATCATGCAACTATTGTCGTGAATTTGACGTTGGATTGTGTATCACCATGTTTCAAGATATACCACTCAAATGACACATTTTGACAGTATATTTGGTATTAGCATTATTTTTAGTATTATTATTCATTATTACTATCATTTGTATCATTATTATACTTTCTACACTTATGACTTTGTACTTTGTGTTTTGCATGTTTTACAGTAGAAAGACGAGATTTAATTAATATGACATTTTTCAAGCCAAAAAATGTGATGCTTTTTATACTTTTTTTTTTTGAGAAAAAATGTAACACTAAGGAGGTTAACCTTTGGAAGTCCACCTTTTTTCGACTTGATCCAACTAGAGTTCTCTGCTGCAAATATTAATTGATTGTATCTTCGTATGAACTCAGAAGTACAAAATGGCAAGAGTTGGTACAGGTGGATTCTGTCCATTGGTTGACATTGCTTCTCTAAAGAGACTCTTAATCTCCAAGTTTTCTTCAGATGGAGTGTTATATGCACAAAATATTTTTTATGATTTCCTCCTCTCTGTTTATAATTTCTTGTTTGAAACCTACATATCTCTGTACTTCCTAACATATTTCTATTATTGTTCAATAACAAAAATCTAATTTCACAAAATAAAATACTTCAGCCAAAAAAAAAAAAAAATTCTGTAATAGGAAAAACAAAATAAAAAACAAACCTAGAATGGCCCAGACTGTCACCAGACAACAATAGCAAAGGTTTAGAGATGTGCAAGATTCACTAAGCTAAAGGAAAGAATAACTGAATATTCTGATTAAATGTAAAGGCTTGTTGGTTGTTTTATTTGGGATAGAAGTATCAGAATGTCCTTTGCAATAGATGCATGAGATCCACTAAATGAAATAAAACATCACCTAGCTGGTTAGTGCACAGTGATTTGCATGGCATCACACATTTTTAAAAACAGAATTGGAAGCATTAAGTTACAAAAAGTAACGGGATTACATTACTTATAGCAACACAATACATTCCCCAGTAATAAAATCTGTTAGTTCACACTTCGTACCAACTAGATTACTCCAGCTCATGGCCAACATGGGCAGGACATATTTCAATAGAATGGGGGTGCAAGACAAATATCAACTCACTACACTACACTATGTCACTCTACTCCCCATCAAACGGCAAATTAGTGCTAAGACAATTTACTGAAAGATACCGTAATACAAGAGGAAGCCCATGTGGATACTCCATGTGGAAAGTAATCTTAAACCATCTCTCCATGTTAATTTGCTAGTTCAAGTGCAGATTTGTCTAATGTGCATAATAAAATGAAAATATCTGCATTATGACTGACTGTTCAGCATTCTGACAACCTTTAGACAGATATTCTCTCTGAACATACTGGTCTGAGTGCAAATGGTCCTGTACTGTTTACTAGAAGAAAAGAGTGAGAAATGTGACAGTGTAGGATGGCGGAGGTCTTTAATATATGCAATACATGATAAAAATACAAAATAAATAATTTGGTTTTGAAATATACGAACAGTCGTAATAATGAAAGGTCTTCCCAGCTGTGATAACAGGATGCTTTTCAGGTTGTTTTTAGGGAAGGGCCATAACTTTTGCTGTCATGTCAAAATGGTATTCAGGGTCAACCAGTAGCATTGGTGACACACACACACTTACCAGTGATGCATGGACTGGTCAATGGGAAAGGCAGACTAGAAATCCACAACAATTTTGACACAGTGCCTATAAGACGTATTCACCCATCCTACCCAGGAGTTTTCAAATTTTATTATCGAATATTTTGCTCTTATTTTTTAAATTAATTTAAATCCGTTTTAACTTTGACAAAAGGGAGTACACTTCTGGTGATCAGTGTCAAAAAAGAAAACATTTAATCTCAAGGGATTTAATTTATCTATACTAATAAAAGGCAAAGCCCTCACTGACTCACTCATCACTAATTCTCCAACTTCCTGTGTAGGTAGAAGGCTAAAATTTGGCAGGCTCATTCCTTACAGCTTACTTACAAAAGTTGGGCAGGTTTCATTTCGAAATTCTACGCGTAATGGTCATAACTGGAACCTATTTTTTCATCCATATACTATAGTTTCTTTTTCATAACTTCTTTAACACACTACTTCTCCGCTGAAGCGCGGGTGTATATATATATATATATATATATATATATATATATATATATATATATATATATATACCCGATCTACATACTCTCAAATAGACAAGCCACACGCCGTGGCACAATGGTAGAGGCTTTGCCTCTAGCGCCAACGTCCGAGGTTCGATTCCCAAGAGAGGGTGCACTGAGTATGTATGCGCGCTTCCCGATTCATTTTACCCTCGCATCCCCTTGGTTTGAGACGTATGAAAAAATATGCGGTTAACGCAGAAAGACAAATCACCAATTGAAGCTTTATGAATAATGGATACTTTACTCGCCATCAATGATTGTTTTGGTAAAGCCATACTCAGTGTATTCATTAGATGAACGGTAAAAAAGTAAGAGCGAGGGGAGGGTGATTTATTGAGGCACGCAGGCGAAACCACAATAGAATGCTGGCTCGATGTAGTGCGCGTCAACTCGATCTGAATTGCGATCACATTCAAAAAATATATCTTTTCAAGTTCTATTTAGTCGACACAAATATCTTTGGTTGGAATGTAAGGCGAATTTACTCTTTTCATTTGTATGTTGAAGAAAAATTTATGCAATGATGCCTACATTTAACTTACATTCCTACCAAAGATATTTCTGTCAACTAAATAAAAATTCCTTCTATATAAATGTATTTGTGTGTGTGTGTATGTATGTGTGTATATGTATGTGTATATGTATGTGTGTGTATATGTGGATATATATATATATATATATATATATATATATATATATATATATATATATATATATATATATATATATATGCAACAGTGTCACAACAGTGACAAAACAATTACATTGACAATCATGTTACGTTAATTTCAAAATGTTTCCTTTTCTTTTTCATTACTTCTTTAACACGCTACTTCTCCGCTGTGAAGCGCGGGTATTTTGCTAGTATTTAATAAAATACAAAAACTTTAAAAAAGATGAATACCTCTCATAGGCATTTAGAAAGGGATCCCCATCCTTTTTACTTATCTTATGATGTAGCAATAAGGAAATTCTTGAATACATGGATAAAATATGAAAATAATGATTACTATAGTACTAAAATATACTGCACATGTCAAGAGGGAACCAATGAATCCTATCAGTCGATCCTCCGTCCTCAACCACAGGAGCTGTAAATGGAGAACTGCAGGGGTTGGCTGTGGTGGTGTGCTCAGAGTAGACATCGTACAGGGTTATTCAAAAGAAATGTCCAATAGCCACACCATTTTCAATCTCTGCACGGCTGTATAGCAGAAAAAAATTTTTTTTTTCCAACCACATAATAGACAAATCTCCATTCAGTAAGAACCACATATTTATAATTTGAAAAGTCACAGAATTAAAATAACTTAAAATGGGACATTTTATGGTACATAAAAATATGCATATACAATTCCTAGATGTTTTAACTAGTTACACTACGGCTTGTGTTCTATCACTTCCATTCTGTAATGATGCTCCAGTCACTCACTGTATTTTCTTGTTATATTTATAGACGGATACGACACAAAGACTTAATAGTCAAGTCTTCACTTCAAAATGCAATGAACCTGACTTAAAAAAAAGTGGCAGACCTCTTTAAGAGTACAATTTACAAATATGCTGATTTATGCTAAAAAGCATGTATGAATCTATTCACCGAATAATAAAAAATTGAATGGATGACATATTTGGACAACTTAAATGTGAGCTAAGTGCTTAAGTCAGAATAACCAGTTTCTTCCCTATGCTCAATTATGCTTTAAAATATTTTGCAGAATCATCATAAAATGTTAAATCAAGAAGTGTTTGAACCAATTCAACTGATATTTAACAAAACAGAACTAAAATGTTCTAAGTAAAATACTATTTTAATTTAAAATTGTGTTTTCAAAGCAGACGATACTATTGACACTTTATATATAGTTGGGACTTCATAAAGTAAGGCAGATATATGCCAAACCAATTAACATTTAGAGATCTCACAAATTAATTTGGATATCTCACAATGTATTTCGATGCATCTCAAAATATTTTAAGATATTTTAAAATACATTCCTGTGCATTTCAATATGTCCAAAATATATTATTACATATCTAACATTAACCTTCAATGCATTTTAAAATATCTGAAAACGATTTTAAGATATTTCCAATTCACCATCTATAGACTTTCCTATTTTTTCAAAATTTATTTAAAGTATCTTAATATACCAAGAAACTATTTTTCCATATCCTAAAATGCATTTTAGATTGCTCAAAACAGGTTAGACTAAGCTAACTGATATGAAAGTTGAAGATTCCACATTTTTTATTTATTTCATCCAACAGTCAGTCGTTACATTTTTGCTTTTTAAATGGCTTTATTTATAACAGTAAGTCATATGCAAAAGTAATAGTGATAATAGAATGCAGTTCCATGTGCTAGTAGACTATATTACATATGTGCTTTTTAACAGTACTTTACAAAAGAGTTAAAAACGGAGCACAAATAAACTTGTGCTGGCTGAATAACTTTCATACACAGCAGTCTGCAATTCAGGTGTATTAATGGTGGAGGTTCTTTGACTAATTGTTCCTCAATTTTCTTAAAAATAGTATTTTTGAAAGTACACCCAACAGAACAGTATCTAATAACTAGCAATTGAAAAATATCTATTAATACCTTATGACCAATACTAGCATAAAAATCACTATCTATATTAACCTATGAAAGGAGAAAAGAAACTGAAATAAGCTCCCTGTTTACTTTTTAATATTAGTTAGAACACAGTAATTCGTTAAAATGATATAAATAAGAACTTGGAAAAGAAACTGACTTCTTGTATTACGCAAATGCGAATGACACACGATGGGCAAGAAGATCAGGGGCTTGCTACGATTGTTCATTTTCTACCTGGGACTGAAAGTTCATGTTAAGCCATTGAAGCCTCCCAACTCCTGACACCACTGTCCATTTCTAAACCAGTTCCGTGCTTATAATGTTAGGGCAGCTGCACCATTCCCATGTAACTACGGTAATTCATTCAAATAACATTTAGCTGCAGGTTGATAATGTTGGTTCTTTACAATAACAATCTGTAGATAATATTGTTTAATCAATTCAGTCTTAAATATGAGCACACAATTACTTTCCCCTTCCACTGATCTCCATGGAAGTTACTTTTTTGTGCTCTATTATTTAACTTATCTAAAGCAACAGGTTGAGGCACTGATGTATGAGCTGCTTGTGCCTGATGCTCTGTCCATTGTTCGACTCATTTGCATTGGGCATCTTAGTGCCTGTCAGATGAATAAAACAGAAAAATATACAAAATATACAAGTTCTTCAAGTATCTGCTCTCAAGGCAAAATTAAACCAGTAAACTAATTCTCATTTGAAGTCACACATAATGTTTTGCTGCTTTAATATGGATGAGTCTGTAAATTCACCAATGCTTTTCAATGGTAAATCTTAACATTTTAAAGACTTTGTACAGCGCAATATGTTTAAGGTGACTGACCGAAAATTAAACTGTCTCAACAAATTTCTTTGAAGAATGTGTCATATCTCAACAAAGTCCTTAGAAAATGTCTCAGATGGAGGAAACCCACATTTTAAGATAAGAGGAAATTAGAAGAAATATAATGTAATTTAGGTATGTGAAACATTCATTTTTATATTTACTTAATTTCATTTCATTTTTTATAAATTATTACAAGTTCTTGGAGACTTGCATGAGTACAGTAATCCCTCCTCGATCGCGGGGGTTGCGTTCCAGACCCCCCCGCGATAGGTGAAAATCCGCGAAGTAGAAACCATATGTTTGTGTAGTTATTTTTATATATTTTAAGCCCTTATAAACTCTCCCACCCTGTTAACATTATTAGAGCCCTCTAGACATGAAATAACACCCTTTAGTCAAACGTTTAAACTGTGCTCCATGACAAGACAGAGATGACAGTTCTTTCTCACAATTAAAAGAAAGCAAACATATCTTATCTTCAAAGGAGCCGTCATAAAGGAGCGCGTCAGGAGCAGAGAATGTCAGAGAGAACGCTCGCAAAGAAAAGCAAACAATCAAAAAATCAATACATGCTTTTAAGTATACAGAAGCACCGCGATAAAGCGGCATTTTGTAGAGGAGCGTCCGTGTCCTCTGTGCAAACAGCCCCTCTGCTCACACCCCCTCCGTCAGGCAGAGAGAGCGAGAAAGATAGAGAGAAGCAAACAAGCACAGCGTGGGAAGCATATCTTATAGCATTGAGGAGTTTTAGTTAATATGCAATACATGCTCTGATTGGGTAGCTTCTAAGCCATCCGCCAATAGCATCCCTTGTATGAAATCAACTGGGCAATCAAACTGAGGAAGCATGTACCATAAATTAAAAGACCCATTGTCCAGAAAGCGGCGAACCAGCGAAAAATCTGTGATATATGTTTAGATGTGCTTACATTTAAAATCCGCGATAGAGTGAAACCGCGAAAGTCAAAGCGCGATATAGCGAGGGATTACTGTATATGTCTATAATACATTGGACCAAATAACGAAATCATTTCATTTGCATACACAATTAGAATGCACAAATTAGGCTGAATACACTGTAAAACAAAGCAATTTCATTACAATTAGCAAAAACCATAACAATATATGTTGGTTAAGCTTATAATTGAAATATGGCCAGTTAACAATGGAGGAGAGAAAAGCAAAAACTCCAGTCAGCAGCACTTCTAGCGAAAATGAACCTCTAGGGATTTACACAGCCAAATAAAAATCAGATAAAATCACAACAGTGCGCACTAGGCAGTCAACAATTAAGTACAGTATGTGATGGGCTTCAATAAGAAGATTAAATGTTTGTGACCTAAGATTCCAAGACTCCCATTATCTCAGGTGGCACTTCTCATGGGAAGGAAAGCAGCAACTTGGCAATTTAGCTGCTGGATACAGAGAAAGGAAACTGAATATCTTAAGTGCATTTATATAAGATATCTTTACTGCATTTTAAAATGTTATGAAATAGCAACCAGATCATTGTCAGATATATCAAACGCATTTCAAGATATTTCAAAATGACAAGTAGCTCTTTTGAAACAGACACTTCACAGAATGTCATCTTGGGATATCTCAAAATGCATACACGTTATTTTACAATAAGTGCATCTCAAAATACACTTGAGATATTTCTAATAGTGATCAGGGTTTCTTTTAAGATACACTATGAAATGCATTTAAAATATCAGAAAATAAACATTTTACCAGATATTCATAATTCATTTTAATATATCTTAAAATACATTACAAGACATCTTAAAATTCACTTGAAATAGATACATTTGTCTCTAAATGTTAACGACTTATTTCAAGAGGACAACCCTAAGCCAATTTATTTCAGTGCAAGAACACATTTGTACCACAGAGGGGCACTCATGCTACAGAAATAAACAAAAATTCAAACGCTTTAAGATAAAGTTGGATTAAGTTTGCATAAATACTACTTAGAATAATATCCAAGTCCCAAACAAACTATTTTACACATCAAAATAGAAAAAAATTAAAGAAAAAAAAATTTACTAATCAAAATCTGTATAATATGAAGTATGCTTAAGGGACACAACTATAACATAAATATTTAACACACCTGGCCTGAAGGATAACAAAATCTTGATTTGCTATTTAGCTACTTTACACAACACTATATAAAAAACAAAAAACGTGTAGCAACAAACCTAGATGAGCACACTACTTAAATCCTGCCTTCAAGCCATAATCCCGACTGTTACAACAATAATAAACTCATCCCTTGACACTGGCTCTGTGCGCTCACTTTTAAAATCGCTTCTGTAACCCCAATGTTAAAAAAGTCTGGTCTTGATGCTGACAATCTTAACAATTTCCGGCCTATTTCCCACTTACCTTTCCTGTCAAAAGCTCTTGAGCGTGTTGTAGCTTCCCAGCTCACCAATTACTTATCGTCTAATAATTTGATGGAACCCTTTCAGTCTGGTTTCAGGGTGCAGCACAGCTGTGAAACTGCTCTGCTACGGGTAACCAATGATCTGCTTATGGCAGCAGACTCTGGACAAACCAGCATATTAATTCTGTTAGACCTCAGTGCAGCATTTGACACTGTCAGACATGACATTCTACTGTCTAGAATGGAGAACATGCTGGGTATCTCTGGCACTGCCCTCCAGTGGTTCAAGTCCTATCTGACTGATAGGCAAGAGTTTGTTAGTCTTGGTAACAGCAGATCCAGCTCGGCGCCAGTCACACAAGGAGTTCCTCAGGGCTCTGTCCTGGCCCTCTTCTCTTCTGTATTTATATGCTTCCCCTTGGCCATATTATTCGTAGCTATGGACTGGGCTATCATTTTTATGCAGATGATACTCAACTCTACTTCAATGTTAAAAGTGGAACTTCATCAGAGCTTTCTCAGCTCACAACCTGCCTTAGTGAAATTAAAACCTGGATGGAGCAGAACTCTTTGAAATTAAACTGCAACAAAACTGAACTCCTGCAAATTGGGACTAAAATGCAGCTTAATAAAATGAGCTCCTTCCCAGTCCATCTTGGTGGTGATCTCATCAGCCCTGCCTCTACTGCAAAGAATCTTGGTGTCATTTTTGATTCCTCCCTTTCTTACTCCACTCACATAAATCACATTAAGAAACTTTCTACTTTCACCTCCGTAACATATCCGTGTTCGCTCCTTCCTTTCCTTTTCTAATGCTGAGAAACTTGTCCATGCTTTTATCACATCCCGCATAGATTATTGTAACTCGCTGCTGGCAGGTGCCCTTCTAATCTTATATCACAGCTCCAGCTTATTCAAAACTCAGCTGCAAGAGTTCTTACTCGAACCAGCAGCAGCGAGCACATCACACCCATCCTGCTCCGTCTTCACTGGCTCCCTGTGTCTTACAGAATCGAATATAAAATCCTACTAATAACCTACAAAGCCTTAAATAACCTCGCCAAACTACATCAGTGACCTTCTCCATCACTATGTGCCTGCCCGTCCACTAAGGTCCTCTGATTCTGGCAATCTTGTTGTGCCCCACACTAATCTTCACTCCATGGGTGACAGGGCCTTCAGCTGTATAGCCCAGACTCTGGAATGACCTACCGAAATTAATCAGGTCAGCTGACTCCATGAATTCTTTTAAAAAACAACTTAAAACTCATCTGTTCAGGAAGGCTTTTAGCTCTATTTGACTTCATTCCCTTCTCTCAGTTTACCTCTCTGTCAAGATGCTCATGTAACCTGTGTGTGTGTGTGTGTGCAGACCATCAATTCTGTTGTCTGTTAGGCTTTCTCTGAGTTTACTGTCTTAATCTTCTTATTTATTAATTTGCTTTGTACTATGCTATATACTGTATACCCTGCCGTTCTTTCTTATATTCTGTAAGTGCCTTGAGCATGGGAAAGGCGCTATATAAATAAAATGTATTATTATTATTATTATTATTTAGAAAAGATACCAAGTTAACGAACTTTAATGATAAAGACTGTGATTACTGGACACTAATAAAAAAGAAAAAAGCTATATAATTAGCTAACTTTAGCACAATAAATATACCGTAAGTACCAACTGCAATTATGAGGCTAAAAGAGCCCCAAACACCTTATTTTATATTTTCGCACCCACTATATATATGCAAAAGGGATTTATTTAACTTCTTTAATATCCCCAAAATCCCTGATTTATTTAACAATATTGAATTTAGTTTATGATAAAATGGTTTAAAATTTTTTTTAAACTGTATATATATTTTTGACCTCTGCCCCCGTGTTATGACTTGCAGGCTTTGTGCGCCTCCCCCAGTCGTGCTTAGTCTGTTTGGGGGTAGGCAGAGCCTGAACTCCCATTCTGATTATTTTTCAGCTTTTCTCAAGCTTAATTTCCCTATATGCTTGCTTTGAATTATGGTAAATATGTGGTATGGTCTGAGACTAGGGATCTGCACTAGCAATCGAAAGGTTGCCGGTTTGAATCCCGTAAATGCCAATAGGGACTGTGCTCCGTTGGGCCCTTGTGCAAGGCCCTTAACCTGCAATTGCTTAGCCCTTTGAGTAGTGAGAAAAGTGCTATATAAATGCAAAGAATTATTATTATTATTATTATTATTAAGAGGAGTTATGATAAGAATATTTAGTAAATGGAGATCATTCAACAAGCAAGCAAAACTGTTTTGAGTTCAGTAAATCATAACCAGTACATTGGGATGAGGGAAAAAAAAAAAACCACACACACATGTGATAAGGTTGTTTGGGTTTTGTTTGCTTATACTACACTATACAAGTATCAGCCCTTTGTTTATTTAATTTTTCTTAAGGTTTAAAATCAAGCACTAACCTGATGATGTCATGCACAAACGATTGTGATGGCAACAGCTCATTGTTTCCATAAGCTGTTTATGGGCTACATAGTTCCATATAACACAAAAGACTATACAAATTATCTACCAATATGGATGGCGTAATACTATTCTAGAAGGCTGATGACAAAAACTGAAAAAAGGAAGAAACAAAAATAAACATGGGGGAAAAAAGACATGAAAAAAACTGGAAGCTGGATACCACCCAACTCAAAATTATTAACACACAGTAGACCACTTTAATTAGATTACATAATAATGTTTAGTCACTATGGAAACATGCCATTAATGGGTGGCTAGCTATTGACTGAACAACTTTTTGCTCCAAACATGTCATGAAAAAAACATGTAGTCAGTGACTATATATAATCAGACAAATTATCCATAATTTCTTAAGAGAAAAACATTTAAATCATTTTACTGTGTTTGAATAATGTTACTTAGATGAGAAACCTTTGAACCTCACAACTGCCAAATTTACAGAAGGAATTTAGTGATTTTAATCCTTTATTTACCATATACGATTTCTTGTATTAGAAATGTATCATTTTTCACATACCCCATCTTACTCTGCAGTTTTTTTTTGTTTTTTTTTAAATGGGGGTTAGAGCGCAGGGTCAGCTATTTGTACAGTGACCCTGGAGCAATTGCAGGTTAAGGGCCTTGCTCTGGGGCCCAATGGAGTAGCATTCCTTCTGTCACTTCCAGGATTCAAACCAGCAACCTATGACTTACCAGATCAGATCCTTTAGTCAGAGAGCCTCTAGTAATTTACTAGATACATACACATTACAATAGAAAATGTATACACTTTATTTAATTTAGTGCCATAAAAAAAGTTTTGTCAAACTGATATAAACAAAATATCAATACAACCATGCAACATAAAGAGAACTGTAATAATTAATTCCCAATAGCCAACAAGCATCCATGTTAACAAACCTCATCATGTATTCATTAAACTAGTGCATTAGAAAAGTAAGGACTGAACAGTGTACCAAAACAAAGATCAAACAAAGGAGTGTGACAAGTCAGGGAAGCTTTTTCAGTGTTTCCATTTCAGTGAGCAATACTAGGAGGAATGGCTTCTATGATTTTATAAGTGGTACACACCACTCCTCCTTGCTGCTTCAAGGCCTTGGGGGGCGGGGGACGACAACAAAATACACAGTGGCGTAAAAGGAAACAAAGTGAATAAAATGAACAACTAATGGACAGGACCTTGTTTTAGCATATTTTTTATTCCATCAGGTTCTTACCTTTCAGGTCAGGGTCCAACACATAACATGCAACAAATGTGTGCATGTTACGAAGTTAATGTTACAATAAAAACATTTACAGCATAGCATACTCATATCTGCTTAATATAATTTAGGATTAAGCAGGGGCAGAAGCTTATCTTGACAGCGCTGGGTGCAAGACATGAAACAGACATGGACAGGGCACCAGTGTATGACAGGGCCTCAATGAAATTTGAAAGGTTCAGTTTTATATTGTTGATACAGATGCTTTAAGACATATTTTTACTAAAAAGCGGTATTAGATTATTAGAAAGAGCAGCAAGGGACGAGAAGAAATTTATGCAGAATAATGTATTCTGTGTCACTGAGATTCCATCCATCCATCCATTTTCTAACCCGCTGAATCCGAATACAGGGTCACGGGGGTCTGCTGGAGCCAATCCCAGCCAACACAGGGCACAAGGCAGGAACCAATCCTGGGCAGGGAGCCAACCCACCGCCGGACACACACAAACACACCCACACACCAAGCACACACTAGGGCCAATTTAGAATCGCCAATCCACCTAACCTGCATGTCTTTGGATTGTGGGAGGAAACCGGAGCGACCGGAGGAAACCCACGCAGACACGGGGAGAACATGCAAACTCCACGCAGGAAGGACCCGGGAAGCGAACCCGGGTCCCCTAACTGCGAGGCAGCAGCGCTACCACTGTGCCACCGTGCCGCCCTCACTGAGATTCATTTTTGGCTATTTTCTTTAAAATAAAGGTAACCAACAATGCCTAAGAAATAATGAAAGAGCCCTTTAATTCATCAACACTACAGAAGAAAAAAAGTGAATGATAAATAACATTACCAAAATTCCATGTTGGTCACTGAGGGATCAACTAAATCAGGACATGTATCTTCTTTCTCTGATGTCCAGCTGTCTACATTTGTATCCTCTTGCTGATTTGCTGTGCTGCTCAGCATGTCCGCTTCCTCATAAGAATCATTTACAGAACAGCCTATGCTGGAGTTATCATTCCTTTCACAACTCTGTCCTTCAAGTTCCAGTAGAGAATGTTTGAACTCTGTCAGATCTATATCTTCTTCCATATGGTTAAATGCTTTACAGGAATGTTCAGACAGGCATGACACTACTTCACTTTCACCTCTGCTTTCTTCTTCACTGTTAGATTCTGAATCGCCTTCCTTTGGTTTGAAGTCCCCATCTTCACATTCTTCATTCGGTCCTTCAGGGTGCAGCAGTTCATCATCTTGCTGCATCTCTCTGGTATAACCACTTGCAGCTATTTCCACATCAAGTGACATTTCCCTTCTGTGCATAAGCAGAAAAACACCAATTAGAAAAATATCACTTCTTACAAAAGCTTTAATACTGTATAAATATCTGTAATAAAACATTTTTTTCCTGAAGTAGGTATTAATTTCTCTTCAAATATAGCATAACGCATTGACAAAGATAAGTTTCCAACATATAGACTTAATAAAGTGGTGGGTATGTACTTTCAGTGATGTTTGAAATTCTGAACATTTTAATATAAACATTTTATAAAAACACATAAGAACACAATATTTTAGTATTACTTCATAAATTATTTATAGCTGCTTTCTCTTGAGTAGGATCCTGAGTAGCCAATGTCTATACAGCTCAAGCACTGAAATACAAATATTTAAATCAGAGCTTTTCAAACACACCAAGATCTTCCAAATTTCTGCCAGACATCCCAGCGCAGTATGCCTGTCTACTGAAGTATGTAGCTATATTTTAAGAAATGCAATAGAGAAAAAAGCCAGGTTCATATTTGCAAATGAAAGATTTTTTTCAGTTAGCAACTCACATATGACTGGTGAGTTTTACAAATTTCTTGAATATTAGGTTAAATGTGAGACAACTTAATTTGCATATTATTATCAAGCATCTGTAAAATTTATGCATTGTAATGTTTTTATACAGCAAAATATTTCTGATTTTTATTTTTTATTATGAACAGCTTTAAAGTCTGGGCAGAGTGGTGGCTCTGAGGCTACAGATCTGCGCCAGCAATCAGAAGGTTGTCAGTTTGAATCCTGTAAATGCCAGAAATAAATCTACTCTGTTGGGTCCTTGAGTAAGGCCCTTAACCAGCAATTGCTTTGTCCTGGGTATGACGTTAATCTGCACACAGCCCTGTAAGCAGGTCCCCCAAATTGCCAGGAAAACGCTGGGGTTGGTGGCAGGATTGGCACTCCAGCCACTATAAATAAATCTCACACTGTTCCAGTGTGGTGCTGAGGGGTCATCTGCTGCAGTTGGGTCCCAATCCAGGTAATTCATTGTGTGGCGGGTGCGGCAACACGCTATTAGAGGATGCTCCCTGCTTCCTCCTTTAAAGTCTGTAGTGCCCAATTTACTGGAATATATTTGTAATTCATGAAGTAATAAATAGACTGCATTTTTCATTCCAACAAATGGCACATCAGAAACATTAGCACTACTATTAAGCATGCAATACCATATATAACTGAGACAACAGACTAACTGATGCAATAACTTAATAAAGAAAATTTTAAATAGAAAAAATGTAGGACATACAAAAAAAGTACAGATAGAATACTAATCTTATTTGAGTCCTTGAAACATTCTGCTGGTCTTCCCTCATTAATGTGGGAAAATGAGAGTTGGAATACATTCTATAAACAAAAACTAAATTCCATTAACAGGTATAAAGCGGGCACACTGGCCTCCCAGGACCCGAGTCTGAGACTCCTGCAGCGAAACCACAAGGAACTTCATTCTTTCTGAAGGTCAATGGGCTTGAGTGGGATTAGTGCTTGCTACCATTTTTTCTATTTAAAAATTTCCTTAATTATGTTACAGTATCAATTACTAGCCAACCCACGGCGTAGCATACGCCGCATAATCAGGCCGCTTTTTAAATGATTTTTAAGCACAGAGGAAAAAATAAACATTTGAAAAATCTGTAATTTAATAAACCACCAAGAAAAGTAACATTGCAACAATGCACGCTACGAACCAACATATAATTGTCCGTGACTGAAAACCGGAGGAGCGCCGTCGCGCTTTCTCCTTCTAAAGTGAAGGATGGGGTTGAACGGGGCTCGTTCAGTACACACTGCCCGCCCCCAACTCCCTACCTGAGTCGCTTTCGTCTGTGTACAGTCCACACGCACCTGTGAGTCACGTTGACTGTTCATTTTCCAAACACCGCCTCAGTCGGTTTCCACGTTGATTTTTCATTGTTCTTTGCGGTCCCGGCTGCTTTTTTTTTATATATAATCCACCAAATCACCCGACCATGGGGGGGCTTTACAAAGGGCAGGGACGTAATCAGTGCGAGCGTATGACCCGCACGTACTGGGAATTTCTCTTTCGTGGGGAACAATTGGAAGCCACGGTCTCCATCACGAATGGGGTTCAACGGCTTACCCACGCCGGGTAGACACACGTTAATCCATTCTGTTGGGTCGTGTAACTATTTAGCAGGCGGGAGTCTTGTTCGTTTTCGGAAATAACCAGCCAAATCGCTCCACCAACTAAGAACTGCCATGCACCACCACCCACAGAATCGAGAAAGAGCTATCAATCTGTCAATCCTGTCCGTGTTGGGAGAGGTTTCGTGTGTTGAGTCAAATGAAGCGAAAGGCTCCACACCTGGTGGTGCCCTACCGTCAAATCCTTTAAGTTTCAGCTTTGTAACCATACTCCCCCCTGAACCCAAAGACTTTGGTTACCCGGTTGGCTGCCCGGCGGTCATGGGAATGACGCCGGATCGCTGTTCGGGCCTGCATTGGTGAAGCAGGTGAGACGGTAATGAAACAGAGGCACAAGGCTTATTGGTTTTTAAAGACTGCTTCCTTCATTGGGTTTTAACCCAAGACTTTTCATTGCTCTGTGCAGTTTTGGCTGCCTTTCTATATATAATCCACCAAGACACCTGACCACGGTGGGAGGGGGGTGTGTACAAAGTGGAGGAGTATCTAAGAAGATGCATGTCTGTCGCGGATGCGAATTGCTGTATGTAGCGTGTAAAACAGTTTGCTATAGTGCACGCAGTCGTGCGTCGTAACCGAAAACTCATTTTTTAAAGACTGCTCACTTCATTGTGTTTTAACCTCAGTTGTAAAGGAACGTTTTAAGGATCCCATGGGATACCCCTCACAAACAGTTTTACACACCGCATATGGCGATTCACCTCCACGAGAAACATGCCTCTATTAACAGTCAACGTGGGTCGGAGCTGCATGTGACCTCTACGACAGACGAATATAAATGACGCCGGTTTTTCTGTGTCGTCGCGTCCGAGTTGGTGGGCGTGGCTCTGTGAGTTGTTGTCGTATCCAATGGTCTTGGAGTTGGTGGGCGTGGCTCCTTCCTGCGTGCGCCATAGGTGTCTCACTTGTCAGCGGCTTAGTGAATCCATGCTCCTTCCGGCGTGCTTTCCATGGTTGTCTTGCCTTAGTGAATTATATATATAGATATTTGCCATTATTAGAATTTAGAATGCAACACATTTTATTGGAATAAATATGTCAAAAAAGATTCCTTTGAGAGATCGTGTTGCCAGTGATATTGTAGGCATTGAAGACAGCAGTTGCAGTCTGTGGAATTCATTTCAAATTAGATGATGCTTCTGCCCTTTTATTTAAGTGCTAGACCAATAGTCCACAATTTATTGTGAGCTAGGCTAGCTAGTGAAAAATAAATATGGAGCTTACCGGTGTTACTTTTTTCTCCATAATTATAAAATGAAAAAAAAAGAAAGAGAAACATCTACAGTAGTTTAGTTCTGCATGTAATTCATTGACCATCATCTCCTTCCTGCAACTCAGCTGGTGCCAAACTTGGTCAGGTACCACGCACCTAAACTGTTTTCATCAGATGTATTTTTAAAATTGTGTTTTAACACAATTTTAACACATATGATTTCTCTTGACACATTTCTTTAAGCATGCAGAGAATCCTGTTTTCGTGGAGTGCTGTCTTCCTAGTGTCACAAGATAGAGGTTTGAAGATAGAAGCTTTCACTTGTTTTTGTAAGCAACTGTTCACAAATCATAAGCATGTCACGCTTTGCAAACACACTATCAGAAAAAAAGAAAATAATAAGAAGCAATATAAACGAAAAACACATATAGCACAAATGTAAATGAACCATGCAGAATATCTAAGGTAATTCTGAGCATATTTTGAATATATACAGTGCATCCGGAAAGTATTCACAGCGCATCACTTTTCCACAATTTGTTATGTTACAGCCTTATTCCAAAATGGAATAAATTCATTTTTTTCCTCAGAATTCTACACACAACACCCCATAATGACAACGTGAAAAAAGTTTACTTGAGGTTTTTGCAAATTTATTAAAAATAATAAAACTGAGAAATCACATGTACATAAGTATTCAAAGCCTTTGCACAATACTTTGTCGATGCACCTTTGACAGCAATTACAGCCTCAAGTCTTTTTGAATATGATGCCACAAGCTTGGCACATCTATCCTTGGCCAGGTTCACCCATTCCTCTTCGCAGCACCTTTCAAGCTCCATCAGGTTGGGTGGGAAGCGTCGGTGCAGCGCCTCTAGAGATGTTCAATCAGATTCAAGTTTGGGCTCTGGCTGTGCCACTCAAGTACATTCACAGAGTTGTCCTGAAGCCACTCCTTTGTTATCTTGGCTGTGTGCTTTGGGTCGTTGTCCTGCTGAAAGATGAACCGTCGCCACAGTCTGAGGTCAAGAGCGCTCTGGAGCAGGTTTTCATCCAGGATGTCTCTGTACATTGCTGCAGTCATCTTTCCCTTTATCCTGACTAGTCTCCCAGTTCCTGCCGCTGAAAAACATCCCCATAGCATGATGCTGCCACCACCATGCTTCACTGTAGGGATGGTATTGGACTGGTGATGAGCAGTGCCTGGTGTCCTCCAAACGTGATGCCTGGCACACACCAAAGAGTTCAATCTGTCTCATCAGACCAGAGAATTTTGTTTTTCATGGTCTGAGAGTCCTTCAGGTGCCTTTTGGCAAACTCCAGACGGGCTACCATGTGCCTTTTACTAAGGAGTGGCTTCCGTCTGGCCACTCTATCATACAGGCCTGATTGGTGGATCGCTGCAAAGATGGTTGTCCTTCTGGAAGGTTCTCCTCTCTCCACAGAGGACCTCTGCAGCTCTGACAGAGTGACCATCGGGTTCTTGGTCACCTCCCTGACTAAGGCTCTTCTCCCCCGATCGCTCAGTTTAAATGGCTGGCCAGCTCTAGGAAGAGTCCTGGTGGTTTCAAACTTCTTCCACTTACAGATGATGGAGGCCACTGTGCTCATTGGGACCTTCAAAGCAGCAGAAATTTTTCTGTAACCTTCCCCAGATTTGTGCCTCGAGACAATCCTGTCTCGGAGGTCTACAGACAATTCCTTTGAATTCATGCTTGGTTTGTGCTCTGACATGAACTGTCAACTGTGGGACCTTATATAGACAGGTGTGTGCATTTCCAAATCATGTCCAATTAACTGAATTTACCACAGGTGGACTCCAATGAAGCTGCAGAAACATCTCAAGGATGATCAGGGGAAACAGGATGCACCTGAGCTCAATTTTGAGCTTCATGGCAAAGGCTAGTGAATACTTATGTACATGTGCTTTCTCAGTTTTTTTATTTTTAATAAATTTGAAAAAATCTAAAGTAAACATTTTTCATGTTGTCATTATGGGGTATTTTGTGTAGAATTCTGAGGAAAAAAATGAATTTAATCCATTTTGGAATAAGGCTGTAACATAACAAAATGTGAAAAAAGTGATGCGTTGTGAATACTTTCCAGATGCACTGTATACAGTCCCCGGGTTACGTACGAGATAGGGACTGTAGGTTTGTACTTAAGTTGAATTTGTATGTAAGTCAGAACAGGTACATTATTGTAATAAATGCTATTGTTGAACGACTGTAACCAAGTGCTCGGCCAATGAATGATGGAGTTTTACCTCTCTCTGACCTTTTTATTATTTCTACTTTATTTTCAATGGTGATGTTTTTTCTCTTCTTTACTGTATCACCAGCACTTGCATCAGATTTGTGTTTCAGAGACATTGTTGAAGGGTGAAGACAAAAGATTAAGATGAGCTCTTCTGCACAGCACTGTACACGCTATCACAGCAGGAAGGCACCATGTCTGATGTACTGACAAGAGACAACTTCCTGCTATATACATAACAGTACAAGCAGGCTTGCTACTGAGAATGAATGGGAGCGGTGAGGGGCGGTTCATCACCAGCCCACCTCACAGTCACCTCCACTACAGTATGCTGACTGCAATGTCCGCCCATCGAGAACAAATACGGTGCAGCCAAAAGGCGGGTAGTGAATCGCCCCATTCAACAGGTAGCCATCCGATGCACACTACAATGCTACCCCCACCGCCCCGTTCACTCTCAATGGCCTCCATTCAACCACAACCGGGTCACCGCTTGCAGCATTACCAGCCGCCCACCAAGAACAAACTGGGCAGCTGTGTGTGGTGGACGAGCAGTGAAACAGCTTGCCGCCGGGAGCCGCCCGAGGTTACACTACACTGCGCAAGCAACAAAATTGCCCCCCTCTAGCCACCGCTTGCAGCAATACCAGCCGCCCACCAAGAACGAATGGGGCAGCCGTGTGTGGTGGGCGGGCAGTGAAACCACTTGCCGCCGGGAGCGGCCAGAGGGACACTACACTGCACGGGCAGCGAAATCGCCCTCCCTCCCGCCTCTGCTTGTAACACCCCCAGGCCGAAGATGACGGAGTGGCAGTTACTGAGGTGCATGCATCGCAGCTGTGGCCCCGTTCGTAAGTTGTAGGTCGGATGTCCGTAACCTGGGGACTACCTGTACAGTAATCCCTCACTATATCACGCTTCGACTTTCGCGGCTTCACTCTTCACTCTTTCGCGGATTTTATATGTAGGCATATCTAAATAGATAATGCAGATTTTTCGCTGCTTCGAGGGTTCTGCGGACAATGGGTCTTTTTACTTCCTGTACATGCTTCCTCAGTTGGTTTGCCCAGTTGATTTCATACTTGGGACTCTATTGGCGGATGGCTGAGAAGCTAACCAATCAGAGCACGCAGTTAAGTTCCTGTGTGCTGAATGGCTCAGCGACAGAGTGCCGGATTCGATTCTGTGGCGTTAACCAGGAAGTCTCGTCTCTCTCATTCAGCATCAACGTGTTTCGTTGTGTAAAGAGTTAACTTTTGTGCTCTTTTGTGTTTATGTTTGTGCGTAGTTAAGCCCTTCATTATGGCTCCAAAACGATCTGCTCCTGCTTCAGGGGCCGTGCCCAAGCGCCAATGGAAAATGTTAACGACTGCCGAAAAGGTAAAAGTTTTGGATATGCGGAAGGAAGGGGAAAAGCTACACCGCTGTTGAATGCCATTACGGCATCAATGAGGCTACGATACTTTTTATTTAAAAAGTAGGAAAGGAATATAAGATCTACAGCCGCAGTGTCCTTTTAACCAGGGTGCAAAACCAATTTGTGAGTGGATGTAATAAGGCAGTAGTTTGGATGGAATCTGTTTTAGGGATTTGGATTGAAGACTGCCGGAAGAAGAATAACGGCAGTGCTACACAGTCGCCTGAAGAGGCTCCTTTAGAACAACTGTAACGCTCTCCTTTGTTGTGCAGCAAAACTAAACTCATCGTTATCGGACAAGTCATCGTGTCATTGTTGGTGAGTAATCATAATTCATTTTCTACTTACAGTACTTAGTACATGTACGTACGTTTAGTGTCACTGTACACACATTTACTGTATACAATTTTTCTTGCATTGTACGTATTTATTGCTTGTGGCCTGTCTATCATAATGGCTGTAACATAACATGTAACATCTGTGATATCGGAGACACTCGATATCTTTAAAATAATATTTAGGTTTTACTGTATATAAACAGTGTGTTTACATACATAATTTCAATGAATCTTACCTAATATCTAAGAGAATACAAAGGGATTATGCTGTATAACTGTGCGGGGAATATTTATAAACAGTGTGGGAGAGTTTATAAGGGCTTAAAATATATAAAAAATAACCATAGAAACATATGGTTTCTACTTCGCGGATTTTCACCTATCGCGGGGGGTTCTGGAACATAGTATTTATTTCAATAGAATCTTACTTTTTTGGCTAATCTGATATCTCTATTGCAGATTTGTTTGCTGTATGTTAAAAGCTAAAATTTAAAACTTTGAGACTTCCTTAAAGCAATGTTGTGACACTCAGTTTAGAAGCTCTGATTTAAATGAAGGAAAAAAGCAAGGCTAACAACAGTTTAGCATTCATTATTTGCATTTAGTCCTTTGGTGACTAGATATCTAACAAATTTCTTTGTTCTAGTTTTCACAGTGTCTTCTGTAATGGCCCCTTTGACATCCATAATGGCTCACCTTTTCACTCATTAATTTTCCCCATAACATTCATTTTTATCAACTCATAACTTCACGCCTCCATTAGATCATTATGCCCCATACACATTCTAAATTTTCATTTTCATCTGCCAAGTCTGACACAAAAAAACAACACTAACACTATTTTGATATAATAGGCAGACTGCTTTTCAATTCCTATTACATCTAACATGCACCATCTTATTAAAATACAAAGAGTACAAACAGAATACTAACCTGATATCTTTAAAAGTAGGATAAAGTTCACTTTCATATGCAAATCTTTTAATGAAAAAATCACGTATGCATTTCACATCTCTGTCAAAATACCTAAATGAATGAAACAGATATAGAAAATCAACCAATAATAATATGCCACAATTGAAATTGTAACAACTCCAAATTGTTCGGTCTAGTATGTTGCCAGGGACAAAATAAAGTGTTTTTTTTTTTTTTTAATTGTTTGAGAAAAATATAATAATAAAAAAAACAAAACCATAAAAATAAATTAACAAACAATGAAGACTCAGTAATGTGCTTGCCTTGCGGTCTTGTATGTATGTTATCATCAAGTTGGCACTCAGAACCGGCCAACTCTATTTAATTTCAAAAGCAAAAGGGGCGCGGTGGTGCTCAAACATAAAGAACGCTGGTAGTCACCTCCTGTTTGCCCTCTGGTGGTTGTTCAGAGTGTCAACTGGATGATAACGTGCATACAAGACTGCAAGATCATCCTCCCCCCACCATACCCAGAAGAGGAGGGGGATTAGGGCTGATTTCACCCTGCAGTATTTTAAGTCGACCAATGAGAAACATGTGTACCAAGATTCATGAAAACTGCTCCAGTCATTCGTAAGTGATGCTGGAACATACATACATACACACACTGACTTTTATATATATAGATTATACCATATGATATAAATTTTATGCATAAAAAGCTAAGAATATTACATAAAGTCAGATTTTAAGTAGAATATAATGGCTGTTTACAGGTGTCTTGGATGCTCTAAATGTGAATTTTTATCTGCACCTTTTGCCATGGTTTTTAGTTGCCATTGAATGGACATTTACAACAGCTTACTCCCATTTGGATGCATTTTAATGCAACATATTATTCAAAGCATAATTGTCAAGCAAGAGAAGTAAAGTAAATTTAATCTATCATAGTATAGCAGTGTTTGTGGAAATCCACCTCAGAAACAGAGATACCCAACTGTTTTGAGGACCTTGGGTAGATAGTTGATGACTTGAATATCTTTTGAGAATGAAGGAAGGACTCTGTCAAGGTGGATTATTAGAGTAGCACTTTTTACTGTAAATTATATTTCTAAGCCCAATATATGCACACAAACGGAATTAACATAATATTTATCTATTACCTATTAGCCTAAGCCTCATATTTATGCATTTATTTGTTTATTCACATTCATTTCAATTCATATAAGAATAAGTGTTTGATTCACCTTAAGCTGTAAATACTTACATTAAAATATTGCCAAAATTATTTCTTAAAGTTTTCCTTTATGTTTAAAATCAACATGAGACAAGGCGTTGAATACAGTCAGTCAGTATTATTTTATATAATTGAAAGAAAATTATTTGTCAGGAAAAATACAAATCTAAAATATTTTCCCATTGAAGTCCTACAAAATTCTTTAAAGTTACAACCGATTCTCATGAAATTAATATCCTTCAAAGAACAAGTGGATTTACAACAGTATTAAGCATTGGCAGCAGAGTGGAAGATCTACAAAAAGACAGTCACATATTCCTCTCAAACACCCACACCACCTCTTAAACTCACTAAAACATATGTAAGGACACAAACCATTCGGCATTCCGGTGAGATGTAGAGACCATCTGAGGAAAATCGATCATTGTGACGTGATCTTCATTATCCAGCATTAAGTTGAATTCATTAAAATCTCCATGAATCAGGCCATGATTTGCAAGTTTCACAATTAGTTCCATTAACTCACTGTACAAAGAAGCTGGATCATCAATGTGACGTACTTGACACCTAAAAAAGTAAAAAACACAAAATAAGAGACTGCTGCCAAGTAGAGTGACTGCTCTGTGTGATGCGAAGATGATGCTGTGTTACAGATCACAAGATGGAACTACTGGAGTCACAAAAGTGTTTATTTTTTGTGGATTTCTTTAAAAATGTATATGAAGGGTCAAACAGGTCACTTTCTAAACCACCAGAGATTCTAATGATCCTAGCTTTAAATAAAGTTGCCAATTATTAATAATTAGCAAATCTTTAGGAAAAATGCACATTGATATTAACTGATGCAAGTGTTTGGCCTGCTTGATGCACATACGTTGTGTACATAACTATCAAAGTTAAGTGCTTTATCTTAGGAGCAGGGATCAGTTAGCTCCTTTACATTAAGGGAAACCATAGCATGAATAGGCAAATTTGTTTAATTTCTGTGTCTTTAGCTGGATAACACAGACGACTGCAAATGAATAGGTGCTACATAATTAAACTCCAAACAATGTAAAAGCTTGTGTTAAAGTATCCCAAAAATAAAATTACCTTTCTTAATTCTTCTGACAATCAACACCTCTAAAATTAATAATTAAATTCTGCTCGTTTATCACTTAATCAACAATCTAACCTTGACTGAAAACAGTGTTTCAAAGTCAAAGTACAAATTATTAAAAAAAAATGCACCACCAATTAAATTGAGACAATTGAGAAAAATAAAATAAGATCAGAATAAAAAGTAAGCTGATTGGAGACTGTTAGCAAGAGGCTAGAAGGATGGCCAGGCACAGTAATTTCTTTGACACCAAGAAATATTCCTTGGCCATAGTAATACACACACAATGAACTAAATAAAACAGGATCACTTAATGAATCAACTTGAAATAAAGTGCATGCAAATTTGGAAAACCGAAATCAAAGATGAATTCTTCATACATTAAAATGAAAAGGTTATCTCATGGGCTCAGGTTTTGTTCAAAACACTAAACTACAGCATCCACTGGATTTATAATACTGCTTTCAGGACGTGTTCCAATCTGATCCCAAAATTCTTTCTAATCCCAAAAGTCTTTAACTAGTGGTATAATATGTAAAAGACAAAAATGCTGTCAAAAACATTTTCATGTTTTACTGGTTTACAACAATGAATTACAGCTATTATTTTGTTATAATGACTGTAATAAATTGAGATCAATTAGCAGTGGGTTGTTTTTACTTTGACATTTAAGAGTCTTTTTATGATGCGCTGTGTCAAAAAAGCCACACTAAATCCACTGTGATTCAAACAATAGTCCAAGACAGGCAATATATACCTATCAAGATTAAAGACTCATCTGTCCAGAGATAGCTCTTGACTTAAGCTCAGTTCTGTGAGAATAAGCTCCAGAGCCCCGTTACCCTAAATTGTATCAAGCTGGTTCGAGAACATCACGTTTTCTCCAACTCTGTGTTTCACCTCTGGTCCCTACTACAGAATATGAATGACAGACACGTAACCTGGCAAAACTATCCCATCACATAATGTTCATGCCAGGACTGCATGTAGTGATGTTGTAATGAACTGGGCTACATTAACAGTTTTTTTTTTTCTTCAACCATTGCTAACAATGTCAAACTGTATGGTTGATTGTACTTTTCAACTGGAACCTTGAGGTTACTGCCTTTCTTATCTCCTTAGGGTGTGCAAATATTCCCAAGTAAAGATCGTATTTCACTTATAGCTATTTACTCCTTTGGGAAAGTAAATAATGTTGTCACACTGCAAGTAGCAACAAAAAGACAAACATGAGCCATATTTTCTCATATGTTAAGAAAGATGGTACTGTATACAACACATTCTGTAAGACGTGGATAAACACCTAAACAAACCAATATTCAATGCACTATGATATCTGGAAAGAATTTTACAAAAGTATGATTACCAAAAATCAATAAATAAAACAAAAATAAATAAATAAAACAATACGGACAGAGCAAATTTCCTTCAGGGAATGAATAAAGAATATATGAATATACATGTACCTAAATGCTTCCGTTCCTGAATTCTTTTGGAAACAATGCACATAATATATTTCAGGACTTAATGTTATGCACAGTAAAAGTAAATCCTTTCTCCTCTCCTAACTTTATGAAGATAGCAGACAGGCATAAAATTGACCCTTTCTAGCAATGGATACCACTGGCCTTTCCAAGTAACTGAAATAACTGTTTTTAGATGACATATTGGAAAATGTCAACCGGGTGGAAGAATATGACTGCTACTTACATTCATTCACTTGAGTAAACAAAATGGTAAAAGATTAATCCATTAGAAAAGAGCCGAACACAGCTGCTAGTAAATTACACAATTTCTTCTTGGAATGCACATCAAACTTAATGACAGCTGTTGGTGGATCTCATCGCCTTATGGGTGTCAGATTGTACAACTAGAGTAATGAAATGAGGTGACAAATTACACTCCATAATAAATTTTCACCACAGTTATTTCAACTGTTTACAGTACTGTGAACCTGCCTCATTCTTAAAGTACCAATAAAAGTATGAATGCTTTACAGCAGGGGTGCCCACACTTTTTTGGCTTGCGAACTACTTTTAAAATGACCAGGTCGAAATGATCTACCTACATAAAAAATGCTATATTATACTGTATATACGAGGTGTGGCAGAAAAGTAATGAGACTGGCAACACTGCAAGCGATCTGGCAATGCTGCGCTGTTGTCCTTGATAGAGCACGTGTATCAGTACCCTCCCATATCTCAGTGCGAGTTTCAACTCCTTCCGTTAACTACGTGATTTTTGTGACTGCTATTAGCAAAGTTGTGTTTTGGTTGTGCATCACGCAAAATGGAACAGCGGAATTTGGAGCAACGTTGTGCCATTAAACGGCAAGTGTGACGTTTGAAAAGTTAAAACAGGCCTATGGGGAACATTCTTTATCCCGAGCTCAAGTTTTTCGCTGGCACAAATCATTTTTGGAAGGCAGAAAACACGTTGAAGATGAACACCATTAAGGGAGGACTTCAACCGAAAACCAATGAAAACATCGAACGTGTGAACACTCTTGTGAGATCAGACCGTCGTTTAAAATTAAGAATGTTGAGTGAACAATTAAATTTGAACAGATTTACCGTTCATCAAATTTTGACTGAACATTTGCACATGCGAAAGGTCTGTGCCAAAATGGTGCCGAAAAACTGCCCTCTCCATAACAGAATTTTTGACCTCAAAAGGTATTCCTGTGGTTCCCCAGCCCCCTTATTCACCTGACCTCAGTCCGTGTGACTTTTTCCTTTTTCCTAAACTGAAAAATGTCCTCAAAAGGACGTCATTTCGGGACTTTAGAAAACATCCAAAAGAGTGTAACGGACATGCTGAAGACCATACCGGTTGAAGACTTCTAGCGCTGCTACCAACAGTGGGAACAACGTCTCCATCGGTGTGTAGCTGCCCAAAGGAACTACTTTGAAGGGGATAACGTTGATGTTTGGGGAAAAAAAAAACAAAACTTTGGTTATCTTCAAGTTTCCTAGGTTGTTTCTTTTTTTTGCCCATTCTATATGATTTTTGTTACATGTAGTACCTTTGTAACTTAAGTTTTGATGATTCTGTTATTGTTATTTTATTGTGGGTTCTTCCTTTTATTGGGTATAAGAAAACCACTGTAAAATGAAACAGTTTTACAATTATTATTGCCACTAAAATCTCATTCAGGCACAGGGAGACAATGTAAACTGCATACAGACAGTAACAGATTTAGGATTTACATATTGTTTCCTAGAGGCAATCCAAAAACAATAGAATGATTGTGATTATGATAGAGACAAACAACTTACATCACCAAAAAAATGACATCGGTGTTTAAGAAAGGAAAATAACACACACACACACACACACACACACACACGCCGTGTTTACAGTTCAGTGTGGATTATGGAATGTTCAAAAAGCTCTTATCAGTTTGTTAGTATCCGGTTTCAGTCATCCACATTACATTTGCTAATAGCAAACTGCTCTGGACATTTTAGAATAACTTACAAAATCAAATGTATTTTTTCCTCAAAAATATTAATACAAGTACAGCAAGTGGAGAACTAATTTAGCATCCAAAAACTTTCATTAGACAAGAGGATCCACTCTGCTTACACAGAGATTATGCTGCAACAACCACCCTTTGTCCATATATCCATTATGAAACCCACTTAATCCAGCACAGTCTTGAGGTTCAGAGTTTATCCTGGAAGCTTTTAGGTACAAGGTTGGAACCAAGACTGGATTCCAATTCACTGCACAGTGAACCAACATGCATGCCAAAACTCAGAATTAAGAATTAGAAGCTGTAATGCTAACCAGTGCACTTTTTGTACTACCTGTATTTCGCTTAAAATGCCATCTCCTCTTCCCCATAACAAAACTATCTACAGAACTTAGTTGAAAGTCGCTGTTGATCACAATCTGCATAGCACGGGCTAAAAATGACATATTTTTTCTCTCCATGTAAATTTAATGTGAGTGAAAAGAATATTGCATTGCTTAAAAAAAGTCATTAACCTGTAAAATGGAGCATCCTTAACAAAGCTACAGGCAACTGAGCCTTTGACATCTTTTTCACAATAAGAGATATTGTTTCTTAATTATGGCTTTTTACATTAAATACTTGTGCATGCTCCGCTACCTGATATATTTATATAGAAGCCTGAAGATGAAATAGCATATTTTAAAATTATGATGTTTGTATTATACAAAAACACGATATTAAAAATATTGAACATTGGGATTTTGTCAAAAAGTCTGCACCAGGGAAATTTTAAAATACAGTATACAGCTTCTTCCATTGTAAAGGGGCAAATTACTTTTTACATTAAAATCTGTTATAAGCAAGAGAATTGACAGAAGTGGATTCACAACAGGACCACATACACTGTGAAGTGCTGAATAGTTAACATTGAACCTGACCTGAATCACATACTGTAACCAAAATGCAAGGTTCATTTTTCTTTGCCATTGGCACAAACATACACAAACTTTTTACTTAAACTTATTAACACATTACTTTTTACACCTGTGAACCACTGGGGAAGAAGGTCAAAACAGAGTAAGACGATCCTGATATTTGGCAATTATGATTAGTTACAGCCATTAAATATATTTTCTGTATGCATGAACTTAAAGAAAAAAGTTTTATATACAAATTTGACTCCCTAGATATTCTATTGTATGTGTATTATCTCTATTATCAGTAAGCAACAATTGAATAAAGATGAATTAAATAAATTGCCCACAGCTGTCCAAAGCGATGAATAATTAGAATAAATTGCAGACAACGGAGATGTGCCCTCACCTTTTTTTTTTTTTTTTGTAAACATTTATTTCTGTTTTTGATTTTTGAATAAAATTAAAAGCACGTTTCTTTCTGAAGATGCAAAAACATGCACATTATCAGGCAGGCAAAGTGCCATGTTATGCCTTTGAAATTGCTGACAGTCTACTGAAGGGTTCAGTCAGCGCATAGCAGGTCATAGGGTGCTTCCTTATGTTCCCAAAATGACCCTGTGCCCTCAGCTGTAAAAACAAATCATCACATCCTTCTCATGGATGGTTTAGAGTAGTTTTAAAACCTTTTTCTTAAGTAGGATCCCAGATGATATCAAATATTGACTGCAAGCAATTAACAAAATATACAGAGAGGAATTCTCTATGAGAAAACATCTGGACCAGAAATGACTTCTAAAACAATAAGGCATCTGGAAGGATGTATACATAAAAATTGGAAAAAAAAGTTCTTAATACTGAAACTGACCTACACAGTAAGGTTTTAATATCATTGCTCCTGGGCTATTCAACATTTTTCCTATTTTTCACTATGTAATAATTGTGGTTAGCCAAAATGCCCTGTACTCTGCTGAGAATTTTTCTCATATCTTACTTAAATACTGTACATTACACCAGGTTTCCCTTGTTAATGTTTAAGGGGTCTCACAGCATAAAATACCCAGAAATGGATAAGTGAACCACTTTTTTCTATGTATATGTAGAAATATTTTAAACCCTTACTGTTAAAAGTCAAAGTTTAATATAAAAATATGAAAGAATTAAATAGCTAAATGCACAAACTTAACAAAAAACACTGCATTTAAAAGTAAATCAATATGCAGAATAGATTTCTTCAGATGTGTATATGCTACCACTAAACAATCACACAACCAATGTATCAAATATGAACACATGATATAACTGAATGAAATAAATCAACAAGCCTAGAAATTATTAAATAAAAAAAATGTAGCTGCATGAAAGTGCATAAAAAGCGCACATCATCACTGAAAGACAGATTCAGTAATTGCATTACATGCTGCCATAGAAAACAAATCAAGGAGCACGACCACTGTGTGCACAGGCATGGGGAAAAATGGACAACTATGTACATTCTACTTTACAGACTTACACACTTGAAAGGTCCTTAAAACATAAAAAGCAAGTGATATTAAAATATAAAAGTTGACAATCCTTTCTGTTCACATTTTCAATGCAATTTCTGTATCCCAAGATGGTTTCAAGAATACATAAAGTCAGACACACTGTTACATTAGTAACATTCACAGAATATATTAAAATATAGAATTTTTAAAGCCAAACAATTGTGAAAATGGCAAATTTGATTAAATAAGCTGCAAAAAAAAATCACATTAAGAGGACTCTTTATTTTTCTAGCTACTACAGATACTCACAAGGGATGACCATCGATCAGTTCCATTACTACGCCATGTCTGTTATAGTCCACTGGTTTAGGAACTGGAAATCCTCGGTCATACAAAGCCTATAAACAAAGCACTAAGTTAGTATTTTAATACTCATGCTAAAAAAAAGTGACTTGGAACATACCTAATATTGCCTCTGTCTTTGATTAATCTTTAATATGACAATCACCATGACTGCCATCATAATTGGCAAAGCACATATTTGTACTACCAGAACATCACACCAAGCATCATACAGCTCTGCACATGAAGAAGGAACGCTTCCAAGCATGACTGTTTATTTCCTTTTCAAGTGCTTCCATATCACAATTGTGCTCAATTGCTAAATTTGATATTTTAAACAGATTCTGCAAGACATGGTTCTTACCAGACGTAAAGTTAAAATGACTCCACACTAGAGTTCTTATGGGCAGCACAGTAGTGCAATGTTAGCACTGCTGCAGTAAGGAGACCAGGGTTCTCATCCTGGGTCTTCCCTTCGTGGAGTTTGCATGCTCTCTCCATGTCTGCTCCAACAGTCCAAAGACATGCAAGTTAGGTGGGCTGGTGATACTAAATTAGCCCTAGTGTGTGTGGTTGGTGTGTGTGAGTGTGTGTGTTTGCCCTGTGATGGACTGGGTCCCTGTCTAGGGTTTATTCCTGCCTTGCACCCTACCCTATGTGAGCTGAGATAGGCTCCAGCACCCACCGCAACACTCTGATTGACTTCAGTTCTTCTGCCTTCAACTTTCCAAGATATTTACATTCTCCATCTCTGCCATACTTCAAAATGTGGTTAATATTACAAGGAAACTAACTAATAACAAGATTCTAAAAAATATCTTTGTTACCGATTATCATCATTATTTCAGCCTTAATACAAACAACTGAAAGAGTGCTGTATGTCTTAAAGTATTTTGCTCTGCAAGAATTAAAGTGGTCAAAATCTAGAAATAAATTGTGTGTAGCAGTCATTACAGAAATATGTATCTCCTTTTCGTGGCCCCTCACTTTTTTGGTATGACACAAATGTTTTGATATTAAAACAATATGTGTAAAGCATATTAAAATATTTTATTTTTTTCCCTAACCAATACACATGGCTTCCACTTTTTCAATTATTCAGAACACCTTACTTAAGTATGATTATAATTCTGCTGCAGCTTATTTTACCAACATCTAACCAATGAAACAGTATCCATAATCATATTATGTTGCTCTGCAGTGCCCTTCTGATGGGGTTGGCAAAGCAACAAGAGTTGACTCTCAAAAGCTCATGCTGAACCGAACAAAACAACCTACCCCCAAAACGACTCTACATAATTAAGAGCTACCTTAAGTTGCATAAAAGTATGGAACGGTGCCACTTGACGTCCTTTTACCATAAACCGACACTGCTATATTATTTTTGTTAGAAATCTTTGTGGGGCCACTTTTGTTTGGAATTTTAAATGCTTTTGTGAAGTTTTTATTTTTCCTACTCCAATACAAGCTTTTTATTGGAGGACAGAACTCTTGACCAGTGAGCGAGGAGGGAAGTGTATCTTCAATTCAAAAGCTTAAATTTACTTGAACCCGCTTTATTTTTACGCACTATTTATTTAACAAAACATTTGCAAAAAAAATTTGAGGCCATGAGCATATGAGTGGATAACTGGCACGTAGAGTAACTTAATATTTTTTTACATGGAAATTTTAATATTGTTTGCTGTTGTTCAGCACTGGCCTTGATGATCGTCACTGAACCTCATTAAATCAGAAACTTTATTATCTCTGTTCTGCATGAAAACATGAGACTAAAAATTTATCCTGGCTATCACTACAAACAACACAGGGCAAGTAAAAAAACTAAACAAAAAAAATGCTTTAAGTAGTTTACCTTCATGTATGCATATTCTTTCATAGCAGAAAGTCGAGAAAGATAAAGCCATGACATCTTGTTCCTGTGCTTATGGTAGTCACGCTTATTTTTCAGATTTCGAAACGAGGTTCTACCAAGTCTGTGAAGTTTCAAAGCAAACTGCATCTCTTCAGCATTTGCTACTATGTAGATATCTGCAAGAAAACAAAACACATTTGCATTAATATACATAGGATTACATTATATTAGTAAAATAAAAGGAATATTGAATACTTACGTGAACACTAAAACATATAGTCACATGTAGTAAAAAAAAATGTCTTTTTCTTAAACAGCTTTACTAGAAAGTCAGTTTTTCCTTTAGTTTTTTTCCTTCAGGACAATGGTCACATTCAGTTCATGGCACAATTGAAAGCAATACATTAAGTGTTCTTGTAGAATGATTTGACATTCTAGCCCTTATCAGGTGTTCTTGAAAAAAACGATGCTACAGTTGGCTGGTGTATGCATAATAATTTGCCATACAGTGTCATCCAAAACATAAATAAAACCAAAATTTTACCTGTTAACTGTTTATGTTTTTAGCTGCTTGATTGCCTTGAACAATATCAGTTCTTGAAGTATGTAGGTTAATATGAATTTTGGAATGCCAAATTTACAAAAGGTGGATTTGGCTGGCAGAGGGGCCCCTGAAGGCGGAGGTTTGAGTGTGAATTTATGTCTGTACACAAATTAGTATAAAGTGCACCATTTACAAATGTGAAAAAAAAAGCTGTAAGAAAAAATACTTTCCATTAGCTGAATGTCCAAAAACAAATTATTCCTGTACTTCAGTTTTTTTGATGTTGGTTTATATTTTATACTAGCGAGTGGGAGCCTGATCGAATCGGGCTACAAATTCTACGTTTGTGAAATCCATACTTTCTCTGCAAAGAATTATTTGTTTTTTTAAGTCCTTGAAATGATTTTGTTATCATGGCACCGATTTGTGCTTAAAACAGACCTTTTCGGCCAATGTAATGAAGAGCTTCCTGTTTAAACGGGGCTGCGAGACGTGAACTCAGCTCTTCGGCGCACCTCATTTGATTTTTTAATGAAAACAAATTTTCAAAACAACCTATATTTTACGACTCTAATCAGAGTCGGGGTAATAATTATGTAATTATGGTCATTTTAGATCTGAGATCGGCTAAAATTTAAACAATGACTGTTGTTAATACCCAGCCGTCATTACTCAGTTTACCAATAGATGTCAGAAGGATGGATGCCAAAACCGAACTGCCCAAAGATAGATTTCGACGTACCAAGCAAATGGCGATACGTTCTAAATTACTTACGGTTCCGGAGCTGTCGAAGGGTTTAAGTCAGTTGACGATGTTAGTCCTGGAAAGCACGCCCCACCAAACCAACGTTCCAAAAACCAACCAAACTTACTGTTATCTGCTCGAACCAACGGCAACTTACTATACTCGGCCGTCCAGTGGCGTCACTGAAGCATTCGAACATTCTTAGCCAATCATGCAATACTGCGTCCGCGTTTGCCACATTATGTTCTAACTACAGAGGCAGAGTCCCATTGCATGTTTCTAACTTGTATTGAGTCGAGGTATTGACGTGAACACCATACATATGGATAGTATCAAATTATATTGTATATAAGGATAGACTTATTATTGACAATTTTTCCCTCAACCAAAAAAAATGTCTGCCTATCCCAATTTTAGAAAGTACCTACTCCAAGAACAAAAATACTGTCTGGAAATGATACATGATACTGGATTTACAGAACCTGCATAAATAATTAAAAGCTTATGACAAAATAATTATTAATAAGTAATAAGTTGTTGAACATTTGCCAACACATTAAAACTTCTTGTAGCATTCTGCTGTCTGGTACAGCTTCATTTGGGTGTGTCAGGTATCTGTAATTCTTAATTCACACTTGACTAAATATAAAACAATTTTGCTTTAAGCAATATATAACTGGTATAAGATCTAACTGATAATTTTATATGAACAAACAGTATTAAAATACTTCTGATGGTGTGTCACACAAAAGCTCCATAAATTCCCTCAGATTAGCAAATATGTAGGACGGATAGTTACACTGCTTTCAGCCTTTGAAATAGTAAAATAGTAGATGGAGTAAATGCACTGTAAAACTTTATACATTTACAAACAATAAAATACATGAAAAACTGAACAGTTAAAATGTACTATATTTTTAGTATCTTTAGGGGGTTCTCTTTTATCATGATCAGGACAAAGAAACTGTAGTCTTTGACCACATAATTCTTTTTAAAACAACTATGAACACAATGCTGCAGTAAATAGCTGGACTGCGCTCTTGAAAATGTTTTAAAATCATTATATGATAAATTCTTTGTATTAATTTAAATTCAAAAGAACTTTAAAAAGCAAACAAAAATTACAACTGTTTAATTAGAGCAGTCGAAGTTAAAATGTTTGCTTAGTGTCATACAATGTGTCAGTGGTGGAGAATGAACTGAAAAACTTTGTGAATTGCAGCCCAATGCTTTAATCATTTAATAAATATTATACTCTGCAAGATTAACTCAGAGGTTAGTCAACCAGTAAATCTTTTAAGTGAGCTTCCACTAATGCTGCAATAGGTTTTGAGAAATAAGTAATCATATACCACAAGTCAATTACAATTTTTTGAATACTGTTAGCTATATAGTCACAGATTCAACACTCTGCACAATCAGTAACAAAGCTTACACATGGTGATCCTATGGAAGGTATAATTATTTTATGTGAAGTACCTGATTCTTTTCCTACTCCCATCTGATTTCCAACAGAGTTCAGGATGTCACGGGAGGAAAGGGTCTTGAGTGCAAGATAATCATAACCTGCATAAGTCAAGCGATAACCCTGCACGGCTGGAAAGGAAAAGAAAAGAAAAAAAATCTACTGTGTGTGTTCACATGCATACCTACAAAAATGAGCAAGGTTTATAATGTTAAAGTAGCTAATGTTCCCATATCAAATATATTCAATTTAACTTTTACTAGTAGTGGAAACTAAACATTTTTTGTTACTAAAACCATCTTTTGTTTTAAAACATACATGTACATTTATCAGATTTGAAATTCTAAATTATGTTTAAACATTATAATTGGAAAAAAATGACTAAATAGAGGTATAGGCTAATTCAAATGTAACATAATTCTCCTTTACAGGATGGCAACAAAGCTTGAACAAAAAATGTTTTGCACGCATAGACAGATTTCTGGAAATGTTATTCAAATGCTGGCAGTTGATTTGTGTGCAATGGAGTGTCTCAAAGACCCCATTTTAAACCACAAAAACAGGCAAGGTGTTTATTTTTTTCAATTTCTAACTGTAAATGAATGTAGAACATAACTGAGAAAAAATAACTTTGACTTGAAAACTGCCATCCTCACCCTTTAATTTTAAAACAGAAATATACAATTACAAATGCTTTAGCTGGAAATGCATTACAGGCTTGAAGGAAATGGCTTTATAAATAATGGAAGAAATTTTAGAATGATCCTAAGCGAGGTAAGCTATCAAGAAAATGTACTGATGGACAGATGGAAGAACTGTTGTGCTTCTTATCTGACAGATGAGAATGCAGTAATTTAACCCCTTTATGATCTGGGCGAGTACTTCTGTTGCTGCTACAGAATGCATTGTTTTAAACGTTAGAATTATCTATTTATATTTCATGTCATTTGATTCCTAAAATATTTAAAGAGTATGATAAACAATTCATTTTTATTTCACATATGTATATTGGACCACATTTGTAACACTTACTTTTGGTACGTTCATAAGCCAGAAGTTTGTGCTTGACAAGCTCTCTTAAAACCTTATTGCATCCTCCATGTTTGAGACTGGCAATTGATGCAATAAGGCTAGCTGGTACAATCTCATGGTTTTTCATTCCCATTTCAACCTGTACACAAAGTAAAATAAAGAAAGTCAGCCATTATTGTCAATCCACTTGTGATGTGATCCTCAGGTCATATATCTGCTGTTAATAGATGAAAATAAGTTTGGTTTTGTAATGTCTAGCATTAATGAATGTGCTCTGTTTACAAGAATTTTAAAGAGATACTGATCTCCTCTTCAAAACAAACATTAAAGAGTTATTGGATGGTCTGTCGCCATGCTGCAGTGATTTATTGCTGAACTTTTATTTAATTTCTGTGCTCCATTAACGTCCATTAGTTTTAATATAATGTTTAAATTTGAAACTCTTGGATTGGCTACAGGTGGCACAGTGGCGTAGAGGGTAGCACTGCTGCCTCGCAGTTAGGAGACCCGGGTTCGCTTCCCAGGATCTCCCTGCATGGAGTTTGCATGTTCTCCCATGTCTGAGTGGGTTTCCTCCGGTTTCTCCCACAGTCCAAAGACATGCAGGTTAGGTGCATTGGTGATTCTAAATTGTCCCTAGTGTGTGCTCGGTATGTGTGTGTGTGCGTGTGCCCTGCAATGGGCTGGCACCCTGCCCGGGATTTGTTTCCTGCCTTGCGCCCTGTGTTGGCTGGGATTGGCTCCAGCAGACTCCCCCCCGTGACCCTGTAGTAAGGATACAGCAGGTTGGAAAATGAATGGATGGATTGGCCACTGATGTGTGAGGGTGTGTATGTGTTCACTTTGCAGTGGGCTGGCACTAAGTCCAGTGGTTGTTTCTGCAATGTGCCAGCTTCCCCACAACCTGCCTCCAGATTAGCGAGTTTAGAAAATGAATGGATGGTTTAAAAACGTCTTTGGTTTATTTTTACATTTCAAGCGTATGTGCTGGATTTTGGCAATGGTTATCAAATTATTTTCTCATGATTCACTTTTTGTAATGCAATTGCTAATTACAATCATGATAAAAGTTACTATAAAAGAAATGGAAACATTTACACTCTTATTTAAAAAGGTGTTATGCAAAAATATTAACAGAAAACACTTTTTTTTCTTCAGGACTGTGAACATATCCTCTCACTTTACAAAGATTAGTAGTAAAACTAAACTGCTCCACAGATGTGTGAGTGCACATCAAGAGACTGTCTATACTTAATTCATAAATTTATGCCTATTCAACCAGTCTTTTCATTCACGCAGTCCCATACACTGGTGGTTCCTGACAAAATAAATGTTAGGGCCTAACCATTTTAATTTTAAAATACAGAATTCAGGAAGAAGGAGAGGAATCACCTTAATTTAAATCATAAGAAGTTAAATATCATTGTAGGTCTCATCATAAATAATGTTTGATATGCTAGGACAGGTTGGATTGCTTCCTTTCATCAAAACATTTATGTTTTTGTTTTAAAATGCCCTCCTACTACAAATGAATGCAATAATGTCATTATGAGGCAAACAATATTAATAACATAAATACAGAACAAATTAAAAGCTCTCACCCCCCCCCCCTTCCCCCACTAGTTAACTGGTGTGATAAATGTAATAAATTGTGAGAGAGTTCAGAAAGTTGTATACAATTAACTAGGCCATTATTGTTATGTTTCGGTGTTGCCACCGGAGAGGCTCATTTAGCATGAATACAGTGAGTTAAGAACTCATGCACCAGTTTACACTGCCACACAGTAGAATTGCATGCTTCCCATGATAAAGGAAAAAAATTCAGCCACTAACAAGTAAAGCCAATGTCACATTACAGAACTTCTAGACAGAGGGGGATGTCTGACTTGACAACTACAGCCGTTGATCTTGTTGTAGGAGCAGGTCAATTTACACGACTTGACTTTCCAGCAGAGTTATGCACTTCCAATGTGTCGTAAGCTCACCCCTTTTCTTGACAACCAATAAGGTGAGGCCTGAAGGGCTGGTGTGCATGTGAATGGTTTACAGGTACAATGAATTCAACCACAATCTTGTCCCCCTTTTTCCATTCTACCGTGGTATGTTAAATATGTCCCTACAGATTTTATTTTTTCTCCAGCCGTCTGGAGTTTTTTTGTTTTTTCTGTCCCCCCTGGCCATTGAACCTTACTCTTATTCGATGTTAATGTTGATTTATTTTTTATAATTATGTCTTTCATTTTTCTATTCTTTAATATGTAAAGCACTTTGAGCTACTGTTTGTATGAAAATGTGCTATATAAATAAATGTTGTTGTTGTTAAATATGAGACATCAGAAAAATTAGCATCTCTACTGTTTCTAAGGTCCAAAGCACCCATGTTCCTTGTACCTTGTTGCAACATTATATGTGTACTGTGTACTAAAGTTCCGGGTGGGTGCTAACTGGTTGTTAGCTGTAATCCACACAAAAAGATTCTCCCTAGGACTGAAAATCAAACCTCTCAAAGACTCATCGCAAAGTTGTTAAAAATTAAACTGGACATTCCAAGCAGCTTGTTGGGTGTCTACCACCAGGACAGTCATATTTATTTCCTGATCCAAACTGTTAACCTAAATACAGAAATAGTGAATATTGCAGTTTGTATTTTCTAGTTTAGATTTCTTCTTATGTGTACTATGAATTCTTATCTGCATGCACCTCATGGGACAACTGCATAATACCAGCAACGGACAGTGAAAGCAAACATCATAGATTAACATCAGAAGATAACACTGATCAGGTACACTCAAGCAGTTATCAATACGAACAGCTGATGAGAATCCTTACAAGCTGTGAATAAATATCATCTCCGAATGCAGTGGTACAAGTGCTCATGGTCTTGAATACTGGAGGGAGGCAGGTGAATGTGTAGAGTGGCTGAGGGCTTTAAGAGTACTGTTTGCCATGCTTCAGTAAGTAATATTCTGAGCTAACTTCAGCACACACATGTAGGGGTTTGTGGTGACACTAAGGGAATTGTTTATTTTATGGTGGGGATTCCAGGAACACACTCAGCCCTTGACCCAGCATGCCCACACTCACTGTCAGAGACAGTTATTGGCCAAATGAATCGATAATTAATAATGAAATATATTAATCAAACGAAAAAAAAAAGAGCATGAAATATAACAAAACACCTTTATTTAAAAGGCTCTCCTCAAATACCCAACAGCAATTATAAAACAGCTCAACAACAATAAACACTAATGAAAATGTCCAAAACACGATCCAACATAGCAGAGGCAGTTGACAATGGATGGCGAGTGGAAAATTCTGTTAACTGTTTGCTGTAAGCAATGTAAAGTTTGTACTACCAGTTTCCTGATGCGGTGTGGGATGAGGTGATCAGAAATGCTCCCTTTGAAGAAGGCATGTCCAATCTGTACAAACTCACACAGACAGGCAGGCATGAGACAGACCATACATCCAGACAGGAACATTAATCCAAGATAATAAACTGGTAATCCAAATGTGTGAAACAGTGTTTTAACAGACAGATGAACGATTGCCATCAATTTGTGTCTTGCCCGTTACCTTTTTAAGAGCTCACTTGCGCCCACCAGAACTGTCCAGTTGCATCATGCTTGCTGGGGCCGTACTAGTTTTTTATGCAGAGCTGCTATACACTGAATGTTATGTAAGTAGTGAGGAAAGATGACACAAAAACCTGTATGGTTTGGTGAGCATGGACAATAAAAGTCAGGCTTTCCTCAAGCATCAATGAGAATTGAGTGCCGCAAAGCCATATGGCAAACTACACAAGCAGGAAGACAAGAACATACCAGTACTCATTTTCTGAGCTCACTGACCCCCATATATTTTTTGCACATTGGAGAAAAAAAATGCAGTATTGGCACACATCTTAAGTGGGTGTGTTTAAGAAAAATTTAAATTCAAGTTTATTGCCAAGTACAGTGAAATTCTTACTTCCATGTCTTCTTAGAACAACGAGACAGCAACACCAACAAAGACAAAAAAAAATCAATATGCACAATGTACATTTGCTATTATATGCTTAAATTATACATATGTACATAAATGCACATGCAAAGAGTGTTTTTGTTAAAATAATTCTTATTTTGATTGGTGGTTCAGTAACCTTACAATATGTGGACTGACCCTATCCCTGAATCTACTGATGCGAGTACCATTAGTGTCATTCCATTTGCCAAAAGGAAGGAGTCAAAAAAGCGACTGCACAGGATGGCTGAGGTATCTATTAATTCCGCTTGCCTTTTATAAGAAGACAGTTAGGTTGTGGTAATATTTTGGGCTGTCTTCATCACCCACTGCAAGGCTTTATAGGCTTACAGGGTCATTACTGTCACATGTACAGAGAACATGTACAGAGAACAACTACTAGAATATGTGTGTAACACATTGTTACTCTGTAGCACAATGAGTAGGGAGTATAACACACATCAAAACTTCTGATCTTTTCTGTTAATGTACCCAATAATCAGTAATACTAACAACTGTACCTGCCCTGCTAATCTTTTTCTATAATGAACAACACTAGAGTAATACATAAAATGTATTTCACTTAGTGATAAACTCTAGATACATAGAGCGCATTTATGGTTATAATTAAAAACTGAATAGTGATCAAGAACTATTTTAATAACTCTCAAAATAAGTTATCACACCTTTAAAAATAGATTTGTCTTAGGTTACTATCTTTACTTACTTGCAGTCTAAAGCATCTACTGTTACATTTAATTTCTTCTGTATGACCTCCCTGTTCTGCAATTGTGGTAGTTGTGAAAAATTATAAATGAAAAATAAACATGCATTGAAATACTGTATCATATATTTCATGGATTTTCAGTTGTTGTTAACCTCTACACTTTCATATTTTGTTTATCAATTTTCTGTGCCACCATCATCTGATCAAAATATTGTGCAGCTGCCTGTGATGTTGGAATGAATCTGGACACTACAGTCAATGAGACCCATTGCCTCAAATCTCCAAGGACGAAGCTTTAAAAAAAAAACAAGGAACTTTTAAGCACATTTATGTTAGACTGAATGTTCAGTGCGGACTTTGGTGGTCTTTTGGCCTTAGAACCCTTGCAGATTTTGTTTGTCTCTCCAGCATTCTTATTATTCTGTAGACCTATGATAAATATAACACCAGGTCATGTCACTTGCAGAAATGCTCAGAAGATTCTGCACTTATGGGGTGTATTGATAAGGCAGATGAGACAGAGGAGTCAGGTGGAGAACTTTGTTTCTTGGTGTGAAAGAATTGTCTGCAACTTAACAGCAGCAAAACCAAGAAACAGATTACTGACTTTCACTGTACCAATGAGCCCCGCTGCTTGGGCACTACTCTGGGAGTGACTGGGAAGGTGGTGCTACTACAAGAACTCTTGGGTATTTGTTATATCAATGACAGGCTGTTCTGGTCATATAGCACAGAAGGGACAAAACAACCTTTTTTTATATAGGAGACTGCCCTTCTGTAGGTGTGGGTAGTGACACCCTTAGCATGTTCTACATCTGTGATGGCCAGTGTGATTTCCTGAAGTGTAGCCCACTGCATTAACAAGATAACTGAAAATGCATGCTCAGTTATGGGATGTACTCTTGACACCCTAGAGGTAGCAGCAGAGGACGGAATGAAGACAAAACTATGTGCCACTATGAACAATGCTGCACATTCTCTCTCTGACACACTTGAGTATTTTCAGATAACGTATCATTCTGCACGAGTGTGTTAATAAACTGGAACTCCTTGAAATAAACGGAAACACGCCCGTATAATGCCACACTTTCTACTGTAACGAATCCATTTTTTTTTTCTTTTTAGTCATTTTGGTGTACACGTTTATTTATTCATCTTCTGTAAAGAGTCAAATTTCTCCCGGGGAACAAATACAGTTAAAACTATCTACCTATCAGTTACAGCCAGACTGTGCACAAGAGGACTGATGGAAACACCTGAGAGAAGTCTAAGCGTTGTGAGCCTTCTTGACAAGTAGCTGACATGTCCTGTGCACAATCTCGCTAGTTCTCTCACAATGATGGCATCTCTTACTGGTCTATTTGAACTATACATAATATGACAGCCGTGAAAAAAACGTGCGAATTCCACAAGAAAAGGCAATCTTAGCCTGAAAGAATATCAGTTATGAAGCGGCAACACAACCTGACATATTCCAACTAGGAAACTCGACATTAACAGATGAACACCTGGTGCTGCCTCATATCAACCTGGAAGGATCTGATATTACTACAAAAATGAATTTCCCTTATAGCAAGTACTGAATCATTACTAGAACCGCGTTAACGGCTAATATTTAACTAACTATGTAAGAGATTTACCCAATTACTTTAGTAAAAGTAACTACTCAAAACACAAGACGGCACACTAAGGCCTTGGTACTAGCTAGCGTTGGCTAAACCCAAAGTCAACTTACAGCTGTCAGGACTCGAAAATCATCCCTCGAAAGGTAGCGCAGGATCACAACATTTAATTTCCCCATTTTTACAATCCTCTTCGCTCAAAAACGTGTTGATTTCCAAAAAAGTAAAACAGACTACAATCCAGAACACCCCAACAGCAAAACTTCCTCCACCACACACGTGCGAGGCCACAGCCCCTTCCCTCTACGTCAGCGGTGAAAGGTCGAAATAGGTCCTTACAGATAAAAATTTCTCTTTCTGGATTATCGATAACAAATGAAAGTAGTTTTCTTAATCAACAAACATCACACTTATAGCTATATGTATGATTTATATTTATAGAGTAGATACAGTTCACACTTAAATCAATACATTTTCTAATATTTACTTTTTATATCCCTTCTAGGTTTCGCTGCCTAGGTGAAGCGTCAGTGTAGATGCTTTAATTTGATAGGAAGCTGAAGAGCAGACAAGCAACTACTGGGGATTTTCTTCCAACTGTCAGCTAACGCATGTAAAACTTACTGCACACCTGCAGAACGGAACAATGTCCTCCGGAGGTCCAAGTGGCGACTCCAGATCGGTAAGGGAGTTTGGTCATTACGACTTGACAACCGTAAGGCATCACGAAATCTTGACGAATGGCGTGAATTGAGCTCTCCGCACTTGTAGACGTAACGGCTGGAAAGTTACTGACATAGCGTTCAGTAGTACTGTATACAAACTTCCTATACGCTGCTTGAAAAGGCAAACCACCTTTTAATACTTATAAACGATTGAATATAGCCGATGAGAAAGTATTTGTTGTTGTGTATTTATACAGTCCACTCATTTTCGAAGGCTTGGGTAAGAGCTTATTGCAGTAGTCAATGGCCATTCATTAAGGGTCAGATTATGGAAATAATACCAGTCAAGTGGCTATAGTTTTTTTTTCACGGAGCCAATTAAAAAAAAAAAAAACACTTTTATTATTTAGTTAATTTTGTAGTTGCAAAAAGGTTAACATGAGTAGAAGTTCCAGAAAGAGATTGGGGTTCCAAAACTATTTTGTACCTCATATTCATGTAGCAAACAAGAAAAGTGCAAACAATTCACCTTGTCCTTTGTATCACACATCTGTAAACTGTCAGTTTTCATAGAGTAATGCACGGTCGGCATGTGTAGTGTAAGAATAACAGGCTCCACAGAGAGTGTTGGGGAACCAGAGGGCCCCGTTTAATCCAGGGAACAATTGGAAAAAAGGGGACCAAAATAAAAAACACACAGGTGTGTTAAAATAATGAAAACAAAGAAATGTTTCTGAGTGGTCCATCTCAGTCACTGTTAGTCTTCAACTGAGTGCCTCCATCCAGTCCTTGGTGGTTTTATGGAGCTGATTCCTGGAAGAGGCATGTCCTAATGACATGGCCCCAGAAGTGACATCAGTTGTCTTCTGGACTACGTTCTTCATAACTGTGGATAGAAAGATATGTTGCATTAACAAGGGTGCCTCGTATTGCTTACCTGCGTAGAGCCTTAAGGATGCCTCCTAGACATGTGTGCCTGACAGTGTATATTTTATATTTATATATATATATATATATATATATATGTATATATATACTGTATGTGTATATATACGAGGTGTGGCAGAAAAGTAATGAGACTGGCAACACTGCAAGCGATCTGGCAACGCTGCGCTGTTGTCCTTGATAGAGCATGTGTATCAGTATCCTCCCATAGCTCAGTGCGAGTTTCAACTCCTTCCGTTAACTACGTGATTTTTGTGACTTCTATTAGCAAAGTTGTGTTTTTGGTTGTGCGTCACGCAAAATGGAACAGCGGAATTTGGAGCAACGTTGTGCCATTAAATTTTGTGTTAAGCTTGGAGAATCGGCAAGTGTGACGTTTGAAAAGTTAAAACAGGCCTATGGGGAACATTCTTTATCCCGAGCTCAAGTTTTTCAGGGAGGCCTTCAACTTTGAAAACCAATGAAAACATCAAAAGTGTGAACACTCTTGTGAGATCAGACTGTCGTTTAACATTAAGAATGTTGAGTGAACAATTAAATTTGAACAGATTTACCGTTCATCAAATTTTGACTGAACATTTGCACATGCAAAAGGTCTGTGCCAAAATGGTGCCGAAAAACCTCACAATTGAACAGAAAGAATCGAAAAAACGCATTCCTGTGGTTTCCCAGCCCCCTTATTCACCTGACCTCAGTCCGTGTGACTTTTTCCTTTTTCCTAAACTTTCCTAAAACATCCAAAAGAGTGTAATGGACATGCTGAAGACTATACCGGTTGAAGACTTCCAGCGCTGCTACCAACAGTGGGAACAACGTCTCCATCGGTGTGTAGCTGCCCAAGGGAACTACTTTGAAAGGGATAACATTGATGTTTGAAAAAAATAAAAACTTTGGTAAATAAAAAATCATTTACTTTTCTGCCACACCTCATGTGTATATATATATATATATATATATATATATATATATACAGTGGGTATGGAAAGTATTCAGACCCCCTTCAATTTTTCACTCTTTATTATATTGCAGCCATTTGCTAAAATCATTTAAATTATTTTTTCCTCATTAATGTACACACAGCACCCCATATTGACAGACAAAAAAAATAATTTTTGAAATTGTTGCAGATTTATTAAAAAAGAAAAACTGAAATATCACCTGGTCCTAAGTATTCAAACCCTTTGCTCAGTATTTAGTAGAAGCACCCTTTTGAGCTAATACAGCCATGAGTCTTCCTGGGAAAGATGGGGAAGTTTTTCACACCTGGATTTGGGGATCCTCTGCCATTCCTCCTTGCAGATCCTCTCCAGTTCTGTCAGGTTAGATGGTAAACGTTGGTGGACAGCCATTTTTAGGTCTCTCCAGAGATGCTCAATTGGGTTTAAGTCAGGGCTCTGGCTGGGCCATTCAAGAACAGTCACAGAGTTGTTGTGAAGCCACTCCTTCTTGTTGGAAGGTAAACCTTCGGCCCAGTCTGAGGTCCTTAGCACTCTGGAGAAGGTTTTTGTCCAGGATATCCCTGTACTTGGCCACATTCATCTTTCCCTTGATTGCAACCAGTCGTCCTGTCCCTGCAGCTGAAAAACACCCCCACAGCATGATGCTGCCACTGCCATGCTTCACTGTGGGGACTGTATTGGACAAGTGATGAGCAGTGCCTGGTTGTCTCCACACATACCGCTTAGAATTAAGGCCAAAAAGTTCTATCTTGGTCTCATCAGACCAGAGAATCTTATTTCTCACCATCTCAGAGTCCTTCAGGTGTCTTTTAGCAAACTCCAAGACAGAACTTTTTAACGCTTGTGGTTGGTCTGCAAGTCGGCAAACGTCCGTCACGGTGCTCTTCAGTTGCGAGAAGCTGATCATGACTTTACATTATTTGACAGTAAACTATGCAAAGTTGGCTCATCCCTCAATTATTTCCTCAGTCAGCAACAAAAAGACTAGTTTCCGTTTAGTTGAAAAGCTAAAATTTGGCAGGATGATACATCTAGGGCATTAGGTAACTGTTAAGAAAGGACATTTCAAAATATCAATATTTTGGGGTAAACCTCCTCATCAGACAAGGTAAATATTCCAAAAACTCAAAAATGCTTTGACTGATTTAGTTGAAATTTGGTGATGTTATATAAAAATGAATACACTATGTACTGATTCATGATTTTTCTTTTTAATATGCTGATGTTTGTCAGTTGTAATGCTGTAGTGAGTGGGGTATTTTTAGGCAGCATTTTCTTTTTTTGCCTCAGCGGTGATCGCACAGAGAAGTGTAGCTTGCAGTTAATGCAGCTGAACACTGCAAGCAGATGAGTGTAAAGAAAATGGGACTGCTGGCGAGTGAAAAAGGGCAGTTGCCCTGTACAGAAAAAAGAAACAAGGTCGTAATCTGCATGGAAAATGAGATGTGTAGTGAATGAAGGAAAGTTAGGCAAAACTCAAAGAAGATGTGGGTAGCAAGTGGCCTCCTTATGTACACGTAATACTCCCTGTTCTGACGGCTTCTTCTGACTCCTCATGATATGGTGTATACAGTAATGCATACAAATTCAAACTGGAATGGATTAGCAGTCACGCTTAATTACACATACTTATATATTGCAGAGAACTGGGGTGTCCCCTTGGAGGTCAGACCACGATGCACAGCTACACTCTGGTCCACAAAGCAGAAACTGGCAAGTGACAATACAGCATGCCAGCCAACTTCATGGCCTAAGTACAACAAAAACTAGAGATGATGGCATGTCTTGGTCAGTTTAAATGCTTGGACAGTTCACTAAAGAGGTTAACATAGAGGATTTGTACATTGTACAATTTACTGTATTATTTGTATTCATCTGTTCTTTTCTGTACAACGCTTAGAGTTAATTCCATGGGCCATGTAAATGTGCAGCCTGCAAATGTCAATGCTGTGTGTAATAAGTAGAAGGAAACCGTAATACACTCTATATTGCTTTTCATCTAAGCCCTCCGAAACTTTCTAATGGTACAAGATTACAAATCAAAATGTTACATTCAAGTCTAATTGGAGCTACCATTTTTACAGGGTGTGCTACAGGGTTAAATTATATTTATACCCAGAATTCCCATTGTTCCTACTAATTACCCGTATGAATTCAAAATAAAAAGTTTCATCTAAAACGATGTTTTGCAATAAGGGTTGAGCTACAGCAGGAATGTTTTACTCATTGGCAATTATATGTATCAGTTTCAAATACATGTATGAAACTTATTTCCATTGTAAAATTCACCCTTAACAAATTTCCAACTCTGTCCTTGTTGTCATTGAACTCATTTTAAAGTACCAACCTTGATCCACTCTGTATTAATTCTTTTCATAATTTTAAATACTTAAGTAATTTCAACTCTTAATCTGAAATGTTTCCACTCCTTTAATCTATCTCTCATAACTCATAGTACAGTATCAGTAGAAATACATGTATGAAACTTATTTCCATTGTAAAATTCACCCTTAACAAATTTCCAACTCTGTCCTTGTTGTCATTGAACTCATTTTAAAGTACCAACCTTGATCCACTCTGTATTAATTCTTTTCATAATTTTAAATACTTAAGTAATTTCACCTCTTAATCTGAAATGTTTCCACTCCTTTAATCTTCTCTCATAACTCATACCCTGCAGTCCCAGAATCAGCCTAGTTGCTCTTCTCTGGACTTTTTCTAGCACTTTGATCTTTTTTTTTTATAACCTGTAGACCAAAACCGTACATAGTACTCCAGATGAGGCCTCACTAGTGCTTTAAAAAGCTTAAGCATAACCTCATGTGACTTGTTTTCTATAATTCGTGCCATATAATGTAGCATTTGAGCACTGACTGGGAGTTGATAGTGATGGGCCCCCTATGACTCCTTAGTCCTTCTCATTAGCAGAATTTTGAGATCCTCTCATTTTGTATTCAAATAAAACATTTTTATTTCCTACATGTAGTACTTTACATTTATATGCCAAAACAGGCTCTAGTGTGAATAGCTAGAAAAGTTCTCTAAAAGTTCATAATTAGCTGAATGGTGCTTACCTATATGTAGTGAATGTGTTTTCAGTTTGTTAATCTTAACCATGCTAATTTCTAGAAAGTGCAAAAATAGTTTAATATGCTCTTTCTCAAAAACAACATCATGAAAAGTTTGAATTTTTACAACACATTTTGGATTACAATGCTGAAATGCTCTAATCAGAAAACATGTAATAAAAATCTCCCAATGTACAGTAAATTCCTTTATAAAGAACCTGGTAAAATATTGCTCATCTATGAATCTGTGTATAACAGTGCATCCTCCAAAAACAAGCATTAATGCAATAAAGCACTGTCGGGCAACTGGTGCGCCGTGGAATTTTCTAGGGGCGCGGCAAAAACTTTTGTAAAATATTTAAAATTGCTAGTGTTTTTGAACTTTTGGTTGATTAAAAAGATAATGTTTAAAAAAATATATTTTATGTTGGAAAAACAGATAACAGAACACTTGCGGAAATGAAGTCTAAGAAACGCAAGTGACTTCAAATGATCGAGAAGGAAATGTACATCTGTCTTTCGAAAATTGATCCTCGTATCAATCTCATCTGTGCTGAAAAACAATCTCAACGTTCACATTAATTAAATTTAAGATTTATCCTTTGATACCTTTATTAATAAAATGTCTTTCAAGCTTGTAAAATTAACTGTTTTTATTGGAGATTGTCCATAGATTGTGTCGTCATGACTTTATTTATGGGCAGTCCCTCAGGTGGGCTGTGAAAGAAAATTTTTGGACTTAGCTAGACAACCACTGGAATTCACATGTTCAGACTGACACATGCAGTGCCTTCAGAAACGATTTTGACCCTTTAACTTTTTATACACTTTGTTGTGTTGCAGTCTTATGATAAAATTATTTAAATTAATCATCAAGCAACTCTCAATACCCCAGAATGACAAAGCAAAAACGTGATTTTAGAAAATATTTGCAAACTTGTGTCAATGTGATATTTCACTTTTTTATTTTTAACAACTTTTCAGACCCTTTACTTGTTGAAACACTTTTGGAAGCAATTCCAATGTGGAGTCTTCCTGGGTCTGATGTGAGAAGCTTTACACACCTGGATGTGAGGATTTTGTTGCTGTTCTTCTCTGCAGACTCTCTCTAGCTCTGTCAGATTGAATTCAGACTGTCAGTGGACAACTGTTTTCAGGTCTCTCCATAGATGTTCAATTAGGTTCAAGACCATGCTCTGGCTCTGGAACCCTAGAATATTTCCAGAGTTTACCATAGTCCACTACTTTGTTGTCTTTGGTTTGTGCTTAAGGTCATTGTCCTGTTGAAAAGTAAACCTTTGACCCACTCTAATGTCCAGAGAATTCCGGAGAAAGTTTTCAATAAGTATATGTCTGTACTTCACTCCATTCAGCTTTCTCATCAGCCCTGATTAGTCTCGTAGTCACTGCCACAGAAAACCAACCCCACAGCATGTTGTGGATGCTGCCATGCATCTCCTTTAGAATGGTATTGCACAGGTAATAAGCAGCACCTGGTTTCTTCCAGACATGATGGTTACAATTGAGGCCAAACAGTTCAATCTTGGTTTTATCAGACTAGATAATCTTGTTTCTTATAGTTTGAGAGTTCTTTAGGTGCCTTTCTGCAAACTTCACCTGGGTTTTCATGTGTCATCTAGACACCTAGCTATAAAGCCTAGATTAATGGATTGTTGCAGTTGCAGTTGTCATTCTGGGTGTTTCTCCCATCTGCACACAGGTTCTCTACAGCTCACTCAGATTGACCATCGGGTTCTTGGTCACTTCTCTTACCATGACCCTTTTCCCATGACTACACAGTTTGACCAGGCAACCAGTTGTTGTTGTCCCAAACTTGTTCCATTTAAGCATTATGTGCTTTATAACAGTCCCATCTCTAAGGTCTTCAGGCAATTTCCTCAGTCTAAGGGCTTGGTTTTTACTTTGATACATATTATCCATGGTGGGACCTTCTATAGACAGGTTTGTGCGCCTTTCCTTATCATGTCCAATCAATTAAATTGACCACAGCTGGACTCCAAACAAGGTGTAGAAGATGTCAGTGATGAACAATAGAATTGGATGTACATGGACCAGATTTCAAGTGCCATATCAAATGGTCCGAATACTTGTGTTAGTGTGATATTTAAATTGTTTAGTTTTAAATAATTTGCCCAAATTCCTAAAATCCTTTGTCTTTCTTGGGAAAGAAAATAGTTTAATTTAACTGAATTTAAACTGCTGTAGCATAACAGAATGAAACCAAAAAATTAAGGGTGGAAAATTTGGATGGCACTGTAATTTAAAAAGCTCATCCTTGTGAGTTACGTAAAAGGGACCTTCTCCAAATATTGACTCAGGAGGCCCGAGTAATAGCAGAATTCAATATTTCCTGTTTTAAATTTGGATCATACTGTATATAGAAGATTTACAGATTACGATTTTATTTAATTTTATGTACTTTTTACATTTTTCAAAGGTAAATAATCCACATTAAGTTGTTCATGTACTTTTCAATTTCATAGAAAAGAGAAAAAATGTTTATAAAAGTTTAAATACTTTTAATATGCAGCATGAACATTGAAAAAGAATACATATTAAATAGGAACAGACTACTTTTGGAATGAGCACACATCTAGGTATTAGCATTGCCAATTTCCTTTTCACTCACTTCTTGCTTGTTTCTGTGTTATAGACTCAAATGATGTTTGAACATTTGCCAGTAATTAGTGCATTATAATATGAGTTTCCATTTGACAGGAGCAGTTAACTGATTCATTTTTTCTGATTGATTAATATTTGCACACATGGTAGTAGTCTTATAAAGTATTGCTAATCTGTTTAATTCCTATTAAAAGAACTCTGTCCAGTATTTTCCAAAGTACTTACGTTACTAATGGACATAGTATTGTACCAAGACACATACCTTTATTCCTTTGATTTTTAAGATTAAGCCATTTTTGTAAAATATATTTATTTTCTGCTACTTGTGAATTTTTAATAAGAACCATACATTGAATGGAAAACCACTCTTCATTTAGAATTTGAAAAATCTTGCAACTTTGATTTCTGAAAAAAAGGATAGAATGGTCCAATGTATACTGCATATTTTAGAAGCTGCCTGTCAGTTTGATAGTGAATTACGTTCTTTAAAACACTAATGGAAATTAAGGGGCATATTTAGACTTTTAAGATAGCACTTCTTCACACAAAGTGACCTGAGGATCTAGGACACCTTACTATAGTATGTTGTGTTGTTTGAAGCAGAAACTTGACAGCTTTTAAAATGAATGTGGATGATATATTAGGACAACTTACCTATTGGTTATCTAGAAGAAATACATGGTCTGAATGGCCTTTTCTTGTTTGTCAAACTTCTTATGTTTTTAATTATTTTTTTCCGGTCCTTAAATGTAATTGGTTTAGGTTCTTCTGCTTTGTCATATCTACGTCTATCTCTTACTTTCTATGGGAATTTCACACTTTCATGTCACCAGGGTGCCCTTTCTAATGGCTTCTACTCAATGTTTTCATGTTGTGAAATTGAACAAGTCTTTTGGCAACCCCTCATAATAGGGCTCAGCACTATATTACTAGTTACTACTTATTGTTTAAGCACTATATGCAAGTTCGTTCAATTGCAGATGTGCCCAATCCTTGTTCTGGAAGACTAGCGTGGCTGATGTTCTGATTCTGGCACCACAAAATAGCAAAATGAGTGAGGCTTGAAAACAGACCCATAAACACAGGCCAACATCCTCATTGGCATGTCCCAAAATTGATCTTACATGAGTCTGATCCTGGGAATATAGGTGGTCTTGACGCAAATTTGGTCCTACTCTTAGCAGTAGGAGAAATAGCATTTTATAATTTTTCCTTATTTAGAAAACTACTAACGTTACCATGACTTAGGAGCTGCCAGAAGATTGCATTCAGTCAGAGATCAGCATGCACATTCTGGTAAAGGTGTAATATTTTGTAAATGCTGGACAACAATGAACTTGTAAAAAGATTTTAATTTTCCGGAGATGGAATAATTTTTGCAACAAATCTTATATGTCACATGAAGAAGCCAGGTGCTGTCAGCCAGAATCAAAGTGTTGGTAATGTTACATTTTTTTGGCATGGGGAAAATACAGCTTTGCATTAGAAATGATTTAGATATGGCATAGACAATCACTTTATTGAATTTTCACCAAACTTTGAATGCCTTTAGAACTTGTGAGTTTTATGATTTATGAATTTACCCACCACTCCATGTGAGATAATGTCAAAGCAGGCTGCATTCATGCAAATCCCTGGTTTTCCTGGAGATGCTGGTGTGATTGATGGCACTCATATAAAGATCATTGTACCAAGAGTGGTTGAGCATGCATTCGTGAATTGAAAGTGATATCATAGTATCAACACATAGGTGGTCAAGGATGCAAACTGTATTTTTATTGATGTTGTTGTGAAGTGGCCTGGTGCAGTGCATGATTGTAGTGCACTCCATGAGAATGGCATAAACCTTTTATTTGAATGTAATGATGCCCCCTCGCCCAGGTGTCATCTTCTTTGAAATTCAGCATACCCTCAGAAGAAATTTCTATCTCTTTTTGTAAACCCAATAGCTGGTGTTCATCTTTCTTACTTTAAATTTTACTATTATGATTATGATTATTATTACTAATTGTTATTATCTTTGTGGTTAATCCTTTGCATTAGTATCAGAAAACTATAAAGCACCATTATGATTTCCATGGAAGCCATCATGAGTATTACTTTGTGGTTCGGGTGCCATAAAATCGTCATTGATTTTCAAACCTGAGACTGCATGCATAACACTTCATAAGTATTTCTCATGTCCTACTATGGGATAGGACAAAAAATCATATCCTATTCAAATTGATTCATAATTGCTTATGCTTCCTAACTTTATAGATTGATAGCCCTTAAGTATCATTGATTGGGTATTCGACTGTGATGATTAAGTTAATTTTTTTCAGCAGTGTATTTACATTAAAATTAAAGAAATAAATTTAAGGTTTGTGGTTGGCTCAGTACTGTACTGTATAGTGCTGTATTTTTTACCATGAAGGTAAAAAACTTACTAATAAGTATTTCTAGCACAGCATCAAAAATAATAAGCTAATGAAGCTGTCTGATGAAATGATACCCTTTATTAGTCTCAATAATTGGTTTCTAATTAAGAATTTAGCTAAATCCAAAGCCCATGGCCAGTCTTGGATTGGGCATTCGTGCAGGACTTGCATTCTTTTTAGGCAAAATTCAGTGGTCCAGTTTTCTCAGGCATGACACACAGAACAATAGTAAATTGGCCCTTAAGGGACTGTAATCCATTTGGGCTTCTTCCTCTTTTGCTTGTGAGGCTGCTCCAGAGTCTGTAGGACTTTTGGTTTCGGAAAGTCATAAATCCTTTCTAGCTTTCTGTGCAATCTTGTATTGTCTTAATTTCAATTCATTTTTTTTTCTGAAATGATGATGACATTTTTGAAAATTAATGAATTTGAATATGAAGGATTTTTTAAGAACAGATGATTTTGTTTCTGTTTTCCAGATCAAGGAAATTAGGAGACAAATGGAAATTACATTTATATTGAGTAAACATTTTCTTTACAACAGTGGTTCTTAAAACTTGAGGTCATGTAACAATGTCTGTGGGACACAGGAAATCATTTGTAGTAAGAGCAACATTATGGTTCAAACAGTCTGTAATTAAGTTTGTTAAAAGTGGGCCGCAGTAGGTAAACAAAAGGATGACAAAAGACACTTCATTTTTTTTTTTTTGGAACAGCTGTCTTTTTGACAAGTACCTCATAAAAAATGCTAGGCATAGAGATATACAGTATGAAGGTCAGTTAAGGTTTGATCATTCTATAGAAGTATTGTTGCCAAGCTGGGTAAACAGAACACATTCCTTCTTGAAGGCATATTTAAAAACATTTTTGGCTTTATGTACACTAGGTCAGTAATAGTGTGTACACTAGATTTAACAGGTACAGACAGAACTCTGTTCAGGAGTTAAATGTAAAGTTAGCTTTGAGTTTGTTATTCAAAATGTAATCTTTCATACAGGTAAAAAATCGGGAGTGGTCTCACCTAGACTTTCTCATATACAGTACTCAGATATGGGGATGGATATTTGAGAAGTAAACCAGAAGAGAATGATTATATTTTTATATTATGTACATGAAAGAACCATTAACAACAAGTCAAATCAAATTAATAATATACTGAACAATTATTATAAAAGTAAAGTTGAATAAATCGCACTGCATGAATAAAAGGTAAAGTACCACTTCTGGTTAACAGAAATAGCTCAAGAGTTGATAGAAATCTACGTTTTGTACCTAATACTTGTATGCAAAGTTTGGTTGACCAAAGTGAAAGCATACTAAAGTTATTGTGTTTACATACACACACACACATACACGACATAATTCCAAAAATGGTATTTTCAGACTCTGGGATGTCTGAAATGTCGAGTTTCATCAAAATCTCGACATTGAATCTTTGGACAATTACAATACTTTCCCTATACATTGTATATGAGAAACTAAAAAGAAAAATAAATTGGTATGTTTCAATCTGCCTTGTGAAGGGAAAAAGGTATAATTAGAATGAAATTTTATAAACATGCAAGAAACCAAATCGGAATACAACAGTTTTACTTATTCATTCATTGTTTGTTGATAAAAATCTTACTTTCTTTAAAACACAATAATTTATCTGTTTGAACTACTACTACTACTAAACACATAGCTTACATAATTCACTTGACTCGATATGTAAAAATGTACTTTAGTTTTGTGGAGATATTATTGGTGCAATCTAGAAGCTTAACTTTCTTAACAGAACCTTAAGCAGTAGTAGTAGGCAGCCTTCAGTTTCAAGGGATCATGCTTTTGCACCCCTGGTGGACTGGATGTTACAACATCTGCTGTGGCAATGAAGTCCAATCCATGCGTGACAGCCCTTGTCACACTGCGTACAGCAGGACACTAATAGCTGGTTTATATTTCAAGTTCAGAACGTGTACATGCACGCATCATGGCTTCCATGCGTTCCCAGAGTTCAAGTGACACGTCCTTTGAGTACGTCCTCAGAAAATAACGCGATTTGTGTGTGAGTTGCTGTATCAGGAATAAATTTGGAGGAGCATTGTGTTCCAGTTTGGAATGTGATGTCAGAGTCTCAACATGTGACAGTGAGCCACTTTCCAGATCCTACAGGATCAATCTTGCTTGCTTCAATGTTTGATGAATGGTTCGATGTGGTGAAACAAATCATCAAACTTAAATGCTGACATACAAATGTATTAGTGTTTTTTTTTTTTTTTTCTATTTCTCGCACAGGCAATACAAGTTTTTAAGTGTCTCACATACATTATGTGCTGTCTTTTATTTGCACCTTCGCATCAGCATCACAATATACAAAAGAGTATTTGAGCCACAGAGAGACAGTGAAGACAAAAAAAAGTGTATTTCGTGATTAAAGTGGAAACTTTGACTTTAATCTCTTAGTTTATTTTGTTATTAAAGTAGAATATCGTAAATGTCGTCTTAAAACCGACCCAGTTGTTAATCACTATTTGCTTCTGGGGTTTCCCCTGCACTGACAGCAGCAGCTGGCAGCAATTGCCACACAGAACACTTTAAATATATGATATTTCAGCTCTCTGTACATTTAGAATCCTGATTTATACTTAACTAGCTGATTACCCAGCGGCTTCGCTTACTGAGTGCAAGGGAAAAAAATAAAATGCAGTATTTATAAAATAAGTTTGTTAATTACCAATTTTATTTTTCAACAAATAAAGAGCATTTACAATAACATAGAGGTCATACACACGTAGTGTATTATAATATGTTCTGTGGTCATACGTAATTTACGTTTCAAATGAATGGATGTTTCGGGCAATTCACAACACAGAGAAGCCAAATATTGTTTTCTCACTGTGATGATATCTCACTCTGCCACCCGGTGGAATCCTCCAAATTTATGTAAAGCACTTGCGCAAGTATAAACAGTACACCGCTTGCATGGCAGTAACATCCATAGGCACATGCATCGCATCGTGTGAAGTATAAACCAAGCCTATGGGAGCTCTGATGTCTTAAACATGAGACTTCCTGTGGGATCTCTTATCGTCAGCTTCCTGTATCACTTTTTTTCTCGTTCCTTTGGACACCCTTCATTACCTCGTGCTTCTCGGAGGGTCATGCTTGCAGACATCCTTGTAGTGCATCTGGGGTCTCTCTCTTGGTCTCTTACCAGATTCCAGTTCTCTAAAGAGGAGGTCCTTTGGTATGTGACCATCGGCCATGTGTGAAACGTGACCCAGCCAGTGTATACCTCTGTGCTTGACAAAGGTAAAGATGGAACTGGTCCTTGCCCTCTTGAGTTGGTGACCTTATCTGTCCAAGTGATAATGAATATACACCTGAGGGAGCACATGTGGAAAGGGTGGAGCTGCTCTTCTTGTCCAAACTTTGCTTGTGTATAACATTGCGCTCAGTGCACAGGCAATATACATCTCGACTTTGGTGTTTTCCGTGAGCTTGCGGTGGGCCCATGCTGTTTTTGTCAGTCTTGGAAAGGTAGCTGCCCTTTCAATGTGTTTGTAAAGATATACCATAGGTTTGTGAAAATATGATTTGCACTATCTAGCAGCTCAACTGTTCCAAAAGAGTCTTAAGTAACATTGTAGAAACAATAAAACATATTATTTTTTGTTAACAGACTATAGCTTTTAATATATTGAAGGATAAACATAATTTCATGTACATGACATTATTTGTGTTAAATTTGTCTAGGTGACATGGTATTTAGAGATGTTGCTTCTCAGGTCCAGTGTCATGAGTTGGTGCCTTGTTCTCATTTATTGTCCATGTGAAGTTTGCACATTCTTACCATGTCTTGTGATTTTTTTTCCACCAGGTATTCTGGGTTTCCTTTTATACCTCCTACCATATGCGTGTTAAGTTAATTGAAGACTCTAAGTGTCCCATCCAGGGTTAATTCCTACCTTGTACCCAGTGAGGCGGAGATAAGCATGGACTTTGCTTTGCCCTTAATTAAATAAGCAGGTTAGAAAGCAGAAGGATGGAGGGAAGTGCTAAATTCAGTTTCATTTTCATTCATCTAAGAGTTACTTGTCATGTTCGGAAATTGTTTTTTTGTGTGAATAATTTATGCAAATAATATGTACTGTATTTTGCAGTGGTTATTTAGCGTTTTTTTTCTGACACTGCAATTACCTTACTCAAAGTTGCTTTTACCTTTTCATTTCTGATTGCTGATTTTTGATTTACTGCTTCATTTGAGCTGCTTTTTTATGGACACAGAGCAATCTGAACCGCAGAAATGTAATATCCCTGTTTCTTGCACAGAAAGAAATTAGTTTTGAGATACAGTGTATAGAAGTTGAAGGAAGTGCAGATTTATAATGGATATTAAAAGAAAAGCAGCATCTCTGTTTCAATTCCATACATAATAAAAATACAGTATGTTTTCTTATGTTAAAGTAACCTTTAAGTGTGCGTATATGAAAAAATGCTTCTATATATACACTTAAAAGATTTAATGTAACACAAATGATTCTGCTGTGTACATTTCAAATTACTCAAATGGCATTATTGCTGTATCTAAAAAATGTCTGCACACTGATACAACTTTGTTTTCTACAGAAGAATATTCTGTATAAGTGACTTGGCTTTCAAGATTCAAAGTAATGAAAAATATGATTTATTATATAAAACAGTACCAGTAAAAACACAAACCCTGAATCCGACACTGTGAAAGTAAAGAAAAATTACATTTGTGCAACATTTGATCATGTAAATCACAAAGCCCTTAGCTGATGTTTAACAAGGTTTTAGCTGTTACTACAACAACAGTCCAGCTAGTCAAGGCAATGGTCCTTTCCAGTAATAACATATGGCTGTGAAACCTGGATCATCAAGAAAGTAGGGGAAACGAAAACTGATGCCTTTTAAGAGGTGTTAGAAAAGATTACAGATTTTACTTGGACGGCAAAATGAACAAATTATACAGATCTGATCAAATTTGAAGTGGAGCATTTGGAATAAAGCTGGATATACAGTAAGATATTTTGAATGTGTTGTGAAGAAGATTCACTAGAGAAGGTATTGACACAGTGAAAAAACTAATATAAAAGTCCAAAAGTAATTGATTCTGTGTGTGAAGATTGCTATAAACTCCTTAATACAATATTATTTCAATATTTGAGCCTAAAATGTGTTTTTATTAAAAAGTATTTCAGTTTAGTTCCCTAGTAGGTGTGTAAAAATCTAAAAAAAATTCTTAAATGTTTTGTTTAAAGAATCAGAAACATGAAAACATTTATACCGAATGCTGAACTTTATGTCAAAAAACAGCAGCTCAGAATTTGCATGTTTAAGGGTGGGGTTTCAAATATGCAGTATGTATTGTCCTGTTTTTTAATGTTTTATTGCACTTTAAAATCCAATGACTCTGTTCACTGCATCTCAGCACCAAATATTTTACCGTGGTAGATGCTTTTGCACACAACTCTCCTTAAAACACAAATCCCCTTTTACCAAATGCACTGATTCTTTTCTACAGTTATAACTACAGTGATACATTACACCTTTTTTTGCTGTCCATGTTTACCTGTTCTTGCACTTACTAAACTTTAGGGATATACAGTTCTCAGTTGCAATGCACTTACACCCAGCCCTATGATCCAGTACACTTCACCCAGGAGTGCCTTTCACTGTAGCTTATTTCTTAAACAGTCTATTAACATAGCTGACTAAAAAACTAGTTTTCTCAACTCTTGGTGGTAAAGTAGAACAAATCGTACAAGCTAGGAAGCAGGCTTAATAAATTTTCATCTTAAATATTGTAGCTAGCGCCATAAACAAAAACAAATTGGGGCTATCAAAATTGTACACCGTGATAGTGCTAGATGTGTTGTCCTTCAGGTGGCTCCTGATCTTGTAGTTATAATGAAGCCTCCTTTCTTTCTGGTCAGCTCCCTCTTGTCTGCTCTCTGTCGGATCTGCTCTGTACATAGACAGCTTATCATCTGATTTTATATTTTCCTTTTATTATAGAGTTTCATGCATTTTTCCTGTCTCTTCTCCCATTCTTCTTGGGGGAATGGCTCAGAAGATCTAAAGTTTCCCTATTTTCAATAGTTGAAGCTCATATGAACTCAACCCATGCTTCTAAAGACTTATATGCAGTTTAGAAGTGAGCTCTGTAGTTAAAAGCATATCCTCTAAACAATGTCATAAGTGACAGCTTTGCATTCAAAGGCACACTTGTAAACCATGTCAGAAACTGCAAATTCAGGAGGTTAACACTCTTGTGAGACCAATTACAAGAAGTTTTTGTATCATCTCTGTTCTATCTTCTATTGTTATGTAGAGCCACCAACCCTCCCCATTACAGATGGCCACAGGGCAGTGCTAAAAAGAAGTTCTTATCAGAATAACATTACTAAAAATTCTGGGAGTTTTTTTGCACTAACATATGCTTACTTAGAATGCTGTTTCCTTCTATTAAACATCAAGTTCAAACTAATCTTTAAAATATATCATAACAGACAATTATCATAATATATGCTAGATAGAGAGAGGAGGTTGGGAGCAAACACTGATAGTGCGTTGCCACACCCACCACACAAAGAACCACCTGGATTGGGACCCGAGTGCAGTGGGTGACACCACACCGCCACACTGGAACAGTGTGAGTTTTTTTTTTTATGATGGCTAGGGTGCCAATGCTGCCAAGTTGTTGTACCAGGAGTGCCAATGCTTTCAAGTTGAAGCATGCAGAATAATGTCCTACCCATGACAAAGCAATTGCAGGTTAAGGGCTGTGCTGAAGGGCCCAACACTTCTGATATTTACGGGATTTGAACCACAGACCTTCTGATTGCCGGCGCAGATCTATAGCCTCAGAGCCACCACTCTGCCTAGATAGACTTACTGTATTTATAACTTTGCATCGTGCAGTGTGGAAGCGTTCCCTAACCTATTTGTCCTGGTCTCTTTGAGGTCGCTTTGCTAGTTAAAATCCTTGACTTGATTCATTCGTTCCATTTTGATTTATTATTTTGGTATAGCCTAAACCAAAAATCAAGATTAAAAGTCAAAGAACAGAGAAGAATTTGTAGCCACATGTATCTTCAACCATAATAACTCAATGTAATTTTGTTTGTTTTGATTTATCCACAAACTTAGACAGTTAGGAAGTGTATAATGCTGACCTCTATACCATCGTGGTAAAGCTGTCACACAATATAGCCACCTGATCTTCCTGCATAGGAACAGACTAGCAACCCTGCATCACAAATAGCAAACGTAATAGAAGTAAAGTGGTGCCACAGCACAAATGTATTTCAAAAAATATTGTCTTCTAAACTGTTTTAAATAAAAAAAAAAAAAACGACTGGCCATTTCATTCATTGAACTCTAAAACCCACAGAATTATCTCTATTATTTTAGTATTCTAAGGATAAAGGCTAAAAAAATATTCATAATAAGTACAGATCATGACAGCATGTAGTAAAATCGCCATTTCCTACCTACTGATGCAACAAGTACCTTATACATTCAATTCTTTGAGAGCTGCTTACAAATACAGCAATTCTCACATATGACTGTGTCACTCTTTATTGAGAAAACCAGTGAGAATCTTACAAACCATTCTCACTGGTGTTAAGTTCCTTCTAACCGGTGTGAGATGTTTGGGAAACCTGGCCCAGATCTCAGCCTCTCTGAGATGCTGTGGTGAGGCTGTTTCTAAACAAATGGTCTCAAGCTTCAGTGAAGTGAAATGACATAAGAGTGGGCTGGAGTTCCTCCAATGTGGTACAAGCGAGTGGTAAACTCAGGTAGAAAACAATTATTGTTGCTGAAGGGGTTTTCAAATGCTACCGAATCATATGTTGTACTTACTTTTTCACACATGGTTTTGAATGTTGGCTTTTATAAATAACAAATGAGAAGGTAAAATCTGTTTTGTGTTCTTTGTGAACTGAGATAAGAGATATCTAACTTAAAGAGTTTGAGGATTACATGATTGTTTGTTATGCCTTCATATGTAAATCCATAGAATTAGAAGTGTACTTCTTTTTACACACTTGTATTGTAGAACATCATCTTCTAGCTGTGCTTGTATAGTCATTGCACTTAATCTCTGAGAAAACAACCATTGTTTAAAGTAAAGGATTTGTTTCATTTGATCATTCTGGCTCTCGGTGACTGCGTTGGATTAAGAAGTGGGTTGAAGAATGTACGTGTTTATGTGTTTGAATTGCATTTAATTAATCACATGTCTCTAACTGTGGCTGGACACCTCCATATTCTCCCATCTGTAACTGTTCATCATTTCTGTGTTTCCCGTCATTGAGCACATAGATCTGCTTTACCGAAAACCCCTTCTCATCTGTGCTCCTGTGTTTGGGTAGCCTGTGCTCAGCTTAGCAGACGGTGACGTCACTTTCTGCTGTCCAGCTGCCTTAAGACTTTGCAGAGTGCAGCTGCTGTTTCAGACATGAACATAATTAAAAACAATTTTCACATTTTCAAACAAGTAATTACTTTTAATTAGGGGTGTGGTGCGACTAGAACACTTTTTGATAAATGGATGGATTCCGTGAATAACAACTTGTATAGATTCGGGAGTATGAAAAGACCCATACTGGGAAACACTTTTAAAGTTAGTGCCCTAATAATGCATAGCTTAATCCTCTGAGAGTTAGGTTTTGCTCTTCAAAATAATTAAAATGAACATGGTAATTTCTTAGGGTAAATTATGTCGGCTGCACCAAAGTTACTTGATCGCAAAAAAGTCAAGTGTACATTCAAAATATTAATTTAGATGTGAAAATTACTGTTACATTATCTAATAGTTCTTTAAACGATAACAGATTGTTGGGTGGGTACAATTAAAGGGAAACCATACTGATTTTACCAAGGCTTCTTACAAAAAAGTAATTGTTTTCTATTGGTTTAGTGTTAGGAGTTGAAGGCTGCACACTAATAAAGATATTTCCTGGTTGAAAATATAAAAATTACTTTATTCAGTGTAAATGTTTTCCTAGGTCCTCAAGTGTAAAAGTTTTCTTTTTTGCAATTTTTCTTATTTTAATCAGTTTAAGTTAAGCTGTTTTAAAGACACGTCTATAGCTTGATCACAACTTTTTGGAAAAATATCTGGTACAATTTGTGGCTGTGGTGCAGTGCAAAATGTACATTTTCTAGCCTTATACAAATACATAGATATTATTTCTGGCATGTATATTTAGTTTTTAGGCAGCCAAAAATGTTCAATATGAACCGTTTATCTTGACCACTAGTTTAAATGGTGCTTTTATAATGTAGTTTAGAACTCCTATACTAGACTATTAGAACATTTAAAACTGTTCTTTCAGTATAGCCTACTAAGTACTGATTTCTTTTGTCCGTACATGAACAATTTATAATAGCACAGATTTTTTTTGTCTGTGAATCCTTATATTCTGTATCTATACTAATAAAAGGCAAAGCCCTCACTCACTCACTCACTCACTCACTCACTCACTCACTCACTCACTCACTCACTGACTCATCACTAATTCTCCAACTTCCCGTGTGGGTGGAAGGCTGAAATTTGGCAGGTTCATTCCTTACAGCTTCCTTACAAAAGTTGGGCAGGTTTTATATCGAAATTCTACGCGTAATGGTCATAACTGGAAGCAGTTTTTCTCCATTTACTGTAATGGAGATGAGCTTCAACGCCGTGGGGGCGGAGTTTCGTGTGACATCATCACGCCTCCCACGTAATCACGCAGTACATAGAAAAGCAGGAAGACCTCAAAAAAGCGCTGAAGAAAACATGCATTATATAATTGAGAAGGCAGCGAAACAATAAGAAGCGAGCGAGTGACATATACAACCATATTCATGAGTTCTGCTACTTCGGAAACAAAGCACGATGTAAACCTACACTTTAAATTAAGTTCATAGACAGGCTGCCGCTGGCATTTGTAATTTAGTGCCTGCCCATATAAGGCCGTCCGTCAGCGGCAATCCAATAGCAAACTGCCACGGGTAAATATTCACGGGTGAAGGACTGTGCTTATGGAGAGGAAGATGAGATGGTCAGGGTGGTGTTTGACACAAACTCAGCGAAACTGCGAGAGAAAGTTTTAAGTGCCAGGACTAAGGTAACATTAAATACAGCCATGGACATAGCACGAGATGGCACCAGCACAGCTGGGAACTTCGATGCATGTACACCGAGCGCTCACGTGAACTGACGCAGTGCACAGATAAAAGCAACAGTTCCAAAGAGCTGAACAAAACCGAATTACACAATTGAAAAGGCAGCAAAAATATGAAGCGTTGATACATACAAGCATATTCATAAATCCAAAACAAAGCACACGTTGGAAAAAGTCAATGTCCCGCTAAAGGAAGACAGTGTAAAAACCCGTGCATGCAGTGTGTCAGGTCTCAGATAAAGAAGAAGACGAGCTGTTTATTGATGCAGTAAGAAACGAATCGATGAATGAAACCTGTCATCTTTACAACGATTGACAAACACGGAATGTAACTTGAACACAACACATCCTACAAATACGAACCTGATTGAAAGAAATAATGATAATCAAATCCTTGATGACAGCAACACTCAGTAACACTCACAAAACAAATACTGTATATTGACAGTCATGTTACGTTATTTTTAAAATGTTCCCTTTTCTTTTCTAGCTTTTTAACACACTACTTCTCCTGCGATACGCTGGTATATATATATGTATATATATATATAACCCGATCTACATACTCGAATAATGGATACTTTATTCGCCATCAATTATTGTTTTGGTAAAGCCATACTCAGTGTATTCATTAGATGAACGGTAAAAAGTAAGAGCGAGGGGGATGACTTATTGAGGCATGCAGGCTGTAGTGCGCCAACTCTATCTGAATTGCGCGATCACATTTGAAAAATATATCTTTTCAAGTTCTATTTAGTCCATATGTGTCAAACTCAAGGGCGGGCCACATCCGCCCGGCGTAATTATATCCGCCCGCAGATCATTTTATATACTGTATTATTGTTATTAAAGCCCGGGTATATGAAGCGCTGGTAACACAATAAACTACAGATCCCATAATGCAGCGCTTCAGCTGCCTTGCCTTATGATGCTGCAAGTTATTGCGAAGCTAGCTCACACGATGCTGAAGAGAAAAGTTGATTCTGAAAATAGAGCCTTTAAAAACCGATGGGAGGCTGAGTATATGTTTACTGAACCCGTGTGTCTCATTTGTGGAGCTAATGTGGCTGTAATTACAGAATTTAATCTAAGACGGCACTATGAGACAAAACATCAGGTTAACCTGAATGCAATGCAGAAGATACAGAAAGCAGCATAATTAAATAAGAATCTGACACTTCAGCGGACGTTTTAACCGTGCACAATCACAAAGTGATTTCAAGTGAAGCTGCTTTTATGGGAGACACAAATGCACCAGTGCAATTTGCCCCACTTTCCCTGTTGCCAAGTAATGTTAAACCAAGTCGTCACTACAGTGTTCCCAAATACGCACTTTGCTGATAAACTGAGCGCACTGAGTTTGCACGGCGCTTTGGTGACTTGAAGAACAAAAAAAGTCTGTCTACATGCGGCTCGAACCTTGTGCATGTTTGGTAGCACATATCTGTGTGAGAAGCTCTTCTCAGTGATAAAGACTAACAAAACAGCACACAGGAGTCGCCTCACTGATGAGCACCTGCAATCCATCCTGAGAATCTCCACAACACAGAACCTCACACCAAACAGAAACGAACCTGTGGCCAAAAAAAGATGCCAGGCGTCCAGCTCTAAAATGACATATGAGCAAAGACAACTGAATGATTTGATTTGTTATTGCTGAAAGGAACACATTTTATTTATATTTCCAGGTTTTGTTATGCAGCATGTTCATATTTGAATTTGTATCATTTTGACAGGATATATTTTTATGGAGAGCAAAATCTTTTGGGATATTTAAAATCTAAGTTTATTTTTATATAAAATTACATAAGAGTAAAGAAATGTGAATGTTTGTTCTTTTAACGTTTACTTTATTTCTAACTTGTATAATTTAGACAGGATAAATTTTTATGGAGAGCAAAATATTATAAGTTGTTTAAGGTTTGAGTTGATTTATTCACGAATAATATTCCTGTCTGTTTTTACCATTCCTACCAAAGATATTTCTGTCGACTATAGTTCATAATATCCACGCAGACTTGCACGTAAGAGCGGGAGTCATCTGTTTTAACAAGCAGCGTATTGCCCTGATACGAAATAGCTGTGTGTGTATATATGTACTGTAGATATGTATGTATATGTATATATATGTTTATATATGTGTGTGTGTGTGTATGTATATATATATGTATTTGTGTGTGTATGTATGTATGTGTGTATGTATTTATGTGTGTGTGTATATGTATGTGTATATATGTAGATATATATATGTATGTATATATGTGTATATGTATAGATATGTATATATATATATGTTTATGTGTGTGTAAATATATATATATATATATATATATGACAACAACACTCATCACTCACAACAGTGACAAAACAATTACATTGACAATCAGGTTACGTTATTTTCAAAATGTTTCCTTTTCTTTTTCATTGCTTCTTTAACACACTACTTCTCCGCTGTGAAGCGCGGGTATTTTGCTAGTATATATATATATTGTGGAGGACTGCCGGCTTCCCAGGCCGGTCCGCACCCCCAAGCCGCCAGGAGGAGCTCTCCCGACAGCAGGATCGTGCCCCGAGGTCCAGCAGGGCCTTATGGACTTTGTAGTGTTTATACACAGCCCTGCTGGATACCTTGGGGACCACCAGGAGTCGCTGTGGGGGGACTTATGGGCTCTGTTGTGCCTTATGACCCGGGGGTACGTCACGGTCACGTGACGGGAAGGAATGGCGTGCTCCCGGGGTGAAGTAAAAGACTGATTGCCCTGACCCATAAGGAATAAGGAACTGTGGACTGCTGGGACAGGAACACCTCCCGGTCAGGGGCTATAAAAGGACTGTGGCTCAGTCCAGACACTGAGCTGTGCTGGGTGGGAGAGGAGCAAAGTGTCTGGGCGAGGAGGAGTGGTTTATTGTGTTGGAATTAGTGATTGTTTGTATGAGTAGTGTGGAAGGTGCTTGGTGCACTGTGGGAAAAAATAAAAAGTCTTGGACTTTTACCTGGTGTCTGGAGTCATACCTGAGGGTTCAAGGGAGCACTAGCGCCCCCTACTGCCACACTATATATATATATATATATATATATATATATATATATATATATATATATGACAGCAACACTCATAACAGTGACAAAACAATTACATTGACGATCATGTTACGTTATTTTCAAGATGTTTCCTTTTCTTTTTCATTACTTCTTTAACACACTACTTCTCCGCTGCGAAGCGCGGGTATTTTGCTAGTATCATATAATCAAGAAGTAGTGTGAATAGATGTTTATGTGCTCTGGGTAATCGGATAATATCTAAAATAATGAGTGAATAGCACACTAAGCATGTCAAACTTTAAAGTATTTTTTTTTTATATTCTTATTTGTAGAGAGTTTTCAGTGAACAGGACATTTGTGTAATATGTACTAGGGTTGTCAAAAGTATCGAAATATTTATAAGTGTCGATTTTAAGATTACTCAGTATTTTTCATGGTATTTATTCTACAGCCTACTATTATGAATGCACTTCCCATTTGCCTTGGCTTGGGTTATAACCATTTTCTGTCCACTCAGAGTTGTTCATAAGGTGGCCACTTCATCAGTGTCTGAGCATCCACCAGCATTCTTAATTGACATAAAGGGCTGCCGGAGTGGTGTCTGGGAATACTTTGACTGTAGCAAATGGGGATGGAAAATGACAAGATACCTGCAACCCTGTATGCAAGTTCTGCAAGCGAGTCAGTATCAAGTGGTATCTTATTTCTAAATTACGGAAACATTAATAAGTATCAATATGTAAACTGTTGTGTTTGAAGTAGAGATGTGGCGCTTATTTTTTTTTTCCACAGGTTAAATGGTTTTTGTAGCTAGTTAACCGTTTAACATATTAAGACAGGAGTCTACAATTATTTTTTTACTTGTGGGTCAGTTTTGTTCTGTGCTGTTTACGGAGCCAGCTCTAGGATGTTTGCTGCCCTAGGTGAAGTTATAAATGGCGCCTTGCCAACCCCTTTGCTTTGAGGGGCTCCTAACAGGACAACCTATGAAACTTTCAATTAGTGCAGAATACAGCAACCAGAATCTTAACTAGAAAAGGAAAATTTGAGCGTATCTCATCAGTTTTAGCATTGTTACATTGGTTACCCGTGTCATTTAGAACTGACCTTAAAATACTACTAATGGTTTATAAAACATTAAATAATCTTGCTTCGTCCTATATTTTGGAATGCCTATCCACCTACACCCCAAGTCGTAACCTTGGATCTTCGATTGGAGGTCTGTTTATAATTCCACGAGCCAAGCTTAAAATAAGTGTTGAGGTAACGTATTTGCTGTTACGCACCTAAAATCTGGAATACTTAACCAACAGAAATTCGCCAGGCTAATACTGTGGAACATTTAAAAAAAAACTGCTAAAAGCCCATTATTTTAAAATGGGCATCTGCAATCAGTACTAATCCCCACTATTCTCTGCTGTCTTTTCCGGTTCTTCAGTGGTGGCGATCTGCACCACTACCAACTTATCAAGGCACCGCGTAGTCCCCTGAGATGATGGAATGAAGGCGAGTGTCTAATCTATCCATGAGGCCAACTTCATTTGAATCCTATCATGTGTATCATGAAAGCCAAGAGGACTGATTAAGGAACGCTTATGTTAGAGAGAATGCCCAGTGGGGACTGAGTTGTCGTTTGGCCTTGGAACCCCTGCAGATTTTTTTTCAGTTCTCAACCCATTTGACCTTACCTTGCTTTGGTGTTACTTATTCTTTAAATATTATTGCCTGATCTTAATTGTTTTTTCTTGTGACTTTCTCTTTGTCATCTTTTAACGCACTTAAGAGGAGTCATCACTTCCAGACCTGTACATTGAGACCTAGAGACAGGACTGGGGACAGCAAAGTATTTGGGAAATTGAATTCACAATTTGAGAATGCTGAGTTATAGCAGTGGCTGTTTACAAAACTGTCTCAGAAAAATACGCTCTTGAGGGGGGTGCCATTTCAGAAAATAAGTAGGCTATATTGGTAGTCTCTATTTATTGCTTTTAACATTTCTCCAAAGAAAATAAAAAAAAAAAAAAACTCACTTTACTGCTAAGGTTTGTTTTCTGTACTTCCCTATTCAAACTAGCAGATAGATGTGTGCCTTATGATAAGGGGGACATTCTATAAATCTTAAAAAAAAATACTTTTTTACTTTTTTATTGTTTAAAAAACATTTTTCTTTTACAAAAGACTGCAGTAAAATTTCTATATTTTGTTTCTATCAATGTTAAGATTTTAATGTTTTCAGATTTGCAATTTATTTAAATACATTTTTATTGAGTAACATTATTTACTGTATAAGCTATTGAAAATAGTATGGATTTTCAATACTTCTCTTAGTATTGTATTGAAGTTTGAAATTTTGGCATTGTGACAACCCTAATATGTACATATGTAATATGTGATAAATGACACCAAGCCCATAGAGGTTAGGCTTTCATACCTTTCATAAAAGTTTAGTTTAGCGTTAGGACTTAAGCAAATATTTTTGTACAGTAAATTTTCCTATATGAATACTGTTCTGAAGTCTCCTCTTAAACTGTGGGGACATTCTCCACTTTTTTTCTGAAATAGTCTTAATTTGTTCTTGTCTGACACTTCCATTGAAAACATGTCGCAGATCTTAAATACACAGTGCAGTTTTTTCCATATATAGCATATATATTTGTATTAATAACGGATTAATTGACATGCAGCAGTGTCACAAAATGAATCTGTTATGTGGATCAAAGTAACCAGCTTTGTCAATGATTCAGGCACATATATATGTGGATTAATGGATCTCTTGCTGGTCATCTTATACTTTGATATCCTTAAATTTGATGTTTGAGGTAGGTAAAGCTAACATAGTATAATCCTGAATAGCTGAGATATAATGACCTTTGGCTTCCTTCCTGGAGACTGTCGATCTTGCTAGTGGGGATCATGTTGGAGCAAGTATTCTAGGTAGAGGTAAGATTTATCCATCTGTGTCCAGGTAAACTCTTATTGGGTGGCACAGTGATGTACTTCTTACCCTGTTGTTTGAGAAAAATAGCGTTATAGTAGCTTTTTTTAAACATAACAAAATATTGTACAGTTAAATATCAGTCAAGTTAATGATTAACAATTTTAAATTCCTTTATTGAAAATATTTACATGGGTAGCACGGTGGCGCAGTGGTAGTGCAGCTGCCTCGCAGTAAGGAGACCTGAGTTTGCTTCCCAGGTCCTCCCTGCGTGGATAACATGTTCTCCCCGTGTCTCCGTGGGCTTCCTCCGGGTACTCCGGTTTCCTCCCACAGTCCAAAGACATGCAGATTAGGTGCATTGGCAATCCTAAATTGTCCCTAGTGTGTGCTTGATGTGTGGGTGTGTGTGTGTGTGTCTCGTGGTGGTCTGGAGCCCTGCCCAGAATTTGTTCCTGCCGTGCGCCCTGTGCTGGCTAGGTTTGGCTTCAGCAGAGCCCCGTAACCCTGTGTTAGGATATAGCATGTTGGAAATGAAAATATTTACATATTTATATATAAATAACAATATTTAGGGGATAATTGTATAATGCATTTGTACCAATGGTTTCTATATAGTAAGTCTTTTCTGTAGAACTGGTATAGAGAATCAGTAAAAAGAGGGGTTGGAATATGTTTGTGTCTGAGTGTATATTTTGCCATATTTGCAGAACATAGGTAAGGTAAAATCATGTGGTGGTAGTTGTAGTAGTAGTAGTAGTAGTAAAAGTATTGTCACATTCACAGAATTCAGTGAAATTCTTGCTTGCATTTCCAACAATGCTGGTATGATTTGAAATCTCTCAAATTCAAGATTAAGCTTTAAATAAGAGGCCAAGCCCCAAACTCAAGAAGAAGGCTTCATAGAGTGTACAGGGCGAAATTGACCAGACTGGCAAAAAATCATAATAGTGGAGAGTTGGAAGAATTAAACAAATTAAATTTGTTAAATTAAACAATGTTCTTTAATATATTTAAGAATTTAGATTAAAAATCAAATTTGAAAACGAGTTAATGCTTCAACGGTCAGCATTTACACAGTTGCAATGACGGAAGGCCCTCTCCCACTTACAACATACAAAAAACAAGGAACATTGCTGTATAATACAGTAACTAAAAGAATTAAAGTAAAATATAAAACGCTTATTATACAAGAATGGTATAGTACACAAAGGTAAAAGCAAACATATATAGAATAACAATCAAAAAACAACAAAAGAAATCAAAAGTAAAGAAAAGAAAGTTAAGCCAGTGATGAAACTCTAGCTGTTCCATCTCACGTGGAACGCCTTGTCACTCCCTTGTGCTATGATAAAAAAGAATGTAGGTTGCACTCATAAACATATCTCTTATTAAAAAATGAAAAAATCCAAATTTACTAATTTTAGTCTTGTTCTGCCCAGAATTATGTTTTTGTCTTAAAGCCAAAGGGTATCAAACCTCCAAGCTTGTCTGATTTTTGTGAATATAGATGGCTTAAGTTGTAATGGTCTAGTAGCCTCTTCTACTCAAAGTGCCACAGATAAACTACTTTTAACAGGGGTGTTTTTTTCTGTTTTAGCTATTTCTTTCCATTCTTCAAAGTGTCTATAAGACATTATGTTGGAATGTTAGTTTATGTGTTTAGTTTGTTTCAGACTTCTTTGGACTAAAAGACCATGATTGATTTTGTATTGCTGTCATCTTATCTGAGGTTATAATTCTCCAGTTTGATTAGTTGGATGAAATGGCTGAGCCTTCAACTAGCTGTGTGTGGGAAGCCCAAATGTGTAGTGAAAGTGTCCTGAGAATTTTGTGTGGGTGGCTCTATTTGGGATGAATTCAGCTCATTCCTCCAAAACAGCTGCTCTTGCATCTTGGAAAAATTGGAGACATTGATTATGAATGGACTCAAGATTGCTGACTAGACCTTAATAGTGAAGGTAGAAGAAGATGATGTTGGAGCATTTTGCCAAAGGAAAACTCCAGAAGATTACATCTACACTTAAATGCAGATTATTAAGACTCCAGGTTTCTGCCCTAATCGGGTTTTTCACCTTAACCCGACTATGTGCGTACATGTTAATGCACTGAGTGTTTCATGCCATTCCCATGGATTGGAAAGCTAGAATAAGTGGAACCTATTTAAAAAAATGGGCTGAGGGATATTTCTAGTATAGACAGAATACTTTCAGTATTCACATACTGTGGGTGGCTGAAAAGAAGGTAAATATCTGGACTACGTTGACAAGCTTTTATTACAAATATTTGTGTACAGTATTTACAGTAGTTTGCCAAATCTGTTTTAATGTGTTTTGTGGGACTGGAGAGTTTGTGGCTTTTTCATCAGGGAGTGAGGCCTAGTTGTTCAGACACATGCTTAACTATGGGGTTTCTGGTTCAACCACTCCGTCTGACTCACCGTTTCACCTTAAACAAATTGAGTGACCCACCTGAGCTAAAATTTTTAAAACATACAATATATCAAAAATTGGAGTGTATGTTAATACTTCAGAGTTTACAGGCTACTGTTTTGTGTTATTCAGTCTTGTGCTTGCCTTCTTACTGTTAAGTCTAATCTGTTTAAGGTAGCAATACAACTCTGCCAGGGGTGCATTTTGTTTCCCCTTACTATTGTTGATATTTTTAATGGACAGTACTGTATATGAAGATGTAGGCTTGTAGCCAAGACTTGGAGAGCTTCCAGTTCAGGACATGAGGGTTGCACATGTTCTGTTTGTGGATTATTTTGTCCTTTTTGGGTCATTTGAATTTGATCTCTGGCGTGCTTTTGTGCAATTCTCATTTGAGTGTGATGCAGTCAGGATATGAGTCAATACCTACAAATATGAAACCATCCAGACACAACAGGATGATGGTAGAGAAGTTGATGCTAATTGCTTGAAGAGCACGCTTCTCAGGTCAGTTTGCAATACGTTTCCATGCTCAGTTGGAATATGAACAATCAATGCTTGTGTGGGGGCACTGTGGTGTGCTTAGGGAGAAGCCACCCTACTGGACAGATGGAAAATTTATCTGTGCAGGCAAACTCAGAGAGACTGCATGGTTCTTGGTTTGTTTATTTAGTGGTTTGTTTCCCTTTGTGTTCATCTCTTCCTGTAGTTTATTTTGTTTAAACATATAATTTTTGTTTACATTTTGATCTGTTTGGTGTTACTATATAAATGGAGGGTTGCTATGAGGGCTCCTGTCAGTTACATCATTTTTAATCTATGTGGTTGGGTTTTAAATAGGACAGAAGAACAAAAATAAAAACAAAAATAGGACAAAAGCAAAATGGGACATGTTGCTACCATATTTCCATAAAAATAAGACTTCTTGTTGTTTTATATATGAATGTACTTTCTGAATATGAATGTATTCATATTAATGAAAGTTTAATCATAAAATACCTTATTAGAATTTTCAGTACTATTGGTGTAGAAAAGTCAACATCGATCAACAGCTCCCTGCTGTACTAAAATCATATTTTAGATTAACATGACATACAGTATGCTACTGTATAGTGTGTTAAGATACTATAGCCCAACAAATTCACATAAAAAAAAAATCCCAAAACTTGCACTCTGATTCTAGATGAGAGAAAAAAAATGTAGCTGTTCTTATTTGGTGGATAATTAGCTGGTATTATTTTTCTTTTATTCTACATTCATAAAAGCACAACAGCATGGTTTTTACATTCATAAGACATTTAGAAATATTTCTGCTTTTGCTAGAGATTTAAATGCTTAACTCTCTTGTTGATTTCATTATATTTTGAACTTTCTCTGTGCAGTTTTTCCCTTTCGTTGCATCTTATTAATGGCTACTAAAAATGAGCAGAGCAGACACGCTGGCAAACAACACGGAATAATCAAGGGCTGCAACTACTTTAGCATCAGATCCACTAATTAGTAAATAATGGATTAATAAAATAATTAGAACACCTAGAAAAGTAGAATGAAAATCAAGATGAAAATATTGTTAAGAAAAAAATTCATTATTCCCATATAACTGCTTGGTACATTTTAATAAATATATATATAGGTATAGATATAGATATATATAGAGAGAGATGTTGTTTTACCAAACTTAGTTTTCTAATTTCTATATTGTTCCCAAAACACAGAACTTGGGAAATAACACGTCACTTAATTAGCCCAGGAGTCCAATTAAAAACAGAAGCTGGTTGGAACAAAAACCTGCCGCCACAGTGTTCCCCCAGGATCGAGGTTGGGAAACACTGTTCTAATGAATATATACAAATGCATGTTGACATATTGTATATAAAGATTTGTAAAATGTGATAAATGCCATATTAGAATTTTCAGGAGTACTAATGTAGAAAGGTAGTCACTCAAGAGTCCCATTCTGTGCTGAAATTATATTTTATGAAAGCATGTTTGCTGTAGGTGTGAGTATTTTGCCAGGAGGATGCTGAGCAGACTTGGTCATTTAAACAGATCAGAAGTAAGTTGTAAATGCCAGCAAAGGGTCGAAACCAAGAAGTCAAAATGCTATCACTAAAGCCCAAACACTAACCAAACTCGAAGTCTAAAAGAAAGTACCAAAGTTTTCAGGGCCAAGAATATCATTAACAAGCACACCTTAATTCTTTAGAAACTCCAATCTCAGGTGATGCTTATCCTTAAGCAAACACTTTTTTTTTTCTTATCATTGCCTTTGTGACGCAGTCTTCACGTACCTTCTGAAGCCACCTGCCCAAGCAATCTACTGTCATGTCTGTCATAAATGATAATAGTGAGTTGTCAACTTTTTCCCTATATATTTTTGTTGAATTGGTTAATGTAATCTTTTGCGACTTTCCTTACTATGCAATTTCCCCTTGGGATTAATAAAGTATCTATCTATCTATCTATCTATCTATCTATCTATCTATCTATCTATCTATCTATTTATCTATCTATCTATCTATCTATCTATCTATCTATCTATTTATCTATCTATCTATCTATCTATCTATCTAAAAGTATTTTGGTTCTTGCTTGCGCCTACATCTTGTCTTTTGCTTCCCAGTTACTCTGTGTTTTTAAATTAAGTACATCCTTCTTTGTCTTTTTTATTAAAAATGTATTTTTTAAATTTGTTTTAATGTTTTCACTGTATTCTTCAGGTTATTGATTTTCTGAAAGGTGAACCATCGGTACAGTTGTTATGGGTGAGCCAAACTAGTGATAAGAGGGGAAAGTATTCAAGACCAGGAAATGAAGGCAAGTCTTAAAGCAAAACGAGAGTCAAAACCGGTATGGCAGAGGGATCAGAAGGTTGAAACCAAAAACATAATAGTTAAAAGGGACATGCAAGAGAATTGAAACCAGAGAAACAGACTTAAGAGGTGCAAAGGGTATTGTTGTTTTTTTTTTTTTTTTTTAATTTTATTTTTAATCCAAGCCGAGAGCGGAGAGTCATGCTGATATTTACCATGTCATGCCGATGACGTCACATGCTACTGTGTTTGAAAGGAAGGTACTCTTCTAGCAACCAGTCACGTCTTCAACTAATATACTGCTTGGTGTTCTGTCTATAAAGTCCATTTTTTCTCTCATTAGACCAGTCTTTTTCCTCACGCTATCAGAGTCCTTTAAATGTTGTTTGGCAAGATTGGCTGCAGCCCATAAACATCTGATTGATGGAGTGCTGGTTGTCCTTTTTAGTGACTGATGGTTCTCTCATTTCAACACAGGACTTTTGTAGCTCTGTTAGAGTGACCATTGAGTTCTTGGTCACCTTCCTTGCCCGGTTACTCATTCTGGCCAGAGAGCCAACACTACAAATAGTCTTGGTAGTTCTAAACTTCTTTAATTTAATGATCATTGAGGTCATTGTGCTCCTGGGTACACTCAAAGATTTAGAAATGCTTTTATCTCCTTTCTCTGATCTATGTCTAACCACAGTTTGATCAAAGAGGACCACAGAGGAGTTCTTGGAGTTCGTGGCTTGATTTTTGTCCTGACATTCAGTGTGAATTGTGGGACTTTATATACCCAGGTGTGTTCCTTGATAAATGATATCCAGTCAATTCATTTTGCCACAGGTGAACTCCAGTCAAGTTTTAGACGCATCTTGTGGATATTTAAAGCAAACAGGATGCACCTGAGCATAATTTGGAGTGACACATCAAAAGGTCTGAATACTTCTAGAAATGAGACATTTCACTTTTTGATTTTTATTACATTTACAGACCTTTCTGAAAACATGTATTTACTTTTTCGTTATGGGTTTTTCATTGTATATTGTTGGGTAAAAAAAAAATTAAAAATTTTTCAATATAAAATTAAATCTACAACAGTAGAGTGAACAGAAAGTGATGGTGTCTGAATACTTTCTGAATCCAATGTACATTACCAGTCCATCACACAGCCCACTTACTCTTCTTCCCATATTTACACAAGGCATTTAGGATATGCTAAGAAACCAAAAATTTCTTTTTAAAACAAAGTTAACTTCAGAAAGTTAATTCTAAGAAAGTGTAAACTGTATAATGAGAATGCAGTTTTTTTGGGAGTGGTAAGCATTTCAAGCTTTTTTTCCATGAACTATGACAATTCCCTTGACAATCTCTAGCCATAGAGTGTCACTCTTACTCCATGTCTGAGCTTTTCCCACATTTTACAAAGTACTGTCCAATTACTAATGCTTACCCTCTTCATTATTTGTTTTCCTAGTGGCTGGAGACTTAAGCCAGTCAATATTTCTGAGAAATAAGGTTAAGTATGAGGTATGAAACTTCAGCCTCTGAGCAGCTGCATCTTGCGCTTTTGAAGCCGATTAGCGCATGCTGTGCGAAGTGTAAGGCACATTTGAAAAGAACATTCCCAGTGGAAATAACTTGAGCTGACACTTACAACAAACGGACATACAAAACTTTACGCTCTGATTCTAAGATGAGAAATGACTCTCAAGGAATTTGGAGCTGTTTTGTTTTGGTGGTAGGCAGAAGGGCATCAAAATCACATAAAGCAATTGTGCAGGTGAAGGGTAGAGAATGAAGCTACTTACTCCATCAATTTCCTAAATCCGCTTATACCAGTTTAGGGTTGCATTATGTGCAAGACAAAAAACAGATCTTGGCACGTGCCAGTTGAAGTTAGTTAATGTGTATGACTAAATGCACACATTAAAGTGAAGACTTTTTATTGTTATTTTTCTGTTGAAACATCTGAAATTGGTGATTTCATTCCTGGTAATTTTCTGTTTTAACTAAATAAGAAATAATAAAAATGGCATCACTTACATTTGTTTTTTGCAAAGTAATTTACAAGTCAGCGCAGTGATTAGCACTGCTGACCCACAGCTCTGAATCCTAACCCAGTCACAGTGTCAATAAGTGTCCTATCTGTAATTTATTTTTCTTGGGTACTCCAGGCCTTTAATGACCTCTTGGGCACAGCCAACAGCAGTGTGTCTGTTTGCAGAGAGAGTGTTGACCTTGTCGAGAGGTTAACTTACCTTGGCATTGACATTCATGTCTCTGGTGACTCTTCCTATGAAGTCTGTAGATGGATTGGGAAAGCATGGGGGGGATCATGAGGTCGCTGGAAAGGCGTGTATGGTGCTCCCAATATCTAAGCAGAAGGATGAAGGTCCAAGTCTCTAGAGTCCTGGTGCTTCCTGTCTTACTATATGGTTGTGAGACATGGACGCTATACAGTGACCTGAGATGAAGACTGGACTCCTTTAGCACTGTGTCTCTTCAGAAAATCCTTGGGTACCGTTGGTATCACTTTGTGTTGCTCATGGAGTCCTGAATGAAGCACATTACCTGCATTGTGAAGGAGTATCAGTTATGGCACTACGGTCATTTTGGGCGATTCCCGGAGGGTGATCCGGCTTGCAAGATCCTCATTATTGAGGGCCGAGGTGCTGGACCAGGCAAAGGGGTCGCCCATGTAACACTTGGCTGCGGCAGATAGAGGGTCATTTCCAGAGGGTGGGACTGGACCGTGTGTTGGCCTGGGGGGTTGCCAACCGGGATCCCGAGTTGTTTCGTCGTGTAGTGGGTGCGGCAACACACTGTACCAGTGCATGCTCTCCAACTTGACTTGACTTGACTTGTACTCCGAATTCACTTTGTTTTTACTACGTAAAGCCACTTTTTCTGACCCAGGATGCCCTTGTTGAATCTTTTATGCAGATATAGTGTAAGGACTCAGTATAGCAGCAAGTAATTAAGGACAGTTGCAGATGTCAGTTTTTTAGAGGATATGACAATTGTCACTTTCATGAAACGTTTTGTGTTTGACTTATTTTTGAATTGTGATGAACATTTAAAGTCAACTTCCATGTAAAGTTCTCATGAATTTCTTCTCTGGCGCTTGGCATAAAAGGTACTTTCAGATCTTGTACTGTCCCCATCCATGTTCATCCTCTGTTTCTTGTTAACATGAATGATCTAATGAGGGACAAGATGGAATTACCTAGTGCTCCTTGATTTGTATACTCTCTCCACATAAAGCTAACAGTGAGTTACAAAGTTTTCTTATGTGGCTTATAAATCTTTCTGTGGTATTACTGCGTGACCAAACAGCACTGTTATGAGCTGGCATTGTTTTTATTTTTGTCAGACTGTACTTGGAATATTTTAGCTGTTTAAATGGTTGTTATGGAGTTTTTGTTGGTGAATAGTAGTGTTTATCTCTGAAATTTGAATATGCTGTATTCACCAGTGACCTCATTTGACGGATATTTTCGTGGAAATTCGCCATATGACCAGCTTAGATAAAGTTTTTGTTTAAAGTACCCCCTGATGAATTACAAGGCCAGGAAGACATCACAGAGCTGTAGCAGAACAATGCTGGATGGAACAGCCCCTTGAGTATACAACACTGATCCTAGTAGTGAGCTAAAAGTCAGCTGAAAACACGTGAATACATTTAAACACGAAATGCACACACAGAAGTGAACTGGCAATCTGTCAATGTATTTGTGTCTTAAACGTAATGTTTTTTTGGACTTTTACGTGGCCTGTGTGTAATACATGAGTCTACCCCTTTAACAATATTACACAGTTAATGCAAACAGGAAGGAGTGAGAATCCATGTGGTTTAGTGTTGTGCTTATTTGGAAGTAGCAGCAGTGAATGAACAAAAAGCATCAGGTTAAAAAAACAAAAAACAAAACAAAACTGTACTTTTTGGTTCCAGAGAGGTGAATACATACTTTCAAGTCTGTGGAGAGGCAGTCTTAGTTCATTCAAGCTTCCTATCTGAAAGACATTTTATTCTTCTGCTGTATAATTCTGTTGATTTTTTTTTTTATCTCAGAGCGGCATGGTGGTAAATTGGTTAGCCCTGCTGCCTCACAACTCCAGACATCTTTTTGGTCACAATAATCAGTTCAACATAGTTGGCGGACTTTCCCTAGCTGTCAGGGACACTTAAAAGACCATTGCACCATTTTAATCCCCTCAAAACTAGTTCAGCTTCTCTTTTCCCATTTACTTCAGTGCATTGTGCTGACTTTGGTAAAGTTCCTGAAAAATACCATGATTTTGCTGAAGTTGAGGCAAAGCAAATTCAGTTAGGTGTACTTGTCACCAGTGAGGAATCAATTTGTCATGTTTATTTTTAGATTGGCTGGCAGTTTAACCTTGCTGAAATGTTTGCTGCATTTCTGCCAACATTTTGTTTACTCATCATGATGCTGGTCCTGGTTGTCAGAGGGTCACAACGTCGGGCATCAATTATGTGAAAGAGTTAAAGGGTTCCCTTAGAGCCATTCTGTATCAGAGTTTGTGGATAACTCTCTAAAAGACTTTCCTCATAACTTATTTTGTTCAAAATCATTTGGGTAACGACGTCTTGCAACAAATGTTTTTGATTCTTGTGAATTGGTTTAGTTTTGGTGAAAGAGCAGCCTGACCTCCTTGTTTCAAACTTTAATTACAAATCTTGTTTACTGGTCATTCACTCCAAAAACTATCTCCCCTTTTCAAAATGGTACACTCTCCTATTTACATTTTTCAGGTAAGGTAAGTTTTGAGGTAAGGTATTTATATTCACTAATCATGGTGCGAAGCATGAAGTTAATTAGCACATGCAAGTAAGATTATCACTGTACTGTATATAAATGACAGTGACGCCATATAACTCAACTTCAGCACACTCTTCTATCTGTTAAATGTATTGAGTCAGTCAAGACTGGAGCTATTAAATTTCATAAAACTACATATCCACAGGCTGTTAGCTGCATGATCTCAACCTTAATAATTATCTGTACCAATTTGCAGACCCAAGTGTGTTTTGTGTTAAATTGGCTGATTGTGGGCTGCTGTTTATGGATAGTTAAATGCATATGTTCAAGTGTTATTTATATAAACTGCCCTAAATCAGATTCCATGCAACTTACATTGTTATTGCAATAAAATGTTTACTTTTACATTATTTTACGTTTCATCCATTATTGCAAAGATGAATAGGTTAGTTGGTTTATTGATTCTAAACTGCTCTTGTTTGAGGTAACTGGCTCTCTCTGTCCAGGGTTGATTCCAGTCTTGCATTTGGTTCTGTGGAGAGGACCTCTGGCTTTTAGTGACCCCAAAATTTCATTAAATTGTTCAGATTGAGACACTTAAAACTACATTGGTACTGTTGACAGGTTTAGTGATTTACCTTAACCGTGGTCACTTAATGTGGAAGGGATTTAACAAGCAGTTTATGGCTTACAGTCCTGTGCTTTAGTCAGAAATCCACATTTATCATTCTGATGTTTTTACTTCACCATGTTGGCATAATTAGTAATTAAGTATTAAATTAATAATTATTACTTTTTATTTGTTATGGCTTCAGATGTATACTTACTGACATATGCTGCATTTTTGGGCAGATGCAGTATATTTAATTCCATGTGGATTAGCTTGGTCTACAGAATTTCTTTCTTTTTTTACTTCATTATCTGCTAAAAACAAAACATTCAATACATTGTTAATCCAGTCTACTTTGATTGTGAATATTCCAGCTTGTCTGTGCCAAGTCTACGGTTCAATGTCCGGTCACCTGAATTTCACAATTTAGCACTTCTAATGCGATATGCAGCACTCTTGTTGTTTACAGGGGCCTTAGCTTGAAGCCCCAAACATTGCCTGGCTCATTATTCCCTTAGGGAGGTTATGACCTTGACTGTCAGACCGGAACTGCTCACTAATTAAGCTCCTTGTTTTGGCACTGGAAGTGTCATGTCTGCTGGACTTCCTACCAGGATCAATGCTGCTCACTTGTCATAAATGTCCAATAAAAAATCCAGAGTTGTGCTAAAGGCTGGCTGGCTGTTGAGTGTAAAATGATACATGACCTGCACCATTGAGGCTTTTTAAATGTTATGTGATTCAGCATATTTTAACCTTTATGGTGCTATAGTATCAGTGTAACACAGCTATTATATATTATTGAAAAGATTTTAATATTGGTAAACTATCAAACCTAAACTAATGCAGAATTTTTTTAGATCTGTTTTGAGAGTTGTTTCATAATATCTTTCAAACCTTAGAGACATTGAAATATTTAAATTGAATTATATTGCAGAAAGAATGTGAGTTTTTCTTTTACTTCACTCATAGTCAGACAGGCCTGGGTCATGGACAAATCTTTGTTTTATCAAAACCAAAATGACTAAACAAGGCACTATTGTGAAATATTTCCACGCAATGCACAAAAAGGGGGGCAGGCCGCAATAAACTCACAAAAGGCCAGACCTGTTCTTATTTAAGTTTGGATCCACAGGATTGGCCTCTGCTCAGTCAGCCTAACCCCAAACTCAAATGGAAGGTTTCTCTGGCATACCCAGGCCCAAAATACAACTCAGGCTGTTAAATAATAAAGGTCTCAAAATGTTCACAAAAACCTCTCATCCAACACAAACTTATATCAAAGAATTTTTAAGGAGATTCCATTGAATGACAAAAACAGAGGGCAAGGCAAAAAGGAGCAGAAATTAGGTTTTGCGTAAAGCAAATACATCCAATAAGCACAACAGTACTTTGTGGGAGTCAAAAGCCAGAGAATCCAATAATGAATAGAAACAAGTTGAATCAAAAAGAAAACATAATAACCACTACTATGCTGAAGGTGTTGAAACATCCTAAAGCTTCGGCTTAAGTACTGCTTTGACCGAAATCAGAGCTACGTAATTAGGTGGTCCGACCTTCTTAGACTCTACATGCAGGAGGCATGGCAGAACACAAGCTGCACTACATAGAAACAAAATAACTAAGAAAATCATAAAATTACAACAATTCAAAGACAAAACCAAAAACAAAATTAATATCACAATATACAAAATTATGTATAAAAAAACAGACAGCCTACATAAGCAAAAAAATAAACTTAAGCCAGAGCAAAAACCTTGACTAAATCATAACTGACACAATAAAAATGAGAAAGTCATGAAGCCAAAAATGACATCCAAAATCCCTCCTAAAGAAACACTGTATTCAAAAATGATATTTGCATGTATTATTTACCATGCATTGATGGCAGAAATGGAGAAAATCTTTTAAACTCTTTTTTAATGAAGAACACCGATCGCAAATTCTATGATGAAATGAGCATCAATGGAGATTCAATAACAGCAAACAATATCAAAACATGCAAGCAAAAATGTTACAATTACTCATATCACATAATCCAAACTTCAGGCATCCAGTTGAATGCTCACAAATTCCCAAATGCATGTATTTGGCCTAAAATATTATTAACTAAAACAATACCAAAAAAAAGCCACTTCAAAGAAAATGCTGCCATGCACAAGAGGAACGTGATAAGAAATCAAGCTTTTAAATTGAAAACACATAATATTTCATTTGTAAAAGTGTAAACATAATATAAATAAATATTAATCTATTTTCTCTGCCTAGATTTTACATTTGTAGGTGCACAAGGATTAGAGCATATCAGACAGCTTCTGGCATGATGCAGGAATTACATCTGTATTGGGTATCTGTGTCTCCATGGGTGGAACACCAGAGTTATAAAATGCAGGAAAGGTAAAAAACAGAAATTTTTTCAAAACTGTAGTTCAGCACCATGTATAAGAACATAAGAAATTTCACAAATGAAAGGAGACCATTCAGTCCATAAAGCTGAATTGCTTAGCTATGCTGTTCAAATATCTGTTTACATGTTGCATAATACAATAAAATGCATAATACAGCCACTTAACCCATATTAACATGGTAAACATCTGTTATTGTGACTCTTTTCTTACCGTTCATTCTAAAGCCTGTTTATATGTTATGTGTATCATGAATTAATAAGTGTAAAGATCCTGATTAATAATTCAAACAAGTCGCACCTTTGTAAAGGAAGGCAAAACATTTGCTTTACACAAGTTAATCGAACTTAATGACAAGTCTTGAAAAATGACTGCAGTCATACACTACTTTTGAGTTTAGTAGCTTTTGCTAACAACTTCATGCATTATACAGGGTACCTCTATGCTTGCATTCTTCTTGTCCAAATAAAGTTTAATAAAAGAGTTCAGTCTGCCTTAAAGAACTAAAGTGTTTTCTTTCAAGTCAAACATCTTTTTATGTTTTCAGGGAAATAGTTCAGTCATAGCACAGAATGAGTTAGCATTTGCTGCTTTTCTTCCAAAATCAGTTAGGTGGCAACAGCTTTGGAATTTAGAGTGTGTTGTATGAAGTGTATGACAGAGATTAAAAAGAAATGAGTGAGGCCACTGCAAACATTCAGCTTGATGACTTTGACAATTAAAATAAACAGCTCTACAATTTACTTAACATGAGGGCTTTAGCTGCCACATTTAGGTAGTTAATGTCTCAGTTACTTCTTGGGGCCTGCATTTAAACATAATTAAAACCCTGGCAAGATTACGACATGCACTTCTTATAGTTGTCATTAAATGGCTACTTGGCTTTAAGCATGGTTGGGTCAAGAGAAGATGTGGTGAGGAATGACAACTGAACTTACTTTATGTATTGTGCTCTGCATGGACATTCAGGTCTGTTTTTTTAATATACAGTACATAATAACATTGCTAAAGTTAAGATGAATAAATGAATTTGGGCAAAACTATAGAACATTCTTCTGGACACTGCCCCATGTATTAGCATTTACAGATGCTCTGTTTCTCTCTATTTCTCTTTTTACAGTTTATTTAGAATCATTATTAATTGTTTAAGTGCTATTAATTAGTAATGTTAAGATTTAGCCTCTGGCTTGTTACCATACATTTTTGAATACATTTTTTAACCTAAACTGAAGAGATGCTGCTATCAATGCAGGCCCGTGCACCGGCCTACCTCAACTGTCTCTCAGACTGTCAGCAATGTTGCGAAATGTCACACAGTCACCATAAAAGTTCAGATGACTGCCTAAACCTAACCCGAATGTGTGATGTATTAAAAAATTGCTGTAGTTACTTGGTAGTACTGTGATCACTGCAACCTAAAGAGCCATGTTACACTCCTTTGGAATAGCTGCTCATCCATAAATGAAATTGGGCGAAAGGGCAAATATTCGGAGCAAGGATAACAGTTACAAGCTCGTCTGGAGATGGAAGAAGTGAAGATCCGGAGCGAGGACTAAAGTAAAGTGGAAGGGATTCAGAGCTGGACTGAATTCATATAATGAGAAATATTCTATTATTTTCATATAAGTTGTTTGAACTGTTACATCTCATAGCAAGTTATGGCAAGCTCAGGTACTGTAATATTTGGGTACTGCAGAAAACTGGCTTACATTTCTTATTTCAGATGCTATTTTAATGCTAAATAGGTTTGATCAGACTGAGTCGAAAAAGCAGAAGGAGGACTGGAGATTTTTGTGAATGTGCAGCAATGAAAAAGGAAACGCAGTACAATTAAACCTAAATGTGTGATCCAGGCATTAAATTGTCTATGTCACTGCCAGAGAAAGTAAGTTACATTACCCTGGCTGACTCAGCAATGTAAATGATTCACTCCGTACCAATGTCTTTTTGATGATTCATTCTTAATGCTGGTAACTTTAAACAATGAATCAAGGCCTATTAGACCTGTTCTTTTTGTGGACATTTCTCTATCCAAATATTAGTATCTTTAAATATAAACCTGTGGCAGAATCTGAGCAGGTCTGACCTGATCTTACTGCCACCTGCAAGCCTATATTGACAGTGGCTACTCTTTGTTATCCAAGCCAGAAGTTTTATGTGAGTTTGCGTTTGGGGAGGGCTGTTGTAGTTTGCTTTTATTATAATTATGTTATTTGGAGCTTCTGTGAAATTTTAATTTCCCCTTGGGGGCAAATAAAGTATTATCTATCTATCTGTCTAACATTACCCTTGTTTCAGATTTCTTCCTATCTATATGATTTAATGTAGAGTAAAATGATTTTTTGATCAAAGGGATATTTTTTACTTCACTGTCCTAATATTTATTCAGGAGCTGCTAAACCTGGAGCTGTTGTGTGGAAATTTGACTGGAGTTTCCAAATGATTTTGAAGATCTACACATTTCCTTTCAAAATCCTTATTATGACAAGAGAAACACACTGATAAAGTGTTAGGGTCCATGTTGGATGTCCCATTTAATGGCTACATGCCAAACGAAAAAACAACCACAAAAATACAAATACTCGGACTATGGTGTGAGAAAGGCTCTTGACGAGGTTAGCTCCGTTTCTGGCATGGTCTGGTATTACATGACTTTTGGTTTGGTAATCGTTTATATAGCTGTGGAAGTGGGACGAGGTGGGAATTCTCTTGTTGGACTGGAAGTGGCATCAGATGTTCTCCTAAATGTTTTTGTCCATTCAGTGTTGAAAGAGAGGAAGGTAGTTAATAGCTGAGTTACACACCACTTCTTCCTAATCTTACATACTTATGCAGAAACCCTTGAAATGCTCCCTGATCAAATGAGGCTGGCATTATTTTATTGTTATATAGGAATCATGTAGTAACAAAGGATTTGTAGATGATGCCGCTATGGGTCCTTTCTCCACTTCAGGGATTTTGTAAGATGTGTGACGTGCAAAAGAAGAGTGATGTTGTACAAAGTGAGGTTCACTTGGGACTTCATGAGGGAGATTATTGCTTCATTGCAGTGCATGTTGCGATGCATCAGTGGGTCGGCTATGAAGAGTGATGTTGTGCTTATGTGGCACGATTACGAGTTCATGGCAGAGATTATTGCTTTGATGCAGTGCATAGTGTGGCGCACCGGGGAGGTGATTATAAAAGTGATGTAGTGCAAAGTACAGTGCTCCATCTTTAAAGTCCAAACTGCTTACAGGTTTGTAAGATGGTGCCAGTGCTTGTGGTCAACAAATTAGCTACAAAAAGTTCCTGAGTCTCTAAAAAGTCCCTTGTTCCTGAAAGAAGTTCCTGCACTGGGAAAGCACCTTATAATGGACTATAAAATGGGAATGTACAACTATGGAACAATATTGGAGAAAATCCTGTTAGGCTTAGAAAGTTTTTCTAACTGTCCTAAATAAGTGATTATTGTTGTAAGAATTCTAGCTGACTTACTGTTATCATTGAAGTAGTGCTATAAGATTACCAGTGTAACAAAGGTGTTTTATACAGACTTTTGTCTATGTGCTTTAAAGTATGCAGATGCTCCTCTAGGAAATATCTATACTAATAAAAGGCAAAGCCCTCACTGACTCACCTATGGTTCTGCATGTGAGTCGATGGCTGCTGCTGAATTGTTCGGTTGTCGCTTTCAAGTGTACTGAGATGGCCAAATATTTTACACCTTTGGACAACCGCCAATGCCTCTTAAACATCTTAAATTTCACAGGTGACAGTAGTGGACACTTTGATGTTTATGAATGTTCAAACTCTCAAAAGCTGGATGCGAAGTTATCGATGAAACCGGTTGTATGCTTACAACGCTTGACAGATGCCGAATGTCACTTCAACACAACAAGTCCTACAAATACTGTCGTAATTGAAACAAACCATGAAACTCAAACCGATTATGACAGCAGCAATCCAAGCTGTGAGATCTGAGGAAAGATTGCTTTTCACATGGCTTTTCACTGTACGTTGCATACTCAAGAGTAAGCTCAGTGCACAGCTTGGTCATATTACAACCGGAGGGCCGAACTGACAACGTGGTATACAAAGAGATCCTTAACAAATAATTATTGGTATATTTTCCCTCAGTTTAAAAAGGTTTACTTTTCTTCTTAATAAAAATTTTAAGGCAGTACTTCGCCGCTGCAAAGCGCGGGTATTTTGCTAGTCATGAATATTTCCCATTATTAATGTATAGTTCATCCTACTTTATCTTTTAAGAACAATGTGCTTGCCTACTATTTTCATGTTATCATCTATATGCTAAAGATCCATCCATCCATTATCCAACCCACTATATCCTAACACAGGGTCTCCTGGAGCCAATCCCAGTCAACACAGGGCGCAAGGCAGGAACAAACCCCAGGCAGGGCACCAGCCCATCACAGGTCACACACACACACTAGGGACAATTTAGGACCGCCAATGCACCTAACCTGCATATCTTTGAACTGTGGGAGGAAACCGGAGCACCGGGAGAAAACCCATGCAGACATGGGGAGAACATGCAAACTCTACACAGGGAGAACCTGGGAAGCGAACCCAGGTCTCCTTGTTAAATACATCTCTATATATATATAAAATCCACTGTCTGTCTGTCTGTATATCTGTCTGCTTTTCACGAGAAAACTAATTAACGGATTTGAGGTTTTTTTTTTCCCCCAATAATTTGCTTGAACATTCTAGTTGATTTTGCGACTTCTCTCATTACGCCATGTATCATAGTTTGCTTGCAGTACAGATTTGCATGAATCTGAGAGACATGCAGCGGGCCGAGGGGAGGAGGGCGGGTCCCTCCTCACTCACGCGCCAGCCTCGGGGTGTTTCTTACTTCCGCTTAGCCAGTGAACGAGAGAACTACATAACGGATTTAGATCGGGTTTTTTTTGTATAATTTGCTTGAATGTTCCGGTTGATTTTGTGACTTCTCTCATCACGCTAAGTATCATAGTTTGCTTGCAGGAGTGATATATTCACGCTAATCCGAGACAAAGGCTGTGGGCCGAGGGGAGGGAGAAGGTCATGTCAGGAGTAGGGAGCTGGGCAGGGCCCTTCTCATTGTCCTGTTTCACTACTACTAGGCTGGTTGGCTAGTTTATTATATATTTGCTGGGCTCCTTTGTATATGATTGCCAAAGTGTACTAAGGAAATGTGAACAAGAATCTGTCATCAAGGTTTATTCCTTAACAACAAGCTGAAATGGATGGATAAAAGTGAATGCCATTCATGTACGAAAATGACATGAGTGGGCAAGGCAAAAGCTATCTTCAAAAAATCTGGAGATAGTTAGAAATGTTTGTAGTTGTGAAGAATTAGAATGTCAGAGATGGTAGAAAGTAGAACAAGTAGAGCAAGTAAGGGAGCTTTTTATAAGTAGCACATGAAATTCAAGTGTGTGCTGTTAAAGTTGTCGCCAAGTAGTAGGAGAAATCTCAAGCATAGTGGAGAAGGATGCAAGTAGTCCTTAAAATGCATTATCTAGTCCAATGTCTGCTACAAGTCATAAGAATGGCAGACTATTTTGGTGATAGCAGTAGTGTAACTGCACTATGCAGGGGTCAGTCTTTTCCACTTCATAGCAAGTTGGGGTATACTCTAGCTGATGGCCTAGTATTATTGCATGTGCCTTTTAAGTGTTGCAGCAGTAATCCTAAGGTGTCTGATTCTTCAGTATTTTGTTTCAGATTGTAATGAAAACTAAAACCACCAATCACATTTCTAGAAGCTATGTGAGGATTATACTGAAGTGCTAACATTTTAAACATATTTCACAATAGTGTAAAAGTAATCTTTTTGCACAAAAGTGGATGGATAAAGGAAAGAAATAAGCCACTTAAAATCAACAGGTGCTAATTTCCCAAAATTTGGAAATTTCTATTCTTGAAATGTAATTAAAGAATGCATTATTATTATAGAAAAAACAGCCAGCCTTGCATATTCTCCATCTGGTTTAGGGGCTCTGCTGTAATTTCTTTCCCACAGTTTAGACACTGTGCATTCTGTGCATTTGTGAAGCCAGATGTCTTTCAAGGAATCTTTTGTCACGGTTAGTTTCCAGCATGACTTGTTTTTTCTGCTTGTGAGAACCCGGTAGGGGTTATAAAAAGGACATCAGTAACTTTGCCTTCCCTGCAAACCCCCTGCATGAAGAGATGTACTTTGAATTTTATACTAGACTTTACCACTGGGCTCAATTCTTTGGCCTGTTATTTGACTAGTTGTAGCATATAATGAAATTATTTCTTCTCAAAAATATTTCAAGTGTTTCTCTCTGTTGTTGATTTTTTATTCAATTTAATAGCCCAATTAAATGAGACATCTTTTTTTCATACTTTTCCCCCTGCTTATGAAATACCCAGAAAAGAGCCCTTGATTACAATGTTTAGATTTTGGTATATTTTGTCTTTTGTTGTCTTCAAAAAATGTGTTATGCATTAGTTGATTGGTTTATGTTCAGGTCTGATTATATTTAACCAATGAATTTTATTCTTTAAAGCATGTTATTTTATTAACAAAGTATTACTGGAACAAGGAGAATGGCACTTGCATGAAAAACACAGCATGAATAAGTGAAATTACAGTGCCCACCATAATGTTTGTAACAACTGCCGTCACAGAAATCAGGGAGACGGGGTGGGTGGGGGACAGGGTTGGCGGCTGCTTGTAGAAAAAATGTCGGTTCTGCATGGTGTGACCAAAATGTATGTAGACTCCTTTAAATTAAAGTCTGCAATGTACACTTTAATCGCATCTGAATTGGTTTGATTTGTAATTTTAAACTGTGGAGCAAAGGGGTAAATCAAGGAAAAATGTGTTCTTGTCCCAAACATTGCAGATGGCACCATATATGGATCCAAATGTTGATTTACAGAACAACTTTCATGATTTAATTAACTTTACATGATCTGTAAGTGGACAAAATAATGCTAAATTGAAGATCTTATGGTGTAAGCTAATATTGGAGCAAAAAAAAGTTAATAGTTTTGCATATGATGTCAAGAATGTTTCTAATATGCTAGATCATGGGTATTGGAGTTTGCTTCTGGTGGGCCACAGTGGCTGCAGTTTCTTTGTTCAAACTCAGTTGCCCAGTTGCTTAACTAGAGGCCGATCCTTACTGATTACAGACTTATATTATGCGTATGTGCGTAATGCTGCCAGGATAGGTGCTGGTCCCTAAATCAAATTAGGATATTTTGGAATGTAATCTTTTATATAATATATATATATATATATATATATATATATATATATATATATATATATATATATATATGTACATTTTTATATACACTGACTATATACTACAAAAGTAAGACTGCTTGATGAGCATGAAGTGGTTTGCTGGGTAGAATGTCAGCTTTATGATCATTGTCACTGTGAATGCTGGTGAGAAGAAAGCAGCAGCATGTAGCAATTGTGAAATCTGGAGTAAGGTAAAATAAAAAATAAATTAATTTCATTTGTCATCTGATAGGGCACTATAAGTAAAATGAGTTGCCTTAATCAAAACTTAAGGGGGAAAATAATGTTGTCAGCACTGCAACTTGCTGCTGTCTTGTCATTTGAGATATGAATTGAGAAAACTAATACATTCAATCAAGACAGCCTGAAAGTAAAATCTATCACTATGATATGTATGCAAGCAGTGTACTGTGTTTTTGTGTTTTAAATAAGAAGAAATAACATAAAATAGAAGTGTGAATATTTTAACTTGTTCCTGCATGTATCTACTGTAATTGTCAAAAGTCAATAAAGTTCAACACAATAAAAACTTACCGTATTTAACTAGTCTGTGCTCAGTGAAGTCATTGTTTTATGTAGAACCTTGCTACAATCTCTGTATGAAAGTGACAGAATTGTGGCATTGTAGTTAAGTCATTAGACTTTGGGTTATGAGTTGAAATCCTAACTCTTGACACCATGTGACCATAAGCAAGTCACTTCATCTGCCTGGGCTCCAATTTAATTAATTTAGCCAATTATATGTCTGAAATTTTATAAGTCACCTTGGATAAGGGTTTTAAGCAAATTGGAAATCTACGCTATATATATAAAATCCTAAGCCTACAGTAAAAGTGCAACAATTTTATGTGATGTTTTTATGTCACGTTTTTTGTCACGCTTTAAATTGGGATTATTTTAAAACCTACATATATATGTTTGGTATCATTCTTTTCAGAATTTATCGAACTTTAATGTGATGTTGTTAGATTATCCGATTCTTATTCCATTTTTAGATTATAAACTAAAAAATATCAAGAACTCGCGTCCCGCGAGATGAGAGTTTGTGCCAAGAGATTTAACCACGTCCGGGGCGGAAATAAAAGACAAAGAGTAGGACAGCTGCTGTACAGGCTTTTAAATGTTCGAAGTGCTGCACGAGATGCAGGTCAAGCTAGCCAACAGCTGATCAAGCAAACATGAGGTAAAAAAAAATATTTGTTTCCCATTGTATCACCGTTTAAGAGGGAGTTTCGGAGGAGCGACTGCATCTCCTTGGGGTCTGTTCAGCTCCCTTCTTTACAACACGAGTGGATGAAACGCGAAGTGTCTGACGCGTAGCGCAAGCAGGGGGTAAGCCCCCTAGTTCTAACAATAATAATAACCTCAAGGTCCAAATCTTGCATCAGCTACCGGTTGAATAGAATCTGGCTATCCATGACTCCCAACACCGTCAAGTTTGTTTCACTAAACAATACAATTCTTCAGGTTCTGTATAAAATGATATCATAAGGGGCTTCTCTGTTTCTTGGATCCATCTAGGATCACGCATGTATATAATTTGCACTTTAAAGTAACTAATACTACACCTTTTGTTGGTCCTGGTTACATTGGTTTGTCTCTTCATATAGTTGTAGATAGGTGAGTTGCATTAACATCAATTAAATTTAGTTTTATTTATATCTGGTTTAAATTTTCCAGCTGGCAGTAGGCAGATATATAATCCCAACAGACATTTAATTTCCTTTCACAGAGAACATAATTTCATTGCATGTTATAATTAAGAAAGCTCTGTCCCAATCATCCTAACCTACAGTACACCTTTTGTGTTATCGAATAGGAGATTTCTGACTTTGGCCAAATCCCTTTCCTGTATTCTGTAAATAGTCCCCATAGGAGAAGAAGCCTAATCATACTCCTGACTGCATGTTACAATTAGGATTACAGTATTAAGATATGTATATGTTTGAATAAGACATTTTTATTTTCCTGTGTGAAAAACATTTTTACTTGCATATTAAAGTAAAAATTTAGCCAAATAAAGCCATACTCGAAGGAGATCCAATGGAGGACCTACCATAATTTCCAGACCTCTAACCTAGTGTTTCCTTTCCTGTTTCTAAAATTAAGAATCTTAGTAATTATGAAATAATTAATTTTGCAGCTGTAATTTTACTGTAGAATGACTAATTTTTAATCATTTTCTTTACAGAAACTTAATCAGGAAAACATCAAATTAAAGCAGGATCTTGAAGATTTGAAGTAAGTTGTGTTTAATTTGTATGCTGTAAATGTTTTGTATTATTAACATGTAAGAATGTTATTATTTTACACTATTTTAATGTTTACTTTTGCATATGTAATATCCTTACTCATCATTCCACTTTACGGTTCAATGAATGTAAAGTTATGACTACTTGAAAATGTGTGGCATCCCATGACAAAGAAAGTCTGCTGAAGACTGGCCCCTAATGTTATTTTAGTTGGCTTCACCAGTTAAAGATACCTGGGTGTTCAAATAACTACATGCACCAGAAGAAGATCATAATCTTGGGTTTAGGAGCATTCATGTCCATATGGATATTGACATAGAAAATGCTCATTTAGATTTGATGGTTTCATCTTATCATCAAGAAAAAAACACAAAGCTCAAATGGATTTTAGGCATCTTCAAAAAACTGACCAAAACATAATTTTATGTAAGACTTATTCTGTAGCGGTAATAATTCAAAATGAGAAAAGAGTACAGTAGTACATTTGTACACAGTATTACATTTGCATGAAGCCTACTATTTTTTAATAAATAGTTTGTTAGCTTTTTAAAACACAATTTATCAAGAGTAATCAAATTTAGGTTGACAAAGGGAAAAAGAAAGGAAAGAAAGTAAAATATACTGTATATACAGTACATACATTCTCCAACCCCACTAATCCAATTCAGTGCCACAGAGGACTGAAGCCTCCTCCAGCAGCATTGAGAACCAGGAAAATGTCACGCCTAGATAGGATGCCAGAGTGTCTCAAGACTGTCTTTCACACACATGCAGTCCAAATTAAAGTCATCAGGTAACTTAACATGTTACAATGTGCTAGGAAACCCAAGCAGTCACAGAGAGAATGTACAAACACCACAGAAATGGTGATTAAGTCAAACATAGGATGCTGGATCCATAAGACAGTAGTGTTGACCACTGTGCTATTGTGTCTACTGATAAAAAATACTAGCACCATCAGCACCCTTTCACAGTCCAGTAGATAATATAAAAATAACCCCACTTCGATATTTATTATATGTCTTTATATCCCTGTAAACAACATTGCACTTTTATCCTTCTGAGTTCTTCTGTTTGCTTAATAAAGCTCTAGAATTGCAGTAAAAAAAAGAAAAAGCTGCTATAAAATTTAAATAATAAGTGTATGTTGCTGCTGGATTGTTTAACAGTGTGGATGACTAACTAAACAGCAATTTGAATTTCTAGGATAACAGTTCAGTTCATACCATTTAGTCTTAGTTCTTTTATGCCCTTGAGCTGGTTACCTATAATATCCTATTAAAGTTCCAGTTTTAGAAATATGGACTCTATTGTATTTAATTTAATTTTTGTTGTCTTTTTTTGCCAATTGTATCCTGCATGTATTTTAGAGGTTTAAATTTGCAATGCAAAGCTTTCACTGAATAATATCTGAACAGTCAGACCAGCTAAATATTGTTGTTATGATCACATTTTTATTTTGTTACTTTTTATTTTTGAAGTTATTGTCTATTTTTAATTACATCACTTTGGTGCCATTTTGTTGTATATTTGTCTGTGTTATTTTCTTGGTGGTTGCCATTTTGTTCATAGTAACAGTGTCTGTTGTTGGTCGCTCTGGCATGGTGTATGATGACGTGTGGGCATGGAATCTGATAGTATCATGCACCAGTTTTAAAAGATGGCTGTGCATTCACTTTGACGTCCAAGCTTTGACTTTCTCAAACAAAACCATCATTTTTGGATGTAACAAGGGTTAAGGATTTTGAGTTAGCTTTAGGAGTTTTTGACATCTATTATTGTTTTCTCCTGTGAATTTTGATGTTTAGTTCACATTGTTTGGTATTTAGGCCCTGACTGTTTATTGACAAACTCTCCCGGTTTGCTCTTAAAGAAAGAATTCCCAGATCCCTTTCTAATAAGAAAAGTAGTAATTTTGACTGGTGTTTTTTTACCTGGTCCTAAAGGCTATGGCAATAATTTTACTATTGCATCTCAACTTTGAAATCATGGGGAATACTTTCCCCACCTATAGATAGGACTAAAATATGTTGTACCTTTGAATTTTATTCAACTAATGCACCATATGTTCTTTGAAATTAGAAGAAATTCTGTCACCTATTCATGCATTTCTTTGATTTGCAGTTAAACAAAACAAAAATAGTTTGAAAAGAACTAAATTCTTGCATATTCTACAAAACAATTCCAAAATGACCTGGATAAAATTATTGTAAGCCATTAGAAGTTATAAGAAGCACTTGTGTTGCAGTGATCCTCTTTTAAATAATATCAAAGGTGGCTTATAATTACTCAGTTGAAAATGCAGAAATGAACTTGCTTAGCTGCTTTATATTCCTGTGTGCATCATGCTAAGTATGGAAACGAGAAGGACAAGCAGTGAGATGTCTGAGAAGGTAAGAAAGAAGATAACAGCCAAACATAGCTAAGGTGAAGGCTAGAAGACCATGTCCGAACAGCTTGATGATCAAAGATCATGGAACTGCTGCTAACATTTCTGGATGCAGTTGTATGAGTGCAGTTGAGCCAAGATTGAAGAGCAAGACACTTTGATCGATGTAGAAAAAAAAAAACAAGGAAAACTTCAAAACAGATCCAAGCTGACCTTCAAGCACAAGGTGCAACAATTTCAAGTCACATAATTTGTTCTTGAATTAAAATGAGCTTCATGGTAGAAGACCCAGAAAAACTCCACTTCAAGAACAGAACAACAAAAAAGGTCAAGTACAATTTGCTAAAATGAGTGTTGACAAAAATTTTGGAAAAATGTTCTTTAAACAGATTTTTATAAATGACACCAACTTTGTGTTCACAAAAAGCAAAATTAACATTTTCAAAGAAAAGAACACCATCTCTACTGTGAAAAGTTGGGGACGGTCAGTGATGTTTTGGGGTTGCCTTGCTGCCTCTAGCACTGCGTACCTTCAAATCATGTGCAGCACAATGAAATCAGAAGACGTTCAGGGCATTTTGGAGTGAAATGTATAGGCCCAATGTCAGACATTTGTGTCTCAGCTGCAGGTCATGGGTCCCCCAACAGAATAAAGACCCCAAAACATACTTTATAAAGGATTCAAGAATGGTTGAGAAGAAAACACTGCATTGAAGTGATGCGCTTTAAGTCCTGATCTGAATCCCTTTTGAACAATGGTGGAAAAAGCTGAATCTCTCATCTGGGAGAAGGCATCTGCCAAACCAGAAAGAACAGGAGCAGTTTGCTTTAAAAGAGTGGGCCAAAATGACCATTGGAGAAGAGTTGATATCTCATTCATAGCTACAGAAAGTGCTTAATTGCAGTTGTTGTTTCCAAAGAGAGTGTCAAAGATACTAATATTTTGCCCATGCAATTTTCTTTAAAATAATATAGTCATAAATCAAAAACAAAGTATCTGTTCTATTAAATTGGAAATAAAAAATGGCAGATGCCAAACAAGTGTTTGCCAGCTTCATCTTTGATCAGAGAAAATTTTGAGTTTCTATAAAAAAAAGTGGAAGGATAATAATATTTTTGTCATTATTGACATGTTTTTTTAATTAGAGAAGGTCTTCTGAGAGAATCAGTAACATTCTGTGCTATAAAGTCATAGTAATTGTGTCCAGTGAATAGGATTGAAAATATACTGTAATGTTCATTTCTGAAACTGTGATTCAATTTAAGTGCCATTTCCTATTATTATTTATGTAAAAATGGAATGAATGTAACTTAACTTTCATTTTATTTTATAAAAAAGCTCACTTTGTATTGAAAAAAGTTTGCATTGTGTACAAAGCTGTAGTTCATATACACAGTATTTTTTAAAAAGTTTATAATAGACATTTAGTTATATTTAAAATATGCTACACAGGTCTCAATATCAGCAGCTGCTTAATGAAGGCAGCGGAGAGAAGTATGATGAGAAGCGGGTGAATTTATTAAAGGCGCAAGTGATGCAGCTAGAAAGACAGGTGAGTACTCGGTCAGCTTTAAATAAGCGTGTTTCAGAAGTAGCACTCACATTATTTTATATTACTCATTACATTTAGAGACGGAAACCCAAGGTATTGCTTATATACTGTATATCAGCACTTCATCAAAACTAATGCTTTTTTTAAGAAATGCCTCATTTATTTCGTTATAGTTATCTCTGTACAGTTGTGTGGGTAAAATATTGCCTTTGTAAGAACAATATAAAGGATGCAGTCAAATTTTGTTATTCTGTAAGATATCAAGTACTTTAGGTCTGGCTGTTATTTTTTTGAGGTAGTTATTTCTGGTTATCTGTTTGAAAATCATGTAAAATAAGAAACTTTGAATGTTCTTAATACAAAATGCATGCTATTCTTATTATTACTATAGTTTTTTTGTAATATTAGTGTTTTGTTGCTGGGTGGAGGAATGACAGTTTCAAGACTCCAAGAAATTTTGGGGCACCAACTCTTTCATTGTCTGGAGAGAAAAGCAAAAACAAAACAAAATGCGGTTCAGTGGGAAAACTCAGGCAAATGGTAAATGGATGAGCTATGTAGTCAAGTCATTGCTAGTGGGGCTTTGTCCGGGTTAGTCAGTAAATGACAGGATGCCCGGATTTTATGGCAGCTCTACCAGAAGGGCTGGGGTCAGTTGCCCTCACTGGACGGCCTCTCAGCTCCTCTGATGCATATGTGTGACAGTTGTTACGTTTCTTATTGATTTTCTCAAGACTAAACTAAATTTTTAAATTCATGTACATGAAACAGTAAGTTGTATTGTTAGTGGGTTTTTTATGTATCTCTTTGCTGAGGCTGCTGTGTAGACCCATTAAGATTCAGCTTTCTAAGGCACCTTTTTATCAACAGATCCTCAGTTTGATCTTCAGGGGCATTTCTAATTATCATCATATTATTGTGTAAGCAATTTAAAAATATGTCACAATGAAATGGGAAATAACATATATTTACATCCAGCTGTCTCTACACCCTGTTTCTGTATTTACAGTTGTCATACTGTGATAGCATGTGAAGGAGGTTTACACAATGTTTCTTCTGACTGCTAACTGTAGATGTGTCTCACTGTGCTAGCTTCATTTCTCATTGTATATGTTAACACAAAACGTCTAAGTCCTTTCATGGTCTTATTTAAAAATAAAAAAAAAGGTTTTTGTTTTATCTTTGGTCCTCATTTCAGGTGGGAAAATATGTTTAGATTTTTGTTTCCATATCAAACACTTACATTTTTGCATGTTTTCAGTTTTCTCTCAAAATGAATATACACATTTTGGCAGATCATCTGTTACCCTGATGAAAAATATGAGCAAAACAACCCTGAAAGCATATTTAAAACAAAATGGAGTAGAAAAGGTGACAAAAGGACCTTACTGAAATAAACCATTATTATTGTGTACATTGTGACACAAAACATATGGTACAAATCCTGGGAATAAAACTGTGCTGAACAGATTCTATGCTGTACATGGCTATATTACAAATGCTACTCTAGCCTGTGATAATTATTCATTCTTCTATACTTTTTATATTGTACTGTAGAATGCTGTGAGCAGAGTATAGGGCCATTCATGCCTGGATTTATGCTTGTTCAAGGAGGATAGCTAGCTTGGCGATGGACCAAATGAAATATTAGATTTAGAGGGGCTACATAAGGAACCTGAAAAAGAAAGTAGCACAGTTGTTTGAAGCCCCAAGGCTAAAATGTAGTAAGTGAAGTGGGAAGTTTCAACATTAAGTATTTAGCTGAATACCGAGGAGCTGTTGCATAAGACTCTGCAAGAATAACTAAAGCTGCCCATCTTAGTTGTACAGTTTCTGGACCCTAATGGTATAGAAATTTGAAAATGGTGACAAAATAAGGGACCTGCTATCAGTGTCACAAATGTTTTAGGAAAATTATCTGAATATGTGGACTCAGCTAGAGTTCTGTTTGTGCATGAAAGGCTATCAAGTGTAAAGGGAAAGTTGAGACCACAGATCAATCCTTTTGAAAATCACTATTGAAATATAAATCCCGAGAGTCAAAGCAGAAGCCAGAGCCAGTACTTCTTAATAGCACAACTAACACATCCACAAAGACAGCTTTTTCTTTGATATCCAGAAACATGGATAGTTTCACATACAACATAGCGCTGCATTCATGACATCAGCTATGTAACATCCAGAACCACATACCCTAGTAAATGTCTTTCATGCTGTGATGATGGCAACACAAGGTGGTGCCCTGGGGAAAACAAAATCTCAATGAAAACTCCACAGAATACATTCTAATAACCGATAAAAAAATCTTTATGTGAAAAACTCTAAAATCTGATTCAGTGCCACAAAGAACCCTTACTGAAAAAGGCTTAATCAATTGTCGAAATTCATAACTATTTGATTTTACTATTATTATTTAGTAATTTTTATGGACTTGCCTAGACATGGATATAATTTGAACACGACATGGTTGTTGGTGCCAAACGGGCTGATCTGAGTATTTCAGAAACTGCTGATCTACTGGGATTTTAACATACAGCCATCTCTAGGGTTTACAGAGAATGGTCAGAAAAACGGAAAATATCCAGTAAGCGGCAGTTCTCTGGGTGAAAATGCCTTGTTGATGCTAGAGGTCAGAGGAGAATGGCCAGACTGGTTTTAGCTGATAGAAAGGCATCAGTAATGGAAATAACCACTCATTACAATCCGAGGTATGCAGAAGAGTATCTGTGAATGCACAGTACATCAAACCTTGAAGCAGATGGGCTACAGCAGCAGGAGACCACAACGGATGCCAGCCACTCTTGTCAGCTAAGAACATGCAACTAAGGCTAAACTTCACATGGGCTCAACATTATTGGACAATAGAAGATTGGAAAAACATTGCCTGGTCTGATGAGTCTCGATTTCTGCTGTGACCTTTGGATGGTAGGGTCAAAATTTGGCATCAACAACATGAAAGCATGGATCCATCCTGCCTTGTATTAACGGTTCAGGCTGATGATGGTGGTGTAATGGTGTGGGGGATATTTTCTTGGCACACTGTGGGCCCCTTAGTACCAGCTGAGCATCATTTAAATGCCACAGTGTGCCTGAGTATTGTTGCTGACCATGTCCATCCCTTTATGACCACAGTGCACTCATCTTCTGACAGCCACCTACAGTAGGATAACGTACCCTGTCACAAAACCAATATCATCTCGGATTTTTTTCTTGAACATGACAATCAGTTCACTGTAGTCAAATGGCCTCCACAGTCACCAGATCTCAATCCAGTAGAGCACCTTTGGGATGTGGTGGAACGGGAGATTCGCATCATGGATATGCAGCCAACAAATCTGCAGCAGCTGAAAGATGCTGTCATGTCAATATGGTCCAAAATCCCTGAGGAATGTTTTCAGAACCTTGCTGAATCTATGCCATGAAAAATTACGGCAGTCTGGAGGCCAAAGTGGCCCAGTGCTAGCAAGGTGTAACTAATAAAGTGGCCGGTGATCACTCCACTGTCACCGGCACACTACTGTTTTGCTGTGATAATATATATAAATACACATTACAAAAAATGTATGTTGTTTACATCTGTTATATCATCTAAATATACAATTTCTCTATCTTTATCTATACATTTCACTTTTTCATTTCTGAAGCTTGCTGGGAGAATTAGTGCAGATCTGTTCCTCTGAATTAAATGACAACTATTAAGTTACGATGATCCAATAATCTATATATATAATTCACTAAGGGCACGCAAGACAGTGACGCAAGCAAGACAGAGCCCGCCAACTCCAAGACCATGAGATAAGCTCGACAGAGCCCCGCCCACCAACTCTAATCCTCCTTCCACCTCATGGGATACGCACGACAGTGTCATGCACGCCAACTGTAACCTTCCTCCCGAGTCCAGCGTCGCTCTCGAGGTATGCAACAATTCACCAAACACAGCCTTAGTCGCTTTCGTCTGTGCAAAAGTCCACATGCACCTCTGAGCCACGTTGACTTTACACCGCACGCAAGACAGAGAGCCACGCCCACCAACTCTAAGACCATGGGATACGCACGCATTTAGTGTATAAATGGATATAAATAATTGCATGTAAACGATTCGCCAAAATCTGTTGTATGTAAACGATACTGCTTAAAACGTTATTGTTTTTTCATCAGAAAAAATTGTTTCCACGTCTACTTGTATTAGTTTAAATGGCACTTTTACCACTCGCAATAGGGTGGACGCGCTGACTTATCGTGTTGACTGGGCAACACAGTGAATGTGGCGTCTATCTATGTATGTCTATTTTTTCTGTAGCCTGCTACAGGAAGGTACTCTCTCGACTATTGGCATTGGTTTCGCTCCTTGATATTTTCGTTATACTGCAATGGTGGTTTTCTAAGCCTTTGTTATACTGAATTTCTTTCTCACCGTTTTCCGTTCCTATTCTTACACCACCATATGCTACGGCGGGCTTCGCTATAATAGTATATATATATATATATATATATATATATATATATATATATATATATATATATATATATATATATATATATATATATCTCACCTTCCATACATTGAATGTAGCTGGATTACAGAAATGACAATCTTTATATATAAAAATTATAAGGGTTGTCTATCTGTCACAAAACAAACACCCAGCCCTGGCCTTTGAAGCTTGATCTTCCTTTGAAGTGACAACTTATACCATAATACATACCATGTGACCCATAATTTTGGCGTCTACCTCATGGTAACACTGAAATTTGGCTTTGAATTCCTCTTTCGCTTGCACAGATGCAACGATGCACCTGACCTGACAGGATATGCACAGCCACATACCCTGTTGAAGTGCAACATGCCTACAAACAACAAAAGTGCAGCCATGCAGCATGTGCAGTGTGAGCCATAAATTGATGATGTGGGCCATGGTGGCTGCAGAATTCTGCTCTGATACTACATGCACAGCTACACACCACTCACAATGAAGCCCTTGATGACACGCACACAATATGAACACCCCTTGCACCACTGACAAGAAAGGCAAGTTATCTATGGTCAGGCAATCACACCGCAGGTCTGACATTGAAACAACCTCGGTAACTCATGACAATGGCGTTAATTTTGTTGAAGTAACTGAGATTGCTGTGTTGCGTGAGAGGTGCACACGTTCAAACCACATACTTGACAGGATAAGAAACACACCAACAGGTGCTGAATGCAACCTGTGTTCCACAGGCTGGCGGATCATCTTTATTACTCACATGACTCTGGTATTTATAAAACCTAACAAACTTCTTACCACATTCCACTCATGAACAAGGTGACAGCACCCCCTAAATTGTGACCTGCATTACTGTATCTCCTGTCATTTTACATCATTGTGGGTTAGGTTTAACCAGCCTGCATCTACAAAACAACACCCCCTTTATTCTTAGAAAAGAATGGGTCCAAAAGTGGCTTAAGTACTAGTGTAACCTATTAACTACGTTTTATGATGTTATATTTGACATCATCTGTGCAGCATTCAGCCCACGGTCATGTACTTGGTCAAGCGTACAGTTCATTTTACTGTGTACACCATACCTGTCAATAACTTTGAAATGCACAACCTTGCATTTTTGAAAAAGTCACCACAGTTGTCCACCCGAATGTCACCATTCACTTTGCAATATGGATCAAGAACCACCATTAACCAATTTTTGAAGTAAAAAAAATATAGGCGGATTTAAAAACACACAGACACAAAACACCAACTAAGCAATGGACCCAAGCCTTAATGGAACAGAATGCACCCCGATTTTTTATTATATAGCTCATGGAGATTCTTTATTTTAGAATGTGATAGAAATAGATCAACGGGAGACAGCACATTTCAGTGAGGAAAAGTAATTAGTAAATTTTATTTTTTTTGGTGGTAAACATTTATTTAATCACACAGTGTATTAAGTATGTACTAATTTTAGGCTTCAATGCTGATGTTTTTGTCCAGTTTGTTGCTTTGGATCAATCAATTTTGCATCACATTTATAACATTACTGGATACTGCTATTGGTGATGTCCTGTACAAAAGAGTTCTGTAGCAATCTCTTCCACACCATATACCAGCCAACCTGGTGCCCCCTCCCTGTGGTCCATGCTCTTAAGCTTTTACAAATAGAAAGCAACTTAAATAAGAATACAAAGTACATGCACACACAGATGACATACAGCTTCCACAAGTTGACACATACTTCCTCACCTCTTTTACACTGGACCCACTACAGCTGTAACACACAGTACGTAAAGCTTCTGGTTTAATGTTTCACCACATTCTTGTAATGGTTAGTCTTTATGTTTTTATTTTTTCCAATAACACTTTTCTTTTGTTTTTGACTTCCACATGATACCGCCTCTCACTATGTTTTCCATTCTCTTTTATTTGAGAACTAGACAAACACATATGTACTAACAAGTCAACAGCTCCACATCTTTGACATCTATTGGAGCCTCTATGTTTAAAATTCATATTCAAGTTTATCATTATACTGTATTGGTGAGCTTCAATCCTTTCATTTGCAATCTATTTGAGAGTAGGAGGTCTGCGTGTTCAACTAGTGCTAAAAATATATTTACAAAGATAAAAACAGATACTACTGAATATCCTTCTAAATTTTTGTATAAAATTAATAAGTCTAATAGTAATGTCATTCATTTAATCGATGAAGAGATGAAAACAAGGTGTCCAGATTCTAACAGAATTCTGGTAGACTTAAACCTCTCCAGAGTCTGTGGTCTTTATTTGTTCAAGAATACAATCACTTTCTAATGTTAGACAAAAGGCTCTCCACCTTTCCTGGTCATTATATATTATACTAGCTATTCCCTGCGGCTTCGCCTGCGTATTAGTGAAACCCCACCCAGCTCTCTACTCCTGACATCACTCTTCCCCCTCCCCTCGGCCCACAGCCTCTGTCTCGGATTAGTGTAAATATATTGCTCCTGCAAGCGAACTATGATTCTTAGCGCAACGAGAGAAGTTGCAAAATCAACCAGAATGTTAATGGATTTACATCTTTTTTTTTTTCTATAATTTGCTTTAAGTAGTTCTCTCGTTCACCAACTAAACGGAGTTAAGGTTACGCTCCAAGGCAGACTCGTGAGTGAGGAGGGCCCTGCCCCCCTCCTTGCAGCCCGATGAGTCTCTCTTGGATTTGTGCTAATAAATTGGTACCACAAGTGAACTATGATACTTAGCGTGATGAGAAAGTTGCAAAATCAATGGAATGTTCAAGCAAATTATACAAAAAAACCCGATCTAAATCCGTTAAGTAGTTCCCTCATGAAAAGTGGAAAGACATATAAACGGGTCTAAAAAACTATAAGAAATTTTGCTCTAGTACCACGAAATTTTTAAAACAGTTTCTTAGCACGTCCTCATGGTTTGGGAGATTTCGTGATGAGTGAGTCAGTGGTATTTGGCTTTTATATATATATAGACTAGCAGAATACCCGCACTTCGCAGCGGAGAAGTAGTGTGTTAACACTAGAATTACCAGAGCCTACGAAAAAACTCGTAATTCAGTCCCACCTTAAATTGCTTCTTAAATCCCTTCACACCTCTCTGCCTGTGTCCTTTGTCCTCTAAATGTGCTGATAAAGATAATCTAGAAGCAGCCGGCTATTCCATCCTCCCACCAATTTAGAACGTGCACGAACTTCTCTCAGCTCATGCCTTGATTGAGTATCTGGGAGTGCAGTGGAGTTTTAGAGTGGAAATAATAGATTGTTATTTGGAACACACGCATTTCATGTCTGTTCCGTTTCTACAGTAATCTGTGTAAACACATTGTGAAAACAGAAACGTTTTTATATTCTAGTAGTAGATGACAAAATGTAGGCATAAACTATATAATGTATGAAGCCTGAAGTCCAAATATCAAAGAAACATTTTCACAAAAGGTACAAACATAACACAACAATTGCGCTTTATGAAGTTATGAAAAAGAAAAGGAAAAATTTTAAAAATAACGTAACATGATTGTTAATGTAATTGTTTTGTCATTGATATGAGTGTTGCTGTCATATATATACACTAGCAAAATACCCGCGCTTCGCAGCGGAGAAGTAGTGTGTTAAAGAAGCAATGAAAAAGAAAAGGAAACATTTTGAAAATAACGTAACATGATTGTCAATGTAATTGTTTTGTCACTGTTGTGAGTGATGAGTGTTGTTGTCATACATATATATATATCTACATATATACACATACATATACACACACACATAAATACATACACACATACATACATACACACACATATATACACACAAATACATATATATACATACATACACACACACATATATAAACATATATATACATATACATACATATCTACATATATACACACACAGCTATTTCAGATCAGTGCAATACGCTGCTTGTTAAAACGGATGACTCCGCTCTTACGCAAGTCTGCGTGGATATTATGAACTATCGTATTTGTTCAAGTTCTATTTAAATTTTAAATAGAAGGAATTTTTATTTAGTCGACAGAAATATCTTTGGTAGGAATGGTAAAAACAGACAGGAATATTATTCGTGAATAAATCAACTCAAACCTTAAACAACTTATAATATTTTGCTCTCCATAAAAATATATCCTGTCTAAATTATACAAGTTAGAAATAAAGTAAACGTTAAAAGAACAAACATTCACATTTCTTTACTCTTATGTAATTTTATATAAAAAATAAACTTAGATTTTAAATATCCCAAAAGATTTTGCTCTCCATAAAAATATATCCTGTCAAAATTATACAAATTCAAATATGAACATGCTGCATAACAAAACCTAGAAATATAAATAAAATGTGTTCCTTTCAGCAATAACAAATCAAATCATTCAGTTGTCTTTGCTCATATGTCATTTTAGAGCTGGACGCCTGGCATCTTTTTTTGGCAACAAGTTCGTTTCTGTTTGGTGTGAGGTTCTGTGTTGTGGAGATTCTCAGAATGGATTGCAGGTGCTCATCAGTGAGGCGACTCCTGTGTGCTGTTTTGTTAGTCTTTATCACTGAGAAGAGCTTCTCACACAGATATGTGCTACCAAACATGCACAAGGTTCGAGCCGCATGTAGACGGACTTTTTTTGTTCTTCGAAGTCACCAAAGCGCAGTGCAAACTCAGTGCGCTCGGTTTATCAGCAAAGTGTGTATTTGGGAACACCGTAGTGACGACTTGGTTTAACATTACTTGGCAACAGAGAAAGTCCGCTGAAGTGTCAGATTCTTATTTAATTATGCTGCTTTCTGTATCTTCTGCATTGCATTCAGGTTACCCTGATGTTTTGTCTCTCAGTGCCGTCTTAGATTAAATTCTGTAATTACAGCCACATTAGCTCCACAAATGAGACACACGGGTTCAGTAAACATATACTCCCATCGGTTTTTAAAGGCTCTATTTTCAGAATCAACTTTTCTCTTCAGCATCGTGTGAGCTAGCTTCGCAATAACTTGCAGCATCATAAGGTAGACTTGATTAACGCGGTAAGTGTTCGGCAAGGCAGCTGAAGCGCTGCATTATGGGATCTGTAGTTTATTGTGTTACCAGCGCTTCATATACCCGGGCTTTAATAACAATAATACAGTATATAAAATGATCACGGGGTCCGGTTATAATTACACGCCGGGCCGGATGTGGCCCGCGACCCTTGAGTTTGACTCATATGGACTAAATAGAACTTGAAAAGATATCTTTTTCAAATGTGATCGCAATTCAGATAGAGTTGACGCACTACAGCCTGCATGCCTCAATAAGTCATCCTTCCTCGCTCTTACTTTTTACCGTTCATCTAATGAATACACTGAGTATGGCTTTACCAAAACAATCATTGATGGCGAATAAAGTATCCATTATTCGAGTATGTAGATCGGGATATATATATATACATATATATATACCCGCGTATCAGCGAGAAGTAGTGTGTTAAAAAGCTAGAAAAGAAAAGGGAACATTTTAAAAATAACGTAACATGACTGTCAATATACAGTATTTGTTTTGTGAGTGTTACTGAGTGTTGCTGTCATCAAGAATTTGATTATCATTATTTCTTTCAATCAGGTTCGTATTTGTAGGATGTGTTGTGTTCAAGTTACATTCCGTGTTTGTCAATCGTTGTAAAGATGACAGGTTTCATTCATCGATTCGTTTCTTACTGCATCAATAAACAGCTCGTCTTCTTCTTTATCTGAGACCTGACACACTGCATGCACGGGTTTTTTTTACACTGTCTTCCTTTAGCGGGACATTGACTTTTTCCAACGTGTGCTTTGTTTTGGATTTATGAATATGCTTGTATGTATCAGACGCTTCATATTTTTTGCTGCCTTTTCAATTGTGTAATTCGGTTTTTGTTCAGCACTCTTTGGATCTGTTGCTTTTTGTCTGTGCACTGCATCATTTTACGTGAGCCGCTCGGTGTACATGCATCGAAGTTTCCCAGCTGTGCTGGTGCCATCTCGTGCTATGTCCACGGCTGTATTTAATGTTAGCTAAGACCCAGCACTTAAAAGTTTCTCTCGCAGTTTCGCCGAGTTTGTGCCAAACACCACCCTGACCATCTCATCTTCCTCTGCATAAGCACAGTCCTTCACCCGTGAATATTTAGCGGCAGTGTTTCTATTGGATTGCCGCTGATGGACGGCCTTATATGGGCAGGCACTAAATTATGTGGGAGGCGTAACTCCGCCTCCCACGGGCATCGAGCAGAAGTCTATTGTAGTATATGGACGATAAAATAGGTTCCATTTATGACCATTACGCATAGATTTTCGAAATGAAACCTGCCCAACTTTTTTAAGTAAGCTGTAAGGAATGAGCCTGCCAAATTTCAGCCTTCTACCTACACGGGAAGTTGGAGAATTAGTGATGAGTCAGTCAGTGAGTGAGTGAGTGAGGGCTTTGCCTTTTATTAGTATAGATTACATTAATGTTAATGATATATGAAGGTTTGCCGTCTTTAAAAAATAAAACGGTTGCATACATTAGTACTAGGGAATCTATTCCCGGACGGGTTTATCCATTCCCGGGAATTCGGGAATCCTGGGCTCCCGTGAATGACACAGTGCACGGGCATCTCGCACGTGAACGGTTTTAGAACGACCAACACTTATTTTTATTAAAACTACTGCAATATGTTGACACAAATAAAAGACTAACCTTAACTACAAGCAGTTCATGCTATCATATAAATACATTCATCTAGTTAGTTGCGTAATAAAAGCGTAGAAAGCACAACGTTTCCAGTGTGTGGTCGTCCAGGCGAGAGTGCACCTTCGTGCAGAGTACGCCAGCTGCTGAGAAAGCACGCTCTGCCTCCACTGAAGTAGGCGGCACAGTCATCAAATACTGATAAACTTGTTCTAAACAACACCCGCGCTTGCCGTTGCTCTGAAACACCGCCATTTCAGCTTTTACTGATGCATCCAGTTTCTTGTCATCATTCTGTGTTGGGAAGTTTCTTGGCACAGCTAATGCGGATGCAACAGACTGACGCATTGCAATTTCAAGTTGCTGTTCAAAGCCTGATAAAGACACCAGCCTGTGCTGTCAACAGCACGTGCCACAGACGTCAACGAACTCTGCCCCTTGCCGGTATTCGTGAGCTGCAGAGTGCAGACACCTCCCAGTCCACTGTGCTCGGTCTTAGTGGGAGACGGGAGACTGACTGCTGCTGGTCTGTTGTTGACTGAATTAATGAGCAACACACTACACCGTGGGCCAAAAAAATGTGCCACTTAATTACTTTCAACTATAACTCTGTTTTTTCTTGATCGATTTTTACACTTTTATGCGAGCTTGGCCGTTCCCATTCAGCCGGGAATTCAGGATTGGATTCCCTAATTAGTATGTCACACATTGAAAGACTAAATATTTGAATCAGTGTTAGAGGAATTAATGGAGAACAACAGTGCTCAAGAAAACTTGACCACATACATGCCAAATTTATTGTTTACTGCAAATGTAATTTTAAAAATTTTGCCTTATTTTATTTTAAGATCACAATGGCCTTAGCCATTCAGTGAAAGTAGTAATTTGACCTTTTATAAAATTATTAGATAGGAATTAAAATGATTAAATTGATAACAGAGTACAGTACAGTACCCTCTCATAGAAAAGGCATTCAATTCATTGAATACCTATAAAACATTTGTTTAATAGGGTCAAACAGAATAGAAGCAAAACTTTGAATTCTGAAATTAAACACTGGTTAGACTGGTTTCAGTAGTTTATATAATGTGTATATATATATGTGAATTTCCCCTTGGGATTAATAAAGTATCTATCTATCTATCTATCTATCTATCTATCTATCTATCTATCTATCTATCTATCTATCTATCTATCTATCTATCTATCTATCTATCTATCTATCTATCTATCTATCTATCTATCTATCTATCTATCTATCTATCTATCTATCTATCTATCTATCTATCTATCTATAATATCAGCTTACTCCCTTTTGTGTAAGCTTTGTTAATGCTAATACTGTGGATGCTTCTGTATATTTTAATTTGTTTACTTTATTTTTTCTTTTCCTATGTTAAGGTAATACTTCTTGCAGAGGGGCTAAGTTCTCAAGCATCACGAAATCTGGAAGTTGAAAACTTACTACAGTCATTCAATGACAAGATAAGGTACTACATTACATTTACATATGTTTTTAGTGAAGGTCAACATCTGCAATATTCACTGTCCCTGAAATTAAAACCATGCATGGTATACAGTATTTACAAAAATAATTACAAAACTAATGGTTGTTAAGGAAAACAGACTGAGTAGACGAAATCTGTATAGCATGCTTTGACTGAAATTAAAACTGCTAATGACTGATGGTGTGCTTTTTTATCATGTTATATTTTATTCTGATGCATTCCACAATCTTTCTGTCTATCAATCAGACATGGACAAATTTGTTTGTATCCTCATTGAAAAGATGCCGCATGACTCCTGAAAAGTGATTAATTGAAAAGCAGTTGTCTCATGTACACTTTCATGCCTTTGATGTGTCATCAAGTAAAGGAAGTGTGAAAAGAGATCAAGTGTTGCTTATTCTACAGAAATGTTCTAAAATGGCCTTTTGTTACCAGTGGAAAAGATCACCAAAAATTGGATTCCAGTAAATTTCAAAGTAGTTGTTTTCTTTAATTAGAATCACACATGTCTGCAATTGTGCAATTAATCATTCAGCCTGTTTAAATGATGAAAAGTAGTCATTCTGCTGTTTGGTATCATTGTGTGTCCTACACTGGACATGGACCAGAGAAAGCAAAGGAGGGAGTTGTCTGAGGAGATCAGAAAGAAGATTATAGACAAGCATGTAAAAGGCAAAAGCTATATGACCATCTCCAAGCAGCATGATGTTCCAACAGTTGTTCCAACATTAGAAGTTTAAGGTCCACGGGACTGTAGCCAACCTTCCTGGTCACAGCTGTAAGAGAAAATCGACCACAGAATGGGCAGAAGCATAGTGAGAATGGTAGCCCAAAGCCAAGGACAACTTCCAAAGAGATACAAGCGAAACTCTTTCATTTTTTGAGTCACAGTGGGCTCGATGGAAGAAGACTCAGCAGGACTCCAATGCTGAAAGGAAAACATAAAGCCAGACTGTAATTTACTAAAATGCTTATTGACAAGCCAAAATGCTTTTGAGAGAATGCCCACACAGAAAAGAACACCAAACTTACTGTGAAACATTGAGGAAACTTGGTTATGTCTTGGGGCTGCTTTGCTGCACCTGGGATGGAGTGCCTCAAGTCTGTTAAGGAATAAAATCGCAAGACCATTGAGACATTCTGGAGTGAAACATATTACCCAGTGTCAGAAAGTTCTGACTCCGTCACAGGTCATGAATTCTCCAACAGGATAGTGACTCAAAACACGCAGCTAAAAGCTCCTTAAATGTCTAAGAACAGAAATTGGATTATTCTAAAGTGGCCTTCTATGAGCCCCGATTTGAATCCTACTGAACATCTATGGAAAGCACTAAAGCATGTAGTCTGGAGAAGACCCCTTTCATACCTAACACAGCTGGAGCAGTTTGCTCAGGTTGAGTGGGCCAAACTACCTGTTGAGAGTAGTAGAATTCTCATTGAGAACTATAGGAATCACTTATTTGATTGACCCTGTGTTAGAATATAGCGGGTTGGATAATGGATAGATGGAGGTATCTAAAGGTTGTGCAGCAAAATATGAAGCTAAGGGTCCCATTTTCATTTGTATTATTTTATGTAATTAAGAATAATGGGTGTCAATTACTTTTGTTAGTGGCAAGTTATTTCAGAGACGAAATAACTCAAGTCTGTTAAGAAAACAATAAAATCGCAAGACCATTGAGACATTCCGGAGTGAAACATATTGCCCCCCCAACATACACACACACCTACCTTTTCAATACAGCCCAATAGTGTGGTGACATGACAAAATATTTGGTAAAGATGCTACTATGTATAGTTTAATCTGAAGATATTGTGAACATAATTCAATTTAGTATATCTCAATTAAGCATTCAATTATTGCAATGAAGACAATGTTTATCATTAAAAACAGTAACACAAAATCATTGCCTGTGGCAAGTCTGTGTAGTTTTAGTAATATTTTTCATGTGTCATTGGTTTCTAAATGAATGTTGAGTATGTTTGAAATTATAACTTTGATTGTACATTCATTGAGAGGAATGTTCTCAAATCCTTGAATATCATAAAATGTAAGTATATGGCATGGCACTTTACACATATTATAAGTTGAGCTATATACCAAAGAAGGATATCCATAGGGTTCATGTCAAGATCAAGGCCAAGGAGAATTTTTTTTTGTGTTTTGAATGAAGTAACGAAAATATGAGTCAAAGAAAGAGAAAAATATGCAATGCGATAAAACAGAAATGCTTATTTAGAACATTAGGAGAATTCTGACTAAAACAGACCATTTAGTCCAACAAATCTCAGCAGTTAATTTTGTCTACTTTTTCTAAATTAACAGTGAGTTGACTTTTGTAAGACCCTAAAGTAAAAGAAGCAAAACTTTCAAACATTTGTACAGAATCTACCCTTAACAATTTTCCATTTGTATTCCCATGTTCTTGTTGAAGAATACAATTTTAAAGTAACATTTGGGATCATACTAATTACTTTGATAATTACAAATGCTTGAATTCTGTCACCCCTTAATTGCCATTTGATTAACCTAAAAAGGTTAAACTACTTCAGTATTTTGTTATAACTCATAACGCGTAGTTCAGGAATCTGCCTAATTGCTCTCCCCTGGATGTTTCCTATTGCTGCTGTATCTTTTTTGAAGCTTGGAAATTTCTGGATATAGATAGTGACGAATCTACTATGGCTTCTAGGTCCTACGTATAATTTGTAGTTTCAAATTTGTCATTGTGTATTCAAATCTAACATTTCTACTTCCTGCACATACAATGTACGTAAAAGTAAAAGTATTATTTCATTTTCCACAAATCTGTGCACCCCTGTATTCTGAAAAGGTCTCTTTGTACTGATTTGGATGATTCTAGATTATATGTCATTCCACCTATTTTGGTATCATCTATACATTTAAAAATCTTTTTTATATTTGTGTCCAGATTACTTAAATAGGAGTCCCATCTTTAACATCATCTAATTCTAAAATTAATTCTACCTCTGTCAGATAGTGCATATGTGTTTTAGTGCTTACGCCAGTTTTGTACTCGTCTACACACTGCACCCTCAATTGTAATTTTTAGTAGTTTAATGATTAACCTCACATGTGATACCTTATGAAAATATTCAGATAAATAATATCATCTGCACCTCTCTGGTCATATGCTTTGTAAGTTCCTTTTAGAATTCCAGCATTTTAGTTAAGCATAATCTCCCCTGTTTGAATCAATGTTGCTTGGACTGTTTGCCAATTCACCTTTTCTTAATAATTGCTTCAGTTAATTTAACTATAGTTGCATAGTTGCAGTTAGGCTTAATGGTCTATGGTTACTTTGATGAGCTGACCACCTTTATTTTTAATAATTTGATAATGTTTGCCAACTTCCAATCGATAGGAATTTCCCCTGTGTGTTGTGAGTTTTGAAAAAGAAGCATCAGTGGTTAATGTAAGCAGTCACAAACAAACTGCATTTTATTTCTTGTGGGGTTACTTCTTACAGCTTACTTGCTGGAGTTTCAAATGATTTCTTTTATCACATTGTTTGTATTCTGCATTGCATGTTTCTGTTGCATGTCAGATTGCTAAAATAAAATTAATAGTGCAGAGAATGAGGTGAATCATTAAAAATTATATTAAGCGTTTATTAGGAATATACGTGTTTCATAGATGTTTGATTGTCCCTAAGCACTCTTCTCCCTGTTGTAATCAAACATTGTAGTTTAACTTTATCTTGAGCACATGTTACTAAAACATGACCAAAGATGGAACCCTCCACAAAACTGGTATATTGAACATTTGTAAAATTAAGCAGTTAACAGTAAAGATATTCATTTATTGTATGAAATACTGCATTTTCCATTGTTTCTAAGATGTGCTAACTGAATGTTTGTATGGCTTTTTATGCACTTTGTTTATAGTCCATGTCTTTACTATGTATATGTATATAATCCATGTCTTTACCAAAACATGGATTAACAACTTCAAGAAAATTGTTTTTTTTTTCCTTTTTAAAGATGTTATTAAGCAGAATAGGATGTACCGACTTTTCATGTATTTTTCTTCCTTTTTTTTTATTCTCCTGAACAGTTTACTAATAAGTCATGAGAATCAGTCCACAGAAATTGCTGTGTCACGTTCTGAACTGAAAGAGTTGTCGGACTTGTGTGGCAAAATCAGGCAGAGATTACACAGGAACAACAAGGTGAGGAAAGATTTGAAAAGTAATTTGAAAAACTATCAGCTATTGTCCAGTATCCTATACTTGCAGGGAACTCTTTTTTTTTAGCATTGCCTCTTGAGGAGTCTTGGAATGGGTTATTTATCCTAGCTAATCTTTTCTTTATTTGTGTGTTTGGTTTTTATAAACTTATTTGGCTTTTTGGAATTCTACAGAGTTGCTATAATTCTGACTGATAAGCTTTCTACCACTATCAATACATCTTTATTCTGTTTAGTTCAGCTTGTTCTTATATGGTGATCTTTACTGATTACAAGCTCAGGATGCCTATATAATACTGCAACTTGAATATGATACAATAATAGTACGTATACATAATTCAAATGAATAGTTGGGGTACCAACTGGGCCATCCTGCTTAATGCAAGGCAATCCAAATAAACAAAAAGTACATTGAAAATCAACAACAGTGCAATGGTGCAATTCAAAAACTGCCTGGAACAATTTGGTTTACGCTTTCCTAGCTGAGGTAGCTCTGAAAAGCGGATCTGGCTTGGGCGATCCATCCTGCAATAGGTTTGGGTCGAACACTGATGCCCTCCTTTTGGAAACATACAATTTTATACATATCTGACCGGAAGGTTTGGGCCTTCTATGGACAATGAGAGTGAAGTCTGTTGCCCTTATTAGGCGTCTTCTCGAGGCTATGGAGGGATGAAACTGTACTGCTAGCAGTAGCGCCCCCTCACGTCTTATGGTGGTGCTGCCTACCTGACCTGAATGAGCTTATATGTTTTCTGTACGTACATACTGTATGTTTATGTGTTTTCTGCATTAATATGTCAGTAGTAAAGAGCATATTTCCAAATGTTTATTTTCCATGAAATTACTTAAATTGTAATGTAACATATTAGGAAAATGACCACTTTACAGATGAAAATGTGATTACTTTGTACATCTTTAACCCAGTGCATTATTAAAAAAAGATAACAAAAAGACTGAGGAGTACAATCAGATTCTCAGCCATCATATAATACCTTTGGGGAAGCATCTGATTTGTCCCAATTTCATTCTGCAGCAGGACAATGGCCTCAAGCACACGGCCAAAGACATAAGGGTCTATTTTCAACAAAAAGAGTTTTGCAACATGTGACATTCTCCAAAATGCTTGGGAAACTACCAGATAATTTTCATAGAAATCTTTATGACAGTGTACTTAAGAGAACTGATGCAGCTTTAAAGTCAAAGGGTAGTTACATTAAATTTTTATTTGATTTAGGCTTGTCAGTTTACTGCTTTTTATAAACTTTTCATTTTGTTATTTTTGAAGCGTCTTCACTTTACAGATTTTTCTGTACTTTTGCGTATTTCTATTCATGTGTTATAATTGTTAAAGTCAGAAAGACTGTAAAAGCATAAATGTTGCAAAATCAGTTGGTTGGCTAATAGCTGTATTTACCCAGTATTTAACTTTCACATGCTGACAGGCTCTCCGTTTAGCTAACAAACTCATTAGTTTGTTCAAGCTTTCCATTACTTTCTCTTTTTTCCCCCCCACTGGTGCTAGTAAGCATACAGTTCATTCTATTACTAAAACAATTCTTATGTATTTACTTTATTGATGAGAAACCTGAAGAAACATATACGGTTAGTACAGAATTGTCCCTTTCTTTTATTTTTTTATTGATTTTAATTAGAACCAAATAAAAGTCCATACAATCAAGTAAAACTTAACAAAGCAAAGCAAAATTCAATCCCCACTCAAGAGAAAGAAAAAAGAGCCAGCAACCAAAGGTGCTCCATAAAAGGAACAAGAAAGGAAAGGTATCCTTCTGTTTAGCACATTTTCTAGCAAGAAAGTAGCGGAACAATTGTGTTGATGAGAAGCTGAATTTGAAGCGTAATTCTTCATAGCATGAGAAGATATTATCTATCTAAGATATTATCTATCCACAAGTGTTTTAATCCCGGACATTTTCCAGACATTGAATACTGTGTATGTTTGAGAGGGTGGAAAACGGTGGTTGTTATGTAGAGGTGCAATAGATAAAAACTTTTCTGTCTAATGGCGCTTTTCCACTGCATAGTACGGCACAGCACGGTTCAGTACAGCTCACCTTGGTTCGGCTCAGTTCGGCTCGGTTTGCGTTTCGACTGCAGTTTAGTACCGCTTTAGAGTGAGCGGGATTATTCACGTGTCGTTATAGTTGCGCCACCTCTACTGCCGTGACATCATCGTAAGCGCGCACGCGACCTCCTGAAAAGCGTTTCATTCTGCGTCGCCCATCCAGCTCTCGCTGGATCCGCTCCTCGGCTACCAACGAGAGGAACGTCTGTATTTCCTCAATAGACCACGAAACCGCCATTTTTGGTTAAAAGAAAATTGTGCGTCCGAACCTTCGCTGGCTGTGCTAAAAATCTAGCGGGTCTGTTGTGTCTCGTGTCGCAAGTTCAGTGACGCAGTAATGACGATTTTCTCCGGCCAATCAGTGACCAGCAGAGTTTACACGTCACGTTTTGGTAACGGTTCGGCGCGCTTGGAACCTCAGCTGAGGTGGTACTAATAAAAGGACCAGGTACTGTTCCCAGTGGAAAATCCCCCAAAAGTGAGCTGAACTGAACCGTGTCGTGCCGTACTATGCAGTAGAAAAGCGCCTATAAAGTGCTTCCTACATTGGTTCCATATTCTGAGAAAATGAAGGGCAATTGGATTATTAGTGTATTGTTGGTAATTTGTATTAACTGGGATACATAGCAGGGAATATAAAGAAATACTGCAAGACTAGGCTTGTGCATATTCATCAATTTATGTCAATGTCCAGGTCTTTATATTATTTTATTTTTTATTGTATATTTGTTGCCCAGTAATAAAATTGAAAGTTAGGAGCTGCCATGTACTCTTCTGCTTTAGGTCATTGTAGAATTGCCCCTTTGGATGCATGGAGTTTTCCAATTCCAAATAAATAAAATTATGATTGAGTCTAATTTCTTAAAAAATTATTTGTTAATGTATATGGGGATGCTTGGGAAGAATGGTCATCTTAACAATGTAGATTCTCCCTACTAATGTAAGAAGGAGGGTAGACCATCTATTTGCTTCCTGTTTAATTTTTTACATGTAGACAGCAACATTTTGTAGAAAAAACCCTTGATATTTACCCCAAGATATTTAAACTGATTTGCTAAGATAAATGTAAAGTCTGATATTGTGTGCTAGAGAATTCACTGGAAAAAACACACTTTTATTCAAATTTATTTTGAGTCCAGATATATTTTATAATTGTCCTTTCAATAGCTAAGGTGTGTAATTCTTGAATTCAGAGCAGTATAGGCCGTTTCCTGCCTGGATTGACTTTGTTGGGTCAACTTAGTTATTTTCTGCCCAAACAAGCTTGATGACCTGAATGGTTTCCATCTTATCAAGCTTCTTATGTTCTTATGGTTTTATTTATTTATTTATTTATTTTGTATCATAGTGACTAAAACCACATATACAACTCATTAAAGGTCTAACTGGCGCACATTGGTTGTATAATTTTCTCAGATTACAGTATTCCAATAATTTATCTGACTTCATTGTACATTTGTTTTTGAAGTGCATTAGTTACAGAGTTTCTCCACATTAAGAGTAGCTAATTGCATTTAACCTGGCCTTTTAATTGCATAACCTCTTACATTTTAAAAACAATTCTTCAATATTTAGGTATAATGAGCCCAGTGTGTATTTTTTTAGTTGGTTGCTTATTCATATTTCACTTTATTTTGTAAGGAGCCTCCTTTAACCTAATTGTGGTCAAAAGCTGTACATAAATTAAAAAAAGTTTTTTTTTTAGCTTGATCTGTTTTTATTGTTTCACTTTAAACATTTATAAATTTGTCATATTGTCCTCTAGCCATCAAATCTTAAGTCTTTAGAAAAATGAGAACAGCAAAATAATTCATATTGACCTACACGCATTGCTTATTATAGTGATAACAAGAAGTAGAGATTAAGAGATGGTGTGGCTGAAGTGTTAAAAACTATGAAGAGAATTAATGCAGTGGATCCAAACTGTTACTTTAAAATAAATTCTTCAACAAGAGCACAAGGCAAGAGTTGGAAACTTGTTAAGAATAGATTTCATACAAATGGAAGGAAGTTTTTCTTCAAGCAAAGAGCTATAGACACATGGAATAAATTAGTAGGTAGTATAGTTTAGAGCAGGACCTTAGGGTCCTTCAGATCTTGAGTTGATGTTGTTTTGGACAGTCAAGGTGAATAGAATGGATGAGATTGTGGGGCTGAATTGCCTGTTTTAATCACAATTGATCTAATGTTCATGGCATTACATCACTGAGCTCGAACATCCTCACATATTCCCTCCTTCACTCGGAGAAATTCAGAGTTGCCAATGAAGCAGGTTTACTGGAGGATGCTCACTTAAAAACAAGAAGAATATACTAACTTCAAACAAAAGACACCCCAACTGATGATCAAACCAGGGTGCAAGTGCTATGAAACTTCAATTACACTTGATAATCCACAGTGCTGCCCACATCTTAAAATTTGTATTGTGAAAGAATGAGTCTCAACACACTGGAAAAGTTTGGGGCAGCCACCCATATATTATCCCTGGCTTCAACAGGTTTAAAGAAAACAAGAGGTTGTTCTTTGGTTGAGTTCCCAGATTGAACTGAACTGGTTTGGAAAGATGGAGGTTTTATATGCCGTGAACTGGAAGTGATGTCATTTGACCAGAACCGGAAGTGACATCAGTCTGGGTGCCAGAACAGGAAGTGACGTCAGTCTGGGCACCGGAACTGGAAATGACGTTAAATTAGGCAGGTTTTCCCATATTTGGTCTGCAAGAGATAACAGAAATAGGTTTAGAGCACCTCGCCACCCCCTGGCCTGGCGGGTAATTACCTCCACTTGGTCCACTCAGCTCGCTTCTAGTTGCATGTGTGTGACAGTATATTGAAATTTGTTTTATTATCATGAAGCTCCCACCACAACCCTCACCAGGAAAAGCGGTTTCAAAAGTTCAAGAAGCTCCATATATTAAACATCACATACACTGTATGAAGGAGATGTCAATAATGTAATAATATTGCACCAGTTTTATTTTGTTAGTCTACTGCACAAAAGATGGCTTTTTTAAAGTGTAAACTATATACAGTACAAGTTTTAAGAGCAAATCCCTAAATTGAAAAAGCAAAGGATTGTAACAGCAGACACTGGATGCTAAAAAAAAGTCTCTGATATTTATTAGTCAGTTATTCCAGTTTGTTTCACACTTTAAAAAACATATATTATAGGACATTTTAAAACATCAGCTACAATATTTATGTAAAGTGACACTGGCTAATGGAAGAATAACAGTGACAATTTAGAGACTTATTGCAGCTGTTTACAGTTGTGCTTGAAAGTTTGTGAACCCTTTAGAATTTTCTATATTTCTGCATAAATATGATCTAAACATCATCAGATTTTCACTCAAGTCTAAAAGTAGATAAAGAAAAACCAGTTAAACAAATGAGACAAAAATATTATACTCGGCCATTTATTTATTAAGGAAAATGATCGAATATTATATATTTGTGACTGGCAAAAGTGTGACCCCCCTTTGCAGCAATAACTGCAACTAAACGTTTCCGGTAATGTTTGATCATTCCTACACACACCGGCTTGGAGGAATTTTAGCCCATTCCTCTTTACAGAACAGCTTCAACTCTGGAATGTTGGTGGTTTTCCTCACATGAACTGCTTGCCTCAGGTCCTTCCACAACATTTCAATTGGATTAAGGTTAGGACTTTGACTTGGCTATTCCAAAACATTAACTTTATTCTTCTTTAACCATTCTTTGGTAGAACGACTTGTGTGCTTAGGGTCGTTGTCTTGCTGCCTGACCCACCTTCTCTTGAGATTCAGTTCATGGACAGATGTCCTGACATTTTCCTTTAGAATTCTCTGATATAATTCAGAATTCATTGTTCCATCAATGAAGGCAAGCCGTCCTGGCCCAGATGCAGCAAAACAGGCCCAAACCATGATACTACCACCACCATGTTTCACAGATGGGATAAGGTTCTTATGCTGGACTGCAGTGTTTTCCTTTCTCCAAACATAACGCTTTTTATTTAAACCAAAAAGTTCTATTTTGGTCTCATCCGTCCAAAAAACTTTCTTCCTGTAGCCTTCTGGTTTGTCCACGTGATCTTTAGCAAACTGCAGATGAGCAGCAATGTTTTTTTTGGAGAGCAGTGGCTTTCTCCTTGCAACCCTGCCATGCACACCATTGTTGTTCAGTGTTCTCCTGATGGTGGACTCATGAACCTGAACATTAGCCAATGTGAGAGAGGCCTTCAGTTGCTTAGAAGTTACCCTGGGGTCCGTTGTGACCTCGCCGCCTATTACACGCCTTGCTCATGGAGTGATCTTTGTTGGTCGACCACTCCTGGGGAGGGTAACAATGGTCTTGAATTTCCTCCATTTGTACACAATCTGTCTGACTGTGGATTGGTGGAGTCCAAACTCTTTAGAGATGGTTTTATAACCTTTTCCAGCCTGATGAGCATCAACAACTCTTTTTCTGAGGTCCTCAGAAATCTCCTTTGTTCGTGCCATGATACACTTCCACAAACATGTGTTGTGAAGAGCAGACTTTGATAGATCCCTGTTCTTTAAATAACACAGGGTGCCCACTTACACCTGATTGTCATCCCATTGATTGAAAACACCTGACTCAAATTTCACCTTCAAACTAACTGCTAATCGTAGAGGTTCATATACTTTTGCCTGTCACAAATATGTACTATTCGATCATTTTCCTCAATAAATAAATGACCAATTATCATATTTTTGTCTCATTTGTTTAACTGGTTTCTCTTTATCTACTTTTAGGACTTGAGTGAAAATCTGATGATGTTTTATGTCATATTTATGCAGAAATATAGACATTTCTAAAGGGTTCACAAACTTTCAAGCACAACTGTATGTAAAACAAGTAAGCTGTGATAAATAAGCATTTATTAATAACTGTGCAGGTTCATTTTGTATGTCACCAAGCCTAGGCACAAAGTGTATTCTTGGTATCTATTCTGTTCTCATGTTTACTGACTTTACCTGATTTATTCACAGGAAAATGTTACACTCTGCACTATATGTATCTATAGAAGTGGAATGATTTTTTTATGCTAATACAGAAGACATAGAAGTACACTCACCTAAAGGATTATTAGGAACGCCTGTTCAATTTCTCATTAATGCAATTATCTAATCAACCAATCACATGGCAGTTGCTTCAATGCATTTAGGGGTGTGGTCCTGGTCAAGACAATCTCCTGAACTCCAAACTGAATGTCAGAATGGGAAAGAAAGGTGATTTAAGCAATTTTGAGCGTGGCATGGTTGTTGGTGCCAGACGGGCCGGTCTGAGTATTTCACAATCTGCTCAGTTACTGGGATTTTCACGCACAACCATTTCTAGGGTTTCACAAAGAATGGTGTGAAAAGGGAAAAACATCCAGTATGCGGAAGTCCTGTGGGCGAAAATGCCTTGTTGATGCTAGAGGTCAGAGGAGAATGGGCCGACTGATTCAAGCTGATAGAAGAGCAACTTTGACTGAAATAATCACTCGTTACAACCAAGGTATGCAGCAAAACATTTGTGAAGCCACAACACGCACAACCTTGAGGCGGATGGGCTACAACAGCAGAAGACCCCACCGGGTACCACTCATCTCCACTACAAATAGGAAAAAGAGGCTACAATTTGCACAAGCTCACCAAAATTGGACAGTTGAAGACTGGAAAAATGTTGCCTGGTCTCATGAGTCTCGATTTCTGTTGAGACATTCAAATGGTAGAGTCAGAATTTGGCGTAAACAGAATGAGAACATGGATCATTATGCCTTGTTACCAATGTGCAGGCTGGTGGTGGTGGTGTAATGGTGTGGGGGATGTTTTCTTGGCACACTTTAGGCCCCTTAGTGCCAATTGGGCATCGTTTAAATGCCACGGGCTACCTGAGCATTGTTTCTGACCGTGTCCATCCCTTCATGACCACCATGTACCCATCCTCTGATGGCTACTTCCAGCAGGATAATGCACCATGTCCCAAAGCTCGAATCATTTCAGATTGGTTTCTTGAACATGACAATGAGTTCACTGTACTAAAATGGCCCCCACAGTCACCAGATCTCAACCCAATAGAGCATCTTTGGGATGTGGTGGAACGGGAGCTTCGTGCCCTGGATGTGCATCCCACAAATCTCCATCAACTGCAAGATGCTATCCTATCAATATGGGCCAACATTTCTAAAGAATGCTTTCAGCACCTTGTTGAATCAATGCCACGTAGAATTAAGGCAGTTCTGAAGGCGAAAGGGGGTCAAACACCGTATTAGTATGGTGTTCCTAATAATCCTTTAGGATTGAGTGTATTTTGGCTCAGTGTTCCCTTACATCGTTTGGACTCTAGGACTTTCCCTATTTGTGGTGTTTCTGTGCTCAGCTGATTAAGATTTGTTTCAGACAGTTTAAAGACTTGATTTCTGGTTGATTTAGTACTGTGAGTGAACGTGCAAGTGTGTGTGAGTACATGGTTGCATATGCAGATCTGGAATTGTGCATGTGGACAAAATGACATCATTTTGACGTTATTGCTGGATGATTCCATTAGTATGTGGAGCAGCTGTTGTCTCTGCATCGACTGTGCATATGCTGCAGATACACACATTAATATTTTGAAGGAGAAACAGAAATGCACATCTGCAAATCATGTGGCAGGCAGTTTAGTATGAAAAGGCAACTATTTACTTTGTATGTGTAGTCATGTGTACATATGTGTGCTAAAGTATGTGGGAGCCCTGGGAAAAGCCAGTGTCCTACTTAGGCTTGTTTGAGTCTATATTGGGTAATTATATTAAAAAAGGAAAGACTGTAACAGGCCTTATCACTTTAAAATATCTCTCTATATACAGGAAGGCAAACAGCACACAGTACAGCATAGCGTATATGAAATCATTTGGTTCACAATCCATCGTTTGTAGTGTCACGGTTACTTCGTCAATGTGTATTCATTCAGAAATCTACCTACAGTAGACTGTCTTAATGCCGATGTCACATTACATGACTTCTTGTTGTGGGGTATGTCAGGTTTGCGTGCTGTAGTTACTGATCATATTGCCAGACCATGTCAATTTAAATGATTGAAAATCGCGAAGCATATCAAATTTACAGAGAGAGTGCCAACCTTCCAGCATAGTCCTTTTACTCCTTTCTGCAACAGCCAATAACCACAGATCTGGCACTATACAAAGGGTTAACGGGTAAAGCAAGTACAGCTGCAGTGTCTGCCATGTTTTCTTTTCCATTGTGTCATCATATGTAAAAATATGAGATTTCAGACGAGCTAATCTTCTGTTTGTGTGGACTTAAAGACCCTCATTCCATATTCCTTGTTGCTGTCTTATATGAATTGTACTTCCAGATGAGCATTCATTAGTTTTAGCTTTCATGCATGCACAGCCCATCTATGTAACTAAAGACAAAATCAAACCTGCGGACTAGTTGGGGTGCGTCAGTGCGTATGTTACATTATGCGAATTATCCTCATTGGAACAGGCCACCAAGTGTCCCAAACTTGCTAAGGCTATGGCTGAAAATTGCTGGAAAAGTCAACAAACACGGCATGGCCTTTAAATTTAAACATTACAGCAGTTTTGACAAGAACAGGCCGTTCAGTTCAACAATCCTATTTGCTGTATTTCTCCAAAATAGTATCACTATTACTGAGGTGAATGTTCATGTTTTGTGACATAAAATAAGTTTGAGTATGTCTTTTCTTTTTACTTACTGACAACAGTATTTACTAATATTTTTGGGCTTTACTGTCTTAGTAGAGTCTGAATGTTTTTTCCTGTGTCTGTATTTTTCCCCCTTCTGGCTTCTGGAATTTTAATATAACATCCTGAAGATTTGCTAATGAAGTCAATTTCCAACTCTGAACTGGTCCCGTATGACTGAGTGTGGTTGTGTGGCCTGCAGTGTGCTAGCACATTATTCACGGGCTCGATCCTGCCTTGTGCTTGATGATATGGAAACTCGTCTTTCTTTCAACTCTATGCTGTAACAAGTTTGCCAGATAATGGATTACACAATAACTCAGTGCTTACAGTACTCAGTTTAAATGACATGCCATAGTCTGCATGCTCTTTCCATGTCTTAGTGGGATTTTGCACTCATATTCTTAAAGACACATAGATTAGATTAATTCATGATTCTAAATTGGTGTGAGTGAACACCATGATGAACTGGTGCCACATTCAGGGAGGGTTAATATTTTGTCATGTTATAAGAGTCTATGATGTCATTTACAAATGCATAATGCAGCAACCAAACACAGCATTTAAAGAGCTTGTGTAAGGGTAATGGCAGCCCACTTCACCAAGTCTCTTAGCTTTGACAGCTCCATGACAGTATTGTAAGTATATTACCCAATCTGAAGTGACACATCTTTTTCACTGACCTTATGGTATTTTTATATTTTCAATAGCAATCTTTTGAGAGGTTTCATTTTTATTTGAAAGATCAGAGTTGTTTCAAAGGTTGTACCCGTCCTCAACTTGGTGGGTCCTTAAAAATAAGAAGACTGTTTTCTTTGAGTCTGCTTTTGTATTACGGAGTGACAGATCCATGGAAACATTTTAAAGGTTTATTAAACTGCCTGCTTTTATTTATCACACTTCCAAAACTCAGACAATAATCCATCATCGTTTGGAATCAAATTAACACACTCTCGTCTTTGATGTGGGTCACTCTAAAGGAGCCAAGCTGGTGACTGTTCTTTTTTGGCGGTTTTCCACTAAATAAATGACGACAATGAATTGTTGGCTAAATGAAATGTAAATGGTAAACACAGCTTTTCTCACTTTTGCAGCTGAGGACAGTTTTGGTTTCTGTCCTTAAAATTGTTTTCCTAATTATGTATACAATTTTAGACTTTCTTTTTAGTATTTCTTTAACATTACAATTAATTTTTGATCCCTTTTCCTGGCAAATGCTTAAACAAAAGTGGTCTGGAAAATGAAGCATTACTTTTGTTAGACTTTGAGATGTAGCTCTTTTGTAGATATCAATAAAATTATATTGTGTACATATATATAAATTGGCGTTGCATTTTATATAACTTTTTCAGGTATTTTGTGGTATTGTTTGTCATGTTTTGTTTGAATCATTTTAACATATTGCTTTATATTATTTTAAATCATATACGGTGAAAATTCTCAGTTTTTTTTTCTATATAGTAGATTTATTTCTTGGTTTTAGCATTAGAATTTTTAATAGATTTTCACTTTTTGACACAGGTTTGTCTCACTTTGTCTGTAAGGATGAGCTATTTTGTAACTTGAAACTATTTTGATATGTCTGGAAATGCAACTTTAATAGTATTTTAGAAATCCCCAAATGATAATCAAGTATCTTGATATCACTTCCTTTCTTGTTAAAGATGCATTTCAGATGTCGTGTAATCAAATTTGAGAAACCATCCATCCATTAACCCGCAATATCCTAACTACAGGGTCACGGGTCTGCTGCAGCCAATCCCAGCCAACACAAGGCGCAAGGCAGGAAACAAACCCCGGGCAGGGCATCAGCCCACCGCAGGGCACACACACACAACACACCAAGCACATAATAGGGACAATTTTGAATCGCCAGTGCACCTAACCTTCATGTCTTTGGACTGAGGGATGAAACCGTAGCACCCTGAGAAAACCTATGCAGACACGGGGAGAACATGCAAACTCCATGCAGGGAGGACCCGGGAAGCGAACCCGGGTCTCCTAATTGCGAGGCAGCAGCACTACCACTGCTCCACCGTGCCGCTAAATTTGAGAAACCTTGAAATATATTTTAAAATATCAGGAAATGAATTTTAATCTTTTTTTTTATTTTTATTGATTTTATTTGAAGCAAATAACATTCCATACAATCAAGTCAAACTTAACAAGCCAAAATTCAACCCCATCCAAAAGTACTAGGGTGTAGTACTTTGTTAGCCATCATGAATGTAGTGAGAAGTCAAGCAAAATGACACCTTTTATTGGTTAACTAAAAAGTTACAATATGCAAGCTTTTGAGGTGGGATGGGATTCTTCCAGTTGAGCAAGATACTGTAAGTCTACATGCTCATAGTGAGTTAAAAGCAATTGTTTTGTTTGTCCTTCTCCACTTGAAGCCTATCTGTGAATACACCAAGCATAGCTGTTAATGGGTTAGGAGTGAACGGTCACATCTTAAAATGTATTCTTCTCTAACATGAGTCAATGTGAAGACAAGTGAAATGCATTTTGAGATTCTGCATCTTGATTATAATTTGAGATATTCTGGCCATTTTGAGAAATCTTTAAATAACTGTACTAAGGACAGGAAGTGTTTGGAAAAACATAGAAAATATTATAGGAAGTCATTTTAAGATATCTTGAATTACATTTACTAATGTTATTTCCAGATATTTTGAAATGCATTGTGACCTGGATGTCATTTTAAGATGTCGTGAAAGTTATTTCTGATATCTGATAGTACATTTGAGATTTGAATAAATGTTTTATCAGATATCAGTTCATTTTAAGGCAGTTATTTCAAGATTTCTTAAAATGTTTCTTCAGATATTTCTAAACGTTAATTCATCTCACCAAACCAACAGGCTGTTGGAAAAACAAACCCATAAGTGATTGACTATATTATGCGGTGTTGTAAACTTACATTGGCATGATTTTAATATCAGAGCTATTAAAAGTATATAATATACTGTATTGTGAAAGAAAATATATTTTTTTAAATATTAGAGCAATCTAGATGAGAGCAGGCCATTCAGCTTGCCAGTCCTATCCAGTTAAGTCTTTCAAATAACTTCAAGTTTACATTTGAATGTTCCTAAAGTCCTACTCTGTCTACCATACCACTTGGTCACTTATTCCATGTTTCTGTGGTTCTCTGTGTAAAGAAAAACCTCCTAATGTTTGTGCGAAATTTACCCTTAACAAGTTTCCAACTGTGTTCCCATGTTCTTGATGAACTAATTTTAAAGTAACAATCTTGAGCTAATGGACTAATTCCCTTCATAATTTTAAACACTTCAATCATGTCTCCTTTAAATCTTTTGCTTAAAATGAAAAGGCTCAGCTCTTTTAATCTTTCCTCATAACTCATCCCTGGAATCCACCTAGTCGCTCTTCTCTGCACTTTTTCTAGAACTGTTATGTCCTTAAAACGAAGGGTTGGGGTCCTGGAGGAAGTGCCCTTTAATTGAAATGTGGAAAGGTCAAAAGAAAAGCACTGTCGTGCAGAAAAGATAATATGGCTACAGCGGCCTCGTTAAAGGTATGGTTATAAGTATGGAGATCCATCCTTCTGAGAAGCAGATCGAAGACTGTATGCTGACTTGCCGTTTATTGTTTTCTTAACTTGATGCATCAAAACATAAAATGACATCACACAATTTCCACTTTTCCATCATTCTAGACTTGTGTGTCTGTGTATATATACACATATACATACTGTATATGTATACTGTATGCTGTATGGCTGTGTGTATATATGTATATGTTTATACATATACACACACAAAGGGGAACCCAAAAATTCCTGAAATAGTTATTAAAAAAAAACAAAGCTTTATTGTAAAGCTTACAGCAGTTCACTTTTAGTAACCTTCAAAATACTCTCCTTGAGGTGCAATTCTCTTGTCCCAGTGCATCTCCCATTTTGAAAAATTTTTCCTGTACTTATCTTTTGTTTACCTGTCTAGAGCATTCTGTGTTTTTTCTTGGATTTTTTCCGCGGTGGCAAATCTTCTTCATTTCAACATCAATTTTAATTTCTGGAACAGGGAGCAAGATCTCATAATCTCAATGCAGGTATGCAAAGCAACAACCCCATTATGTTTGGTCAAAAACTGCTTGACTGACAACACAGTGTCTGCAGGTGTGCTGTCATGGTGAGAAATCTAGTTTTGGGTGAACCATTTCTCTGAACACTTTTTCTGATGCTTTCCCATAGATCAGCGGTTTCCAAACTGTGGTACCACCAGTGGTACGCGGAGCCTTTTCAGGTGGTACGCATCGTGGTCCCTGAAATTTAATTTATCTGTGCAAAACCCTTTATGACAAGCCTGTTGTGAGGAAAAACCAATGAAACTGTTTAAATACAATAATACGTGGATTCCCAAATTTAGTATGGTGTGAAATTTCAGTATCTGAATAAATAAAACCTATTATTCGAATCAGTATTTAGTTCATTTAACGCTACCATAATTGCATTTCGCAGAAGTCAACTTCTACTTCTTCACTGTTTGAGCTTTTGGTCACTAGATGAAAGCACAACGCCGACACTATTTAGTCTTCGGTAACCCTGCCTCACAGAAACCACTCGCGTTTGTTGTTATACGTGCACTGCCACTGTATCGCATCGTAGTCACAAGATCTAAGAACAAAGTCGATACCATTTCGTCTTCGGTAACTGCGTCACATACAGGCCGAAGGCAGGATTTAGTTTCGGGGTGGAATTTATCAATTTATGTACATGCACAAATTTTTTCATTAATTTTATGCATAATTTCTTCCAATTCTTTAACTTTTATTCAGATTTCGGGGCGATTTAGACTCGAACCCCCCTTACAGCTCTCCCTCCCTTTCAACAATTTTTAATAGTTTTTCAAGCGACTGAAATAAGACGCAATAGTTACATATCAGTTGTACTAACATAAATTTATCCAATATTGTAGTCAGTGTCATGAATTTGCTGTATATTACCTAATTAAGAATTAATCATTCATTGCAGTACTTTCTTTTTAATTTTTTTGTTAAAAATTCGGGTGGTATGCAACGCAGTTCACTTAACCTCAGGTGGTACTTAACGTCCAAAAGTTTGGGAACCCCTGCCATAGATGACTCAGCATTTCAATGTAATGTCATCGATTCATAGTCTGTCCACAAGGGAACAAACTCTTTATAAAGAGTCTTTAAATGTTGAAGGATGCAAACACCAAGACAATGTTCAATTTGACCCCCCCCCAAAAAAATCAACCAGGTCATGATTGTAGAATAAATACTAGAAATGCACACTTGATCAACTCAGCATGATGGGCCTCAGCAAGCTGTAGGTCTATAGTACCTGGTGGCAGATTCTAGAGCAACACTCCTCTCCTGTGTGATTCCAGGATTTTTTTTGCTGCCATGCTGTTTGTGCACATTTATTCATATATATTTATATATATTTGTTTATATATATATATACATATACTGACAGAAAACAGACTGTCACAATAGCTATATAAAGAAAAATTTAAAGGTTTCCTGTACTGTAAGTGGTCCTGGAAACAAAATCACTAATGAGAGTTTAAGTCATTACACACTGCATTGTCTGTAACTACTGCCAAGCCAAGAAAGGACACCCGAGCGTGAAAACAATGTATTACAGGTCTCATTCACCCACATAGTTGCACTTTATTACACGGGGCCATTTTGAATTGCCAGTTAATTCACTGTAAATCCAGACAGAACCTCTAGTCTGTGGTAGAAAGCAATAGTATCAGAAGACAACTCACACATTAGCACATGAAAAATATGCCAGCTCCACACAAATACAGGGCTTGAAATTAAATCCAGGCCACAAAAGTATGAGCATAACTACTAATCATTTCATCATTGTGTTGCTTCTAAACATGCAAATGCAGGATTTCATCTCGGTTTCAAAAGCTGCATGTTTTAATGTTGCTTGCTATGTCACTATGCAAGCTAATCAAGAAACACTATATCTTTTATGTATGTTTATGGATTTCTTTTTTATTTAAATAGAATTGCTATGGACTTTTCTTCACAACAGCAGAAGATAATGTAAAGTCCATGTGATGATGCTTTGACACTAATGCTAAAGTTTAATTCTGTGCAATAATTAGAACTTTCTCCACCTCAAAATCTGTATCAGAATCATTATTTCAGTCATGTAAATGTTTCATTTAACATAATGAGCATTGAACCGCAAAGGTTATTTATAAATGGCCTGCACTGGACTTTAGACTGTACAGTATTTGTTAGAATACTAATTTTTACTTCCCATGTGGGTTTTATTAGTTGAATGTTATAGCTTCTTAAAGTCACATTCTGTGTAAATGAAACCACAAATATGTACTGAGACCAAAAGACAAACCCTTTAATGTAAGCAAATGATCAGTGCTTTTATAGAGAGAGAGAGACAGACAGAGAGAAATATGAACAGTGCACTTGGTCTTTATTAGAGCTTGTCATTTCAACTTAATTTTTTTGTACCTGACAATTTGTGATATGATTCAGTTCAAAATAATAACTCCTGTAACGTTTTGTGTTTTCCAAATAAGTTAACAAGTCTGCCTTCATAAACCCATAAACTAATCCTCAATAGACTGCAGTAAACTAGGATTTTTCAAATGTGAGGTGGGTATGGAAGTAGAGGGTTTGTATGGCGCACTGAAGCAACCCTTCTGAGGTTGACGTTCTTAAAAAATGAAGCCAAATTTTAAAGATTGTCTTTAAATGATCTCATTTCATTTTTAAATATAAAAAAAACTAAACTAAATAAATATAACTAATGTGTGACTTAAAAAACTGGTAAGTGAAACTTTTAAGGCTAAGAAACCAAAGCACCTGTGATTTCTTTGTTCTATATACTCTTTTAGTTTAAGGTGTAACATTTGGGTACAAGTGTCATTTGACTAAGTTTAACCAGTTTACTGCAGGGGTTCCCAAACTTTTTTAAGTCGAGGTCCCCACAAGCATTGTACCATCTGGTCTGGTTACCCCACTAATATTAACAAAATGCTGAGGATTAGAGCACAATCTGGTTCTCAGTCAATTCAGCTGAAAAGGCCGCGTTTCTTCCTAAAAACTCACCCTGTAATTGTTCCGGTTGACACACCATAAACTTTAGGGGTGGCAGTGTCCCATTTCTAACTCTGTATTAGAAAAATATGCATGATAACTATGAAAAATAAGGGCGAGAAAAATAAATTGAACAAGAGACTTGATGCTAAGAGAGAGTAGAAAGGTAAAATATTTGTTAATAAATCAATAGCTCAGTAGCACAAAGTAACTGAAATTTAATAATTATTTTGCAAGTTGTAAGGAGCAGAGTGATTGAAGAGACAGATAAACACCCACACAGACCACTTAAGGTACTTGGCCCTACACATTTGAGAAGAACATCTGTCTGCTACAATATATTTTTGTCATTTGCATCACTATATGGCATAACAACAGCAAACAGACTTTAGAGAAGCATTGTGGTCTATGGACTTACTTACTGTGTGTTAAAATGCTGCAGCTGGCATGGCACGTTTCCATTTCCAGTTAGCCAGTAATGTTAACTTACTTTAGTTATTCGTTTAGACTTGCAGTCAGAAGGTGGATGCTGTGTAGCCTCTTCCGTAGTATCAGTGTCATTAGGCACATTTACGGATTTGAGTGTTTTAAATATTGAAATTGGTATCTCCTGTGGCTCTTTGTTATCAGCTCTTTTAATGGCGATCTTTTTCACCCCTGTTTGATGGGGTTTGACACACCGTTTATTTTGAATGGATCTTTTGCAATTCATATTTTTATGAACACAGTTGGCAGTTCTTTCAGTCTTGCATTTGGTAACTGTTAACAACAGCAACAACATATAGTTCTGTTTTACCACTAGTCCATTAATGTCTTCAAATGCCAAAGTATAACCTAAATTTACAGAATGGCTTTTCCTTTCCAACAGGTTATTTTTATGTTTTCTGTTTGATCTCCATACATGCAGCACATATTTATATGTTTAATAGGGCTCTTTTTAGGAGACATTTTCGGCAGTAGACAGTTCATCAGAATCAGAAGCTTGCGATTTTTTGGACCAAGTTAGCAAGAGCACCATTGCCCCCAAAATCACATGCCTTACTTTCAGCGCCTTCTTCATGAGGCATTGGATTAGTTTAGAAATGAGACGCTCTGTGAGTCATCTAATTGTTCCCACCACATTAAAACAAAATTCACTCATGGTTGGCTCGGCAAGACTAGCCAACTATTGGTAGGGACTTAACCGGTAACCTTCATGGAACCACACATCTCAACAGGATTGTGGCTGTTTCTTCTTCACACATTTTAATTCAGTTTAGCATCAGTATCCTTTGTATACTGCACACACTAGGGACAATTTATGATCGCCAATGCACCTAACATGCATGTCTTTGGACTGTGGGAGGAAACCGAAGCACCCGGAGGAAACCCACGCAGACACGGGGAGAACATGCAAACTCCACGCAGGGAGGACCCGGGAAGCGAACCCAGGTCTCCTTACTGTGAGGCAGCAGCGCTACCACTGCACCACCCCAATTACAAATATAAAAACTAATATAGTTGACATCTTTAATATTCCACCGTTTAATATGCCATACCTAAACCATCACTGATGCAACCAAATAGCTTTCAAAGTCACACAATTAGTTCAATTGAGATAATTTGTCAGGGGTTTCAATTGATTGCAGAATAAATGCTCCTGTATCTGGAAGGTCCAGTTTGAGGTAAGTCAATATGGTAGCCTGAGGTACACATTGAAGACAAAAGAACACTCCAAGCAACTCCATTTAAAAGGTGATTGAAAAGCAGAAGTCAAGGGATGGAAACGAGGAAATGTCCAACTTACTGGAATGTCCAGTTAAATCAGTCAGTAAGAATGTTAAGAGTTATAACACAGCAGGAAATTTGCACAGAGCGGGCTGTCCACAAAAACGTAGTTGCCATGCTAGACAAGGACCAGTTTAGAGGATTACTTGTATTCTGTTTTGTATGTTGTATTTACCCCATTTTTGACATTTATTGCATGCCCAACCTACCTGACAGGGAGTCTCTCTCTAAATTGACTTTCCCAAGATTTCTTTATTCCTCCAGTCCAAGAATGATTTTCTTTTGAGTTTTTCCTTGTCTTCTAAGTGAGTCGAGGCTTAGGGGGCTGTCAAAAAAAAAAATAACAGGACCTGTTAAAGCCCATTGAGGCATTACTTGTGTGATTTTTGGATTAATACAAGAAATAAATTGTACTGAAAAAAACACATCCAGTAAATACTGACTTGAAGGGGGCGAATACTTATGCAATTAAACATGAGCAATGCCACGGCTTAGCTGGTTAAAGTGCCTGCCTTGTAAACAGGAGATCCGGAGTTCACTTTTTGTGCCTCTGCTTCTTTAGGCAGCGTGGTGTAGTGGTTAAGGCTTTGGACTTCATACCTTGAGGTTGTGAGTTCAAATCCTACTATTGACACTGTGTGACCCTGAGCAAGTCATGTGACCTGCCTGTGCCCCAACTAGAAAACCGAAAGAAATATAACCAATTGTATTATAAAGGTTGTAAGTCACTTGGATAAAGGTGTCAGCCAAATAAGTAAATATAAATGTAAATGTATTTTGTCTTTTATATTTATAATTAGACCAGTTTAAAAGATCCGTTTTCACTTGTATATTATACTGTATAGTCTTTTCCTGTTGATAAATGTAAATAAGCCACATTAAATCCACTGTGAATCAGTGTTGTACAGTATAACAATAAAATATGAAAACTTACAAGCTTTACAATACTTTTTAAAGGCATTATACCATTACAGTAGTGAGCTGATGTTCTCACTATTTTTACAATATTTGGTAATTTAATCTAAATCACTGTTTGAAATATTTATACTAATATTAAATATAGCTAGATCATATAAGTAGCAGAACAGCTGTGAGCCTTGAAACGAGTAAGGTCAAGGAAAATGGCAAAGAAAACAAGAATACATTTTACTAACTCATTTTGTTTTTGTAAAATAAAGCCAATATTCTATATTTTTATGTAATTAAATGAATTTTGATTTCAGAACACATACATCCAAGTTACATACATTCATGTAAGCCCTTTCAGAATTAAATTTTTTAGGACAGCCTTTCATGTCCAGAAAATGTGGCATAGGACCAAATTGCAAAACCTTATTTAGTCAGCGTAATCCTCACTTCAATGTTGTCTTTTTTTGCTTGCTTGCTGAAGAGACTCTTTAGCATTATGAGTAATGCATGTAGTGGCATTAATTACATTTTTTTGGAAGAGCACCAAAACTAACGTGAAAAATTTGTATTTATCATTCTGCCGTCTAGGTAGAGTAATGGTGGCCGTTGTTTCTTTCAGTTCAAATCTATCAGTTCATCAGTGCTACAGAAGAGTTTCTGTTGTACCTTCCAAAGTGCTTTTTCAGACTCCGTGCCAATCCTGTGTGTGGTGACAGCAAAATTTTGATTCATCAACTGCAACTGCTTTTCACTGACAAGGTGGCCACAGTTTCTAGGCCTATATTCTTCTTTACAAAATGAAAACATTATGAAGGAGCAGATGTCAACATAACCTGACTGTAGCAGGATAAAAATGATGTGCTGGATTTTGGAGGCAGTTGCATATTAATTTAGGCCGAAAAGAGACTTTTCTTTCTGGTGTGGTTTATCTGTCAGTTAAAGCTGGTACAAAACCCATTTATATGTGCAGATTTGTTTTATTAATTTCTTCTTTCATTCAGTGGCAAAGTGTTTAGCACTTCTGCCTCAAGGATTTAGTACCGTAGTTCTAATTTCCATGCCTGGTCACTGTGTGAAGTCTGCATTTTTTACCATTGTGTGCGTCAGTTTTGCTCCAGGTAGTTTAATTTTGTTCATATGTCCTCAACAATGTATGTTAGTGAGTCTAAATTGTCACTGTGCATGTGTGAATAGGTCGAGCAATGGTTGGTGCCAGGTTCCTTTCCCTTATACATAATGCTGCCAGACTCTAAAACCCCACGATCTTGAATTGTTTTTAGCCAGCTGTGAGAATGTTATGTATCTTTTAAAAATCTAATATTTTGAAAGGAAAACCCTTATATTTGCAATTAATAATTTTAGGATTTGAAATCTGTATTCAAAGTCAATTTAATATTCTCTCTCTATCCTTGGAATTCATGGCAGGACCTAGTAAGTATATGATCATTTATGGAGAGAAAAACAAAAATACTGTTTAATGTTAGATATTTAAAAAAAATAAGTGCCCATTGAACAGCACAGTATCTTAGTAAAGAAAATTTTTATAAATCAGTAAGTGTAAAATTCAGTTCCACCACTAGATGGCAGAGTGTTAACATTAACTGATGTACTTGAGTTTTTATCATTGTTATGATGCTAGCCACAATCAAAGTCACTTTCAGTTTTAATGGCAGTTTATTGATTAAAAAAAAACCTGAATATATTTTGATATCTTCATCCATCCATTATTTTTTCAAGACATTTATCTGGCTTAGTGTGTCATGGAGCTAGGGAAAAGGTGGGAACTAACCGTGGAAGTGTCTATTCATCACAGACTCTTTGAAATAGCATTTTGAGTTTTCTTTTAAAATCTCAGGGCAGTGACTGACTTAACTTTTCATGACTGAAATTAGCATTTTATGTGGGTAAATTTTCATTCTTTTTGCCTTAAAAGCTTTACGAAATATGCTGCTTGCAAAAACTGTAGGTAAAGGAAAGCAAGTCTTGAAGCCTTTTCCTTTCATCCCTTTTCTGAACTCATAATTCCAATAACAGAAGTATTGTCTATTAAGTCTGGCTCATTACATTCCATTGCAGGACACAGTCACTCAAAGCAGTCAAAGAAAGCAGAATGCACAGTCAGAACCTACTGAGGCAGAGGGGAAATGTGCAAACTGTATGCATGCAGGATCCTGTTGGAGAAATGAACAGTTCTCTGTTGTGTTCCTCGTTGTGTTTTATAATCAGTTGTAAGTATTAGGTTATTTGATCATTGACTATGTTAAAGAGATAGATAGATAGATATGAAAGGCACGATAGATAGATAGATAGACAGAACTTTATTTATTCTCAGGAGGAAATTCTTTAAATAAATAAAGTTACACACATACTTTGGTCTCAACCCACACCAGAATAACTAAAAAGTAATGCAGTGAGGCATTATGCAGACGTATTGCTGTTGGTATAAAGGAGCCCCCCATGGTGTTTCTTGATACACTTCTGTTTAAAAATTCATTGGCTGAAAGTCCTCAGTGTTGTTGTCTCAGAGAGAGGATGTGCAGCATTGTTCATAATGGCACTCAGTTTTGTTTTAATTCTCTCCTCTGCTAGTACCTTCGAAGGTCCAGAGTGCATCCTATTACAGAACTTGCCATTTTAATTAGCTTGTTGATTCGGTTGACTTCTCTTGAAGTGATGTTACCAGACCCACACACCACAGCACAGAAAATCGTATTGCTTTTCATAGAGTTGTAGAAGATGTGAAGGATGTCACTTCCCACATTAAAGGAATGCAGTTTCCGAAGGAAAATGAGTTTGCTTTGCCAAGTTTTTATATAGTGCCTCCAACCTGTCGTTAATGTTAGGAAGAAGGAATATAAAGAGCAGCGTCATCTACTGATTGTCAGATGCATCACGGAAGATGATTAATACAGGATACAGAATGCAAGAGCGAGATCAAGAGAAAAATACATGTTAACAAGCAATGACTACTTTGGGAAGTAAAATCACCAATGTGATCACTTTGTAAAGCTGTATTTTTGCATGGTGAAGACAAAATATTGTGCTGTCAAAATGGAAAAGTTCAGTTTGCCCTGTATAAACCACTTTTATTTGAGTACAGGGGGTCTGTGTGTTTCATGGTAATATATTAAATTATTGATAGCATGACAGTAATATTATAAAGTGTATGAAAACAGACAGAGCACGATAAAGAGTTGGTTCACCACCCTAGTGACTCCATATATTTGAACTGTAACAAACACAAAAGAAACACGCAATAATCTTTCAAGACGTGAGTTTCCAATTCAAGTCTCTGAAGATATCAGATCTTCCTGTCTCAAGTCCTACTGACAGGAAGAGGCGGGTCTAGCCTGACAGACACTGAAAGTGACCTTAGAGGTGTTACAGCTGTCAATCTTCCAGTCTGCAGAGGGAGGAAGAGAAAAAGCAATAGGACACAGTGCCAAACCCTGGAGTGGCAGGGAACTGCAATCACCAGTGCCCTTAAGCTGTCTCCTTTGCACACCCATGCGATGAAAGGCACTATGTCTTCAAAATTTTTTAAATCCTGTTTAAAGTTGTAGGGATGAAGCCTGGTAGCACTAAACTCAAGAGAAGAGTTAACTCTAGTTATAGCACAGGTCCATTGTGGGGCCCACTTACATACATACACACTAACACACTCAGTCACACATGGCCAGTTTACAGTTGCCATTCAACTTAAAATGCATGTATTTGGGACATGAAAACCAGAGTACCAGTAGAGAAACTAATACAGCCACTGAGAGAACGGCTAAACTACACAAAGAAAAAATCAGAAGGAATTGAATTTGAGGATTCTGGATCCTGGTACAGCAATACTGACCTTTGCTCCACTCTATTGTATCCATAATCCATTTCAGGACAAAAGTACACATTTTATACACTCTGATTAAAGTAGTGCAAAAGCTATTTTAATATAAGAAAAGTAATTTTCCATGTAAAAAGATAAACAAAAGACTGAATACAGAGCTGAATGGAAGTCACATTATTCTTTATCTTCTTTGAGTTGTAACTCGGCACAAACAAATGATTTGATGTGGTTTTCAGCTGTGTGACTTTGTGTGCTGTTAGCTGCATATGACGCCTTACGCATCTAATTTGGAATTCAAGAAGCATCTCCTGCCAGCAATGTGTTCTTTGTTTCGTTAAGAAATGAAAGAGAGAAAGTATTTTAGGGGTTCACAGCTGTGTTCTAAGAAATCCCTGCAGGGCAAAAGCCAAAATAAAAATTGATAATGAATTCATTCTCACAAGCTGAGAAATTATTATTCAGTTTTCACTAAGGAAAGAGATTCATTGCATTCTATGCCTTTAGGCTGCTGTTTTGGAAATGTTATCAGAATGTTTCTTTCTAAATACCTGACTTGTCTTCCTCAATTATAAACTGTTAAGATGCCCCCTGAACTCATTAAAATGTTAAAATGGCTTATGCTGCTCCAAAAAAGGCGAAAATATTTTTGTTCTCCTAAAAATGTCTAGTGCAGCATGTGCTTTAATTCACATGTGCTTATTCAAAAGTAATTGTGTATGCATTAAATTCCGCCAGCACATATGGTCCACATGGAAGAGTACTTAGAACAAAATTGCTGTAAAAGAGGAAGAGTGCCAAAGGTTAATAGAAGGAGTCAGGTGTGGATGCTCAATGTTTTGGGCAATATGGGCATGATTTCGCTCATTAAAGATTTTGGTTTTATAGCATTTGCTATGCAATGTAATCTCTTAGGCGCATGTGTTCACGTGTAGCAGTCTTTTGTTAGGATACCATTAAAGAAAGTACTGTATTAAACTCCAAGCTCCAAAGAACATTTTAAAATGTCTTTATGATAGATTTGTTTTTCCTCACAAATTTGGTGTTACTTTTATTATGGTAAGGATGATTACGGTAGCACAGAATTCCCCTGGCTGACTGTATTATCTTCCATGAAAAGTTAATTTGGCAACAAATATTGTTTGTTTGGCTATGAGTAGTGAAAACAGTATTGAGATATGGATACTCGTAGAAATGAGGGATAGGCTCATGAGTCCCTAAAGCTGTCAATCCAGACAAGGCAATAAGTATGAGGTATTTTTAATTCAAGCTTACTTATTATTGGCTGTATTTGTCCTGTGAATCTGTATCCCCCATTGCATTAATAAAGTTTATCTAATATATATTTTGTAATGGATGGACTGGTGTCCCAACTAGAATGGACCCTGTTTTCGTACCTTGTCTGGATGCTGCCATAACAAGTGGTAGGGTAGGGAGGTATGACATCCTCTGTCCCAACTAGGAGGCAGGCATAAATGGGCTAATACACTGGGACTAGTAACCCTGCAGTAATGGATGGCAAACGTTTAGCCGGCTGCCCAACCGGGATAGTTAACGGCCCGAGGCTGCCTTCCATGCTCTGGTCAGCCTCCCATACACTTGGTGGAATCCCTTGTGGTAGGCCTCTTTAAGGACACCTTAAGGAAACGATGGGAATTATTAAATAATAATAATAATAATAATAATACATTTTATTTATATAGCACCTTTCCCATGCTCAAGGCGCTTATTTAAACAGCTGAGTATATGTGACATTGGGTACAGACATTTCTAAATAGAACACAAAAGATAAATACAGGAGACATAAAGTGGTAAATAGAATAAAAGACAGCAAACCAGAGTAAAATACTAAATTCAATACTTAAAGCCTCAAGAAATAACATCATTTGTGCTGTAACAAACACACACAAATTACCCTGAGCATCTGGACAGAGAAGTAAACTGAAAGAAGGAGCAATATGTTAGATTAAGTTAAAAGCCTTCCTGAACATATGAATTTGAAGTTGTTTTTTAAAAGAATGAATGGAGTCAGCTGATATAATTCATTTTGGGAGGTCTTTCCAAAGTCTCGGTGCTATACAGCTGAAGGCCCTGTCACACATAGAGTGCAGGTTAGTGTGGGGCACAACAGGATTGCCAGAATCAGACAATCTTAGTGGGTGAACAGGAGCCTAGCGATGGAGAAGATCACTGATGTAGTCAGTGTGGTGTGGGTGTTATGTGCTCACTTGCTGGTCCATCTTAGGACTCGTGCAGCAGAGTTCTGAAATAACTGGAGATGTGATATAAGTTTAGAAGGGACATCTGCAGGATGTGATAAAAGCATGGACAAGTTTCTCAGCATTAGAAAAGGAGAAGAAAGAGCGAACACGGGATATGTTATAGAGGTGAAAGTCTAATGAGATCACCATCAAGAATTATCAAAAAGGATTTTCTTGAGTTGTGTTTTAGTGCCAGTTTGCAGGAGTTCAGTTTTGTTGCACTTTAATTTTAAGTTATACTTTATCCAGGTTTTAATTTAACTGAGGCAAGCTGTGAGCTGAGAAAGCTCTTTGAAGTTTCACTTTTAACACTGAAACAGAGTTGAGTATCATCTGCATAAAAATAATAATCTAGTCCACAGCTACGAGTGATATGGCCAAGGGGAAACATATAGATACAGAAGAGCAGAGGACAGAGCCCTGAGGAACCCCTTGTGTGACCAGCACAAGACTAACAAACTTTTGCCTGTCAGTCAGACAGGACTTAAACCACCGGAGGGCAGCGCCAGAGATACCCAGCATGTTCTCTATTCTGGACAGTAGAATGTCATGTCTGACAGTGTCAAGTTCCGTAGAAAGATCTAACAAAATTAATATACTGGTTTATCCAGAGTCTGCTGCCATAAGAAATAATTGGTTACCTGAAGCAGAACAGTTTCACAGCTGTGCTGTGCTCTGAAACCAGACTGAAAGGGTTCCATCAAATTATTAGAGGCTAAGTAATTGGTGAGTTGGGAGGCTGCAACATGCATTAGCATCAAGACCAGACCTTTTTACCATTGGCTTACAGAAGCGATTTTAAACGTGACTGGCACAAAGCCAGTGTCAAAGAATGTGTTTATTATTGTTGTAACAGTCAGGAGGCATGAAGGTAGGATTGCCTTGTTCCATAGGCCTGCCCTGTTGGGTTCCATACCGTATCCCAGGGGAGCTGTCAGAAGATAGATCCCTGTCCCAGGGTTGTTCTGTCTGAGCCGGTACTGCTTCATGGAGGCAGGTTTTATGTGGGAAGTACAATTGGGTGGAGTTTAAAAAGAAACCTTCCACCTTGCTCAGGGACTCAAAGTTGGGAGAGGGGGAGGTCAACATTTGCCAGGGTGGAATGGTAAGGAGATAAAGTATGATAAAGATTGTGTTAAGAATTGTGCAGATCACAAGAAAGAAAACCTGATTGAAGATATTTTGTTAATTATTGTGTCTGTTCTAGTTGTGTTTGGTTACTATATGTGTATATATATATATATATATATATATATATATATATATATATATATATATATATATATATATATATATATATATATATATATATATATATATATATATATATATATATATATATATATACAGTAATCCTCGGTTAGGCGATTAGTGAGGTATGGCCCTTAGAAACTCTCCCATACTGTTTATAAATATTCTCCGCTCATCCCTTGTTTATCGCCAATACCTCCACGCCGCTAGATGGAGCCCTTCCGTGCAGCATGGAGGTGCCCATTGTCAGAGAGAGAGTAAAGTAAACAGCAGGGAATCATGGATATTGGAGTTTTCCTTCACAGCCCTGCTGGATACCATGGGGGCTGCAAGGGGACGCTGCAGACAGTCTCAGAGACTTTGAGATATGTATCTTATAGCATTGAGGACCCTGAAGTACGCCAATAGTGTCCTGGTCACAGGGACAGAGGAAATGACGAAAAATCCATTATACATTTACATATGCTTACATATAAAATCTGCGATGAAAAAAAGAAGAGCAAGGGATCACTTATGATCTGACCCGAAGTGCTAGGAAGTCACATGGACTGAAGGTTCAAAAGCACTTCCGGGTCGAGGACTATTAAGGACTCTGGGAAATCCCAGATGGACAAGCTGAGTCGGGAGGAAGGGTAGCAATGCATCTGGGAGTAGGAGGAATTGTAGTATTGTGGATTTATAGTATAGTTTATGAGAATTAAGGAGTGGAGGGTGCTTTGTCAACATTATTATTATAAAATAAATAATTATTTAACTTTAATCTGGTGTCTTATCTGTCACTATATATATACACACACACAGTGGAACCTCGGTTTACAGTAACTTGGTTTATGAGTGTTTTGAAGATAGCAAAATTTTTAATATATTTTGACTTGATAAACGAGCGATGTCTTGCAATACGAGCAGTATGGATACACTTTGTCTGCTGAGTGTCATGTGATCACAACTGAGATGATGGTTCTTCTCTCTCTCTCTCTCTCTCTCTCCTTATCTCTCTTGCTCAGCGCGTCTCTCTCTCTCCTTATCTCGCTTCGCTTGCACAGCATGTCTCTCTCTCTCTCTCTTGTTCCCACAGCATGTCTCTCTCTCTCTTATCTTGCTCGCTCTCGCCTCTCTCTCTCTCTCCTTATCTCTCTTGCTTGCACAGCGCATCTCTCTCTCCTTCTCTCGCGCTCGCTCTCCTTATCTCTCTTGCTCATGCACAGCGCGTCTCTCTCTCTCTCTCTCTTGAGGGCAATTGTCTCCTATTCTCCATCTGAGTGCCTCACTCATATAGTCAACATCCGAGCGTATACTGTTTAGTACAGCATTGTGACTGTGTGTGCTGTGAAGTGCGAGTCCCCATCTTGCGCCCCAAAACACGAAGCTGAGTCTCAGTACTTTAACAACACCAGCCGCCTTCAGCTTGAAAGAGCAACAGCGCTGTTATTTATTGTAGCGGGATCTTTATAATGTTCCTTGTATCACCCATTGATGGCAGCCGCTATAGCATGTCTGTGATATTTTAAATGCGATTATACGGCTTAACTGCTACAGCGCTGGGAGACTGCGATTGCTTTGGGACACTCTTCCGCGTGTCGTCCCATTGGGTGGAATCCCACATGAGTTTAGAAACTCACTCACACCAGCCATGATTCTTTTTAAAGGTAAAGTGAACCGAGGTTCTACTGTTATAAATATATATATATATATATATATATATATATATATATATATATATATATATTCAGCAAATAACTTTACAAATCGTAAAGGGTTTAAACAATGTTTTCCATGCATTTTCAGGACTGTGTATTTCAACAATAATGTTGAAAAACACCCAAAGGAAGATGCCCAGGGTCCCTGCTCATCTGCGTGAACGCATTAGGCATGCTGCAGGTAGGCATGAGGACTGCTGATGTGGCTAGGGCAATAAATTGCCATGTCCGCACTGTGAGACGCCTAAGACAGCTACAGGGAGACAGGAAGGACAGCTGATCATCCTCGCAGTGGAAGGTCACGTGTAACAACACCTGCACAGGATCGGTACATCCGAATATCACACCTGCGTGACAGGTACAGGATGGCCACAACAACTGCCCGAGTCACACCAGGAACACACAATCCCTCCATCAGTGCTCAGACAGTCCGCAATAGGCTGAGAGAGGCTGGACTGTTGTAGGCCTGTTGTAAGGCAGGTCCTTACCAGACATCACCAGCAACAACGCCTATGGGCACAAACCCACCTTCGCTGGACCAGACAGGAGTGGCAAAAAGTGCTCTTCACTGATGAGTCACGGTTTTGTCTCACCAGGGGTGATGGACGGATTTGTGTTTATCATCAAGGAATTGAGCACATCTGGGACCTGTTGGATCGCAGGGTGAGGGCTACGGCCATTCCCCACAGAAATGTCCAGGAACTTGCAGGTGCCTTGGTGGAAGAGTGGGGTAACATCTCACAGCAAGAACTGACAAATCTGGTCCAGTCCATGAGGAGGAGATGCACTGCAGTACTTCAAGCAGCTGGTGGCCACACCAGATACTGACTGGTACTTTTGATTTTGAGCCTCCCTTCATTCAGGGACACATTGTGAAACATTTTTAGTTTATGTCTTATGGTGTTGACTCTTTTAGTGTTCATACAAATATTTACACATTAAGTTTACTGAAAGTAAAAACAGTTGAAAGTCAGAGGACGCTTTTTGCTGAGTATATATATATATATATATATATATATATATATATATATATATAGTGACAGATAGGGGGCGCTATTGCTCCCTTGAACCCCTGTCCATGACTCCAGACACCAGGTAAAAGCCCAAACGATGACTTTATTTACTTGCCACAGTGCACAAAACACCCTCTCCTCCACAATACTCATAAACAATTACAATAATACACAATAATCATAAACAATTACAATAATACACAATAATCATCGTCTGGGAGTTCCCAAAGTTCTTATATAGTTCCTGAACCAGAAGTGTTTCCCATCCTTCAGTCCATAATTCCTTATCACTTCCGGGTCAGATAAAAGTCCTTTCTTTTCACTCCGGAAGTACATCATTCCTTCTGTTCATGTGAGTTGGAAGTACTTCCGGGGTGTAGGGCAAATAGCAGTCCCTGGTTCTCCCTGGAGCGACCCCTGGTGGTTCCGATGTTAACCAGCAGGGCTTAACAGGAAAACTCCATAGAGCATGATGCCCTGCTGGAATCTGAAGCATCTCCATGTCATAGGGATGGCTCCCTCTGGCGGCCTGGGGGTATTGGCCGGGATAAAAGGCCGGCCATGTACCACAATATATATATTATGAAGATTTAGCCCGGACACAAACAGACACCGTCCTAAAAACGCACGCTTTTATTTTGTTGTTTTCTGCACACAACAAAATGCACCAATCTGCCAAAATTACTCAGTCATTTCCTTTCTTTCTCTTTCGTTTTGTTCTCCTTCTCTTCTGCCACCTCCACTCCTCTCCCGAAAGCTCTGTGTTCTACCTTTCATCTCCGGCTCCCCGAATAGAGTGAGACGGCCCCTTTTATGTTGCACCTGGATGTGCTCCAGGTGCACACTGATGATTTTCCTGCAGCACTTCCTGGTGTGGCGGAAGTTCTGTATGGGCATTTTCCAGGTGCAGATTCTCTTACATATTTATGTATGTATATATATATATATATGTATATATATATGTGTGTATATATACACACACACACACACACACACACAGTGATCCCTCCTTGATTGCGGGGTTGCATTCCAGAACACCCCGAAAGGTGAAAATCAGCAATAGAAACCATATGTTTGTATGGTTATTTTTATATATTTTAAGCCCTTATAAACTCTCCCACACTGTTTATAAATATTCTCCGCACAGTTATACAGTAAACCCTCATTTATCACAGTTAATCCGTTCCAGATTCCACCGCGGTAAATGAATTTCCACGAAGTAGGATTCTTTATTTATAAATCTAATATTTTTCAGTTGTGTTTACGACCTTTTAAATACGTTTTTTTAACATTATTAGAGCCCTCTAGACATGAAACAACACCCTTTAGTCAAAAGTTTAAAGTGTGCTCCATGATAAGACAGAGATGACAGTTCTTTCTCACAATTAAAAGAATGCAAACATATCTTCCTCTTCAAAGGAGTCAGGAGCAGAGAATGTCACAGAGAGAGAGTGAGAGAAAAGCAAACAATCAAAAATCAATAGGGCTGTTGGGCCTTTAAGTATGTGAAGCACCGCAATAAAGTGTCCGCAAAGAATGGAGCAATGTGGAGGTAGTCTTTCAGCATTTTTTAGAGAAGCGTCCATATCCTCTAGGCAAACAGCCTCTGTGCAAACAGCCCCTCTGCTCACACTCCCTCCGTAAGGAGCAGAGAATGTCAGAGAAAGTGAGAGAGAGAGAAAAGCAAACAATCAAAAATCAATACGGGCTGTTAGCGCTTTTAAGTATGCGAAGCGCCACATGGGAAGCATATCGTATATCATTGAGGAGTTTTATTTAATATGTAATATGTCCTCTGATTGGGTAGCTTCTCAGCCATCCACCAATAGCGTCCCTTGTATGAAATCAACTGGGCAAACCAACTGAGGAAGCATGTACCATAAATTAAAATCCGCAAAAAGCAGCAAAAAATCTGTGATATATATTTAGATATGCTTACATATAAAATACGCGATAGAGTGAAGCCGCGAACGTCGAAGCGCGATATAGCGAGGGATCACTGCATTGTCACACACATGCGAGTCGAAGGCAGCTAAAGGGCTGGAGTAATTGTAATAAAACATCTGACCAGTGAGTGGCAGATTGCACTGACTGTCTTTCTCAGTTCCGTACAGACCTTTCCCAGGAAATCCTGCAAGGTTCCGGCACCTCAGAAGGCATCACTTCTGGTGCTGGCCCCTTTGCTGACGTCACATTCGGTCCAGAAGACATCAATTCCGATTCCGGCCCTTTTGATGATGTTACTTCCTTTACGAGCCTTTAAAGCCTCCATCTTTGTCTGTAATAATCAGTTCTGTTTTGGACTCTGTTTTATGTACATCGTGCTTCAAAAACTTAACTTTTGCAGCCAGGAAAACAATATATGGGTTTCTGCCCCCAATCTTTATGATGTCTGTGTTGTTTTATTTTCACAATATATATATTACTACTTCACCTACTGCTTGTCTGTTATTTTATTGCTAAAATTCTTAAATAATCTCCTAGAGCTAGAAGTGTTATTGACAATATTAGATTTATTTCTAATTTCACTTTTCAATGGCAGCATTTATTACATATAGAAAAAGAAACTTAGAGATAGCATGCGTTGGTTCAGAGCTATCAAAAAGTTACAAAAAGATTTTGAAATGATATTTTTAATATAAAAATAAACTATTTTATTTATTCCATGTCAGTGGCTGTATTTTAATGGTTTTACTCAGTCACACATAATAGCAGGCCAGGCAACTTACTAACCTTCAGAAAATACTTAACCAGTCTGGAGAACATATCAACATTCCAACTGTTAACACAGTATGACTGCTTGATTTGGATAAATGGAACAGTTGTACATGCTGTCATTTTTACAGACTAGCAAACAAAGCTCATGTGATTGTTTTTTTTTTTTTTTTTCTGTTTCATGTAAATTAAATACTCAGGTGATAGTTGCCAGGTGCCATCAAAAAAAACTTTTAAGGTTGTATTTTTCCTCTAAAAACAAGTTGACAGATTTTTGGCTTATCCTGTTCCTGTTGAGAATGAGAGTCAGGAAAATGAGTCCCTTGAGGAAATGCAGTAGCAGCATGAAACAGAGGTACATACCAGATGGCAAACTTGGCACCAGCATAAGCGATGCAGAGACTCTCATTCCAGTCAACCCATCACCCATCACAGCCTTGAATACCTTAAATGAAAATTTAGACTGGAGCAACAAACATCTTCTTGGTTTTTTAATTTAGAATATTAGGTTTAGGTCTGTCTTTATATTGTGCACATTCATTCCGTTTAATTGGACACTCTTAGTTTTTTGATGATTCAGTTTTTCCAATTATAATGTTTATGATTTCATTGTTTTTTGATTTTGATTCCCACTTATGCAAATTATTTAGCTTAAAGATTTCCATTTAGTAAATATCTTATTTTTCTCTAGTATACTACTTATTTCATGATCAAGGAGATCCTAAGCTTTTCCTGGAATTATTTGTTTTAAAGAAGAAAATAACCTTCTAGATATGCAAAGGAGAGTGTGGATATTCTTAATAATTAAATGTTCGAATTATATGGTAAAAACTACCCTAAACAGGACACTTGTTAACTAAAGAATCTATTCATGCACACGCCCACAACCACATATGGCCAATTTTGAATTGCCATTTAATACGATCTGCACTTTTTTTGGGTTATGGGAAGAAAACCCACACAGATATTAGAAGACTGCGACTCTGCACAGAATGGATGCAGCATTTTAACTCTGAATGCTGGATCCATTAGTGCTGTGCCATCAAGCAGCCCAGTAGGTTACTAGAGCAGCCTGTATCACACACGAAAAGAAATTATGATTCCAGTAGTACACGAGTACCAGCAGGTTGCCATGCTGCATGTCCTTGATGCTTAGCATATTCTGGAGACATCCCTCACCTTCTCCCTGCCATGTAATCGGCTTCTGTAATTTGCTTCACACTCAGCATATGTTGATATTTTCGATCATTTTCCCTGTGCTGTAAGAAAGACACGAACAATGATAACATTGCAGAGGCCAGAGCTGTTATTCTTCCTTTTCATTTAATATGTAATGGGCTCCTGCCGTTTGCCTCACACTCAGCAGATCCAGCCTCAGTGGTTTATGCGCATTAGCAGGTTGTGTGCAGGGAAATGCAGGGCTGTCATTTTATGTATTCCTATCATGTAATTGGCATCTGCAGGTTGCTTCACTGTTAGCAGATGTTGCTGCGGTTCTTTTCTTGTCGGTAAAGCTGTGTGCCCACATTGCTGTTTGTATCCTGTACATATATTTAGATAGATAGATACACAGTATATATCATTTGTTTTTATTAATTTATTGTTTGAACCCACATATTCCATTGTATGGCCATGGTGTGGTTGGCAGCATAAGGAGCAGGGAAGGATCTGACACTGAGGATTCAGTCCATCACAGGACAAGCTCATGTGTATGTGTTCTGGTTGCTTGCATTTGCTTGTCTCACAAGGACCACAAATTAAAGTGTAGTTTTATCTTTTTTACATTAATTAAATAGAGTAAAGCATGCTGATTGTATTTTTGTAATAAGTATTTGACTTTGTCCTTGACTTCTTTTTTGTCATTCTGTACCTCTGGGGTGTATGTGTTTTACCCCCTCTAAAAAAATGAATCTTTGAACAGTTTCTCAGGCAGAGGTCTTTTCTTCAGAATGAAATGCAGCAATCTGTCCTGATTCTGGTCAGAACATTTCTTAAGCTTTTCATTCATGACATCTTGCTTGTAAAGGATGTTCTTGTTACATCATGTCTGAGCATTCTGGACTAAACAGGTTGCCCTGTGTATCTTCTTTTGCTCGTGGTGTGTATCATATGGGACACACTTCCGGTCTCCTCCTAAAAAGAGACCAGGATCATCGAAGGAAGAAACAGACAAATAACCTTGAGCAAAGTGACAGTCTGTTGAAGTGTATGCATGCTTCAGCTAGATTTTTTGTATCAGCTAGAAGAATTGTCACACCAATTTCAGCATACTCACCAAGGCAAAAATAGCTGGTGTTAAAGCTGTGATCTGGATGTTCCTCTGCATCAAAGTACTATCAAAGGCTGTTCCATAATTTACTGAATTAAGGGTCGGAATACTTATATAAATAAGAGATTTCAGTTTTTGATGTTTTGTAAATTTGCAAACCTTTTTGAAAACATGTTTTCACTTTATCTTTATGGGGTACTGAATGTAGATGGATGAGCAAAATGTCAAATTCATCTATTTAAATTTAAATCTACATCTCAATGAAGTGTGCAGAAAGTCAAGGGTTTTGAATACTTTCTGAATCTATTGTACTTACAAGCAAGCAAAAGGTTCTGCACAGCATTAATGGAGTTGCTTAAATTATTGTATAAAGTAACCTCAGACTTTATTAGAATCGCGTAGAGCATCTGATGATCTACCACATTAAAGACCCTGCTAGATCACTGAAAAGGAGTTGTGAAGATCAGAGCCATTTCCTGTGGCTGTCTCACCAAAACCAGCCATTCCCAGGGTGTTATAAAGTGTTCTGTCCAACTTTCAGTGCATTCATCCTTCTCCTTGTTCAATTCTAAGTCATGAAATGACATTCCTGCTCTGATGCAATTGCTTTGTGGCCCGTAGAGTATTTTACATTTTTTTTTGACGAAGCCACAGCCAAGTTTTATGTCTGAGTGTCCTTGGGTATGACAGGCTTTCTTGGCTTACTTACTTACAGCTGTAATGCAGTCTGTGTCCCAGCAGAGATAAATATCTATGGAAAGAGAGTTTCTCATAATGGCTGAAAGAACGTTTTTGGGTGTATCTTCAAGCATGAGTTTTCTGGAAACTGTCATTGATCCCGTCTTTGCAATTCTTGTGCAATTTTAAGTAGGCTCCACAAATTTTACAAGCTGTCTGCTGCACATCCTAAGTAGTTTTAAGGTTAAAAAATACTACTGCAGTATTTATTAAATATATTGGAGAAAGACAGATAGTTTGAGGGATGGTTGCTTAGTTTACTGTGGTAGCTGTGAACAACTTCTGGGTTAAGTGCTTGGTTGGTTACTTCACTGCAAATGACTTTATTAAATGCTGGCCTATCCAAAATCTAGCAATAACTTGCGTCATTATTTAATGTGTAAAAATCAATGATGTGTATGTATTTGAAGATGTCCTTCAGTGCACCTTTCCTAGACACTGTTAACTCTTCTTTCATTTTTCAATATGTTACGAAGTACTGTATAAGGTTTAATACAGTAGCTATAAAAGTGTTTCTCTATTTGTAACCTTTATGCAAAATATCTGACATGCAAAGAAAAGTTATGCTGTGCAAAGTGAGGCGTGTTCAGGAGTTCACTGACCCCCCGACAAGCCCACTTATTGCTTTGATGTGGTGCACCATGGAGGTGGCTATGAAGTGTACTGCGTGATCAAAGGTTCCCCAGGGGCCAACTCCCACCTTTATTATTTTGAATCGATTGTGACTTCATGGGAGAGATTATTGCTTCAGTGCGGTGCACACTAGTGAGGCCGCTATGAAGTGTGTTGCAGTGCAAATTGCAACACTCCATCCTCACCAATAACTCTCCAAAGTACAGTACAAACTACTTACACATCTGTAAGATTGTGCCACTGCTTGTGGTCAACAAATCAGCACAATGGATTGCTCTAGCCAAATACACGATAATTTATGTATAAAATACATACCCTGGAGTAGAAGCTAAAAACTAGAAACTACAAAAGGCCCCGATTTCTTCAGTGAGAATACTACAAAGTTCCTGAGTTTGTAAAAAGTCCCTGGTCCCTGAAAAAATTTCCTGTGGTGGGAAAGTGCCTACTGGCTGGCTGCAAACCCGAGGCCTCTAAATCAGATATTCAGAGTTTATCTCATTGAAAACTCCCTCAGTTGATTGGGGTTCTAGCTGTTCCCTCTCTTCCATAGCTGAAATGGGTGCATCACTTTGAGCAAATTGGTGGGCAGCAACAGTTATATGAGTGGGTACCCTGGCACCCACATCCAGGGCCTTATACACAATGCCTTTAGAATAGGCTATAACCTTCCACTTTTAGAACTGATTACAAGAAACTGTTAATGAATGGATGATTGTATGTTTTTGACAGTAATTTTAAGTTGGAGTGGTGGCTCTGAGGCTAGGGATCTGCACCAACAATTGGAAGCCTTCTGTTTCGAATTCCATAAGCACCAGAAGTGATTCAACTCCGTCGGGCCCTTGAGCAAGGCCGTTGACCTACAATTGTGCTGTCCTGGGTATCATTAACCTGCATCCAGCCCTGCAAGTAGGTCCTCCAACTTGCCAGATAAACTCAGTGTTGATGGCAGGTTTGGTACTCCAGCCACTTAAAAAACCTCACACTGTACCATTCCATTTAAACTAGTGTGGTGCTGAGGTGTCGCCTGTTGCATGGCTACATTCAGGTCCTAAATAGGAATCCTGACATGGTTCATTGTGGGGTGGGTGTGGCAATGCACTTTATCAGTTCATGCTTCCATCCTCTCTCCTCTCTTTTACTGATCACTGTTTAGTAAACATAGCAAGCTTTCTGATTGCTTTGATGTTTTTTGATTACTAAATTTTAACAATTTTTGATGACTTTTTATACATTTAAGTGAAAGTTACCTTTTTGTACAAATAACCTTTGAACTAGACAGTGTTTTGCATAGTGCTTAATTTTTCTTCCTCTCAACTCTACCATCATTGGTTCATATCCTTGCATAGGTACGTTTTTGGGCAACAACTGCCATACTATGTGTTATTGTTGGTTTTCTCTCTTGGTAGTCTGATTTTCTTTCACATACCAAAGCTTTGCATTTTTTTAAATTGGTGACTTAAAATTGGACTGCCATGGGTGTGTGATGGACTGGAGCCCTGTCTAAGATTTGTTATTGTGTTATGGCCATTGCTCCTGAGCTAAATTTGACCTTTGACCAGGTCTGAGAAATATGTAAATAACCTTAGCATTGAAATGTTTGCCTACAGCCCTACAGTGTGAGTTGAGAGCTTCAGCTCTGAATAGGCACTGATTATAGTAGCTTGTAGGCTCATCTACACATAAACTGATTGTGTGAGAGGATAGAAATTGGCAGGATTAATTCTGGATTAGTTGTTGACAGCAGTCTAAAGTGAAGCAACTTGCGTTTTTCTAATTAACAGAAAACAAACAGACAGTCAGAGAAAAATAAGATCAGGATTAAATGTTTTTGATTTATGCCAGTCAAGTATATTGTTGGAAAAAGTATAATAAATCTTTCCAATGAATACACTCTTCATTGCAGGTGAAATGGCATATGGGATGTTGTAGGCTATACCTTCATCATTATAATTAAGCACAAGGTAGAAACTGACTCTGTAAGTAAGACCAGTCACTTCATAATGTAATGTAACATCTTTAAAAACACTTAATCCAGTTCAAGGTCGTGGGAGACTACGGTTTATCCTGGCAGCACAGGGACAAGAGGATGCAAGGCTGGGTTCTGGACAGGGCTCTAATTCATCGCAGGGCTCTTTATAACATAATGTAACTTACTGAAAAATCTACTTAAAGGAATCCTCCACCCAATGTTTGGGACAAAGACACGGTTTTCAATTAATTTACTCCTCTGCTCCACTGTTTAAAATTACAAGTCAAGTAATTCATTTGTGATTGAAGTGCACATTGCAGACTGAAATTTAAGTGGATTTGCATACATTTTGGTATAGATGTAACACTTTGGAACACTTTTTATAGATGGTCCCCCCATTTCAGGGCACCATAATGTTTTGGGACATTTGACATCACAGGTACAAGTATTTGTGATTCCTCAGGTGGGTTTCATTGCTTCATAAGATACCTCAGCTTGCTTCTACTCTTTGGAGTCTGTAAGCATGAAGACAAGAGCTGTGCCAATGTAAGTCAAAGAAGTTATTATGGCACTGAAAAACAAGAATAAAACACTTAGAGACATTAATCAAACCTTAGGATGACCTAAATTAACTGTCTGGAATATCATTAAGAAGAAAAAACGCACTGATGATCTCAGTAATCACAAAGGAACTGGTAGGCCAAGGAAGACCTCCACTGCTGATGACAGGAGAGTCCTCACAATGGTAAAGAAAAAGTTCCAAATGCCTGTCCGAGAGATCAGAAACAGTCTTCATGGAGCAGATGTATGTGTGTCAGAGAAGACTATCAGCAGAAGACTTCATGAACAGAAATACAGATGCCATACAGCAAGATGCAAACCACTAGTTAGTTCCAAAACAGGATTACGGTTTGCAAAAAAAAGTCTTAAAAGAGCCTGTAGAATTTTGGAAAAACGTCTTGTGGACAGACGAGTCAAAGATGAACCTCATCAGAGTGACAGCAAGAGCAAAGTGTGTGGATGAAATGGAACTGCCCAAGATCCAAAGCAAACCACCTCATGTGTTAAACATGGCAATAGCGGTGTTATGGCTTGAGCATGTATGGCTGCCACAGGTCCTGACACACTTCTCTTTATTGATGATGGAACTGCTGACAGCAGACACACAATGAATTCTGAGGTGTAGAGAAACATCCGATCTGCTCAAGTTCCAGTAAATGCCTCGAAACCCAGGACGACACTTCATCCTACGACAAGATAACAGTCCAAACATACTGCTGAGGCAACACAGGAGTTTTTCAAAGCTAAAACATCAAAAATTCTTGAAAGGCCAAGCCAATCACCCATTTTTAATATAAATGAGCAGGCTTTCCATAAGCTAAAGGGAAACCTTAAAGGGACAAGCCCACAAAAACAAGCAGGAACTGAAGATTGCTCTGTTAGAGGCTTGGCGAAGCATTACCAGAGAAGATCCTCGGCACCTGGTGATGTCTGTGGTGGTCATTGCATGTAAGGGATATATGGCAAAGTGCTATCATGGCTTTAATAGACCTGCCATTGCTGTGTCCAAAACACTATGGAACCCTGAAATGGGGGGCCATGTTCAAAAAGTGTTGTCATTTCTGCATGGTGACACCAAAATGTATGCAAATCCCCTTAAATGAAAGCCTGTAAAGTGTAGTTTTAATCAAGTCTGAATTGTTTGATTTGTAAGTTTAAACTGTGGAGTGGAGGGGTAATTTAAGAAAGAGTGTCTTTGTCCCAAACATTTGGAGAACACTTCATGTTACTTACCCCATGTACTTTGTAGTGATGGCTGAGAAAAAAATAATCTTGTTTATTATGCAGAGTGGTGAAAAAGAAGTTTATGACATAACAGAAGTTGGTGGTGGCCATTGCTGTACATCAGCAAACAATATCAAAAATGTCCATGGAAGAAAGAAAATAATTGTGTTGCTTGTATTGCATTATTCACATGTCAGTTATCCAGTTTCTTTCTGGAAATGTGCAAAACATTACAAAACAAAGCAATATTTTGCTAAAATATTGTTAAATAGTTAAAGTACATGTGTTTGGGACATTTTGAGCAAACAACTGGGCAACTTAAGATATGGATTATGTGGTGCAAATAAAATGTTGTCATGAGCGTTTTTAATATTGTTTTTGTCTATGGTCACTATAGACTTGTTTTATATCAGAAACTATTCTCTTCATTCAGCATGAATTGCTGAAATTGAGATTAAACCTTTTTCTGGACCATTTTTTAACTATATATATACTGTAAAATATATATATATATATATATATATATATATATATATATATATATATATATATATAAATATCGCTTTTGCTTGGATTATTCATTTACGTACTGAAATACAGATTCCTTAAATTTACACACAAGGATCACATGAATTGTACTCATCAGGCACTGACATTCTGGACCTGTCATGAAGCAGAAAACATATAAGAAAAATTTGCAAAGAGAAACACTTCTGCTGTCCCAATTGTGACATAGGGCTTTGCATTGGTGACTTTCTCAAAACATCACATGAAGGATGTGTGCTAAATCTGCATCAGCATAGTAGTGTATGGTAACGTTTTGGTATTTGCATGTTTATGCTGATGTAATTGCGGTACAATGGCACCTGGTACTGCTGCTGCAGTTCAGTAAAGAGACCAGGATTTACATCCTGGGTCCTCCATGCAAGGAGTTTGCATGTTCTCCCCGTGTCTGTATGGGTTTTCATCAGAGTGCTTCAGTTTCTTCCACAGTCCAAAGAGTTGCAGGCTAGGCAAATTGATGGTCTTAAATTATCCCTAGTGTGTGGTTGGGTTTGATGTATGTGTATGTGCGTGTGTAGGTTTGTGTGTATGTATGTGACTGGCACCCTGTCAAGGTTTTGTTTCTGCATTGCAGCCTATGCAAGCTGGGATAGGCTCCAGCAGACCCCTGCGGGTTAGAGAATGACTGCCTGTTAATTTAATAACATTTTTTATTGCCAAAAAAAAATCATCAAGATTTTTGACTTGTTTTTTCGGGGGTAAACATGACGCAAAAGAGGATAGATTATGCACGTGATGATGAAGCATGTTTCATAGGCATTTACTGTATACATGTGAACAGCAATGGAACATGGTTGCCAACGACAACATGTGACAACTTGCTCATAATAAAACCATAATGTCCCAGTAACATGAAGTATAATAAATCAAAAGCGATGTTTAATAGTTCAAAACAGTAGCAAATGTTGAAAGAAGAATTCACCAACACCATCCAGATTGTTCTTAATGCCAAGATAGGCTCTGTTTTCAAGTGAGCCTGACTTGGAGCAATCCGGTTCAGTGCTGAATGGATATTGAGAACTTACCTCTAAGACAATGCTTATTGATAAGATATATTTTCTTATGTGTAGATGACAAAGTAATCTTTTCTTAGAAATCAACCAAGCTTAATTTTTTAAACTGACAATGTGTCCTTTAATTTGATAAATGGCGTCTTTTCTTAATGTCAAAAACTCAGAGTTAAAGGAATAAAATATAAGAACAGAACAAACAAGAAAAAGTCTTCTTGGGTCTCAAAGGGATTCTATAATGAGAGTAACAGCAGCTGGTCTTCCATTTTGTGAAACACTGTGTTAGACTCTGATGGCATGAGCACATGTTAGAAAGATTGGATGAAAATAATCCAATTCCAAGAAAAACGAACACTGTTCACAATGACACAGTCTGTCTAAGGTTTTGTGCAATCTAACTGTTGTAGTAAAAGCACAGCCACAATATACACAGTATTTTTGCATAGTAGCTGTCCTTTTAAATAAAGTATGGCTATAGATGATATTGACTTAGAGCTCAAACATGCTGTATTAAAGAGCAACTTAAACAACAGGCAATCAAACATATTTGATTTTATATTGCAGCTTCCTTTAGTGCACACCTTTTTAATGGGTAGGGTGTTGTGCTGTGTTAGCCATTTTGGATGAATTAAGAGTCAAGTAAAATGACACCTTTTATTGGCTAACTAAAAAGATTACAATATGCAAGCTTTTGGGGCAGCTCAGGCCCCTTCGTCTTACCTGAAGAAAGGGCCTGAGCTACCCCGAAAGCTTGCATATTGCAATCTTTTTAGTTAGCAAATAAAAGGTGTCATTTTGCTTGACTTCTCAATGGGCATTAGAAGTGCCGTTCTACTAAAATTGCTTACTTATTTATTTTACACTAGCTATGCTACCCTTCTAAGGCAGATTGAAACCATCAAAGTAGGCCTAAGCATTAACATTTGCAGTGCACTATGCAATGCATACCACATGTCTCTGTTATATGGGATTTGTATAAGCAGTGTTGCACCCTCTGCTGGAATTGCAAATGCAATACATTTTATTACTAAAAAATGATGCTCCATCTTTGAGCAAGACATAGCAACCAGACAGACACACAGACCCTTTTCCTTTTTTTTAAAGTGGATTTGGAACACAGGATGTCAGGATCACGCAGTAAATCTAACACCGAAAATTTGTTTACAATCTTTCATCAGTGGATGTGGATAATAATTACTGTACTTAATTTTACTTTCACAAGAGCACCAGTTGCAACTACATTTGTGTAGTGAGAATATTCAAATAAAAGCTTTCAGCATATAACAGGCCGTAGTCATCCTGTAACAGCTTATAAACCAGCTAGGACTATTAATAATAAAGCTTAATGATTAAGATCCCAATTTACTTTATTAATGCATTTCATACGTAGATGTTATACAATGGTGAAAATGTCATTCCAAGGGTTTCACATACCTGGTTTTCAGTATTAGGGCAGAGTGATGGCTCTATATCTAAGGATATGTACTGGTATCTAGAAGGTTGCCAGTTCAAATCCTGTTACTACCAGAAGGAATCCTATTCCATTGGGCTCTTGGGTAAGGGCCTTAACCTGAAAATTGATCCAGAGGTCAAGCAAAAAAACAATTTCCCTCGGGGATTAACAAAGTATATCCAATCAAATCAAAAATAACTGGTCATAAAATATGATCCGATCTTCATCTAAGTCACAAGTCTAGTCAAGCACAATATGCTTACACTAATAACACACAAACAATTTTCATCTTTTATATCTTTATTGAACACACCCATTGAACATTCACGTTGTGCTGTAGAACAGGTAAATGAATCCTTGGATTTAATAACTTGTCAAACCTCTTTTGGCACCAGTAACCTCAAGCAAGTGTTTCCAGCAGTTTCAAATCAGACCTACATGACATTCTGGAGATTATTTTTTTACCTTTCTTAATTACAGAACTGCTTCATCTCTCAGCCATATTCTTGGTGTAATGGGTGTGAACAGCTTTCTTCAGGTCATTCCACAGCATCCCCATTGAGTTAAGGTCTGGGCTTTACCTGGGCCATACCTAAAGGCAGATTTTCTTGTTTTTTTTAAGCTATTCTGTGGTAGATTTATTTTGATGGTTAGGATTAACTCTTTGAAGGCTGAATATTTTTTCCAGTTTTCTGAAAAGCACACAAAGCAATGGTTTCACACATAAATCAATATGAAATGTCTTTTGCCGCATGCTGTGGCTGCTGTCAGTGCCCGTTCGGCGTCTTTGGCAGCAGGGGCTGCACAGGGGCAGCTCATTGACCAGCAGGAATACGTGGTGGGCCAGCTCCCTGGCTGTGTGACGCAATCTGGTTTGTACCTCTGGTCATTGTAAGAGGCCGTCCTCCCAGGTGAACGTTGGCGTAGGTGCATTAGCTATTAGCTACATGGTCATGTTCAGCACCACGATCAGCTGATGCTGGCCCCTCACGTTCGTTTTCGATCTCCAGATCACTTACATCAACTCAGAGTCTGACTCAGTGATATGATATGCAAAAAATCATCCACAGAGTGTTTTGCTTTGTACATTCGCTTTGGTCTTTCACCAGATGTCGATGCCATTTGAGGGGCTGTTTGCTCTTTGCTACTCATGCACGCACAGGAAACCTAAGTCAAATCAACAAAGCTAACTTTGAAGAAAGTAACTTAAACAGCATGATACTGTTTACAGCTGATTACTGTCCTCTACCCCTGAATTTCAACAAAAGTCGACATCCGCCCTGAAAGAGTTAATGTCCTGCAATATCACCCAACTTATCCTGAGCTTCGCCTGATGGACAGCCACCCTGACATTATCCCATAGAATCCCTTAATAAACTTGGGAAGTCATTTTCCACTCAGTGATGCAAGCTGTCCTGACCCTGAGTCAGGAAAGCAACCCAAACTCATGATGCTCTCTAAACCATACTACTTCATCATTGGAATTATGTATTCATGTTTTTATATGGTATCTTATTTTTTTACACCATATGTACTACTGCGTATTCTTCCTGAATAATTCGACATCACCCTAATCAGTCTATAAAGCATTTTTCAAATGGGATTGTGGAGTGTCAGGGTGGTCTTTGGCAAGCTTCTGTCAAGGAGTGTAGTTTTTTAGAGAGCAGAGGCATGGACACCATTCATTTTCAATGTTTTGCATATGGTAGGCTCATGGACAGAGATGTTAACCTGTTCCAATGATCCTTTCAAGCCTTTAGATGTTGCTGTAGGGATCCTTTTTTACTTAATTGAATATTCTGTGTTGTACCTTTGATGTAATTTTGACTGGAGGCCCACTCTAGGGAGAGTAGCCAGCGTACTAACTCATCTCCATTTATATACAATTTTCCTAACTGTGGACTGATGAATATTTAAAGTCTTTGAAACTACATTGTAACCTTTTCCAGCTTTATGCAAATCACCAGTCCTTGATAATAGATCTTCTGAGGTCTTCTTTTTCACAAGGCATATTTTTACGTCAGCAGATGCTCCTTGTGAATAGCAAATTCAGAATGTTTGAGTCTCTTTTATAGGTTAAAGTATGTCTAAGCCACACCTCCACCTGACTCCAGTTAGCTTGTCTTGAAGTCATCAGCCTAGAGGTCAACAGACTTTTTCCAACTTACACCCGTGAATGTCTGAAAGATGTTTTCAGTATAAACAAGAACAACACAATAATTTGTTTATTCGTTACTGTAACTTGATATATGATTTTAAGACATATTTACACATAATTACTAAAATCAAAATGGGGGTGTATAATAGCAAAAATATAACAATGAAATGTAGTTTCAAAGAATAAGAAGGCTTGTGAGATATAACTGGCATGATAACTGTGGTCAGTTTATTTCATGGATTATTTAATTGAAAATAAAAGGTACTTATCGACAGCTATGAATGATGACATTTCATATTCTTTACAGTTTTGGATTGAAATTGAGTAAAGTATACATATATAGCTGATTAAGAAGCACACAGGATTTATTTTGAAAATAAAATGCTTTTTTTATATTTGAGAGAACATAGATGTATAAGGTAAAGTAATATCTGAAATTATTTGAATAAATTGACCTTTTCAACTGTATAATAAAATTTGCTATTCATTTTGCCATTTCATTGTTTTCTCTTTTAAGAGGATCAGATACTTCATTTTTCTCATTGTCTTAGTTGTCGAATTTCGCCTCTCTAACTGAAGCATGATTATTAGCATTTGTAAAACAATGAGAGGGAAAATAGAGGAAGGTTAATGGTAGCTTGACAACTGCTGTTAACTTTGAAGGGTACTGACATCTATTTAAATAAATGTGAAAACTTCAGCTGCTTTTCTGGAAATGGAAAGACCTGTTATTATGAGATTTTGTTATTTATTTATTTTTTATTTCTGAGAAGCATTGAAACTGTTAAAGATTTCAAGTGTGGTAAAGTTCTAAATAACCAATTTGTAGAGTAAACAATATATGTTATGACCTCTATATGAGATTAGATATGCTTCCAGAAGCATACATTTCTCCTTTTTAAGTGATCGTGTAATTATCTGAATAAAGAAAAAACAATCTGACAAAAGGAGCTTGTTCCAGTTTCATTCCCATTCTTCAGCACATGCATCAGCTTAAATGACAATTTATAATTATCAAACAATGCATTTAAAATAACTTAACTCTTTTAGGCGGATGTCGACTTTTGTCGACAGGAGGGTTGAGGCGCATGTCGACTAAAGTCGACATCCAGGGATAGAGGCGATAATTAGCTGTTAATGGCGACATATCTCACTGTCACGTCACAGGCATTCCCTCTGTGCTTGGAGGAATGCTAGACTCGTTGACTCGGCAACTAATCCTAGCGTGTGCGTGAGTTGCGAAATGTAAACAATGGCAAGATGGCATCGACATGTGAAAAGGGAGCGAAGTAAGTGTAGAAAAGAAAACACTCGGCAGACAATGTTTTGCGCATTATCGCGAGTCGGACTCTGATTTTTCAGAATCGGATTTTATTGACAGTGATCAGGAGATCGAGCAAGAGAGTGAGAAGCCGGCATCAGCTGATCAAACACCAGCCGATGCCGTGCCAGCAGATCTGCTGCCAGTTGAGCGCCTTCGCGCAGCTGATGCATCTACGGCAAGGTTCGTGGGATAAATACACAGACATTGATCCGTTGAGAGCCGATCTGGCTACTGGACTTCACAAGACGGCATGGCTTGCTGTTGGACACGACAGATCACCAGCTGCTGTACTTCAGGCTGCTCTCTCCTGATGCTGCTTTTCAGCTACCGTCAGACGAGACAAACAGGTAGGCAGAGAAATTTGAATTGCGGGCTGCGTTTGCATCGCATTCTCGTTTTCAAAGTGTAAACCACAACAAAAGACGAGATGAAGCGTGCTGTGGTATTACAAATAGAGATGGGACAGAACTGGTGATATAACTTCAGGGAGCATTGGTCCAAACGTGCTTTGTCCCCTGGTGGCTTTGGACAGGTTATGCAGCATGGTGATAGGTACGTGCTGCTGCAAAGTTTTATTCACTTCTGTAATAAACAGAAGCAAATCCCATGGGGTGAGCCAGGCTATAATGCCATGCATAAAGTTCATAAAGTTTCAGAAGATGAAAAGAGGTGACAATACGGTTTTCATGCGGGCAGAAAACTTGGTGGCAGTGGAATGGCACAATGGCAAAAGGGTGACTTGTCTCTCTACAGTACACACTAACAATATATGTGAGAAAGTGCAGCAACAGACAATTGAAAAGTAGGCACCAAAGCAACACGTATTGTAAGCAGTGCAATGTGGCAATGACTGAAATTGGCTGCTTTGAGCGAGATCAGACTTTGCAGGACTTTGCTGTGTAAAATGTATGTGATATGTATGTGAAATCATAGAGTATGCAGGCTCATACAACATGCAAGACAGTAATATTTGTCAAAAGTAAATATTTTTTGTTGATTTGATATGTTAAACAATTGCTTTGTGTTCTTTTTTAAAAAATGTTAGTTTTTGGGAAAATATTCAGCCCTGGGAGATAAGAAACAAAAAAAAAATTAGCCCTAAAGAGTTAAGATAACTTGTGAACCTTACACGGTGTGCATTTTTCTCACAGGTAGCTAACTTAGAAAACTTGTCGATGCCCTGGCTAATTCCTGGGAAAGATTTTACTAAACAGGAAGTGACCTTGTTGGAGCTTTGCTATGGGAAAGTGAACAACTTGAATCTGCAAAAAGTTGTAAGTACAGTTAGTATACTAAGCCTTCTATGTTATGATTTGATTATGTAAAAAATTCATTACAGCTCTGTTTTTAATTTTTTCTTCATTCTAGTTCATGTTCGAATGTATAGGTTGCTGAATCTTATTTTGATAAAAGAAATGTTATGACATTTACAATATTTTGACATCTTTCAGCAATGCCATTTTGTTTTCTGTCCTTGTCTCCATTTTGACTTTTCTGTGTGTACTGTTGCTATGCAGGGTGACCAGAGCTCATGATGTTATGAGTTATAGAGTATAAAGTTCAACTCAAAGACTTCAAGGTTATCTGAGTTCTGGATAGAAATCCTTAATGCATGGTGCTTTTTGTTTATCGATCTTCTTGTTACAACTTAGTGTTTTGTTTTCTTTTGACTTTGATTTCTGGTATTTTGAATTGGCTGGATGGCACAATAGTTACATTTTCCAGTTTAGAACTTTGCAAGGCTTTAGACTTCATTCCATATCCCGATTCTTCCTCTCTTAAAGTATCCCCCAACATTTTCTGGGGTAGAATATTCATTGGCATCTCAGATGCAATATGGACATTATTGTGATTTAAATTATATTGTTTTTGAGTTTAGAATAATTTTACTTTTGGTATATTTTTATTTCTAGAATTTATATTTTAAGCAATTTTATCATTATTTGGTCAAAATACACTTAGATACTTGGAAAAACTCCTTAATAAAATGCCACAGTTGTCACGTTTTTCTTGACCAGGAAAGTAAGTGCTGCCATTTTCTTTTAAACTCCTTGGCGATAACCCTATGCATCTCTCGGGCTCAGAATTCTATTTGTAAGTATGGTTAACCCAAAGTGTCTCTTGAGATAAGTTGTTATGATCCAATGTATAGTGTTAAACCTGAGTAATGCTCTGGAGAGTATTCTGCTGCCATCTAGTGGATAACATAATATCATACTGCAAAAAAAAAATCATTAATATTTCTATGGGTTTTGCCACTCAATGTTAACTCAATATTCATTAGTGGGGCAGAGCCTTCAACCAAAGCACACAATAACATATAAATGAGATGCTGTAAAGCCAGTTTTAGAATAAAGTGCAACTGAACCTTTAGTGATGAAAACGTGAACTGGTTATCAGACGGCATCACAGATATTGAAACTGATGCACTCGGCACTTTATTACAGAACTGCCATGGTGGATTTGGTCATGTGAACGTTCCTCGTGTAGGTAGGTAGGTATGTGGCAAAAGGTCAAAATAATTGCAATCAAGTGGAAGGACAAGAAAAACAGCACCATAAGCACTATTCACAATGCAGCAACTGTTGATTTTTGTGTCAGAGAAACGTGTAAGTTATTAAGCTTTGCACTGTGGTAACCTACAATAAATCAAGCTGTGGCAGAACATAACCACTGAAGAAACAAGATTGGATAAAGGATGAGGGTTGTCATAACTCAACTCATTACACCTGATTTGATCAGACAAGCAAGCAAGAAATGTATCCCCAAGAAAATAATCCCAAGAGTTTGTGGTAAATGTATTATTTCCAGTTTACTTTTGTTGTCTCAAGTATGCTTTAGAAACATGGAAGGCATGTTTTCTTAAAGGAATACTTCACCCAAAAGGTTTTTTTTTTAATATTTTACTTTATGTAGTTTATAGCGTTGGCTGAGAAAAATATTTAATCTAATGTTTTCATGGAAAAATGACATAAGAAGGTTTCTGAATAGTGAGCATGCCTGGACAACAGTAAATAATATCGAAAACATCCATGAAAAAAATCTCAATTTATTTGTGTCACTTAAATCAACTCATCAAGTCATCCAGTTGCATGCTCACAATGTAAAAAACATATGCACTTTTTGCTATAGGTTTCCTAAATAAATAACTCCAGAAAATGAAAGTGGTCCACACACGAGATGTCCATTGACAAGTGAGTCACACTTTTGAATTAAAGACCTGCCTTTCTTAATCATTCATTGGCCAAGAGTTGTGTCTTCAGTTCAAAAACATGACCCAATATGAAGGAGCTTTGTGTTTGTAATATACATATCCTCTGTGATTTCAGATTTTTCCAAAGAAAAATAACTTTAGTGATGTTTCTTGTTAGTATTTTCTGGTTACAAATACATTTTTTCTGTTCCTTGAGTACATTTAATATCTGTGTGTATTTTTTTTTTTTTTTGGTTATGTGTACCCTCTTGTCTATGAAATCCTGCAATGTTCACATTCTGGGCTTTATTTATTTATTTATTTCATGACTTTCAGTTATGACTGTGCTGACTCAAGGCGAGACAGTAAAGGTTTTAGTGAAAAATAATTGTGAGATGAGATGTGGTCAAGTCGAAACCAAAAAAGACAGTGAACCAGTCGTCACGTTTGAAATGGTAAGCAAAACCGAAGTCTTTTAATCAGGAAAATATTAGTTTGTAAACAGGAATAGACAAAATAACACAAACCACACCAACACAGGAATCCTAATATTGGAAACTACAAATTAGAAAATACTGGTCTTTATGCTAGCACTCTGTATAATGTTACGCTTCACATATTCCCAGGTGATTTTGGGAAAGATCACAGCTATAAACAATGTTGTGATGTTATCAAAATTGTAAATATTGTGTAAAGCAACAAATAAATGTGAAGATCATAATCCTAAAGGTCCAAAACCCCTTATTTCATGTAAAAAATGTACTCAGACCTTATCTTATGTCCATCAGTACCGAGAGAAATTTGTTTATCATAATATCAGAGCCAAGATCAAAACAAGAATAATCTATACCTTAAGTCTTTACAAACCTTACTTTAAAGGAAATCAAAGACCTTTCAAAACAAGAATGAGAAGACGGAGGAATAAAGACAGAAAGAAATTTTTTATAGTTCTTTCAGGTGACTCCAGCCCTAATTGCTGCAGCATCTAAACCCTCTGATGCATTTCAAAGTACCCCACCCATTTGTATCTAGATTAACTCTTCGTGGGAATGAATATTTTTTCCAAAAAGCTTAGTTTTATGAAAATGACATAAAGCAATGGTTTCACATATAAACCAACATAAAACATTTGTTGCTGTGTGCTGAGGGTGCTGTAGACACCTGTTTGCTGCATGGGGTCAGCTCGATGGTGGCAGTGGCAGTTGCAATGCAACGAAATCTGGTTTGTACCTCTCATTATCGTAAGTGCCAGTCCTCTTAGGCAAATGTTGCTGTAGATGCATCAGCTACATGAACATGTTCCGCAATCTGATCAGCTGGGGACTGATCAGCTGATGCTGGTACCTCTACTTTTGTTTTCATTAACCCACCTCCAGATCACTTGCATAAAAATCTGAGCCTGACAAGTCAGAGTCTGATGCAGCAATAATTCTACAAATTCGTCCACTTTGTGCATTTGCTTTAGTCTCTCATCAGATATAGACGCCATTTTAGAATTTATTTGTGCATTTACTTTAGTCTCTCATCAGATATAGACGCCATTTTAGAATTTTTTTGTGCATTTGCTTTAGTCTCTCATCAGATATCGATGCCATTTAAAACATTTTTTGCTGTTCACCACTAATGCATGTGCAGGGAATCAAGGTCCATTCAACAAAGCTATCTTTTGTTCTGGCATAGAGAGTCAAACTAAAATGTAATGGCAAGTTTTGTCATAGTTTACAGGTAATTAACATCCTCTGCCCCTGAATTTCAACAATAATCGACATCCACCCTGAAAGAGTTACAACATGAGGGGAAATAGGGCAAAACTGGCAGAACTGCAAAGCCAGGCATAATGTAGAACCTAACAATAATTATGGAATTACATTTTATCTTCTTTCTTGAGGACCGTAGACACATTTGCAACATTCAAATATTGGTAACTTCTTTCTTTCTTCTCAAGTAAATCTAATTCCATTTTAAAATCTGCTCATTCTGAACTTGTTTTTGCTTCAGTCTGGTACACTCGGCTTAATTATTCTTTCATAAATGTGAGGAAATATTATTTATTTGGTTTATTTCAAGTCAAGAATTAAAGGTCTCCAGAGTTCCGCTGTCTACTGTACTACAGTAGAACCCCCATATCCATGGATTTGGTTTCCGCATTTTCAGTTATCTCCAGTTTGCTGTGGCTTGAAAATGTTAAATGGAAAATTCCAGAAATGAATGATCAGCACATTCTATGCATAGCATGTGGCAAAAACCCTGCTGGTGTACGGGAAGAAGCCTGTGTGTCTGACATCATTTTTGCCATGCCAGCATGTCAAGTACAGTATAAACCAGCCTTTAGCCTAAAGTGTTCTCGCCGTCTACATATGTTGCTGTGTCATCGCAGCGTTATTCTGAAAATAAACTTTAATTTTACTTAATAATGGCCCACAAAGTGCCAAAGTAAATGTATTGATGTTGGCAGTTCTTCAAAGCCTAACAGAAACTGTAAAGTTCTTTCTATCAGTAAAAACAACAAAGAACAGTGAAGCCATTGAGTACTCACAATAGGCTAAGATATTTTTTAAGAAATAAATGTAAAAATGGAATGTAAAAATGTGTATAAACTGTTTGTGTATACAACATATTTTTTATTGCTCCGTTATCACTTGAGGGTTAAGCTAAGTCCAGGTTTATACTTGACGCGACACGACACATGCTCTAGCAGACGTTGCTGCTACACAAGCGTTTTACTGTTTATACTTGCGCACGTACTTTACGTTAATCTGGAAGAATTCACTAGGTGGCAGTGCGAGATATTATCACAGTGAGAAGAGGTTCGGCTTTGCTGTGTTGTGAATTGCCTGGAGCACCCATTAAATTCCAATGACACAGTATCTCTGAAAAGGATATTTAATGATTAAATCCATCAATCCAGGGATGTGCCCATTCCAGCTAGCATTGGGCATGAGGCAGAAACAATCCCTGGATAGGCATCAGCTCATCGCAAGGTGAATACAAGCACTCACATACATTTTAGTGCTACCAAATCTGCACAGCTGTGTGTAAATATTATTAGTATTCATTATTTAAATGAAATTCATGATTTATCTGTAAAATGTAACTTACATGCTTTAATGCATTTCATTATGAAAGTGATATCAAGTATAAATCTAAGGATTCTAAATGTGCAGAGAGTATCATACAGTACATTTAATGCGTTCTGTGTGGTGATCTATTGCTGTTTGCTGCCGTTGTCAGGTCAGGAGGAAGCCCCAGAAGCTCCTAGCAATTAACAGCTGAGATGACGTTTACAATGGTCTGCTCTAATGATAAAGTAAACTACGAGGTTAAGATGGACATTTCAAGATTAAAGCCAAAATGTCCACTTTAATCACAAAATATACCTTTTCACCACGTCCTTAATTTTTTTTTCTCTGTGGCTCAAATACAACGCTGTACATTATGTTGCTGTTGTGAAGATGCAAAAAAATAAAAGACAGCACAAAAGATATGTGAGACTTAAAATGTATTGTGTCATTACGCTTGAATATAAAAGCACCACGAATGCATTTATATGTCGGCATTTTGCTTCACCACATCGAACCATTCATCAAACATTGAAGCGCGAACATCGATCCCGTAGAATCCTCAAAGTGGCTTTCTGTCACATGTAGATAGTAAACCGAGACTCTGACATCACATTCCAACTTTTATCACACTGCGCCCCCCTACTTTTTGCTGTTACTGCAACTCGTGCATGCGTCGCTTTAATTTCTGAGGACGTGCTCAGAGGACACGTCAAATGAACGCTGGGAACGCGTGGCAGCCATGATGCATGCACGTTCTTAGCGTGAAGTATAAATGAGCCCTTAAATGTCAGAATCTTGTTCATTTTAGAGAGACAGAGAGAGAGAGAGCACAAGTACAATAATGTACAATGTATTTTATTATTACTTAATGTTGATAATGTCTTATTGTGCATCATTTATCAATTAAACTTTAGCATATTTATGTAAGTAAACGAAAAATGAAGTATGTGTAGGATTCGATACTATACACCTTCTCAGGCATTCGCAGTAGGTCTAAAACATATCACCTGCAGATACAGGGATTCTACTGTAGGTAGTAACTAGTGATGAATTAGCTCCATGATTTTCGAGCTTGGAGAAATCATGGAAGTGTTTGCGAATATCGCTGAACTTGGCAAAAAAGTCAATGGGGATGTACTACTACTACTGAACTAGATTTTATGGGATTATAATGGTGCAATCATCTTTAAAGTATTCCTGAGGGCTAGGAAAATGTCTGCCAACTATACTGGTCTAATTATTGTGGCCAAAAAGGTGACCTGAAAAGTGAAGCAGCAGTGCCAACCTCTGTACCACCATGCCTCCATGAGATCAAACAAAAAATAACTCCGTTAGAGATGCATAATCATATAGTTCATCAAAACAAAGCAGAAATGCTGAATTTGTAGTCAAAAGTCAGAAAAAATACGTAGGTCTTTTAAATGCAGAAAATTCAAAATGGTGTGTCATGATTGAAGCCCCTGGTTCATTCAATTTTTTGAAGTGGTCTCATAAATATAAAATTTTGAGAATCTGCATTATTTACTTATCTATTCTACCAATAACTAAGCTCCCACAGAGTCTGTAATGCAAATGATCAGCATTATATACCTTAGGGGGCAGTCTCATCCAATGTTGGCTGTTACAGCTCTGGGAGATGTCACACTGGCCTCGCAAGGAATTATGGGGTGCTGGAGATAAAGTTATCCTAAACTGGCTGAATTACCAATTACCAATTAATAATTTTATGAACAATGGTGAACGTGAATGCAGCAAATTCGCTGCAAATAATTTTTTGCCAAAATTTGTTGATCAACATTATTAGTAACCTATTTCATGTGTCTTTTTTGTGTGACGAAAATGTGGTTTGTTCAAAATTTACGTTTATCAGCTTCAAGTTGTGCCCATATGTTTTAGTATAATAATAACTCATTTTATAGAAATAGCTGGAATAAATACATCCCATTATAATTTCAAATCCTTCTATCACTTTTCATCTTAATTTTAAATAAAATACCATTAAAATCAAATTATACTCAAGATATTTAGGGTATTTGGAATTTTGTTATCAATGCTTCAGCTTTATCTAGTGATAAATATCATGCAGTAATATGGACAATTTCTCAGCTGTGAGCTGAGAGGTGGCCAGGCTGAATAATGGACTGGCAGTTCACTGTGCCTATTTCCAAAATTATAATAATTTAGAAAATGTATTTCACTGCCTGATGCAAAGGTCAGTAATTGCCTTGTGTCTCAAAAGTACTGTGTGTGGTAATGTAGCTTACATTTAGAATAACTGCTTCTTATCTTTATTTGTCTGTTTATGCACTCTTATTGCTAATATACTGCATGCTATTTATTATTCAGACGCCAGCACATTCCACATATTTTTGGGCAGGTTTCATCCTGGTAACACATACAGTTTCTTTTTGTGCCATATTACTATTGTAGCATAAATTAGCCATTGAGGTATGAACCAGGATAAATACTGCTAGTATAGGATGCTGCGGCACTGATTTGGATTAAGTGGGTTTGAGAGCATAGAATGAAGGAGTTACAGTATAGTGGATATTGGAGCAGGTGTAATATCTCAATTAGCTGAGCAACAACATATGTCATGAGGAATAGAATATTATATGATATCAGCAGAAAACTCAGAATATGTTAATTTTGCTGGCTATCAAAAGTATGGAAAGTCAGACTTTTTTCTCAAAGTTAGGTTTTATAAGTAAGGAATTGTGTGTGCCTCCACTTGGCTGAGAACTGATCTGATCTGGGCTATGAAACATCCAAGTAAGCACCCTGAAGGTGGACATTTGCCTAGATGTCTCAGTATAGCTGTACCAACATCACTTAAGACTGATATATAATGTAGTGCGCGTGGGACTGTCAGTACAGCATTCTCTCTTAGAGTAGGTGGAAGTAACAAAACCAGTTATATCTGGCATTGGTCCTTGAGAGGGGACCAGTCACCATTATCCTTCCTGGACCTTTAAAGGGAAGATGGTGTCCAAGACTGCAGATACACCTGGGGCAGCTAGAGAGAGTTGTAGAAGCTCAACTCAAGTTTCCCAACTATTACTTACTGACCACATGCAAGATTTTAATTTGCCAGGGACTCACTTGAAAGTAGTCCCTGGCTTGTGCTTTAAAGTCCCCTACTTGCCATTAGTCAATGGAATGTTGAATTAGGAGGAAAGGGTCTGGCAAGCACTCGGCTAGCAGAAAGTTTTAAGGGCAAAGCAGAAACGTAAGAAACAGGACTTTCTATTAAAATACATCATTAGATAAGTGACATACTGTAGACACCTTGCCCTATTGTCATTGGGCAAATTATTCTTTAGTTAGGTCCAAGGAGCAGTTAGATATTTTTAATTTTGAGTATCATTTTGCTACCTCCTTGTTTGTTCATTTATTCTAAATTCACATCTTCCTGATGTTTTCATGTATGAAGAGCCCAGTAACTACTCAGCACTTACAGGGACTGTTATAGAGATATGTAGTGAGTTGGAAATTTTACAGAGAAAAGTACTGCTTAGATAAAGTAGGTTGAAATCAAGCATATTGCGGGGACCAGATAACGCTTATCCTATAGTGCTTAACCTCCTTGGTATTAAATCCAAGCGTCTCTTGAGGGTGTTCTAGAGGCTACTGAAAGACATCTTCTCATCCTCCATCCCAAGCACCATTGACCCACTCCATTTTGCCTACTGTCCTAACAGATTGATGGAGGATGCCATTTCCCACGTACTGAACACCACCCCCAGCCATGTGGACAAGAAAGAGGGGAACTATGTGAGATTGTTGTTCATTGACTATAGCATTCAATACAATAATACCCTGTAGGCTGTTTGTGAAACTGAGGGACTGAGGACTCAACAACCGCTTGTGTATGTGGGTGCTGGACTTCCTCACAGGCAAAACACAGGCAGTGAGAGTTGGTAACTGTGTTTCCAACACCATCACCATCAACACATCCAAGTTCAGACCAAAAGGGCAAAGCGGAGACTCTTCCATCTCAAATAGCTTAGGAAGTGTGGGGTCTGTTCAGGGATTCTGAAGACTTTCTACTCTGGCACTGTGGAAAGTATCCTGACACAGAACATTACATCCTTTACAGTTTGGAAACTGCTGTGTTCAGGACCGTAAAGCCCTACAAAGAGTGATACATGCAGCAGAACGCTGCTGCAGGTCAGGTCTACCATCTATGCAGGACATTTACACCAGAAGATGCAGGACCAGAGCTCTCAGGATTATCAAACACTCCTTTCATCCCAACAATAGCCTGTTTCATCTGTTAAAATCAGGCAAAATATATTGTAGCATCCTGGCTAGGACGGAGAGACTCAGAAATAGTTTCTATCCTTAAGCAATGAGAATGTTAAATCAGAACATGCCATTTCATCCATGACCCTCCACATACTTAGACCACTGTAAGTTGTACTATGCCGTCTACCCTTACCTTGTTTTGGAATTGGTCTGCATTTAACTATGCACCTGTCTAACTTTGGTTTTGGACAATAATCACTGCACGGTTGCACCTTAACACTTAATTCTACTTTATTCACTTAATTGTACTTATTTATTATGTTCTGTTATACTGTTATCAGTCAATCTAGGACTTTTTTTGTTAATGTCACTGATATTCTTCTAACTTGGCACAGTTTTGATAAGCAGACCAGAATGCATTTCACTGTGTGTTGTCCTGTATAACTATGCATGTGACAAATGAAGAATTTGGAATCCTGAATTGTAACACTGGGCTGTGCATTGGTGACTGCTACAAAGCATATCATGTGAAATGCTTAATCTGCATCAGTACAGCAATGGACAACAGACATACATCTTCTGCTGTACTTATGGCAATATTTTTGTTATTTACTTGTTTCTGTTACAATTAATAACGTATTTTCATCCATTCCTAATGTGAACACTCATAAAATTATAATGGCTGGAGACTTTAATTGTGTTTTAATTCAGACCTGGATAGGTGTTCAGCTACAGTGGCAATAACATCTAACACTACAAAACAATTACACAGTTTGTAATCAATCATAACTTATTAGACCCATGAAGCTTTCTAAATTCAAACTTATGAACATATTCTTTCTTCTCATCAGTACATCTTTGTTATTCAAGAACTGATTATTTCTTTAAAGATAACATTTTTTTTGCCCATGATCAAATCTTGTAAGTATGACACTATTATTATCTCTGACCATGCCCTTCTGATCATGGAACTCAAAATCACTATGCCCCATATACTTATCTTGCAGCTGGCATCTTAAATTATATATCTCTCTCACAAAAATAAATTGGAAACCAAGAAGGTGACCAAATTAATTAGTGAAATTACAAGAATAGATCAAGAACACACCAGGTCTCCAAAAGAGGCACTGTATAGGAAAAGACAGGCTTTGCAATCAGAATTCAACCTCTTGACATCAAAAGAAATGGAAATTGTGACACCATTACTATGAACATGGAGAGAAGGCTTATAAGATCTTAGCTTAAGAAATCCAAAAGCAGAAAGTTCACAGTGCAATATCAGTAATTACTAACACAGATGAGGATAACATTTTTGACTGTAAAAATATAATGCACGCATTTAGAGAGTACCTAGAGACAAGACACAATTTAATGCATTTTTGATGCATTACAGAAAGCACAGCTAGTGGGCAGAGGAACTGGATTAACCTCTGACACTGTCACTACTAGAATTACTAGATGCTAAAAACTTGCTTTAGAGTGGGACAGCAGCAGGCCCTGATGGCTACCCTGCTGAATTTTATAAAATATTTTCAATTAAGTAAGCTTCCCTAAAATTAGCAACATCTATAGAAGCCAGATACAATAAACAAAGCATCAAATTGTTTGCAAAAAATGAATTACCATCTTTCCTAAGACAAATTACTCATTACATTACAATGTGCATCACACAGACCAATCTCACTTCTGAATAACGATGTTAATACACACTCCAAAGTTCTAGCTAGCTTCCAAACTTGGACACCTGTTTAAAGTAATATATTTACTCATAAAGTTTAAGAGCCCAGAGATCGTATTATATTTGGATGCAGAAAAAGCATTTGATATGGTTGAATGGGACTACCTATTTACCACATTGCACAAATTTGTGTTTCGTCCAAACATATGTGCATGGATCAAACTACTGTAAACCAGTCTTAAAGCTTCAATTTGTATTAACAATGTTATTTAAGACTACTTCAAACTAGAACATGGTACTAAACAAGGATGCCCCCTGTCACCACTGCTATTTGCAGTTGCCATTGAGCCATTGGCTGTTCACATTCAAAATGCATCTGAGATAAAATATCACTATATGCAGAGGATATGGTACTATATATATCAGACTTACACAATTCTGTGCCTGCAGTCCAATAGCACTAGCAGACTTTCAAAAGATGTCTGGACTCAAAATTAATTTGAATATAAGTGTGCTTTTTCCAGTGAACTCTCTAACACACAACATTAGATTCGACACCTTCCAATTTATCATCACAGATCAGTTTAAATACATAGGGGTATACCTCACAAGTAAATATAAAGCTCATTTTCAACACGATATTGCTGTCTGCATGGAAAAACTTAAATCAGACATGCATAGATGGTCTATCCACCATCTCACTTTAGCAGGGAGAATCAACACTGTCACGTTGAATATCCTTCCCAAGCTTCTTTTTCTATTCCAAAGCATCCCCATATACATTAACAAATCATTTCTTTAGAAATTAGATTCAATCATAACCTCATTTATTTTGAATTTGAAATATCCATGCATCCAAAGGGTGACACTACAATGAGCTAAAGCAGAAGGGGGCACAGAACTACCTAACTTTCTGTTTTATTCATTTATTTATTTTCCTTTTTATCAATTTTATTGCAATCCATACAAAGCAATCAAGTTTTTACAAAAAGAAAAATTGAGTTAAGAACTGATCGATCCCCACCCCTGAGAGAGAGAGCAAGCCAAGCAAGTGAAATTTAAGGCTTGTAAACATACCTAAATTAATAAATTCTCTGTGCTTTATGAGCTTATTTTAAAATATTACTGATTAGATCCTGCCATGTTTTGAAAAAAGTCTGTACGGATCTTCTAACTGAGTATTTGATTTTTTCCAGTTTCAAATAGTATAACACATCGGTTTCCCACTGACTTAAAAGAGGAAAGTTTGGGTTCTTCCAGTTTAGCAGAATAAGTCTGCGTGCCAAAAGTGTAGTGAATGCAATCACAATTTGTTTGTCTTTCTCCACTTTAAGCCCCTCTGGAAGAACCCCAAACACAGCTGTTAATGGGTTAGGAGGAATTGTGAGTCCAAGGCTATCTGAAAGGTAATTACAAATTTTTGTCCATAATAATGTTAATTTGGTGCAGGCCCAGAACATGTGACCCAACTTTCTGTTTTATTAATGGGCAGCAAATGTCCAGGTTTTTATAGCTTGCATATTGGCACAGATTGATGAACACACATGCGAGCTTGGTCCATAATAGAAATAAAATCATGCAGTACTTCTTTATATTCCTTGCTTTGTACTCCAGTAAATACAAGTTATTGTCATTATACTAACAAACCAATTGTTCTTTATTTACTCAGAATATGGAACCAATAGAGGAAGCACTTCAGGGTTTCCCCTCATCACTTTGCCACCTTCTCTCCACACTAGATGTAGCTCAGTTCTACACTCTCTATTGTCTTTTTTCCTGCTTTCTTCCTTGACTGCTTCCTTTCATTCTTTTTTCTTTATCGTTTTCCTCAGGCTTTCCTATACACCTCCGTGGGAGCTATGTTTTAATTAATTGTCACCTGCAGAGTGCCAATGTGAAACAACTGAACTAATTAACCAATCAACTTGGCACCACACTGAACGCACTGTGGCTGCCCTACTCTGCAACTGTGAGCACCCATAGAACCCGAGCCTAAGCGAACTGTTTCAGTTGAAAAACTAAAAACATGCACACTGCCACAGACCCCTAACTTGTTTTCTTGCAGTCCACTCATCTGTCAGTCTTATCCAGAGCAAGATTGTGGAACACTTGCTGCCAATCCCAGCAAGCAACAGGCACAAGGCAGAAACAATCCTTTAATGGGATGCCAGCTCATTGCTAGGCATAAATTGACTTACAACATCTTCTTAGGGTTCACTAGCTGCATTCACCTGATCAGGTCAATGAGGTCAAGTTTTTAAATGTTGCTTGTTCAGAACCTATTATATTGAGAAAGTTCCAAATAGTACTGAATCAGCTGTGGTTTTCCAACCCCTTTCTTGGTTAATTGGAAAGTCTAAATTTGTTGCAGATTGTTCAGAATTTAGCTTGTAAAATTAATACATTAGATATTTTTTGTGTAAAATAAGTATCCTTTTTGCGTTATGTTTTATAAAGATGATCCATGCACTGTGCTTTTTGTATCCAGGAATTTCATTATTCTGTATTCTGTCTATAAAATTGATATAAAGCATACACCAGTATTTGAATCTATTTTCATTATGCAGAGCTTGTCATACTTACAATTCATTGTAATGATATTTCACCTGCATAAATAAATATTTATCAATCTACCCATCTTTCTATTTTCATAAACTTCATTATCGTTGAGGTGATTGCAGTGCTCTGTAGCCTGCTGTAAAAATTAAAACAGTGCAGCACTGAAAGTCATTCTGAGCAAGGCACCATTCCATCAATTACCCCTAACTGTTAGGGTAATTTAATCAGTCATCTTTGAATTTAGGCATAAAACTGCAATGAACAGTCCTCTTGATAAGGTCAGCAGTTTCTAAAGCTTTACGTTTGAAATGGATCACTAAATATGCTAACCTTTAGTTTGAATGAATTCAGTAAGTCATTAAATAATAAATGTTACAATGACTTTGTGATATGAATTATTTATCTGTAGAGGCAGTGGCCTGTAATAATTATTTTCTTATACTTTTATGCCCTCTTCATTTTTCTTTAAGGTAAGGGTATTAGAAAATATGAGTTCTAATGTTCAAAACTTGCCAAAAACGCTGTTGGTTGAAATGTTTCACAAAGAAAAATATTTAAAATTGTAATATGAATGTAAATAAAACATGTAAGTATCATTGAAGATTGGCTTATATTCAATAATATTTATCTGTGTTTTATCATTAACATTAGGAGGTGTTTGACAAACCAAATTCAAGGCGTTGACATATTTTCTTTTAAAACCATGCTTTCTAGTCACTTTTATTGTAAGACTCTGTTTTGTCTTATAGGGTCTTATGGTGACCCTATTTTCCCCCTTTATGCTCTTTATTCGGTCTTATGTCTTAAATTCCATACACTTAGCACGCTGTCGTCAGGTACTTTAGCACTCCTTCCAAAATCTATAACCTCAGACAAATTCGAGTAAAGAAACAGGCAGGAGTTAAGTTACATATTTAACTACTGTATATATTATTTATAATATGCCCAAAAATAATAAGGAAGCAGATTACAATATAAATGTTGATAAACCATACCATTAGTCTAAGTAGCAGTACATCTTACATCCATAGGTGGCTCTCAACTTATCTGCAGTCTAGCATGCTTTGCTACCTCATGGCCTTTGAATGCTGTATTGATACAAGCCACATGCCTGTCTTAATATGGCTGCTTAGATAGATTTGTCTTCATCATGGTTTTCTCTTCATTGCCAGATAGTGAAAGAGAGCGGTAAATACAAACTTTATACCATTCTTATCATAAACCATGAACCAGTGGGGCATTGTGGAACAGAAAGGCCTCTGATTCAAAACCAGTCGCAAACTGCCATAGCTTTAGACCAATAGAATTAGTTTACCTGTCCCTTCCTGGACCATTTACCAGTGGAAGTTCTCAGGTACAACTCATCCTCCATTTGCTTTGTTTAGTTGTTTTCTGTTCCTGCCAGCTGGGCAGTTTATGGCCTTCCTGGTTTATAGGTTCATGTGCATTCAAAAACAGTCAGTCTTGCCACATCAATTTCCACCAATACCCCTGCCGTGAATTTCACATCCAGGGTCAGTCGTAAAGACCTGGTTTGGAGCGAGGGGGTTATTTGTGTTGTATAAATAAACATCAAAGTACCTCTGTTCTTGTCAATATAATAAATTGTGTCTCCTGAAACACTAATATTGCATTTGCTTTGTTTAGCTTACAAATCAAAACATACTAAATATGTACAGTATCAACTTATACAGTATACTAGATATACACCCCACTATAGACTCATTTTAACAAACTAATCAGCTTTTCATTTTAATCTTTTGCCCAACAGACAAGTTAGATTCCCGCCTTGATGCCTGGGATAGTCTCTAATGCAGGATCGTCTGTCTTTATATTCCTTTATTGAGAAGGGCAGTGCTTTCTGACTTTCCTAGTTTGGGTTATTTTTACCCGGCTTATCCCATCTCTGTGGAAAGACAACACAGCAGGCTCTGAGGCATCCTGTCAACCCTCTTTTTACTTTTCCCCCTGGTACTTTCAGCCCATTTTGGAAACAGAGCCAAAACAAACTCTGGCAATAGTTATATTTTTAGTAAGGCACAGTGGGCCATTTCATGGAGAATGTGCCCATAACCATTCTTGAAAGCATTCATTTCTTAATTTTATCATTAAAACCAAAGCCTCTGAGTTTTTATTGACCTAGTTCCATACAAATCCCATAGTGATAAATCATCAGCATTATGTCTGTAATTCATGTAATTTAAACATATATTTAGATAATTATGCAGGCAGTTAGCATCATATCGCCAGTGCCTTCTGAGGCTATTGCATAAAATTCAATCAGTAATATAAACTGTGACAGTGGAAAATAAATTTACTTTGTCCCTTGAGCACTGAACTGCCAATACGGAACACCTTCTACTTTGATCTAAAAGGAAAGGCCTGCTCCAAAAGGAAAAAATATGCATTCTAAAAAGGAAAGAAAGTGTAGTTTAAAAGGGAATGATGTTTTCAGAATGAGAGGTACACCACTGAAATATGCACACAGGCTCACCTGTGTATTTAAAGATGCATTCTAACCAGAGTTAAAAAGAAATGTTAGCATTTTATTTTTATAATGTTTGTTTTTCTTCATGTCCAGACACACAGTGGGCATGGCATATATGCGTGAATTAATGTGGGAATAGTTGTGCGGTCTTGGTGGCTGACTTATATAAGAGCAAACTGCCATGTCCAGTAATTGTCTACATTTTCTGAAAATAATGGAAGGGCTTATTAGCAATTCAACAGTACTTGCATTTGAATTGAACTAGAGTGAACAAGTAAGTTTTTTTTTCATAAAGCACATTTAAAAATTACAATTGTGTTAATAAAAGTGTTGTACTTCCACTTTAATAAAAGGACATGTTTCTGTGTGTCTCTCTGATTGCTATGTCTCTGTCATTCCAACAGATGACACATCACAAACATTTAGAGCAGGTGTTTCCAACCTGGGGTGCCACACCCCCAGGAGGTGCAAGATGGCATTTCATGGGGTTCGACAAAGAGGAAGGTTGTGCCAGTGAATAAGCTGCAGCAATGCCTGTTCTCATGGGTTACTTGCTGCAGGCAGAGCATTTCTAAAGGCAAGTAATGTTTGTAAGAGAACAGAATTTGGACCTTGCCATGATCCACTGAGAAGGGTGAGGTCTAACATTGATTTCTGTGCAAGTCATGATCATGAATCGTCACTCATATTGAGGTTTGTTTGACATTTTTCCTTTTCTCATGATTCCACTCAGCCCATCTCTCCTGCGGGCAGTCCTGGCAGTAGCGCAGCAATTTGAACTGTGAAGCGCATCTATTTTTAAAATGCATTGCAGGTATTATTGGGAGATAAACTCGACAACTGTTAATTGCTTAGCAGCACTCTGACACCCATTGCTTTATGTGGGTCTCCAATCCACTGTACCCCTTGATCTTTATGTCATTTCTGCGCACCATTTGATTCATTTCAAGATACCCCAACCCCCGGATTGTCAATCAAGTGTTTAAGCTTCACTGGGGAAACATTTACAAGATTAGTGAGGTTTATAAAGGTAACTTTCTCAATTTATATTTAAATTAAAACTTATTTTGTTTTAATTTGTTCACCTGCAATACCGTATATGGTTCAGAAATTAGAAATTTGAATTCTTCATCTTCAACTGTGATATTACTTTTGTACACAGTGCAAACATAAAGCAAAAATTCTCTAGAGGTCCGAGGCATAGAAAAGGTTGAAAATCACTGATTTAGAGTACAAAAAAATGCATTGCATTTCTCATTCCAAAAGATGGCACATCACAAATGTTAACACTGCTTATGGCATAGAAAAGAGGCATATGCATTGCATTTATCATTTCAACAGTTGGCACATCAAAAACATTTGTAGCAGTGCATTTTATTATGTTTGTAATGTGCCATCTATTGGAATGACAAATGAAATGCATTTTAATACTACATGCTATATAAAACACATTCCAATAAATGGTGCAATGCAAAAGTTATTGCTTAGATTTGAACCATCTATTTTAGTATAAGAGATAAAATGCAAGGGAAAGGAAAGCAAAGTTACAAACCATATAATCATTAGCACAGGCAAATTAATACAAAAAACAAGTATGATAACATACATCTAGATACACTCAAAAGCTACAGAAAAGTTTTGTGTTTTGAGTCTACATTTTGAAACAGTAATGGAAGGAATAAGTCTAAATTAAGGGATGTAGGTTGTTCCAAAATCTCTGGGCAGCTACTGTGAAGACACAGTCTCCTTTAAGTTTTAATTAGAATTAAGGCACCTCTAGCAATAATTGTCATGATGATCTTTGTGACCTAGTGGTGGAGTGGGGTTAAAGCAAGTCAACAATATAAGGTGTGGCCTATCCAATTACAGCTTTAAAAAATAATAAGTGTTAAACAACCCTTAAAATGAACCAAGATCCAATCAAAGGAAGGTGAAACTGGAGTGGTGTGACTTCTTTTTTTAGTGCCACTCAATAATCTTGCCACTGCATTCTGTACCAAAGGCTGATGTAGTAAAGACGATTGACTGATACCCATATACATAAAGAATTACAATAATTCATCTGCTCAGAGACCCGTCCATAAACATTCCAATCTGTAGCAATTTCTTCTGCCCAAGTCACACGAGGTGACCTGCTCCATTCATGACACTGGTAGCATTTAGCCAGCTCTCACTTACACTGATGATTTAAGCATGCAGTAGATATTCTCTTTAATAGTTTGGCAATTGCTTGCTTTGAGCACCATTTAGAAATATTTTTTTTTTGTCTTATGATGTAAGTCTTCATATACTAGCTAGCTTTTTCAGATCTTTCTGCTCCCTGTGACGTTACACTGCATGACATACCAGTCTCTCACTGTTTTGTTTAGCTTAATAAATGTTAAATAAATGTTTTCAAAAATTAAATATATATATATTTTGTGGCTGGCTTTGTGGAGGTCTGAGAGGGGTGCTGCACCACCTTGTGGTGGTTGCTGTGATATTCTTTGTGCCAGTAGTTGGTGCCTGGCAGCACTGGGACTTAACCAACCCTAGGAGCCAAAATCTTCACAGGGCAAGTTCAACATTATACTGGATCACTTTAGAGCCATTAGTTAAGCAAATGCTTAATGTCTTTGGGATGATGTTTGAAAACTGGAATACCTGTAGAAAAAAAACATGCTAACGTGGGAAGAACATTAAGTTTCCACACACAATTGGTCTAGAATTTGAAGGTGGTCACCTAGAGGTGTAATACCCTAAGTGCTAATAACCTCTGCACCTTTGTAATGAGTGATTGTAATCCGGTTTTAATCACTTTGGCCCTGCAATATACTGGCACCCTGTCCTTGTTCCTGGTTTGCGCTCTACTATATGCTATCTGGGACAGGCTCCAGCATCCCCTGTGACCCTATTCATGACTGTGAAGTTTGGAAAATGGACGACTGACTTAATCACTGTGTGAAATGGTGTGCCTTTAACACAAAGATTTGGTTATAGCTAAATCCAAAAGCATTTTGGATAAATTAATCATTTTTACATTTTAAAAGTTCATCTATTAGGGAACATTATAAGATTATTAGACTGTCAAGAGAAGATACAAAGAGTTGATTCTTTTTTTATGTATCAGGGGCTGAAAGCAGTCACCAAATCTTAAGGGGATGGTGGTAATGTAACTGGAAATCCTTTTATATTGCACATGTAGCTTGTCTCATCACTAGAGCATCAGCTTGAATGTTTTTTTTTTCCCATTTTATCCGAACAGATTGTGTTAATGAGGTAAACTAGAGGCTGATCTGCAAATGTTTGGAGGCCGCTTATTTCATTTTAGACATGAGAGGACTTGTTTTTTTTCTCTTTGGGATTAATTCAATGGAGAGAGTAGACTGAAAGGAATTGTTTCTTTCATGTTCCTCTGCTTGATTGTTGTAGTAACAAAGATAAAGGCAGAACAGGATGCTACAAAGGATTTGTAGAGAGTAATAGTTTTCTAATTATAAATATTTCAGTTTACAAGTTATATTTTATTTAAATACTTAATATAATTCTGAGTGGCACCGTGGTAGTGCCACTGCCTTGCTGTAAGGAGATCAGGGTTCACGTCCTGGATCCCTCCCTGCATGTTCTCCCCGTGTCTGTGCAGGTTTCGTCTGGATGCTCCGGTTTCCTCGCACAGTCCAAATACATGCAGGCTAGGTAAATTGTGATGCTATATTGGCCAGTGTATGTGTTCGCCCTGCGATGGACTGGCATCCTCTCCTGGGTTTGTTTCTGCTTGTGCCCTATGCCGTGATCTTGTTCAGGTCTAAGCAGGTTAGAAAATGACTGACTTAATATAATTAAAAAATATAATTAAAAAAATATTTTATGTCATTTCTATTTTTAGTTGTGCAGTAATGTTTTTTAGTGTTTTTCTTTGGTTGTATTAATCTCCGAGCATTAGAGTTGGAACATGTTTCATCCTGAATGATAAATGACAAGCTGTATAGGATTAATGGTTAAGAGATCAGCTGAAGCAGCATCCATCAAGGGTTACAGACCCTTTAACTGACAGTGATAGGCCATAGAGGTCCAACAGGTGGCAGCACAGAGTCTCTTAGTTGAAGAAGGTTGGCCCATGTTGCCCATTTAAGGATGAAGTCAAGGATGGCTGGCAGGTGGCCAATATTTTCTCATCTGGCTGCTTGCAAAGCACAGTTGTATTGTGTTACAACACTGCAAAAATGTAATAAGAAATGCTTAACCAAACAATGGATGACAACAAACTTATTTTTTCTCTGAATGGCCCTGAACAAACTAATATGTGAGAAAGCCAAAACGAGTCTCTTGTAACCTTGTTAGCTTTTATGTTAACTTCAGAAAAAATTATCCAAAAATTTTGAAATTTCTATAACAAAAAACTTTTACTATGTGTATCAGAAACATGTAAATCCCATAACGTCAAAATAAATACAGTAGGGAAGGTACGTCTAATGTCCACTGCCGTACTGATGCAGATTTAGCACATGTCCATTGTGTGATACCATTTGAGACACCAACGCACAACCCAACGTTGCAACTGCGACAGCAGAACTGTGTTTCTTTGCCCACTATTCTTATTATGTTTTTTTTCTTCTGCTTGCCCATAAAAAGAAGGTAGAATGTTAGTGTCTGATGCACACGGTTGACACCACTTATTGTGTTATTACAGGCTACCAGTGCAAAGCTTAGTGACTTCAAGATTTCGCATGACACAAACATTGACAGTTGCTGCACTGCGAACAGTGCATAAAGCATTAACGTCTTGCTTGCCCTTGCACTTAGTCATGATTATTTTGCCATTTGTCACTGCAGTACCATGCTCACGCTTCATCTGACCAAATTCACCAGACATATTACAGCAGTTTTGTAATGCAGCGCTGTATCATGCATCAGTTTCACATTCCTTGTCAAAGTCAGATGACCAGTTCACATTGGCACCACGGTCGCTCAAACTGAGCAATCATTCAGCTCGTTCTAAAACTGCCTTTACGTCTTTTAGTTTGCCTTTTTGTTTTTAATCGGAGATTCCACTGCACTCATTAATGTTAATGAATAACTTCAGAGTGGCAAAAACACATAGAAATATTCATGAAGTTTGGCACAGAGATGTTATTTTATCTAATAGATAAGCAGAATACTGTCCTGCGCATTATTCGGGCTTGAAAATGTAAAGTGAATCATTAAACATCATCACTCTGAGTCTGACTCATGGTTGAACATAATTGCATAGAATTCCAATCCCAACTCATGGTCAGGATTAATTCTGTAGTGGTCAATTTAACACCCATGATCCATTCAGAGTCCGCTGCTGAATTTGTGAGAACAAGTGGAAAAGAAACAAACATCCTGTAGGTTCTGGAGAAGATTGCCTGTTGTGATCAAATGGCTGATAAAGACATTCTGGAGAGAGGCATTGGGTAGGACATCACAGCTTCATGTTTATGTATGAAGATCTAGATGAAAAGTTCTGGTTTAATGGAAAAAATATTAATATGTAACTTCTGTAAAGCCATTGCATGTCTAATTTATACTTTTAATGTATTTTTAACTAAAGTTTCCAATTAATAATATTTGTATTATATTACCACTAGGATTTTGTTTCCTGGCTTAAGTCCATTTTCCTGTTGTCATTTCTGTTACTTTTAAATTAAAATTTCTCTTGTGTTCTTTCTCATTTTATATTTTTTGTTAATATTGTTCTGTTTAAATATTTTTAACGTATGTGCTGTGTATATTTGATTTATGGTGATTGTCATTGTGTTTTATGGGTGGATCCCCTAAGAAATGAAGTCACAGTGATGTCACTGCTGAAGAATCACCCTCAGCCTTTATATCCAGATTGAGGAGTTAGGACCCTCAGTGGATCATTAAGTGTTAGAGAATTTGGATCATTGTGTAAACACTGTTTGGATTTTTTTTCTGGTTTGCTTGCTTTTTGCTACCACCTTGGAGGCTACAGAGTTTGGATTATGGATTGGACTTTTTGTCTTTTTCCTTGTTTTGTCTTTTGATATTTCTTTTGTTATTTATTAAATTCTTTAAATTTCAAGAACATTGTTCTATCTTTGTCTCTACAAAACAGAGGTTACAGGGTGATCTCCGGCCTTAAAGAGCATTTTTTGGCATTTTTGAATTTTTAATTATCAAGCGGGGTCATTTTTGCTAAATCGCTTGTAATTCGACCTCTCCAAATTAGTTCTATAACAGCAATGATTCTATCTGGAGTATAAACACATGTTTGGTCTCTTTGTAAAGGTTCTCTAGTTTCACCCTTAGTAGTCAGAATCACTGTAGGTGTGACTGTTTAAAAGTTATGCGCATTAGAACTCACAAAAACGAATTTTTGTTCTCGCCTAAGTTTTTTTATGGAAAATAAAGGAAAATAAAGCTGCAGTAGGTAGGTGGGGACAGAAACTCACTAGGTACCAACAGAATAACTTGTTGACTACTCACATTTCAAAGTTGAAAAGAATACCTGTAAAAATGACATTTTTACACCAGTTTTTATGTGGGCATGCCCAGGTGCTTTTTATCCACATTTTGGAACGTATGGAAAAAGTGTAATAACTTTTGAATGCTTCAACCCACAGATATCAATGAGGGCTCTACTGAAAGCTTACACCTAAAGGAATCTATATCTACACACAGTGTCACTCTATTAGTTATAAAAATAATAAAAACAATAAAAAATACACATTTCTATGTAAAAATAGTCAATACAAGTCTTATGGGCCAAAAATATATTTATATTTTTTATTTTTTACTTTTTTTTTTTATAAAATGCACACAAACTATATAAATTTTTTTTACAAACTGTTTCAACAAACCTCAGCGTTTTTCCATGTGTCACTTGATGGCAGCAATCACAAGCAAGCAGAAAGCACAAGGGCGTGGCACATGTCGCTCTCTGCCATTAGAGGTCTCCTGGGCCGATTGATTACTTTCACGCCGCGTACATGCATCTATTATTTAATCGAGAGTGTATTTACGTTTAAACTTCTACTTTTATTCATATTTAAAATGCGAAAAAACTTGGCGAAATCACAATAAACAACCACGCACCAACTCTGCAGACTGGCACAAATGCCACCTTGCGCAGCTCCGATCGTTTTGTTTACAAGTTAGTATGGCAAGTTACATATCAAAATGCTCGGCTGCTCATTGGCTGTAAGTTTTGAGTGTCACTCACAGTGTCCAATCAAACTGGTAGATTCTACCAGGGTTTGGAGTTGTACGTCATCGTTCAGCTGTCTGTGACACTGTTGGCTATCTGAGGTGCCAGTCAACCCCAGACCCGTCGTAATTGGCCAACTTAGGTGTCGATCAGAAGCTAACACTTCCGTGTTACATGCGGTAGCATGGTTATCGCCGACAGAAACAAATTACGTCTGATATGATCAATAGAAATGAAAAAATTACGTAGCTAGTCTCAAGTTATGAAACGTTTTCTGGAGTTTTTGTCCCTTTGAGGATATATCGTGTGTTTTGGACCTAATCGTTTTACTGGATTATATTCGCTGGAGCCTTACGGACAGAATGGGATCAATACTGCTCGGAAATATTGATGTTTGACTTGCAGGGGGTCTTCAAAGGTAGGGAAAGTCAACTCTTAAAAGTATGTACTTCTCTGTAAAAAAGGCTTTAGTGTCAGTGCTGTGATTGTTGTGTGTCAAAATGGTTTATATCATCGGTAAGACGAGACTTTGAAGTTTCATTTGATGGGTAGTAGGTCGAGATGCATGGCAGATGGGCATGCACACATTACTGTAACGTTTTTAAAACGCTGTTATGTCCCGGGACCGGTACGTGTGCGCGTTAAGGGGTTAAAATATTTTAGAAATATTAAAGCTTAGCACCCATGGAAGCCATAATGCCTACTTTTTGAGTTTGGGGGCCAGGCTGCTATGGTAGAGGTCTATTTCTTGTCTGGGTTTCTGCCTATTTTGAGTCCTTGTTCCACTTTTTTGTTGCAGATTTCACAATAATTTCAATTTTTAACTCTAAAGCATTTTAATGTCTATTAACAATACTAATAAAAGGTAAAGCCCTCGCTGACTGACTGACTCACTGACTCATCACTAATTCTCCAACTTCCCATGTAGGTAGAAAGCTGAAATTTGGCGGGCTTATTCCTTACAGCTTACTTACAAAAGTTAAGCAGGTTTCATTTAGAAATTCTACACGTAACGGTCATAATTGAATCCTACTTACGTACATATATACGTCCATAGCCTGCAGCTCAGTTGCCGTGTGAAGCAGCGTTGCGTCCCCCATCACCACGCCTCCCACGTAGTTAGGCTGCCTTCGTATATTGCGTCCCCCATCCCCACGCCTCCCACGTAATTGACTGCCTGCCCATATAAGTCCATCTGTCGCTCCGGTCTCTTCATTTCCTTCTTTGCTTCGCCACGGTATTCATGTCTCCCTTCTGATAACTGCAGCCTTTTTATTTAATCCACGGCTTCTCCACTGTTTTATTGTTCATTTATTACGATGCGAAGTTATCGATGAAGGCGGTTGTATGCGTACAACGCTTGACAGATGCCGAATGTCACTTCAACATAAGTCCTGCAAATACTAACGTAATTGAAACAAACCAAGAAACTCAAACCGATTATGACAGCAGCAATCCAAGCTGTGAGAAAACAGTAAAAAGGAGGTGTGTCAGATGTCGTGGTACATTTTTTGTTGCAGCTAGATGGAAACAACTTCGTGACGCTGCCACTAAATACTCCCAGGCACATCCACAAGTTCATAGAGACGCTGTCGCTAAATACTCGATACTCGCAGGCAAATCCACAAGTTCATAGAGACGCTGTCGCTAAATACTCGATACTCGCAGGCAATTCCACAAGTTCATAGAGACGCTGTCACTAAATACTCGCAGGCAATTCCACAACTTCATACCGGGAATGCTTGTTAAACATCTTAGATTCACGAGTAGCGATTTGGGTAGGACCCTGTAGGGGCCCATGGTTACTGCCAGGCGGCGCCCCGATACCGGTTCATCCCGTGTGGCCCTCGGCCGGGGATGGAGCCCGGCCGGGACACCTTAGAGGACCGGAGGAGGCGTGATTCCTCCAGACCGAGTGGGGGCGTCCGTCCTGGTTAGACAGGGGGCCTCGGGTACAGGGCTTGGAAGCCCAGCCCTGTAAGGACCCGTGGCCACCGCCAGGCGGCGCCCCAGTGCCTGTTTATTCCGGGAGCCCGGCACTTCCGCCACACCAGGAAGTGCTGGGGGGAAGACGACTGGGGAGACACGGACGGCTTCCGGGTGCGCAGCCGGCACTTCCGCCACACAGGGGTGTGGCCACCGTTAAGTGCCGGGAAGCAGCTGGAGCCCATCCGGCTCCCCATAAAAGTGGCCGTCTCCCTCCAGTCAGCGGTGGAAGTCGGGAGGCAGAAAGACTGAACTGGAGAGAGAGGACGGGAGGCGGCCAGGAAGGCACAAGGACTGTGGGCCCTGGACTTTGGGGGAATCAGTGCAAGAGGCACTGGGGTTTGTGAGTGTGCACTGGACTTTTATATTTGTATATAGTGTAAATAAACAGTGTGATGGGTGACAAATTGATGTCCGTCTGTCTGTGCCGGGGCCAGCGTTCACAGTAGTGAACACTTCGATGAATGAAACCTGTTATCTTTACAACGGTTACAAAATGTAATAAGCAATGCTTAACCAAACAATGGATGACAACAAACTTTTTTTTCTCTGAATGGCCCTGAACAAACTAATATGTGAGAAAGCCAAAGAGTCTCTTGTAACCTTGTTAGCTTTTATTTTAACTTCAGAAAAAATTATCCAAAAATTTTGAAATTTCTATAACAAAAACTGTTACTATGTGTAACAGAAACATGTAAATCCCATAACGTCAAAATAAATACAGTAGGAAGGTACGTCTAATGTCCACTGCCGTACTGATGCAGATTTAGCACATGTCCATTGTGTGATACCATTTGAGACACCAACGCACAACCTAGCGTTGCAACTGCGACAGCAGAACCGTGTTTCTTTGCCCACTATTCTTATGTTTTTTCTGCTGCTTGCCCATAAAAAGAAGGTAGAATGTTAGTGTCTGATGCACACGGTTGACACCACTTATTGTGTTATTACAGGCTACCAGCGCAAAGCTTAGTGACTTCAAGATTTCGCATGACACAAACATTGACAGTTGCTGCACTGCGAACAGTGCATAAAGCATTAACGCCTTGCTTGCCCTTGCACTTAGTCATGATTATTTTGCCATTATTACTGCCGTACCATGCTCAAGCTTCATCTGACCAAATTCACCAGACATATTACAGCAGTTTTGTAATGCAGTGCTGTATCATGCATCAGTTTCACATTCCTTGTCAAAGTCAGATGACCAGTTCACATTGGCACCACTGTCGCACAAACTGAGAAATCATTAAGCTCGTTCTAAAACTGCCTTTACGTCTTTTAGTTTGCCTTTTGTTTTTAATTGGAGATTCCACTGCACTCATTAATATTAATGAATAACTTCAGAGTGGCAAAAACACATAGAAATATTCATGAAGTTTGGCACCGAGATGTTATTTTATCTAATAGATAAGCAGAATACTATCCTGCGCATTATTCGGCTTGAAAATGTAAAGTGAATCATTAAACATCATCACTCTGAGTCTGACTTATGGTTGACCATAATTGCATAGAATTCCAATCCCAACTCATGGTCAGGATTAATTCCGTAGTGGTCAATTTAACACCCATGATCCATTCAGAGTCCTCTGCTGAATTTGTGAGAACAAGTGGAAAAGAAACAAACATCCTGTAGGTTCTGGAGAAGATTGCCTGTTGTGATCAAACGGCTGATAAAGACATTCTGGAGAGGCGTTGGGTAGGACATCACAGCTTCATGTTTATGTATGAAGATCTAGATGAAAAGTTCTGGTTTAATGGAAAAATATTAATATGTAACTTCTGTAAAGCCATTGCATGTTTAATTTATACTTTTAATGTATTTTTAACTAAAGTTTCCAATTAATAATATTTGTATTATATTACTACTAGGGTTTTGTTTCCTGGCTTAAGTCCATTTTCCTGTTGTCATTTCTGTTACTTTTAAATTAAAATTTCTCTTGTGTTCTTTCTCATTTTATATTTTTTGTTAATATTGTTCTGTTTAAATATTTTTAGCGTATGTGCTGTGTATATTTGATTTATGGTGATTGTCATTGTGCTTTATGGGTGGATCCCTAAGAAATGAAGTCACAGTGATGTCACTGCTGAAGAACCACCCTCAGCCTTTATATCCAGATTGAGGAGTTAGGACCCTCAGTGGATCATTGAGTGTTAGAGAATTTGGATCATTGTGTAAACACTGTTTGGATTTTTTCTGGATTGCTTGCTTTTTGCTACCACCTTTGAGGCTACAGAGTTTGGATTATGGATTGGACTTTTTGTCTTTTTCCTTGTCTTTTGTTATTTATTAAATTCTTTAAATTTCAAGAACATTGTTCTATCTTTGTCTCTACAAAACAGAGGTTACAGGGTGATCTCCGCCTTAAAGAGCATTTTTGGCATTTTTGAATTTTTAAAGTATTTTAGAAATATTAAAGCTTAAGCACTTATGGAAGCCATAATGCCTGCTTTTGAGTTTGGGGCCAGGCTGCTATGGGAGAGGTCTATTTCTTGTCTGGGTTTCTGCCTATTTTGAGTCCTTGTTCCACTTTTTGTTGCAGATTTCACAATAATTTCAGTTTTTAAATCTAAAGCATTTTAATGTCTATTAACAATACTAATAAAAGGTAAAGCCCTCAATGACTGACTGACTGACTCACTCACTGACTCATCACTAATTCTCCAACTTCCCATGTAGGTAGAAAGCTGAAATTTGGCAGGCTTATTCCTTACAGCTTACTTACAAAAGTTAAGCAGGTTTCATTTAGAAATTCTACGCGTTAACGGTCATAATTGAATCCTACTTACGCATATATATATCGTCCATAGCCTGCAGCTCAGTCGCCGTGTGAAGCGGGCGTTCGTCCCCATCACCACACCTCCCACCTAGTTGGCTGCCTGCCTATATTGCGTCACCCATCCCCACGCCTCCCACGTAATTGACTGCCTGCCCATATAAGGCCGTCTGTCGCTCCGGTCTCTTCATTACCTTCTTTGCTTCGCCACGGTATTCACGTCTCCCTGCTGATAACTGCAGTCTTTTCATTTAATCCACGGCTTCTCCACTGTTTTATTGTTCATTTATTACGATGCAAAGTTATCGATGAAGGCGGTTGTATGCTTACAATGCTTGACAGATGCGAATGTCACTTCAGCATAAGTCCTGCAAATACTAACGTAATTGAAACAAACCAAGAAACTCAAACCGATTATGACAGCAGCAATCCAAGCTGTGAGAAAACAGTAAAAGGAGGCGTGTCAGACGTCGTGGTACATTTTTGTTGCAGCTAGATGGAAACAACTTTGTGGCGCTGCCGCTAAATACTGCAGGCAAATCCACAAGTTCATAGAGACGCTGTCGCTAAATACTCGATACTCGCAGGCAAATCCATAAGTTCATAGAGACGCTGTCACTAAATACCGAGGCAATTCCACAACTTCATACCGGGAATGCCTGTTAAACATCTTAGATTCACGAGTAGCGATTTGGGTAGTGAACACTTCGATGAATGAAACCTGTTATCTTTACAACGGTTAACAAACACGGAATGTAACTTGAACACAACACATCCTCCAAATACGAACCTGATTGAAAGAAATAATGATAATCAAATCCTTGATAACAGCAACACTCATAACAGTGACAAAACAATTGCATTGACAGTCATGTTACGTTATTTTTAAAATGTTTCCTTTTCTTTTTCATAACTTATTTAACACACTACTTCTCTGCTGCGTCGGGTATTTTGCTAGTATATATATATTGTCACAAATATGAGACATACTCAGATGAAGGTTTGGTGCAGCCACCCGTATATTCTGGTATGCTGGCTGCAAAAATCATTATTTCTCACAATAAACCGCACTGATGTGCACACCATTGAGTCCAAAACAAGACTGAGGGAAAAGGGAAAAAGGGCAGGCTTTTAAAGGGGAAGACAGGAAGTGAGGTCATAAGGATCGGGCACGTGTTCTTCAATCATTGGATCAAGCCCGGACGTGACATCGGGGGGCCGGAGCTGGTAAGGTCTACTTCCATTAGCTCGGTCCCGGAAGTGACGTCAAGAGAGCCAGGTGGAATCTCCTGGGAATGGTCTACAGGAAAGGGAGAAAAAGAGTCAGTGCACTCTGCCACATCCCGGCATGCCTCAGAACTGCCTTCACTCAAGCCCTTTAGCTGCCTCCCATGTAATGCGTGTGACAACAACAACAACATTTATTTATATAGCACATTTTCATACAAAAATGTAGCTCAAAGTGACTATATATATATATATATATATATATATATATATATATATATATATATATATATATATATAGTGGTCTATGGCCGGCTTGTTATCCTGGCCAATACCCCCAGGCTGCCAGATGGAGCGCTCCCTGCAGCATGGAGGTGCCCCGGATACCAGCAGGGAATCATGGACTATGGTGTTTTCCCCTACAAACTTGCTGGATACCCCAGGGGCCAACAGAGGACGCTGCAGGGAGGCCCAGAAAGTCACGTGCCCTATAACCTGGAAGTGCGTCATAGGCAAAGCGACAGCGGAAGTGACGTACTTCCGGGATGAAGAAGAGGACTTTTATCTGACCCGGAAGTGATAAGGAATCATGGACTGGAGGATGGGAAACACTTCCGGGTCAGGGACTATAAAAGACTATGGGAAATCCCCAGACGCTGAGCTGGGTGGAAGAATGGCAACACGTCTGGGAGTGGAGGATTGTTTATTAGTGATTTGTATTGTGATTTAATGAGTATTGTGGAGATGAGGATGCTTTGTGAACTATGCTGTTTGAATAAAGTCTACTTTTGGACTTTTATCTGGTTTGTGGCGTCTTGGACAAGGGTTCAAGAGAGTGATAGCCCTATCTGTCACTATGCATATATATATATGTATATATATATATATATATATATATATGCATATATTAAACATTTGTATAATTGAAATAGGGTGGCGAGTGGTAGCGCTGCTGCCTCACAGTTAGGAGACCGGGTTCGCTTCCGGGACCTCCCTGCGTGGAGTTTGCATGTTCTCCCGTGTCTGCGTGGGTTTCCCGGCACTCCGGTTTCCTCCACAGTCCAAAGACATGCTCATTAGGTGGATTGGCGATTCTAAATTGGCCCTAGTGTGTGCTTGGTGTGTTTGTGTGTGTCCTGCGGTGGGTTGGCACCCTGCCCAGGATTGTTTCCTGCCTTGTGCCCTGTGTTGGCTGGGATTGGCTCCAGCAGACTCCCGTGACCCTGTGTTCGGATATAGCGGGTTAGAAAATGGATGGATGGATGGATAATTGAAATATTCTTTGAGCACTTTGTCAGAATTTAAAATGATGTGTACGCAGGTAGCAGTACCAACAAAAATATGGGAGGTTTGTGTGTTTTGATCGTGACGTCAGCATTGTTGTTTAGTATCAACATGTGATGGCAAGCTGCATTGCAGCTCCAACAGGATCAGTCTGCGGACTTCGATGTTTGATGAATGTTTTGACATGCTGAAGCATATCATCAAACTTAAATGCTGACATACTGAATGTCTTCATGGTGCTTTTCTTCATCCATTTCTTCTTGCACAGGTAAAACAAGTGCCTCATATTCCCTATTGTAATGATGCAATACATTTAAAAATCTGACATTTTTTTTTTTTAACATCTTTCTACCCCCAACTCACAACTCAGAGAAACCAGATGTTATTTTCTCACTGTAATGATTTCTTGCACTGCCACTTGATAGAGTCCTCCAGATTTACTTAACGTAACGTGCAAGTATAGTCAGTACACTGCTTACGTAGCAGCAGCATACTCAAGCTCATACGTTGCATAACGTTAAGTGTATCCCAAACCTAAGAGGGCCCTTTAAGGTTTGTTTTCATCAGTACTGCTACACATGACTATTTCTTATGCATTTTGCCTTTACCTTCTTTTTAAATTTATTGACGACCCACTAGCAGCTGTTGTGGACCACCCCCATATATTATTCTTTTTTTTTTTTTACAGATACATACTGTTAAAGAATGAACATATTGGCCTGTGTAGAAAACCAGAAGCTGCTAGGATGTGGAAAATCATATCAGTACAAATGAGCCCTGCGTTTATAATATTGAATCATTTAATTACAAAACACAAGGGAGAAGTGATTGAAGGGACTAAGAAAATTACCAAAACAAATAAACATGGAAAATCTCAACATGTTCTTCCTATACTGCTATTATCTTTGTCCACCAGGTCCTGTGTGCTCACATAGTTGGTCCATAAATAATTTTATATATCGTCTATGCTTGGAAGTGTGTGTGTCTGTCTGTCCGGCCTGGAAGTGAGAAGTGGAGTCAGGTTAAGGGCTCCACCTCTGAGGAAACAAACTTGCTTAGCTGCTAATACAGAAGCAAGAAGAGCACATCAGCAAAACGATATCCTTTGTACTTTTCCTCCCACTGCTAATACATAAGCGATGTGAGCATGTCTGCAAAATGAGAACCTCCTAGGAGAAATGTGCCCAGAGTAGTTCCTTTCAATTACCTGACATCTCTACATTTAAAATTTTTTCTCTGACGATTTGACAATTAGTTTCTAGGACCCCAGGCTTATTACAGCACAGCTTACACAGCTAGTATATATATATATATATATATATATATATATATATATATATATATATTACACTGACCAATCCCATAAGAAGTGAATGCTGTCGACTATCTCATAACAATGGTGCATGTTAAGGTTAGGGATATATTTGACAATAAGCTGACATTGAATGGAGAAGATAATGGGCAGGTGTAAAGCCCTGAGTGACTTTGATTAGGGTCAAGTTGTTTCGGCCTGTTAACTGGATCAGAGCTTTTCCAAAATGGCAAGACTTGTGGAGTGCTTATTGTCAGCCATAGTGCATATCTACTGACAGTATTATGAGCTGGGAAAAACATGAACCATGACTGGGTGTTGGATAGCCCAAGACTTGTCAATGTGAGAAGTCAATAAAGAATGGCCAGTGTGGTACAAACCAATGGTGGCACAAATCACAGGTAATTTTACTGATGAATGCAAGAGTAATGTGTCACGACACACTGTGCTTTAAATCCAGCTGCGTGTGGTATTGCACATCCGCAGTGCACCACAGGCCAATCAGAGTGGCCGTGCTAACCCCAGTTTACTATCAAGAGCATCTACAATGGGCATGGAAGCATTGGGAGTGTTTCTTGGATCAGTGGAAGGTGGTCACCTGGTCCGGTGAATCCCATTTTCTGTTGCATCATATGGACAGCCAAATATATGTGTGTGTCATTTACCTTGGGAAGAGATGGCACCAGGATGCACTATGGGTAGACGAAAAGAGTTTGATGATTTAGGTAATGTTCTGCTGGGAAATCCTGTGTCCAGGCATTCATGTGGAAGTTAATTTGATGTGTACTACCTCCCTACACACAGTTGCAGACTAGGTACATGCTGTCATGGCAACAGTAATCCTCGATGGATATGACACCTTTCAGCAGGATAATGCTCCCAGCCACACTAGAAGCTTTCATTTACAGTATACCACATGCTGTTGTTATGTTCCAGAGTCAGTCATGGAAACAATTACATCTTGGACTATGAATAATCACAATATACTTTTTATTCTGTCCCACTTGAGTTCTGGGTTACATTTTAATAAGCAGGCACTGAAAAATCCTCCCTTCTCCAAGACGAGTAGACTTCAATTATTTAAACCTGTTAGTATTCTTTTATGCAATCCAGTGGCAAGGTAGACAAAACTTGCATGATGCCTGTCTCTCTTAAAAGTACTCTTAGCCTGGTGACTCAGATTCATTTTTTTTTTTTTACTAGGTCATTAGCTAACTGTACAGTTACTGCCCCCTAGTATCTCTTAACAACTCACTTTGGATTGTGGCCACTCTTGTGTTTTTTTTTTCTTCTGTCCTCACTTCTTGTCACTTGCCATATTAATGTGAGTTCTGCCTTGAAAACATCTTACAAACAGGCTATTTATTTAATTTTTATTTGTGATTATCGTTAATTATTAAAATAACTTAATTAGAATGGGTGACTTGCAGCTCATTGAGTCTATAATATCAGAAGCCAGATACCAAGAGACTTGCAGCCAACTATAGCTGGTTTGTGGCCTGTCTAAAGTAGTTATTGGCAGATATTTCCAAAAGGTTGTTTGCATAATTATACAGATCACAGATGGATGTCATTTTTTGGAATTTGCTGTATATTAGAAATAATGCGAAGCTACTTTGACCTAGGTAAATGATTTTCATATGTATTACATATTAAGCTTCATTAAATTTGAGAAGTTGTTAGGTATACTACTTTTTTTTGAATAAATCTATTGATGGTTAAATTTCCCATTTTGCTGGTAACGGTTTGTTATGGCTAAAGAAACTAAATTATTTAGATTTCTTTGACTGCTCCTGAAGCAAAAACTACTTGTCTTTTGAATGAATGGTAGGCACTCTTCTCATTTACTGCTTTTTCTGAAGGCCTCATTTTTATTTATTTATTTGTGTAATAATTGAGTCACCAACCCCAAATCTGTCAAAAACACCTTGGCTAACTCATTTAGGTTGTTTTAAGTCAATGCCACATTACATGAGTTTCAGTCATTGTCATTGTCAGTGTTGCTGATCTTGTCACCAGACTATGTTAATTTACATGACAGAAAATCACTGGACTGTAATATTTAGCAACTACATACTGACCTTCCAGCACAGTCAGGCTTGTCACAGCTGGAAACATACTTCCTGATAAATGCAACATTATATGAAGGGATAGCAGGAACAGCGAGATCAGCCACAATCTCTGCCTTTTCATTTTCTTTTTTTCCATTTTGTTGTGGAACATAAGACAAGAGTCATCAGGTAGCCGAGTCTCTCTTCTTTTTGTGGAGTCCAAAACACCCATGTTCCTTATTCCTCATCACTGCATTATATGCATCGTACTTCCATTTGAACATTCATTGGATGTCAGCTCCCATGCACACAGAGCTCCCTCCTGCAACTTAAAATAAAATCAAACCTGTTTGATTTTGTCGGGCTGAGTAGTGGAGCTGGAGTGAGTTACTAGGTATGTCATAATATGCGACTGCCAGTCACAGGAATGCACCACTGGCTGCCTTCAACTCGCTAAAAATATGTAAATGAAGAATATAGCTGAAAATTGCAGGAAAAGTCACATAATATGGCATGGCCTTTACACTCATTGGAATCCATTGGAACCATCTCTGGGAAATTCATTCGGGCATTATCTCCTTCAAAGCTTCAGGATGTTAACTTGGTCCACTGGATTCAGAGTACAGAGTATACCCAACATCATAGCCAGTCGGGCTAAAGGAAAGCTTCCTTCTCTCTAGAGACCAATCGAGCCTTTGACTGTGAGGGTCTTTTCGTGATACTGGGCTTGCTCATTACACTTTCTAAATGAGATTTCTGCTGCCTCAAACATTAATATTTGTCTCACTGGTTGGTCTATCACCTACTATTTTAAAAGTAGTGTTCTAAATTCTTTTTCTGCATACACTTTTTATCTGACAATTACAAATAAATGCAGTATTATTCATTCAACCACTAATTTTCTAAAATATACTTATTGCAGAGTTACAGGGAGTAGAATACCATCCTGGGAATACTGGACAATCAACCTTGGATTTGGCAGAGCACAATCATTCACATACACTCTCTTATTAACCCTGCATATCATTGTGTTATGGCTAAGAAAGCAGATTTATGTGTAAACTTCACTCAGACTATGAATGGGGTGTATTATTAGTTATTCATTAGGATGAAAGCAGACGTGCTAATTATTGTGCCACCCAGCCTTCCTATTTGCATTTTTTTCACTCCTAGTGGTTTACTTGCGTTTATAATGTGCAAGAGATGATATTATGTTTTACTATGTATTTGCAGGGAGCATACACTCATTGAGCAGGTTATTTGGAACACCTGTAGACCTCCTTATCCGCCATATAGCAGCCAGCCAATGCGTATAATCCTTCAGATACATGTCAAGAGCTTCTGTTAATGTTCACATCAAACACCAGAATGGGAAAAATTGGTGATTAGTGATTTGGACTGTAGCATGATTGTTGTTGCCAGACAGACTGGTTTGAGTATTTCTGCATCTGCTGATCTCCTGGGGCCTCATGTAAAAATGTGTACGCACAGAAATGTTACATACAAACGTTTTCATGTTCAAATCGCGATGTATAAAACCTAAACTTGGCATAAAGCCACGCAAATTTCCACGGTACCTCATACCCTGTCGTACGCAAGTTCTGCGTTTGGTTTTGCAGACTGGCGGCACCCAGCGTCAAAGCAGTGCCACTGTTCCTGTGTGGTTTATCTTTCTTTTTCAGATCCACATTTCTGACGTGGGTTTATAAATACACTGAAACTAACCACATATTGTTTATTAGTGTAATGCATCTGATTGTAATTAACTTGTAACAATATAATGGTCCAGGGAATAGCCATAGTATTGTAAATACCATAGCTACTTTAGCATTGTTACTGTCACTGCACCTTCTTTTCTTCTTTCAGCTGCTCCCGTTAAAGGTTGCCACAGTGGATCATCTTTTTTCATATTACTCTTACTGCACCACTCGGAGTATTTATATCACTGTATCACTGAGTGGGGAATCACAGCAGCATCTGATCGGAAAGAGAATTTTTGGGATACAGTATCAAGCACATGCTGCCTCAGCCACAGCAAAACGCTTCAGAGACTTTCCTGTACGGACCTCGCGGTTCGGAAACAGTTTCATCCCAAGAACTTGAAACACAGTCAATCAGTCCATCAAGTGCTCCTTGTAGAACTGTTTGTACTTATAAGTACAATCACCTCACTGTAAACTTGCACTACAGTTATAATATTGCACAACCTGCACCACTTTATAAAGCGTGTATTTACATATGATGACGATATCATTAAGATGAAATGAAGCAAAATGTGTTGGTTATATTATACAGATAAAACTTTAACTTCATTTAAATAATTTATATAGTTAATAATTAAACATGTGAGGACACGGTGCTGCAGCGCTAGCTAGTTCACAGATTGATCCTACCACAGGCTGTATCTATTTTTTGCTGGGCTGCCGAGACACTGGAAGGATTGATGTATAGAATAATTAAACATGTACTACGAAGATATTTCAATGTTCCTTAAAAGGTCTGAAGAATCGTCGTTGTAAGCTTACAGATGGCTTAACGTCTATTACAGAGTTGATTGTGTGGCGATTGGGTATTTGGAGAAAGAAAAGTAAGGACAGGAATTGGAGGCTAGTACGTTTGAAAGAGACAGTACTGCTGCAATAATTTCATCAAAGGTCGCGCACAATCACCGCGCCACTGTGTTCTCATGTTTAATAACATGCTTTCATTCTTATCATCATGAAATAGATATCACATATACATCTCAGTATTTTAATTATTCAGAGAGCTGTAATATTACGAATGTAATGGATTCTGTGTCCTGTCGGAGAAAGGGAAAGCCAGTTTAAGAAATACGTAGTGATTCACACATATAGAGCACATAGAAGATCAAATATAAAACAAAGCATTTAACGTACTACTTTAGTTACGATGGGATTTGAGAAACTAGTAAATTAAACGAGAAACTAGTAAATTAATTGATTTTAAGTTGAAGTTTATGATGTTCTACTTTAATGATAAAATAAACTACGTGATTAAAGTGAAAATTTTGAGATTAAAGTTAACATTTCGTGCTTTTTCCCCACTGTGTGCCTTTTTTTTTTCTCTGTACCCTAATAAGCTTTCATATGACACTCAGATGGTAGGCTACGACTTGCCTTTTCACGGTGACTTTGATATGTGACTTCTTTTTTATTTCGGGCACTATGCAACTTTGTGAACTTGAGCTTTTGAGTTTCTCCGACACGCTGTGTCACTTGATCAGCTTCCTTTTCTTGTTTATACCACTGTTTAAACCAAAATGTAGTACGTTTTTCCTTGCCTCCACTTGGTATTCACTGAAATTGTTCTATTTTTCCTCGTAGTTTTGCCATTGTCTTTTCACAGAATGCTGAGCTCAAGGACTATTTATATTGATTTACATATTTAAAGAGGCGTAATTCTAGGAGGAGTTGGGGCGGGACATCAGGCGCATGCACGTGTGTTACTTTTCACGCTGATCAGGATTTATGTAGCGGAAGAACGTGGAATTTTTGCGTACGCACAGATTCCTGCATCTCGAGTTTTTCTGTGCGTACGCACATTCCCGCTTTTGTGCTTACGCTATGTTATAGTGTGAGTTCTTTGCACGGCGTTATACATGAGGCCACTGGTCTTTTCACACACAATAATTTGTAGAGCTTACTGAGACTGGTGTGAAAAACAAAAGTATCCAGTGAGCAGCAGTCCTGCAGGCAGAAGCACCTTTGTGGTGAGGATGGTCAGAGGAGAACAGTCAAAGTTAGTTGGAGCAAATAGAAAGACTACAGTAACTCAGAATACCACTCTGTACAATTGAGCAGAAAAGCATCTCAAAATGCACAACATATTGAACTTTGAGGTGGATGGATTACAACAGCAGAAAACCAAAGTTGGGTTCCACCCCTGTCAGCCAATAACAGAAAGCTTGTCAGCCAATAACAGAAAGCTCACCAAAACTGAACAGCTTAAGACTGGAAACACGTAACCTGTTCTAATGAATCTTGATTTCTGCTGAGGCACACAGATGGTAGGCTCAGAATTTGGCACCAACAGAATGAATTCATGTACCCAAAATGCCTTAACATATCTACAGTCCAGGCTGTTGGTGGGGGGTGTAATGGTGTATGGAATGCTTTCTAGGTATACTTTGGACTTGTTAATTCCAATCAATAATTGCTTGAATGCCATAAAGCACCGTTAGAATACACTCAGAACTGCTTCAGTTCCTCCTTACCCTTTGACCTCGATGCTTTTCACGGAGTTTGGCCAACATTTCCATGATTTCAATAAACTTCATAGTGGTCTCTCATCACTAATAAGGAGAATCACTTCCCACTGTCTTCCCTGAAGTAGAATTAAATTCTGTTTGTTAATTATATTCTTTCAGTGCATTGTAAAACTGAAAGGTTATTTTCAAATTAGAACTTAAAAGCTTTATTTCTTAATAAAGACAGAGTCGACCTTAATACAATCTTAAAATTAAAAGAACTATCATGGAATGTCAAAAAAAAAAACTTATCTGCGGTAATGTTTCACCATGCAAATTTGCAAATATCAAAGGAAATATCAAGTGCGTTTAGTTCTGCTATTAATATTTCCCATTTCTGACCTTTGCTATGATTTCTCTTACTGAGATTTTCAGTGTAGTATTTGAGTATTGACATTTGATAGAACATTAGAACAATGTAGATGAGAACAGGCCATTCAGCCCAAGAACGTTTGCCAGTCCTATTCACTTTATTCTTCTAAAGAAAACATCAAGTTGAGTTTTAAAAGTCCCTCAAGTTCTACTGCCTACCACACTACTTGGTCTCTTATTCCTTGTGTCTGTGGTTCTGTGGACTTTGTCTATCACTGTTATGTCCGTTTTGTAGTCTGGAGACCAAAACTGCACCCGGTACTCCAGATGAGGTCTCGCCAGTGCATTATAAAGCTTGAGCAGAACCTCCTGTGACTTGTACTCTATACATCAAGGTGCTATATAACCTCACATTCTGTTAGCCTTCTTAATGGCTTCTGAACACTGACTGGCAGTTGATAGTATCGGGTCCACTACAACTTCTAAATCCTTCTCATAAGGGGTACTTTTAAGTTTCAGATCTCCCATGGTGTATTCAAAGCTAATATTTCTATGTCCTACCTGTTTTACTTTGCATTTACTTACAGACTTGTGGCAAATTAAATTTAATGTATGTTATCCAAGTCCCTATGTAATGAGTCAAATCATCTGCCAGTCCACCTAATTATCATCTGCAGACTTAGCCAGCTTGTGATTTATATTCTACCCAAATCAAACAGAACTGATCTTTGATTTCCACTCCTGGTTATCGCTTTAAACTTGATAGCCTTTCATGTGCAAGGCAGCCAGTTTTGTTACCAATATTGTTCATAATACGGTACACTAATGCTCACACTTCAAGTGTCAGCAAACTAATTGACATCGTTTCTTTGAACTATGACAAGGGAGTACATGGAGGAAGTTAATGTGAAAACAAGGAGAATATACTAGCTTGCTATTGAAGCCTCCCCAGTGAAGATTCAGACATTATGAATTAACGTATTCCCAAATTAAAATTTTTATTCACATATTCCACTTTCCATTATATACTTTGCCTCTCTAAACTATGATATGAGCTTTTTTTTGTAAGTAGTAGCATTAGGAGTAATCATAGCAGGTGTAGTAGTATTGTCACATGTATAGAGCATACTGACATTCTTACATTGATGTCCAACCATCATGCATCATGATGCCACTCTCTTCTGCCATGATATATTAAAATACATACAGTAATTCTGAACAGCTCAATCCAGAAAGTGGAATATATAAATTTTTGTAAATGTAAATATTGTCAAATATTGTCCTTTGATTTTTATAGCAGATGTGAATGCCAGGATGGCTGTGAACTGTCCATGTGCTTTGATGGAAAAAATTCTGCTTTCACTCGGTCTTATAAAATGATAAATAAAGAATAGGGAAGGAGTGAAAAGAGAAACAGAGAGATAAAGCAGGGTGTGTAAAATAATTAATGAAAATGTCTAAGGTGGGATAATTACATTTTCTGTGGCCTGTTATGTGTGTGTCATTGGAGTGATGATCTAATTGTATTTGCTTCTTTAATGTTTAATGGTAAACAAATGATGTGCTATTATGGTTGGTAATATTAAACATGTTGCATAGATCTGTGACAGTTTCTGCTGACTTTTTATATTGTTACCATTACCAGCCTCCATTTCTTTGACTGATGGCCAGTTTTTTGATATACGTGATGAATACATATGCTATGAATTACTTTCAAGATATGCAATTGTGTGCATAAAAAGCAATAGGATTGTTCACATTGTTTTCCAAAACTCACTTTACTGGAGAGTCAAGCATCTGTTGCAAATATATATGCATACTTTTATTTTTTTTATTTTCAAATCATCTAGCTATTTAAATCTTTAAACAAACATTTGTATGCATAAGTCTTAACAACATAATATATTCCTGTAGTTCTATAGATTTTTTTAATTTCTTTTCTAAGCATTGAAATAAATGTAATTTTCACATTTTAAATGAAGGTGTGAGTGGTATATATTTGCTATGCAAGCTGTACAGAATAAACAAGTCTGAAAAGGTGCTTATGGCATAACATTCAGGTGGGCTTGGACACGTGGTTAACTGTTTTGAAAGATGGAGCATTTTTATTTCTTTAGTTCATCAGAAAGTCAGAATTTTTTTTTAATTAAAGTAGGGGCATTGCCCCTCTACCCTACGTGGTAAAGAGGGGGCTGAACAGGAGATGTGATCGCTCCTCTGAAACCCCCGCTTAAATGGTGATACAATGGAAAACAAATAGTTTATTTTTAGATAGATAGATAGATACTTTATTAATCCCAAGGTGAAATTCACATAATCCAGCAGCAGTATACTGATACAAAAAACAATATTAAATTATAGAGTAATAAGAAATGCATGTAAAAACAGACAATAACTTTGAGTAATGTTAGCTTTTACTCCCCCGGGTGGAATTGAAGAGTCGCATAGTGTGGGGGAGGAACAATCTCCTCAGTCTGTCAGTGGAGCAGGACAGTGACAGCAGTCTGTCACTGAAGCTACTCCTCAGTCTGGAGATGACACTGTTAAGTGGATGCAGTGGATTCTCCATGATCGACAGGAGTTTGCTTAGTGCCCGTCACTCTGCTACAGATGTTAAACTGTCCAGCTTTATTTCTACAATAGAGCCTGCCTCCTTAACAAGTTTGTCCAGGCGTGAGACGTCCTTCTTCTTTATGCTGCCTCCCCAGCACACCAACTCCTCTTTGCTTGATCAGCTGCTGGCTTGCTGCTGCTGCCGTGTTGAGTGATCTGCATCTCGTGCGGCGCTTCTAACGTTTAAAAGCCTGTACAGCAGCTGTCCTTTTGTCTCACTGCCTTGTCTCTTTTCTGCCCCAGACATCCTCAAATACTTTTTGATCTCTTTTTGCTGTTCCGTTATTTCACAGAGAAACATTTTCCATTTGTTTGCACTAATGCGATCTTTACTATCATTTTTTGAGACTTTCAAGTTTTCCTACTTCCATTATCCCTAACCTGCTCTGCATGGTATCAGGCCAACATTTTTGAATTCTTTACCACATTCTACTTTGTCGTTTTCCGGCGCTGGGTGTGCTTAAATCTCTTGGCACAAAGCCTAGTCTCGTGGGACGGTCTGATTATTACTTTAGATTATTTTTAGAATTTGCACATAGATTATTTTTGTTGTTTTTAGCTTTCTTTTTTGCATTCTTTTCTCTCCAATGCTTTTGGGTCCCTTTTTGACGTGCTGCTCTTTCTTCTTTGTTTAGTCGTTCACGTGTCATCTAGAATGTATAAAATTTTTAAGAGCTGAGAGCACAGGAAGTGTGTCTGCCAAAAGCATTCCAACAACTGAGAGATTAGATGACCGTGCTCTTCTTTGAAAATGGTTGTAAGTAGGGCGTGACTTGCAAAAGTCACCATCTCACGGGGCTTGCTTCCAAAGGCTGTAAGTATGGCGTGACTTGACCGTCTCGCGGGACATGAAAGTGTCTCTCTTCAAAAGATCACATCTTGTCGCAGGATAAAAATTCCATCTCGTCCCAAGATTTTTCTTTTATAATAGAGAAATATCTTTGTAACAATCTGCTATATCTTAGCAAGGAATCCTCCCCATCTGGGAGTCTGATTCATGGTTCATGTCTCTTTTGTTCATTTGTTTATTTATATTGATTATGTGCATCATTCCTTATTTTTGATTTTGTGTATTTGTATAAGCTGCCTTTGTTGTGTTCCCTGTGTTTGCTGGGTAGTCCCCCAAGAGGCAGGGCCACCTATCAATCACCCCCAGGAACTGTCCTGCATCCTTTACATCCAGAGCGTCTTCCACAGTCTCTGACGGTTCATTTTGAATATGCTTTGGGGTGTTTGGTAGTGTACTGTGATTTTATTTATTTTTTGATATTTTGAAACCATGCTCTGTTTTTCTGACTATGCCTTGTATTCTGTATTAAGACTTTGTTTGCGTCAATTGCCTTGTGCTGCTGGCAACTTCTTTATGCTTTTTGTTCTCTTCAGAGCTTCACAGTTTAACCAAGCTTTTTGTGAGAATAAACTTTTTATTTTATTATCCTGTGCTTGCCCTCAGAACTAGCAGGGGTTTAAAATCATTTTCTCCTGTGGATATTTTTGGGACTTAACGTGCTTTGGGGCTTCTTGTTCATGACACAGTAATTCAAAAATAACAGTTTATAACACAATGTAATTTACCTATTGTGGAACAGAGTGACTTGTAAGGTCCCAAAAGCAGTTCTAGCTGCAGCTGGTCCACCTTGTTTAATTCTGTCTTCTGTCAAATATAAATAAAAGGCAGTAAAACAGTCAGGCACACTGTGGCATTAGAACATAAACCAGGCACTTAAACAGCGTTCATTTTCTTGTTAGGTCTAACTGGGAGCTGCTGAGAGTTTGGGGTGGGAGTGAGACAACTTCTTCTAAGGACGGACTCTTTTATATGCTTCAACCCGGAAAGGGTGGGATTTGTGGGAGTGATGGGGGTGTGGACAGTCAGTTTCCTGGGCTGACTTCTTTGAAATACAGATGGAGGAGACGAGATAGTTAGCGACAGCACCCTTCTTGCCCTTGCGTGACACTGAATTCTTGATCAGAGCCAGCAAGGGAGTCCTCAAATGCACATCTGTGACACTACGTTAGTGTTGAGTGCATAAAATATATGGTTTTAAATTGCATTTTACATTATCATGTAGTTAAAAACACAACCCAAATTAGCTTGTGGTGGTTCAATAGATAGATAGATAGATAGATAGGTACTTTATTAATCCCAAGGGAAATTCACATAATCCAGCAGCAGTATACTGATACAAAGAAACAATATTAAATTAAATAGTAATAAAAATGAAAAGAATTAAAAATAAAATTAATGTTTGCATTTACTCCCGCAGGTGGAATTGAAGAGTCGCATAGTGTGGTGGAGGAACGATCTCCTCAGTCTGTCAATGGAGCAGGACGGTGACAAAAGTCTGTCACTGAAGCTGCTCCTCTGTCTGGAGATGACACTGTTCAGTGGATGCAGTGGATTCTTCATGATTGGCAGGCGTTTGCTTAGTGCCCGTCGCTCTGCCACAGATGTTAAACTGTCCAACTTTAATCCTACAATGGAGCCTGCCTTCTTAACAAGTTTGTCCAGGCGTGAGGCGTCTTTCATCTTTATGCTGCCACCCCAGCACACCACCAGCGTAGAAGAGGGCACTCGCCACAACTGTCTGGTAGAACATCTGCAGCATCTTACTGCAGATGTTGAAGGATGCCAACCTTCTCAGAAATTATAGTCTGCTCTGAGCTTTCTTACATAGAGCATCAGTATTGGCAGTCCAGTCCAATTTGTCATTCAGCTGCACTCCCAGATATTTATAGGTCTGCACCCTCTGCACACAGTCACCTCTGATGATCACAGGGTCCATGAGGGGCCTGGGCCTCCTAAAATCCACCACCAGCTCCTTGGTCTTGCTGGTGTTAAGGTGTAAGTGGTTTGAGTCGCACCATTTAACAAAGTCCTTGATTAGTTTCCTATACTCCTCCTCCTGCCCACTCCTGATGCAGCCCACAATAGCAGTGTCATCAGCGAACTTTTGCACGTGGCAGGACTCGAGTTATATTGGAAGTCTGATGTATATAGACTGAACAGGACCGGAGAAAGTACAGTCCCCTCGGCGCCCTGTATTGCTGAACACAATGTCAGACCTGCAGTTCCCAAGATGGATTCCAACTCAACTCATGTACAAATTGTATTGATTGATGTACTATTATTAGTTGTACAGCATTTAAGGGTAATTGTTCAGATTTCTTAATCCTAACATTTTTGAAAAGACCCAGTGAAAACGTATAAACTGTGTTGAAGACTCAAGATAAAGTCATTGCCTGTGGATAATGTGAGTCCAACATTGAAGCTCAGATGAAAATGGACCTTGGAGCATGACAATGAACCTTACTATACCAATATATGCAGGATTGCTGAAAAAAAAAAGAAATAGAAGGTTCTAGAATAGCCAAGGCAAATCAAACCCCATTGAGGTGCTTTGAAAGGGATTTGAAATGGGCTTGGCATTCAAGACACCTCTTAAACTTCACACAGCTAAAAGAATTCTGCATAGAGTAGTGGGAAAAACTTTCTCCCAGTCAATGTCAGAGAATGGTAGGCAGTTATAGGAAATTCCGGCTTGAGGGGTCAAACCAGTGATTAGAGCCAAAAGTTGACTTACTTTATATAACTTTTATATTTTTCATTGAATTGTAAATAAAATTTTCATTTTTTCACTTTTTTTTTAATCTAAAGACACCGTTTAAATGACGGTCGAATCTTGGTATGTCTACATATGTTAAAAAAGGAAAAATATTCCATGGAGTGTAATTACTTTTTAACATGCATGTTGTGTAGAAGGTGCATTATGCACAAACAGCTGTACAAATATGAGTGTGACATTGCGTTGATTTATGCAGTCTTCTCATAGCCAGCGCCATCTGATCCTCTTCTTGTAAAGACAGAAATGCAAGAGACAGCATCATCACTTAGACATTCATGGGCCCACAGCCTCAGAAGAGAATTCAGGGGACAATGTTACATCTCTGACAGAACAACACGATTTTGGAAGGGCAGCACAGTGGGTCTGCCTAGATTGCTTTCTCTGTGTAGAGTTTGCATGTTCTTCTTTTGTTTTGGGATAGATACAACAGGAAATTTAGTTAAAAAAATCTCACAATACCCATTATTCATCAGTCAGAAAAATGATAGCTCTACTGTTTTAACACTCAAGTCCTATATCTCACAGTTACAAAAGTCTATATAATCTCTTGTTACACTTTGAAATTATTTTTTTGTCTGACACCTCTTATCTAACCAGTACAAGAAAACCTCTCTGTTATGATATACCATTTGAAGCTTCCAGATGTTAAGCTTTTTGGGTTTCCCCCCTATTTTTGCCACCCTAGACCCAAAAAAACATATCTTCTAGGCCAGTGGTCTCAAAGTCTGGTCCTGGAGGGCCACAGTGGCTGCAGGTTTTCATTCTAACCTTTTCTGCTAATTAACTCCTTTTCCTTTCATTTCAATTGACTTGTTTTTTAGGATTTGTTCCTCTGAATTGCTTCATTTCTTTCCATAAATGGCACCCAAACAGAAATGAAGTGAAAAACGAAAGAGCCAACAGAAGACCAACTAAGTCAGGGCCTCAAACTCCAACCAGTTTCACTCCAAGCAGCTGCTTAATTATGCGCTGAGTGTTGATGTTAATTAAACCCGTTCTTTAATTCCTGAGACCTTCATCTTTCTTTATTTTCAGATACTGTATGATTGACACAGTTTGCTGCTCATGTTTTGGCTTCTTTTTGTTTCTCATTATTGTTTGGCAGCTAACTAAGGAATAAGAAACAATTAAGGGGGTCTGAGTCTTCAAGAGGAAGTCAATTCAGATTAATTCAAAAGAAGTTCAGTAGTACCAAAAACAGGTCACTAATTAAGAAAAGGTTTAAAATGAAAACCTGCAGCCCTCCAAAATCAAATTTTTAAGACCACTATTCTAGCCCATCATTTTCAGACCATATTCTGTACAGGAATTTACACCCTTATGATGAAGAGTAAACCAATCGCTGTCTTTAGCAAAAATGATCAGTAGGACTCGAAGCTGTGCATGTTGCATCAACTGACCCGGGGTTTCACCCCCGAAATAGAATACAAGGGTCAAAGTTACTCCTTTTCACAAAATTAAAAAAATGGGTTTTGGTAATATAGGCATGTGGAGTGTCTTGTTTTATGCTATTTTGAAGTTGCTCATCATGACATTAATCGTATTTTTGATATTTGATACTTTACTGGTGGTCCTATCTTACAAAGATCCACTCTCAGAAGGCCTAATATTGTAAATTTCAAACTTAAGCATGTGGGATATCATTTTAGACTGTTTCGAGGCCAGTGATTACAAACATGATGCTATTCTTGATTCTAGGGGTTTTGCACTCTGTGGACCCATCTCATTGGGTGAAAATTGAATTGAAATTCTATTACACTCAAAAATATTTAGACTTTAAACGTTTAAGTTGAAGCACATATTTTAATATTTCAAATATCTGATGCAGCTCTTCTTGTTTATTATGTACTTCTACCTCATTAAGTAAATCATTACATTTCTCATACACTCCCAAAATTAGAGCAGCTTACACTAATTTGGACTTTTTCTGTAATTCAAGCACTCTTTTTCTAGCTTACAATGCCACTGTCTTAGAGGTCTGCGTGAAAGTCCTCAACCCCCCGAGCATCAGAGTAGCTCTGAAGAAGATGTCTTTGAATTTTATTGAATCAGATAAGACAGAGACCTGGTCAGTTTATTGACGAAGATTTCTTTTTCTCTGAAGTCTTTTCCTTCGAATCTGGAGTAAAACCATGTCACTTTCTAACCCAGACTAGGGTCGTGTGGAGAATTTGAGCCTATTCCAGCTAGCATAGGGCACAAGGAAGGCGAGAATAAACCCTGGACAGGCACCAATCCATCACAGGGTGAACATACAGCAAACGCAGACTCCCCAGCATCAGAGTAGCTCTGAAGAAGATGTCTTTGAATTTTATTGAATCAGATGAGACAGAGACCTGGTCAGTTTATTGACGAAGATTTCTTTTTCTTTGAAGTCTATTCCTTCGAATCTGGAGTAAAGCCATGTCACTTTCTAACCCAGACTAGGGTCGTGTGGAGAATTTGAGCCTATTCCAGCTAGCATAGGGCACAAGGAAGGCGAGAATAAACCCTGGACAGGCACCAATCCATCACAGGGTGAACACACAGCAAACGCAGACTAAGTCCGGTTTAGTGTCACCAATTCACCTAACCCGCATGTCTTTGGACAGTGGAAGGAAAGCAGAGCACCCGGAGGAAATCCATACAGACACGGGGAGAACATGAAAACTCCAAGGCAGAGCTGCTACCAAAAGTTGTATTTGCGCAATGCAGAGCCCGAAACATGACTTTATCATCAGGATTTTATCATTTTCCCCATTTCCTCTCACACCCTAAAGTTGTGCAGGTTAGGTTAGTTCGGCATATCGGAGGCTTCAAATGGATCAACTTTTATTAAGTATGTGCTTGGCACTGGACTATCATTTCATCCAGGTGCGTTTCCAGCCTTCTGCTCAGTGATTATAGGGATTTAAGGCCTTTTAGGCTGAGTCAAGAATATGCAGTTATGAGTTTGGAAATGAAACCTGTTACTTTTCAAAATCATTTTCTAAAACATGCCACGTACTATAACATTTAAAAAGTAATTAGCAGTGTATATGTGTGCTTTCACCCTATGATGTACTGGCGCGTTATCGAGGAATTGTCCCTACCCTGTATCCATTGGTTGCAGGGATAGGCTGTAGCCTCTCTGCAGCCATAATCTAGTTTAGAAAATGGATGAATATACTGTACATTAATCTTTGGAGGAATTTTACTTCAGAAAACTTTTAAATGTATCAATAATGGTAGCATTGTAGACTCAAAGTACACATGGATAGCAGAAGCAGATGTTCTTTTTAGTTTGCTGCCATCATCTGTTGGAATTGCCTTCATTAAGGGGTGGGGGGCACTTCCTGCAAAGGGCGGGTGAAGGGTTTTAATGATTGATACAAAGCTGGAGCCCGACTGAAAAATCACTTCTACAACATTAATCATGGAGGGCTTGACTCTGTTGACCTTTCCCTGCTGGTTTCATAATAACAGAGAAAAGGGCAGACAAACTTCACTAGTTGCAAGCTACATTTAGTGTGAAAAAATCAGCACGGTCTTAATAGCTTTGATTTATTATTCATATTCTTGCATATCCTCCTTAAATAATATCTTAAATGACTTCAATAGTGAAGTAAGAAAATACTTTACTTTACAGTAGATAATACTGTTCCAGAATAATGTGATTTTGCATATGAAAGCTTTAAAATATACATATATTGTGTTGCAAAATGTATTTTCTGTAGTCATTGTCATAATCTGGCTTTTGTTATTATTTTTTATGGTTTTTCCATGGCCTTACTTTTAGTCTGAATTAGACACATTTGTGACAATGTTAGAAATGAATTCTGTTTGGTCTGCCATGGAAGGAAAAGGCAAGAGTAACAGTTTGAACAAGACCAGAAGAAGAGGTATAGTCAAATAAACGTAAGAAGTTTGAAACCAGGTAACTGTCCTGTTTCGTCAAAGAGTGCGAGGTATAAAGTACTAAATTCATTAACTAGAAAAACTTAGGCTTAGGCTTCATCAACACTGCAACATTTTTAGTTACAAAACTTGAGTTTTTAAATTTAAACAATCTCCGTCCGCACAAGAGGTTTTACGGCATTTAAAAAAGTGTCTTTGTCCACACTAAAACACTAGTTAATAGTTCAGTTAGCCATCAAAATAAGATGAGCTTTTAAAAGTATCAGCATATGCAGGACTCTAATAGTAGATTCATAACACAGAAATAAGAAAAAATCTTTAGGGGGACGCATCAAATTGTCCCTGAGTCAAGATAAGATAATGCGCTTATCACAGCTGAAAATAAGAATTAGCAACTGTATACTTGCCATTAAGTAAAAATGCACCAACGGGTAAAGAGATAGTTTACAAAAAAAAAAAGATCAGCTCTATGTCCATTTGCTATGTCCATTCAGAGTGCATCTTGTACTGAACAACGTTTGTAAAACATCTATATCTTCATTTTACTGCATTGTGCTTTCCTGTCTGTATTCTTGAAGAGCTCAGCTGCATTCTACATCCGTCTACTTCGTTAAGCACTTATTAATTTGAAAGGAATTTGTACATTGTATCCCATCTATTGCATTAAAATATTCTCCAACAGTGGAGAAGGACAAAGAAACTGTGATTGCATTCACTACACTCTTGGCACGCAGACTTATTTTGCTAAACTGCAAGAATCCTAACTCTCCTCTTTTAAGCCACTGGGAAACCGATGTTTTATACTATTTGAAATTGGAAAAAATCAAATATTCAGTTAGAGGATCTGTACTGAATTTTTTCAAAACCTGACAGGTTCTAATCAATAATATTTTAGAATAAGCTCTTAGGGAAGCAATTCTCTCCGCATTTTTTTTTTCTTCTCCATTCATCTCTATTGCCCTATTAAACTATTCAATTTAGGTATGTTTACAAGCCTTAAGTTTTACTGGCCATGCTCTCTCTTTCAGTTACTTGTTTTCAATCCTATTTTTTGTAAAAATTTATCTATTTGTATGAAATAATTACAATAAAGTTAAAAAAAATAAATAAAATATTCTTCAACATAAGCATGGACACACAAATGAAAACTTGCTATGGGTAAATGTTGCACAAGTGTTAGAAAGTTTTTCTTCATGCAGAGCACCAAATAATATGGTAGAGAGTAGGCCTTTTGCGACCTTCAAAACTGGGTGATTAGGATTGACGAGTTTTTTTCGGCTAAATATCCAGTTCTCATTCAAATTGTAATAATTTTCTGATGACGTCATTATCAAAAGTAGTTGAGCATAATTTAGGTGTGTTTTGGGTATGTCTGTTTAGATTTGTTTTCTTTTAACTAAGTTTTAATATTTATATATATTATATCCAAAAAATCTGGTGTGCTGTGTAAAATGTAAATAAAAACCAAATGCAATTATTTGCAAATCACTTAAATCCATATTTAGTTGATAATACAAAAACGACAATATATCAAGTGTTGATACTGAAAAATTGTAATATTTTATGAAAACTATAAACTCATTTTAAATTTAATGCCAAAAACATGTTTCTGAAAAGTTGGAACAGCAGCAACAAAAGGCTGAAAAAGTGTAGTAATAAAAAAATCACCGGATGAACTTCTCACAACTAATTATGTTCATTGTTGATATGATTGGGTATGAAACGAGCAGCCCAGACGGGTGGAGTCTCTCAGAAGTAAAGATCAGGATGGGTTCATTCTCTGAGAATGGCTACACTACCAAATAGTGCAACAATTTAAGAATAACGTTCCTCAGTGTAAAATTGCAAAGAATTTGGGAATTTCATCATCTACGGTTCATAATTTCATTAAAAAAATTCAAAGAATCTGAAGAAATCTCTTTATACAAGGGACAAGCCGGAAAAACCAGTATTGGACAGCCATGATCTGCAGGCCCTTAAGCAGCACTACATTAAAAACTGAAACAATTCGGCAGCGGAAATCACTGCATGGGCTCAGGAACACTTCCGAAAAACAGTTGAAGGATTTATAAATGCTAATTTAAACTCCACCACTCAAAGAAGAAACCATATATAACCATGATTCAGAACACTGCCGCCTTCTCTTAGCCCTGAGGTGAGTGAGGCAAAGTGGAAAACTGTCCTGTGGTGTGACAAATCAAAATTTGAAATCATGGGCATCATGTCTTCTGGGCTAAAGAGGAGAGGGACCACCCAGTTTGTTATCAGCGCACATTTCAAAAGCCAGCATTCGTGATGGTTTGGGGTTATATTAGTACACATGGCTTGAGTAGCCTGCACATCTGGGAAAGCACCATTAATGCTGAATGATATATATACAGGTTTTAAAGTAACATATCCTGCCATCCAAACAACGTCTTTTTAATGGAAGGCTTTGCTTATTTCAGAAAGCTGCCAAACCGCATTCTGCACGTATTACAACAGCATAGCTCTGTAATAAAAGAGTCTGGGTGCTAAGCTGGCCTGCCTGCAGTGCAGGCCTTTCACTCATTGAAAACATTTGGCGCATTACGAAAATACGACAAAGGAGACCCTAAACTTTTGAGCAGCTGAAATTTTGTATCAGGCAAGAATGGGACAACAATTCACTTTCAGAACTACAGCAATTTGTTTTCTCAGTTCCCAAACATTTACAGGGAGCTGTTAGAAGAGGAAATGATGCAGTACGGTGGTAAGCATACCTCATCCCAAATTTTTGGAAATGCTTTCATGGGATATTGGTTGAAAAACACTGACCTCAACTATAGTGTTACCCAATGGAGATTATAGTCATCTATAAAAAAAAAAAATCCCAATCACTTAATTCAGATCTCCTTACAAGGACACAATGATTTTTTCTGAACATGAATCTCATACAGTCTATAGTCATGGCACTATGCAAGCATTTGCTTTTAAATTTGCAAACTCCCATCAGCCCTTATATTCTTCATTTAACAGTAATACGAACACTTGTCACACCCTACCTAAAAACACTTGCCCATCCCAATCATTTCGAAGTCATATTTCTGTGCTTTGTTAACCTAAAAACTGCATTTCATCTTAATACAGGTCAAATTCCGTTACAACGAAGTGCCAGGGACCTAAAAAAATATTTAGTTGTAATGAAAATTTTGTAGTAATGAGATTCTGTATTTGTCGCAATAGTGCTTTCTTTTACTTGCGGCCAAGCATTTGCAATCATTTCAATAGCTTCTTTCACGTTAATTTTCATCTCCTCCTGACTACAAGTTATGCTGACAAGAATCTTTATCAGTATTCCCTTGCGATAATACACTTTCAGGTTGCGAATGATGCCCAAATCCAATAGCTGCAGCACTGCCATGCAATTGGGTGGGAGGAGCTCAACGTGAAAATTATCTAAATCTGGAAGCATGCTGTGGGCAGTACAAACAGAAGTAGAATCTTCCTTTTCTTCTTCATATTGTGAGGTTTCTGAACTCTTTTGGGACCCACCCAATGGGATGACACGGCGAAGTGCGTACCGAAGTATGATTGCCGCATTTGAGAGGGCAACTGCAGGCTCAAAGCGCTGCAGTAGAATGCTGCAGAAGTAAATCCAAGCCGATCATGGTTGTGTTATATGCACCTGTCGTCCATGGGTGATGCAAGGAACATTATAAATGCAGGGAACAGGAGTACTTGGCCACTAACCTGGCTACGACCTTGCCTGATTGCTGTGTCTGTGTATAGGAGAGTGGCAGATCACATTTCAGTAAATAACCGTGCTCTTGCTGTTTCAAGCTAAATAATGCTGGTTTTGCTAAAGTTCTGAGACTCATCCTCGTGTTTCGGGGTGCAAGACAGTGACTTGCACATCACAATATCCTTGTCAAGTTGTCGCAGCCAGTTTCCCAAAATCTCTTTAGTCATCCAAGGAATGTAACATACTTAAAACACAGAGGATTGGTCGACTTGCCAATGATGAGAGGAATAACTTTGTGGCTGCCATTTGAATTGCAGCCAAATATAGCTGTCAACCTTTGTTTAGATTTTTTTCCTCTTCGGCATAGATCACCTTTGAGTGCTAAAGTGTGATGCGGTAGCAGCTGGTAGAAGATTCCAGTCTTATCAGCATTGTAGATGTCTTCATGCTCATAAGCTGAAATGATTTTTCTGATTTTACCTGCACGCCATTCGTTTGCTTTTTCATTTGGAGCTGCAGACTTTTTCTACAGATTGCTTTGGCTGCAATTCCAAAACGATCCCGAAAGTGAATTAGACAACCCCAGCTGGCAGTGAAATCTTCATGGCCCAAGGTGACTTTGCTTTTTCTTGAAAGAGTTACCCACTAATAGGAATGTTTCTTCAACGAGCATCACTGAACCACATAAAAACTGCTTTTTCGATGTCTTCAAATGCAGCAGTTCGCATACGTTTGCGCTGATGCCCAAGGTTTGCAACCTGAGATTTTTCTTCTATTTTTTCCTCAGTCTTTCAATAAAGTTCACAGTGTTGATGGCGAACGTCCAAATTCACTGCCAACGTCTTTTTTCTTTTTGCCAGAATCGAGAGCTGCAAAACTTTCAAGTTTTTTTTCTAATGTGAACTTTTGTTGTTTTTTCGTATCTGCCATTTCTATAGGAGGGTGACAATGAGTTAAATTCTAATGGATTTTTTTCAAATGTTGATGAACAATAAGAAAAAGGTATCAATGAAAACTACAGAAAACAAATGCAGCAAAAAAAAGTATGAGGAAAGTTCAAAGAAAGAGAAAAATTTACAGTGCTTCTATTCGGGGATCGTTGTGCACAACTGAGCTGTGATCACAGAACTACCTACTCTACAAATGATTCATTCTCTTGGGAGCTCTGTGGATGATTCATTCAGGCATTTCAAGGCCTTTTGGGCACTTTTGTTATAATGAAAGTATCTGCTGAATGTATTTCATAGTAACAAGATTGATACAGACTCTGTCTTATAAGGAAACTGTCAGGACCATAAAATACTTCGTGATAACGATATTTGTTGTAACAGAATTTGATCTGTATTCCTATTTTAAGATATTTTATCCTAATGGTTGTGTCCATCTGTCACACAATTACTTGTAAACTGCTTGGACTAGAATTTTGACCTTGGTCTTAATTTAAAGCTTAAAGAATAATACAGTACATGCTAGTGAAGCAAAAAATGTCATCAGCAGCAACCTCCACAAAGTTATTAGAGTTCACATCTTTCTTGCAGCAAACTGCATAGGCCACCTGATTGAGCAGGTGACATGGTAGAAAAAGAAGCAGCAACATCTGAGTGTGAGGCAAATTTCAGAAGCCGATTGCATGATAGAAAGAAGAAAAATGACAGCTCTGGCATCAGCTGCATGTCAGACGTAGCGCAGCAACCTAATGGTTCTTATGAACTGCTGAGGCTGGAACCTTGATTTTGGGGGACTGGAGATCCACATGTTTTCTTGTATTCCTATTTTAACGTCCCACACAAATTAAAATGACGTTAGCCTTATATCGACATAATGTAAAAAAGTTATTTTAACTCCTTTACAACAAAGAAAAACAAAGAAGTAGTAAGCATTTAGCAGACTGAGCTAAACCAATCACTGAACCTGCAAATCTGCAAATAGCTGCTATTAATTTTGATAGTGATGTGGTTCAGGTTGGTGGAGAAAACAAAACGAACATCACATAAGTGAGTAGAGCAATTGAAAGTGTTATGTCAGTCTGAATGTGCAAGGATGAGTTATTCAGCTTTGATTTCAAAGTAGGCATTTCTAAAATTTAAAAAATTTAAGTCTCTAGTTTGGCCTTGCAGAAAGTGATGAAACAGGTTCTTATTAACTGAAGAGGCGCCGTCTTCAACCAGAGGCTCCAGTGCTTGACATACATGTCATGAGATAGACAGTACATAAGGATTTATTCATTATGATATCACCTCAAATTATTACTTGTTCTATTAGGTGTCAGAGAGAGTAGGTTTCTTCAGGCCAAAATGCAATGTCTGAATTCCTAAGAAGGATTTGTAAAATGTAATTCTACAAGACTCAACCGTGTTCATGTACTTCTGTTTAGTACCATAGAGCTCTCTTCGTAATGCTTTGTAAATTGACAAACAACAAGAACCTAACTTAATTATTTAATAAATTCATGTCACATGTGCATTCAATCTCATAACATTCTGAAGCCCATGGTCATTTGTAGGGCTGAGGCATAGGCAGTGCTGATAGGGGATGATGGACAATCGAAGGCCTTGAGGACAGTATAAAAATTTGTTAAAGAAGGAGAAGGTACACATTTAACATTAGTTATTTTTAAGTAAATAAGAAAAGTGTTGATCTTTACTAAGTAAAAAGTTATTAGTATTGCACATACTCATCAGTTACAAATTGAAAGTAGAGGGTGACAGTCATTTGCACAGTATATTTCACAAAAAGTTTCGTTGTTGGTAAGATGTCTGCTAGACCAGCGCAGTACCATTCAGCAAAGAGTGAACAAGACCACCTCAGCTGAGAGCCTGATGACTGAGGGTAGAAACAACCTCACACGGTACTCCTTGGAGAACTACAGCTGTCTTAGTTCTGCCAAAACCTCACACAGAGTATGAGAGCCATTGTCCAGAACAGTAAGCAGCATTGTGAGTGACCTCTGTTTTACCACATCTTCCAATGAGTCCAGTCTGACTCCCAAGATTGAACCAGACTTTTTAAACAGTTTAGTTAGTCTGTTGGCTTCACCTGCAGTAATACCATTTATCCAGCACAAAACCACTTAGAAAAATACAGTAGAAAATACAGTATGTAAGAGTGGCCTGCATACACCAAACAACTTTAACCTGCACAGGAAATGCAGGCAGCTCTGACCTTCACTTGTATATGTTCTCTGTGTTGGAACTCCACTCAAGTCTATCATTCAGATGCACTGTCTTCACCACCTTCACATCTTCACTGTCACTGACAACTTGGGGCAGTGTTGGTTTAACTCTCCTGAACTCTATGATTATCTCCTTTGTCTTACTGATGTTGAGCTGCAGATAGATGTTGAGTCCTTTATTAGTGTCTTATGTTTACTCTCCTTCTTATGGCTACATTATCGGAAAATTTAACAAGTCAAAATGAGTCAGCATTGTATCTAATCTCTGGTAAGTGGGAAGGGAGCTAGTACAGCTCCCTGTGGAACCCCTGTGATACTCATGACCAAGTCCAATACACCGTTCTTAAGCCACACAAATTGTGGTCTTCCAGTTAGATAGGACATTTTGGTAGCATCAACCTGTGGTAAGGCTCAGGAGAGGTTTTACCTGAGTAGGTTTCTGTAATGGAGACATTAGGGCATGTGTGTGCGTGGGAAGACTCCATGAAATAGGAGGTGTAATCAGAAGACTGAACACAGAATTGCAAACTTATATATTGGTGGGGTTGGAGAGTTGTTTGACCAGGACTGGCTGCAGACATCCCACGAGCATATTAAAAACGCTGCATCTTTTATTTGGTATGGTTTATCGGTGCAGCATAGCATGCTTCCAAAACGCCATAATAGAGGAAGAAGATAATGATGTAGTGTCTGAGTTTTAGTCCTGGGATTTATTATTGAGGTGGAGGCAAGAAACTGTGAAGGACAAATGCTGCTGGTGCAAATGGGAATTAATTGATTTTGCTAATATTCTTCTGACATGTCCTGAGATGAGACAGAAGGTATGGCAGTGCCTGCTAATTGAAGTCCTGTGAATGCCCTGAGCAGAAGAGGCAGTATTGTGAGCTTGTCAGTATCCTGTTGAAGTGCTCAGTGGAGTCTCTTTAAACCAGAAATGTTTGGGGACGGTAAAGAGTGAAAAGAACTTGAGACTGTTTTTAATTTTTATTCATTTCTCATTGGACTTTACTTTTTGGGTGAGTCAGTGTACAAATCTGATTTTATTAATAATGTATTGCTTAGCACAAGACTGTATTTCAGCACGCACATAATAAAGAGCTTCTGTTTTTCCATGAAAAAGTTATTTTTGCATGTGTCTCTCTATCGTCTCACTCTGGCTGCTCTCTTACAATTACAGATGACTGTAGTTCAAGTTATGTGCAAGGTGCTGTTGAAAGGGGCATCACTTAACTTTTATTGAATAATAGAAAAAGGAACATGCAGTCCACTGCATGGTAAAAATTTTTAAAGTATTATAATGGGAGGTCATGTTAATAACTCTCGAATGAGTAAAACTAAAGAATAATTTGTAAGTCCTGTCAGGGATGCCAGGGGCTATGACCCGCCGGGACGCCTGGAGGGACCGGAAGAGGGTCAGAGCCCGCCTGGATCACGTGGGGTGCGCCTTCCGGGTTGTTTTGGGAGCCACGGGTCAAGGGCTTGGAAGCTCTTCCCTGTAGGGGCCCGTGGCCACCGCCAGGAGGCGCCCAGTGCCTTGGGATTTGTTTCCCCAGCACTCCTGCCACACCAGGAAGTGCTGGGGAAGACTGGGACGGTGCCCGGGAGCAGCCGGAGGACAACCGACACTTCCGCCACGCTGGGCGTGGCCAGAAGATTGCCGGGAACACCTGGGGCTCATCCGGGTCCCCATAAAGGGCCGTCTCCCGTCATTCAGTGCTGGAGTCGGGTGGAGGTAGGACGAAGCTAAGGAGAGTGGAGGCGGGCCGAAGAAAGGGATTGTGGCCAGGACATTGGGAGTTTGGGGTTTGTGCACGTGATTAGGTCTTTGTGACCAATGAACTGGGGTCTTGGTGACCAAACATAATTGTAAATAATTTGTAAATAAACGTGTGGTGGTGTCATAACAACATGTCCGCCTGTCTGTGCCCGGGTACCGTTCACAGTCCTGTGAATTGACATTCTTGAAAAGCCAGTGTTGTGTGACTGTGCTTACTGAACATTAGCTGTTTCAAAGTGTTCTTATGAGGGCTTTCATTCCTCCTGGAGATCCTCATTAGCCATTTTTCTGTAGAAATCGTACTAGAAATACCAGTTTTGCATTCAAGCACCAGTTTAAATTTCCTAAACAGAAAAGAGAAGTATGCCCTACTTTATTACATTAAAAATTTAAATTTAATCACAGTTTCCCTCAATAAAAAAGATATCAGTCCATTTTCAGACCTGTTTAGCCAGCTCAGAGTTGTAGGGATCCAAACACAAAGTTTTTAGATAACAGGAAGATTCTTTGTGGGATGCCAGTTTATTACAGAATTCACACATTAGAACATTAAGAACAATCTGAATGAGAACAGGCCATTCATCCCTACAAAGCTCACCAGTTCTATCCACTTGATTCTTCCAAAATAACATCAAGTCGAGTTTTTAGCGTCCATAAAGTTCTGCTGTCTGCACACTGCCTGGTAATTATTCCATGTGTCTTTGGTTCTCTGTGTAAAGACAAACTGCCTCCCTTTTGTGCGATATTTACCCTTAACAAATTTCCAACTATATTCCCATGTTTTCGTTGAACTCATTTTAAAATAACAGTCTCGATCCACTGGACTAATTCCTGTCATACTTTTTAGGCTCAGCTCTTTTATTCTTTCCTCATGGTTCATCCCCTGTAGCCCTGGAATCAGCCTACTTGATCTTCTCTGGACTTTATAGCACTGCTTTAGAGACCAAAACTACACACAGTACTCCAGATGAGGCCTCACCAGTGTATTATAAAGCTTCAGCATAACCTCCTTGGACTTTTATGCCATACATCAGGGCGCTATATAACATTTTTATTCCCTATGTGTGATACTTTACATTTACTTACATTAAAATTAATCTGCTACATACACTCACCTAAAGGATTATTAAGAACACCTGTTCAATTTCTCATTAATGCAATTATCTAATCAACCAATCACATGGCAGTTGCTTCAATGCATTTAGGGGTGTGGTCCTGGTCAAGGCAATCTCCTGAACTCCAAACTGAATGTCAGAATGGGAAAGAAAGGTGATTTAAGCAATTTTGAGCGTGGCATGGTTGTATGTGCCAGATGGGCTGGTCTGAGTATTTCACAATCTGCTCAGCTACTGGGATTTTCACGCACAACCATTTCTAGGGTTTACAAAGAATGGTGTGAAAAGGGAAAAACATCCAGTATGCAGCAGTCCTGTGGGAGAAAATGCCTTGTTGATGCTAGAGGTCAGAGGAGAATGGGCCGACTGATTCAAGTTGATAGAAGAGCAACTTTGACTGAAATAACCACTCATTACAACCAAGGTATGCAGCAAAGCATTTGTGAAGCCACAACACGCACAACCTTGAGGCGGATGGGCTACAACAGCAGAAGACCCCTCCGGGTACCACTCATCTCCACTACAAATAGGAAAAAGAGGCTACAATTTGCACGAGCTCACCAAAATTGGACAGTTGAAGACTGGAAGAATGTTGCCTGGTCTGATGAGTCTCGATTTCTGCTGAGACATTCAAATGGTAGAGTCAGAATTTGGTGTAAACAGAATAAAAACATGGATCCATCATGCCTTGTTACCACTGTGCAGGCTGGTGGTGGTGGTGTAATGGTGTGGGGGATGTTTTCTTGGCACACTTTAGGCCCCTTAGTGCCAATTGGGCATCGTTTAAATGCCACGGGCTACCTGAGCATTGTTTCTGACCATGTCCATCCCTTCATGACCACCATGTACCCATCCTCTGATGGCTACTTCCAGCAGGATAATGCACCATGTCACAAAGCTCGAGTCATTTCAAATTGGTTTCTTGAACATGACAATGAGTTCATTGTACTAAAATGGCCCCCACAGTCACCAGATCTCAACCCAATAGAGCATCTTTGGGATGTGGTGGAACGGGAGCTTCGTGCCCTGGATGTGCATCCCACAAATCTCCATCAACTGCAAGATGCTATCCTATCAATATGGGCCAACATTTCTAAAGAATGCTTTCAGCACCTTGTTGAATCAATGCCACATAGAATTAAGGCAGTTCTGAAGGCAAAAGGGGGTCAAACACCGCATTAGTATGGTGTTCCTAATAATCCTTTAGGTGAGTGTATATGTATAACCATAACTATAGATAATGAGTAGTTGATGGGATGTTTCTGTTAGGATGATATGGGGCACACACCTATTGCTTCATAGCCCCAGTAGCTGTGTTTCTGGTTTCAGCACAACCACTACATGTGTATGAATGTTCACATGTAGGAATCAACCACCAACAGAAGCTTAACCAGTGCATCACCCTGCCACCCATGAGATAGTAATGATTCCGCAAAGAGTATTCTATATGTGCTACATTCTGCCACTATATAAAATTCAGAATTAAAGTATAAATATTGTTTTGTTATTTTACTAACATTGAGTGAAGCAGAAAATAATGCAGCTCTTAAACTTGTTTATTCTCCGGAGGAGCCATGTTCTCACCCCAGGTCATTCCAATTTGAGACAGAGCTAAATGCAATAAATAAATCTCAAGTGTAACATGCATAGACGATGGATTCCAGTGTGTGTCTTAACACCTGGCCAAGAATTCAGTTTCAGTAGCTGTTAACACTTTTAAGCTTGTTTGCTATGGTGTGCCTTGAGGTGAAGTATGTCATCTGGAATAATTTCGCAGTTTAGCATGTTCCAGCAATTCTGAGGCCCAGTGGGCACCTCCTTAACTAACCAAATTGCAACCCACATTACAAATTGTTCGCATGTCTGCTGTAATGAATTACAGATGAGTCTCAAAAAAACTGCCTCCTGTTTAAAGAAGTTTGTTCGATTTTATTTCTCCCTGGCTTGATTTTGCTTATGCCACAAAGGCATAGCGCTGTAGTGCTTTGCAGACATGTCATACTGTAACATAAAATGATACAGGAAATGAAATAGTAGGCGTCTTTCCCAAAATTTTTAAGTATTATTGTGTTTTTTCAGATGAAGAGAAACATGATTATAATGCATTTAATTACCATTACACTAGACAACCAAGATTTCCTTCCTGGAAAACACTGGGTTTATCTAATGTGTATCATTGGGTGTATCTTATGGATTCTGGTCTGTTGATCACAAAAAACACATTTACATAAACCTATCATATGCTGTTGCCTGTTTTTGTGGTTTGCTCCTGTGGTATGAGTATACATTTACAGTACAACAAATTTAACTGCAACATCTGTGGTGATCTAAAAGTAGTCGCACTGCTACTAGGAATGCAGCTTGGATATACCAAGTGCTGTGAATGGGATGGCCGTGCTAAAGAGTCCTCATTACCTTATAATAATGGCTGCTCCATAAGCATTTTGTCCCAGGGTAGAAAAGTGTGGCTAGAGAGAGAGAAAAGCAGCTTGGAGGTAAGGTGAGCGTCACATTACACGTCTTCTAGTCATGAGGTACAGTCCTGGTCACCATTATTGGCATCCATAAAATTTAAGTAGAGTATCTCCTGGGAAAAAATGAATCTAGTGAAAGAGCTATGGTCTATAGACACTCATATTAGATAGGTAGATACTTTATTCATCCCCATGGGGAAATTCACATAATCCAGCAGCAGCATACTGATACAAAAAACAATATTAAATTAAAGAGTAATAAAAATGCAGGTAAAAACAGACAATAACTTTGAATAATGTTAACGTTTACCAAATCATGAAACAACAATAAACAATAGATGGAAAACAACTAGAAGAAATGAAAGACACTAGTATTGGCACCCTTTAAATCAATGAGAAAAAAATTATTTCATTTGACTCATGTGGAATAAACTGGAAATTAGACTCACCTCCAATAAATTGGAGGTGCCCGCATGACTTGAATTATCCAATTAATTGTGACTTTAGTGCTTTAAAAAGCCTCTTGTTATTTTCCCTGTTACTTTTTCACAATGGTGAAGACAAGTGTGCCCTCTGAGAACATCAGAAATGCTATCATCATCAAACACAAGGCTGCTAAAAAAGGTTTAAGGCCATCTCCAAAGACCTTGGTTGTTAACACCGTTAACCTTCTTGTTTCAACAGTGTGCAACTTTATTAAGAAGTTTGCTAAGTATCATACTGTTAAAAATCTCCCTGGTCGTGGAGAAAAGAGGAAAATTGATGAGAGAAGTCTTCTAAGGTTGGTGTGAATTGTGGAAAACACACAACGTAAAACATCCAAAAACCTAAAGGCTGAGCTAGAACAATCTGGAGTCATGGTTTTGACATGTACCATACGCCATACCCTAAACCAAGAATGGCTTTATGGGCAAAGGCCGAAGAGGACCCCACTGCTGAAGAAGAGACCCTAAAAGGAATAACTGATCTTTGCTACAGAGGTCTGTGAACAGATGAAACTAAACTACAGCTTTTTGGCAATACACACCAGCAATGTGTTTATTGATGGCAAAATGAAACTTACAAGGATAAAAAAAAACACCCTACCAACAGTTAAGCATGATGGGGGATCCATAATGTTGTGGCTGCGTTGGTGCAACTGATAATAGAGGCCTTGAACATGTCACAGGAATCATGAAATTAGAGGAGTACAAAGGTATTTTAGAGTGAAATGTACTACACAGTATAAGAAAACTAGGTTTGAGTCAAAGATTATGGGTTCTCCACCAAGATAAAAACACAAAGCACATATCCATAAAGCAAACAAAAATGGTTGAAAAATTGGACAGTTTTAAACTGGCCGGCCGTGAGTCCTAATGTCAATCTCATTGAAAATCTGTGGAAAGAGCTGAAATCTGCAATTGGGGAAATGAATCATTCAAGAGCTTAAACAAACTACAAAGGAAGAGTGGGAGAAAATTCCACATGACAGGTGCAAGAAGCTTTTAGATGGCTACCAAAAATGTTTGGATGCAGCAATCACTGCCAAAGGCTGTGCAACCAAATATTAAAGAGGGGTGCCTTTATTACTGTCCATGTCATATTTCTTGTTTCTCCTATGAAATTACTACATGTAAGGTGAAAAATAAATAAAATATTCTGGATATCTAATTAATATATTATGATGGTACAAATGTGGTACAGTTCCATTTATTTTGAAGATATTCTACAATTTGTGCAAAAAATGAAAAGATGCCAATAATGGTGACCAGAACTTTGTCATATTTGTTGACCACAGGTGCTGATTACATCGCCAGACAATGTGAATTTAAATTATTTAAAATCGCTGCCTATATCACATTTACCGATTGCACGCTGGCCATCCAGCCCAATCATGCTCACTCCATTTTCTGACAGCCAATAGCGTGCTGCCTGATCCAGCTAGTGCTGTATGAAGGGGTAACAGTTGCGGCAAGTTCAGCTGCAATTTGTGATGATGCGGGTTCCACTCCATGCTCCCGTCTTGTTTCTGGGAGCTCTGAACCGTTGGTAATGTCACCGATGAGCTGGACAGTGAGGCACAACAATGAAGTAATGGGGATGGTGCAAAGTGCTTTTATTAAAAACAACAAAAATCAAAGTGTCCAAATAAATAGTGCAGTGTCTCAAATCTTCAAATATATAATCCCATAAAAACAAGTGAAAGGTGGAGGTTAAAACATTATAGAAAAAATCCTTTTAAAACCGAGGTTAAAACAATGGCTGGAAGCAGTCTTTTGAAACAAATCCCAGTGTCTTTCTACTGGTGACTCCCCTCCCATCCAGGCTATGCACCAGGGTAGCTACCCTACCTGCAGCTGACCTTCTTTCTGACCTTTTTCTGCTGGTCTATTCGCCTCGCCGATCCCTGGCTCCGGTGGGCCTCACCAGACCGTGACTTGGGCTCCCCAGCGACCAGGGCACTCACGCTGGGGGTGGGTTCATTTCCCAAGTCCCGACTCCCGCTGCCTTCTCTGCCTTATACGGCAACTCGTCCTCCCTCCAGCCACTCCCACTCCTCAATAATGCTCAGCGGGAGTGACCACTACTGACTGCTCCCAGGGTGCCGGCCAAACACCCATGCTCACTGATTAGCTGCACCTTCGCCTGTTCACACACCGGCTTTCTCCTTCCTGCCCCCTGCCTTTTCTCCTTCTTAACCTCCATCCGTTTTTTCTTTCCTCCCTAGCCGCCTTGCGCTTCTATTATTTAGTGGATCTAGTGTGGCAATTAGTAGTTCTCTGCATCAATTACGTGTGCACTAAGGCGAGGACCGTCCGCATCACGAATCACCCAGGAACTGCTCCCGCCACACTACCACGCCCTCTCTCTAAGCCGCGAGTACGGCGACTATTTATTTAAAAAGTGGCCTTTTTGACTTGAGCTGTGGACCCGCTACACCACACAATCTCTGCCTTTATTTCTTTTTTCTATTCTGTTATGGTATGTAAAACATGAGACATAAGACAGACAAGCTTCTCTTCTGTTTGCAAGTTTCAAAGCAGCCATGCCCCTTATTCCTAATCACATTATATGAAGTCCAAACCCCCCATGCTCCCTGACAGAGCCGACACTGTACGAAGGATTAATAGCTGCATTGAGTTAGCTGCAGTCTCTGACCTTATCGTCTTTTTTCCATTCTATTTTAGTGTGTAAAACATCAGAAAAACGAGTCTCTCTTTCGTTTTCAAGGTTTAAAGCAGCCATGCCGCTTTCTCCTACATTCCATGAATTGTGCTTCCAAATGAGCATTCATTGTCAGCTCTCCTGCACACACAATCACGGCCCTACAGCTAAAGACAAAATCATACCTGTTTGATTTTATCATAGTGAGTCACAGACTGGACTGAGTTGGTCGGTATATCACGTAAGGCGATTGGATTCATAGGTGCACACCGCCATCTGCCTCTGACTCGCTATGATTATGTAAATGCAGGCTGCAACTGAAAATCACTGGAAAAGTCATCTAATGTCTCCTTCAGGACACTACTGTACGGGGCAGCTGAGTTGAAGGGTTGCAAAACACTTTTTCTGAGAGATGGAGAAACAAAGAAAAAGTGAGTTGGGAGGTATCGGAGATGGGAGCACCTTCTATGTACTGGAGGGCACATGATATCCAAAGCAAAACACATGGGACCATACTACTGCACTATTGCAGGAAACTGGAGAACAATCGACTACAAGGAAAAGGACCCCCTTTGCATCCCTTGTTGTTCACCTGTGTTGTTAAACACAGAAAATGTGATGGTATTATTTTCTATTTTAATGGTATGGCACATACTACAGAACATTTGGTCATCTGAAACAGATACAGCAGAAGGAGTGGTGGCTGTGAGGCTAAGGATCTGCGCTGGTATCCCAAAGGTTGCCAGTTTGAATCCCCGTCACTGCCAAAAGAGATCCTACTCTGCTCTGCCCTTGAGCAAGGCCCTTAATTCCAGGGGCGCTGTACAATGGCTGAACCTGCGCTCTGACCCCAAGGGGTATGCGAAAACTAACAAATTCCTAATATAAAAAATTGTATACAGCGAAATAAAGAACAAAAAAAGGAGTTCTAGCCTGCTATTCCTGAAACAAATGGAAGGCTACTTTTGACCCCATATGTGATTCGGGAGCTTGTTCAGAAGTGATCCTTGAATATAATGACCATCTGGTTGGTCTTTCGATGAGAAAAGGGCAACTAACTACACAAAACAACTAATATTTTTCTTTCTGAACACTTTTAGGTGTATCATAAGGATTTTGGCCTGCTGATCACAAAAATCACCTTTGCATTTTTCTATCACATACCATTTTATTGCAATAGCTGACATTTGTGATTTCCTCTCTGGTGTGGGGCACCCAAAGGCATACCCTATGTATTGAAAATATGCAAAACGTGTAAAAGTTGAGACATCATGCATTCAATCAATTGGTCTGTCTAAAATGGTGTTGTTTTGTCTTAGGATGGATTCTGGGAGGAAGTGGCGGGTGTAGTTGGTCTGACCCCAGAAGTGACATCATGATTGTTAAAATGTCAGTCTTTTCTGCAGGAGGGGAAGGAGAAGAGAGAATATTATTACACAGTCCCCCCTCATATCTCAGCGGTAAATTACAATCACACAAGCCTTTAGGTTGTTCCCCAAGTGCATGTGTGTGACAACATATACTGACAACATTTACACCTGGAGCATCTGTAGTTATTATCTAAAAGTAGTAGAAGAGCTACAAAGGATGCAGCTCAGATATAACTAGTATTGTGAAAGGGACAGCCGTGCTAAAGAATCTCATTACATCATAAAGAACTGGCATCCTTCATAAGCATTTGGTGTGACACACAAACCACTTGTGGACCCAACGAAGATATTTTTGGCTCCACTTCATATAAAACTTGAACTGTTGAAAAATTTCAAGAAAGCATTGAACAAGGAAGGTGAACGATTTCAATATTTGGGACAGATGTTTCCATGAATAACTGATGTTAAGCTAAAGATTGCATTCTTGTTGGTCCACAAATCAGACATGTCATTGGTGACAAATAGTTCAAAGATCTATTGGGGGGGGGGGTTGGGGGGCTAATCATCGTATGGTAAACATTCAGGGACATTGTTGAGAAATGTGTTGGCAGCTACAGAGAGACAAACTACATCCAGCTGGTTGACAACATGCTTCGAGCATACAAATCCGTAAAGTGCAGCATGCTGTTAAAGATTACTTTTCTGCGTTCACACTTGGACTTCTTCCCAGCTAATCTTGGTGAAGAATATGGGGTAGGTTTCGCCAGGACATTTCAATGATTGAAAAGTGGTAAGAGGACAAGTGACCATCAATACCGGCCAACTTTTGTTGGGCATTGAAACGAGAAGCATCAAATACTAAATACAAATGAAGTTTCAGCTCAATTGAACTAATACAGCGTGTCAGCATCATTTAGCAATTAAATGCACTGAATTCAATAAAAGTTAAAATTCATGTTTTTCCAAATTCCTTTGTGGTACAGTCAGTCTGAAATTGTATTTGTGTTCAAATAGCTGTCTATCATAATCACAAAAACATTCAGTAAACAAAACTAAAAAATGTCAAATGTTATAAGGTAGTAGCATATTTAATTTTGTTTTCATAATTTGGAAATATAATATAAAAGCACAATTTTTTCCATAAAGTCTGTTGTCCTTCTACTATTTTCTAAATTTAAGTCAGATTTTCCTTTTTATAAATAGACAATGCACAAATGTACAGTAGGTGATAATGAAAGTAAGAAATACTGCATTAGTCTTGGAAAGATTGCTTATGACTGTGGAGCATAACCAAACCTCAAACTGTTTATCTAAAAATGAATTGATTGTGTTGTGACAGATACGGGGTCCCACTGAGCCCCAAACCCTGGACACATCCAACACAAAATACAGTCACGGGTTCAAAACAGAGTTTTTTTATTATCAAATACCTCACAGTGGTTTTCTACAAAAGTTTGCACAAGCAATTAGGATTCAAATTCTTCTTCCATCCTTCCCTTCTCTCTTTGTCCACCTCCCACCAGTTATTGTTGCCTGCCTTCCTCCCAACTCTGGCTGCCCTGTAGGAAGCTGGACGGGTTCCTTTTATGTAAGACTTGGGAATACTTCCGGTGCCAGGGCATCGCCCGATGGAAATACTTCTGGGTCAGTCGGAAGCCCCGAAAAACAGGGATTTTGAATCCCCACATCACCTCCTGGTGGCACCCATGGGACCAGCAGGACTGACTCACGGCACTACAACTCCCATCGTGTTCTGCAGGTGTCCATATGGTTATTGAAGTCTTGGGATTCTGCCATCTTGGGGATAAACATTTTCAAGTATTTAACCCTTCCACCATTGCTCATTTGTTTTGAGCTCCTGTCTGGGTAAGAGTCCCATATCCATTCCGGACAGCATGCCAGTCCATTGCTGTCTTTGCATTCTGGCTTCTCTTCCCAGCAAGAGTCCCTGTTTTTGCCGGAAAATCCTGCCTGACACTTGCAGCTTTTAAGACACTTCATCTGTTAAATTTGTACATCACTACAAGTGGACCTGAAGAATGTTAATAACTGGAACTGGGAAGAAAGTGTGCACATGAAATTTAAAAATAAAAAAAATATATATATATAAAACAGAAATGAATGTGAAGCTTTACAAATATGAGGCAAATGCATATGTGGAAAAAAAAGTGTGTGAATCCTTTGGAGTTTTTTTCAATTTCTGCATGAATAGATTATAGTGTGATCAGGTCTTACGATCTCATCTTCATCTAAGTCACAATAGACGTAAAGAGAGTGTAAATCAAGACTTGGCAGGTCTGATCAGTAGCTACACGAAGCATTTACAGAACTTCAGCAGAAGGCTCCACTAATTACTAGATAGATAGATGATACTTTCTTTGTCCCCAAGGGGAAATACAAATTTAACATACACTCAAAAAATGTTTTAATATATTATTATACCTACCCTGTACTTCACCTATATGGAAAACCCTGATCCCTCTGTCATTTGTGTTCTCTTAATTAGTCATGTAACCTTTCTGTTTATGGTCTGGACTGGTCCTTTTGTTTTTTTGGTTTTTTTTTTTGTGGTCTGATGTTTGTAAATTTGTGTCCACTTTTCAAAACTTTCACTTGTCTCTTCATCCTGATATGTTTATTTATTTATTTTTTTAGAAATACAGTACCTGTTATCTATTTGTCCTCATATCAAATTAAGATTTTCCCAGCTTTCAGATAGAAATCCCCTGTGTCGGTGTACCTGCATCACTGGTTATCCTGCTTTCAGTAGTTATAATGCACTCACTTGGCACTGCTGGCGTAGATCAAGAAGGACTCATGCAAACCTCCTAGGAGAGTGCTGCAGATATTCTCGTGAGATATTTTTCTTCTTGATCACTTTGTTTTGAGCACTGTGCCCACAGGAATAGCATATATGTGGAGATGATGTTAAACTCATTTGTATTACAGTGTGTGGATGTGTTTGTGTGTGTCCTGCGGTGGGATGGCACCCTGCCCAGGATTGGTTCCTGCCTTGTGCCCTGTGTTGGCTGGGATTGGCTCCAGCAGACCCCCGTGACCCTGTGTTCGGATTCAGCGGGTTGGAAAATGGATGGATGGATGGATAGCCTTATCCCTCATTCTAGTCAGCTCTGCGTCTCATATTGTACTTGCTCATATTAAGTATTTGGTGGTTGGGTACCACTGCAGTGCTTAATAAATTTTATTATTTGATTGCAGTTCTGTATATTTCAACTAAAAATTATCACAAAAATGGTTTTAGCTATTGTTATGTTTAATACCTAAAATCTTTTGTGAGTAGCATGGAGGACAGACGGGTTTCCCAGCTGGATGGCAACATCATGACCTCCTACCAAGACGGAAGGTTCCAGGGAATGGAGCAGCAGAAGCTGGGGGCCGGGTGCAGTTCCTTCCCCCATATGTTAGGTTGCAGTGGTCCCCTGGAGGTATCCCAACTTGGACTCCCGCAGGAGTTTGTGGGAATTGGAGTGTGGAAGTACAGGTCACTGGGTGCCGAAAGGGGTTTTTTTAGGGGGGGACTACCCGGTAGTGATCCCCACAAATCATGTTGGGTCACCGGATGCTGTTCCAGATTCAGTACAAAAGGACACTTGCCTGGAGGTGGAAAGAGAGAAAAGAGGTTCATTGTTTTGTGTGGTTAGTGGCTGTGCTTATTTGTATAAATGATTAAAAATCTATTATTTGAACCTATGACTGCGTTGGGTCTGGGCGTTGGGGCTCAGTTGCGCCCCCTACTGGTTACACTGTTAATAAGTCTAAAATTGAATAACATGTTCACATGGACTGTAAGTGTATGCCACCAATTGACATTTAAAGTGTTTTAATTATATGTTCTGTTAATGTTTTAAAATATTTGTATTCATAACACATCACTCATTAAACAAGCCTTACTATATTGAGTTTGATCAATTTGTCACAAATGCCTTTGGCTCTTTTTTCTTTAGAGTGCCTTGGAATCAAAGCTCACCCGACTGTATGGACAGCTGTGTGGAATGAAGGAAACTGTGAGTTTTTTACTTGCACCTGGACCAGACCCTCCGGAACAAGCCAGACACGTCCTGATGCCTTCGGCATATGCCAGATTGCTCAACCAGCTGAACTGCTGCAGCAAGGCGCTAGAGGACTCCTGCTTAGATCTTTTAACTTTATCTCTTATAGTCCCCTCTGCCCCTTGGGTAAGTTTTTAAATTCTTGCCGTGTCTTGCCTGTGTAATGAGTTGAAGATGTGCTGAATATTTATACTTTGCTAATCATTTTTGTTGAGCATTTAGTTATTAATGTATCTTTAAAGGTAAAAAGTTTGCTTATCAAGTTCATATTTTGTGCATTCCTATATTATTTGTCAACAAATCTGTTAGTTAATAAAAAGTGCATAACCTAAACAATGTTACGTAGTCGTTATCTAGAGTTGGTCTGGAGATGCTAGAAATTAAAGCAAACTGGCATTTCTATTGAATGCAAGACAGAGTATAGCTTCAGTCTGAAACAGTCACCTGCCACAACCCAAATCCTCTTGGTGAATCTCCAACTCTATGTTATATGCATATGGTGCATCTGTGTGCTTATACACACAGACAAGACACGACATTAGAAGGAGAATACTGTTCTGCAATAAAAGGAGGCACACAGAAGGGACACACCAGCCAAGCGTTCACATCACACCAAGAAAACACACAGAACGATATCACAAATGGAGCAGCCTGGCCAAGAGACATGGGGCATCAAAAATGTAACAAGAAATAAAATATTGGCTTTATTGCTTGCTGTTTTGCAACAATTTTTTACATCAGCAACTAACTGATCCTACATAAGTCATGAAAACTAAAGTCCCCAAAAGCATTTTGTAAAAAATGTAAACACAGTGGCTGAATCTGATTTAATGTGGAACACAAATGTTTTGAATATAGTATTGACTGTATATCTGACTGAGCTCTGATTCACAAATTGTAATAGTATTTTAGGATCAGTAAAATAGAGGTAGAAATACCATATACAGTCCCCTCCATAATGTTTGGGACAAAGACACATTTTATCCTGGATTTCAATCTCCGCTCCGCAGTTTTAAATTGCAAATCAAACAATTAATACTTGGTTAAAGTGAACATTGCAGACTTTCATTTTAGGGGATTTGCATTCATTTTGGTTACACCATGTAAAAAATGACAACATTCTTTATACATGGTACCCAATCCCCCCATTTCAGGGCACCAATTGGTGTCACAGGTGTTTGTGACTCCTCAGACATGTTTCATTACTTCATAAGACACTTCAGCTTGCTTCTAGCCTTGAAGTCTGTAATTGCCATTGATTAACATGAGGACAAGAGCTGTGCCAATGAAAGTCAATTAAACCATTATGAAGCTGAAAATCAAGAATACAACCATTAGAGACATTGGCAAAAACTTAGTATGACTTAAATCAATTGTCTGAATATCGTTAAAAAGAAAGAAGACCATGGTCAGCTCAGTAACCACAAAGGGACTGATAGGCCAAGGAAGACCTCCACTGCTGATGACAGAAGAATCCTCACTATGGTAAGACAAAGCCCCAAACACCTGTCCGACAGATCAGAAACAGTCCTCAGGGTGCTGATGTGTGTGTGTCAGTGACAACTATCAGCAGAAGATTTTATGAGCAGCAACACAGTGGCTACACTACAAGATGAAAATTATTAGTTAGCCACAAAAACAGGATGGCCAGATTAGAGTTTGTGGAAAATGACTTCAAAGAGACTGCAGAATTCTGTAAAAAGCTCCTATGGACAAATGAGACCAAGATAAACCTCATCAGAGTGATGGCAAGAGCGAAGAAGTGGAGAAGAAAGGAACTGCCCAAGATCCAAAGCAGACCACCTCATCTGTTAAACATGGTAGAGGTGTTATGGCTTCGGCATGTATGACAGGTCCTGGCACACTTGTCTTCACTGATGATGTAACTGCTGACAGAAGTCACACAATGAATTCTGAACTTTTTAAAAAATATCTCAACTGCTCAAATTCCAGTAATGGCCTCCAAAATCACTGGACGGTGCGCCACCCTACAAGATACAGTAAATGATCCAAACATACTGCTGAGGCAACACAGAAGTTTTTTCAAAATTAATAAATGTAAAATTCCTGATTGGCTAAGCCAGTCACCCAGTTTAAATCCAATTGAGCAAACCTTCCACATGCTGATGAGACAACTTAAGGAGACAAGCCCCCATAACAAGCAGAAGCTGAAGATGAATGCATTAAAGGTTTGGCAGAGCATCACCAGAGAAGATCATCAGCGCCTGGTGATGTCTGTGAATCGCAGACTTCAAGCAGTCATTGCATGCAAGAGATATGTGACAAAGTCCTAAATATGATGGCTTTAATAGACCTGCCATTGCTGTGTTCTGAACTCATGGTGCCATGAATGGAGCCAAGTAAAAAAAAAAATTGTCATTTCCAAATGTTGTGACTGAAATGTATGCAAATCCCCAATAATTAAAGTATGCAATGTGCACTTTAAGCACATCTGAGTTGTTTCATTTGTATTTTAAAACTGTGGACAAGAGGGGTGAATCAAGGAAAAAAATGTGCCTTTGTTCTAAGTATTATGGAGAGCACTGTAAGTTGAACAGAAAACAGACAAGAACACATTTGGCTTTGCATATTAAAATAGAGTACAGTTGCACTTTTTTACACTTTTTCTATGATTAGCATCTCAATGCTTTTTCTTTGAAGGTATTAGAACTTCTAATCTTTCAGATATTTTTCCTTCCCTCTGTTATGATTGGTGTTTGTTTTTGTTTCTAGTCTTTTATTAAAACAAAGTATGTGTCTAATCTGTGGTTTCTTACCCTAAGGATAGTGATTCTAATGTTTATTTTCTTCTAAAAAAAGTTTTAAAGCAGTTGAATATTATTTCATATTATTCTTCAACACAGTTTTTGTTTTGTGATTGGGTATTACCATTTTCTATCATTAGCAGTCTGTTGCTATAGTACTTGTTCCCATAATTCTCTAGGAAAGTGGTAGTGTGACATCATCAGAGCACCCATGTGAAAACCAGCATGTGTAGTTCCAAAAAATTACTTAACATGCTTTGGTCTTTGTTATTTTAACCTGGTTGCAGAATTTTTTGCTATTATTTATTGACAACATTTTTGGGTTTCAAATTTTGGTTTTGGCAAAAGATAAGATAGACTTTTGGTACCAAACTTTGATCGGTTCCTGATTTATGTGTCATATCCTGATGCCCAATCTTAAAACAACTCTGCCTTTCCTCAATGATGCATAACACCCATGCTGCAGCACCATATTATATATGTTATAATGTTTTCAGTCATGCAGACAGCTTGCTGTTAAACATTGTGTTGGTTCCCTGCATAAAAAGAAATAATAAATCATAAATTCCATTCATTAATATGTCTGGATGTGCATTAGTGTAAAAGTTCAAATTGTACGTGTTTTTTTACTTACCTAAACTGCCTAGTGTCATGATCCGTGATGTATTTTAATTTTTTACACTTGTTTCTTAGCCTTTAAAATAACCAAGGTGTTATTTTAGGGATTTGTGATGTCAAGGAACATAATGGGTTCATTTATATTTATTTAGACATGTTAATAATGTTTAAAAGTAAATGCATTTTGTGACGGCACCATATTCTTTGTAATATGCCCACCGGCATTTCATGCATTCTGTTTGTCCAAGTTTGTGGATACAACAAAACAGAAGAGGCTAGTGTTCATGTTTGTGTTTCAGTCTGATTTTTGGCAACAAAATCTTTTGTTAATTGAGTGCGACTTTTGTCTTTTGTTTTGTCTCTGGTTATGTGAAATTATTTTGGCTGTTGACTCTGTTGCATTCTTTGATTTGTAATTCTGGTTTCACATCCTGGACTTGTTTATTAGCGTAATGTCTTCCCGGCATTGACCTCTGGGACATAATAGGGGCAAAGTGACAAAGAGGATATGGGCTGAAATCCATTGAATGTAGTTTATGAGGTGTTAAATATGACCTATGCACAAATTTATTGGAGTTCTTGATAAAAATTTGATATTTTTGTAAAGTGTATCCCAGCAATGAGGTGAAGATCATGTAACATCCTGAGACCACTGAGAAATGAGAGGTTGGGGTTTATAGGAAGCCTTTTGTAACAGGCTTTCTGAGAGGAGTAAAGGAGCCAGCAAGGGAGGAAAGAGGATGTTAAGGTAAGGCAATGTAAGGAGACACCATAGACCCTAAGTGCAGAACAAAGCAGCATATAGCAAAATGTGAAGGACTTTATCGCTATTTTTGGTTTTCATGATTCTTCATAAAATTAATAGGTGGGCTAAAGCCATTTTAACAAATTTAAACATCCATGGTTTAAGTAAAGTCCAGGAGCATAGTTTCACATTTTTTAGAATAATTTGAAAAAGACCATTGTGGATAAACTCTGCATAAATGTCAAGGCCAAAGTTAGGAAAAAGGTGTATTTATTAACAAAATAAGTGAGATAATGAAAAGAGCTAATGCAAAAAGCAATATGTCAGAGGTATTGGGAGCACTGGAACTCAACAATAAAAAGAATGATTTTTCTACTTTTTACACAGTCCATCCCATAATGATGAACAATGTTCAGAGGAGGTAGGATAGTAAGGTGCCTTCAATCATCAGAATCATGGCTTTGTCAGTTATCCCCAACCGTGGACTGTGGCAATCATTCTGGCAATTGTTGAAATTGCTCTGTTTTATATAACTGCATGTTTAATGTAATTTGCATATTTATACATGTAAATACTGTATATTTTGTAATTACTCTTAATATACTTTTAAGCAAAAGAAGATTAACAGGTGACATGGTTGAAGTGCTCAAAATTATGAAGGGAATTAGTCCAGTGGATTGAGACTCTTATTTTAAAATGACAGTTGAAAACTTGTTGAGGGTAAATTTCACACAAACATTAGAAAGATTTTCTTTACACAGAGAACCACAGACACATGGAAATGGCTACCAAGTAGTTTGGTAGACAGTAAGACTTTAGGAACTTTCAAAACTCAACTTTTTTTTACAAGAATTAAATAGATAGAACTGGCGAGCTTTGTTGCCTGAAAAGCCTGTTCTCATCTAGATTGTTCTAATGTTCTAATATACTGTAGTAATAAATATGTGAAAGACTCGGAGCCTGTACTTAGCAAATAGTTATATAAAAATAAGTTCAACTGAAAATAAACACACAACAAACAAACCATGCTGCCTCAATAGAACTACCTGAACAGATCTTGAATATCCGTCCATCTCATGAGATAGCCTGCCAGTTTGCCCGTCCATAAGTACCATAGAGAAGCACTCATCTCTCCTACTTTCCCTAACTTAATGGTGCATTGGATGAGGAAACAAAGAAAATATTCTGGTCCTCCAAAAAATAGCTAAAAAAACATCCAAAAAGACAGCAAAGAGCTTTTGTCCTTTTGGAGAAAGTGCTTTTTTTTGTTTTTGTTTTTAGTAACAGAGACCTACACAGCTGAATCAAGTATGATCTGGAAGGCATATCTAGGGTGGGATTTTTTTTTTTTGCTTTGCTCTTTTTGTCCCCTGCTTCTTGTTGAATAAGCCTATATCTGCATTATAGGCACAATATAAGCAACGTATGACTAAGTAATTGCAAAACATGCCCTTTGTCTTTAATAAAAAAGGACCTAACATAAAAGCAACCAAAATATTTTTCTGGTTTGGCCCATGTTTTTCCTGATGCTGAGTTCTGGTCTTGCTCTGAAAAACTAGTCCGAAAGCATGCAATTCGCAAATAGTTTCATAAATGACAAATAGGGGCAGATACTACTGCCAACATTCCAGCTAGTAATAGGGCAAAACCTTTTTTTTATCTTTTATTGAATGTATTAAAAACATATAACATACCATACAATCAAGTCAAAATTTAACAAAACTAAATTCAAATCAACCCCCACCCATGAGAAAGCGAGGAAGGCTGACATCCAGAGTAAAACAATTGAGAGTAGTAAATAGAGGAAGGAGTCTTTCTCTGCAATATAAATGCTTATTCTAAAATATTATTGATTATGTCCTGCCAGGTTTTTAAAAAGTTTTGAACAGATCCTGTAAGTGAGAATTTGATTTGTTACCAATTTCAAATAGTATATAACATCAGTTTCCCACTGACTTAAAAGAGGTGGGTTAGGATTCTTCTAGTTGAGCAAGACAAGTATGTGTGCCAATAGTGTAGTGAAGGCAATCACAGTTTGTTTGTCCTTCTCCAATTTAAGCCCATCTGGAAGTACACCAAACACAGTTGTTAATGGATTAGGAGGGATTGGGACACCAAGGTTGTCTGATAGGCATTTAAAAATTTTGGTCCAGAATGATGTTAATTTGGTGCAGGCCCAAAACATGTGGTGCAGTGAGGCTGGAGCTCGATTGCAACGTTTGCAGGTTGGAAACATTTTGAACAATTTTAAGTAAGATAGATGTGCTCAATAAAAGATTTTGAGTTGAATAATTGAATGCTTTGCACATATGGAGCTCAAGTGAATTCTGTGAGTGGCTGCCTTCCACTTCGTTTCTGAAATGTTGAGTAAGAGATCCTTTTACCACTGTACTCTGGGATCTTTAAAAGGAAAGGACTTTAACGTGTTTGTATATATTATAGAAATACTGTCTCAGTCCCCAAGACTGATCAATATAGAAATAGGTGGAAGGTGAGAAAAATTGGGCAGATTTCATTTGCCAAAGTTTCTAATTAGGAGATAGTGGAAAAACTATGTTGATGGGAGACTAAATTTGGAGTGTAATTGTTCATAGGATGCTAAGATATTATTTATATATAAATCTCTAAATGATTTAATCCCATTTGTTTTCCAGACATTTAAAACTGTGTAAGTTTGAGTGGGTAGAAAAAGGTGGTTATCATGTAGAGGTGGCACAGATAAAATATTCTGTAACTTAAAGTGCTTTCTACATTGGTTCCATATTCTGAGTGAATGAAGGACAATTGGGTTGTTAGTATATTGATGATACCTTGTATTTACCGGTGAACGAAGCAAGGAATATAAAGAAGTACTGCAGGATTTTATTTCAATTGTGGACCAAGCTTGCATGTGTTCATCAGTTTGTGTCAATGTCCTAGTTTTTATAGCTTGAATATTTATTTTATAGTAAAAAGCACTGAAACGCAAGAAGGTCTGTGAACCACAAATGGCAAAAATGAATTGTCTTAAAATGCAAGGCAATCCAAGATGAAGAAGTCAAAATCACAAATCCAAAGTGAGGCCAAAAAGCGGAGCACAATCCAGGAAATCACTAAAGCACAAGAACTCACTACTCCGTAGTGCATGAACTGCCAGGAACCTAAGGAGATCCTCACCTTTATAGAACTGAGGGCAGTCCCTGGTGGTGATGGGCAGGTGCTCCCGCCTCTTGGGGGACTACCCACAAAACACGAGGCACATAACAATGGCATTGATACATAGACAAAATCAATTACAAGTAAACATGAACAAAATGAATACAAACAAAAGAATCAATAACATAAAACTAAGAACTGAACCACATCCGGGAGAGGAACCTAAGCTGAAATATAACACATTTTAGGTTACTTGACAATTATTGTATATTTAGTATTTGGGTACCTGACCTCTACCAATTGGAAAAATACCATCAGAAATCCAGTGGGCTTAAACAGACAATTTATTTCGTTTCTTTTTTGTTTTTGTTAGGCCAACTGGATCATGGCAATAACATACTGTTGTGGTTTGGTGAGGTCCATGATTATTGAGCAATTTTAAATTAATTGATGGTAAGTGGTGCTGCTAGACTTGGGCTTGTGGGTGCAGCACTCGTCATGGGGGGTTCAGTGGGGGCAGCATGTTGATTGTCTTTTACACTCACTTGCTCTCGACTCCGCTATTCCTCATCATAAAGAGCACCTGCGCCCACAAGTAGGAAAGGAAGCCCGGGAAAAAGAGAGAAGGAGGACGGAGGTTAAGGAAAGCATGAGGCAGGATCAGGAGAGTCCATGCTGTGAGGAAAGAAGGCAGGTGGTCGGGAAGGAAACGGTAAGCCTACGCTTGAGTGTGGGACTGAGGAAGAAACCTCCTTTTGAGCTACGCAAGAGTGTAGGAGAGGCCCTGTTGTGCAGCGTCTCCCATGTAGGCAGTGAAGGACTGTCAGAGGAAGACATGAGTGGGGTTCAGGGTGGTGTCTTAAGGATGCCATGGGACTGGTGGTGGCATCCCAAACCTGGGATAAAAGGATGACTGCATCTGTCGGCGATGGGTCTCCTCTTTGTGCAAGGTCCTGATGGGATTACCTGAGCAGTTTTTGAAAAAGGTAAGGGGGCTCATGAAGATGCCTGGATTTTAACCACACTTTTATAGATGTATTTATTTTTATTTACTTGGACTTTTAATTTCCACACATCATCTCTTTTTAATATTTTTTGTATGGAGCAATACGCTTTTTACACATTATTGTTTAATTTTGTTATAAAAGCACTTAAGCACTTTATAGCAACTCATGCTGACTGCGTGTGTCTTCATTTGTCCGGCTCATCCTCAATTACATTATCGATGGATCCGTGTGGAGCTGACATGGACTGCACGACAACATTCACATAGAATTTAAGAACTGTGAATTATACTTTTATTGTTATATTTTTATTATTATGGCATGTAGCTGTGAGTGTAGACTATTTTTCCGAGTGAAAATACTAAAATAGAATGCAGTCTTGAACGTGTTGTGCACATGATGAAAAAAGTTTCAGAAACCAGCTTCTCCAGAGGATTTCAATTAGAAAACTTGTGGAAATGTCTTGGTATCTGTCTTTCAAACAAAATAAATGAATTTGCAGCTGTGTCTCATTTTGCAGGTGGTTATTTATCAGTGATCTAGTTTTCCTGGGGCAGAAGCTGATGCATTTCTGACATCTGTATCTATAAGTTAGATTTGCCATTTATTTTGTTAGTAGAATTTTTTAACCCTTGCACTGTCTTGATGTACATAATTCTTGGATATGTACTTGAGTGCTGCAGATAGTCAATTACTTGATCTGTTTCCTTCTAGACTTTAGTTGTAAACTGGCAATTGATCCTGTTTATGCCTTCATCAAAGAATTCAAATGTCAAGTTGCTTTCAGTTAAGGACATTTACAACTTAAAAATGTTTTGTGAGGAACATATCTTTTTATACCCTCATTGATTGCCATTAACCATTAATTTCAACTTTACAAGATACAACCTAGTAGAGATTTCAACCTTTTCAAAGAGCTTCTTTCAGATTTAACACTAGAATCCCTGAAGCCCACCTTAAATTCCTTCGCACCTCTCCATCAGCATCTTTTGTTTTGTAAATGCATTGATCAGTGCAAGCAACCTGCTGTCCCATCACCCGCCTTGACGGAGCTCAGCTTGCGGACAGAAAGTTCTCACAGCTCAAGCCAAGGCTCCTTATCTGCATGTGAGGTTCCTGGAGTTGTTTAGGGTAAATAATACAGTATATCATTATTTGGAATGCGTGTGTTCCATGTCTACAAAGATCCAGGTAAATGTAGTTTGAAAGGAAATGCAAGGCAAGAAATGCTGAACACATACACCTAAAGCAGAAACTTTTACCATGTTAAAATAATGATATGAAGTGTATAGGGTGGTCCAGATCTAATTATGCAATTTTCATTACGCTATAACTTATGAAGTTTATTACATAGAAAATCACCCGAAAAATCCCAGACCATCGAGAAGTGTGCGAACTAATGAAATGAAGAATCGTCTTCGAGCCAAACTGGAATCGTCCTCGCGTAAATCAAAGTCATCCAGACGATCTGGATCTACATAATTAGATCTGGACCACCCTGTATAATGTGTGAAGATTTTAGTCCAAATGTCAAATAAACACATACGCTTTTATTCAAGAATATAACCAAAGAAAAAAAAAACGTTTGATAGAAATGTTGCTATTAATGAGTTAAAAACCCAAGCTCAGATGTCAATTGACAGGAAGTTGATATGTATTCTTGAATGGTGTAGAGGTAAGAACTGCTACCTTACAACTCAAAGGAAAAGGTTCGAGACCAGGTGCTCCGTGTTTTGAGTGGTGAGCTGCGATTATTATTATTACTATAATAAAATAAAAATATAATTTTGATTTGATTCTGTAACACCCGGTGTAAATTTTAGCTACTTGTAAAAGTTAGAGATTGTTTTTTTTTATTATTCAGTTTTATTCTCTCAGTGATGTTCTTGTAATGCAACGAACTTGCCTGTCCCTCTCCGAGTTGATGGCGTTTATCTCCATTCTTTTCACAAGAGCAGCTCTGAGGTTGATGCTTGCTCAGAACTATTTGTTGTACTGGAAATCAAAGATACGATGTCCCGTGACCGCTATCAGACTGGACAAAGGCAGGACCGTAACAACAGACAGCTTCTTCACGTCACTTTGGCTGGCTAATAGACTGCTGCACTCTGCTTAGCACCATAAAGTAAAATGGGACTTCCACCTGCAACTAAAGTCACTTCAGTACGCAAGCAATTTGCATGCTGTTGTTTAGATCTGGCAGTGCCATTATGACGGTGTATATGTTTACACCGGCTGTTACAGACTGAACTCAAAGGCTTCTTCTCTTTGTGTGCACTCCTGGGAGGCACAGGAAGAAAGCGGACCTGTAAAGGGAAAGAAGGTCCCCTGCTTACATAGAGATCGGGTCATAAGATGCCATATAAGGAATGGGTACACTGGCGTCCCGACATAACGGAGGAACATTGCCCAGCTGTGACGCCAGCTTAAAGTAAGGACAGAGGGCATGGAATTATTCCATACTCCCCGAACTACTAGATGGTAACATCCCTGGTGACAGATACACCCATGGATGACCTCAAGGTATGCTAGGGGTTGTATTACTGTAGAGAAACCCTGTGGGGGGGTCCCTGGGTGCCACCCGGAGGTGCTGTCTCAGACTATGCTCCATTGTCTTTAAGACTTCCGAGCAACATGCCCTGATATCAGAAGTACTCCTGGGTCCAAGGTAAAAGGAACCACCCTGCCACATCCAAGCGAGTCGAAGTTGGGTGGAAGGAGGACAACACTTGTCTGGGGATGTGGAGGAGAGGAAAAGATGAAGAGAAGTATTGTGTGTGTATTTCAAGACCATTGTGAAGAATTTGTATAAATAAATCACTTATGTTGACCTTTACGATTTGTGTTTGTGAGGTGGTGTCCAAGGTTTGGGGTGTGGCAGCACCCTCTACTGCCCACACCATATAAATTGAGAAGAAAACACTGTATGTACCTGTGGTCAGTAAGGTTATACTTTGGCTGGTAGAGAACTGTTCACTGTGATCACAATGTCCTCCATGAGCCATAGCAAACTCCTAATGCCTGATGAAAATTATAGTCCCCACTTTGGTAGTGATTTTTAGGTTGCCTCTCCCATTATTACTCTCCACAATATGATTGATAGCCTATACTGTATTTTAAGTTGGACGAATGGCAAGGCACGTGCAGAATTTTTTAGTAAAACTTGTTCCTCCTTATTTGTGCAATTAGCGAACAAACAAACATCCATACAATTTAATTTGTATAGTGTGAACTTTACCCGGGCACAGACAGGCAGACATGTTGTTTTTCCACCACCACACATTTATTTACAATGTCTATTTACAAGAATCAGTGCACACACAAACCCCACAAAGTCCTGGCCACACAATGCCTTCTTCTTCGGGCCACCTCCACACTCTCTTCTTCTGCTTCATCCTGCTTCCACCCGACTCCAGCCTCGAATGAAGGGAGGCGGCCCCTTTTATTATCAACCGGATGTGCTCCAGGTGGGTTCCGGCAATCACCCGCCAACACGCCCCTGTGTGGCGGAAGTACCAGCTGCATCCCCGGAAGCACTCCGGGTGTCCCTGCTCTTCTTCCCCCCCAGCACTTCCTGGTGTGGCGGAAGTGCTGAGGTCCAGGGCTCCAAAGGCATGGGGCGCCCCCTGGCGGCGACCACGGGCCCCTACAGGGTGGAGCTTCGAAGCTCTGTACCCGTGGCCCCCAAAGGAACCAGGGCGGTCGCCCCCAGATGGTCTGGGGAAGGCGCAAGCCCTCCTCTGGTCCTCCTGGGCGTCCCGGCCGAGTCGCCACCTCAGCCACCTCTGACAATAGATAACAAAAAGATTAATTTAAACAAACAATACTTTTAATCCAGATCAACAACCCTGATGTATCATAACTATGCCGAAATAGCCTTTGGGTCCCTGTGACAGCTTTAAAAATGGATGGATGACTGTAAATAGAATGATTGGCAATATTAAAGTTTAAAACTTTGTAATAGATAACACCTACATTTTGCAGAATTTGTCTATGTATGTTTGTCATCAGGATTTGCGCAGCCTTCTTATAAATTTTAGTTAATAATGAGCACAAACTCTGACTTGAATAAGAGGGACTATAGTCTACTGAATTTGCATTGCATGTTACCTATAGTATGATGCTGTAGATTAAGTTCTGGAGCCTATTTTGCTGTTGGCAGTTGTAGCCTGCTAAATATTAGGGGTTGTGGCTGAGGCTGAACTTTACAAAGGCATCCTTTGGTGATGCAGGAATTAAGCAGGCAGAACAGACACTTTTTTATTTGGCTTCCTATCCACAACAAAGCTTTCTGTCAACATTAGCACTTTTAATCAGATGGAACCTTTGGCCCTCATGGGACATAGCAGATGTTACAGTAATGCTATCCTTTCAGCACAAACATTTACTTGTTTTCTGTGGTTTTACACCAAGCTGTTCAAGACTATTTTTTCCTTTGGATGGGTAACTTTGTAGGAGAATTATTGACTGTTTGAAAGGAAAAGGTAAGAGACAGATCTAAGAAAAAAGAATAATGACACTTTGGAAGGGATAATTTGAGAATAATTTTGTGGCATTTATATTTTGCAGTGGACACATGTTCCTTTAAAAATAGGATCTTTCGTCTTGCAGCCAAATTCTAGCCCTAAAACACACCCACACATGACTCTAATCAGGCAGAAGAGGACAAAACATAAGAGGGAAACAACACTTAGCTTTCCTTTCATTGCTGATTTAACTTGTTGAAACAAACGGCCGTTAAAGGCCATATGAGTATCATCAAAAAAAATTCAGGTACTAAAGGACTAGTTCTTGTTTGTAGATCAGCTTGTGTTATTTCAGCTGTGCCCAGCAATGGTTTGATGGCTCAGTGACTTCCAACAAGATAGTACTCAGATGTTTAACCATTGTTTTAAACAGACAATCCATGAATGAGCTAGAAGCAACAGGAAGAACTCTTACTAGCTGAATCAGATGTTATATATCAATCATTCATTCTCTCTGTCTCTCTGTGACCAGAATATTCCATCAAGTTCTTGGATATACTCTGTGTAACATTTTGTATGTGTATGAGCATAGAGGCAACCACCCCTCCAATCCTAAAGTAGCGTGGTGTGATGCCCCCCAACAGTCCCAGAGCAATGCTACAGAAAAGTTGCAGTTGTAAAAATGAGTCAAAACGAGCTCTTGGGGCTCTGTGTCATAACTGGCTACTAAGACTACATTCAGACTGGAGTTAAAATAGAGCCATTTCCATTATTTGGCTCATGTCTGTTTTTACTATTTAGATTATTTTGCAAGCAATTCAAATCCATACTGACATTTGATTATCTGTGGAAATGTTTGTTTGAAAGACTTTCTTATAAAAATCTTATAAAAAAACATTTCAGAAAACACATCCAGGTAAGATGTATTTTCAGGCTTCCTTATTTTTTTTAATTTTGCATTTCTCTTAAAAATTGAATCTGTGGCACATGAGTGAAACAAATCTGCAGTGAGCAGCAATATACACTATTTGTGATAAAGGTAACTTAATTCTGTGTAACCTGCCAGTTTGAAAGGTAGCTTACAGTGATATTGGTAGCACAATCATCATCTTAATCAAGTAGCATTTTAAACCGTAATAAAAATTAAATATAGGTCCATGAAATAAACCGACTAGCATAATATAATTACAAAATTCAATGTAATCAAAATATAATGATTGTCTTTTAACATTTACCCACAATTCATGATTGTTGTATCCTCGCTAATGTATGCAAAGAATGCAATTTCACCAAGCAAGCAGTGCATGATATCAGAGTTTTTCCTGTAAGAGAATAATTATGGAGAACTGTTTCAACATACCAGGAGTGGATGTGATTATTTTAATAACTTAAATTTATAACTGGTATTTTACTGTAAGGTCAATTATACTTTATATTAAATCATCCATTAGCATTGCCTTCAAAGCCTGGAGTTCCAGTTTTGTTCCTGTGTAAGTTGTTTAAGTATTTTAAGTTTATTTTGCCACATGTATGTCTCCTATGCTATTTCAGTTGAAGGATTTTTGTTCTCATTATTATTATTATCATTAGCAGTAGTAGTATTTAAAATGTTATTGTTGTTGGATTATTATATAGTCTATTTTTTTTTTGCCCCCCAATGTTTATGATGAGTCTGAGACTATGCACAGAAAGTGATAGGTGACTGTTTGATAAAGGACATTTTTATACGCTACACTGAAAAAAGTATAACCTCCATTCAACTTAAAATAATTAAGATAATGATTCACACTTAATATTTTCAGTCTGAACCAATATAAATCTTTTTAGCTTATTGATCCCACAATTTTTGAGTTGAGGCAAATCATTTAGAGTGATTGGGTGCAATTCACTTGTTTTATACTGAAGTAAATCTATTTTTTAAGTTGTTCTTTTTTGGCAGTTGGAAAGCCATCACGCTGGAAAGTTCGACTGGAAGAAAATACAAACGTCCCCTCCCGCACAGCACACGAACAACCTAAAATATTAGGTTAACTGAAATAGGATTTTACGTTTATTTATTCCACCATAACTTACTTTGGTAGAAATTTTTTTTTTACTTTGATTGAGATCTGAAACCAAATATTTCAAGCCACAACACTAAATGACTAATCTTAAGTTGCTTCGAAAGAGAAAATTTACGTTGAATGAACAACATCAATGTTATACTTTTTTCAGTATATATAGAGAGAGAGGGATAAAGAGATAGATAGATATGCAATATATGAAAAAGAAAGAAAGAAAACCTCATTTGTCCCCTGGAGGAAATTTGGCATATATACATAGTATATAAATACGGTGTATACACTCACACGCTATGTTCTGAACACACCAGAATGTCGAAAAAGGAAAAAAATAAAAGCAAACACCGACTTGGCAGTCACAATGAGGCAGTATGCAGATGTGTTCCTGTGGGTACTAAGGAGCCCCAGTGGGTGTTTCTTGACACCCTTCTGCTGAATACTTTTTTTGGTTTAAAGTCCTCCATGTTAGTGTTTCAGAAAAAGGATGTGCAACATTTTTCATAATGGTACTCGGCTTATTTAAATTCTCTCCTTTGCAACAACCTCCAGGGGGTCCATAGAGTAGCCCAAAACTGAGCCTACCCTTTTAAAAGACTTTGTTGATTCAGCTGGCCTCCCCTGAAGTGATGTTACCAACCCAGTACACCACAGTGTAGAAAATCCCACTGGCCATCACAGAGGTATAGAAGATGTGAAGGATATCAGTTCCCACATTAAAGGAACACAGTGTTCTGTGTCATTTCTTCTGTAGTTCCTCTGTGTCATGAGACCGTTCCAGCCTGTCATTGTTATGGACCGTCAAATTCTTGTACAGGTGGACCACCTCTGTGAATAGTGACTGGACATAGAGGCTGTGTTATTGTAAATGTGGGTATTGTATGTATGAGTGTACCCTACAATAGTTACTGTAAGTGCCTCATCAACGGTTAGCTCCTACCTTTTGCTCAATGCTGCCAGGATAGGCTTTCCATTACTTGAACTGGATTAGTGGTAAACAGAAAATGATGGCTTCAGTAAACAGATTACCAACTTGTGTAGTTTAAAAAACTACACTAAATGATATTTTGGATAAATTGAGTGAGCTGTATAATAGGCTGAAAGGTGCGGTTCCTTCAGAAGTGTTGTCCTTACCAATAAAATGTATAGGATTTAAGATATAAACCCCTTAGGTTATTGAAACTAAAATTTGGATGGATGTAAAGGCCAAATTTCTGCTTCACTGACATTCGGGGAGTTGAAAAACAAGCAGAGAATATTATATTACATTTTGAACCTGTGAAAGCCTTAGAGACAAAAGAACCACCAGCAGCCCTTAGTTCATTTAGTTCATTTTTAATCTTCTAGCCATGACTACATTCCATACGGAGCCACACTCTAGAACCTCTGGTGAGCAGTATGAAGTCTTTCTGATTGATTGACTCTAACGACAACACCGTGCTGTAAATCTGCAGTCTGTTGTTATTCTAATTCTGTTATGCATTCTTATGTTTCTGTCTTGCACTTGGGATTACTAAAGAATGAGGAGATACACGCAGTCTTGTTTTTCTTCCTATATATTGTTCTGAGGTAATTCAATTGGGCTGACTTTCGACATATGACTGAAGCTGATAATTTGCTCAGCTGTAATCCTGAGTGGCAGCTGCTTCATTTTGAATACCCAGCACTGACACCATACATAGGATTGAAAACTCTGACATGATGGATAATATTGCTCTTGTGTTATTGGAAACATTCTGAACTTAAATGTTTTTTTAATGTAAAAGCCTCACAGAATGGATCAGTGTGACCACAAATGTGGTCATATTGCAATCTCTGTGTTGTTTAGCCTTTTGACTCACAGAAACACCTAGACAGCTACTTTATGCCAACTAAAGGCTAAGGACAACACAGTCTGACTGACAATTTCCATTGAAGTGGTCTCCACTATGCAACTACACCATCCACTCATTAAATACTTTATTATGCCATGGTGTGAGGTTTGGAACATTCCATCTACACCAGTTTGCTACCTGTAAAGAAGTTTGTATTTTCTCAGGTGACAGTCATTTAAGAAAACTGCACAATCGCTTGACTAATATACAGTAATCCCTCCTCAATCGCGGGGGTTACTTTCCAGACCCCCCCACGATAGGTGAAAATCCGCGAAGTAGAAACCATATGTTTGTATGGTTATTTTTATATATTTAAGCCCTTATAAACTCTCCCACACTGTTTATAAATATTCCCCGCACAGTTATACAGCATAAACCCTTTATATTCTCTTACATATTAGGTAAGATTCATTGAAATTATGTATGTAAACACACTGTTTATATACAGTAAAACCTAAATATTACTTTAAAGATATCGAATGTCTCCGATATCACATATGTTACAGCCATTACGATAGACAGGCCACCAGCAATAAATACGTACAATACAAGAAAAATTGTGTACAGTGACAATAAACACACGTAGAAAATTAATTATGGTTACTCACCAACAATGACATGATGACTTGTCCGATAACGATAAGTTTATTTTTACTGCACAACAAAGAAGAGCGTTACAGCTCTTCTAAAGAAGCTCTTCAGGCGACTGTGTAACACCGCCGTTGTTCTTCTATCCAGCAGTCTTCAATCCAAATCCCTAAAGCAGATTCCATCCAGACTACTGCCTTATTACATCCACTTACAACTCGTTTTGCACCCTGGTTAAAAGGACACTACGGCTGTAGATCTTACATTCCTTTCCTACTTTTTAAATAAAAAAAATCATAGCCTCATTGATGCCGTAATGGCGTCCTACAGCGGTGTAGCTTTTCCCTTCCTTCAGCATATCCAAAATGTTTACCTTTTTGCCAATCATTAACATCTTCCGTTAGCGCTTGGCACGGCCCCTGAACCAGTAGCAGGAGCAGATCGTTTTGGAGCCATAATGAAGGGCTTGACTACGCACAAAGATAAACACAAAAGACACAAAAGTTAACTCTTTACACAGTGAAACACGTTGATGCTGAATGAGCGAGATGAGACTTCCTGGTTAACACCGCATTCAGCACACAGGAACTTAACTGCATGCTCTGATTGGTTAGCTTCTCAGCCATCCGCCAATAGTGTCCCTTGTATGAAATCAACTGGGCAAAACAACCGAGGAATCTTGTACAGGAAGTAAAAAGACACATTGTCCGCAGAACCAGCAAAGCAGCGAAAAATCTGCATTATATATTTAGATATGCTTACATATAAAATCTGCGATAGAGTGAAGCCACGAAAGTCGAAGCGCGATATAGTGAGGGAATACTGTACTATACAATATACTACACAGCTCCCACAATATTGTGCATCCACCTTCTTACTGAATGTCTAAGTGAATAACTTAAAGAAGTTAACATTACTCTCTAGCTGAAATTGCAAACATGCCATGCCAAATAGCCTCAGCATTGTAAGACATAGTATGCTTATACTGTACTGTATGTTCACTGTTAATGATACAATAGTCAATATGACAGAAAGATATCATAGCAGACAGAAGCATATTTTAAACGTGTGTCACAGTGCTCATTAAAATGAATCAACAAGCTAATTAAAAGTGCAGGCTCAGGTATGGGACGCACTCTGGACTCCCAGAGGTTGTGGCAAAGGAGAGAATGAAAACAAAACTGAGTGCCATTATGAACAATTCTGCACATCCCCTCTCCGACACACTGAGGACTTTTAGACAATGGATTATTCAGCAGAAATGTGTCATGAAATGCTGTGGGGACCCCTTCATATCAATGTCAATACAGTAATGTTACAAATTAATCATTAAGTTTCAATCACCTTGTGCTACTAAGATCCTGAATGGATAACAGCGGTTTTAGCTTTTCGTTTTCTCTCAGCGTCATCTTTTTTTTTTTTTTTTGCTCTCTCTCTGGATCATTAATGGTGATTTAAAATGTACAGAATGGAGAAATTTCTGGGCAGGTTTGTTAGAATGAATCCCTGTTGCTGTATTCTTTACAGAGCAGGATTTTACTACTGTTCCCTGCAAACTATTTATTGGTGGTCCCCAGATGTGTATTCTCATTCAAGAATCATGTCTGTCCACACAAGACTACATTTTCCTTTACTTCTTCTTTGAGATTCTCTCTTTACCTTCCCAGGTAATTAGACTAGTTGAAAATGGAACAGGGACCTTTTTATGGTAAGACTGGCAGTTGTTGTCAAGGGTGGTTGCAGATCTTTTGGATTAGTGACTTTGTGGGCTACGGATGAAGAAACAAAAAGACAAAGTCAATTTGGTTTTTTTCCTCCTTCCTTCCTATGTTCCATGAAATCCTTCTGTATAAGAGATGTAGAACGACCGCAGTGTTGACAAATGTAGTTGACAGAACAGCACTTTAGCCATTCTGTTTTCACTGTCGCCGTGCCATGTAGCTGGAATCCTTTATTCTATGAGTTTACTCAGGAAAGCCATAACCACCCCGACAAGATTTAGCAAAGCTTTAGGGAATCTTTTACAAGCTGTCCTTACTGTTTTTCAGACAGTCTGATACAGCGGTGTGGCCTACTGAATGAAACCTTAAGGTCACAAGTTTAAAATTCATTCCTGCCTTAATGAGTGACTCTCAGAATGGAACCTAACCTGTCTCCACACCAAAAAGGTCTGCAAGTATACATGCATGGTAGACCTTATAGGTGAAGTCTAAATGAGGAGAGTTACGTGCGTCAGTCTTAAATTCATGTTCTGCTTTCTAAACGAATACACTTTTGAGATTAACTGCTGACTGTTGGGGACCAGTTAGTGATGCTGTTGTGCATGATCAGAATGACCCATTTCAGAAGTCCAGTAAAGACAGATATATTGCAGGAAATAAAAATCTCAGAGAGCTACAGGTTTACAAAAAAGAAAAGGAATGTCTACTGTCATAAACCAGAGTAGACTCTTTTGCAAAACAGGGTGTGAGGCCTCCAAATGCATCCACCAACCAGGCTAGGCATCTTTTTGTACCTGGAACAGGCCTCATCCTAATAGGCCAAAGCTCAGCTCTACTGGCCAACTCTGGCCTACACCGGTCTAAAAGGAGTTTAAACCCTAAAAATATACTTCAATGTCCCATAATATATTCAGAAAAAGAAGAATATCTTATTAGGGAAAGAAATCCATTAAAAACTCATGTTCTTTAAAAAAAAAAAGACGGAAAAATAACAAAAATATACAAAAATAGTCAAAGTAAGTGGTTTACACATCATATCTAAAATATAAAATGCAAATCATTGTCCTGAATTTAGTGCAAAAGAAATCAATAAATCCAGAGAAACAAAGTGATGCTCACAGTAAGATTACATTCCACTTCAGCACAGTCAAATGAACCACAAGGAATTCACTTTCCCAACCTGTATTTTAAGGGCAATCTGGGTATAGTTCCCTGTGGGTAACGTGTTGGTGACCCCACCTTGTTGGTCCACCTGCAACGTAAAAGGAACATAGCAGAACAACTTTAAGCATATGAACTACATAATTATCAAAACTGGCATAAAACAGCATAATTAGATACTTGCAGGTCACCACAGTGTGAATCTGCAAACTGAGATGCTTTATGGTTGTTATGAGCTAAAGAGTTCCCAAGAATTGAAGTCCCAAAATAATCTCAGAAATACCCGCTAGAGGAGGAAATACCATTAATGCCCGGCTAGTTACGAAAGAGGGCAACAGAGCATCTTTATACATAAAAAGGTTTATTTTTACAAGAAGCTGTGTTGAACACATGTAAGTACTGAAGAGCAGAAGGCAAAAGGCACAGAAGGCATTGCCTTCAAAACAAACATCCCAATAGTAAACAAAACCCAAGAATTGTTGGAAATCCAGTAAATCACAAAAAGCACAGAATAATCGAAAAGAGAACTCACCAACATCATAATCACATTCACAATGAATTGCAAAGGATTGTGGATTTTCCTCAGCCTTTAGGACAGGGCCTAAGGGCAGTCCCTTCACATTGATGGGCTGGTGGCACTGCCTATTGTGGGACCACTCTCAAAGCACACTGAACATAAAAGAAGATACATAGGAACAAAATGAACAACAACATTAAAATAAATAAAGAAATCAAAAATGAACATGAAAAACAAAAGCGGCATTTGAAATCGAGCCAGGGGAGGAACGCTGACAATGTGGTGTGAGTCCACAGCAGTACACTTGGTGACATGGGTGAGAATTGTACTGTGGACAGGTAGAGTATGGTGGTGTTGTACAGCAAAGGTGGAATCTGAGCTCACCTGGCGTCAGGAGTGCTCCTCTCGTGGTATGCAGGAATAGTCTCTGCATGGCCGAGACTAAAGGTTCTCTTACTAATTAGATGATGCTGTAAGAAAACTGCTTGTAAGCCAGAAATTTAAGGTTCACAGCTGACCACCTGCAGTTCACTCCAGTTAAAATCTGTGAACTGACAAGCTCAGTGGTGTGAGTCCACAGTAGTAGTGGTGTTGTTTTTAAGGAGGTGTTCAAGATTCAATCCTATGCCCAATTTCTGTTTTGATTTTATACTCTTATCTTCTAAAGCACATGGATTTTCTTCCGGATTTCTGGTTTCCTTTAACCTGCCAAAGATATATACTTTTAAGCTTTACTGAAGACTCTAAATGAGCCCAATGTGGATGTCTATGCACTGTATGGCACTACTGTTTCATTAACAGGGTTCTGTCTTCCAGATGATACAGCTGGGTTGAGCTGTGACCTTCCATGAGCCTTTGAAAGAGCAAGTGTGTTCAGAAAATGAATTGTCACTTTTAGTTCATAGTTTTTTTTTTTGTTTTTTTTTGATGCAATGAAGGTTTTTTTGTTCTTTTTATCATGGTGGTAAATCTATATTTAGCTAGAGTGATGTCTAGATTATCATTGTTTAACATCAAAAGCTCTGTCACACATTAATGAGGCATACACGTATAAGACTTCATCAGATGATATATAAACTATATTTACTTTGACTTTCTTTTTTCAAATCTTATAAAGCTTTCAAATTGCTGCAGCTGTCTGACAGATTTAGAATCTAACCAGCAGTCCTCAAACTGTAATATACACCGTAGTTTTCAGCACAAATATCTTTTTTAATGCTCTACATGCTGCCCTGACTATTTCTGTGCCAAATGAAAGACTTTAATTTATTATTCTGAAGTCGGTGAGTTTAAATTACAGTTTGCAGACAGTTAGCAGTTAAGTGGATGTATCATTATGTGCATTTCTGCAAAACCCGATCATTTGTCCTTCTACAAATGGACACAATGAGCATATAGATGGGAGCAATGCGCCATATAAATGTCAGCATTATCCAGGTCAGGATAGGAATAACCTCTAGGTGGTCTGGATTTAGTTCATTTGAAGTGCATATCGTGCTGTGTGAAAGCTATATAATCCTGGAGATGAAATGCAGAGCAAGATACAGCCATGAGGAAAATGATACTATGATATCTCTAACAAGCATCATTGACGACTCTTGAAGAAATACTGTCGCTAGAATTTTGCTTCCAATTTGCAGTAAATATCTGACTTCTTTTATATCTCAGGGTTAACATTCTTTTCTGCTTCTGTTTTTTTGTTACTGATTACAGTATAAACTAGTAGGTATCCAAATTAGATTTTATTTTTTATATTTTCATTTGAAATACAAAACATATTAAGTGAACTTTTAAACTCCAGGATGCAAAACAGTTAAAGCTGCAGTCTTATATTTCCAGAGTTTTGAGTTCAGATTCTAAATTGGGCGCAGTCTGCATAAATATTGGCACATTCTCTTCATGTTTGAGAGGGTTTTTCTCCTACCTGTCATATAGGTTATGTTGATTGGCAATCATAAACTGTTCCAGTGTTAATGGGTGTGAGCACATTCACAAATATGCCCTGACATTGGCTGGTGACCCAACTGCGACTGGTTCCCACCATGCGCCCAATTCTACTAGGGTAAACTCCAGAACCTATGGTCATGCATTGGGTGAAACAGGTTAGAACATGGATGAGTACATGGATATACAGTGACTCTGAACAGGCTCTGACTGAGAAAGTGTGCCTTGGGATGTACTAACATTTTGTCCAGCGTAGATTTATACCTTACAAAAGACTGTGACGCTCCACAACCTTGAAATTGGATCAAGTGAGTTCATTAAATGGATAAATATGAAATTCAACATTCAACTTAATCAGGAAGTGCAATTTACAGTGCCCTCCATAACATTTGGGACAAAGACACATTTTTTCCATCATTTACCCCTCTTCTGCACAGTTTAAAATTACAAATCAAACGTATAATCAGATGTGATTAAAGTGCACATTGCAGACTTTCATTTAAGGTGATTTACATGCATTTCAGTCACACCACGTAAATATGACAACACTTTTTCTACATGGCACCGTAATGTTTTGGACACAGCAATGGCAGATCTTTTAAAGCTGTCATATTTAGTCCTTTGTCACATATCCCCTGCATGCAATGACTGCTTGAAGTCTACAATTCATAGACATCACCAGGTGCTGAAAGATTCTGCCAAGCTTCCAATGCAGCCATATTGTTCTTGTGCTTGTTTGTGGTGCACCAGTACTATTCATCTATACTCATATTGGCAAATACCAACCCCCAAGTACTCATAAATCACAAAATTCTCTTTGTTATATGACTTTCTCCAAGTCCAAGACAAGAGCCTGTAGCAGAGAAAATTAAAGGGTTGTGTGAAAAATACAATGAGGTGGCTGGCAGCAAATCAATGACAATGGGTAGCTACTAATACAGAATAAAACAAAATTGATGGAAAGACTTATCAGTCCCTACAAAGTGGTTTGTTGGGCATAGTGAGAAGATTCAACTGTAGTGGCACATTATTTATCTAAGATGATTGTTTTTTTGCTGTTTACGCTGAGGACAGTACACAGAATTGTATTTTGGTTAAAAGTAAGAACGACAGGCACACTGATTTTACAAACAATATCCAGTATACACTCGCTGATTGGTTACTAGTTTGATTTCATTAAGTTTGCAATCCTTGTGTTTATGCAGGCTTATCTCCGGGAATTAGAATATATCTGAATATACAAAATTAAATTGGAAGTTTTACATATTTCCTTTAGCTTTGATTTACTGCATGCACTGCTGTGTGACATGGCCTGTGCTGTACTTTCTTCCTTCTGACGCTGTTTTGTCATGAATAGTTTCACCCATGTATACGTGTTACTACTTCATGAAAGGCACTGTGTAAGTCTCATGGTTCTTTGCTATCTAAAATTACCTTAGTCTGTTATCCTTATATTTGCTGCACACCCTGCAGTACGTACCTTTTGGAACCTCCAGCAACACGCTGCATGTTTCTGGGACAATGGTTTACAGTCTACACCTTTCCTTTGACTTCACTCAGTTTTCCACCGCTGTGAGGGCTACACAAAGGTGTTCCTTTGTGTCCTTGTAAGACCTGAATTAGGTAGGAACCTGACCCTAACCCTTTAGTGACTACTAATGTCAGTGAACACCAGGTCAGTTCAATGAAGCAAGTGCAAACATTTAGTTTTATACTTAATATATTCTTGCAAAAACAAATGTGGGAAAAAGACATGCAACCCGAGAGGCAAAGGCTCAATAAACAGCAGGCTTCATCTCAGTTAGATGGCCTTGAGCAGTTGCAGCATTCAGAGTCCAAGCTGCCATGATGAGTTACTTGTGTTCGTGGGTACCCTGCTATATGCAGCAAGCTTAACAGCGGTGTTAACTGTGTGCTTGTCTTTATACACTTGAGAAGTCTTGTTAGTGTGGTCTGCACCATGAATCAGCATGTCACATAGCCTGAAGTTTAGCCCTATAACCAACTAAACAGCCTGACCACAAGTTGACCTCAAGTTATATTTCATTGCAAAATCTCTGAAAGCATAGAGAACGGGTGTCGAACTCCAGGTCTGGAGGGCCGCAGTGGCTGCAGGTTTTCATTCTAACCATTTTCTTCATTAGTAACCAGTTTTTGATGCTAATTAACTTCTTTTGCTTTAGTTTTAATTAACGTGACTCAGGCCCCCTTAGTTGTCTTTTTTTTTTTTTAATTAGCAGCGAAACAGTAATGAGACACAAAACGAGCCACCACATACCCAGCTCACCTGTGCCCACGACACAATATCTAAATATAAAGTAAATTGAAGGTCTCGGTAAGGTTGATCTCTCAGGTCACCAAAACATTTTGATGAACAGAAAATCAAGAGTTTTGTAAATGTCTGCTGTGGCAGAATGAGAGCAGCAACAAGCCATGGAATTAAATAATGAGTTTAATTAACAGCAAGAATCAGCTTCTTATTAATAGATTGGTTGGAGTTTGAAGCCCCAATTTACCTGCTCATCTGTCATTTCATGTCTCATTTCTGTTTGGCTGCCATTTCATGGAGAAACAAATTAATTCAGAGGACTGAATCCTTATAAACAGGGCTATTAAAATGAAGGGAAAAGGGGTTAATTGGCAGTGAAAACTGGTCACTGATTAGGAAAAAGGTCCGAATGAAAATCTGCAGCCACTGCTGCCCTCCAGGCCTGGGGTTTGACACCCCTGGTATAGAGTGCCTTCTTAATCCAAAAAGCATAATTGTACAATCTTGTTCAGTAGTACATACTGGTTATTTTGTCTGAGCCTGAAGCTCATACAATCGATAATGTTAAATATACATAAGTATTTGATTTTGCATTCTTGGTACTGTTTGCATTAATCCCCTTTTTGCCCTCAGACAGTGTCTTTTCAGCAACATACATAGTACTGTCCTGAAACACTTGCCTGGCCCAGCTGTGCTAAACTCCTATTAAAAATAATATTTGCCCTTTCCTAGTCTTGTTCACATATTTTATTTACTTAAATTCTGCATCTCTTTCAGTAGTCCTATATTCTTATATTAACACAATACATAAGTTTAAATATTGCAAGTCTTTAACAAGTCAAGATGTGATACTCCAATTGAGAGTGTACATATGGGAAAACTTGTTAAAACGTTTGTAGGGTATAGCAGTGAAATCCAATGCTGGAAAAGCTCCGCCCACAGGGTTTCTCCCTAAAAACACTCCTCCAGTGTCCTCCAGTTGATGCACTTTAAACATTCGGGGCTTGCAGTGTCTCCTTTCTCCTCAGTTATTTGACAACTGTGTAAACTAAGTATGAGAAGTTGGAGAGAGAGGAAAAGTAACTGAACAAAAAACTTGATTAGCAAAAAAAATAAAAAGCTAAGGTTGTTGTCATCTATTGAAGTTTGATTAATTTACTGTATATACTGTATCTCATTTTTGTTATTGCATCACTTCGTGGTAGAACAGCAGTAAATAGAGTTCAGAGAATATTTAAACTACTTGTTAAAATGCAGCAGCTATATTCTGGTATGGCATGTTTGTAATTTCCAAATTGACAGTAATTTTAACTTACTTTAGTCATTCGTTTAGACATGCAGTTAGAAGATGGCTGCTGTGCAGCCTCAACTGTCGTTATGTAAGAGTGGTGTCAGTGTTGTTAGGCACATTTATTATTTTGGATATATTAACTACAGAAATCGGTATCTTCTGTGGCTGTTCTTTATCAATGTACTAAAGAAGAATTCAGTAAACTGGGTGTGACAGCACAATGTTTAGTTCAAAAGCTTATTAAATAGGTAATCTTTTCATGGGTGCAAGCTGCCAATTCTTTGAACCTCACCTTGACTCTACTGTAACACTGTAATGGTGACCAACAGAATATACATTGTTCCCATTTACTACTAGCCCTGTGGTGTCTTTGTATGCTGAAGTATAATGTGATTTTACTGAATGGTTTTCCTTGTGCAGTGTTATGAACTTGAGAGTTCCCAAGCAAAAAATAAAAAAAAATTACTCAAAACGCCAACTAGGTGGGGAATTACCTTGAAACTAAAGCTAGTCACACAAAAAGGGAAAAGAAGAAGCTTTATAAGTGAAAGATTTGTTTTAACAAAAATGCTTTGTGGCATAAAAATAAGCTCCGAGGAGCACTACGCAAAAGGCAGAAGGCAATGTCTTCCTTCAAAAGGAAATCTAAAAAATAAATTCCCAATCAATATCCAAGAAGCAAAGTCACAAAAAAAATCACAATAGAAACTCACCAACTCCACAAACACATTCACAATGAACTGCATGGGACTGTGGATTGTCCCTGCCTTTATATGGCTGAGGGGCTGTCCCTTATCAAACACGGGCAGGTGGCCCCACCTCTTGGGAGGAACTATTCAAGAAACACATGGCACATAATAAAAACATAAAGAAATTAAATAATCAACAATTTTAACATAAACAATGGACAAAATAGACATGAAACGGCATTTGAACCCCAGCCAAGGGAGGAACCATACAACATGCAGGTTATGTTTATTTTTAGCATAGAGAAAAGCCAAGCAAAATGACATCTTTTATTGGCTAACTAAAAAGATTACAATATGCAAGCTTTCAAGGCAACTCAGGCCCCTTTAAAGCACAGGTAATGGGTTCTCTGCACACATGACACATATATTTAACTAGGGTCGTTTTAGGAGACTTTTTGACTGTAAAAGGCAAGTTCAGGTTTGTTGTCCGTTGCTCTTTGCTGTTTAAAAATAACCACCCCTACTTTGAGCTCTGCTTCATGAGGCATTGGATTGGGCTAAAAATATGACATTCAGTGAACCACCTAATGGTTCCCACCCACATTTAAGCACAATTCACTCGTGGTTGTCTTCAGACACATGTGTCATATGTCTGACTCTGCAACACTAATCATCATATAATGTAAAAAAATATAAGTATGTTAGCCAAAGCATATGCCCATTGCAGCCTGACTAAAGTTATGTCAAGTGAAACATTAAAGCACCATTTTAAACAAATTGCTTTTTAGCAACATCACAATGCTATTTTCTCACCTTCTGCGGAGATAACACAAGCATTGTTCATAGTTATTGTGCTGTCACTTGTAGTAGTTGTGTGACCCTTTCAGTAACGATAAAGGATCACCTGTGGTGATGGTCTCATGTACCAGCTGATAACAATTATAGTGCAATGATCTAGCATATTCAATCCATTGTGAAAAGGAAATGGCATAAGAATATTAAGAAACAGTCCTATAGAAAGGAGCAGGGTAGTATTACATACATATTGTGGGATACTTTGGAGTTACTTTTAATTTCTCACCGTCCCAATTTATTATGTTTATGTGAATGAACAATCAGCTTTTTGAGAGAAACAAAAGGTTATTGTTGATTTGCTACTCAATCCACACTAAAAGTAAATAAAAGTAAACTAAAAGCAGTAAGCAAGCATTGCATAGCAAAATAAAGACACAAACTATTTAACTTAAACATTACTTTTCCAAATCTAGACATGCATCTATGCCAAATTTCATTGCAAAGAAATTAACAATTATTTACATCAGTTGGTGATTTTTATTTCATTATGCAAATAGAAAATGCTTCGCTTCCCAGGTCCTCCCTGCGTGGAGTTTGCATGTTCTCCCCGTGTCTGCGTGGGTTTCCTCCGGCGCTCGGTTTCCTCCCACAATCCAAAGACATGCAGCGTAGGTGTGTGGGTGTGCCCTGCCCAGGATTGGTTCCTGCTTTGTACCCTGTGTTGGCTGGGATTGGCTCCAGCAGACCCCCGTGACCCTGTATTCGGATTCAGTGGGTTGGAAAATGGATGGATGGATGGATGGAAATAGAAAATGCTGTACATACACCAATTTATTTCCAGTCCTAAATTTTGTTTACATCAGCACTTTTTTCCCTGGCTTATGTTTATTTTCCTTTTTGTGCCTTCTTTGTTAATTTTAAATTATTGTTTTTTATGGGCATTTTGTAATTGCATTTTTTATGATAGTATTGTTCTGTTTATTTATTATTTAGTATCTGTGTATTCTACCTGTATATTCTCTGATGGTCTTTGTCTTTTGTGTGTGGAACTGTTGAAGGACCACCCTCAGCATATATTCTGAAGATGGGACCATTCACTGGTTCTTTGAAGTTTGGAGAGTTACCTGTATGTTCTGTTGTGACTAATCTTTATAATATTCTAAATTTTTGCTTCTGTTTTGTCATGAACTGGCAGTCCTAAGTACTGAAGAGTTCCAAAGCGCTTCCAATAATGCACATTACAAGGGGATATCACTGTTAAACCCCAGCTAGTAATAAGGACAAGCAATAAATCTTTATAAAATGCAAGTTGTATTCTTCACAATAGTAATCCAATCTCAATTAAGCTCAATGGAGCACAAAGGACAAATGGAATTGCCTAAAATACAAAGGCAATCCAAATCAAAATCCGAATGCAGATTCCAAAAATGAGGTCAAAAATATAGCAGAAAGTTGAAACATCAGAGACCCAGCCATTCATAGAAAACACAATAAACACAAAAACACTCGCAAGCTCCCTAAAGTATTCAAAAAGATCTGCCAGAAACTGGACGACACTCCAGATTTATAGTGCGGAATGCAGTTCCTGATGGTGATTGGCAGGTGGCCCAGCCTAACAAAGAGATATGTACATAGACAAAACCAAAAATGAATGTGAACCCCAGCCTGGGGAGACATGACAGGTTTCTGCTTACAATTTCATATTGGGGCCTTGTTCTACTTGGATTACCATATCAGGCAAGATTTTTGTCTTTTTTGCCTTTTTATTCTTTTTGTTTTTTGTGTACAGTATATACATAAATGCTTGTTTTATAAAGATTATTTCTCAAGTTGTTTGTCAAGCTAAAAATTTCCTTATTTGTTTCTTTGCCTTGAGAGGCACTTTGATATATTTTGGGACATTAAAAGTTATTTCAACCTTAAAAGTCTGCTCCTCATTTTGTTCTGGGAGTGTACAAGCCTAAAGTCTGCCTGTGGAGTTAGGCGGTCAGGTTGACTGGGGTGAGACCTATTTTACGTAAGGTAGGAAAGATGCTGACCTCTTTTGTGGTTCTTTTAGAGGCCTCACACAATTTTGGTGTTTAGTTTCCTCCTCCATTATAACACTATTGATATCACTACCACTCATAGACATTTTAATTTTTGCCACCTTTAATTCTCTTCCAATTCTCTTTAATTCCCTGCCTCATCTTTGTTATACATTAATTCAAACAGGCCTCAAACAGAAACAGAATTATGTCTGTTGTTTGGAATTTTTCTCTGAGTCAGAAAAAAAAACAGGCTAACATGTAACTTACCTGAAATGCCACTGTTTGTCACAAAGAGCCCACATCTTAGATTTCCAACACTTAATTAAGTTAGATATTTATCTTAGCAGTCAAGAATTGCTGTACCATTATACTCCAGGTTTTTTTTTTTGTTGTTGAACTACTTGGTTGTTAAGATGATTTGTATGCTATGTAGGCTAAATGTCCTTAACATTTACAATGAACGTGTTGTTAATTTTAATAAATGGGTTTATTAAAAGAAGTAACAGCTTTTTCTTACATAATTAAAAAAACATTAGTTTCATTCACGGTGCTTAACTGAATGAAATTTATTTTCTATGCATCACATACCGTATGTCTGCTGTTGAAAACCCAGTACCATTCTTTACTCTTTTTTGGTATTGATATTTGGTGTTGGCCTATACCCTTAGCTTTTACATAAGCAGTCTCATTTGACCCCTAATGCGTACTAGCCTTTTCTGTAATACCTTTTATGGTGAGAATGCTAACAAAGCAGTGATAGTACAATTTAAAAATTAACAAAAGATCTATATAATTACATGTACAGAGCATATAGATCAGCGTGCATCTTTTAAATGATAGTAGTACAGACAGCTATGAATTAGATTAAATTCTGAATCTTTTTTGATATGAATATTGTATCTTTTACATAATTCTTTTGGAGTGGTCTTAAGAACATAGTGCCAGATATATTTTTTTGGAATGAGAACAAACAACCTTATGTGTCAGTCTGGGGAATTAAGATTAACATGGACATCAGTCTGGGAAAAGAACACAATTGTGTAATGTACTGTAAGCATTACACTAGTTTTAAGGTTATTGATCATTTATGTAATCATTGTTAATGATAATCATACCATTATGCTTTGGGGTGCATGCTGCACTAAGACAGGGAATGCATCTGCATTTCCCTCAAAATCAGTAAGATGTAGAACCTCTGCATACTGAAGAAACTTTTTAAGCAGCTCTGCAACCAGGCTTGAGGAGATTCATCCCCATCATCATCTGTATCTTCACTTAAGCATTTTTCAGTAAGGTTTTTTTCAAAAATATTCAACCTCTTGACAAAAAAAGAAGTGGAACAACTCATTTTTCTATTGCGACATCACTACTATGAACATGGTTAGAAAGCTAATAAGATCTTAGCTCAACAAATCCACAAGCAGGAAGTTCACAATGCAATACCAGTAATTACCAACTCAGACGGGGACTGTCAAGATCATTGACCATAAAAATATAATGCACAAATTTAGAAAATCCTTATATTTTACTTAGTTTAAAGAAGACAAGACACAACCTAATGTGTTTTTCGATGCATCAGAGATGCCATAGCTAGATACTGTCAGTGCAGAGGAATCAGATAAACCTCTGACACTGTCAGAAATACTAGATGCTATAAACTCACTTCAGAGTGGGAAAGCAGCGATCCCGGTGGCTGCCCTGCTGAATTTTATAAAATATTTTCAATTAAGTTAGCTCCCTTTATTAGCTTACATTTACAGAAGCCAGAGACAATAAAATTCTACCTCAAACTGTTCGCCAAGTATTTATTACCATCCTTCCTAAGAAAAATAAGGACTTATTACAATGTACATAATATGGACCAATCTCACTTCTAAATAATGATGTTAAGATACTCTCCAAAGTTCTACCTAGAAAGATTGAGAAAGTGCTTCCTGCAGTAATATCAAAAGGTCAAACTGGATTTATTAAAGGCAGACACTTAGCTTTCAATCTTCAACACCTATGTAATGTAATATATTCACCTATAAAGTCTAATACCCTGGAGATATTATCATTTGATGCAGAAAAAACATTTGATATGGTTGAATGGGACTACCTTTTCACTACACTGCACAAATTTGGGTTTGGCCCAAACATACAGTATGTGCATGGATCAAACTACTGTATATTAGTCCAGAAGTTTCAGTTTGTATTAACAACATTGTTTAAGACTACGTCAAACTAGAACATGGTACTTGTGGAAAAGAAGAAATGTTTTGAGTTAATATACTTGCTGTCATCTTATTTATAAACATATTCCAATAAAGTTTGATTTTGTAACCATTTAAAATCAAGGAGTGTTATTGTGGGCACCCTGTCATTTTATGGTTTATGTTATGAAAGATGCTATATGAAATAGAAAACAGGTGCTATATGAAATAGAAGACAGGTATTCAGTCATGGTCATGGAGTGTTGCAGTGGCTACAGGTTTTTTGTTCTAGCCAGTTTTCTAATTAGTCGACAGTCCTTGCTGATAATGAAACTTGACGTTTAACTATTTTGGGGTGTTAGTGATTTCATTCATCCAAGAGAAATTTTAATTGCACTGAGTTTCCTTCTCTGAGAGCATTATCCGTGTGTTTTATGGACTACAACAGACTTAAACTTAACGGTCCTTTCAGTTCCCCCTCTCACTCATTTCTAAACATTTTTTTAACCCAGATACGTCATGGTACATATGCACCGGTTTAAAAGGAAGCACGTTAAATGGAAAGCTGCTGGTTTATTGGTTATCTGAGTGTCATTATTAGCTAATGTCTGGTTGAAAAAACAGGCAACAATTAAAACATAAATGCAGCTGCTAAAAACTATTTTGGCAATTAAGGTTTCTGAAATGTAACAGGCAAGATAACTAAAATTAAGCCCAAAAACATATTGCGCTCTAATTAAGAAATTGGTTGAAAACCTGAAGCCACTGTGGATGTCTATGTCTATAATTGAGGACTTCTAATCTACAATTTAACTAAAATTTGTCTTTGATGAATGAAAGCGCTAGGAAGCATATAGTAAAATACCAAGTTTTATTATCAGCAAGGACTGAATTCTAATTAGGAAACTAGTTGGAATTAAAACCTGTAGTTTCTGTGGCCCTCCAGGACCATGATTGAGTACCCCTGAAATAGAGAGTGACCAAGTGGTGAATGTTAATATCAGTCAGTGTGTGCTTTCTTTCTTTATCTCAAGCTACCTTAACAGTGTGACGTCTTTTAAAAGCAGACTTTGCTGTTCTTATAACGCTGAATTGTAATAAGGAACTTCAGTGGCTAGATAGATAAAGGCAGTCTGTACCAAAAGAACATCCAATAATACTAACTGTACTGGAGAATTCGTTGTTGTCTTGCTCTTCTCCGGCTTCTGTATTTGATGTGAAAGTATGCTAAAATTGTATCTACTCTCTAAATCAGTGCTTTTCCCATAACAGCACATATTGTTCCCTCTCAGTGTTACATGGCTAGAGACATACAGTAGGTTCTTTTTTATCTCAGTAAGCAGAATGGAGGTGTAGATCTCATTCCACATTAAAACGTTCAGGTGAATATTGCTTTGTTCTTTCTCTGACCATTCAAAAGGTCAGGGCTGCAAATTTTGAAATGTTCATGTTGACCTAGTTTTCATATGCTTCTACATATCAGTTTTATGATATTTTAGAGTAGCTGTCACTTGTCAAGACCTGTTTTATTACATTGGTATCCCTGACCGTGACTGCCTGATTCATGCATTCATGTAGCTTCACCCAAGCAAAGATCCCCTTACTATACTACAGACAATATCCAGCAATCCACCTAAATTATTTTTGTAGAGTCAATATAAATAAACTAGTTTCATATCCATTTGCTTCTCTCTGGAATATTTTGCTTGTTTATGCTGGAAAAATGTAGAAATATTCAATTCCTGAAGGAACGCTCCACTTTTGCAAAGAAATATTTTTTGACTTGCCTTTATTTCAGTGAAGAGCAGCTGCTGAGTGTGCAGTGTAGCCTTCAGGGACAACATTCAATGAGTTTAGTTACATTAAAGTTGCATATGCAGATTTGAACTTGATTTATGCAAGTGTAACCACAACAGGGTGCCACTGACCCCTGAACCTTAGACCCAATGTCACCGAGCACAACTCCGAGTTCAAATAAAAGTTTTTTTTCTGTCTCTGACACCTCCTCAAGTGACACACACCCAGCAGTATTCTAATAATGCACACAGTAAATGCTCTTTCTCTTTTTCCGCTTCTCCAGGTGAGGTTTACCAGCTGCCTCCAAACTTTGATTCTCCGAGTTTAGGCTGTGTGCTTCTTTTAACCAGGACCCAGTTCAGCTTCCAGTGTCACAGCACTGGTCATCCTGGGCAGTCCTGTCCTGGCAGGGCCCTCTGATGGCAACCAAGGATCCCAAAAGGGCTGCATTTCAAACTCCAATTCCCGTTCCACCCTGTGGGTGTCTTAGTTGGGATCAGCCCAGAGGAACATATGCCATCTGCTTTGCAGAGGAATGCAATTCCTCTGGCATCCACATTCGCCCAGTCCATCCATTATTCTTCTCTCCTGGCTGGGATGAAAATTGTAAGACGCTGCCACTATCTTTCCATTATGGCCTCCTAGCCAGTCAAGGATTCATCCTCCATCCTGACTGGAATGCCTCTTCTTCCTCCGTGGCATTTACACAAGTAACTTTCATGCATCCACTTTCAAACTCATTAAATCCAAGTTCATTGTTATGAAGAGCCTGAAACTGCCCCATCCAGTACTGGGTGGAATTTAGGAACCAGTCCCAGATGGGACATGGCACAGGCACCCACAAGATTTCTGTGTTCGAAAGTAACAGAAGAAAACTCACCAACACATATGAAGAACATGCCAACTTCACGCATACAATGAGCAGGTTGACATTCAAAGTCAGTTGTGTGGAGCTGTGAGAAAGTAACACTGAGCCACCCCATCTTTAAGTTAAGTACAGCCAATGAAAAGAGCAGTTTAAAAAATGTAATCACCAAAGTATTTTAAATAATTTACAATTGTTTTATTGCTGTGTACTGTGTAAAAATTTATAAAAATGAGCAAGTATTCCAAATATTCAGTGTTAATTATTTAAAGAATTAGCCAGTACTGTATTGAGAAGAAATTGGATTTTACATGGTGTCATCTACATTAAGCTCCTTACAAATTAATTGAATGTTTTCTATATCACGCTTTAAAATAAATTACTTTAAAAATAATTAACTTTTTTTCCAGCATATGTAAAAATGTTCACATCCAATTAAAGAAACTTAACAGCTAATGCCAACATTATCTGCAGTTAAATTTCTTGCTGTCCATAAATAAGATTCTGGTATTACTTGATAAGATTTATAAGATTTGTAAGATTGTGGGAGTATCTAGCAGTGGAAAGCAGGAATCACATCTGGATGGAACATCAACACTCTGTAGTGTTTCTCGAGATTTATACTCAGTTCTGCTGTCTTTGAATTAATTTTCTGTTTTAATGATTATGTTGTCCAATGTGTCCAGTAGGCCTAGTGAACAAATTATGAGTTTAGTCAGAAGTCAAGTGCCATTTTTCTTCCTTGCTCCCTGTACTGCTGATTATATTCTATATTCTTCTGAAAAGAAAGATAACGGTGTGCTTTCAGTAATCTGGCATCCCTCTTCATTTTTACATTTGTTTCCCCCCCACCACTTCAACCACCCCCCCATGTTCCCAGTTCACTTTTTTAATCGGGAGACAAGGCCTGAACTATGACATGTCTTTCCTGTTTGTTTTTCTTCTTTTTCTACAAAATGCCAGTTGTTAGTAGATTATACATTTTTATTTCACAGCTTATCATCTTATAATTTCTATTGTCTTCTTTTATCCTGTAAATATGAATTTCTTGCATGTCTTCCTGCACATAATAATTGGGTTATCTGTCTGTGAATTTCTTAGGCATAGTCTTAATGCCAGGATCTTCTGCTGGTTGAGCACATTTAGCACTTGCTGCATTTTACATTTCTGTACTTTTTAACAGCTTTGTTAGGCTGGCAATCATTCATTGTTAAACTGACAGTGACAGCAGCCATCTCCTTCCTTAGAACAGTGAATAGATATCTAAGATGTGTAATTATTTGACTCCTTTTGCGACTAATAAACGTCTTTACATAAGCTTTGTGCAAGACATTTTGATGTTTAATTTTCTGTCTATTTTACACCAATTTGTTTTTGTTTCTTTGTCTTACAGCAGAATGTAATTTTGTCGCTCATTAGGAGCTAGGATACCATAAGCAGGTCCTCACTCTGACTTTGTACATTCAGGTGGGGAATGTTAAGCCCCCTGTTTTTGTTGGGGTGTGTTTTTTTTCCTACCACGTGCTGGATTTCGTTTTGGGTCTGTCTGTCCTGCAGTGTGTTCTGTGCCTCATAATTGCTTTTGTTTTTATTTTTCATTAGAGTTGAAACACTTCCAGGTGCTTAAAAAGAGGGTCCAGAGCAATTTTTTTTAAATCTTGGGGTGGAAGCTGGCATCATACAAAAAACATACAGTCTTTACTTCTCTATATATATATAAAATCTGACGTTTGTCTGTCTGTATGTCTGCCTGCTTTTCTCAAGAGATCTACTTAATGGATTTAGATCGTTTTTTTTTTCTATAATTTGCTTGGGCATTCCAGTTGATTTTGCAACCTGTCTCATCGTGCTTAGTATCCTATTTTGCTTGCGTTACGAATTTTTTTGCACAAATATGAGAGAGACGCAGCGGGCCAAGGGGAGGGGACAGGGCCCTCCTCACTCATGTGCCAGCCTGGGGCGGTATACCTTACTTCCGCTTAGCTAGCAAATGAGAGAACTACTTAACGGATTTAGATCGGGTTATTTTCTAGAATTTGCTTGAACATTCCGGTTGGTTTTGCGACTTCTCTCATCAAGCTAAGAATCATAGTTCATAGTTCACTTGCAGGAGCGATATATTTGCGCTAATCTGAGACAGATGCTGCAGACCAATGGGAGGGGGAAGCATGGCGTCAGGAGTGTGGAGTCTGTCTACCTCTATATTTTGGAGCGTAACTTGCCTCCGCTTAGCTTTCGATACTTTTTTGTTTTTTGATTTTTAAAGGTTGTCCTGTTTCACTACCACACTGGTAGAGCCTTGGGGAACGGCTAGTATTTGATATAAATACTGTGGTTAAATAGAGCGGCACAGTGGTAGTGTTGCAGCCTTGCAGTAAGAAGACCAGGGATCACATCCCAGGCCCTCCCTGCATGGAGTTTGCATATTCTCCCTGTGCCTGTGTAGGTTTCATCCGGGTGCTTCAGTTTCCTCAAACAGTCTAAAGATGTACAGGTTAGGTACATTGTCAATACTAAATTGGCAAAATGTAAGGGTGTGGGTTGGCTCCAAAATCCCTGTTGCCATCAGGGTCCTCTCAAACTCACCACCATCAATAACATAACCAAGGATGAGCCACGCAAATGATGCCACTCACATAGCAAAGGGTAGGTGTAACAGTGCTCAAGTGCTTTTATTAAAACATTTTTTTTTATTTTATTAATTTTTAATTTTTATTAAAACAATATAAAAACAAACAAAACAAAGTGCCCAAATAAATAGTGCAGTGAAATCTTCTTCAATAAATAAATAGTCCATTAAAACAGTGTTTGTGGAGGTTAAAAACAATCCCATAAATAATTCATTAAAAACGAGGTTAAAATCCTAAGGCAGGAAGCTTTTCTTTAAAATCAAGTCCCCGGTGCATCCCTTTAAAATCAACGTTTCCTCTGCTTACCCTACCCAGGGCCTCGCAGCAAAGGAGACGGCCAACTGACAGGCACAGCCAAGCATCTATTACAGGCCCGGATCCGTACTGACCATGGCTCTCCAGCAGGGCTTCCCATCCGAGCCAAGCCGAACCAAGCCAAGCTCCATCCAGCTCCTACTGCCTTCCCTGGACTTACACGGGAGTGACCACTGGGTCAATACTGTTGGATGTCAAGAACTCCTCCTAATTGCATTGCGTTGTTTACAGCTTCACTATTACAAAACTTATTAATGGAACTGTATAGATTTAAACTCAAGGCTAAAACCAGTACGATTTCTTGCATCCATCAGTCAATTTTATAACTCCCTTAACCAGTTCAGGGCCACAGAGACTGGAGTCTGTCTTGGCTGCACTGACTTCAGGTTTAAAACAACGTTGGGTCCAGTCTGTTATATGAGTCACCCTCACACACATCCACACTTGCACAAGTAATGCCCCAGGTACACTGAGCAAATTTAGAGTCATAAGTGCACATGTTGGGGGATGTGGGAGGAAAATTGGAGTACAGTAGAGTCTCGCTTATCCTACATTCGCTTATCCAACATTCCATATTATCCGACATCCCATTGCAAAAAAAACAACACATCAAATCGGCAACAAGAACTGCAAGTTACAAGCGTGAGCGTAGTCTATTTTTTGTTGCTCCCGATTCTACCTCAGCTAATTACAGTGGAACTTCGGTTTGCGAGCATAATTCATTCTGGAAATGTGCTCGCAGTCCAAAGCACTCGTACAGTATAATCAATGCGAATTTCCCCATAAGAAATAATGGAAACTCAGATGATTTGTTCCACAACCCAAAACTATTCATATAAAAATTATTAATACAAAATTATAAAGTAAAATACATAAAACAAATTAACCTGCACTTTACCTTTGAAAAGAATCATGGCTGGTGTGAGTGAGTTTCTAAACTCTTGTGGGATTCCACCCAACGGGACGAAACGCAGAAGAGCGTCCCAAAGCAATCGTAGTCTCCCAGCGCTGTAGCAGTTTGCCATAAAAGCGAATCCGAAAAGATCGTGGACATGCTATAGGCGCCTGCCGTCAATGGGTGATACAAGGAACATTATAAATGCGCAGGGCTCAGTATTACTTTCCCCCGACCCTGCCTGACTGCTGTGTCTGTGTATAAGAGAATGGCAGATCCCGCTACAATAAATAACTGCGCTGTTGCTGTTTCAAGCTTAATAAAGCTGGTGTTGCTAAAGTACTGAGACTCAGCTTCGGGTTTTTGGGTGCAAGACAGGGACTCGCACGTCACAGCACAAACACACACACGCAGTCACAATGCTGTAGTAAACAGTATGCGCTCATACGGATGTTGACTATATGAGTGACGGAGTTAAGGCTCTAGAAACTGCAATTAATTACATTGAGCAACAAGAAGAAGCTACAGGAATCGACATAATGATGCTGCAAAGATGGTGAGACTTGACAGCGAAGAAACGGCACTTGTCAGGAAAGCAGACTACGATCAAAACAGTCTTTACATCATCACTGGACTGAACTTTTTAAGTACAGTACATACTGTATATATTCAGACAATTCTGTAGCTGTACGTTCATTTTTTCAGTTGATTTATTCTGTTATGTTGTTGTAAAATATGATTATTAGGTTCGTAATGTGTAAAATTATAACATAGTTTGATGTTTAATAGGCTTTTTCTTAACACCTGCCATTATGCAACACTTTCGCTTATCCTACGTTCTGCTGGCCCGTTTATGTCGGATAAGCGAGACTCTAGTGTACTTGAAGGAGAAACAATACGGAGCAGACAAATTCCACCAGGCAAAGATTTTAAAGCCAGGACGCTTTAACAGTTGTAACCAATGCTCCACATCCATAGCTTTTTTATTAAAAAAAAAAAAAATATGAAAACTTTGCTCTGCCAGTTCTGTTTGCCTTGATTGTATAGCGTATCTGATACAGTAACATACATGGAACCCAATCCTTAAATTAGAACTCGCATCCTGCTGTACCTCTCTGAATGTTACCTGTGTGATGATGGTCAGATGGAGCACTGTGTAGGAGAAACTAGATGAATGTTATATTATTGTAATGATATTTCAAGAAATAGCTAATAGCATACCGAGTAGATCTGGCACACACTTATATCTGAAGTCCATCCATCCATTTTTAAACCTGCTTAATTAATTTTAAGGGCTTTAGTATTAGACATAAGGCAGGAACAAGCCCTGAATGGAATTTGTAATTAAAAGAAAAAAAGCTGTATGGGCAAGAAAAATGCACTGACTAGTTTCCATGTTATAACCTTTACTTACACAGATAGTTAAGTGGCTCGGGGATCCCAGTGGCATACCTGATACGGGTGATTTCCTCGGGCACATCACAAGTACAGAACCAGCAATTAGTCATCGGGGGTTTATTTAGTTGCCTAGGGAGAATCACCTAAGTGGAGACTCACAGACCAACAATAACCACACACAATAATCACAATTAACTGGGAGCTCCTAAACCATAGGACCCTGTGTTGAAATGATATTTTAGGAATATTTTGTAAAGCTGTACACAAATATGCTTCATATTTACATTATCACACAGGAATTTGAAGAAACATGAAATTAACATTTATTGAATTCAGAGTGGCAGCACAGTGGTAGTGCTGCTGCGCCACAGTAAAGAAATCAGGGTTCACGTCCCAGGTCCTCCCTGCATGAAGTTTGAATGTTTTCCCCGTGTCTGTGTCGGTTTCCTCCAAGTGCTCCGGATTCCTCCACAGTCCAAATACTTGCAGGTTAGATGGATTGACGATATCAAATTGGTCCTAGTGTGTGGATGTGTGTGTGTTCGCCCGGTGATGGACTGGGGCCCTGTCCAGGGTTTGTTCCTGCTTTACACCCTACGTGACCCTGTTCCCCATGACCCCCGCGACCCTGTTCAGGACTAAGCCGGTTAGAAAATGACTGACTGAATTCAAAGTAATTTATCTCTTAATGATGCTGAGAAATTGCATTACATCAATTGAGATAAAAATGTTTTGCTGCTGATTTTCACTTGTACTCAGCATTTGATGCTTCTCGTTTCAGTGTCCGACACCAGTCTGCAAGCATTGTTAGATTCCACTTGCCCCGATGTCGCTTTTCCATTGTTGCAGTATTCTGGCGAAACCTTTTACGTTGTTCATCACTGACTGCACCAAGATTAGCAGAGAAGACGTCCATGTTTGAATGCGGAAAATGGTTGGATGGATGGATGGATACATAGATAAATCAATTGAACCAATGAACAAACTTTATTTGTCTCCAGGTTGAAATTTGGCTTTTTACAGAAGCTCTTTAAATAAATAAATGCATAACTAGATATATAGTGAGGCATTATGCAGACATATTGCTGTTGAAAAAAAGGAGCCCCCATAGCGTTCCTTGACACACTGCTGCTGAATAATTCTTTGGCTGAAAGTCCTCAGTGTTAGTGTGTCAGAGAGAGGATGTACAGCATTGTTCATAATGGCACTCAGTTTTGCTTTAATTCACTCCTTTGCTACAACCTACATTGGGTCCAGAGTGCACCCATAAGCGAGCCTGCCCTTTTAATTAGCTTGTTGATTTGGTGGGTCTCTCTTGAAGTGATGTTACCAGCCCAACACACCATAGCTTAGAAAATCACACTGGCCGTCACAGAGTTATAGAAGATGTGAAGGATGTCACTTTCCACATTAAAGGAGCGCAGTCTACTAACCAAATAAAGAGTCTGCTCTGCCTTTTCTTCTATAGTTCCTCTTTGTTCCAAGACCAGTCCAACCTGTCATTGATGTGGACCCCCATGCACTTGTAGGAGTGGACCACCTCTATAGCCACTCCCTGAATAGTGACTAGATATAGAGGCTGTTTGGTGTAGTGAAAGTCAGTTACCAGTTCCTTAGTTTTGCTGATGTTAAGGTGTTCTCCACCCAACTACTAAAAGATCCCCCCCAACTCCTCTGTTCTATCTCATCCCCTTTATCAATACATCCCATAAGGGCAGAATCATCAGAGAATTTCTGTAAGCTATATATGAACACAGGACACTGAATCTGTGAGGTAATTGTGCTAACCTCTGTGCCACCATACCACTCACGATAAGAACTTCAAAATATAGTATTAATGAAGATGAAAGAAATTTCTTAGTATTAGACTCTATTTACTTAATTAATCAAACTATTTAGCACTTGCGTGTTGAAAAATCCAAATTGCTTTACTTGTGATAATAAACGTTTTAGTTAGTGCTCTGTTCCTGAGAGGAGCTGTGCCACCCCTTAACAGTGGAGCTGTCCTGTTTGTTGTGGTGGAGTGAAAATGCTTGCATTTCATATCATTTTAACAGACTTCACCCAGCATATTTCACACCTCCTCATTTGCCAACCTAGCATCAATTATCACAGTCTGTGCCATCAAAGGAGGGCTCACACTGTGCGTGTTCAGTTTGACACTTTTTGTTTTAGCTTTAACCCTGTAATACCTTTTCCTTCTTCTTCTACTACCTCTTCATCTTGTCTCTGTTTTATGTGGGGTCAATCTGCTTGATCTGCCTTTTCAAACAGCTCAGTCCTGCACCTCCTTGCCTGTCGAGCCCTTTTCTTCTTCTGGTTTATCCATCCACCTCCACTTTGGCTTTCCTCATTTTCTCATCCCTTTGATCATCATTATCCCCTGTGTATTCTATAATACCTTTATCATTTAGAATAATAGTAAATATATGAATTTAATAATAAGGTTATCATATGGTCTTAAATGACCTGGACAGTATGATTGTCACTTGTTCAGCAGCCTGGGATTGAATCTAATGCCCCTTCATCTTCTGTGTACCATTTGTATTGAGTTGCTTTGTCTTCTTGTAGGTATTTCAGACCTCCTCTCGTGACCTGATAGACATTATTTTAGGTTAATTGGTGGTTATAATCTGTCTGCATATGTGGGCTCTGTGATGAACCAGTCCTTCTGTCCAGGGCCCATTCCTGCCATCTGCCCAATGCTGCTTGGATATGCTCCATCCCCAAGACCCTGAATTAGAATAAGCAGCTTTCAGAAAGTCATGTTATGGTAATCCAGCATTAGTTTCCATTTTATTCCCAAAGACAGTCACATTGTGCTGCTTTGCTTTACAATGATGTAAAGATTTTTTTTGTGACAGGTTTAGAGAATGGGTGGGTCACTGGTGTAGTGGTGGTTGCTGCTGCTTCACGGTTTCATGACCATAGTTGCTGTCCATGTGGAGTCTGCCCATTTGCCTTGTGCCAGGGTAGTCTGGTCTTCCTTGATATCTGTCAGGTGAATATAATGTATGGCTGCTATGTGTGTGTGCGATAGAGTAGCATCTCACCCGTGGTTGGCTGTTAATAATAATCATAAAATAATAATAATAATAATAATTCATTACATTTATATAGTGATTTTCTCACTACTCAAAGCGCTACCACATAGGAAGGACCTGGGATGCAAACCTATGATCTCTTTACTGCGAGGCAGTAGCTCTACCACTGTGCCACCTGTGTCTCTCTGTCTTGAGTCAGAATATGTCCCAGTGGAGTTGAGATCTTTGGCTTTCCAAGATCCTAACTTTAGAATCTGCATTTTGGAATATGAATGGAAGTCTAGCTTATTATAAAAGTGATTGCTGTCTTTTAATCTGACACAGTTCATAAATGTCTGTAATGCTTTTGATCTGTTGAGTTCCATCAAGTGGAGCAGAATGCCTATTGCTGCCCTTATCGTAAAGTTGCCAGTTGAACCAACTCAACCAAGAATCATAAAATTTACATTAAATTGTCTACACACTAAACTATTTCACTTGCTTTGCCTAGAGGGGGCTGGGTGGTCTCGTGGCCTCGGAACCCCTGCAGAGTCTGTTTTTTTCTCCAGCCCTCTGGTTTTTTGTGTGTGTTTTTCTGTCTTCCTGGCCATCGGACCTTACTTTATTCTTTGTTGCTTAGTATTGCCTAATCTTATTTTTATATTTTTCTTTCTTCTTTCTTCTTCTTGTAAGCCACTTTGAGCTGCATAATTTGTATGAAAATATATACACCAGTATTTCAAAATTGGGGCATGATTATGGAGTTTGCCCATAGTCTCTGTGTATCTCATGTTTATTTCTTCAGTTGTTTCAAATAGGCTCAAAAGAATAATCGGCTGGTTTGGAATGCCATTTTTGGAAAAAAATAAGTGGTTTCACTAAGCCTTCTTTTGGTCCTTTATTTTAACCATCAACTAGAACTGTAAAAAATAATATGACAGATACAAATCCTGTGACATGAGGCTGGCCAGTGGGCCTCTTAGCTAACATTCACACTTGGGCACTGATAAAAAAAAAATTGGACATAAGCCTCAGTAGGCTTTGTGCTCTATGAACCAAGTTACCCAAACTATTCTATAACATTTCAATAATTATTTACTGCTCTGATGCTGATCTTTCTGATCATAAAATAGATCATTACAATACCAATTGACAAGAACAATTCATAATTAATTGCAGAATTATGGTATTTGAAGGTACCTCTAGATTGTCTCTTTCTCATGCACAGTTTGGCTCAAAAACTAATCCGCACATCGTCATTTCATAACAGGCTCAAGTTTCGAGTTTGGTATATTCCCATCCAGCTATTTTAGCTCTAGACCAACCTGAAGAACCTGTGACACACAGACAGACACACATCTATCATCGAGATATCAATGTTTGCGGTATCAGGGAACCCTAAAATGTCGAAAACCGGAAATCGAAGTTTTTGACGAATCTAAAGCTTTCACCCCTCTCTCATAGACAATATGTAATGGTGGGAGAGAGGGCTCAATGGAATAAAGCGAGTTCACCTCTTGATGTGCCCCTTCACATTGAGGGAGCAGGCTGGTGTGTCCACTGACCCAACTGCTCCTGCCATTAAAAGGCCAGTAAGTGCAAGTGCTGAAGTGTGCGCCAGGTCTGAAGAGAAGAGGATTGTGCCCATAAAAGAGGTGAGGTGGTGCAGACTTTGAATAAACCAGTGAAAGGCTGTAAACCAGTAAGACTGTAAACCAGTACACGTAGTTTGAAAGAAATTAAGCATGTGGGAAGTGTTGCTGTATCGCTGTACAACTTGATTAAAAACAAATCAAAGTCTCTAAATCAATCAATCAATCAATCAACATTTATTTATATAGCACATATTCATACAAAAAATGTAGCTCAAAGTGCTTTACAAAATGAATAGAAAAATAGAAGACACAATAAAAAATAAACATAAGTCAACATTAATTAAAATAGAATAAGTAAGGTCCGATGGCCAGGGGGGACAGAAAAAAAAAAAACCTCCAAGAGCTGGAGAAAAAATAAAATCTGTAGGGGTTCCAGACCACGAGACCACCCAGTCCCCTCTGGGCAATCTACCTAACATAAATCAAACAGTCCTCTTTGTATTTAGGGTTTTCATGGAAGGACCTGATGATGATGGTCACGTAGACTTCTGGCTTTCAGTCCATCAATGTTGGCGCATCATGATGCTTTAAATAATACCAGCCTATGCTAGATTGCTACTTTTGTTTAGGTGTGTATCAGGGCTGGGCTGGGTAAGTTAGGGAAAGTAGGAGCTCCACATGTGATTTACTTGAATTCTGATGGTTGCTACCAAATTACAGAAGGTGATCTCTATTTATTATTATAAGTGCAAGTCTTTATCGTTTCATCTTGATAAATGATTAAGTAATACTATCCACTATGTGTGGTTTTGAGGGAAAAAAAACTACACCTTTAAACTGAAGCTGCATCACATTCAGCATCCTCCAATCAAACCACATCACTATGCAAGTTAATGTTTAAGCAAATCTATATACTGTACAGTATGCAGAAATTAAATTTCTGACTGTCTGTTAGAGAAAAACACGAAAACCTCCATATCTGCTTCAACAAATCTTTGTAGATATTTCTGGAATAGTCTAACTTACAATATAAGCTAGTAAAAGTTTTAATTTTAATAATAATAATACATTTTACTTATGTAGCGCTTTCCCCATGTTCATGGTGCTTCACAGACCCTCATAAAGAAATAACAGGTATATGTAACATTGGATTCAGATGTTTCCTGAACAGAACATTAAAATTTGTAGATACAGGAGATACAAAGCAGTAAGTAGAATAAAAGACAATAAACCAGAGTAAAATACTAAATTCAATACTAAAATAAAAGCCCAGCAAATAACATCATTTGTGCTGTAATGCACACACAAATTATCCTGAGCATCTAGACAGAGAGGAAGACTGAAAGAGGGGTCAGAATGTCAGGTTAAGTTAAAAGCCTTCCTGAACAGATGAGTTTTAAGTTGTTTTTTTAACAGAATGAGTGGAGTCGGCTGATCTAATTAATTTTGGGAGGTCATTCTAAAGTCTGGGCACTATAAAACTGAAGGCCCTGTCACCCATAAAGTGCAGGTTAGTGTGAGGTACAACAAGATTACCAGAATCGGAGGACCTTAGTGGGTGAACAGGAGCATAGCAATGGAGAAGGTCACTGATGTAGTCTGGTGTGAGACCATTTAAAGTTTTCTACGTTAATAATTGAATTTTATATTCAAATCTGTAAGACCACACGGAGCCAATGGAGGTGAAGCAGGATGAATGTTATGTGCTCACTGTTGCTGGTGTTAGGACTCTAGGGGGAAAAGTTTTGAACTAACTGGAGATGTGATATAAGATTAGATGTGGCACCTGCCAGTAGGGAGTTACAATAATCGATCCAGGATGTGATAAAAGCATGGGCAGGTTTTTCAGCATGAAAAAAGCAGAGGAATGAGCGAATGTGGGAAATGTTACGGAAGTGAAAGTAGGAAAGTTTCTTAATGTGGTTTATGTGGGTGGAATAAGAAAAGGAGCAATCAAAAATGACACCAAGATTCCTTGTATTAGAAGAAGGTCTGATGAGATCACTGTCAAGAGTGAAAATTTTCTATCTGTAAATATTTAAGAAAAAATACAAACTGATGCAATCTCACTAAAAGTTGCCAGTATCAGCTGAAATAATACAACAGCAACATTTTTTTTCTTGCATAGCCCAAAATCAGACAAAAGAATGGCTCAATCCCCTTTATGACAGCTCTCCAGTCTTGATTCCCTAAGAGGAGAAGAAAAGAAATTCCCAAAAGAAAAAAAACTGTAGGGAAAAATCTTGAAAAAGGTAGTTCAGAGAGAGACCCTTCCAGGAAGGTTGCAATGGTTGTCATTAAATGGGGTAAATTCAACACACTAAACAGAACACAAGTGATCCTCTTCACAGAGCTAGATGGCCAGTCTTGTCTGTCTGCTAGTGCCTTATATAATCTGAGCATAACTTCTCTTAGTTTATATTTAACAGTTTTTACTGTATAATTTAACATTTTATTTTATTTTCAACTGCTTCTGTAGATTGCTTAGAAGATAAATATGTTCTGTCAACATAAAACCCTAGCCCCCTTTTTAAGGATTTAGGTTGCGCTTGGTTTATAATTCAACAACTCTAAATTTGTTATATACACTTTCAGACTCAGTATTTTCAATATTTGTTTCTTCTTCTTCTTCCTCTTCAGCTTTTCCCACTACTGATCAACCTTCTTTAACAACTTGGTCCTGCACTTTCTTGCCAGTCATGCTCGTGTCCTTTACATTTTTTAATATGTATTTTATTTTTGATTTTATTTGTTGCACATTGGTTACCGCTCCTGTCACACAACTCCAGACACATTTATTCAAATTCTGGCCCTGCATCTGCTCGCCATGTTTCATTTTGGCTTTTCCTTCAAATACTTTTTTCTTCAACATCCCAAACATTTGTGTCCGTGGTTGTGGGTGAGAGTAGGCTCTGCTCTCATCCACTGTTGATTCCTGCCTTTTCAAACTATAAATTGTTTTAAGAATGGCAGAAATTTCAAAAGAATCTCAAGGTTAGCCAGCAAGAGACAAAAAGTATAGATAAGCAGATAATGTGCTATGTGGGGTCCCTCAAAGATCCATCCTTGGGCTCATTACTTGTTCTGATTTATTCATATGACATTGATTCTGGTGTAGTTAGTAAACTTGTGACATTTGAAGGTGATACTAAAATTGGAGGATTGATAGATGCTGAGGAAGCAGCAAAACTAATTCAGAAAGACATGGACAAGCTTCAGAACCGGGCAAACACTTGGACAATGTAGTTTGATGTAGAAAAATGCAAAGTGCTACACATGGGCAAAAGGAACATCAATTATAAATACTGTGAGAAAACACCACCAGAAAGACACCTGGTACTAGTCTAACACACGCTTTTTTTAATAAAGTCCCCAACACAGTCCGGCATTGGCACACAGTGCTCCCGCACCATTCACCCTTACACAGGCCTTTTAACGTCCGTTGGCCGCCTTTCTTCCTCTCGCTGGAGCTTTGTCCTTCTTCAGCACCCGACTCTCGCTCTTGACTGTAGGAAGGTGGCCCTTTTTATAATCACCCGGACGTGCTCCAGGTGCTTGCTGATGTCCTTCCAGCACCAGGAAGTGCCGCATGACCACCCGGAAGTACTCCGGGCGTCCCTGAAAGGTCCTTCCTTCACCTTCCCAGGTGTGGCGGAAGTGCAGATCTCCTGGGCTCTATGAGGCTTGGGGCGCACCCTGGCGGTGGCAACGGGCCTCAACAGTCCATTCCCGTGCTCCCCACACTATCCTGGCCGGTTGCCCCCTCATGTCCCAGGGGACATATAGACTGCCTCCCGGTCCTTCCAGTCGTCCCGGCTGGGTCTGGGTCTGGCTCCCAGCCTCCTGCCACAATACAAAATGGGGGACACTCTCCTGAAGGAAGCAACCTCTGAAAAGTATTTAGGGGTTTATGTTGGCATATCATTTTCATCTAAATAATGTGCAGAAGCAATTAAAAAGGCAAGTAAAATGTTAGGTTATATCACAAAATTTGTTGAATATAAATCTTAGGACATTAGACTATATGATGCACTAGTGTGCAATACTTACCACGCTGTAATAAAAACACAGCAGCACTTGAAGCTGTACAGAGACTGTTCAGGGCTTAAGAACATGTGCTACTGTGCCAGAGATGAACAATTAAACCTATCTGGTCTCAAGCAAAGAGACTGTGTGTGGACCTAATCCAATCTTCAAAATTCTCTAAGGTATTGATAAAGTAGAACAAGCAGAATTCTTTCAGCTAACTGGTGAATCACATACTCAAGGACATCAGTGGAAATTAAAGAGAAGTGCATTTATGACTGGAGCCAGTAAGCACTTCTTTAAACAAAGAGTTATGGGAATCTGGAACAAACTACCAATCCATGTAGTTTGAGCAGAGACCTTGACAACCTGTGGGAAGTATCTGGATGAGGTATTGGGACAGCTTAGCAATTAGCTAAACAAACGAGCTTCATGGGCTGTAGGTTCAAAACAATTAAAAAAAACATAAATTTGTGAAGTCTGAAAGTCAGTCTATCAAATATAATTTCATTAGGGAGCAAACCGGAAATTGTAGTCATGTATGCTCAGTTGGGAACTTTAAAAAAAAAACTCCTTCTTTTAAATTCCTTTTGAAGGTAGTCTTCCATTTTAGTGTTTAGAGAAAGTGCAGGCAAAGTTTGTGCTAAAACCTTGGCTTTTAAATAAGCCTGTCTGAAAGGTCACCAGTTGATGTATGTGCAGAGACATGCTGTAATCATGAAGCATCTTTGACTAAAACATGTGGCATGAAACACAGCCTGACATCATTAAGGCAGCAGCAAACAAAAGAACAAAAACAATAAATGAATTAAACATGGAAGAATTTCCAAAATAGTGCCAAAATACATTTAACTCTTTGAAGATCCTGACACTGGGAAATGAACTCTAGCCTCTCAGACTTGGATTAAATTAAGAGGATGTGAAGAATTTTATTGTACTGACTGAGTGATTTTGTTTAATTGATAATGGTTCTGTAATCCTTTTTTGCTTTGTAATTTTCCTTGCAGTGATGCATCCTTTTAATAGTGGTGGACAAAATAAGGATTGAGCCGCTTGTCTATTTTTCATACCTGCTTTTTGCATTAGGGGTTCATAGCAAATCTGAGCCTAACCTGGAAGTGTATAAAGGAAGATGAGAACCAACCTGGAATGGGGCTTCAGTCCTTTATGGTGGATGCTCATTCCTACCTCGATAAATCGGAGATTGCATTTAACCATAGCTCCTTAAGATCTGGGTGAGACGCAAAAAAACCAGTGTAGCTACATGCACCTAACTCCAACACAGGCAGATGTGGACACAAGTTTCAGAACACACTATTTTTTTTTAATTTAACACACTATTTTTATTCTCCATTTCCCACCCATGCAGCACAGTTCTCAACACAATAAACACGGCTCACACCAATGTCTTTTCTTCTCTCTTGTTCTGCTTTTCTCTATCTGTCTCAGTTCAGCTCCACTCTTCCTGGCAAGTTTTGACTTCCACCTTTTATGTTGCACCAAAGGAGAGATCTGGGAAGTACTCCCGGGTGTTGAAGGAGCCTGACAAGATAAGGCTATGCATCTTCCCTTGGCTGCACCCACAGAACACAACAGGGCTGTCCCAAACTCCAAGTCCCATGTTGCCCTGTGTGAATTCTGGGCACCGCTGCAATGCAGGCGGACTGCCATCTAGCGGCCTGAGGGAGGTACTGTCCTGTGTTTGTTCTCTCCCCCGGTCCTTCTGGTTCATTGGCGTCCCGGCTGGGTAAGGGCCCTGGCCGTCCTCCACACTGGACAGTTCCCAAAAACTCGCAAACTTCATGCATTTAACCAGGCTAGGCCACGGGAGCTGCGATGCATCACACTGTTCAGCTACTGTAAAATAAATTAAAGCTTAAATTTTGATTTTTTTTTTCAACAAATATCTAATTTAAAGTCTTTCTTATCTTTAGAATCGCATCAGTTTCTTCCTACTTTTATAAATTAAAATAAATATCATGCATGAAATTCCTAATTTTCTCAGCATTTAAAAGATCTCACGAGTTGTTTTAAGAGGAAGCAGTTAGCACCAGATGGATGAAGTAAAGCAGAAGCTGTTAGATGCTCATAGTTTTCTGCTGAGTAACGTGCTTGGGTAACATCCAATAGTGCCTGAGTAAAACAGGAAAATATTACCTTGACACAAAAATTAGCATTGCCTTTGTTGCAGATCTTGTAAGAGGCGTAATTACTGTACATCTTCTATAAAGAGGAATTTAGAGTTCTCTGCCAAAATGAAACTTGTACTAAAGCTCAGTTTCAGACAATATGTCAAATACACCATTACATCAGAGAAAATCTAAATATTCTCAGTCAGCAATTGTCATCTGTAACTGATACCAGTTGATGTCTCTGTTTTTCATAGCAGAACACTTCTAATTTCTTTTTGCTTAGTACAACCTTTAGTACTGTGTTGCACACAAACTATTGTAAATTCATTTCTTCTGTTTTTAATTTTAGGGCTCTTGTATCCTTGATTTAATATTTTGGCTTATTTAAAATATTTATTAAAATTGGTGTAGAAGAAAAGTTTTCATATTGATGAAGGAGAGTTAAAATGGGGTGTCTTGATAAGGGGGATGAGACAGAGGAGAGGAGTCAGATGAAGAACTTTGTTTCTTTTTGCAAAGATAATTTTTCTACAAATTGACATCAGCAAAACCAAGGAACTGGTTATTGACTTGCCCTGCACCAATGAGCCCAGTCGCTATTCAGGGAGTGGGATGTTGTGGTGGTTCACTCCTTTATGTATTTGGGGGCCCACATCAATGACAACTTACACCAGTCTCATAACATGGATGACCTACATAAGAAAGAGCAGAGCAGACTCTTTTTTCCTTAGGAAACTGCATTCCTTTACTGCGGGAAGTAACATCCTTCACATTTTCTATAACTCTGTGATGGCCAGTGCAATTTGTTACACTGTGGTGTGCTGGGCTGGTAACATCTCTTCAAGAGAGGCCCACCGAATCAGCAAACTAATTAAAAGGAAAGCTCAATTATAGGGTGAACTCTAAACCTCCTGGAGGTCGTAGCAAAGGAGCTCCTGGAGCACATCCGGGTGTGCCATAAAAGGGGCCGCCTCACTCCATTCCGGAGCCAGAGTCGGGTGGAAGAGGACGGAGCTTGTGAGGAGTGGAGTGGAGGCGGCAGAAGAAGGGAAAGGTCTGTGAGCATTGTGGTTAATTGTGCACTGTGTTATTGTGTTGAGGAATAAAACGTGTGTGGTTTGGACATCTGGCTGTCTCAGTGTCTGTCTGTATCTGGGGCATCTTTCACAGTAGCTGCTTGGTCTGTAATGTTTTAGAAATGCATATCAAGTTTTTATCATGATTATTTTACTTCTTAATGTTTCTGTTTTGCTTCTGTTTGTCTCTTGCAGCTTTAACTCAGGCCACTTTAATTTCTGTCTGTGGCATTCGGGTTTAATGAACTGCACAGTCCTGCTGGTCATTTAGTCCCAAAGACTCAAAATAACCTAGTGACTGCTAAATGCCTAAAAATAACATACAACTCATTTTTCAAAAGCCCTTCAATAGATATGTTACACACTGTTATGTTTGATATGAGTGGTATTTTTCATTAATTCAATTTTTTTTTCTTAAATAGTTTCTAAAGTACACTTTAGATTTAGTAATTAGTAATTGTTTTCGACAAAGGAATTTATTTTCATTACTCCTGAAATTTGCTAAGGCATATCCCTTTGGAAGCACTTCCTGGTCAAGTGAAAGTTCTGCAAAGGAGGGATCATGGATCCCTACAACAGCCCCTAGTGACACCCACAGAACCCAACAAGGGTGCCCCATGAGACTACAGTTCTCAGCATGATTTGTGATTGTCCATACAGGTAATGTCGCCCTGGGATGCTGCCACTGCATGCTGGGGGAGCATGTAGCACTGACAGGTTGTCTGACCCTATCCTTGCATCACACTGACCTCCTGGCCAGGTATTGAACCTTAGTTCAACCCTGCACGGATGCCACCTTCTGCCAACCTCCTGGCTAAAGCAGGGAATACCCTGCCACCCTTCCTATCCATTTGTCACCTGAGCCTTCTGGCTACATAAGAGAAAAGGAGTCCATCCTAGCAGGGGTGAATTATCCATTACTAATATATAGTAATGTCTGTCTGTCCGTCTGTCCAACTATATTTAGAGAAAGAGATTTATATCAATTATATACACAAGTAGAGACGCAAGTTGAAATATTTTTATACTATTAATGAGAGGTATTCTTTTTTTTATTTAAGAATTCTTCTGTGGCATTTTTTAAGCAGAATCAGCTATTTTGTGATTAACCGTGCAGTTAAAGCATAATAAATTCAAGTGATATGCTTTGAGAATATGGATCTAATTAGTGAGATATGCAAATTTTAGCATTTATGATGTTGCTTTGGTGCATTTCTTTAGTATATGAATCTTTAGTAATGTGCTAATTGTCATATTATGTTATTTCCTAGTTGTTCAGGATTGTTTATTTATTTGATTATTTATTGATAGAAGTCATCTTTGTGAATTTAGCATATAAACTTGACAAAATGAAAACGGAAGAGAAGGTTAACATTTATGTGGATTTTTTATTTTATATATTTTTTTTTTTTTGGTCTGCTCATGGAGACTTTTTTGCAGCTTATTTGGCTGTAATCCAAAGCACACAATGAGAGGCAGCATAGATTCCTTATCTGTCAGTAAGGATCAAAGCTCAGCTAGAAAACGGAGCCTCAAATGTGAGCTGATACCAATTAATTAGCACTTAATTGGTATGCTACAAAGTCGACTTGCAAAGCCTTTGTAAACGGGTAAAGACAAAATCCAGGTGGTGGTACAAGTTTCCCAAGGGAGAGCTTAGATTAGTATGGCCAAGGTCGGGAGGATGAGTTATTACACCAGAGACATGAGGTAATGTTAAAAAATGATGTGATGGTGGATTTTGTAATTTAACAAAGAGGGACTTTATAAGTAAGCATTCATTTGCTAAAATAATCTGGGTCTGCTTGCCATGTGGCATTCTTAAGTAATTAGGACAGTGTTTGGTATTTTTATATTAATTATTTTGTTAAGCATTTATAAAACTTCATAACATTGGCCATTTATTCTCATTTTCATACAGTCTCAAAGTCATTTAACTCAATTCAAGGCCACTAGGTGCCAAGTTTATAACAACATTAGACCGGGTAATAGTGCATTGCAGAGTGCAGACACACATACACACACACACACACACACCACACACACACTCACACACACTTAGTGCCAGTTAACTTAACCTGCAAATCTTTGGGTATGCGGGGAAAAAAACATGACAAAAAGACCATACGAACATGAACAGGGAAAATGTTCAAACTCTATTCAGACATTAACCAGGCATGAGCTTCAAACTCCGAACACAGAATCCATGAGGCAGTGACCCTGAGCACTGTTTCGTCTTGTAGTTCAACTATTATATTTTACTTTGATTTACTTTTTCTTGGACTATTAAACACTTTTTTTCAGCAGTGCCTTTTTGGTCAGTCCATATATTCTAACAATGCCAGTGTGCATAATGGCAGGATTAAACTCTACTAATCTGAGGGTTTGTATCTCTTCCCAGGAAAAACAAGATAAGATTTCACTTCACTTGTATTTACCTGCAATTTTTTTTTTGTAATCTGGAGAGTCTAACAGCCCATCTTACCAGTTTATTTAGGAAGTAATTACAACTGGTAAAATCAAACTTAAAGTATTTGAAACACACTCTGTTAGTTTCTACTTTCAAATATTTAGCAGGGTAGGCGTAACAATGCCTAGATATTTAGGGGGAGAATGTCCCTGTTTAACTTGTCAGCAGTAGGAAAGGCACTAATGCAAGTGAGCTAAATAATCTGCAGTCTGGATGTAAGGATGTGATGGTGTTTATCCTACACAGTTAAGAATGAAGCTTTTAACCTTCGACCTGCATTCTATATTCTGCAAGTGATAGTAATCTTTTATAATGTCACCTTTTTTGCTTGCATACATATATTTCCTAGAGCTCTGTTCTGTTTTTCTGTTGATAATATTACAAACATTGGCCATTTGTCTACACTGTCAGCATGTTTTTGAGTTTTATTAAAGATGTATAGCATTCTCAAACCACTTCATCCAAACTGGTGTCATTGCAGCAGTAATTTACAATACCATATTGTGACGGTCCAGGTCAGCTCCACTCTCCTTTGTTACTTCATGGAGCCTCTTGAACTCGAAACAGTCAATAGTCGTGATCCAAGATGAGCCGGGCAAATGAGGGCACACACTTACAGCAAAGGGGTAGGTGTAAAAGTGTCTTGTGCTTTTATTAAAATTCATCAAAAGCAAACAGTGCTCAAGGATTGCTGTGTGTCCTATCATAAACTAGCAAAAGGATAATGAGGCGAAAAGCTTGCAAAAAGCTACAAGCTAAGCGGCTGCCGAGGAAGTGGCGATACAAGCCTTCGATGCCTGCTGTGATCCTGGAAAATGTGAACTCACTACCAAATAACATCGACAAACTGGCTGCGCTGGTGAAAAATGTCAGGACCTAAAGAGAATGCAGTTTGTTGTGTTTTTGTGAAACGTGGCTAACAACTAGCATCCCGGATGCTAACGTGGAGCTACCCAGGTTTAGCACAGTTAGAGCGGACAGAGACGCAAATACCTGCGAGAAGCGGAAAGGAGGAGGAGTTGCTCTCTATGTGAACACAAGGTGGTGCAACCCTGGACATGTAAACATTAAAATCTCCACTTGCTGCAGGGACTTCAAACAGTGTTGCTGTAAGTCTGCATCCCTATTACTTGCCCACAGAGTTTGGATATGTTATTATTGTTTACATCCCTCCTCGTGTGGACGTGTAACATCATCCAATCTGCTGTTGCTAAACTACAAACACAGCACCCCGAGGCGCTTGTGCTAATCTCTGGAGATTTTAACCATGTGATGCTGGACAAAACATTACCTGCCTTCTCCCAATATGTGGATTGTAACACCCGGGCATATAGGACTATCGACCGACTGTATGCAAACGTTAAGAATGCATACAGTGCCACCCCGCTGCCTGCACTTGGGAAAGCGGATCATAACCTGGTTCTGCTTCAGCCTCACTACAAACCAAGAGTGAAGGTGCTACCTACAACCACACGCTCATTCAGGAAGTGGTCCCCTGAGGCAGAGCAGGCTCTGAGAGACTGCTTTGGAACTACGGACTGGGATATCCTGCAGGGGTCACATAGTAAGAACATTGAGGAGCTTGTTGACTGCACTACTGACTACATCAACTTCTGTATGGACATTGTAGGTTCAGTAAGAACAGTGCGCTGCTATACTAACAACTAGCCATGGATTACAAGTGGCATCAGGGGCCTTTTAAATGTGGTGATCAGCATGAGCTCAAGTGCGTGCAGAAGGAACTCCGAGTCCAGCTCAGGGCGGCGAAGGAGCAGTTCAGGAGAAAACTGGAGCAAAAGTTGCAGAATAACAGCATGAAGGAAGTGTGGGATAGGAAGAAGATCATCACTGGCTGCAGATCGAAGCGGGGTGCCACCATCGAGAGAGACATGGAAAAAGCAAATCAGATGAACAACTTCATTAACAGGTTTGATCACCCTAACCCACTCTCACTCTCTCCTCAGAGTACTGCACCCTCCACCCACCCTTCTGCTGATACCAGCATAGGAGAGAGTTTCCCCCACCCACAATTACAGCAGCCCAGGTAAGCAGAGAGATGAGGAGACTTCGTGCCAGCAAAGCAGTAGGTCCAGATGGAGTATCACCACAATTGTTAAAGGCCTGTGCGTTGGAGCTGGGGTGTCCTCTACAGCGCATCTTCAACCTGAGCCTGGAACAGGAGAGAATCCCGAGGCTTTGGAAAACATCTTGCGTCACCCCAGTCCCAAAGGTATCACGTCCTGGTGAGCTGAATGACTTCCGGCCTGTCGCTGTGATATCACGTGATGAAGACCGTGGAGCAGCTGCTGCTTCACCACCTGAGGGCACAGGTCCGCCACGCCCTCGACCCTGTCCAATTTGCATACCAGGAGAAGGTGGGAGCAGAGGATGCCATCATCTACATACTACACCAATCCCTCTCCCACTTGGACAGAGGCAGTGGTACAATAAGAATTATGTTTTTGAACTTCTCTAGTGCCTTCAACACCATCCAACCTCTGTTCCTTATGGACAAGATGACAGAGATGGGAGCAGATTCATACCTGGTGGCATGGATAGTGGACTATCTTACAGACAGACCTCTGTATGTGCGTCTCAGGAACTGCAGGTCTGACATTGTTGTCAGCAGCACAGGAGCACCGCAGGGGACTGTACTTTCTCTGGTCCTGTTCAACCTATATACATCGGACTTCCAATACAACTCGGAGTCCTGCCACATGCAAAAGTTCGCTGACAACACTGCTATTGTGGGCTGGGCAGGAGGAGGAGTATAGGAATTACCTAATCAAGGACTTTGTTAAATGGTGCGACTCAAACCACCTACAACTGAACACCAGCAAAAACAAGGAGCTCGTGGTGGATTTTTGGAGGCCCAGGCCCCTCATGGACCCTGTGATCATCAGAGGTGACTGTGTGCAGAGGGTGCAGACCTATATATACCTGGGAGTGCAGCTAGATGATAAATTGGACTGGACTGCCAATACTGATGCTCTGTGCAAGAGAGGACAGAGCCAACTATACTTCCTTAGAAGGCTGGCGTCCTTCAACATCTGCAATAAGATGCTGCAGATGATCAGATGGTTGTGGCGCCCTCTTCCTACGTGGTGGTGTGCTGGGGAGGCAGAATAAAGAAGAGGGACGCCTCACGTCTAGACAAACTGGTGAGGAAGGCAGGCTCTATTGTAGGCACGGAGCTGGACAGTATGACATCTGTGACACCGTCCTGCTCCACTGACAGACTGAGGAGATCGTTCCTCCCCCACACTATGCGACTCTTCAATTCCACCGGGGGGTTAAATGTTATTGTCTGTGTAATGAAGGCACTATATAGCGCCCAACCCGGCACAGACTGACGCAGAGGCACGTGTAAAATCAACAAGACTTTTTGTTTTTCTCTTCACCCATGGGGCACGCCTTCCCCGTGTCCCACAGTCCCAAAGTACTTCCAACACAACCAAACCAATCCTTCCTCTTGCACCACCACTCCTCCCAGGCAACCTTGTCCTCTTCCTCCCGATTCTGGCCCTGGATGTGTTCCAGGTGTGTCCTGGCAGTCTCCCACCAACATGCTCCAGTGTTGCGGAAGTGCCTGCTGCATACACAGAAGCACTCCGGGTGTCCCTGCTCCTCTTCCCCCCAGCACTTCTGGGTGTGGCAGAAGTGCTGAGGTCCAGGGCTTCAAAGGCATAGGGGTGCCCCCTGGTGGTGATCACAGGCCCCTACAGGGTTGAGCTTCGCCCCACATGACCTGGGGAAGGCGTAAGTCCTCCTCCGGCTCTCTTTGGCCTCCTGGCCGGGTCGTCCCCCCCAGCCATCTCCAACATCTGTTATACCTGCCTCACACTCTCCCCCTTGCATTTTTAACTTGCACTGCATTTTTATCACTCTTTAATTAATATTGTTTTTATAAGTAGGCTGCTTCTGTAGTATTTGAATTTCCCCTTGGGGATTAATAAAGTTTCTATCTATCTATCTATCTAGCTATCCATCCATCCTCGCTTCGCAGCAGAGAAGTAGTGTGTTAAAGAAGTTATGAAAAAGTAAAGGAAACATTTTTAAAATAATGTAACATGATTGTCAGTGTAATTGTCGTAGGTGTATTTTAGTATTGACAGTGAATTTGTACAATTTTAGCTTGTAAGAATCTCTTTGTAAACAACGTTTGCAGTTCTGCCCTCGGGCTGTAAAATTACCAAGCTGTCTGCTGAACTTACTCTTGCATGCAACGTACAGTTGGCCATGTGAGAAGCAACCACGTGGTTGGTGCGCGAATAGCGGCCATGCGGAAAAAGGAAGGGGGACCGGGGGTGGCCCTTGTGCGGCCCTGCCATGAAATAAATCGTCTGTTAATGGAAATAAGGAATGAAACCTCCAAAAAGGAGAGGTCAGTTCCAAAAGTTCTGTACGGCATAATGGTGAGAACTGCCAAAAAGTAGACTTTATTTTCAAAAGTTCATTACGGGTCATGGTATGAAATGAAACATACTTAACGTTTGTAAGCATAGTGTAAAGGATAAGCATTGGAAATTTGGGCTTCCTACGTATATATGAAGTCACAAATAGTGAGGATGGGTTTCAAATTAGTGATGAGTCAGTGAGGGCTTTGCCTTTTATATCTAACTAGCCAACCCGCGGCGTACCATACGCCGCATAATCAGGCCGGTTTTTTATTGATTTTTAAGCAGAGGGAGAAAATAACATTTGAAAAATCGGTAATGTAATAAATCAGCAAGAAAAGCAACATTGTAACAATGCACGGAACAAACCAACACACAATCGTCCGTGACTGAAATCTGGCGCACCGTCCTCGCGCCTTCTCCTGCCAGACAGAGGGATGGGGTGCACGGCGGAGTGTGGAACGGGAGGAAAGGAGAATGACGCCCATTCAGCTCCGTCCGTTATGCTAGTCTGCTGATTTCTCGTTCAGTATGCACTGCCCGCTCATGTGCCCACCTCGTCACTTGAGTCGCCGTCTTTACATAGTTCAGATGTACCTGTGAGTGACGTAGACTTTTCATTGCTCTGTGCGGTTTTGGCTGCTATTCTATATATAATCCACCAAGACACCCGACCACGGTAGTAGCGAGGTGGGAGGGGGGGTGTGTACAAAGGGTTGGGATGCAACCAGTGGGGCGTATGAGTCGCACTTAGTGGGAATTCCACGGTTTGCAGCCCGAATGGGGTTCAACGGCTTACCCACGCTGGGTAGACACACGCTCAATCTCATGCATAATTATTTATTGAATGCTAAACACTTCTGGAAAGACACGGTTGTCCAAAACGCGTTGCTGTGAGAATACAACAGTAAGTGAATGAAAAGATGGAACTCTGGAGAGAGCAAAATACAACACAATAGTGAATTCGCGGCATAACAAACGGCGCATAATTATTTATTGATGGTTGAACATTTGTGGAAAGACACAGTTGTCTAAAAAGGGAGGGTTTGAGGATAGAACAGAAAGAGAATAAAAAGATGGAACTCTAAACTTTTCATTGCTCTGTGCGGATTTGGCTGTCTTTCTATATATAATCCAACCAAGGCTGCCTTTCTATATATAATCCAACCAAGACACCCGATCACGGTAGTAGCGAGGGGGGTGTGAACAAAGTGCAGGAGCATCTAAGAAGACGCATGTTTGTCGTGGATGCGAATTGCGGCATGTAGCATGTAAAACAGTTTGCCATGGTGCATGCGAGTGCAAGGGAAAAATGCATAAGTTATTAAACAGTAACCAGGTAAACTCGTTTTTAAAGACTGCCTACTTCATTGAGTTTTAACCTCAGTTGTAAAGGAATGTTTTAAGGACCCCATGGGATACCCTAGTGGCGGAAAAATTATAAAATGGAAGGAGGATGGCTTTACCAAAACAATCAGTTTTGGTTGCTTTTCTATATATAATCCACCAAGATACCCGACCACGGTAGGTAGCAGGGGTGTGCACAAAGGGTAGGGGTTTTCTACGTAATGAGTGGGGCGTATGAGTCACATTTAGTACCTTCCAGAATTCCACAGCTTGCAGCCCGAATGGGGTTCAACGGCTTACCAAGATACCGGACTCTCTAGGGGCGCTGGGTAGACACGGCACGGTCAATGTCATGCATAATTATTTATTGAATGCTAAACACTTCTGGAAAGACACGGATGTCTAAAACGGGTTGGTGTGAGAATGCAACAGTAAGTGAATGAAAAGATGGAACTCTGGAGAGAGCAAAATACAGTAGAACACAATAGTGAACCTGCGGCATAACAAACGCCGCGTGGCTCAGATGTGCATGCGGACTCTTACCACAGCCGAAAGGGACTAACTGGGTGGTGGTGAGTTTTGCATCCGGGCAAATGGGCAGGCAGTGTGAATGCCTAGAGAGCGAGGGTAGACACCGGCCGGTGAAAAGGAGCGTTGGTGGGCAGAAAAACGTCTTCCGTGTTCCTGCAGGAGCATCTAAGAATACGCATGTTTGCCGCAGAAGCGAATAGCTGTATGTAGCGTATAAAACAGTTTGCTATGGTTCACGTGGTCGTGCGTCGTAACTGAAAAGTTGTTTTTTAAAGACTGCTTACTTCATTGTGCTTCATCCTCAGTTGTAAAGGATTGTTTTAAGGATCCCATGGGATACCCTCAAAACCGTTTCACACGCTGCATATGGCGATTCACCTCTGCGAGAAACATGCCTCTATGAACAGTCAACGTAGCTCAGAGGTGCATGACATGCACATGACATTAACCTGACCTGCACTGCATGTGGCCTCTACGACAGACGAATATAAATGATGCCATTCTTTCTGTGTCGTCACGTCCGAGTTGGTGGGCGTGGCCCTGCGAGTTGTCATCGTACCCAATGGTCTTGGAGTTGGTGGGCGTGGCTCTTTCCTGCGAGCGCCATAGGTGTCTCACTTGTCGGCAGCTTAGTGAATCCACGCCCCTTCCGGCATGCTTTCCATGGTTGTCTCGCCTTAGTGAATTATATATATAGATATATAAAGCAGAGTCGATGTATGTTTGTTTGTCCGCCATACAAATCTGCACCGGGCGTTCATTCGCCACCAAACTGGCCATGGGGCTCCTTTGTGACCAGGAGGAGGTCATGGGGTATATTTGGTTGGGAAAAATGTTCGGGGTGAAGCGCAGGGCACCTTTTCACTGACAGTTCTGCACAAGTCCCCGTACTGCCAACAGGAGAAGGGCTGCTGATGCAAGACCGGATGAAACATCTGAAGAAATGGAAAGGAAGGCTGTAGTCAATGTATGTTTGTTTGTCCGCCATACAAATCTGCAGCGGGCGTCCGATCGCCACCAAACTGGGCGTGGGGCTCCTTTGTGACCAGGAGGTGGTCATGGGGTATGTTTGGTTGGGAAAAATGTGTGATGCAAGAGCGGATAAAACATCTCAAGAAAGGGAAACCAGTATGTCTGCCAACAGGTGAAGGGCTGCTGATGCAACACGTGGACAAATGCAGGACGATTTAAAAAATATGGCTTTCGCATATAACCAACAGGTTGCATATCATGAACATCCTGTCGCTGTTACTGGCTGAATGGATCATATCTGTGTTCATTGTAGAGTTCTAAAATGGAAAGGAGAGTCACCGGGATTGTGTTACTCAAATGGGAAGGTGAAACTGCCATCTCTACTTCGTCCACCTGAACCTCTACACTCTTTGATGTCAGGATCAACACCAATTTCAAAGCATTTCTTGAACAACATCAGGAAGTACAATTCCTGTTTTCAAATGACTTCTTTTGGTACAACTAAACAAATACGAGAGGATGGGTTCATGTCCACATTCAAAGTGCAAGGTCAAGTTTACCATACAATAGGATCATTACTTCCAATAACTGAAGGGACAATTGAGTTCCTTCAGATCTACTTCATGGGAGATATTTTCCACAACAGCGCATCATAGACAAAGCAGAATACCGAAGTTGAGACTGGACATTGTGATGGATATCAGAACAACACATATGTCACCCTTTTCAAGACTGCACTTCAATGTATGTCAACAGATAATTATAAAGTTGTCGTAAGAGCTGACAAAATTCCACAGGGAGAACATCACCGACGATTCAGTGCTCCAACACTTGATGAGGTTGCCATTGTAATGGTAGGCAATGACTTTGGGAAGCGGGACATTATCATTGAGAAAAGGAACAGAAGTCTTCAGCGTGTGGCAGACACACACAAGTCATATGATGCCGTTCAGTATCCACTAATCTTTTGGCTAGGCGAAGATGGGTATTACTTTGGAATTCCACAAACAGATCCATCTACGGGCAACTTTGTTGCTGGCAAGAAACTCAGTGCAATGGACTTTTATGCTTACCGACTAATGAGTAGAGTTTCTGAAGAGAATCATATCTTGAAATGCCGGCAACTTTTCCATCAATACATATTATTAAAGCAACTATCATAACAGGTTGCGCAAGACTTGAAAATGTTTTCATACCAAGAATACCGCTGATTCCGAATGATTTACCCTTTGATTTAAAACAGCTACAATTTCCTGTTTGTTTGGCTTTTACTATGTCAATTAATAAGGCTCAAGGGCAATCACTGCAAGTTGCAGGCATCAATTTGGAAAAGCCATGCTTTTCACATGGACAACTCTACGTAGCATGTTCTAGAGTATGCAATCCTCAGAATTTGTTCATTTTGGCACCACAAGGGAAAACAAAAAATATAGTGTATCCAAAGGCTCTGGAATAACCACTTGTATTATCCATTACAATAGCATGTGAATCAGAAAAATGTTTGTTCTATTTCTATGTTGTGTTTCTTTCATTTGGGAAATTCATTATACATTCCCAGGCAACAGCGGGTACTCCTGCTAGTGTATACATAAATAAACAACCCATAGAAAAACACAGTTTCCATGTGAAGGTTAAAATGCAATAAATAATTCTGTAAAAAATTAGATTTAAAAATCACAGCAGGAAACTGTTCTTTAAAAATGCACAAACTCTGGTGCCTCTTTCTAATAACCAGTGCCTCCCCGGCTTACCCTCTTTGGATCCCACAGCATAAACAAACATGAGCTCCAAACTGTAATTACAGAGTCCCAAACAAGTTAAGAATTCCAAAAGTGATGAACAGACCAGAGGTAAATGCAGAAAGCTTACAGAAGGATGGTGCTGAGTTCTCTCTTGACAGAAACAGCTTTCCCAAAACAAATAATCCATAATCCTAACATCAAGACCCAAAGTTTACAAAAGAATCTGAGTTGTTCTTCTTCCAGAGGATGAGCAATGTTAAACAGGTCAGTTTGAAACTGTACTCCAGTAGCTTCAATGATGGTACAGAACCTGGTTTTTGGCTATGAAGTCTGTTCCCTGGCTGGGACTTCTTATGGAAAACAAATAGACTGAAAGATTGAATAAAAAATTGTCTCCCTGGCAGCCCTATCCACGGATTTATATAGGGTAATTAATCAACAAACATGCTAAACTACAATACCCACCAAGCCCCACCACATCCTACCATTCCCTGCTTAAAGTAATAGCCCCAATTATTTTGGAAAACAAATACCTAAAAGCAAACTTTACACAGGACATACTGAACAAAAGTCAATACCGAACCTTTTATGTGGCACTGCTACAAGCTCAGGTCTCATCCTGGGCTCATAAAACTGTTTTACACTTCTGATATCAGAAGCGAAACTTGTAGACTCTACTGACTCGCCAATGTATGTGCTTATGTAATTTTGCATGCACTTCTTATTAGCAAAACATACGTGCCCAAGCAGCACTTTTTATACCATCTGAAAAGAAAATTTAAAATACCTCTGGACATATAGCACCATAGAATCATGACACTTATTTAAACTAAAACCTCAAGCAGTTCTTATCTAAATATGTTAATAATTTGAAGTACATTTTGCTTATAATAGTATACAAAAATGTCAGGTTCATATTCAAAGCTAGTTTCTCTTCTCCAATGAGGCTTGCCACAATGTGCAGCAAAGTTTTTCACAATCTTGAAGTAAAAGTTTAAGCTTTGCAAGAGAAATTCTGCTCTTTTCCCATACAATAGAAGAACACTCTATCCATCCATCCATCCATTTTCTAACCCGCTGAATCCGAACACAGGGTCACGGGGTCTGCTGGAGCCAATCCCAGCCAACACAGGGCACAAGGCAGGAACCAATCCCGGGCAGGGTGCCAACCCACCGCAATGAAGAACAATCTACTATGTAATAAAACACTATGGTCTGTGTGTCCAATCCCTCTGAGCAATCTGATTGTTCAGTTTGGCTTTGGTGTGATTGGTCAGTTTTGATTTAGTGACGCGGTGAAAGATAAAGTGTGAATGTGAGATGCACGCGGAGGTGTAAAGGTGTATGAGGCATGCTGAGAGAGTCAAGGACCGCAAGTGAAAAACCAGTTAGGAGGTGAGAAAGGTGCCTTAAAAAATGGCAGAGTCTGAGGAGTAGGCTTTACAGGTACGCACTCGAGAGAGAGTGCATTGGTGAAGAAACATTCACATCCACGCAAATACAGAGGAAGGACACTGATGGTACACACAGAACAAGAGGTGGCAAATATTATTATTGAACTATTCTGTTATCTGTCTTTGACAGGTACGATGGCTACTATTACATAAAAGTAGATCCAAAAATAAGAAAATAGATTTTGGTTAAAAATATAAAAAAAGGAAAAAGATAAAGCTATTGATTTTTAACCAGTAGACAGTGTATCAGTAGTTGCTATGAAGTCCTACAGATTGTAAAAATATTATACATGTTTTTTACACATGGAATGAGCTTTGAGGATCTACATTCTTTTCTGCAGACTAAAAAAAATTATAAAGTTTATGATCTGAGACCTTTTCCATTTCTGATAGGCTTTACATTCAGTCATTTTTACATACAAATAGAAATTACAGCAAAACCACAGGCAGTGCATCTTTTTGAATTCTTTTGAACAGCTAAAAGAAGCAATTCAAGCATTTCTAAATTTCATACCTTGAAGAGCCTCCTTGATGTTTCACTCCAGGCATTGTACAATTGTTTTCTTTTCCAGGAAGAGCTCTTTTATCTTCCTGGAATATTCTAGAGATTTTCTAGAATAAAATAATGTTATGTGATAATAATATTTTTTTTTTGTAGAAGAAATTATCCAAGTTATTTAACAAGCTTAAATCAAAGTGCTTGGCAGAGGTACAGAAAATTTTTACCCACAATATGTGGCATGATAATCCAGTAAATGTTATTCTTGATGAGGAGTCTGTTAAATTTATGAATAGACTGGGCGCTCCTTAGACCGGCTTCTTTATCTATTTAAGGCATTGTGGCTTGATGGGTAAGTGCAAAGCTACAGGTCTAATCCCTGTGTCTGACTTACTGAAAGATCTTGAGTCCCTTAACCTGTCCATGTTCTAAGATAGATAGATAGATAGATATGTAAGGCACTATAAGATAGATAGATAGATATGTAAGGCACTATATGATAATAGATAGATAGATAGATATGTAAGGCACTTATGATAGATAGATAGATAGATATGTAAGGCACATATGATAGATAGATAGATATGTAAGGCTATATGATAGATAGATAGATATGTAAGGCACTATAAGATAGATAGATAGATGGATGGATATTCTTTCTTTCTTTCTTTTATCCCCAGAATAATTTGTTTTTTTTACGGAAGCTCTTTACATAAATAAATAGATAGATAAATATTTATACATACACACTATGGTCTGAAGACACACCAAAATGAAATTTTCTGCTTTTCATTAATGATGTGTCTAATTTGAGGCCCAAGAAAAATGCTTTCCTCTATCCACAGTTATTCCTGAAAGCATCTGTCTCAAATATCGAAACCCTTCTCCAACCTTTTTCACCATCTTCACAAAATATTTCATTAGTCCCAAGTTTTATATAAATGGGAGGCAAAAATAATTTTATTGGGTCGACAGGTAGTTTATGTGCCACACTTTAACATGGCTGTCCCATTCACAATATATCCAAGCGGCATCCCTTGTAGCACTGCTACTACTTTTAAATAACCACAGATGCTCCAGTTATAGTTGTTGTACCGTGTATGTATGCTTATAACATGAGCAGAAATCACAAATGTCAGCTATTGCAATAAAATCGTATGTGATAGGAAAATACAAAGGTGTTTTTTGTGATCAGAAGGCCAAAATCCTTCAAACCTAATAGATAGATAGAGAGATACTTTATTAATCCCAAGGGGAAATTCACATACTCCAGCAGCATACTGATAAAGAACAATATTAAATTAAAGAGTGATAACAATGAAGGTATAACAGACAGACAATAACTTTGTATAATGTTAATGTTTACCCCCCCGGGTGGAATTGAAGAGTCACATAGTGTGGGGGAGGAACGATCTCCTCAGTCTGTCAGTGGAGGAGGACGGTGACAGCAGTCTGTTGCTGAAGCTGCTCCTCTGTCTGGAGATGATCCTGTTCAGTGGATGCAGTGGATTCTCCATGATTGACAGGAGCCTGCTCAGCGCCCGTTGCTCTGCCACGGATGTCAAACTGTCCAGCTCTGTGTCTACAATAGAGCCTGCCTTCCTCACCAGTTTGTCCAGGCGTGAGGCATCCCTCTTCTTTAGGCTGCCTCCCCAGCACACCACCGCATAGAAGAGGGCGCTCGCCACAACCGTCTGGTAGAACATCTTCAGTATCTTATAGCAGATATTGAAAGACGCCAGCCTTCTAAGGAGGTATAGTCAGCTCTGACCTTTCTTACACAGAGCAACAGTATTGGCAGTCCAGTCCAATTTATCATCCAGATGCACTCCCAGGTATTTACAGGTCTGCACCCTCTGCACACAGTCACCTCTGATGATCACAGGGTCCATGAGGGGCCTGGGCCTCCAAAAATCCACCACGTGGCAGGACTCCAAGTTGTATTGGAAGTCTGATGTATACAGGCTGAACAGGACCGAAGAAAGCATTGTGCTGCTGACCACAATGTCAGACCTGCAGTTCCCAAGATGCACATACTGAGCTCTTTCTTTAAGATAGTCCACGATCCATGCTAATAGTGTTCCAGAAGAAAAAAAAATCATTGTCTAGTGTTGTCAGTTGCTCTTTACTTATTGAAAGACCACTCCGATGGTAATCATATCCAAGGAACATTTCTGACCAAGTTTCCAAATCACTTCAGGGGTCAGGAGTAGCCTCTAATTTGCTTTGCAGGCTAGAACTCCTACTAATGTATCTGCTTCAGATGTCAAAATGTTCTACAATATTTGACATAACTAAAAAAATGATACTATAACATTAAATTATTTCTGATCAATAACACAGGTGAAAATGAGTGTTGCAAAGGAGGTCTATCTTGCAGCTGCTTGCAATATCTGATGGGTAGTATGTGTGTTGCTCTGGATACCATGTGCCCTCTAACACATAGAAGGCACTGCCATTTCCAATACCTCCTTGAACTCACTCTTTCTTTGTCTCTTCATCTCTCAGAAAGTGTTTTTTAACCCTTCAAGTCAGCTGTCCTCTAGTGTTCTGAGGGAACATTGGACCCTTAAACCTATGTCACATTAAACGACTTTTCCAGTGATTTTCAGTCATAGCCTTCCATTACATAATCGTAGCGAGCCAGAGGCAGACGTCAGTGTGTACCTGTGCATCCAAACACCTGGACTCAGTCCAGTCTGTGACTCACTATGATAAAATCAAACAGGTTTAATTTTGTCTTTAGTTGTAAATCTGGGCTTGTGTATGCAGGAGAGATGACAACCAATGAATGCTCATTTGGAAGTGCAATTCATAGAATGTGATTAGGAATAAGGGGCACTGCTGCTTTGAACATTGCAATCAGAAGAGATGCTTGTCTTTCTGGTATCTCTCAATTTGTATCCTTAAACAGAATGAATTAAAAAGAAAAAGGTCTGGGACTATGGCTGAACTCACCACAGCCATTTGTCCTTCATGCAGTGCTTTGTCAGGAAGCAAGGGGGCTTTGGACTTCAAAAACAGAAGAAAAGCTTGTCTGTCTGATGTTTTATGTTTTACATATCATAGCAGAATGGAAAAAAGAATTAAATGCAGAAATTGCAGCTGAACTCACCTAAGCTGTTAACTCTTCATATAGCACTGGCTCTATTGGTTTTTTGAAAGAGCGGCAAGCACGATTTTCCTCCATGGTCAGCACCCAAACAGTAAATGTGACTTAGGCATCAATTTTATGCCATTCAAGCTGACATCATCCGGCAAAACAATCAGTGACTGCGTTCGAGGAATCTGACAGACAGTCACATAATGTGACATCGGCCTTACCTTCAAGTTGCATTTCTACCCTAGGACAAATGCTTATGGAACAGACAGTTTTATTTAAAGTAATGCGACTCTTTATCAGTCCCATCCTCAGTACTTGGAATATCCAAGCTGCATTCCCAGTAGCAATGTCTTTACATTTAGATCACCACAGATCTTCCAGTTATAGTTGTTGTACTGTGTATATATACTTTATAATATGAGAGGAAATCACAAAAATAGGCAATTGCAATAATCTTTATTTTCCCGTGTTACATGCTAAGAAAGAACATTAAGAACAAGGTATTTTTATTGTAGAGTTTGTAATTGTTCATGTGTGTATTACAGTGTGCGTGTTTATTTTTGTCTTTATGCAGCTTTGAATGTTAAAGTGCAATTAAACTAATTGAATTAAATGAAACTGCAATTAAACTAATTAAATTAAGTGATGTTAATACATTTACCGTTTAAAAATCTTTACGTAGCGACAACTAAACATCAAATAAAATTAACGATTTATATATTTCAGAATTGCTTCGCCACCTGGGTTATTCTTATTTATTTCTTTTTTTCAATTTTTCCCTTCAAATCTGAATTCCCATTCCAAAAGGCTATTAATTAACGAGATGTTCCCAGCATGATTGTGTTACTTCTTTTCCAGGCAAGAACAGAGCAGCAGGTGATCCAGGAATTGACTGTGGAGAGTGTGCTTTCAGTGCTGCCTGCTGTCCCCAAAGGAGCCCCTCAACAGCGGGCAAAAAGAGCTGCCGAGGCACTGGTTAAAACTGCAAATTATTCCCGGCTGATGGCATTGCAGCAGGTGGGCCAGATTGGAAGGTCTGAATAAAGCTTTCATTTTTTTTTTTTCGAGATGCTGCTGTAAAGGCTTTTTTATTTTGTATGCTTTGTGTGTGTGTGCCTGCACATGTATGTATATGTGTCTACAAGTGTATATACAGTACATCTATACAGTGTGTATTTATATAACACTGTATCTTTAACACACTGTACACACACATTTTACATATATATACATATATATAATGTACAGTTTGTTAAAAACCACCATTTTTGTCACACTGTTAACAGAAAAGTACCTGCTTTGTATCTCTTATTCCTCTGTTTTGCCTTTTTATGCAAATAGTTAGGATGCTTCCTCTAATCGTATATTCTGATCTTCTTAACACATTTTTATCATTTAATGCATCTGATTTTATCAAAATTCGTCCCCAGTATTGCTTCCTTTGTTACACTCCTTTACGCCGTAAAAAACGTTTACTGAAGAAGACAGTCAGTGGAGCTGGGAGAAATAAAAAAGAAAAGAATAAACATTCATACTTGAAGGCATGATCTAGCCTGACTAAAACCTCTTCCAGCATTTAGAGCTTTGTGAATTTTCATTACAGATAAGCAATGTGTACGTTTAATTCCTAAAATATTAGGTGTCGTGAACTGTCTACTGAGTAAAGCATATAGTATTTATACCTGACAGTCTCCTAGAAGCATTTTCAATGGGAGGGGTGGTTTCTAGTGGATGATGAGGAGCGCTTTGCTCATGTGGCTGCTTGACTGACTGATTCCCAATTTAATTACAGAGCTTACACCTTACTTTCAAAGACAATTGGTTTCAGAATCTGTAAATTGTCCTTCACAGACTCTGTCTGTCAAGTGAATTTATCTAGTGCTCATGGGTTCCTTCTCCACCTGGTTCCAGTAAATGTGTGCACATGTTCCAGCCAAGGGTGCTAGTTAGCTGGGGAGAGATTTATCCTTTTTCTAATTAGGTGTTTGCTTTTACTTGCTGTGCATCACTAAAGTAAAGGTGATTAGTCTTCAGAAATTATAAGAAAAGATAATTAAGATAATTGCTCAAACATATTTTTAGAAAGTAATTAAATAATCCCCTATGTTGGCATACCAGTCGTATGATCATAACTCTCCTAGATATGTTATCAGCAATGTGCAGAAGCTATTAGGAAGATGAATGAAATGTTAGGTTATACTGTAAAAACTGTTGACTATAAATCAAAGAACATAATGCTTACATTGTATTATTCACTAGTGAGACCATATCTGTAGTACAGTCTGCAGTTCAGGTCACCATGCTACAAAAATGATATAGCAGCACTTGCAAAGGAGAGCAACCAAGTACATCCCAGGACTTTAGGTCACATTGTACTCTTGACAGGCTCATGGAAATAAACCTGTTTAGTCATGAGCAGAGACAACTGCGTTATGACTAAATCCACATCTTCCAAATTTTCAGAGTTATTGATATAGCAAATCACGTATGTGAAGACATCCGTAGAAATTAAGTGAAAGAGCACTTACAACTGATGCCAGAATGCACATCTCTTACTCAAGGACACCTGTGAAAAGTAAGGGGGAATGCATTTCAGATTGAGGCCAGGAAGCACTTCTTCAACAAGTTGTGGGAATCTGGAAGAAACTACCAAGCCGTGTAGAAGAAGCATAAACCTTAACAACCTTTAAAAATTATCTGGATGACATATTGGGATAGCTTAGCTATTAACGACACAGGTGAACTTAATAGACTGAATGGTCTTTTCTCTTTTGTCAATTTTTTTAATTCTTACATTCTTCTTCTCATATTTTAATTGGATTTAAGCTCCTGAATATCTTGCTATGCAAACATTTAAGCTTTTCACACAATAAAATCCATTCTTTGCTTTTGGTATTGTAAGAAATTCTTCACTTTCAATAGTAGTTTTCTCACTTAATAACATATTTTAGACATGTTTGCTGAATCTCTGAGAATTACTTTTTTAGTTGAAAAAACACAATGATACAGTGTTCAGAACGTTTGTTGACTTCCTTTCTGCTAAATGTTTCATGCTTTGGTTTTGGTTATGTAATTTATGATGCAAGTGTGTAAATCAGCAGATCAAAAGATGTGAGATGTATATAGGATTTGACTGATGATCTGTCAGTTTATGTAATGTTTACATTCTTAGGCTATGTGGTTTCGGCACTGCATATTTTATAGAAAGTTAGGCAAACAAGTATTTATGAATGTATTTAATTGGTCTTTGAAAAAGTGCTGTAAATGACATAACTTATTTGGGCACAAAGTTGATGTGAGCCAATTGTACCTTTTAAATTTCTAAACCATTCCTTTGAGTAATTTTGTAAATCCAGACCGTTCATATTTTGAGCAAGAAAAGTGCTTCTCCTACAGGCCTATGAATTTTGCTTAGTGATAGACCAGGACCTGAAGCAAAGAAAAGTCTAAAATAGGCCAAGGTCAAAGCCAAATGTCACCATGCAGGATTGTCAAAACCCAGCATAGAAAACTAAAATGTGATGGTCAGAAAAGCACTACAAAAAATCCTGTCTTCTTTTCCTTAAATAAATACTGTACAGCAATCACAAAGAGAGATTATTTTGTTTTTAATCAAAAAACGTAGGCATCCACATTACCACAATGCCATCTTAAATAGTATTCATAATTCTGATGTCAGTGCCATATCAGTCACATCACTGCCAAAGGATGTCATTGATAACAGAAAGGAAGCTGACAGAAATGAGCTGAACGTACAGTGTGCTGATGGGCAACACATTAGGCCGACTACATTAGAGTTAGGGACTAAATAACTTTAAAGGAAGGTTAAAGGAGCAACAGGTTTATTGTTTTAAAAATTTTGCTCCATTTATTCCCTCTTATCTGTTTTTGTTTTGTTTTTCTTTTTTAACCCACACCTTCTTAATGTGTGTAGTATTTGGAACTTTTTTTATACATATTTTAATGTATTAGTTTTTTAATCAAGACTTTGATTTTTATGGTTTATTATTTAATTGGATTATTTTGCAAAGTTTACATTTATTGGCATCTTTTTTTTTTAAATATATTTACACTAGCAAAATACCCGCGCTTCGCAGCGGCAAAGTACTGCCTTAAAAATTTTATTAAGAAGAAAATTAAACCTTTTTAAACTGAGGGAAATTATACCAAGCTGTGCAATGAGCTTATTCTTGAGCATGCAACGTACAGTTGGCCATGTGAAAAGTAATCTTGCCTCAAATCTCACAGCTTGGATTGCTGCTGTCATAATCGGTTTGAGTTTCATGGTTTGTTTCAATTATGTTAGTATTTGTAGGACTTGTGTTGAAGAGACATTCGGCATCTGTCAAGCATTGTAAGCATACAACCGGTTTCAACGATAACTTCACATCCAGCTTTTGAGAGTTTAAACATTCATAAACATCTAAGTGTCCACTACTGAAATCGTCACCTGTGAATCTAAGATGTCTAAGAGGCATTGGCGGTTGTCGGAAGGTGTAAAATATTTGGCCATTTCGGTACACTTGAAAGCGGCAACCGAACAATTCAGCGGCAGCCATCCACTCACATGCAGAACCATAGGTGAAGGGCTTAAGCATTTCACTCTTATAGTGCTCCTGTGTAGTATAATTATCTCCTGTACCGTCACCAGTCCACACCTTGAACCTGTCCCAGTCATTCAATACATAAGACACAATGTTCCTCCGGATATCAAGAGTGAGCCTGCTATGGCTGTGCAATATTTAACAAAGAGAATGGAAAAGGCAGGTGCCATCTCCGGGCATGGAAACCACTCGGTAAGTGACAGTTCTTTGGTCGATGGTGATCACCTCCGTATATATATGTACGTAAGTAGGATTCAGTTAGTGTTGGGAACCCATGTACCAAATTTCATGAACATGGCCCCATAAGTAACAAAAACTGTTGGAAAGTTCAATATAGCGGCCGACAGTGGTGTCATATCACTGAAATAAGTACGTACATTGGTTTCGGTTAGCGCAGGGAAGCCGCCTACCAAATTTCGTGAAGATGGGGCCATAAATAAGAAAGTTCAACATGGCGGACGTCGTCAACCGTTATGACCGCTACGAGTAGAATTTCGAAATGAAACCAGCTTAACTTTTGTAAGTAAGCTGTAAGGAATGAGCCTGCCAAATTTCAGCCTTCTACCTACACGGGAAGTTGGAGAATTAGTGACGTTGGAAAGTTCAATATGGCGGCCAACAGTGGCGTCATACCACCGAAATAAGTACGTACATTGGTTTCGGTTAGCACAGGGAAGCCGCCTATCAGATTTTGTGAAGATGGGGTCAGCCTTCTACCTACATGGGAAGTTGGAGAATTAGTGACGTTGGAAAGTTCAATATGGCGGCTGACAGTGGCGTCATACCACCGAAATAAGTACGTACATTGGTTTCAGTTAGCGCAGGGAAGCCGCCTACCAAATTTCGTGAAGATGGGGCCATAAATAAGAAAGTTCAACATGGCGGACGTCGTCAACTGTTATGACCATTACGTGTAGAATTTCGAAATGCAACCTGCTTAACTTTTGTAAGTAGGCTGTAAGGAATGAGCCTGCCAAATTTCAGCCTTCTACCTACACGGGAAGTTGGAGAATTAGTGATGAGTGTGTGAGTCATTTAGTGCTTTGCCTTTTATTAGTATAGATGACATTCTGAGTAGCATCACATGACTGCAGAGTTCACAACAGTTTCGTTACCAGATGGCGGCGATCACAGGACTCTTTATCCCATGGTGGGTACGTGAAGACGTTACTTTGCTTCTTTATAAGAAGGTCCAAGCGTTAGTCTTTTGAACTCTGTTTTGATGTTTGACTCTGATTTGGATTTTGGCTGTGCTCTCGTTTGTCTTCACGGTTGCTATTTTTCAACTTATGTTTGCTCACATTTCCGTCTCCCTGTTGATTAGTATTCTTACAATAATCCCTATAGACTGTGTCCCATAGCACTTGGTTTGAGCTCACCTTTGAGCTCACCATTATCTTCCATAATTAACATATAAATAAGGACTGTTAAGTTTACCATAAAAAAAACATATTTCAAATTCAACGTTCACACTTTTTTAACACAATTGAATCAATTAACCATTCTTCCATATGTCTTACCACTGTGAATGAAGACTATGACTTGAATAGCTAGTTGTGCAGTCAGTTTTCATTCTTCTTGTGTTGTCAGGTGCTAAAGGCTACAGTCCTGAAGATGTCTTCTTGGTTTGTGCTTGTGCAATGCTGTCTGGGCACAATACAGAGTAGTATTGTTATGATACTAACATTTTAAACTTTGATACAATACTAAGAAAAGTATTGAAATCCAATACCATTTTCTATACCCAATACAGTATATAATATAATGCAATAAAAAGTATTTAATTAAATTGTAATTCTATATGCATTAAAATCTTTACATTGATGAAAACAAATAATAGAAATTTTAGTAATTAAAGCATAGAAATAATTAGTCAATAGTAGTCAATAGACCTTGATGTTAACCTTAATGACCCATCCCAAAACTACAGTTCCCACCCACCTGCAGTCATATATAGACTTGTATGAATTTTGAGCTGATTTCATCAACTGTATCAGGAAACTGCAGCAAAGCCAATAATAAAAAACAAATCATCAAATCAGAGTCATTGCTTTTCGGAGCAGAGGTGTTCATGATATAGCTCAAAGGAAAATGCACCATGCTGCTGCACAGGCCTCCATCAAATATGCAGCTACCACACCCAGCCAGGTCCAATCAACCTTCATTTTAGTCCCACAATTCAGTTTCTACTATAATGCACTGTGCATAAGAGCACATGGAGGGGTAGCTCCACTGTTTAGGAAATTGAGAATTGAAAAGTTCTGCACCTTGCATTTTATAGTAAATGGAATAAAATATAATTTTAAAATCACACATAAAATGAAATGAAAAAACGCGCTACGGCAGCCCACTTCATGGCGAGGGTTTAAAACTTGAGGGAGTGACAGAGCCCTATAGTGCTAAAGAGTGCTGCCCCTGAATGAACAGCACAGAATAAAACTGGTTCACAGGTATAAATAATTGCAGACCCCTGATTTAATGCGTTAAACATTTAACTGACTGCAAAAATCATTTTTACCTGTAGAAAAGCAACAAACTTCACATCCCTACCTCAGACATAACAGTTTACAAGATTATACTAATAGATACTATAAAAAATGGGTCTGCAGCTCTAGTCATGCCTATTGGTAGCCCCCCATGAGGCTCAACTGTCAAAAGTCAGAATAAACCTGAAGTGTATTTGTATTTAAAACTGTAGAATTGATTGTGAAAATACAGTACGAATTAAAACAATTTTCTAAAAATGTCACAGTCGATACTTACCGATATTTTGATATTTTTGACTTATAAATGGAGAGAGAGAGAGACAGAGCAATGATTCATGTGCCGGTTACTTGAGGGTGCATGCTTTCTGAGCATTACCCTTCAAATTTTGCTTTGATTAAGAAGCTAAACAAAGATTATACTAACTAACTAGAAGAAGTTGCAGTCACTTACTTCATATCTCCTTGCAAGCACATCATAGCTATTTCATCTGAGGATAAAGCTCATGCAATCCATAGTTAACTGTACAAGCACTTGCTTTTGTATTTACATATCTCCCATCAGCCCTCAGACTGTTTCATAACTGTAACATGCCTGCTGCTAACATCCTGCTTTAAAATACTTGCCTAACCCAGTCATGTCAGACTCTGAGCAAATGCAATGTCAGTCACAGTGTTAGCCTTTCCATTAATTAGCACTCAATTCTTGTTTACATGTTTTATATGTATGTTTTTTCTTATCTGGTTGACTCTTTTATCCAAAGCGACTTATAACCTTTGAGATGCATTTGTTTACATTTCTTTTGTTTTTTCAGTCGGATCATAGACAGGAAAACTGATTTGCTCATGGTCACAATATGTCAGTAGCAGGATTTGAGCCCACAGCCATAGAGTTTGAGGTCTCGCGCCTTATCCACAACACCACGTTACCTTTATTCACTTAACAGCTGCATCTCCAAATAATCACCTCTGTCCTGTTTTAACACAATACAAAAATGTAAACATTAGAACAGTCTAGACGAGAACAAGCCATTCAGCCCAACAATGCTCGCCAGTCTTATACGCTTAATTCTTCTATAATAACATCAAGTGTAGTTTTGAAAATCTCTAAAGTCCTACTGTGTGCCACACTACTTGGTCACTTATTTCATGAGTTTTGGTTCTGTGCATGAAGAAATTTACCCTTAAAACGCTTCCATCTGTGTCCCCATGTTCTTGATTAACTCATTTTAAAATAACAACAGCAACAATATTTATTTATTTAGCACATTTTCATACAAATGATGTAGCTCAAACTGCTTTACAGGATAAAGAAGAGAAAAACTAAAATTAGGCAATACTAATTAACATAGAATAAAAAGTAAGGTCCGATGGCCAGGGAGGACAGAAAAAACAAACAAAAAAAAAAACTCCAGAATAAAACAAAATCTGCAGGGGTTCCAGGCCACAAGACCGCCCAGCCCCCTCTAGGCATTCTACCTAGCATAAATGACCTCAATCAGTTCTCAGGTTTTCAGGCTTCACGTGGAAGAACTTGATGATGATGGTCATATAGACCTCTGGCTTTCCATCCATCAATGTAGGGACAGCACAGTGCTTTGATCGGGTGGGTCTCGATAATAGTCTCGATCCGCTGTGCTAATTCCCTTTATAATTTTGAACACACCAATCATGTCTGCTCTTAATCTTCTTTTGCTTAAATTGAACAGGCTCAGCTCTTTCAATCTTTCCTCATAACTCAACACTGTAGCCCTGGATTCAGCTTAGTTGATCTTCTCTGGACTTTTTCCAGCACTTCTTATGACTTTTTTTGTAGCCCAGAGACCGAAACTGCACAAAGTACTCCAGATGAGGCCTCACCAGTGTGTTATAAACCTTGAGCAGAACCTTCCTTGGACATGTACTCCACATCAACAACCTGAAATTCTGCAGGCCTTCTTAATGGCTTCTGAATGGCTTTCTGGCAGTTGAAAGTGACACATCCGCTACAACTCTTAAATCCTTCACAGATGAAGTACTTTCTATTTTAAGACCTTACAGGCATCTCTGCCTGGTTCATCTTCAGTGCTGCCCTTCAGATAATTTCATGGTCATCAGCTGGAAACCACCGTTCATACATGTTTCACTCCCTACCCTGGTACATCTCCTAGTAGCAGAGCAGTACCATGGGTTTCTCTCTGCCACACCCTGAAGCTATCCTTTGGGTCTGGTGTTAATGTTCTCCTTCTTAGCCACAATTAAAAGCTACCATTCTCTGCCCTTTCTGCCTATTTTCTTCCTGCTGTCTGTCATTTCATTCCAGTAACCTCCATGCCTTTGAGCCGGCGGCACATTGACACGAATCCACTGCATACTACTTCAACAGGGCAAGTGCTGGGCCTCCACCCAGGCTCCCTGCGTTCTGCAGCCAGCTTGGAGTACTTGGCCCTCTTTCCTCATGGGCAGCTCCCATACCAAATCCCTTCATCAACCAATCCCCAGCCCATAATCCCATGTGATTGTCACCTCAATGTAAAGTACTGTGAAATCAACCATACCACTACATCACTACATTGGAGTTGTTATCCAAGGTCATCTCTCAATTTACATTCCTTGCCAGGTACAAGAAGTCATATTGGAGCTCTTAAGGCATCTGTCCCCCTGCCTAATGAACTGCAACATGCTGTCCTGATGTCGGTGGTGCACCGTTTATGTAAAAAAAACATTATTTTAACCCCTTTACAGACAAGACAATAAACGAGTGTTCTGTATTCATCTATTCAATCATATATACAGTACTTGCTTTTTCCCTTTTAAGAGTTATGGGAAAGCAAAACTTGGCAATAAAGGAAAGAGACAAAAATAATCCTTAGGCAGGATGTTAAGTCAAAATTAATATAAATTTGAATTGTATCCCAAGTGAGTGTTAGTGTGGGTGGGTGTTTGAGAGGGCCCTGCAGGTGACACACATCCTGCCTTAAGGCAGATGCTGCCAGTATAGGCTCTGGTTCCTGCTCATCTGTATTCAAATAAGTGTTTTTATGTCTGTTTTTAATGCTATCTTTTCTTTATGATATAAAGTAATGAGAAAATCTTGGCAAAAAGAATGTTCACGCTAAATAGTGACTACATTAAATTAAAAGCCTCCTCACTTAAACCCTGCCAGATCTTCTTTTAATTAAATGCAGCATTTCGTTTGCATGAGTGTCAGGCTTATTTGTTATCCCAAGATATTTTGTTTTTCTAAAGCTGCCATAATTAATGTTTATTCACAGACTAAGCACCACTTTCACTATCTGAACATGACAATTTTTATACTTCTTGACTATGTTCCTTTGCAGTTGTTTGGGTTACTTGAGTTTTTTTATCCTTCTTTGGAACTCAGTTTTATTGCCAGTTAAGAGTAAGTTGTCATTTAGAAACACATTTCATAGCCTTAAATTACTACAACAATAAAAACATGGTAGACAATGAAAATCCTCTATCAGTAGGTGACCCGAAAACAGGATAGAAATGTGATATGTATACATGTTATAAACTGAAAGCAATGCCCTTTGAACCTGCATAGATTTACAAAAATAAGATAGAAAATGTCATTTTTCCTTATGGGTTTTTATCGTTTTGCATATTTTTAAAGAAGCTCTTAGGTCAGAGCATCAATTTTCTGTTTATATAACATATTCATAAGCTTATTTTTCTACATTGCACAACATCCTTTTATTTATAAAGGGCAAGAAGCAATTGCGTTTGAGCAAATGATCTATTTTGTTAAACACCGTACTTCAGATCTTAAGTAACAAGCCTCTGGTGGACTCATCACATATTCTCCATTGAAATCAAAAATAACCTGAGATGTGTTTCACAGATATTTTTCTCAGTTTTGATAGAGAAGTCTCATGTGCTCCAATTTGAAGGAAAAGCTTTGTAGTGTATTCACCTGAATAAAGACTGAATTTTTCACTCCGTCAACAGCATAATGCCCACGGCTTGCCAAACACAAAATATAATGGGCTACCCTTTCAAACGTGTTTACACAGTGCTTGAAGTATTGATCGTGCTTGATCCCGAAATCCATGGCATTCTTCATTAACTCTAATCTTGTGAAGAAAACAAGCCAAGTCATTGTGTTATTGACAGTCCAATTTTAACCCATCCCATTATGTCTGTATAAGATGTGTTTTTTTTTTTTACAATAGCATATGAATTAAATGGCAAATGAACTATCATACTTGTTCTGTTTGCTTAACTCAGCAACTTGGCGTCACAAGTGTCACACATTTGTTACTGACATTACATTCTCAAATCTGCTCAGTCCAGCTCAGGATCACTAAGATGTGGAGTCTATCCCAGCAGCATTGGGTGTCAGGCCAGAAGAAACTATGGTGTTACGAACTGGTAAACCTCCAACATCACACGGAAAACATTTTGTGTCTTAAGCCCTATTTGGATTGGATTAGTTTTACATCAGGATGTGAGGTAAAATAGTTATTGTATTACTGTATGACTTCTTTAATTTTAGTCCTGTCCGAATCACTCATCTCAGTAACTTTTTATGGACAGCACATTCATTTCTCAGTACAGAGGACTCTGTGTTTTCTTAAAATGCTTAGTACTCAGGCAAGAGCTTTGTTCTTCTGCCTATTCTTGGCAAAATGAGACAGCATTTGCCAGGAGCACCTCAGCTTTATATTAGAGAGACCAGAAGGGGTGGAGTCAATTGCCCTCAGTGATAATAAAAAGAGATAATACCATTCAGCAACAGTCCCCCTCATGTCCCAGAGTGGTAGTGCTTACCTCCAGTGAGCCTGGAAGGCGACCCTTAGGTGTGTATGTGTGACACCTTCTATAAAAAGTCAGTTAAAAAATAACAGTGCTGTGTGAATAGACCTGTCAGTAAAATTTCATTATTTGAGTGATATGGGGTGGGAGGCTAAAAGTACAGAGATCCTCGAGGAAATAATGATGTTAGTCACTGCCTGGAGTAGAAAAAAATGAACTGGCAGTACTCCTTGATGTGCATAAATAATCGAAGGGGCCACAATTTTTATTGAAAAGTGGGGTGTGCCCCCCTTGTTGTAAACAGATGTGTTGTTATATTCAAGGGTTGTTAATATGATGTGAACTGACAGTATGCATACATTAATTAGCAGTACTCGTAAGGCAAGAACAGTACAAAGTACCGATGGGCGCCAACCCACTTTAAAGCATCAACTTTACCTCACCTCCTGCTGTAAAGCTAATCCCATCTTAATAGGACTTAAAAATTTCAGAGGTCCTCCTGCAATAATTAACTTACCCCATCTCCTGGTGTAAAACTAATCTCCTCCAAATAGGGCTTTATAATACCTTTTTTCTGTTCATTTGATGTGAATATTCTTAAAGCCATATGTGTGTTTTAGGTTATTTCTTTAGTTTAAGAGCGATATTCATATTTTTGTTATTTTAAGTAAATGTAAGTATTTTAAGTATGTTTTTTTTTGTTTTATTTTATTTTAAGTAATCCCAAGTGCATCACACTGCCATTTTATAGTTTCAGCAGTTTGCTCATGAATTGTTACAACATACTCCTCCTTTGCTAAGGAATGTCTCACAAGAGGCATCAAGCATCTCATCATGAAGACTCCGCTACAAAATTTAGCGCAATGCTTCAGATCTCTGTCCGAGATTTCAAATTTAAACTTTAAACAGCGTTAATCTTGTGCCACGACAATGAAAGACCAGGAGATAAACAAAACGTCAAAATAATGAATCCAGTGTCAGTAACATAGCCAAAACCTGAGCCAAAATTGTAGTTGAGAGAAACAGAAAGATAATATATAAAAAAGGGATCTTAAGAAGAACATGAACAAACTTAAAAATGATTTTGTCTTTTTATAGCCACAAGATGGAATGACCCCTTGGAGCAAACATTACACCCCATGACACCAAACATCACTTTAGTGATGACTTCTGATACTGCCTGTAGCACTGCCATGGAACTGCAAACAAAATTACTCTGAATAGCATTTCCTTACAGGAAAAATATATGGCATCATGGGAGAAAATAGAAAATACCAGATTTTCATTGGATCACTCCTGGTGTTTTTGCTGCCTCTCTGAAGGGTTTGTTTTGTTCTCTTTGCCTAACGATGGCCTTTTCCTACTTGCACGGACAGCTCCTTGGACCTCATATTGAGAGTTAACAGTGACAACTTCCAAATGCAAATTCCATGCTTATAATCAATTCCAGACCTTTTTTGTACTTAGTAGGGGGACCTGCTCACACCTGGCTTTGGAACAGCTTGTCAGTCAAATGTCCTAATACTTGTGATCCCCTGGAAATGGAGGGCTATGCAGAAGAATGGCTGTCATTTCTAAACGGCTCATACAACATTTATAGTGAACCCCTTAAATTGAAGCTGAAAGTCCACACTTCAGTCTCGTAATGATTACTTTATATCAAATCCATTGTGGTGGCGTATAAAGCCAAAATTATAAAAATTGTGTCAGTGTCCAAATACCTAATTGTATAAAAGTTTGCATGCATTTGAGCGTGAAAATATGCACATACCAAAAAACAGTCAAATCCATACACCAAAAATATCAGATTTATAAAACCTGGTGTAGGCACATTTCAATGCCATTTACCCTTTATAAATCACAATCATCTTGTAAATATGCATGTGTGAAACAACCTCAAATGCCACCCTGAAACATTTATATATGGAGCATGCCATTCAACCTCATATGATGCTACAGAACTTTATTGGCAGATAGAACGGCCTCTTCATCCTGACACGTTGATACCCTGCCACCTGCATTCAAGAGCATCTGGTTGCGCTCTGCACCTGAGAGTGCAACATCATGCAGGGCATCATAACATCTTTCCTCTGTGCTTTGAGGGTACGGGAAAGATGTAAGGTTCCAGCAGCTGAGCTGGTATCCACTCCCACGGCTTGGTGATGTGAATTATTATGTGTGCAAATTATGTGTCATTTAGCTGATCTGGCTTCATTTCCCTGCTTCATCAAGGGTGATGTAATTTCCCAGTTTCTCTGAAATGTGTATGCATGGGCCAGAGTTGCCATAAATATACGCGTGTTCCCTCATCAAATTTTCTTTTATAAATCTTGACATTTGCGTGGGAAGTTGCGTACTTACATTTGAGCCTACGTAAGCTTTATAAATGAGGCCCCGGTCTGTTTTTTTAGCACCCACTTTGCAGCAAATTAACAATCCTCTTACAAAGAAGCCATCTGGAATTAAAAAGCAGGTAGAGTGAGTATTTGTGACTGGCATAAGACCTGGATGGCCATCCCTGGACCCACTGACGCACAAATACCAATATGGGTCAAATTAAGAACAGCTAATTAAAGTAACATATACAAAATGACACATGAATTGTCCCAGGTAGAATTGAGAATTGAGCAGTTTGCCTGGATGGAATTTAAAATAGACCAATGACCTTGTAAGATTTTTCTAGTAGTTTGAAGAGACTTGGCATTGGAGCATTATGTTCTGCCTGTAAGCCATTAATCAGTTTGATTTTGAATATTGTGTGATGTTCTAGGCACCGAACAAAATATTTATAACTAGTTAGACCAAAGTAGCTATGTGCGTGCGTCATCTACTCTGTGAGATCAGTATACTGTAATGTATTAATCTTGGCCAGAGCATATGAATAATTTCAGCATCAATAGGCTATATAGTTTATTCATTTTTGTTCTCATAATGTGTACAAAACAACTCAAATGTCCCAAAATGAATACTGTTTGCTACACTGCTTTGTGATGTATTCCACATTTCTGAGGTTCTCCCTGTGAGAAAACGTTCGATCACCTTTCCCCCATGTCCTAGCAGAAGAAATGTGTTGAACTCTAATGCAGGCTTTAACTTCAGATTTCAAGCAGCGAAATTAATAAAAAACTTAAGAAATTTGCTAAACAACAGGAGGCCGTTAGTCTATCAGGTTCATTTGTTTAGCTAAGAGTTGAACTGTCCCGAGATCTCATCTAGATACTTCTTAAATAGAAGCTTAAGAAGTGTATTCAAGATGTCTTAACAGAGCAACACATTTTCAATCAGTAAATACTCCAAATTCAGAGCAAAGTGGAAGGTGTTTTAGTTAGAAACTAATTGGAAGATATATTTTGAGTGTAGCTGATCAATTTAGCAATGTGAACTGATTGGTCTCTGCTTAGTTGTGAACATTTGTATGTCTTTGTTATAATCCTTACTCAAAAAAACAGAGTGTTTAATTGCCCACTTACAGAACAATGAATATATAGATGAGTTTCTCCTCATTTTTCACTTAGTATTGTAGTGCAATAAAGACAAACAGATATGTTTCCAACCTACAGACTGTACTTAGCTGCTTGTTTGCCAGCTTGTGATAATTAACATTTGGCAGTACTTCAGTATTACAGTTCAAATTATTTTCAAAGCTAAACATCTCATTTAAATGCATATTCAGTCATAGTTTATGCTATGGCTTTTAGATCCAAAGCACTAGATAACATGATAATAAAACCAATAAAATTGTTTTTCAGACAGTTCTTACATTGGCAAATAACAATTCAGGCAAAAGTTTAAAAAATCTGTTTTGATACCAGAGCTGTGTTAAATGATGTATGGGATTTGAACATCCAATTCTTTTATGTTCATTTGAATTAAAAAGTTGGAACATTGGCCCCTTCGTGTTTCACCATCTACCTAACTGATCATCGATAGAAGATGTATGGTATTTATACTTTATGTATTGTCCTACATGTTAGGTTGGTGTATCTCTTCTGGAGGCTACACAAGGAAAAAATATGAGAACTTTCTCCGTCAAATAGGAAGATCTCTTTGACCAAACTCACTGAGCAAAGCACACATGTCTCCAGAACACTTTTTGATATTTAACATCATCAAACACGATTGCCTTTTGCATCCCAAACCTTTTTGACGTTTCTCTTTCTTACAGCATTCACAATAAGTAGGCTTTAAAGATCTTTTTTGAAGACCTTCACAGACAGAAAAATTAGCCTAAAGCTTGCACTTAGCTGAAATCCCATTCCCTGCTTGTCGTTGCTTGATTATGGTAATGCTCCGCTGTCACTTGGTGCTTATTGTGACTTAATTGACTTTTCTATTTAAAAAGTCTTCTGGGCCCTTTATGTAGCTGATTAATTCACTTTATTATTCACCTTTCTTGACTGTTTTACAATCTCATTTTAAGCTTAGTCCTTTTTTTCCTTTAACCATGACCGTACATACTATTTTTTTTTTGCACTTCAGTGCTTACCTTGACACACTTCCTACATCTCCAGTTCCTTCTGTTTGCCTTCCGAAAACATCAACTGTTTCTTAAAAAAGAAATAGACCCCCACCGAATGAGGTATTAACCATGAACAAACAGAAAAATTAGAAGGTCTGATTTGATTGGTTCATAGATGCCTTGACCTACAAAGTCAGAAATCACAAGTACATGCAGTATATATAGTTAATTCTTGTAGTATAATTTTGGGGTATTCATATATGGGATATCAATTAGAACTGTGAAAGTGATTCGTCACTTGAGGGTCTGTTGTTTACTGTTGTTATGAGACATAATGAGTGTGTCTACATGCACTTTATTCACAGAAACACGGTTTCAAAAATACAATGTATACCTGTAATCTGGATTGAGAAATCAGGATTAGATTAGAGGGCGGCACGGTGGCGCAGTGGTAGCGCTGCTGCCTCGCAGTTAGGAGACCCGGGTTCGCTTCCCGGGTCCTCCCTGCGTGGAGGTTTGCATGTTCTCCCGTGTCTCGTGGGTTTCCTCCGGGCGCTCCGGTTTCCTCCCACAATCCAAAAACATGCAGGTTAGGTGGATTGGCGATTCTAAATTGGCCCTAGTGTGTGATTGGTGTGTTTGTGTGTGTCCTGCGGTGGGTTGGCACCCTGCCCAGGATTGGTTCCTGCCTTGTGCCCTGTGTTGGCTGGGATTGGCTCCAGCAGACCCCCGTGACCCTGTGTTCGGATTCAGCGGGTTAGAAAATGGATGGATTAGATTAGATTAGATTAGATTCACTGTATTAACCGCATGGTGAAATTCCGATGCATACAGCATGAAAATAAAAATACAGACTCACACATCCAATAATTTGCCTCTAAGAAACTATGTTAACACACGCAGATGTCTCTGCGAGTAAGCTGGTTATTTGGTCATGTAAACCCTTAACTAAGTTAATGTTACGGATTTTGTACTCTGCACATTTCTGTTGCACTCTGTTAGCCTGCAAATGTGCTAGCCTTGCTTACTCTTCCAGCAGCCACAGGTAGAAAAGCTACCACAAAGGTAAATTTCCAGAGTTAGATTATTGGGCAGTTGCATTATTCCTTCTCCTGGATGACATAATCTGTCTTGATATTTCAGAAAATGATATATTTATATTGACAAGTTGAACATACAGTGCTAAACTCAGCGGGCACAATCTTCAGAGCAGTGTTAGGGAAATGCGTTAAAAGTAACACGTGGTACATTCTTGAATTACTTTAACGAGTAACCTAACTCAATACTTATTGTACTGAAGTAAAGATAACTGTGATATTGTTATCCCAGCAGCACTGGGTATAAGGCAAATAGCAAACATACCAGTATGTTACTCCTTTGGAGGAATGATTGGCACATTCAAACAGAAAAGAGTGTGCTGCATGCCGTCTAGCAACATGAACTGTATTCATAAAGTGTTAGTTTAGTTTTAATCTATTTTAGCGGCCAATGTTCATACCAGGACGTTTCAGCGTCTTAGGTCGAGATTGTTTAAAGGGAATGGATACTATTTACTTCACAGCACATAAAGGACTAAATATTTTTATAAAGCACAAGAAAATCATCACAATTGGATGTGTTTCAGGTCAGTTTGTTGAAGGTTCATGTATAAATTTAGGATTTAATAAAAAATACTGGCCATTTAAATGTGCAGCTTTTCATACAAAAGAAGAAAAAGTAACACCAAGGTAATGCACTTTTTGTAACACATTACATTTTATAATAAGAAACTATTTGACATATTTATGAACTTTTTTTCTTTGTAAATATTGAGAAATATAACTTAGTTACTTTTAAAAGCAACTTTCCCCCCAATGCTTGAAAGACACAGGCTCCTTGCTTGTTTTTGGAATCACAGCCGCCAATGATGACATTTAACTCTTTTTTTACACAGTTTATGATGTTGGAGCATTTTGCCAAGTGGAAACTCCATAAGAGGATGTGTTCATGCAAACAGAGGTTTTTAAAAGACCAAGTTTCTGCTTTAACTGAATTATTGAAATTCTCCCAGTTTTGTGTGTACATGTACTCAATGTACTCAATAGGTCTCAAAAATAGCTAGGCCACCAAAATCAAAGGGCAAAACAATATTAAGGAGTTAAAGGCAAAGTAAAAAATCAAAAATCAGACCAAAACTGTCACATTGGGACTAACACTAAAGAATCTTGGGGTTGTTTTTATCCATATGACGATAACGCACAGTGTGATCACCACCATATTTTCATTGTTGTTTTGGTGACATCATCAGTGAGATGAAAGTGGTCAGTGGAAAGTGTTTTTCATGCTGAAGAAATACCAAATAAAGATATACATTTGTCAACTGATGGCACACTCAGGAGACTTTCAGCCTTGCGGGGGCAGCTGTAGGCTCGTGGCAGCCCTGGGCAGAGAAAAAATTGGTGGCCCCTTCACCCGCCCATGTCAATATGGTATCTTATGCACAGTGGATGGCCACGTCCATTGCGGACACTGCATAGCCGCCTCGTGCTCATGACACAAGCGTTTAACTTATGATAAAGTTCAGTATTGCTCCTTTCTGTGACGCAATGAAAGCCTCGTGAGCCGCCTTTCTCTTTCATTTCGAATAACCAGATTCGTGTATTCGAAATCTCTTCATTTTGCTTAGAATGGGTATGCGAATGTTTTGTCCCCTATCCGACCAGATATTCACAATGACTATTGCGCTAACACTAATACTTTATTAAAATTAGGTGAAACATTAACTTATAAGACGACTCGCCCACTTGCACTAGCTAGCTTCAGCTGTCAACTGTGTCTTTATTTTCTCTTTCTGCTTTATATTCAATATATATTGGTTTGGCGGCCCTGTGCAGGTGCACAGTTTGCACATGCCTAAGGCCGCCCCTGAGCCTTGCACCCTATGCTGCCAGCCCTGAAGTGGATTAGGCAGGGTCAAAATAAATTGATGGATGGGTAGTTTGTTAATCCTTTATCTAATATGGTATTATAATATAAACTTAGCAACAGTCAACTCTAACCAACGATACAGGCACATGCTGAGTGAGGCTCACTGCTATGCAACAGTCATGTCATCATAGCCAAATAGCCAAGTCTGCTACTGGCTGATGGAGATTTCCTTCAGCGCAGTGATAGAAGTTGGCACCTTGGAATCCCACCATCACTTTTGTCATCTTTGGGGATGATGGCTTGAAAGAGACTGAGAGTGTTGCCCTGAGTGATTCCTTACCAGTTACATTAGAGGCTCATCCGAGGTTGAGACAAGTGTAACTGACAGTGTGCAGGCAGGCTGACAGAGGCTCACTGCTGTGGAAGAGACGTGCCATCATGCTAAGAAGCCAATATATCACTGGATGATGGGCATTTCCTTTAGCAAAGTGGCAGAGATGATGATTTGTAATCCAAATGAGCCGAGTTCATATCTCATCTCTTATCATATCAGGCAGGATCGCTTAAGAGATACCAGAAGCGTTGCCCTGAATGATTCTTCGCCAAAGACATCAATTTTGTCAAATGTGAAACAGATTGAGGTGTTATAGATAACACACAATAAATACATTCTAATAATTCGGAGGCATTCTTACTATAATCAAAGAATTTGTATAAGAAATAAATTTGAGAGTGAGTATGTTTTTAAACTTTAACCATACACAGCACACAAAAACTCTGCTTTGATATTTATTTCATTAATATTAGGAGTTAGCTTGAATTATTGTTTAGTGCATCAAAGGCATAATTGTAAGATTCTATATATGATATATAAAAAAAAACTGACTGCATGCATGCCTTTTAAAAATTTCACCTTTTTTAAAAGTGCTGGTCACCCCCACCTCAGTTTATCTATTGCAGATCTTTAATGGGGAAAAATGATTTATTGATTTACCACGAGTACACCGTGTTCACAGATTGCAATTACTAAACACTAGTGTTGAATTAATCCTCAATTAGGCTTTTTAGGGATGATCCTTTGAGAGGTATGACCAGAATCTGGGGCTTTTAGAAACATCAGTGACTTTGTAGAAAGAGGATAAAGAGACATTCTCAAGCTGCTAGAAAAATGCTCTCAGCAGGTAGCAATTCACACTTCCAGAGAAAACCAAAAAGTGGTGCTGAGGAAACCATGACAGCATGAATTGAATTAAAGGGAATGGAGGAATGTTGTAGTGTGTAAAATTAAAAAGGTCAGGGCTTGTATCATTGTAATTTGGAAAATTTACAAGATAAATTAGGGCAAGCAAAAATTAACAAATGCTGGTTTACAAACATGGAACATAAATTATTTTAAATAAATGTAGTTCCCATTTTTTAGGTAAAAGAGCAGATCCGTGTCTTCTTTTTGCATTTAGTGTCCCCTTGTGCTTTGCAATAATTATAATTTTGTGCATTGTTATGCTGCTTGTCATAGCCAAATATGTACAGTTTTCTCTGGGCTCCATTTAAACATTTCAGTCAATGTTACTATTACATTATAATGTACTGATCTGATAATATCCGTAGACCAGCTGTACCCCACTTTATAAGATTACTCCATCCAAAATGCTGTGTTTTTTATGTTACTTACCCCATATGGTTTGTAGTAATGGCTGAGAAAAATGTTTAATCTCATGTTTTCATGGAGAACAGTGATAAGAAACTTATCAGAGAGAATTAGAATCTATGGAGACCAATGCTACACCACAGTGAACAATGTACAGTTGTTCATAAAAAAATGTTATGTTACTCATGTTTAGTGTTGATCAGTGAATTTCACCAAAGCGTTATTCACAACAAATTGGCTGTGTTTGTGTTTGCCCTTGTTTGTCAAATTATTTACTGATAATTCGACAAGTTTAGGACATATTTTTCCCCAGTGCCCCATAATGTTTTGCGAGGCCAGCACAACATCACCCAGAGCTGTGATAGCCAACACTGGGTGGGATCCCCTGGGTGTATAATGCTGATCATTTGCATTGCAGATTCTGTCGGACTTAGTGGTTGAATAGATAAGTAAATACTACAGGTTTTCAAAATTAAATTTTTATGAAACATGTACAGCATAAATAATGTGTTATCTTTGCTTGTCACCAAATGTACAGGTCGATCTTCAAGTTCCACGTTAGTATAAGAGAAGGAGTTGTGCTCCTTATGCATGCATAATTAGCCACGTGGAGATAAAAAAACAAACTTTGAAGAAGCCTGAGACAAAATACAAGAAACTCTATGAAATAATAATAATAATGAAAGATTTATTACTATATACAAGACGTTTCTATCCTTTTGTCAAATTCAAAGTGAACTTTATTGTCATCTCAACCATATACAAGTATACAGATAGACGAAATTGCGAAGCTCAGGGTCCACAGTGTAACAACATGACGTGCAAATAATAAATTTAGAAGTAAACTGCTCTTATTCTTACTATTTTAGAATAAAAGCATTCATTTGATTTCAGTCTGTAACAGCCGGTGTAATGTATGATCCTTGTAAAGGTTAGCTTTGTTTTGTTTTTTTTTAATTCACTTTTCATTCTCTCAGTCGCGTTCAGAATCAATCCATACAACCCCATCTGACACGGCTGTTTTCACATAAAGACGCGCTATAGCTCTGCAGTGTACCACGATGCATACTAACGTGCCCCCCGAAGGGTTCTGACACACAAACGCTGGCGAAGCTGCCTTCTTCGTATCTCACCGTCACTTGATTTTCTTTTTATTCAGTTTTATTGAGTGTTCCTGCCAGTCCCCACATGTTGCTGTATGCTGTTTCTTATCATGAAGGAGCATCTCTCACACCATTTCCATGAAAAAGACCACACTGAGAAGCACAACTCTGTAGCCATATTGAGACAGGCATGTGGTCTGTTCTGAAGATAGCTGGCCAAAACTAAAGCCTTAAATAGAGACATTTAAAGTAACTACAAGTCTGTTTGCCGCCAAAAACTACACATCACCCTTTATCAGGTTGTATGGTTGCCAATTTTCACTTGTATGTTGCATATTGATATTATTTATGAATATTATCAATAATATATTATTTAAAGTGTAACTTAACTCCTGCTTGACTTTTACTACACCTAATTGCCTGAGGTTATAAATGTAGAATGTAAGGTGGGGGGGAGAAGTTATATGGTACAATACCTTATAAACAGTAATAAGTCTGTGAGATCTGAGGCATTCTGACAAAGGCTACACATTAATAATACAAAATGAGAAAGTAGAGTAAAATACAGTATTACTCTAAAAAGACAAAACAAACTAGAAGAATTGACATGTGACATGAGTCTTGTGAGGTTTTTTCATGGATATTTTTGATATTGCCTGCTGTGGTCTAGCATTGGTCTCAGCAGACACCTATTCCATCAGAAAGTTTGTTACCTTGATTCTCCAGGAAAACAAGAGATTGAAACTTTTTCTCGGCTGTCATTACAAACTACATGGGACAAGTAACATATAATAAAAATATAATTTTTGGGTGGAGAATTCCTTTAAAATGCCTGGAGGTTACTCTGTTTTTATTTGTATTCTGTTGTTCTTCAACGATTAGCGCTAATGCATCCCACATGCATTGAAATGTTAGAAATAATGTGCTACAATAGTTGCCAAAAAATCTATATTCTCACAAAGGTTGGCTTTTATATGTATAATTATTACCCGTAAAAATATCTGTGATTAATTGATTATAGTGCAGACTGGGGTGAAAGGCTGCATTTTAGGGACCACTCAGTATAAAAGCCTGAAATTCTGATTATGTTGATTTACTATAATTATAAAGGGACAAATTGTATGTTTTATAGTAAGCTTGAGCAAGCTAATTCTGTGGATTTGCTCTATAAGTTTGCTAGTAAACTACAACTCTCTCATACCACCCAAGCTTCAATCATGAAGAATCCACTGCATCCATTGAACAGTGTCATTTCCAGGCAGAGGAGTAGCTTCAGCGACAGACTGCTGTCACCGTCCTGCTCCACTGACAGACTGAGGAGATCGTTCCTCCCCCACACTATGCGACTCTTCAATTCCACCCGGGGGAGTAAATGCTAACATTACTCAAAGTTATTGTCTGCTTTTTTATTTTTAGTTTTTTCATTTTTATTACTATTTAATTAAATATTGTTTCTTTGTATCAGTATACTGCTGCTGGATTATGTGAATTTCCCCTTGGGATTAATAAAGTATCTATCTATCTATCTATCTATCTATCTATCTATCTATCTATCTATCTATCTATCTATCTATCTATCTATCTATCTATCTATCTATCTATCTATCTATTATATAGTGCCTTACATATCTATCTATCTATCTATCTATCTATCTATCTATCTATCTATCTATCTATCTATCTATCTATCTATCTATCTAAGCTGAACATGTATATTTTGATTACTTTTAAAAGATATTTGTGTAAAAAAGTTTTAGATTACTTGTGTTTATTTGTTTTCTTAGTGTTTCTTTGGATAGTAGTTATATTTAACAACTTGTTGCTTTGTGTTGTGTTTTAAAACCAAGGTGCAAGCATTAGAAGCTGAGCTCGAGTTCCACAGAAGCATGTACAGCTTCCAAATCAAATATACTGAAGATCTAATCCAAGGCATTCGAAAGGCCTATAGGACTTTTCAGAAAGATGTAGCTGAGACTCTTTGTTCGCCATTAGAAGGTCAGTTTCTCAACTGCAAATGCAGAATTAAATACTTGTTCTATTTTCTAGTACTAATGTTTATTATTATACAGCATTTTAGTCTTGTACTTTAAGTACTGTTTTCAATGCACCAATAACCATTTTAATAATTAAAGTTGAATGGATCAAATATACTGTAGTTTCATTTATTGGGTTCATTTTCTTGTTATTTAAATGTCTTTATTTTGCATGTGCTTCTGTCCTGAGTATTCTTATGTTTTATTTTACATGTTATATAAATGTTTGATTTTGTGCCATGTCCCCTAAAATAGAGTTCCAGTGTGCTGGGGCAGCGTGTTTTCAGTACTGAGGGTCAGCCCTCCACCTTTATATTCGGGTGGAGATGTTGAGGTCCTCAGAGGTTCATTGAGTGTTGGAGTGTTAGGATCTTTATGTGAGGATTGTATTTTATTTTCTGTTTTTTGTTTATTTTTCCTACTGTTCATGGATTTGTTTGCTTTGGTGGACCTTTTAAGGAAGATCCTTTTTGCCCCTATTTTGCCTAATTTCCATTTTTGTTCTCTTTTTACATTTTTTGTGAATAAATTCTTCATTGGTAATGATTCTTCTTTGTGTCATTTAAGACAGAGGTTTTATGGTTTCCTTCTTTAAAGAACATTCTTTTAGATTTTGGACATTTAAAGTATACTTTCGAACTTTAAAAGTCTGAGCCTCATTTTTGGACAGTTGAAGCCTGCCTGTTGAGTTAGGAATCAAGTCTACTTTTGGGTCCCAGATCTGGTTATTAGTAGTAGGGTTTAGGAAATGTTGAGGCCTGCACCCACTTTTGTCATTTTCAGCACAAAAGAGGTGGGGTCCCACCTGGGAAAATCCACTTTCAAAAAAAAATCAAAAACTCAAAAGCTGCCAGTATTACACTCTGAAGTCTTGCGTTTTGAGTAGTCCATTCTCCAACATTAGCCATCAAGCTCTCCCCTGGAGTCAGATCTAAGGAGGAAATAGACACTGCTTCAATCACTGCACAGTTTAATTTAATCCCTATAAGCATGGCAGCATTGTTACACAGTATACCAGACTATATTATATACAGTATATAAAATTAACCTTCATCTCTGTCTTAATTCAAAGCTTATGATTTGATATGTTCTAGAAATTCAAAAAAATCAGATAGTATTAACCTGGTTCTTAATGCCAACATAATGGCAGAAACAAAAAACAAGAGAATTGTCAAGCATATCGCAAAAGGTGATTAAGGGATAAAGAATGAGAAAGAATAAGTAGACAAGATGAATTGAATTGAATTGAGTTCCTTTATTGTCATTGTACACAGTATAATGAGATTCAATGTGCAACTGCTCCACAAAAAAAAAATTATCTTCCCATAAAATGACAAAAATAGTACAATAAAACATACGAATATACTGTACGTTATGAAAACATAGGTACTATATATATATATATATATATATATATATATATATATATATATATATATATATATATATATACTTGTAGTGCAAAGTGCTCTGTAGTGTTTGCCAGATGGGAGAAGTTCAAATAGACTATGGCATGGGTGAGTGGGATCCATGCAGATGCTGGTGGCGTTCCTAAAGCAGTGTGTGTGCTATAAATGTCCTCCAGGGCTGGAAGCTGCACCCTGACAGTCCTCTGTGCTCTCAACACAACCCGCTGTAGAGCTTTCTGATCAGCAGCTATGCTGGTGAGACACCACACACAGATACAATGGGTTAAAATACTCTCTGTGGTGCAGACATTTACAAGCAAGAAGTAATACTGAATATACAGCAATCAAGCAGCATGTCAATTAGGTGATGACTCATAGACATGCAAGACAATCCCAGGTACGCCCCAGACACAGAAATGCACAGCAACAAACAGGAAGATTGTAAAATAGTGGAGAATCCCAACCATATGAATACATTGCTTTTACATCTTTACATTGATGTTTTCCTTAATGACCACTTCTGCATCAGCAATGTCATCAATGTCAAGTTTTATTTTTTCATGTTGAAAATACAGGAATGTGTTTCCAAAATACATTAGGGCTTCTAAAGGAACTGAAAGAAGTAACTGTTTACAAAACATAAGAATTATCAACAGCTCTTTATCTTTAACTCCGTTTTTATTTTCGTTTAATTTGAGGATCATAGGGCCATGTGTTTCACAAGTTCATCTTAATAAAAGGATAAGTTGTTCTCTATCTGTGTATCCATCCCATTGCCATGTCTCAGTCTATCCAACAGATGGCACATCACAAACATTTGTAGTAATAAAATGCATTGCATGCATCATTCCAGCAGATGACGCATCACATGCATTAACACTGCTTTTACATATTCCTTACTAAATGGCATGTAACAGAGGCATATTCATTGCATTTGCCATTCCAGCAGATGGTGCATTGCACACATTTGTAGTAATGCATTTTATTACTACAGATATCTGTGATGCTCCATCTGTTTAAATGACAAATGGAATGCATTTTATTACCGTACTACATGCATTACAAAAAATGTTAATGCTGTGGTCTACACTGATTACTTAGATTTATATTTTAGATTACATTTAGATTTAGATTGCTTAGATTTAGATTTCAGATCTTAGACAGGTAGCACAGCTAGTGTTAATACAATAAGTATAATACTATATGTTAATATGCTTAGAGAAAAGTAAAGTAAATTTCCTTAAATGTAGCCTAAAACTTCTTTGTTAATCCCAAATTAATCTTTGTTATGAAGCACTACCACAAAAAATTTAAATAAAATGAAAATTGAATAACTCTGCTTTAATAGTATTCATGGAAAACCACAATTTCATTAAAAGCATCTTGTTGAAAAATATAAATCATTGGTCATGCACTTGCCTGTAATAATAAAATATGCCAATATAATTCTCATTAAAGTATTTTTGCAATATTATATTTTGAAATTAAATTAAATAAATTAAAATGAATTATTAATTGGTTGGAAGATTACATCATACATTAATTATCCATTTTTGTGATAAATCAGTTGTAGACTGTATGAGGGAATGCCTGGCCTAACAGAAGGATCCCAGGGCAAGGGCACTACCATGGTGATCCCAAAATAGCAAAAGGTGACATCTTTTATTTCATAGTATGGAAAGGTAGGGGTCCCCATAGGTTTGTTAGCCCTGAAAACTGTTAGTCAGGGCTTAAGTGCACAAATGAGAAGAAGAGGGACAGCAAGACAAGAAGGTTACCAGGGTAGAAACCTGTAATGCTCATCATGTGTATTGTTTCCTGTTGATGCTAAAGGGCACGAAACCCAGGGGTGCCTTGGATGACTGACCCTCCATCCAGTGAGAGAGAGGAGCAAAGTTACAAGACCTTCTGGCCGCAAGATTTCAGGTGGACCAAGATGTCTTGCAGTTATGACCTGCTACCATGGCAGTGCCTTTATCCCTGGCACTCTTACAAGCCAGGCACCCAATCACAATGAGTGAAAACAGTAATGATAAAAGGTTCACTCACTCTTATTTTAAATGCTTGTGGTTTACATTAACATTTAACTTTTTACACTTCATGTGCTGAATGGTTTATCATTGGTCAGCATAGTGGTACAGTTCTTTGTGCTTTTACATTAGCACTCTATGTGCCTTTTGTAGACTCTATATGTTTCTTTGAGCTTTCCCCTGAATATTTTCACTCATTTACTTTGGTGTTCTAAAGACAACGTTAGTTGGCAACTCTCAGTGGGCCTGTTGTGACTGAATTTCAATGTGTCTGTTGACAGATTGGTGTCCAGTCTAAGAATGGTTTCTGGATTTCCATCAATGCTTTAGGAAAAGGGGGCTCCCCAAGATACTGTAATGATTAAAGCAGTTTCATAACATAGATGGATGTTGTAAAATGCCAATATGAGAAACCAGATAATTTGATTTTTATATTTCTAACTAGCCGAAGTACCTGGCATTGTAAATGGGTATATTTCTATAATGGGTTAAGGAACAAAAGCAAATACATATGTGTTTTTGAAAAGTTGACCCTTTTGTCAATGCTGGCTGAACTGGTATTATCACATGCGCCATCTCTGCTACCTCTCTATCAATTTGTTTGCTGTCATAATTTGAGACTTTTTTTCTTTTTGTGTCTAATTTATTCTATAATTGCCATAACTTCTTGTGGGGTTGTAAGAATTAATGGTAGTTATTTGTATTTCCTTCTTTAGTGTGGTTCCAGAAGTAGATGTTAAATCCCACATTTTTAAACTGGATGGCTTGTTGAATAATTGAATCTTTCGATTGCAGAAAGCATATACAGTATCAGGGGCTGGGGGATTGTGTTTCACAGACATTGCTTCAGGTATCCATATTATTACAGGAGGCAGCACCAGCACTAAGTCCATAGTGAAGATGGTTTAAACTTTATTATTTAGTGTTGATTTATGATTGCTACAAATCACAATGATAAATTGGCATGAAAGCCTAAAATTATAACTACCTCATTTTAAAATGGACTTGAATAAATGTCTGCTATCATTAAACAGTAAAAGTTACTAAAGCTGTCCTCAGCCATTCTCTTTCTACCATATTCTGAACAACAACTTGAGCATGTCTCTTACGTACTTAGTAATGATATGCAGATGTATCATCGTGTTGGATCCTTCAAAAGTATAATGTTTTGTTTTTGTCAAAATTGTAGTGTCTTCAGTTTTCAGAGTTATTGTCACTTCCACACAGTGCATTAAAATTCTTATCTGCATTGTCAGAAACTCAACTCAGAGTCATGGAAAGGTTTGGGGCAGCCACCTGTATAATTGATTTCCTGGCTGCAAAGTTGAGCAAGTAAATACAGCACTGCTGTGCACAAAACCAAGTCCAAAACAGAAGTGAGGGAATAGGGAAAAGGTACAGGCTTTTAAAGGGGAAGACAGGAAGTGAGATCATAGGGGTCAGGCTCATGAAGGCCTTCAGCCATTGGTTCGAGCCTGGACATGACATCACAGGGGCCTGAGCCGGCAAGGTCTCCTTCCATAGGCTCGGTCATAGAAGTGACGTCAAGAGAGCCAGGTGGAATCTCCCGTGAATGGTCTGCAGACAAGGGAGAAATCCATCCTGGTATGCCTCGGAACTGCCCTTACTCAAGTGCATGTGTGTGACAGCATGTTTTATCAACACGGAGCAGGCCATCCCTGGCTTGTCAAGCATCCAAAATCTTGCACTGTTGGCTATGTACTGTATAATATTCATCGATCTATCCATCCATCTGTCCACCCAAACCTGCTTTATTATGAGCAAAAAAATCACAAAATAATAGATAGTGGTGAGTTTCCAGCTGCATAAAGTTTCACAAAATTGATGTTGAACTTTGTTTTGGAAATGCAAAACTCACTAAAAAGTGTTTTTTGAGTTTTAAGAAGTTTTTTGAGAAAGGAACATTGCTCCTTAAGGGTTTGACAATATCATATACCCCATTTGTACCTGTATATTTCTTAGAAAAAGATCTACCGTATATACTCATGTATAAGTCGGTTCTTGAAACCCCAAATAGCGATCATAAAATCAGACCCCAACTTATACACCTTTTCAAAAATACAACACATTTTTTTTTTTTTTTTACATCTTCTTGCTTCCTTCAGTCTCGCTTCAGTTTCTCAGACTCATTGAATTTTGTTATAGCAACGCAGTTACCAATTTTCTTTCGCCACTTGAATGACTTTTAATTTAAAACCAGCTTCATATTTTCTTCTGATCAAATGCTCCATTCTAGATAAAGGATGCTCATACGATAAATGTGTATGAGGGTGTGAGATACAAAAAAAGACAAAACGGTGCAAATGTCGCTTTGGAATAGTTCGGGTATTACTGTGTGGTCACGTGGGCACAATACATAGGAAAAAAAAAGACAGTGTGCTCCTTGGTTACTCTCTCAGGTGGGCATTAGCATATCATAATCTCTTGGACCAATAGCGTCAGTTTTCCACATTTGACTTATACAACTGACATTATAAAATACTGGAGATTATATGATAAAATCAAGCGAGAGAACTTAAACATGAGTGTATACGGTAGATGAAAAGAAGCAGGGATAAACTCTTTTAGAAATTCAATTTGGCAATACACTACCCACAATGAAACAAAATGACATACTCAGACCATAACTGTAACTGCAGTCTTACGTGTTGTGCCTCTTTGGCCGGTACAAAACTCTGTTCGCACTGATAATCCCATAAGCCCCAGTTGCACTCCTGTTACCTAATGGGAACTGTAGTCCCCGAATCAGCACCGGTTTTTCACTTGACCCCCTCCATTACAGTCCCTCTACCCAATTCCCCAAAATTTTTAGTATTGCATGATTGGTGAACAAACAGAGGTTGGGATGTGGTCGGCTGGCGCCCTGCCCGGAGTTTGTTTCCTGCCTTGCACCCTGTGTTGTCTGGGATTGGCTCCAGCAGACCCCTGGGACCCTGTAGTTAGGATATAGCGGGTTGGATGATGGATGGATGAAACAGAGGTTGGGAGCCTGCACTGATAGTGTGTTGCCACACTCACCACATGCCGAACCACCTGGACCCAAATGCAGCAGGTGATACCTCACCACCACAATGGAACAGTTTGAGGTTTTTAATGGTGGCTGGAGTGAAAATCCTGCCACCAACCCCTAAGATTTCCCTGTAAATTGGAGGACCCCCTTACAGTGCTGGATGCAGATTAACATCAGACCCAGGACGAAGCAATTGCAGGTTTGGGGCCTTGTTCAAAGGCCCAATGGAATAGAGTCACTTCTGGCATTTACAGGATTTGAACCAGCAACTTTCTGATTGCTTCCGCATATCACTAGCCTCACAGCCACCACTCTGCCTGAACAAATAGACTATGATTTTATTTATGTAGATTTCATTAATTTAAAAAAAATAGTATTTTTTGTAGACAAAGAGGTAGTTGTTGGGTAAATTTTTAATTGTAAATCGCCTCTGTCCAGGTTTGTTTCCTACCTTACGCCCAATACAACTAGGATAGGCGCTGGCCCCTTTCAGCTGTAAACATGGGTTCATTGGTTTAGGAAATGGATGTATGGATGAACAACTTTTTTCTTCCCTGCTCTCTACTTGATCCTTGGATTCACCTTAATTATTTAAATTGTCACTTTCAAACAAATAGTCTATAAGTCTTAAATCAAAAGTTCTTTCCAGCAGCAAATTAAATTCATTCAGTAGGCAGAAACCTGCTGATTACAAGGTTCAATTCAAGTTTAAATTTTCACATTATCATCAGGAAGGGCAGCATTTTTAACAGCAGCTCATACAGACTGAATGACATTTCTAGTTCATCCTTTTAAGCAAAATCTACAAATGATAAAGAACAGGAAACATTTTTGAGCTAGAACCAAATTGATTTTCAGCGCACGGCTGCACAGACTGAGTAGCAGACACGCAATCAAGTGGAGGGATGGACAGAGGAGGCGATGCACTGAGTTCTCACTACATTTAAAGTGCCGACGGTGCTGCTGATGGAATGACATTGATTTGGTGTGTGTGTGTGCTGGGGGGGTAATCAACTATATTAAATCGAGGTGGCATCTTCTTTAAAATGTTGTGGTAGTGTCCAGGCTGGCTTTTCAGTCAATCAGTGTATCTGTACATTCCATCACACATTTCACCAAGTGTGTCTTCACTAAATGTGTCACAAAGAAATTTCAATTTTGTATTTAATGCTTGAAACAGAAAAAGTTCCCATCTATGCCACATTCTATAGTTCCTCACTTCTTATCTGAATATAGATCTTCAGAATACATCCTGAAAATTCATTTATACATTTTCAAAAGATACAAACATGAAGAGATTGTCCCAATTTCCAGTGAAAAGGCTGGTCATTTGCCATATGGACAAGAAAATAACCAAAGAAATGTTGCATGTGATTTTGGTAATAATTTAGAACAGGGACTTTGTGGGTTTGCTTAGGTTTTAAACGTTTAAACTGAATAAAAAGCATGGGCACAACCCTAGCAGTCTCAATGTGTCCCTGAAGGGGGGGGCAGGAGTCTTGCATCAGTGAGAGTGGTGCAGATGAGACCTACTGTCCAGCAGAGATACTGTCTGCCTTTGGTGGAAAACACTGGTGGGAACCTAGTACAGACCAGAGCTCGATAAATAAACAGGGCAATTTTGTGGATGTGAGTATGTGATAGATGGAAGATTGATTTTGTTTGTACAAGGATTCCTCTCCCTTGTAATTCTTGTACACACATTATATGGGAAGAATGTCATGGGCAACATAATATGATGAGTTTTTAAAATTTTGAAGTAAATGCTATATAGCTGGCTGTGTTGCTACGAATGGTACTATTGACGGATCTAATTGTAGACAAAATAGCAAAACCACATACAGTTTGCAAAACCAATATAACTAGTATCTATTGGATAGAGGGGAATTAAACAGTTACGTTAACCTAGGAAAATGTATTGCATTGGCATTGGTCAGCAATTGTTAGCAAAAGAACATCCTAAACAATGCAAAAGTTTACAGAAGCACATTTCTGAGATTTATACAAGAGAAAATGTAACTAATGCTACTACAACACACATGTCTACACAATTAAAAGCTGACAAGATTGAAACAGGACAAATTGAAAGAAAGAGAAATTAAGTAAGCTTTCAGTCATAGCTGGTTGGACTGGAAATTGGTCACTCACAGGAGTGGACTGACTTAACAAATTGTGTTGTTTAATTTTTCTCCTTTCGATTACTGTTCTGTTGTGTTTCTGGCAATTGTATATTTGCTGCTGACTTAAACAAGCTGACTTAAACAATTAGATAGATAGATAGATAGATAGATAGATAGATAGATAGATAGATAGATAGATAGATAGATAGATAGATAGATAGATAGATAGATAGATAGATAGATAGATAGATAGATAGATAGATAGATACTTACTTACTTACTTACTTTACTTACTTACTTACTTACTTACTTACTTACTTACTTACTTACTTACTTACTTACTTACTTACTTACTTACTTACTTAACTTACTTACTTACGTAACTTACGTAACTTACGTAACTTACTTACGTAACTTACTTACTTACTTAATCCCAAGGGGAAATTCACAAATTGTGGGCCGGGAATGAAACTTGAGAATCAGCAATTGAACAAACTAGCAGATATGGGGGCAGACTTAAAAGAGGAGCTTAACTTTCTTGCATAGCTGTCTTTCTGTGATGGTGTTAAAAGCTTTAATTAGTTGTTCTAAAAATAAGAAAAAGGGAGGAATTGTTAGAGAAAATTTTTATGCATGAGTTTGTAAAGTGTTTTGAGTGTGCCTTTCATGCACTTTCTATACCATTTGTTTCCAGCACATTTACCATGGAGATGATGAGATCTTATGGCATTTAAACTTTTAACTGTAGTATTATATACAGTATAAGAAGTTCATATTAAATGATGTTTGCCAAAGACTTTTAATCTATTTAACTATTTTGGGAACTTTAGATTTAGAGTGTTATGGATTATACTATTTATCTTTATGTTAATTGTTGCAAACTAATGCTTTTATTAACTGTCTTATGCAAATTTTCCTGGTTTTTAAAACTGAAATCTCTGCTAACCTTACTTGGCCTGGCATAGAGAACTGACCTGTTCTTATGTGGGACTCCCTCAGGATTGTTGTAATAAAGTTCATCCATCTTGGAAATGTTAGAATGGTTATCTAATTGTTACAACCAAACAGAGCATTTGTTAATGTTATATTAATGCATTGTTAGTGTTATTTCACATGAGTATTCCATGTCTCTGGTTTATTTTTTATTTTGCTGTAATTTTGACAAAGTTTACTTTTGCTTACAGTTTATTTTCTTTTTATACGCAACGCCTTTTGAAGTCATATGACCTTGATCATTACGCTTATGACCTTGTAATGGTGTATACACGATGGACACAGTATTCATTAGCTGTCAGGGATACACGTTAAACAAATTTCTTTTAATTATTTCGTTTTTTTTCTGCCTTTTCTTCAAGTAGGCCCTAATGCTGGGTTTGTGTTTTTGCTAACAAATTCATTTTACTCATTTTATTTTTTGCCTTGCTTTTTTTTTCTTGGTTACCGAGTCTACTTTTTTATATCAGGTTTTTGATCCTTTGCTTTGTCTGACTACCAGTCCTTTTTAACATTTCACAGTATTTCTTTACTTTCTCCCAACAATCCTCAGATATTCTTGTGTTCCCACAGTTAAGGCCTTGTTTTGTGTACATAGCAGTAAGTGACTGATAGACAGAGCTAAGTAGCCCCTTGTGTTACTATCATTCTTCAGTGCAGTTGATGTTATCATATTTCAGTTAACTGTAGAATTAAAATGTTCACATCTTTCTCTTTTATTTTTACAGATGTACTTTTGTCATATTCTAGTCTGAAAATAACAACTTCAGAATCTGCACTTCGAGACTTTCTAACAGCTTTTAAAAATCGATCAGAACAAATCCAGGACGCAGTGGAAGCCCTAAAGCCATCAAATAATGAAGGTAAACAAACACTATTCAAATAAAAAGTGTTCATTTTTATTACAGCTAGTCTTGATGATCATGGTGTCTACGGCCTATGTTTTCAGCAGTGCATTATTGTGGCTGTTCGCAACCTGTGCTTTGCTGACATTGCAAATCAGGTTCTATCTAAAAAAAAAAAATGTGAATTTCTTGGGATTAATAAAGTATCTATCTATCTAAATATCTATCTATCTATCTATCTATCTATCTATCTATCTATCTATTACAATGTAACATTTATAAGACTAAAATTTGTGGCATGGTGCAGAAACCTTGTTGTCACATTTCTATTGTTTTCACCCTCTAAGTTATTGTCTAATCGAAGCATTTTATTTTCTATTAACAGATTTCTATAAATGATACCACCCCAATGGTGCCATAATGGAGCTTAGTTATAGTACAGTATTTATCTTCTGTTGTTTACAGGTTTTGCAACCTCTCCTGGGTCACGTAATACATTCGATGTCAGGACTGAACTGATGATCTTGTGGTTTTAAGTCCAATGATTTACCAACTGTCTGTTCTGTTAAGTGTTTTACATTTATGTTTCTTTCCTTAGCAGACTCTTAGACAACATAATCAAATCAATCTGGGGGACTGCTTAGGAGCAAGTGTTACAGGACAAGGGTACAAAATTGATCATGACAAGAGCTCAGAACAAATTGCAAGCTAGTTACACTTCCTTGCTTACAAAAACCTGAGAAAGCCATTATCAATTAGACAGGTTTACACAGAACAAGAGAGTCTTCGAACACAACTTAATCACACTGAGGGAACTGAAATTTAGAATGGAGGTGTGCAGCTCGTTTTAACAGATAGGAGCTATATATGAAAAAAGTTTATATTCATATTTGATGCCATACAGAAGTGGCATCACAAATTTCATTCATCAGTAGACCAGAGTGGGCACAAAGGAACATAGGACCTCATAGAAGTCTCAGTATATGTAGTTGCTGACCCAATGTCTACACTGTGGGCAGTCATCAAGGATTTGAGCTTAATACGTCCAGCTACAGGGAACTAATATAATAATCTGAAAAGATTAGTGACATATTCCAGTCTCGGCTGGTTGAACACCAGATATGCCGGGGCATTTTGAATCATCTGCAGTGGATTGGTAAGACATGATAGTACTCCTGTCAGCAGAGAGTTGCAGTAGTCCTGACTTGACAAAGCCTAAGCCAGGACCAGGGCATGTGCTGCATATTCATCAGATACTGCCTGATCTTGCAGATGTTGTATGCAGTGAATCTGCAAGACCAAGAGACAGTTGCAAAATGGTCAGTGAAGGACAGCTGGTCATCGATTTCCTCCCCAATTTTGCATATTGACTTGGTGGTTGTTAGCGATAGTCATCCAAGATAAACAGAGATTATATGCTGAATACATACTGGGATAACCAAATTTCCCAACTTTGCATATAATGCCAATACATGGAGCTATGTCAGGACTGGGAGAATACCTTTATTGACACGCACGTGGAGTCACTGCAGTACCATGAAGGAGACGACTGAATTATAGCTATTGAGTACACTTCTTAAATACATTTAATTATAGGAGTACATGATTAGTAGGCAATTCTCATGTCATTGCAAGTTACTGATAAACGGACCCAGAAGTCTGGTACTCTGGATTACACTGGTTCTTATCAATACTTGACCTTGTGCAAAAGTAACAGCAGGACTGGGTCACAGATCAAGAGAATTTACTTAAAATGCTTTCAAAGGGTGCTATGGTCAAAAGCTAACAGTTAACAACAGTATAATCAAATACTGAAAATCATATTTAACAGTAAAAATCAACTCTGATGTTCCCATGAAAGGAGATGTAATGGCAAATCTTTGATTCATGATGGTAGATTTAAGGATAATATGTTATGCTACTGCATATTTGCAATAAATATGGAACTGTTTTATTTTAAGTCAAATGTTTTTTTTCTCACAGGGAAGTTTAATATATCATTAGGGTTATTATAGACCAACCAGTAATGACATAAACTCAACAATCAAACAAAAAAAGCACATAAAATATATTACCAGCTCAGCACACCACAGCGTAGAAAATCACACTGGCCATCACAGAGTTATAGAGCATGTGAAAGATGTCACGTCCCACAGTAAAGGAACGCAATGTACTAAGGAAGAAGAGCCTGCTCTGGCCTTTCTTCTATAGTTCCTCTGTGTTCCGAGACCAGTACAGTCTGTCATTAATGTGGACTACCAAGTACATATACTCCTTGAATAGTGGATTTCATAGTATGGAATGAAGGATTTTAATTTCCAATTTCGATAAAACTGAAATGTAGTATAAGGTGAAGCAAGGAGTTAACCTGAAACAGTTGTGGACGCTGACCCAGACACACACAGACGGTCACCTTATGTTCACCCAACACACGTTAATTTTGCAAATATTTACAGTTTTTAGTGCACTCACACACCCCAGTGCCTTCAGCACCGATTCCCCCAATGTCCAGGCCTCTCAGTCTCTGTGCCTTTCTCCTGGCCGCCTCTAGTCCTCCCTCCAGCTCCGTCCTCTTCCACCCGACTTCTGCCGATGACTGGAGGGAGGCAGCCCCTTAAATGGGAACCTGGATGGGCTCCAGCTGCCTCCCGGCATTCGTTTATAGCCACACCCCAGTGTGGCGGAAGTGCCGGCTGCGCACCCGGAAGCCGTCCGGGTGTCCCCGGTCGTTTTCCCCCCAGCACTTCCGCCACACCAGGATATTTAGGCACTGGGGCGCCGCCTGGCGGTGGCCACGGGTCCCTACAGGGCTGGGCTTCCAAGCCCTTCACCCGAGGCCCCCAACATAACCAGGGCGGATGCCCCCTCGCGGTCTGGAGGAGGCACAAGTCCTCCTCCGGTCCTCCTGGGCGTCCCGACCGGTGCCACATGGGATATTCCGGCACCGGGGTGCCGCCTGGCGGTGGCCACGGGACCCTACAGGGCTGGGCTTCCAAGCCCTTTACTCGAGGCCCCCAACATAACCAGGACGGACGCCCCCTCGCGGTCTGGAGGAGGCACAAGCCCTCCTCCGGTGCTCCTGGGCGTCCCGGCCGGTGACCACACAGTTCAAAAAGATGAATTAGCACAAGTGATTCTTTGATAATGAGTGATCTTAAATTTGGGTTAACTCATCATATAAGAAGGAGCGGCTGCCAGCAAGAAAATATGAGAATTTAAATGTATACTTCCAAAAAAAACAACAATTAAATTCACAAGGTACACATTAAATCATTTTTTTTAGTGTTTTAGTATGGTACAGAGTGAAGGGAATTTACAAATCACTCCTTTTTGGTTTTATTAGCATTTTCCTCACTGTTCCAACTTTTTTGGAATTGGGGTTGTATTATTAGGAATTAGGTGAATACCAAATCATGTTCCAGGTCAGAATAATGCTGGAATATGTACAATGCTCAAAAAAAATTAAGGAAACGCTTAAATCACACATTGGATCTGGATGAACAAAATATTCAAGTGGAAAATCTTTTCTGAGTAATACTGTGTCATTTGTTCAGAACAAAATGATGCAACAATGTTCAATGAAAACCAAAATTACCAACCCGTTGAGGGCTGGGTGCAACATCACTCCAAAAACCAAACTCAAAAATTGAAATCACAGGCTGTGTCCAATTTGCATGAATTTCATGACAGTAATTCATAATGTGACTCAGTAGTGTGTATGTCCGCCTTTATGGACTGCCGACAATGTCTGGGCATGCTCCTGATGAGACGGCCGATGGTCTCCTGGGGGATCTCCTCCCAGACCTGGATCATGGCATCTGTGAGCTCCTGAACAGTCTGTGGCGTTATTTGGTGGTTTCGGATATACTAATGCATAACATCCCAGAGGTTCACAATTGGATTCCGATCAGGGGACTGTGCGGGTCAGTCAGTGGCATCATGATTCAGGAACTGCCTACACACTCTAGCCACATGAGGCCGGGCATTGTCCTGCCCCAGGAGGAATCCTGGTCCCACTTATCCAGCGTGAGGTCTGACGGTGGCGCTGAGGATTCGATCCCGGTGCCTAACAGCAGTCAGGGTACAATTGGCTAGTACATGGAGGTGTGACACTGCAAGGATATGCCTCCCAAGACCATCACTGACTGACCACAGAACTGGTCATACTGGATGATGTTGCAGGCTGCATAATGTTCACCACAGTATCTTCAGACTCTTTCACATCTGTCACATGTGTGATCATTGTGAACTTGCTCTCACAAGTGGAGAAAACAGGGTGCAAATGATGGAGCTGCCATTTGTGGTATTCTCAAACTATGAGCACAGGTCCTCATGCCATCCTCTTGAAGTCTGTTTATGACAGTTTGGTCAGAAACAAGCCCACCAGTAGCCAGCTGGAGGTCATTTTGAAGGGCTCTGGCAGTGCTCTTCTTGAGCAGATACTGGTCCTGCTGCTGGGTTGAGGCACTTCTACAGCCTTGTCCAGCCATTCTTCTGTAATGGCCCATCTCCTGGTATCTCCTCCATGCTCTTGAGATTGTTCTGGGAGACACGGCAAACCTTCTTGCAATGACACATATGGATGTTCCATCTTGAAGGAGCTGCACTACTTGTGCAACCTGAATCAAATGCAGGTACCGCCTCATGGTAACAGTAGTGACAAGGACACTAGCAAAATACAAAACTATAGAGAGCAATTACAGTGCATCCAGAAAGTATTCACAGCGCATCACTTTTTCCACATTTTGTTATGTTACAGCCTTATTCCAAAATGGATTAAATTCATTTTTTTCCCCAGAATTCTACACAGAACACCCCATAATGACAACGTGAAAAAAGTTTACTTGAGGATTTTGCAAATTTATTAAAAATAAAAAAACTGAGTAATCACATGTACAGAAGTATTCACAGCCTTTGCTCAATACTTTGTCGATGCACCTTTGGCAGCAATTTCAGCCTCAACTCTTTTTGAATATGATGCCACAAGCTTGGCACATCTGTCCTTGGCCAGTTTCGCCCATTCCTCTTTGCAGCACCTCTCAAGCTCCATCAGGTTGAATGGGAAGCGTCAGTGCACAGCCATTTTAAGATCTCTCCAGAGATGTTCAATCAGATTCAAGTCTGGGCTCTGGCTGGGCCACTCAAGGACATTCACAGAGTTGTCCTGAAGCCACTCCTTTGACATTTTGGCTGTGTGCTTAGGGTTGTTGTCCTGCTGAAAGATGAACCGTCGCCCCAGTCTGAGGTCAAGAGCGCTCTGGAGCAGGTTTTCATCCAGGATGTCTCTGTATATTGCTGCAGTCATCTTTCCCTTTATTCTGATTAGTCTCCCAGTTCCTGCCCCTGAAAAACATACCCACAGCATGATGCTGCCACCACCATGCTTCACTGTAGGGATGGTATTGGCCTGGTGATGAGCGGTGCCTGGTGTCCTCCAAATGTGACGCCTGGCATTCACACCAAAGAGTTCAATCTTTGTCTCATCAGACCAGAGAAGTTTGTTTCTCATGGTCTGAGAGTCCTTCAGGTGCCTTTTGGCAAACTACAGGCGGGCTGCCATGTGCCTTTTATTAAGGAGTGGCTTCCGTCTGGCCACTCTACCATACAGGCCTGATTGGTGGATTGCTGCAGAGATGGTTGTCCTTCTGGAAGGTTCTCCTCTCTCCATAGAAGACCTCTGGAGTTCTGACAGAGTGACCATTGGGTTCTTGTTTACCTCCCTGACTAAGGCCCTTCTCCCCCAATCGCTCAGTTTAGATGGCCGGCCAGCTCTAGGAAGAGTTCTGGTGGTTTCAAACTTCTTCCACTTACGGATGATGGAGGCCAATGTGCTCATTGGGACCTTCAAAGCAGCAGAAATTTTTCTGTAACCTTCCCCAGATTTGTGACTCGAGACAATCCTGTCTTGGAGGTCTACAGACAATTCCTTTGACTTCATGCTTGGTTTGTGCTCTGACATGAACTGTCAGCTGTGGGACCTTATATAGACAGGTGTGTGCCTTTCCAAATCGTGTCCAATCAACTGAGTTTACCACAGGTGGACTCCAATTAAGCTGCAGAAACATCTCAAGGATGATCAGGGGAAACAGGAGGCACCTGAGCTCAATTCTGAGTTTCATGGCAAAGGCTGTGAATACTTATGTACATGTGCTTTCTCAGTTTTTCTTATTTTTAATAAATTTGCAAAAATCTGAAGTAAACTTTTATCACATTGTAATTATGGGGTGTTGTGTGTAGAATTCTGAGGAGAAAAAAAAGAATTTAATCCATTTTGGATAAAAGGCTGTAACATAACAAAATGAGGAAAAAGTGATGTGCTGTGAATACTTTCCGAATGCACTGTATCTGTGGCCACCACCTGCAAAACCATTCCCTTTTTGTCGGGTGTCTTGCTGTCACCTCTCCAGCGCCCATGTTGTCACTTTCATTTGCACCAAAGCAGGTGAAGTTGATTCACAGTCACTTATCCTTCCTAACTGGACAGACTGATATCCCTGAAGCTTCACTGACTTAGAGTTCGACTGGGATGATTACGTGTTCCCTTAATATTTTTAAGTAGGTCAGCCCAATGTATGCTCTCATATCTAGTCTGTTTTCAGAGCAAATGTATTTGAGAAGAAATAACATTATCCAACCTGCTATAGCCTAACTACAGGATCACGGGAGTCTGCTGGAGCCAATCCCAGCCAACATATGGCACAAGGCAGGAAAGAAACCCTGGGCAGGGCACCCACACCCATGCGCCAAGCACACACTAGGGACAATTTAGAATCGCCAATGCACCTAACCTGCATGTCTTTGGACTGTGGAAGGAAACCCACACAGACACGAGGAGAACATGCAAACTCCACGCAGGAAGGACCTGGGAAGCGAACCCGGGTCTCCTAACTGCACTAGCAGCACTACCAACGGCGCCACCGTGCCACCCACTACAGAATTATATTTTGTATGTTTTTTATTTAAACCATTTCATTACAATGAAAAGTTTTTTGTTGTAATGTTGTCTGGCTAAATTTCAATCTAGTTTCAGAGCGCCTCATAAATAAGAATATGGTGTCTCTGAACAATGTTCAAATCAGCATGTATTATTAATAATGATATCCATATGTCTTTAGTCTTAAAAGGAATTGTTTTAGACTGCTTTGACACACTCCCTAAATTTCCATGGAAGAAATGATAATTTGAAAAAAATGGTACAAAGTAACACCCAGTCTCAACTCAACAATAGGTGCTGGAATCTAATTTCTGATTTTGTTTGATATGTTGCCTGCCTTTGTGTTGGGTCAGCAAATCAAAGTGTGTGTTACTCTTTGAAATATGTGGTTTCCATAGAAGCTTCCAAATCTAAGAAAGTATTATATATGTATATTTTTTTTTTCATTTTTCTACTATCTATATTCAGTCTTTAAATTTATCATCTGTTTGTTGATCTGTTTGTCAACTTCAAAGCTGAGGCAGTTGCCTCAGTTTACGTCATGTACATGCAAACATGTCCACAAACAAACTCGGGGGCTCTGATTTAATTAAGAGAATTTTTATAGATTAAAAAGTGGAAGATATGATATGAAGGAATCAAACTGCTAACATACAGAGAATTTGTCAGTTTCTAATACAAAGTGCAACCATTTCCAGAATCCAAATGAAAGCCTAGCAGATTAAGCCTGGTTGACCACTGGGCTTTTCCAACTTGGTCTCTCTGTTACTATTTTTTATCATTATCCTTGCAGTACATAGCAGTAGCCTGTTGGTTATTTAACCAATATTGCACACAATGTTTGTTAGCCTCATGTACTCCTAATGCACTGCCTTCATTACAAGAAATTTTTTATATTTTATTATTGAGCCCCTGGATTAAAGGGATTCCATCACTCAACCTTTATATACAGAGATAAATTTTAAAGTGCAAGAAAAGTTGAAGAAGAAAACAAAAAGACAACATTTAGCTAAATAAGTCTTATTAGTTTACGCCAGCATCACGTGACTTGCCTTCTTCTTGGAGAGGATGTCAAACTTGACGACTGTTGTTGGTGATCTTGTCAGATTATGCAGCTAGAAACTGCAGGGTATGTTAAATTTGCCAACCAAAAGATGACTTTCTGTCACAGTTTCACATTTCCAAAGCATCACAATCTCGTCTCTTTTTCTGAAGGTCAGTAATGTGTTTCTTCCTGGAGCCTGTACCCATGCAAGGGCTTTACGGGTACATTGATTCAAGCCGCAATGCAATCTCTGTCTTTCTTTTTCTTTTATTCATTTTATTGTGGTACATAAAACATAAGATATTAGACAGATGAGCTTGTTTTCTGTCTGTGAGGTCCACATTCACTTTCCTTTTTCCTCATCACTATATTTGAATGGATTGTACAGTACCTTCAGATTAGTAATTCATTCAGTAGTTTCAGAGCGCCTCATAAATAAGAATACGGTGTCTCTGAACAATGTTCAAATCAGCATGTATTATTAATAATGATATCCATATGTCTTTAGTCTTAAAAGGAATTGTTTTAGACTGCTTTGACACACTCCCTAAATTTCCATGGAAGAAATGATAATTTGAAAAAAATGGTACAAAGTAACACCCAGTCTCAACTCAACAATAGGTGCTGGAATCTAATTTCTGATTTTGTTTGATATGTTGCCTGCCTTTGTGTTGGGTCAGCAAATCAAAGTGTGTGTTAGTACAGTACAGTACCTTCAGATTAGTAATTCATTGGTCGTCAGTTCTTTTGCACAAAGAGCCCACCCTGCAATTTAAGACACATTGTAGACTGTTGGGGTAAATTGTAGACTGGTTAGACTGAGTCTCCGAGTGTGTCACACTGTATTACTGATGGTCACAGAAGCACATTGTGACTGCCTCCGTCTCACAAAAATCTACATGAAGTCTACAACTGAAAATCGCTGTAACAGTAGTGTAATGTGACATGGCCTTAAGATGTGCCAAGATGAAATGGTCTCAAGTTGCTGCTTTCTTACAGGTGCCTATTGTTCTCTGTGTGATAAAATGTTTTCTAACATTTGTGTGAAATTTTCTCCACTCCTTGTTGAAGTACATGTATGTGTAATAACAGCCATTGTCCACTTTATGTGTTCCGTTCTATGGTTAAATAATTGTATTATATCTCTTAGTCTTAGTCTGCACTGGCTTAAAGATTCAGCTCCTTTAGTGTTCACTCATACTTTATACAGATCACACCCACAAATGTGTCCCCATAACTTTGCCTCACCACTTAAGTCTGAACTCACTTTATGTTCTAGTAGGTTCTGTATAACCCGACATACCGGACAGCTCCAAATGGATCAGGTTGTAGAGAGTGTGTGCGTGTGTGTGTGAATGTGCCTGCAAGAAGACTGTCACCTTGTCCAGGGCAGCTTTCTGAATTGTGTCTGATGCTACTAGAATAGGTTTACGTCCTAACTTATAATTCAATTGAGAGATTTCAGTAAATTATTGAAAACGTGCGCTTCTGGCAATTTAACAGATGAATAAAGGATTGCAAAAATATGGAGAATGAGTAGGTGATGTCAATAGATAGCGCCCTAGATGGCGCTATACCAGCGCTTAACCCAACACACAGACACTGACAACACATTTTAAAAGCACCAAGAAGTTGTTTAATTTCTTTTCTTTAAATAAATAGTGCCCAAAGCACCCCCACCACAATAAACACAATAATATTTAATTCTTGAAATCTCTCCGGCTCACTTGCTGGGTCTGCAACAGACCTGTAAATAGTCCTTGACCTGGAAGTGCTTCTACTCTTCCATCCATGTGACTTGCCAGCACTTCCAGGTCAGAAGGAGAATTAAAGTTCTTTAATCAGACCGGAAGTACTTCAGGGCTCCCGTCCTCGTGACTTGGTAGTACTTCCGGGCTATGGATGAAGCATGGCTCCTCCGGTCCTCTCACAGCTCCTCCTGGCAGGCACCCTCGGTACCCATTCAGGACTAAGAATCCGAACTCCAAGTCCCAAAATGCCCTGTGGGAATCCGGGGCACCGTTACACTCCAGGGGAGCTGCCTTCCCCCATCCTTCCATTTCAGGGGCGTTCCAGCCGGCTTGAGCTGCCGGCCGTCTCTTATAATGGACCTACTGCACATACATACAGAGGATTCAGAAAGTATTAAGACTCCTTCTCCTTCTGCACATTTCATTGTGTTGTAGATTTAATTTTAAAATTGATAAATTCGCCATTTTTCTCCATCAATGTTCACTCAGTAACCCACAATGACAAAGTAAAAACATATTTTAATAAACATTTACAAATTTATTAATAATCAAAAAAAAAATTTTTGTTACATGATCATGATCGTCACATCAGTGATGTCACAGGAAGTGACAATAGCAACATAATGGTAGTTCGTTTATGAATTATCTCTTGGTGTAATTCCTCTTTTGCTGTATTAGTGAAAGTGTCTCTTCCAAGTAGACCCTAGCATCAGATTTGTGTTTTTTTTTTTTGTTTTTTTTTTTACTGTTTTTGACTTTTGATTATTTTTTCTGCCCTCTGATCTTTCTGTTCTTTCAGTTTTATGATTTTTGGTTTCCCTTTGTCATCTCCTGCTTATTTCCTTTGCCTCTCAGAATAATCCTTGAACTCCTTGTGTCTTGTAACAGCTGCATTATTTTTACTGTATTCTTTGCTTTTTTTGGTTCTGAAGATTAAAGTAATTTCATTTTAACAAAGGTAATTTTTTTTTGCTGAAGGTTTGATCTATCCATTTTAATGCTGTGTTGATAAGGAATAGAAATTATATCCTTGATCCGTCCAACAGTTTTCTAACCTGCATAACCAGTTTAGGGTCGTTGGGAGCTGATGCCTCTTCTGGAAGCACTGGGAGCAGAGTCAGTACCAACCTTAGATAGGCATCTGTTATGTTTGGCATTTTATGAAATTTTTTTGTAGAGATTTGTGGTCCATTTTTCGCAATATATGAATCAATTTAGCGGTTTTGAACATTAAAGAATCCAAAAATAACTGCCATGATAGGCTTTGCATGGCCAATGTGACATTACAGAGCTGCTGCAGCCAGTGTTGGTAGGGACAGCATGACCCAGAATATATAATGCCAATCTCTTGGATCACAGGCTCCAGTAGGAGCCGGTCCTCAGCTACAGAGCAGAGAGCAGAAGCAAAGGTGGACGGTGTGCAACTCTTTCTCTTCCATTCATTCCCATACCCCACCTGTTATCATACAATGCCAGTCCTCCATCATCTAGATGCAGGAAAGTAAGAGGCCCCTCCCGCTCAGACACCCCTAAATCTAGTGTCTAAACAGGCCCCGGCAAAGTTGCTGACACTAAAGCTTCTGCCCTATTGGCTGGTGGACCCGGCACCCTTCCTCCAGCTGGTCCCCAGCTGCCATTAGTTTGTGATACTGTAGACAGTCTAACTTTCACAAAAATGAATGAGCCCTGGATCGGCAGAGATTTCCAGCCCCCTACTGCTCATTTCAACAACAACAACAACAACAACAACAACATTTATTTATATAGCACATTTTCATACAAACAGTAGCTCAAAGTGCTTTACATATTAAAGAATAGAAAAATGAAAGACATAATTATAAAAAATAAATCAACATTAACATCGAATAAGAGTAAGGTTCAATGGCCAGGGGACAGAAAAACAAAAACTCCAGGCGGCTGGAGAAAAATAAAATCTGTAGGGATTCCAGACCATGATACCGCCCAGTCCCCTCTGGGCATTCTACCTAACATAAATGAAACAGTCCTCTTTGGATTTAGGGTTCTCACGGAAGGGCTTGATGATGATGATGGTCACGTAGACTTCTTCCTTTTAATCCGTCCATCATTGTTGGAGCATCATGAAGCTTTGAGTAGGTGGAGGTGGCGCAGGCCACCACCACAACGAAACGGAAAAAGAAACAGAAAGAGAGTAGGGGTCAGTACGATTTTAGAGCCACCATGAATAGTTGTTATGATGAATTGAACATACAGAGTATCAGGATTAAGTTAAATTACGATTAAAATGAAGTTATAAAAGGCCATGTTAAAGTAATGTGTTTTCAGCAGTGTTTTAAAGTGCTCTACTGTATCAGCCTGGCGAATTCCTATTGGCAGGCTATTCCAGATTTTAGGTGCATAACAGCAGAAGGCCGCCTCACCACTTCTTTTAAGTTTTGTTCTTGGAATTCTAAGGAGACACTCATTTGAGGATCTGAGGTTACGATTTGGAATATAAGGTGTCAGACATTCCGATATATAAGATGGGGCGAGATTATTTAAGGCTTTATAAACCATAAGCAGAATTTTAAAGTCAATTCTGAATGACACAGGTAACCAGTGTAGTGACATCAAAACTGGAGTAATGTGTTCTGATTTTCTTTTCCTAGTTAGGATTCTAGCAGCTGCATTCTGCACTAGTTGCAAACGATTTATATCTTTTTTGGGTAGTCCTGAGAGGAGTGCGTTACAGTAATCTAGTCGACTGAAAACAAGCGCGTGAACTAATTTCTCAGCATCTTTCAGTGATAAAGAGGTCTAACTTTACTGTTTCTTAAGTGAAAAATGCTGTCCTAATGATCTGATTAATATGTGATTTAAAATTCAGATTACAGTCAACAATCACCCCTAAGCTTTTTACCTCCGTCTTGACTTTTAATCCTAATGTATCCAGTTTATTTCTAATAGCCTCATTGTATCCATTATTGCTGATCACTAAAATTTCAGTTTTCTCTTTATTTAACTTGAGAAAATTACTATTCATCCATTCTGAGATACTAGTCAGACATTGTGTTAGTGAATCAATAGAATCGGGTCATCAGGTGCTATTGATAAGTACAGCTGTGTGTCATCAGCATAGCTGTGGTAGCTCACGTTGTGCCCTGAGATAATCTGACCTAACGGAAGCATGTAGATTGAGAATAACAGCGGACCCAGGATAGAGCCTTGTGGAACACCATATTGGATATCATGTGTCTTGAGTTGTAATTCCCACAACTAACAAAATATTTTCTCCCTGTCAGGTAGGATTCAAACCAATTTAAGACACTGCCAGAGAGGCCCACCCATTGACTAAGGCGATTTCTAAGAATGTTGTGATCAATGGTGTCAAATGCAGCACTCAGATCTAAGAGGATGAGAACAGATAAATGGCCTCTGTCTGCATTTACCTGATCAAGTCATTTACTACTTTAACGAGTGCAGTTTCTGTGCTGTGATTTGTTCTAAAACCTGACTGAAATTTATCAAGAATAGCATGTTTATTTAGGTGGTCATTTAACTGCATAATGACTGCCTTCTCTAGAACTTTACTTAAGAAGGGCAAGTTAGAGATGGGTCTAAAATTTTCAAGAGCGAGGGTCAAGATTATGTTTCTTAAGTAGGGGTTTAACTACAGCAGTCTTAAGACAGTCTGGGAAGACCCCAGTATCTAGTGACGAATTTACTATGTCAAGAACATTATCAATTAGCACGCCTGATACTTCTTTGAAAAACCTTGTTGGTATCGGGTCAAGGACGAGGTGGAGGGTTTTAATTGAGATATTATTTTTGTAAATCAGGTAAATCTATCCTAGTGAAAGAGTTTAATTTGTTTATAACAGGATGTTGGGGTTTAGGGGATCCTTAGTGTTGGGGAGATATACTATGTTATTTCTAATATCATTAATTTTTTGATTGAAGAATACAGCGACAGCCTCACAGGTTTCACTGGAAGCACTTAGGAGGCATTCCTTTGAGCTACCTGGGTTTAGTAGGCGATCAATTGTTGAAAATAAGACTCTAGGATTACTAGCATTGTTATTTATAATATTAGAGAAATAGCAGCGTCTCTCAAGACGGACAGTGTTATTGTATTCTGTTATTTTGACTTTTAATATTTCGTGGTGGATAGTAAGTTTACTCTTCCTCCATTGGCGCTCAGCTCTACGGCATGTTCTCTTTAAATCAGACACTCTTTGGGTCTTCCATGGTATACCAATGCTAGAAGATTTTTTCACTGTCTTTTCAGGTGCAACTATGTCAACAGCAGCTCTCACTTTAGAATTAAATCTTTCCACCTTACTATTTACATTGTCCTCGCTATTATAGCTGGCACTATAAACGGACTGATTGCTTAAAATGTTTGTAAGTTTTAAAGCTGCTGCGAATCAAAGAAGCGTTTTTAACAATATGCTTCTCATGAGTGTTTTTATCATTATTTCTATATTAAAAAGTAGAAGAAAATGGTCTGATAGACCAATATCAATGATCTGTTTTATATCAACTTTCAGTCCTTTAGTAATCACTAAGTCTAATGTATGACCTGCTTTATGTGTAGGCTGATTTATGAGTTGTCTCAAATCAAAAGAATCCAGGAGGTTCATAAATTCTTTTACTTTTAGATCACACTGATTATCTATATGAAAATTAAAGTCGCCAACTATTAGGAGTGTGTCATAATTAGTAATTAAAATTGACATTAAGTCAGAGAATTCCTCAAAAAGCGCGTTATATTTAGGAGGTCTATACACGGATAGTATTAGAACTTGAGAATCTCCATGAATAACAACGGCGAGATACTCAAAGGACTTGAACTTACCAAAACTGACATCTTTACATTTTAATCGCTCGAGTAAATGTTAGCCAATCCGCCCCTTTTCCCTGGCGGTTTGAATGAGTAAAACTGTAATCCGGAGGCAGATTCGATTAAAACTGACGCGGCATCTGAATTCAGCCATGTTTCATTTAGTGCAATAAGATCTATTTTTTTATCACTAATAAGATCGTTGATAAAAAACGTTTTGTTAGTTAAAGCTCTGACATTTAATAGTGCCATATTTAATGTTTGGAGGTGCAGAGATGAGTACTATGCGTTATTGTTATTTGGAATAGGAACTAAATTATTATTATTAGCGCGCTCTGTGTATATTTTTGTTTAATCTGCAATCTGTTTTATAGTTTTAATACATTGTTCCTCTAAAATAGTGATTTTAATTAGATTATTGGAGTTTATGCCGTATTTCCTAGGTTTTCTACGTGCATTGAGATTGCTTATTACAGTATTAATGGTGTGAACTTTAACGGAAGACTCTATTAAACATTCATCATGTCCTGGCACAGCAGTATTATTTCAGAAGGGGTTAAGAGCAGAGATAGATAGTCAAGAAAAACGAATTACCTTCGATATGTTTTGGAGAGGACCCGGCGCGAAACTGTTCGGATGCAGGCCATCACGCTTGAAGAGACGCGGCCTTTCCAAGAAGAGATTCCAATTGTTGATGAAGCCGACATCCTTCTTCTTGCAGAAACCCTGTAGCCAGTTGTTCAACCCTAGCAGACGACTGTAGTACTCGTATTTCAGATGGATCCCTTGTCTGACCCACTCCATTGCTCTCCATTGGGTTTTCTGTACCTCTTGTGTACACTGGGCTTGTGGGAGGAGCCAAGCCTCAGTGAATTCATGCCTCCTGCTCCTGTTGTTTGTAATAAATGTTCTGATATTCATTTTTATCACCGTTATCTCAGGGACAAAGTGTTGGTGAATTTATACCTCCTGCTCCTGCTGCCATCGTTTGCAAAACATTTTTAGTTCTGATATTTAAATTGATAAATTGTTGTGTGATCAGGTCAAGAGAAACACATGTTAAACTAAAACAGGTCTTTAAAGAAAGCACTCTGTATTCTTGATAATTCATTCAAGACAAACGCCATACTCAATTAATTTTCAAAGCAGTACTGATCTGTTTGTGTCTTCCAGAAATTAAAAGAATTCAGAGGCATCCTGTAAAAAGCCGTCCCCCTGCAAGATAGGCAAAACAAGCATCTTGAACATGTTAAGTCCATTACATCACACAGTCACAGTCACAAAAAGGTTTTTATTACTGTGAGATGTGAGACCACAGTCGATCCAGCATTTTCTGACTTCTGTCTGGGTGAAAGTGTGCTTTCTCTGTAACTGAACTGGCTGTGGAAAGTGACAATACAGCCTGATATGTCACAGTTTTACCTCAAGAGGCAGGGTGAAGTGGTTAGCACTGCTGCCTCACAGCTCATGTCATACTTTTGTCCACTGTACACTTGGCAGGTGCTTCCCTAGTCCTCATGAAAACTTAAAAGACGACTACACCATTATAATCAATTCAGAATTAGTTTAGGTTTTCCTTCCCCATCGATTTTAATGCATTTTGTCAAGTTCAGTGAAATTCCCAAACCTTTCTGCAATTTTGCCGAACTCTAGATGAAGCAAATTCTGCAGGGTTAGCTCATTACTAGTCTTTAGGGAGCAAGGGTATAAATGTTAGCTCCATACACTTCCTGGCATCCAAGAATGGATAATAAATGGTGGCGGTGTGTGATTCTTGAAATAAAACTTTTTGGTAGTCAGTAAACTTGCTTATTGTGTTTTGGTGTTTGCCTTTTGATTAGAATTTCAATTCTTGATTGAGAAGCCATTATCAAGTCATAGGTTATGACTTCAGCTTGATGTTTCATCTCCTCATTCTCTTCAATAAAAATTCTCATCTCATTCCGAGACAGTGTAGCGGCAATAGAGGTGCAAACTTACACTCACATTGACTCACACCAGACTCATTCCTAAGATTGCCTGTGGAATACCATAGAAAAACCACAACAGTAACAGCAAGAACATGTAACCTCCACACAGACATTGACCAGGACAGGATTGAAACTGAAGGCCTTCATATGCCTTCCAGTGTGCCATCAAGCCAATTAAATTTCATAACTAATGGAAAAAAGAATCTGAAAAGCCCCTAAGAGGTCTGTTACACCTCTTCACAGTCTTTTATGAAACTCTGCCATGTGTGTCAGAAGTGCTGATGATAATGCAGCTTGAGCTAATGACTGGTGATTCAGTGGCTAAATGTGAAATCCTTTCTGAACATAGCAAGCTGTTTCTTTTTCCCTGCTTAGTTACATTTCAGAATTCATGTCTGTTTTGAAATTTCAAGTAGATTTGTCAGGAATGCAAAATTGTATGCAATTTCCATTGTTACAATGCAATGAAATATTCATTGTTTATTTACATACTGCACCATGTATAACAATTGACATCATCATAAATCACAGTGGGTTAACCACAAATTAACTTCATCCTTAATTTTATGTTGTCACTTAGATTGCACTTAAATTATATCAAATCAGCCGTGTAAGGGTTGGGACCCTGACGTGTTTAAACTTAAAAAATCACAATTTGGTCATAGCAGTTTGTACTGCTTTCTTTATGACTAACTGTCATAATGATATTGATTAATTGTATGCAATTATTTTTTATTAAATACTTAATGAATAAATAAATACTATTTCATTGTTGGACCCAAAATAGTGGTCCTGTTTGTTTGAAAACAGACCACCATTCATCTGTTTTCAAACCTGTTTTTCAATAGCATGGTCATAGGAAAAAAAGCAGCAAGCATCAAGCACAAGTCAGGAACAAATCTGTGGTCATGGCACCAGTCCATCACAGAATAGGCATACAGTATGGGTAAAATGGCAGGAAGGATGATTCCAAATTCAGAGCTAAATAATGATTTATTGGTTCAGAATCAAGTTATACCTTGGGTTGTTTTAGTTTCAGGTAAAACTCACACTGGAGGCATAGTGGTCAGTACCACTGCTTTACAGATCCAGCATCCTGGCTTTGAGTGTGTCTCAAACCTTTTTATATGGAGGAACATACCATACCATACCATTCACAGGGGTCTGGAGCATATTCTAGCTTTCATAGGGTCCACAGCAGGAACAATCCCCTGGACAGGAAGCTAGTCCATCGTAGGGGAACAACACTCACAAAATTAACCCAGGACATAAATAAATAATTCTTTCTTTACATTTATACAGCACTTTTCTTACTACTCAGAGCACTTTACGTAGTGAGTGGATGGCCACTTTAGCCACCAGCAATGTGCAGCATCCACCTGGATGATGCAATGGCAGCCATTCTTGCACCAGTATGCTCACCACACATTAGCTGTTAGTTGTTAAAGGGTGAGAAACAGTTAGCCAGTTAGAGACAGGGGGTGATTAGGTGGGGCAGAATGACAGGGCAGTGATGGAAATTTAGCGAGGACATTGGGTTACACCCTACTCTTTATGAAGGATGCCCAGGGATCTTTTATGACCACAGAGGGTCAGGACCTCAAATTTACACCTCATCTGAAGGACGACACCATTTTTACAGCACAGTGTCCCTGTCAATACACTGGGGCATCGGGATCCACACACACACACACACACCACAGGGTAAGTGCCCCCTGCTGGTTTCACCAACACCTCTTTCAGTAGCAACCCAAGCATTTCCTGGTTGTTCTCTAATCCAAGTACTGGCCAGACCCAAACAAGCTTAGCTTCAGGTGGATGACCCATTCTGAAGTACATGTGGTATGGCTACAACAATATCAATGAAATTAATGTTATACACTGAATCAGAGTGAATTTAGTTTTTTTTGACATTGAGTGTTTGTGTTGATCAGTGTCAAACAAGCCACAATAAATCCAATGTGATTCAAACTTGTATAATAATAAAAAGTGAAAACTTCCAAGTGAGTGAATCCTTTTTTTAGGCACAATAGTTAATGAAAGCACTTTTTTATTCAAACAGTTGTGGAAACCTGGAACAAACTATTGAGACATGCAGTTGGAGCAGAAACCTTGACAAACCTCGAAGAATCTGGATGCAATATTGGGAAAGTTTAGCTATTTAACTGAACAAACAAGCTTGATGGGCTGAATGGTCCCCTTTCATTTGTCAAATTTCTTATGAGCCTTTTATGGATTGTTATGCTTTTTGCTCGTGTTACTGCAATTATTTATGTGATGGCTTTTATTTGTGATATTTATATAAGACCACATGTACATACTGTATGTAAATTAAGAGTTAAATGTACACAAATCGTGTGGCTTGTCAAAGAAACAATTCAGTCTCACGGCAGTTGCCTCTTTCACTTGATACAGTATTCATTTTTGTCTTTTTAAATCAGCAAGCCACATTAAGCAAATGAAGTAGGTAATTGAATCTTTTTAAAGACTTTAAAGTTTCTATTTCTTTATTTTGAAAACACAGTAGAATGCAAATAAGAGTTATATTAATTTGAACACATAATAGAACAAGAAAGGGTGTAAAATAAAATGTACTTTCATATCCTTAAATCTACAGTGAGGTATCCCATTCATTTAATTTGAATCATTTTTTTTTTGTTTTCCGTAATAACTAGTTTCATTTTTATATTAAATCCTGTCAAAAGCATTTCAATAAAAAAGATATTTTTCACATACATCATCAATAGAACCTGATTGCATTTGCATTGTAATCAACTGGGATTGTTAACAAAGGAAACGAAACACAACAGGCTCACTCAGTCAGACTGCTCTTACAGCACAGCTGGTGACCTGCAGCCTGATGTTAAAGTGGAATCCCTTCAAAATCCCCCACTGTGAGGTAAATACAGCCTGGGGACTTGATATCTTGTGTGGAAAAAGCACGTCTTTGTTTTGAAATGATATTAGTTATTCACTGTAGCCCATTAGAAACTCATACTTATCCATAATGCCATCAGTTAAGATTTCCTCTTCCAAAACACCGACTTGTTTTTCTTAAATGTGCTTGGTAGAGGCTGAAACAACTAGCTTAATTGTAGCCTCTGAATATTAAAACATTTTAAAATATTTAAAAAAAATACAGAAGTCATGAATATAAAAAGTTAAAATGGACCTTCAAAAAACATTGGATAAACAGAAGCAAAAACAAAACTAAACATCCAATTTATTCTCATGAGAATTTAGTGTACAACGAGATTCTTACTGGCGTGTTCCCTATGCATTCGTGACAGATGTAGGCTACCCGTCAAAAGTTTTAGAACACCTCAGTTTTTTCAATTTTTATGGAATTGCACACAGTATATAATGTCTTAATATTTCATGAAATCAAGGCATAGAACAAATAAACAATGGCTAATAAAAAATAAGTCATGGAATCATTATGTGTATAAAATTTTATTCAGATATTTGATTCATCAAAGTAGCCACCTTTTGCCAATATAAACTGTGGTAACCCTTCAGGTGGAAGTGTAATGCTCTAGGATTCTGTTGCATCCTCCTCCATGTTTGACAGTTGGTGTCACACACTGAGGAACCATCCTTTCACCAACTCGATGGTGTACAAGTACCCTGTGTGATGAACTGAAGATTTAAAATTTGGATTCATCGGTGCATAGGACTTTCTTCCAGTATACAGTTTTCCACAGTCAGTATTTCAAGGCCCTGTTTTATTTTGTCCTTTAAGCAATGGCTTTCTTCCTGCCACTCGCCCTGTCAAACCCGCAGCACAAAGTCTCCTCTTCTTAGTAGAAACTAAGATTTGCTTTTTTCAACCTGCACTGTTAAGCTGTGCTTGAAGCTGTGGTGCTGTGAGGTGCCTGTGATCATGCAAACTGGTGACCCTCAGTAACTTGTCTTATGATTGGGTTGTGACTTTGGTTCTGCCAGATTTCCTCCTGTCAAAGTTTCTTCTAGTTTCCAATTTTCTTTGGATTGTACAGGACACCACTGTACTCACTGACACTTTTATTTTTATTTTTCTAGGGGGCTTTGCCCCCTGCTCATTTCGCTCGCCAACCCCCATGTTTGGTTTTCCGGATACACACTAATAAGATTTTTTTTTTCTTTGAATTGTTGCTATTTCATTAGTTTCACTTTTATTTCAGAACTTCTGTAAAAACAATATTTAGAATCTTTCGAGTCCCAACATGCTGAATCTTTTGAAAGTGGTCAATGAGACATGTGTTTAATGACTTTGTGCCATAATTCAGGATTGGTTTCTCTGTTTGGAATTTCAGACAAATAGATTGGCAGTTAATAATTTTTTTTACAAAGTAACCAATAAATGCATGTGAGTTAAACCCCGTTTTTGAAATTCTCAAGATTCTTTATTAGTCACATGCATAGTTATACAGGACAACACGCAGTGAAATGCATCCTGATCTGCTTATCAAAAACTGTTCAAAGTTAGAAGAATATCAGTTAGATTAACAACAAGTCATAGACTGAAAGATAACAGTATAATAGAACATAATAAATAAGTAAAATTATGTGAATAAAGTAGAATTACAGTTGTGCTTGAAAGTTTTCTGCATAAATATGACCTAAAACATCATCAGATTTTCACTCAAGTCCTAAAAGTAGATAAAGAGAAACCAGTTAAACAAATGAGACAAAAATATTATTCTTGATCATTTATTTATTGAGGAAAATGATTGAATATTACATATTTGACTGTAAGTGTTAAGGTACAATAATGCAGTGATTATTATGCAAAACCAAAGTTAGTGTATAGTTAAATGAGGCAGTTTGTTTGCTTGCGCTACTGCGATCTTTACTTTCTTTTTTTTATACTTTCTAATTTTCCTACTATCATATCCTATAACTTTCTCCATTTGTCTATCGCTCCATTTTTTTTTTTTTTTGAGCCTTTCGAATTCCACTGCTTTCATAATCTCTAACCTGCTTTGCATATGTTTAGCGCCAACGTTTGTTAACACCTTTATGAAGTTCTGCTTTGTCTTTTACTCTGTCTTTTAATTCTGGGCCGGATTAGACGTGCTTTTTTTTCAGTTCCACTTGTTCCTGGGCTGATAATTACTTTCCTTATTTTCTGAATCTGCACCTAGATTATTCTTTTTCTTTTTTGCTCTTTTTTCTCTCCAAAGCTTTTGAGTCTCTTTTCTTTGCACTGCTTTCTTCTACGCTTAGTTGTTGACATTTCATTTATAACGTACTATCCTGATATACTTTATATGCAGTGAGAGCCCTGGATCTATGTGTGCTCAAATCCTTTAGACGACTGAATGTTTTGCTGCCTCTTGGCTTATTTGATATTGATTGTAATTAGGGCGTGTCTTGCAAGAATCTCATGTTCTACATCATCACGAGACGGTCCTGGGTCAATCTCTTGGCACAAAGTCTCATGTTTAAGGTCCCCGCGAGACGCTCTGTGGCCAATCTCTTTCATCTCGCGGTTTCTTCATGTGATCTTAATGTGAAGATCATGTCTCGACACCCTTGTGTTTCTCTCCAGGATTTTTTTTATAATAGAGAGATTTTTGCAGTTTCTCTAAATGAAAGGCCTACACTTTTAAGGGTAATGGTGGTCTGTGTAATTTCATTTATTAATTGCCATTTGTTTTGCCATTATCACTGGAATTTATAACTTTCTACAGTGTAATATTGCCCAAGTAGTACTTCAGAGGGTTTAGTAACACAGTCTGCTCCAGCTCTGCTTTAAGACACACAGAGGCTTTTTAAGTAATCATCACAAGTTGGGACACCTGTGCAAATTGTCTGCTTCAACTTTCAAGGCTTAATGTACTTTAATTGCTGCAGAAAATCTGTAGGTTGTAACCTATTACTTGCTCCCTGAAAAAGGACTACAGTGGAACCTTGGTTCACGAAAGTCCCGGTACACTTACAACTTGTTTACGACCAAAAAGTTCGCCAAACTTTTGCCTCGGTTCACAACCACATACTCGGTATACGAACAAGCCAGTTTCTCTTTTGGTTTGTACATGTTCAGTCTCTCCCTGTGCATTTCCTGTGCAGCGAGCAAGAGAGAGAGCGAGAGAGTGCGACACACACACACACACACACACACAGGCAGCACGAGAGAGGCGCACCCGCACACACACAGGCAGCGCAGAGAGGGGCACGCACACACACAGGCAGTGCGAGAGACACACACACACACAGAGGCAGTGCCAGAGAGAGCAGCACGCAAGAGATTGCGACACACACGCAGAGGCAGCCTGAGGTGCAGACACACAGGCCGATCTGTTCGTAGCGTGCATTGTTGCAATGTTATTTTTCTTGGTGGTTTATTAAATTACGGATTTTTTCAAATGTTAATTTTTTTCCCTGTGCTTAAAACTCATTTAAAAAGTGCTTTTAGCCGGCGGTTGGTAGCGCTATAGCGCAAACTATTGCAGTGTTAGTTTTCTCTGTTGTTCAAGGTTTTCTCAGTGTTATTCAATGTTTTTACATTTAATTTACTATTATGCTGTGCATTCTATGGTTTAATTAACTATATTTGTGCTTAAAAACTTAAAAAATATATATATTTACATACAGTTCGTATGGTCTGGAATGAATTAATTGTATTTACATACAGTACTATGGGGGAAGTTTCTTTGGTTCATGACCAAATCGGTTCACGACCAGAGTTTTGGAACGAATTATGGTTGTGAACCGAGGTCCTACTGTATTTGTAATATTGTGAAATTTCCTTTTTTTTAGTTTTTGCTAACCTAAACTTTAAATTTAAACCTATGGCAGTTTACTGCTTACTGCTGTTTACTTGTGATTTAAACGAAACTGATGGCCCCTTCACTGACGAGAAGTACAGGCAGATTCTTATCCATTACATAATATCAAGGAGGCATCTGATTGGTCCCATCTTCACCCTACAGTATGAAAATGACCACATGGCCACCACAGAGCCCTGATTTCAACACCAGGGAACCAGTGGAACATGGCAAGTCACTCAAAAACCTTTAGAAACAGCATGCAAATGGACCTAAGAAAAAGCAAAGGGTGCTCATGCTAAATATTGGTCTCATTTATGTGTTTCTTTTGTTTACTGCTGTTTCCAGCAGATCGTTTGATTAATAAAAACTATTCACGTCATTATCTTTGAAAGCTTTCCTGCTTTACTGCAAGTGTCTTAAGACATTTTCTCAGTACCATATGTATGAATGATTAAATGTAACCTTATATTATGTACCGTAAGTGTTTCACTTGAATTCTTAAGCAGATAACAAAACTTTTTTTTTTACTGTATACTGAGTCGATTCTCTTCAGTTTGAATGTTGATATTTAAAAGTCTGTCCATTTAAATATTTCACACCTGCTGAGTAGCCCTTAAAATATAAAACATGCAAGCACCTGTCACTTCGCTCACAATGGTATGAGCCCTTTGGCTTTCCAAGGTCAGGTGGCTCTAGGCTTTCCAAATGGAAGTCTTATCTAAGCATCCAATGCTTGCTGAAAGTTTGCTGATGGGAACCAGGTGATCCCTTACAGCAGGAAGATTTACTGCATTCCTGACACATTCCAAGGCATGTAAGATGTCATCACTGATTTATAACTGTTTTTGTTTAAGACTTCATGCTTTTAGAACTTAAAAGTAGTTGAAACATAAATCACTGCCGCTGTTATACTATACATTCTCAGTATAAAATGTCAATTCCACTTACTGTATTGCCTTTTTTTATCTTTTATGTTTTTCCAAATACTCCCTCATCCTGTATGCTGGGCACAGGGTTCTTGGTCAAAAGGCCCACGTCAATACTTCATAAAAAGAAACACAATAAAATGGTATACTCCCACAGAGCTTACATTTCTAGGTTTAAGATCTCTCAGTGTGACAGGAGGCATGGTAAGCTTAATCCTTCCATCTCTACACGTCCACTTTGAGCATACTGCAGTCATAACCGTAGTATACTACATAATTATAAGTTATGGAGTCACCCAAAAATATAAAAACAGTGAATCTCATACTTTAGGATGTCACGGTGTCACAATTATCTTGTAATTTAAAAAGTGGCAGAGCAAAATAAACATGTAAATTAAATTTAAGGGAATATTCAAAAGAGCAACAAGAAAGAATAAGCAAGATCTGCAATGGAAAGGAAAACGGGAGATTGTCAAATGGAAATGTGCTTGGCTAAAGTTGAGGATGAAATGAAAGAAAGGTCAAAATCCTTCCCTATTATTTTTCATTGCTCAAGAAGGGATGCCACCATCTTTTATAACAACATCATGTCTTGCTTACGGTACACCACATTAAGTACTACAAGATGGAAGTACCCAAGCGAATAAAATAAAACAGTGAAGAAAATTAATAACACAATAATCATATGCAAATCGTATAACATTAAAAACATCTTTCCAAAAGAGCATATGAATTCAATAAAGAGTTAAAGAAGCCTTTCTTCACACAAACAATTGCATCTGAAAATAACTACTGAGTCTCTTATTTGAGGCAGAAACCTTGACAACTTTTAAAAAGTGAGATGAGATTTTAGAACATTCGAACAATTGTGATGAGAACAGGCCATTCAGCCCAACAAGCTCGTCCATCTGATTCACCAAGGTTATCATCCAAGTTAACATCAAGTCGAGATTCGAAGGTCTCTAAAGGTGTGCTCTCCACCACACTACCTGATCGTTTATTCCATGTATTTGTGGTTCCCTATGTGAGAAAAACTTTCTGTTATTTGTACAAGATCTGCCCTTAAGTTTACAACTGCGTTCCCGTGTTGTTGTTGGGGTCTATTGCACTAATTCCTTTCATAATTTAAGACATTTTGATCTTGTGATGTCTTAATCTCCATCCGTTTAAAGAGAAAAGGTTTACCTCCTTCAGTCTCTCGTCATAGCTCTTACTCCTGGAATCAGTTAGTCTCTCTACTCTGAACTTTCAGGGGCACTGCTGTGTGTTTTTTCTAATATGGAGACTAAAACAGCATATGGTACTCTAGAAGAGGCCTCGATAGTGTATTATAAAACTTAAGTATTACCTCCCTTGACTTGTACTCCACACATCATACTGTATACAATACAGTAATGTAGCATTCTGTTAGTTGTCTTAATGGCTTTTGAATACTGTCTGGCAGTTCACAGTGTCGACTCCATTATGACTCGTAAGTCCTTCTAATATGGGGTCCTTTCAATTTTCAGACCTTCCATTGTGTATTCAAACTTAACATTTTTACTTCCTACTTTACATATGCTTACATTACATGTTATCTGCCACAAATATATAGCATAACATCCTTTTAGCCTCCTTGATTGCTTCTGTACACTGTCTGGTTGTAGACAATGACGACTCCTCTATTCCAGCTAGTTTGGTATCACCTTTAAACTTAGCCAGCTTCTTGTCTGATCTTGTACAGATCGTTTATGTACAGTCATATGAAAAAGTTTGGGAACCCCTCTCAGTCTGCATAATAATTTACTCTCCTTTCAACAAAAAAGATAACAGTGGTATGTCTTTCATTTCCTAGGAACATCTGAGTACTGGGGTGTTTTCCAAACAAAGAGTTTTAGTGAAGCAGTATTTAGTTGTATGAAATTAAATCAAATGTGAACAACTGACTGTGCAAAAATGTGGGTACCCTTGTAATTTTGCTGATTTAAAAGCATGTAACTGCACAGTACTGATTACTTGCATCAGAAAATTGGTTGGATGAGCTCGTTAACCCTTGAACTTCATAGACAGGTGTGTCAAATCATGAGAAAATGTATTTAAGGTGGTCAATTGCAAGTTGTGCTTCAACTTTGACTCTGCTCTGAAAAGTGACAGACAGCATGGGATCCTCAAAGCAACTCTCAAAAGATTTGAAAACAAAGATTGTTCAGTCTCATGGTTTAGGGGAAGGCTACAAAAAGCCATCTCAGAGGTTTAAACTGTCAGTTTCAACTGTAAGGAATGGAATCAGGAAATGGAAGGCCACAGGCACAGTTGCTGTTAAACCCAGCAGGTCTGGCAGGCCAAGAAAAATACAGGAGCGGCATATTCACAGAATTGTGAGAATGGTTACAGACAACCCACAGATCACCTCCAAAGACCTACAAGAACATCTTGCTGCAGATGGTGTATCTGTACATCGTTCTACTATTCAGCGCAATTTGCACAAAGAACATCTGTATGGCAGGGTGATGAGAAAGAAGCCCTTTCTGCACTCACGCCACAAACAGAGTGGGTTGTTGTATGCAAATGCTCATTTAGACAAGTCAGATTCATTTTGGAAGAAAGTGCTTTGGACTGATGAGACAAAAAGTGAGTTATTTGGTCATAACAAAAAGCGCTTTGCATGGCTGAAGAAGAACACCGCATTCCAAGAAAAACACCTGCTACCTACTGTCAAATTTGGTGGAGGTTCCATCATGCTGTGGGGCTGTGTGGCCAGTTCATGGACTGGGGCCCTTGTTAAAGTCAAGGGTCAGATGAATTCAACCCAATATCAACAAATTCTTCAGGATAATGTTCAAGTATCAGTCACAAAGCTGAAGTTACACAGGGGTTGGATATTCAAACAAGACAATGACCCAAAACACAGTTCGAAATCTACAAAGGCATTCATGCAGAGGGAGAAGTACAATGTTCTGGAATGGCCGTCACAGTCCACTGACTTGAATATCATCGAAAATCAATGGGTTGATTTGAAGCAGTCTGCCCATGCTCGGCATCCATCAAATTTAACTGAACTGGAGAGATTTTGCATGGAAAAATGGTCAAAAATACCTCCATCCAGAATCCAGACACTCATCAAAGGCTATAGGAGGCGTCTAGAGGCTGTTATATTTGTAAAGGAGGCTCAACTAAGTATTGATGTCATATCTCTGTTGGGGTGCCCAGATTTATGCACCTGTCTAACTTTGTTATGATGCATATTGCATATTTTTTGTTAATCCAATAAACTTAATGTCACTGCTGAAATACTACTGTTTCCATTAGGCATGTCATATATTAAAAGGAAGTTGCTACTCTGAAAGCTCAGCCAATGATGAACAAAAATCCAAAGAATTAAGAGGGGTTCCCAAGCTTTTTTATATGACTGTATATTAAATGGAGCAACAGGGACACCATCACCTAATTCTAAAAGCGTTCCCCTCACTAAAACATTTTGCTTCCTGATTTTATGCCACTTTTATACCCAACTACATACCCGCACCTTGAATTCCCACTTCTTTTTGTTTCTGTCATATTGCTCCTTATCAAAAGCCATCTGAAAATCAAGATAAATATTATCATATGTGCCTCTCATATCTTATGCTTTTGTTGGTTCCTCCTAGAATTCCAGCATATTAGAGAAATGTGACCTTCTCCATCTAAAACCATGCAGAGTATTTGCTGACACTCCTGTTCTTGCCATGTGCTGCTCAATCTTTCCCTTAATAATTACTTCCATTAATTTACTTCTGATGTACGTTAGGCTTACTGGTCTGTAGTTACAAAGATCAACCCAGTCACCCTTTTTATACAGCGGGATACTAATCGCTAGCCTCCAGTCTTTAGGAATTTCCCCAGCGTGCAGAAATTTTCAAAAAACATGTGCCAAGGTTTTATATACAGATGTACCCACTAGTTCCCTTAAGAACCTGAGGATAAATGTTATCAGGTCCTGGTGATTTGTAAGATTTCATCTTATTTAATCCAAGCAGTACTTCTCCTTTTACAATTTTCAAATCACTAAGTACCTCCTTAGTAGTCCGTAATACTTTTGTGAGGTTATTGGCTTCTTCACATGTATAAACGTTAATAAAATGCAACTTCAAAAAATTTGCTGTTTCACTGCCGTTAGAGCCTGACATGCCTTTACCATTTTAAATACTCTTTACTGCCTGTTTGACTGTTGTTTTACTACTCAAATATTGAAATAGTCTCTTTCAGTTATCTTTCACCTTCTCTGCAATGTTTCTCTCTTAGCCTTCCTAATATCTTTTTTAACTGCTGCTCTCATGCTCTAATATTGCCCTGTGGTTAGTAATGGAGTTACTAGTCTTATATGCCTTATATAGCTTATATACCTAATGTAACATTAGCTTATCAATCAAGCTTGATGGACTAATCGGTTTCGCTCTTAATCTGTTAAACTTCTAACGTTGCTTTGTCATGATTCCAACTTATGACTTCAGTTACAGGCAGAAGCCCAAATTACTGATGCTGCCATTCATGACTATGAATTGTAAAAGCTTTGTGTAGTATTTGCCTAGCTTTTATAGACTCCTTTCTCAAATGGGTATGAGTTATTTCATTGTCACATATTATTTTTTCTGCACTTGTTTTTGAGTATATTTTTGTTGTTTGTTTAATTGTGTTTTCCTTTTTGGTTGTCCGGCATCTAGAATATCATTGACTTCTTTGACGTTACTGCAGTTGCTGGAGACATTGTCATCACTAATGGCTGCAAGTGCACCTGCATTAGTGTGTAATAAGAATATAGCTTTTCTATGCACTTAAAACTCTTCACATAAACAGTGGGGATCAACTTCAACCACCACCAAGGTGGAGCATCCACTTGGATGACACATTGGCAACTGTTCTTGTGCCAGTATGCTCACCACACATTAGCTTTTAGGTGGTGATAGGGTGAGAGAGATGGTTAGCCATGGGGTGATTGGGGGCCAAAATGAACAAGCTCATGATGGCCAATTTACCCTCGAAATCAGGATACACCCTACTCTTTTTGATCTTTTATAACCACAGAGAATCAGGGCCTCGGTTTTGGGTCTCATCAATTTTTACAGCACAGAGTCCTTGCTACTGCACTGGGGCATTTGGATCCACATACAGAGCACAGGGTAAGCACCTCAGATGGCCTCATCAACACCTTTTCTAGCAGAAACCAAAGCTTTTCCCAACTTTTTTACAAATTTGATATCTCCTTCTATTGCCCTTGAATTATGCTTGTTTATTTTGCCTTTGATTCTGTCTAACATCTTTAAATAATCTCTGTTCTCAATGCAAGCTGAGTCATTGGTTTCAACTAGCAACCATAAACGACACAGTAAAGTCCGTTCTGTAAGGCTTGGGCCATTCAGTCAGCTGAACAGAATAGTCACTTTTATTCATATAAGCTCATCATCATCTAATAATTAACTACTCAATTTCCAGTCTCTCTTGTCTAAACATAACATTTTTATTTTGATTTGTTTTTATAGGTGATGAAGCTCTTTCTAAGTTTGGTAAGCAGTTCTTCAGTTCTCTAGAGCAACTGCTTAAGGAATGTTCTGAACAGAGGGACAGAGCATCTTGGGAACTGCAAACATTAAAGGCAGAGTACGACCAAGCCTGTGAAAACCTTTCTGCTCTAACAAAGGAACGTAAGGAGAGAAGCACTGATTCTAGCCATCATTCCCAAAAATCAGAGGCTGGAAGTACCGAAGGAGGGGAAGGTGATAATCCCACTGCAGTTGAAAAGCCTACATTAGTAACAACGTCTGCTGGGAGAGAAAGCATGCCTAAAACTAAGCTGAGCACACTCAGGATGGCAAAATTTATGGACACCAAAGCTCCAGTTTCTGACGACGGCACACTTGGAGAAAGAAAGGTTACACAAGGGCTATCCCATCTGAGCAGAGGAAAAAGCCCACACAGGAGCAAAAGTATGAAGAATATTGTGAGACCACCTTGGCAAACCTAAGTACAAGTATCCTCTTGTTGGAGGAAGAGAGTTTTGCCATGACCCGTCTTTAAACTAATAATTTCTTCAGATTTTTATACTTAAACTGAGTTCTTAATTATAATAGCATTTTGATGGAACATTTCAATCGTTAGAATGCTGGAGTTTCCAAAGCAGTTGAGCCTCACTTAGTACTGTTGGTATGATGTCATTCAGAGTATATGCCTTTTTAAATTAGCTCCTCCGGCGTCAGCATACTGACAAGTTTTTAATTTCTTTTTGAAAATTCTTAAATTGCAGTTCACTTGAACAATTAAGGGCAATCCATTTTGGTACTTTTACCCATTTGCAGTGAAAGATGTTTCATTTATGGGCTACTCCATCTAGGGACTATCTAAGTGATAACTTGACAATTTGGTAAAAGAACTAAACAATATTTTACACTTTGTTTTTTACTTTCTCAACCTGATCATGCCATCCCAATATTTAGCTATGAAATGTGTTTACCTCAGAGATGTTTATTTTACATTTCTTCATAGTGGGCCATCATGATTGTAATAATCATACAAAGGTTTAATTTAAAGCACCTCAATATTATATTGCATATATAATATTATGCAAATATGTTCTTAAAGTAGCCCGTAACCTATGTGTGGTTTTATCAGTGTGAATTGATTAACTTGAAGGTGTGTTTGTATGATAATTTAAATAAGGTAAGTGCTTTCAAAATGGTAAGACTGCACTTTCATATACAACATTGATGTGTGTGTGTGTTTTGCTAAAATTGTGTGTTCATGTAAACCATTAAATAGACATACCTGTCACTCTAATATATATATATATATATATATATATATATATATATATATATATATATTTATATTCTTAAATACATTCTCAAGTTTTTGTAAAGAGAAAAATGATAACATGCCTTGATGTAAAAAAGTCTGCATTTTTTATTTCTTGGCCAAAACTTTACCTTTACAGTATATACAGTACAATACCTAGGCCACCTGCACAGACTGATGCCAACTACTGTGATATGAATGATTTTTTGAGCATTGATTTTGAAATTCAGAGATACACATTAAAGAAAAAATAATTTTTTATTCTTGTAATTTATGTTTCCTGCCTTTTGTTGAACTATTTGAACCCGTTTCAGGTGATGGATTAACTAGCAGCCATGCATCTACAGTGGCTTTTATCACAGAAATATAAGGACTATCATTTTCCTTAGAAGTATTTTTAGATACAACAGAACATTTTTTGTCCACAGAGGGAAATTTGGCTTTCTACGAAGCTCTTTAAATAAGCAAATATATAAATATATAGATAAATAAATGGAATGGGGGGCGTAGTCGTTAGCACTCCTGCCCTATGAAGCCCATACTTGATTGTTGTCATTGTGGAGGTTGCATGTTCATCATTTGTAAACAGGGATTTTCTGTTTTTCTTCCATCATCCAAACAGTGCATGTCAAGTTAGTTGGCCATTCTAAACTGGTGATATGTGTGAACGTGACTTTGGGTTTGTGACAGAGTAAGTTGACCCTGTGATGAACCCCCTCGAAGGTTGTTTCCTGCCTTGTGTATCAATGCTGTCAGAATAGGCTTTTCTGCCTCTCAAACCTGATCTGGATTACCCATATTTGGGAATGTTATGCTGTGTTAGAAATAGAACAATTACAACATTAGAGACGTTTAGACAAGAACAGACCATTTAATCCAACAAAGCTCACCAGTCCTATCCACTTAATTCCTCCAAAATAACATCAAGTCAAGTTTTGAAAGTCCGTAACTAGGTAACTGATTCCATGTATCTTCCTAATGTTTGTGCAAAATGTACCCTTAACAAATTTCCAACTGTGTCCACGTGTTCTTGATGAGCTCATTTTAAAGTATCTGTCTCAATCCACTGGACTAATTCTCTTCAGTCATGTCTCCTTTAAATATTGTGATGGGTGGCCATAGCCACTACCTGGCCAGGATGACAACAGAGTGCAAGGACCAGGGGTGAAAGCATCGGTGATGCAGGACACTAGAGGGCAGCTCTCCTGGGCAGCTGTGGCACCACGGATTCCCACAGGGCATGTTGGGAGCTGGAGTTTGGTGAAGCCCTGTTGGGTTCCATAGGGGCCACCAGGGGGAGCTGCAGAGCCCTATAGAGGACCTGAAGCACACCTGGGAGTGATTCCAGGTAATACTGATGAGCCACCTGGAATACTCCTGGGACCTGAATAAGAGGAGCCACCTCACTCCATTGAATGGCCAGAGTCGGGAGGAAGAGGACAAAGCCTGAGGAGGAGTGGAGGGAGAAGGACTGGCGGCGAGAAGGAACTGTCTATTGTGTTGTTGGGTGATTGGTGCACTGTGCTGTGGGGAGCACGGTGAAATGCTCCCCAATTGTGAATAAACAGGTGTTGGGTAGCAAAATCTGTCCCCTGCCTGTCTGTGTCCGGGTTAGGGCAGCTGTGCGTGCCCTGGTGGCTTACAGTATCCTTTTGCTTAAACTGTAAAGGCTCCGCTCTTTTAATCTTTCCTCATAACTCATCCCCTGTTGCCCTGGAATCAGCCTAGTCGCTCTTCTCTGGTCTTTTTCTAGCACTGCTATGTCCCATTTACAACATGGGGACCAAAACTGCACCCAGTACTCCAGATGAGGCCTCACCAGTGTGTTAGAAAGCTTTTGCAGAATTTCCTTGTACTTGTACTCCACACATCAGGGTGCTGAAATTCTGTCAGCCTTCTTGATGGTGTCTGCACACTGTCTGGCAGTTGATAGTGACGAGCCGACTATGTCTCCTAAATCCTTCTCATGAGGCATACAGTGGTGTCTCGTACTTCGAACTTAATTCATTTTTGGAGGCTGTTTGAACTGTGAATTGTTCGAAGTCCAAATCAGTTTTCCTCATTTAAAATAATGGAAAGTGAATTAATTCCTTCCCAGACTCTAATCATCATTTTGATAAACTTAAATAGCAAATTCTTATAATTTAAGGTAAAAGTAACACAATTAAATGCCCTAAATAATAAATTAAAACATGAAAACAATAAATAAAGTGCGTAAATACTGTATAATAAAATGAAATGTATGGTGGAGCAAGTTGACGCAGCGGCTAGGTGCTCTTCCTTTCAGTGTTTTCCTTTTGTGTATGTGTTTCTGTTCATCGTAATGACAGTCTGCTTGGCGAATAACATCTACAGCCAACACAATCTCCTAAAAATAGTATTATGCAGCAAGCAGAGCTTCTTCAGTCCATGACATCCCGACTGACATAGCCAGTTGTCGGGACTCCCCATGGATTACCATACCCACAGGTAGGAGGAGATAGAGGCATAAGTGGGGCTGCAGGGCTAGCATGCTGGCGAGGCTATGGCGGCGGCCACACAAGCCGCCCCTTCCTGTTATTTTTGTTACCAACTCAAGATCCCTCGCAAATAAGATGGACAAATTGAAACTACAGGTTGTAGCAAATAAGATCATTAAGTACAGTTGCATTCTGCTAATTACAGACACTTCGCTTCATTCACTCATTCCAGATACAGCTATTGAGTTAGCAGGCTGGAGAGTACACTGGCAGGGCAGGACCAGAGATTCCAGTAAGAGAAAGGGGGAAGGCCGTCTTAACTCATGGGCATGCTGGGCAGTTGCCCGGGGGCCCCATGCTGTATGGTTTACTAACTGAGTATCATTTATATGTTGACATTTTTGTGTTCTTCAAGGCTCATGTGACATTGTTCATACATTTGCTGTACAGCGTGTTTTTTAATGTTTAAACACTGAGTTTTTTTTGGAAGTACCAATACAACAAATATATGTTTGATTTTATCGACCATTTACATTTTTATTCCCGTGAGTGGTTGTGTAGGTAGGAGCCCCAGTACACTGCTTTGCCCAGGGCCTATAATGCTGTTAAGATGGCCCTATAAAGCGGGGGAGCTATGCCTGTATGTCAGCCTACGCTGGTGTACTAACACTAAGACTGTACACAACAGTTGACGTTTATCTTTTGCTCCATTTTTTTCACTGCATGCACAGTCTGAACATAGAATCACCTTTCAAACTCTGGATCATGTTTCTCTCAAATTTTCAAACTCTGGACTGTTCGAAGTTAGAATCATTCGGAGTATGAGGCACCACTGTACTTTCGATTTTCAGGCCTCCCATTTTGTATTCAAATGTAACATTTTTACTTCCAACATGCAATAATACTTTAGCATTTACTGACATTAAATTTCATCTGCCCAAGCCTGTATGCTATCGAAGTTCCTCCATGTTGATTCAACGGATTTCAGATTATCTGCCAGTCTTCATAGCTTGGTATCAACTCAACCGGCTTGACAGTTATATTCCTCTCCAAATTATTTATATATATATTAAAAACAGAAACAATACTACCACTGAACTCTTGTGAGAACCCATATTAGCCTATTTGAAAAAGGTTCCTCACATCATAACCCTCTGCCTCCTGTGTCTGAGCCAATTCTGCATCCATCTACAAACAGCACCCTGCACCTTATCAAAAAATGATAAATAAAGCATTTAGAGTTTATATATGTACATACTTAAACAACATAACTATTCTCTCAATAAGACTTGCATTTGAATATACTGCATGCAACTTTCAAGTTTACAGCAGACTTCAAATCCACTTACAAATCCATTATTATTGTATGATTCTTTTGATGTCCTTGTCATGCAGGCTTTTAAAATGCTTGTGAATGAAAATTGAAACGTTTAATGCATTGAATACATGGTGGTCCAGATCTAATTATGCTGATCCAGATCGTCTGGATGACTTCTTCATGTCGTCAGTTTGCACACTTCTCGATGGTCTGGGATTTTTCAGGTGATTTTCTATGTAATAAACTTAATAAGTTATAGCGTAATGAAAGTTGCATAATTAGATCTGGACCATCCTATATAAAAACTAGGGGCCCGTTCACACTCGGACGTGCTAAATTTCCAGCATTTGTTTGGCATTTTTTGCGTGTATTTTGGATGTTTTTCAGTGGCTTTTCAAGCGTTTTTCAAAGTAGTGTTTTGCAGGAAAAATATCATTGATGTCATTTTCTGTCACCACTCGGTGGGCTGTGAGGTGATTATTGTCCCACCAGAATGTCCTCTCTGACTTAAGTGCTTTTTTCCTGATGATCACGGCACTGAAGAGGAGGTGTTATCACCGTCGTGAGCACAGATATTGAGTTTATTCTGTTAAGCAGCAAAGGGAGTTGAAAGCAGGGGGTCAGTCAAGTTCAGTCCTGGGGGTCCCCAGTGGCTACAGGTTTTTGTTCCAGTCAGTTTCTCAGTCAGTCAGTCATTGTTACTTTTAACAGATCTCATTGTTAAATTTGCTTTCCTGTTTTTTGCCTTTATTTTGCATTTGGAAAAGCACAGTAGTGTCAGATTTACACTTATTGAAAATTAAGACATTTTTGTATTTTTTCTGTATCTTTAAATACTTAGTTTGTTTTGTTATTTATTTAATTCACTTTTTTGTTTAGACTGCTTTCTTTATTTTATCTGAATACTTGTAATTAATAGTGTGCAGAGCAGACTCCAGCACAGACGACTCTGAAAGTAGCAACTACTTCAGTATTACCCACTTGTGTCTATCAGTAAATAATTTTCTAAATGACCAGAATATTAAAAATCCTTTAAAGGAAAAATAATTTATTTTTACCCACTAACACTTTTAAATTCCTGCTTCAATAAGTAAAAATATAGTGTAATCAGTTTTTAATTTCTAGATGGAGGCAACAAACATAGAAACTGGGAAATAACGGCTTGATTCAGTAAGGCAGGAGTCCAGTTAAGTGAAGAAGTGGGTTGAGACAAACACCTGCTGCCGGAGGGGGCACCCCAAGACTGAGCTTGAGAACCACTTGTCTAGAGGACAATTGTAGACCCAATGAAGAACTTGGGCAGCATCCAGAAAAATTCCAGGATTACACACGGATGTCAGTAAGCGTGTAAGTACAGTGATATGTGATAGCATCCTAATTATTTTATTGCCTATTTCAATTTGGTTTTTTTATCATTAAATCCTACTAGGCTGATGTCGCAAACTTTACTTAGGGGTGTATAGAATCGTGTAAAGATTAATGTAAATCGGTAGAATGCACCAACAGTTTCTATTCGGCAAATATGTTGCGTTTGCCGGTGACATTGTTCACTGAATGTTTCCCTGACAATTTACTGTGCAGTTGACTTAGACAGACTTTTTTTCCCAGTGCCCCATGATGCTTTTTACGGCCAGCATGACATCATAGAGTTGTAGCAGCCATGTTAGATAGGGATGTCACTACCTGATCTGTACCCCCTGTCCAGTTTGTGTCTTTCATGCACAGAAGTTTCCCACTTAAGCGTACTCCATCTCACACTTTACAACATTGTCCAATCTGTTTCACTTATGTGTGAAACATTTATGGTGAGTACACACATATGTCATGTCACTACCCGATCAATACTCTAGCCAGATTGGCACTGCACATGTGTATATAAAAAAAATGCAGTATTTTTATTTGAGCAGTACATTAGCTGTTGTTATAAAAATGCTTGTTGTGCATGGATTCATTGTAGTCGTGTCTTGTTTCCGATGGGAGTGTTAGCTCCGTGGAAATATGTTCTTTTATATTGCGGCGTTTTAATAAACCTTTATTTAAAAAAGTATAAATTATAACGGCGATATCCCTCTTTTCGGCGATAGGCGGCGACAAAGTCACAGAAAAGACAGAATATACTTAGCTTGTTTAATGCGGCTTACATTGCTTTACAATGACAGGGAAGACCAGTCACATTTCATTTTAAACCACAGGGATTCGGTCGTGTAGAAATGGCTTTTTTCTGTCACAACGGAGGTGGTGTTGGAGTCTATCGCTTTCACTCCCACAGGTCTTCAAAGCTTGGCAAGGTTTCAGCGTTCTTTTATATTGTGTCCACACGACCACATCCCCCAGTACAATGCCAAACAAGGTAGACAAACTTAGGCTAAGCAGCAGATAGTCAGATCATATAACACTTAGGCCTTTTAGGGCTGACAACAGCTGTTCTTGTCTATCTTTATGCTTTGCCTATCCCAGCACTTCTGAAAGTTGACACCCTGTGCTAAAGCTGGCTCAGTTCTTCATGGCATGTTATACAGAAAAAGAATGAAAAATACATTTAAAGAGATCTAAAACAGATACAGTGACACAATTCTTAATATTATAACAACCTTAGTATAACATGTCTTCACTGCTTGGTCATGTAAGTTATGTTTCTCACTATGTAGCACAGATAGGGTAGTGAGAAGGACACCCAGCCCGAGTACATAACACTGATTATCTGCATGACATGCTGTACGGCTGTTAGTTATTCATAATGATAGGAGCTCGGGAGACACAGAGGGACATAAAAGACTCAGAGTATGGAGTATAATTTTTATCTCACAGAGGCATGGTGGTCCAGTGGTGAGCAGGTCACATTTTGGCCACAATAATTGGTCAGGCATAGTCTGCAGTTGCTTTCCTAACCCTCAGGGACCATTTCTCCATTGTACTTCCACTCCGAACTTGTTTCTCCTTCTCTGTCGACTTCAGACCAGTTTGTTGTATTCGCCAAAATTCCCATTGCTCAAGTATATTGAGATACTTGCTCAGGGTCACACAGTGCATCAGAGGTGAGAATTAAACTAACAGCCGTTTGGCTTACAGTCCTGTGTCTTTCCTACTATGCCACTCTGCCTCTTAATAGCTATGATGCAAATGTGTATATAAAAGACTGCGTGAAATACTGACTTAGCATTATTGATGAAGGTCACAAAGTTGGTGTAGTGTTTATTAAAATAAATAAAAACACTCATATTTTTCCATGTGATACGCATTCATGTATTGTTTAGGAAGTTGTTGCCATCCAATTAGCCACCTTTCCTTTGTTGTCTGCACTTTGATAGCATTGACCTGTGAATATAAACATGTACTCATTATATACTGCCTTCTGTTTAGGTGCTAAAGAGACCCATGAGGTTAATTTGCACGTGTGCATAACTGTTTAGACCAGAGTGCTGCACAGGTTTTCATGACAACAAAGAAGCTAATTATGGAAGGATAGATGGCTGGGTAGGTGGCACAACAATGCATTGGTTCTCTCCTGGGACTTCTGTGCGGTTCTCAGCCTGGCATCCATCTTTTATATGGTTTGGCATGTTCTCCCTGTGTTGGCATGGATTTTTTAATATGGTATTGATAACTTCACACAATTATGCATGTTAGAATAACTGAAGATTCTGAATTGGCATGAGTGTGAGATGGGTTAGCCATGGTTGTTCTCTGCCCTGGGTACCAATGTTTCCAGTATAGAAATGCATGGTGTTATGAATGAAAATATTGTTGTAAAAGGTTGAAGACAAAAAGAAAGCAACTATCACTTGGCTAAGCAGCAATTTTAAATTAGTCCTGTGTGAGTATTGGCATATATCAGTGGCTACTGCGATGGAATGGCAGCCTGTCCACATTCACCTGGATTTCCACATCCAGCGATTGTCCACCCCCCTGGTACTGCCAATCAAATGTTTGACTTTCTAAGAAAACAAGAAAAAAACTTTGTAGGGAAGAAATGGAAGAAATCTTGGGAAAGGCTTTTCAGAGAGAGATGCTGTTCAAGGTAGACTGGACATGCAATGGGTCTCATAAAATGGGGTAAATACAACACACAAAGCAGAACACAAGTAAGCGTCTTCACAGAGCCAGATGATCAGTCTATCATGGCCAACACAGAAGTACAACACAACAATCCGGGCGACTTTGTTCTTACACAGCACTCTTCTTCAAGTGCAGCCGCAGAGCAGCGTAACGACTCTCAAGGCAAAATGCAAGAATAGATGATACCACTCACTAAATACCAAACTATCATATATGAGAATACAGATTTTTTCAAATACTTCAAAAACAAAGTAGAAGCTAATTACCATAAATGACAAAGACCAATATTTGCCCATTAGTTAACTGTAGAACCACAGCCAGATTATAGAAAAGGGGTCAGACAAGACAAACACAGTCAGGGTCCTGGAGACCTCGGCCAACAAGCTGCCTCCCCCTTACTGGCCATTCCACAGCTGAGTCAGCGGCGTGCTGGCCAATCAGATGAAAGGACCCTTCTATCCAATGATTCCAGTGCTACTTTATCCAAGATGACTTTTCCATACTGGCAGTACAGCAGTGGCACCGAGTGCCACATGAGGATACCAAGGAGAGAAACAGAATAGGAGAGGGTTAGTAACAGTTTATAAATTTCATATTACTTATATTTTAGAATTAATAACTAGCACAGCTTCAGGGCCCTAAACTAAAAAGCTTGACCTCTCACTGTTATTTTATTTGTCCTTGGAATCATAAGCAGACCGTCATCTTAAGATCTTAAGATCTCAATGTGCGCTCTGGTTTGTAAGTAATGATGAGCTCAGATAAGTAAGCCTGACTTGGCCATTTAAGGCTTTACATTTTAAAAGGAGGGTTTTGAAATCTGCTCTAAACTTAACTGGAAGGCAGTGCAGTGACTTAAGAACTGGAGTTATGTGTTTTTATTTTCTTGTTCTTGTAATAAGAATTCTTATGGGAGCATTTTGAATCTGAACATCATAGGTGCTACATGGGACCTCAGTCAGGTAGTGGTGGTGGCCTTATGGAAACCAGAAAACAAATCTTAGAAAAATAGAGATTAGTAAAGATTGCAAATTCCAGAAGAATTTACTAATTCTTTGCATGTATATTGTATTGGGAGTAAAGCTAAAGTGTATCTACAAAAAAAATGCCAAATTGAAAAGTGGGATTTTTAGGAGTATTTTATTTTTTAAAAAGATCCACGTGTCAGTCTGGTGCATCTCTGTTGGTAAAGTATTCCAGATTTATGGTGCATAACAGCAAAAGGCCACTTCTTTTAAGCTTGGCTCTTGGAATAATAAGCAGACAATTATTAGACACTCTAATGGATCTGATTGACTGACAGGGTGGGTGCCTTCCTGTATCTAACAGATGTGATTGACGGCAATGTTTAATGGGTGCTGATAATTGAGCCACCCCAATTTTCACCATTTTGGGAAACTGAAAGTCTTCTGTTAAGTTGCAGTTTAGTTTTGTCCCACTCAGTGTGGGTTCCTGGGTTAATTGGATTGACAGGGTGGGCACACTCCCATATCTAATAAACTGTGATGTTCAATGGGCACTCTGAAGGGTTGAAATCATGTTAGGCTTTAACAAAACTGTCAAAGTTGGGATGGCCCAACATGAAGCAACTCACGTATACCTGTGCAGGCCCAAAATGTGAAATTTTATTATTTCAAATAATCAATCAATTTTAATGATACAATTGAATAGATCCAGCAGATTCAGAAAGTGTTCAGACCCCTTCACTTTTACAAAATTTTGTTATGTTGCATCCTTGTCTTAAATCAACTCAATTCATTTTATTTCCCAATCAAGCAACACTCAGTACATCAGAATGACACCGCGAAACAGGATATTTTAAAAGTTTTGGAAATGTATTAAAAATACAAAATCTCACATGGACACAAGTATTCAGACACTTTATTCATTACTTTGTTGAAGCCCCTTTGGCAGCACTTCCAGTCTGGAGTTTAATGTGACAGGTTTCTCCCACCTGGATTGGGGATTTTATGCCATTCTTCTCTATAGAGGCGCTTAAGCTCGGTCAGGTTGGGTGGAGACCACCACTGGCCTGCTATTTTCAGATCTCTCTAGAGATGTTTGATTGAGTTCAAGTCTGGTTGGACAACTCCAAGATGTTCACCGAGTCAACACTAAACCAAAGGCAAATCTTCAGCTCAATGTGAGGTCCAGAGCATTATGGAGCAGTTTTCATTAAGGATATCCCTGGACTTTGCTCAACCCTGTCTAGTCTCCCAGTCCCCAGCACAATGCTGTCACCACCAGGTTGCAATGCTGGAATGGTATTGCACAGGTGACGAGTGGTGCCTGGTTTCCTCCGCACATGACACTAATCTTGGTTTTATCAGACCATAAAATTTTGTGTCTCGCAGTCTGAAGGTCCTTCATGTGACTCTTTGTAAACTCCAAGCAGAATTCCATGTGTTTTTTTTTTACTGAGAAAGGGCTTCTGTCTGGCCACTCTGTCAGAAAGTCCAGATCAGTGGAAGAATGCAGTGATAGTTGTCCTTCTGGAAATTTCTCCCATTTCCACATAGGTTCTCCCATCATGAAGCTTTGCACACCTATGTTGGAGGATTTTCTGCCATTCTTCTCGGCATATCCTCTCTGTCTCTGTCAGGCTGGATGGAGGCCATCGGTGGACTGTGTTTTTCCAGTCTCGCTAGTGATGTTCGATGGGGTTCATATCTGAGCTCTGACTTGGACACTCAGGGGCATTCAAAGTGTAGTCCATAAGACACTCTTGTGCTGTCTTTGCTTTGTGCTTAGGGTTCAAGTGCTATAGCAAAGCAACAAGGTGATGCCTTTAAAACAATGAGCTGCTTCAAGAACATACCACACATTCATAAAAATAAAGGTGCCAGAGCGGTTCTTCTGAGTGATGCCATAGGGGAACCATTTTTAGTTCCCAATAGTCCAATCTAGGTGAACTTTTATTTATTTAGACCTGTAACAGGCCTCATGACTAGATGTTAACAGATTTGTGAAATGCCAGTGGGTCTTGATTTGAAAAAGACTCTTACTGCATACGTACATCTGGGCCACTCAACGACATTCACAGTTAACCTGAAGTCACTCCCGTGTTGTCATTTTCTGTGTCCTTAGGGTTCTCGGATTTCTGCTGCCCTAGGTGAAATTGAAAATGGGCCAACCACCCCCTATGCTTTGAGAGGAATCATCACTGCCAGACCTAGAGACAGTGAAGTATTTAGGACCTTAAATTCACAATTTGGGAACATTGAGTTACTGTTTACAAGACTGTCTCAGAAAAATACGCTCTTGAGGAGTACCATTTCAGAAAATTTGCGCAAATCCGAGAGATGCAGTGGGCTGGGGAGGGGGGGCTCCCTCACGTGCCAGCCTCAGGGCATATCTTTCCTCCGCTTAACTAGCAAATGAGAGAACTACTTATTGTGCTATGTATCATAGTTCGCTTGTGGTACCAATTTATTTGTGCAAATCCGAGAGACACGCAGCGTATCTTACATTCGCTTAGCTAGAACTACTTAACGGATTTAGATTGGGTTTTTTTCTATAATTTGCTTGAACAGTCCAGTTGATCTTGTGACTTCTGTCATCTCGCTAAGAATCAGTTTGCTCACAGGAGCGATATATTCACGCTAATCTGGGACAGAGGCTGTGGGCCGAGGGGAAGGGGAAGAGTGACGTCAGGAGTGGGGAGCTGGGCAGGGCCCTCCTCCCTGTTCTGTTTCACTTCTACGCGGGCAGAGCTGCAGGGACCGGCTAGTGTATATATATATAGTGCATCCGGAAAGTATTCACAGCGCATCACTTTTTCCTCATTTTGTTCTGTTACAGCCTTATTCCGAAATGGATCAAATTAATTTTTTTCTCAAAATTCTACACACAACACCCCATAATGACAACATGAAAAAAGTTTACTAGGGGTTTCTGCAAATTTATGAAAAATAAAAAAATTGAGAAAGCACATGTACATAAGTATTCACAGCCTTTGCCATGAAGCTCAAAATTGAGCTCAGGTGCATCCTGTTTCCCCTGATCATCTTTGAGATGTTTCTGCAGCTTAATTGGAGTTCACCTGTGGTAAATTCAGTTGATTGGACATGATTTGGAAAGGCACACACCTGTCTATATAAGGTTCCACAGTTGACAGTTCATGTCAGAGCACAAACCAAGCATGAAGTCAAAGGAATTGTCTGTAGACCTCCAAGACAGGATTGTCTCGAGGCACAAATCTGGGGAAGGTTACAGAAAAATTTCTGCTGCTTTGAAGGTCCCAATGAGCACAGTGGCCTCCATCATCCTTAAGTGGAAGAAGTTTTAAACCACCAGGACTCTTCCTAAAGCTGGCCGACCATCTAAACTGAGCGATCGGGGGAGAAGGGCCTTAGTCAGGGAGGTGACCAAGAACCCGATGGTCACTCTGTTAGAGCTCCAGAGGTCCTCTGTAGAGAGAGGAGAACCTTCCAGAAGGACAACCATTTCTGCAGCAATCCACCAATCAGGCCTGTATGGTAGAGTGGCCAGATGGAAGCCACTCCTTAGTAAAAGGCACATGGCAGCCCGCCTGTAGTTTGCCAAAAGGCACCTGAAGGACTCTCAGACCATGAGAAACAAACTTCTCTGGTCTGATGAGACAAAGATTGAACTCTGGTGTGAATGGCAGGCCTCACGTTTGGAGGAAACCAGGCACCGCTCATCACCAGGCCAATACCATCCCTACAGTGAAGCATGGTGGTGGCAGCGTCATGCTGTGGGGATGTTTTTCAGTGTCAGGAACTGGGAGACTAGTCAGGATAAAGGGAAAGATGACTGCAGCAATGTACAGAGACATCCTGGATAAAAACCTGCTCCAGAGCGCTCTTGACCTCAGACTGGGGCGACGGTTCATCTTTCAGCAGGACAACAACCCTAAGCACACAGCCAAGATATCAAAGGAGTGGCTTCAGGACAACTCTGTGAATGTCCTTGAGTGGTCCAGCCAGAGCCCAGACTTGAATCCGATTGAACATCTCTGGAGAGATCTTAAAATGGCTGTGCACCGACGCTTCCCATCCAACCTGATGGAGCTTGAGAGGTGCTTCAAAGAGGAATGGGTGAAACTGGCCAAGGATAGGTGTGCCAAGCTTGTGGCATCATATTCAAAAAGACTTGAGGCTGTAATTGCTGCCAAAGGTGCATCAACAAAGTATTGAGCAAAGGCTGTGAATACTTCTGTACATGTGATTTCTCAGTTTTTTTATTTTTAATAAATTTGCAAAAACCTCAAGTAAACTTTTTTCACGTTGTCATTATGGGGTGTTGTGTGTGGAATTCTGAGGAAAAAAATGAATTTAATCCATTTTGGAATAAGGCTGTAACATAACAAAATGTGGAAAAAGTGATGCGCTGTGAATACTTTCCGGATGCACTGTATATATATATATATATACAGGGTGAGGCAGAAAGGATGGACGTCTTTGAAATGGCTAGAACTCACCACTAGGTGGAGTGACAGATGTGCGGTAGGTGGCATTAGGTTCGCGAAGTCTTAGCATTTTTTTTTTCTTTTTAGTTGAAGCCATGGAGCCGTGGATGATAGAACACCACATTTTTGCATACAACTGTTTTGTCAAGAACCACCAATCTATTACCGCAGTTCAGCGTGAGTTTCGTTGCCATTTTAATATCCACAGAAATAAAGCTGTTCCCCCTCGTAACACTATCCTACGTTGGGTTAAATAAAGCACTTCGTACACGAGGTACACTAATGAACAAAAGACTGCCGGGGCTACACGAACGCACGCACTACCCTGAAAATGTGGAAAGCGTACGACTAGCCCTGCTGCGCAGTCCAAGTCGATCTGCTCAGAAGCATTCTTCTGAACTTGGCCTCAGTAATCGTACGGTAAGGCGTATTTTGCATTTAGACCTGCATTTCCATCCCTACAAATTGTCAAATGCTATTTCAATATGAACCTCAAATCTTTCAATAAATTTCTTTGTAAGAAAAAATTAACAATTTTGTGATTTTGTAAAAAACGTCCATCCTTTCTGCCTCACCCTGTATATATATATATTATATAAACTGCTCAAAAAAATTAAAGGAACACTTTGAAAACACATCAGATCTCAATGGGAAAAATAAATCCTCCTGGATATCTATACTGATATAGACTGGGTAATGTGTTAGGAACAAAAGGATGCCACATCGTTTGATGGAAATGAAAATGATCAACCTACAGAGCCCTGAATTCAAAGACGCCCAAAAATCAGAGTGAAAAATTATGTGGCAGGCTAGTCCATTTTGCCAAAATTTAATTGCAGCAACTCAAAATTGTACGCAGCACTTTGTATGGCCCCTGTGTTCTTGTATACATGCCTGACAACATCGGTGCATGCTTCTAATGAGATGACAGATGGTGTTGTGGGGATCTCCTCCCAGATCTGGACCAGGGCATCACTGAGCTCCTGGACAGTCTGAGGTGCAACCTGGTGGCATTGGATGGACCAAAACATAATGTCCCAGAGGTGTTCTATTGGATTTAGGTCAGGAAAGTGTGGTGGCCAGTCAATGGTATCAATTCCTTCATCCTCCAGGAACTGCCTGCATACTCTCACCACATGAGGCCAGGAATTGTTGTGCACCAGGAGCCACTGTACCAGCATAGGGTCTGACAATGGGTCCAAGGATTTCATCCTGATACCTAATGGCAGCCAAGGTGCCTTTGTCAAGCCTGTAGCGGTCAGTGTGACCCTCCATGGATATGCCTCCCCAGACAATCATTAACCCACCACCAAACTGCTCATGCTGAATGATGTTACAGGCAGCATAATGTTCTCCATGGCTTCTCCAGACCCTTTCACTTCTGTCACGTGCTCAGGGTGAACCTGCTCTCATCTGTAAAAAGCACAGGGCACCAGTGGTGCATCTGCCAATTCTGGTATTCTATGGCGAATGCCAATCGAGCTGCATGCTGCTGGGCAGTGAGCTCAGGGCCCATTAGAGGACATGGGGCCCTTGGGTCACCCTCATGAAGTCTTTCTGGTTGTTTGGTCAGAGACATTCACACCAGTGGCCTGCTGGAGGTCATTTTGTAGGGCTCTGGCTGTGCTCATCCTGTTCCTCCTTGCCCAAAGGAGCAGATACTGGTCCTGCTGATGGGTTATGGACCTTCTATGGCCCTCTCCAGCTCTCCTAGAGTAACTGCTTGTCTCCTAGAATCTCCTCCATGCCCTTGAGACTGTGCAGGGAGACACAGCAAACCTTCTGGCAATGACACGTATTGATGTGCCATCCTGGAGAAGTTGGACTACCTGTGCAACCTCTGTAGGGTCCAGGTATCACCTCGTGCTACCAGTAGTGACACTGACTGTAGCCAAATGCAAAACTAGTGAAGAAACAGTCAGAAAAGATGAGGAGGGAAAAATGTCAGTGGCCTCCACCTGTTAAACCATTCCTGTTTTGGGGGTCATCTCATTGTTGCCCCTCTAGTGCATCTGTTGTTAATTTCATTAACACCACAGCAGCTGAAACTGATTAACAACCCCCTCTGCTACTTAACTGACCAGATTAATATCCCATAAGTTTCACTGACTTTATGCTATACTCTGATTAAAAAGTGTTCCTTTAATTCTTTTGAGCCGTATATATATGCAGTATATATAATTTTTTTAACTAAGAAGTTACTATAACATATACATGTCATTTAAATTAATACAATAACTTGAAAATGTATTATAATGACAACATTCAGTGAAATCGAGAGTATAATGATATTTACCCACAATTCCTATTTACCGAATGCTCGTGTATCCAAATAATACAATCTACCTCTCTAAAAAAATGCACAACTGCTTTAGCGTGTCAAGAGTGAATTTCACAAATGGTGGAGAGTCAAAATGGATGATATCTGCTAGGTTTTAACACAAGTTTTAATTTGTGTTCATGTGGAAGACGATCAGAGTGTGAGTTAAATCGGCTTTTAGCAGTTCACTCAAGAGCTACAGTCCTGCTGATGGTTTCATTTTATTTGGCCATGTCTGTCTCTTCTATGCTACAGTTTCATGATTGGCAACATCCTCATTGTTGTTGTTCTTATTATTGTCGGACCGTGTAGGTCGTCAGCCATTAAGACCGAACATCGCTGGTATGCGAAAATAATATAAAACAGTATAATCAGACATCCGCTTTGAGTCTGAGTGTTCATAGGTTTGCATTGTTAAAAAAACAAAAATGGCGTGTCGTCCAGAGCCGTTTCTGGGCAGGAGATTGTGCCATGCGTAGTGCAGACAGAGGAAGTGCACAACATAAACATTTCTTTGTGCTCCGCTCCGGTCCAGACAAATTTTTCTAAACAAAATAAAAATAATATTCGCTACCTGGGGATGTCGTAATGCGCCATAACCACTAGAGGGCACCCCCGGCACTTGCCTAGACCACCTATGCCCAGAAACGGCCCTGCTTAGGGTCTTTCTCCTGTTGGAAGGTGAAGCTTCAACCCAGTTTTCTTAATCTTTTAGTGTCCTGCTAGGTAGCCCACATTAAAGATTTCAGGTGTTTTTTTCCTATATATTTGGAAGTTTTTCAAGACACAAAGAACCAACTTTTATGCAAAGAACCCGTCTCTGAATTAAGTGGTGTTTGGTCAAGCAGTAGTTGAGGAACCACAAGGCCGTCTTAACAGCATCATAGGCCCCCGGACAAAGCTGTGTTTTAATAGCAAACCAGAAACATACTGTGGACCACCAGGCCATGTACAGCCGCCGTAACCCGACACAAGTTCAATCAGAGCACACGTTTTTATTAACATGGGGGGGGTGCTATTTTCTTGCTCCCCACAGTGCAGTACACAAACACCAAATGCACAGTCCAGCACAAAACCCTTTCCTTCTTCTACTTCTTCTTCTTCCTTCTCTGCCTCCACTCCTCTCCCAGCAAGCTTCGTCCACCTCCTCCCAACTCCGGCTCCCCAAGTCGTGATGACTGGCTCCTTTTATAGGACACCCGGAAAGACTCCAGGTGTCCAATGAGGTGTGGCGGAAGTGCTGCCAAATAGGACTCGGCAAACGTCCATCTTAACGCATGGGCACACTGGGCAGTTGCGCTAATCTATGTATGTTGTGACTTGCTGAGTGGTTGTGTAGTTCGGGGCCCCATTGCACTGCTTTGCCCGGGGGCCTATAAGGCTGTTAAGACGGCCTCGGGCCCCAACAGGGTTGAGCTTCCCAGCCCCTCTGCAAGCCAGGGGGACTGCCCTCTAGTGTTCTGGGGGAGATAATGTCCTGAATAAACTCTCTCCCCCAATCCTTCCACCACCTCGAGGTGTCCTGGCCAGGTAAGGGCCCTGGTGGTCCAACACAATACATAGGCATCACTAACATCATGGGCCCTAATGCTCCTGGGACCCCCCGCCAGTGCATATTGTGCCCACACGTTAAGACAGCCCTGAAACACAAGCCAGTAAAAAACCATAAAGTGTCATTAAAGAAACAGCATTTTTAAGAGTGTACTACAACATAAAGAATTCTGTTTTGTCCACATATTAGGCACCTTTTCAAATCCCAAAGGAACTAATTTCATATGCAAAGAACCCGTCCTAGACTGAAATGGCGCTTTGTCAAGCAAAGGCTCTCTGAGGAGCCGCACAACCCAGTAAAGAAGCATGAAGTGCCATTAAAGAAGCAGCAATTTTAAGAGGGGTGGCACGATGGCGCAGTGGTAGCACTGCTGCCACGCAGTAAGGAGACCGGGGTTCACTTCCCGGGTCCTCCCCGTGTCTGCGTGGGTTTCCTCCCACAGTCCAAAGACATGCAGGTTTGGTGCATTGGCGATCCTAAATTGTACTCGGCGTGTGTGTGTGCCCTGTGGTGAGCTGTCGCCCTGCCCGGGATTTGTTCTCGCCTTGTGCCCTGTGCTGGCAGGCATTGGCTCCAACAGACCCCGTGACCCTGCGTTAGTATATAGCGGGTTGGACAATGACTGACTGACTGACTGACATTTTTAAGAGTGTTGAGGCGGCTGATGAATCACAGCGTTGGATTTGGATTGCTGGTGTCCGTGCTCGTCCTGTACAGCCTCCCCATTTAGCCTGCACTCATCCTCTGGACCTCCGCTCACCTCGGAGATGAGAGCTCAAGTGTGTCCTATTAAAGTCATATTGTCGCATTCATCATTTCTGACAGATGGAATTAAAAAAAAAAAAAAGATGCATCTTTAAAGTCGCCTCAGTGCCAGTGGTTCTCGCTTATTTTTATTTATTATGTTTTTTTTTAAAACGACTTTATCCCAAATTCAGAAGTTGCTAGTGAATAATTTACGAGCTGCCTGCGCTCGGCTGCCTTTCGGCGCTCCGCCAGCCATTTCCTCCGTGCAGCACTAACTCGATTACACTCGGGCTCTGTTTTTAGACGTCCAGCTCCAAATTTGTTTATGGAGACAGAAAAGGAAAAAAAATCAAGAAAGCTTTTCTGATGACTTCCTTGGACATAAACAATTCGTCAGAAATGTTATTAAGAAGCTGCCACGGCAGATGATTACCTTGTTTTATGGCACGGGGTGCGTCTTGGGCAGCGAGCAGACCCGCGTCTAATCGCCGCTAATTTCATTCTGACCTCCGCCTAACAGCATTTCAGACCCGAGGCGCACTCATCGCGGCCAGGCGTGTTTTAAGCCGCACGCTCCATTTGCCTTGGAAGCAAATGAAAAAGGAAGAAACCCAAAAAAATAATAATAAAAGTAAAGTATGCGAATGCCTTCAGATGAGAAAGAGCTGCGCGCGCCGTTCGGCTCGTCGTGTCCGTCGGGTGTCCTGCCGGCTGACTGCTGACTTCTGCTGCCATCCCGCTCGGCGACACGTTCATTCGCAGGCTTTTTGAATGACACGCGCCGGGGACATCAGTGATGACAGGGTGGTCCCGTACCATCCACATTTCGTTTATTTACCGTATTTGTGCCAGGATGGTGCGCAACAGGGAACTGAATGAAAGAAGCCAAATTTGACATCTTTATCATTTGCAGGGGGGATTAGACCTGGCAAAAAAGAAGTAAACAGAAATGTTCAAAAAAAGTCTTCTGTTAAATTGCAGTTGAGTTTTGCGGAGCCCGACGCGGGTTCCAGGGTTAAACTGCCTGACAGGGTGGGCACACATCATTTAATGGGGTTGAGCCACATTGGACTACCCCAATCTTAACCACTTTGAGATTTGGCAGGTTTCTGGGTCAAATTGCCTGACAGGGTTGGACACGCTCTTCTGTCTAAGATGTCAGTAACTGTAATGTGTTTTTGGGTGCTGCCACCCCAATTTTAACCGTTGTGGTAATTTAGGAGTCTTCGGTTAAATTGTACTTTGAGATCTGGCAAGTTTCTGGGTCGAATTAATTGACAGGGTGGGCGCACTTCCACGTGTAATAAAGTATAATGGAAGGATTAAATCACATTGGATCACATTGGGCTTTAACAATTAAGAAACCTGTCAAACTTGGAGTGGGCCAACATGAAGCAATTCACGTGTACCCGTCCAAAAAGCGAAATTGTATTTTTTCAAATAATCAATCAGTATTAATGACACAAATGAATAGATCCAGTGGATTCAGAAAGTGCTCAGACCGCTACACTTTTTACACATTTTGCTATATGGCAGCCTTGTTTTAAAAACATTTTTCCGCAATCAAGCAACACTGTGATGGGAGTACCAAGTTAGACGTTTTCTTTTTTTTTTGTCATTCTGGGGTGTGTTCATATACATTTTTATCTATTGTCGTGCATGTGAACCAGGCGGCCACTTTCCAGGTTCGCCAGAAGTAAGTAGTACCACCTGGGATGAGAGGGGGCGCCGTTGAACACAGTTTTGTCTCCCTTTTCTCTCACGGCCTCGAGAATCCACCAATTGAGGGCACTGAAGCAACAGAAGCCCCGCCCCTTCCAGGTCACCCAGTATAAAAGGAGACCCGATGCTGACTTAAGCCAGAAACGTTCATTAATAGCGCCAGAGAGGACGATATCATCTTTAAGAAGGTTTTGTTTCATTTCTTGTTCTTTGTTCCCAGTTAAATGGGATTTTTGCCCGGTTGGCACCCCAAGCATTTGGCTTTGTCCTGCACCTTCATTTTTCTTGCCACACTATCTATCTGTTTATTTGAATAGTTCTATAAAAAGCCAATTTCCCCCCTGGAGACAAATAAAGTTCTATCAATCTAATACTCAATACCCCAGAATGAAATAACAAAACAGGGTTTGAGAAAGTTTTGCAAATTATTAAATATTAAAAACAAATGAAATGCCACAAGTATTCAGACGCTTCATTCAGTACTTTGTTGAGCTCCCTTTTGCAGCGATTCCAGTTTGGGGTCTTCTGCGGTTTGATGTGATGGGCTTCTCCCACCTGATTTGGGGATTTTCTGCTATTCTTCTCTATAGAGCTGCTCAAGTTCGGTCAGTTTGGATGAAGACCATTGGTGGTCTGCTGTTTTCAGGTCTCTCCAGAGGCGTTTGTTTGGTTTCAAGTCTGGCCCACTCAAGGATGTTTACATCTCTTGCGTTGTCTTTGCTTTGTCCTTATGGTCCTTGTCCAGTTGGAAGATGAATCTTCAGCCCATTCTGAGGTCCTGATCGTTCTGGAAAAGATTTACATTGAGGGTATCTCTGGACTTTTCTCCATTCAGCTTTCCCTCAGCCCTGTCTGGTCTCCCAGTCCCACCGCGTGATGCTGTCACCGTCATGCTGCACCGTTGGAATGGGTTTGCACAGTGACCTGTGATGACATGGTGGTCCCATCCATCCGCATTTCATTTCTTTGTCATACTTATGCCAGGATAGTGCACAAGTCACCACAAATGCTCCAATGGCAATTTTTATAGGGAACTGAATGAAGAACGGCACATTTGACATCTTTATCAAATGCAGGGGGCATTTAGGCCAGGTGACAAACAGATTAAATAGGAACATGAAAATGTTGACAGAAACGTTCAGGTGGACAGCATTTGCGCTTCCTAGTCACCTGCAGTCTTACAAATAACTGCTCTTCAACAGCTGAAAGCCCACTGCCGACTGGTTTTTGTCTCGTTATGTGCCATTTAATATGAGACATACCAAACAGCATAAAGCAGGGTTAATGTTTGTGATGTGCCATCTGTTGGAATGACAAATGCAATGCATTTTATGACTAAAAATGTTTGTAATGTGCCAACTTTTGAAATGACAAGTGCAATGCTTTTGTCTCTGTTATATGCCATTCAATATTGGATTCGTAAAAGCAATGTTAATGTTTATGATGCGCCATCTGTTGGAAAGACAAATGCAATGCATTTTACTGCTAAAAGTGTTCGTGATGCACCATTTTCTGTAATCTCAAATGCAATGCTTTTGTCTCTGCTATATGCCATTTGATATAGGATTTGTAAAAGCAGTGTTAATGTTCACGATGCACCATCTGCTGGAATGTATTTTGTAATGCATGTGGAAATTAAAGGCATTGTGTTTGTCATTCCAACAGATGGTGCATCACAAACATTTGTAATAATAAAATGCATTTCTACAAATGTTTGTGATGCGCAATGCATTTTATTACTAAAATGTGTGTGATGTGCCAACTTTTGAAATGAAAAAGGCAATGCTTTTGTCTCTGTAATAGGCCATTCGATATGGGATTTGTAAAAGCAGTGTTACAGTTTGTGATGCGCCATCTGTTAGAGTGACAAAAGCAATGCATTTTATAACTAAAAATGTTGGTTATGCGCCATCCCCTTGAATGACAAATGGCATTTCTTTTGTCTCTGTAATGGGCCGTTTGAAATGGGATTTGTAAAATTAATGTTAATGTTTATGATGCGTCATCTGTTGGAAAGACAAATGCAATGCATTTTATTGCTAAAAATGTTTGTGATGCCCCATCCTCTGTAATGACAAATGCAATGCTTTTGTCTCTGTTGTATTATATTTGATATAGGAGTCATAAAAGCAGTGTTAATGTTTGTGAGGCTCCATCTGTTGGAATGTATTTTGTAATGCACGTGGAAAATAAAGGCGTTGTGTTTGTCTTTCCAACAGATGGTGCATCACAAACATTTGTATTAATAAAATGCATTGCTACAATCGTTTGTGATGTGCCATCTACTGGAATGACAAATGCAATGTGTATGTCTCTGGTATTTGCCATTTGGTATGGGATTCATAAAAGCAGTGTTAATGTTTGTGAGGCTCCATCTGTTGGAATGTATTTTGTAATGCATGTGGTAATAAAAGGCATTGCATTTGTCATTCCAACAGATGGTGAGCCACAAACATTTATTATAATAAAATTCATTACCAGTTTTTAATTTATAGAACACAGTTTGGTGTGGCAGATATACTGTATGTGGTATATTTGTGAAGAAATAACTTTGACTTGCTAAATACCAAACTTAAACTTGAAGAGAAGCCTTGAGAAAACCCATATGGACATGAGGAGAACACGCAAACTCTGCAAAGACAGCAACCAGAGCAAGCAGCACTAATCGCTGAGCCACTTGCAGTTCTAAAAGTCCTTCAGCTGTAAGCCGCTCTTCTCTTCATGAAGCCTGTCAAGAGCGAGGCGGCTGGGCTTACCACACACAGCTAGCAGATTGTTGTTTACCGTGAGTCGGGTGCCCATTTGGGACTGGAGGATTATGAGATTTAAAAACAAAACCCTCCAGTTGGCCTCAGCTGTGGAAACGAAAAGCTGAAGCTGATTATCCAGTTTATGTAACACACCTGAGGGAAATGAAAGTGAAGTGTGTGCGTGGTGGGCCGAAAATGAAACAGGTGAAGAGATAACAATCCAAGGCCTCAGAGGCACGCGCGGTGGCTAACACGGCAGATCCTCTTTAAATTGAGACTCCCTGCCACCAACGTGGTGACACGTGTAGCAGCAGTCATGTGACTCATTTAATGAGCCGGGGTCACTTTTGGATCCTTCACAGCCCCCCCAGTTTTATCAGACATCATGAAGGCTATGGAGTACCGTTTGTGCCAAGATGAAATGAACAAAATCGCAGTTATGAAATAAAAATAATAATTACATTGGTGATCTTTGTAAGTCCCTTGCCAGACTCCTAGACGTCCCAAATGTTCTTTCTGAGGGCCTTGGAGGGCTCTTTTGATCTTGGCATGATGAGGGCACACACATCAATAGCAAAGAGAACACCAGGCCCCTGATATCTGTGGTTTAAATTAGATGGGGTCCTGCTGCGTACTCCCTAAGGTGGTCCTGATCTTTGGCACTTCATCTGGGACACCTGATTCTAATCTGATGGTGTTGAGACATGTAGGGGTCCACTTACCTTTCCCACGTGACAAATCTGCAGTTTTGATCATTTAGATAACGAGAATGAATACACCACATCAATTTTATGTGCCACTTATTCAAGTAAGTCACCTTTATTTGTCAGCCCTGCTTAAATAAACTTTGACTGTTTAGGTACGTTGGGTTGAGAAAGTCGACAACGCCCATGGAGTATACGGCGGTGTACCTCTTGCTGCCTATTTTTGTTTCCTTCACTACAGCATTGGAATGCAAAGAAGTTTTATCTTCAACATCTTTCTTGATTCAACTTACAACTCAGGAGAACCGGACGTTGTTTTCTCACCGTGATGATTTCTTGCACTGCCACCTGGTGGAGTCCTCCAGATTTACTTAAAGTAAGTGCGCAAGTATAGTCGGCACACTGCGTACACTTATGTACATGTCGGCCCTTAACTCGTGCAAAACACTACAAGTATAATAATCATATTGTAAGAGCCAATCTTAGAAAGTTCATACTTTCAGTTAAATTCATATTAGTGTCTAGTCATAGATAGAGACAATGGTGTAGCCTTTAGCCCCCTGTAAGTTAATAAGAGAGAGAATTTCTTGCTATAACTAAGGCACAGTGTGATACGTGAGTTTATGACAGGGACTGAAAGACTAATTTACAGTACAGAAATGGGATAGGCGTACAGTTTTCTGAACGTTTAGTAATGGTTTAGAAACAAGATTTCTAAGCTTTAAACAGAACTATTCTTTAATTTGAAATGCCATTTTTTTCTCTATTTTTGTGTGTACTGTTCTACTTAGAATTTTTACTAAAGCTTTTTAGAACGAAGATATTTGTCTGTGGAATCATTTCAACATGTCAAGCAATCGCCGGATCCCATTTTGCAAACTGGACATGCCGAACTGTGGTACTTTTGGAAAAAATCCATTTGCAATTAATAACAATAATAATAATAATAACAATATGAACAGCACGCTGCACATGTGTGAGTGACGCGAGTCTCACTGTTTCGATTTCACTGCCTGAAGTCAGATTCACTTCGTCATCACTGCTGATGAGAGGCCTTTCTTAGGATTATGAGGCTGGGAGAAGATGCTGCTACACCGTTGCCCGGGTAACACTCAGGCCTGACTCTTAAGACATGCCTACACCGTTGCCCAGGTAACACTCAGGCCTGACTCTTAAGACATGCCCACACCGTTGCCCAGGTAACACTCAGGCCTGACTCTTAAGACACGCCTACACCGTTGCCCAGGTAACACTCAGCCTGACTCTTAAGACACGCCTACACCGTTGCCAGGGTAACGATTAGGCCTGACTCTTAAGACACGCCTACACCGTTGCCCAGGTAACACTCAGGCCTGACTGTTGAGACACGCCTACACCGTTGCCCGAGTAACACTCGTCACTAATGCTGTTGCCACTTTTACAGCCCGAGTAATCCTCAGGTCTAACGTCAGAGTGACACTCACGACTAACACGTTTTTAGCTCTGTTTTTACAGCCCAAGTGACGCTCAGGTCTAATGCTAAGGAGGTGAAAAAGTAAGTTTTTGTGCTCAAACAAATCATTTAAAATATTTTTTACTTAACCAAACATGTTTGTGATATGAAGGTTGGGTGAACTAATAATCTCTGACTAATGCATCTGATTAGGTATAATTTGATGGTTTAGTTATTAAATCTTTACAAGCTGACCGTGATTCGGAACTTGGCTTAAATTCATCAGTTCTACCTAAATGAGCCAGTTGACTCACTTTGTTATAACTCTTTAAATCCTCGTTGTCAATTTTTGCGGTGTATCAGTTCAGTTTCAGTAAGTAGGTCAAGCACCCTGCTGTTTTAACTTTTATCGCACAACCCCCAATAATCTATGTTTGCTACTTTATAGCAACTTTCAACTCCAAAATGTCAGAAAACACAAACGTAGGTTATATTGTAATGGTTGTCACTTATTTTGTGTGCTTTTATCTGTTTCTGCCGCTTGCTCCCTTTGCAGTAGATGTCCGAGGGAATGATTGTCTTAGAGGATATCTCTTTAAGGGGAGCAGAGGGCCAAACCACGCCTGTAGGTCCTTGCCAAAACGCGCTGTTGTATGACGTAAGTAGAACCAACTTTAAAAAGGCAAGGAGGCGCGTATTTTAAAAAGAAGGAGAAAGACTGTTTAAGAAGGAGCTGGGAAAGTGGAATATAAAAAGGAAGCTGTTGGTAAAGCAAATAAGGCTCCGTAACATGAATGGGTCAGGCGCACGGAAAGGAGTGCTGACTAACCAGAAATGATCTTCAGAGCACACGGCTTTACTTTGTATTTTTGATGCTGGTGTCTGCCATGGACGGACGTTAACGCAGATTCTCCCTGGTGAGGCGGACTTCAACATCGCCAGGCCAGTGAGACCGCTTCTTTTATATATATATATATATATATATATATATATATAAATATATATATATATATATATATATACAGTGCATCGGAAAGTATTCACAGCGCATCACTTTGCCCACATTTTGTTATGTTACAGCCTTATTTCAAAATGGGTTACATTAATTTTTTTCCTCAGAATTCTACACACAACATCCCATAATGACATAATTGAGGTTTTTGCAAATTTATTAAAAGTAAAAAAACTGAGAAATCACACATACATAAGTATTCACAGCCTTTGCTCAATACTTTGTCGATGCACCTTTGGCAGCAATTACAGCCTCAAGTCTTTTTGAATGTGATGCCACAAGCTTGACACACCTATCCTTGGCCAGTTTCGTCCATTCCTCTTTGCAGCACCTCTCAAGCTCCATCAGGTTGGATGGGAAGCATCCGTGCACAGCCATTTTAAGATCTCTCCAGAGATGTTCAATCGGATTCAAGTCTGGGCTCTGGCTGGGCCACTCAAGGACATTCACAGAGTTGTCCTGAAGCCACTCCTTTGATATCTTGGCTGTGTGTTTAGGGTCGTTGTCCTGCTGAAAGATGAACCGTCGCCCCAGTCTGAGGTCAAGAGCGCTCTGGAGCAGGTTTTCATCCAGGATGTCTCTGTACATTGCTGCAGTCATCTTTCCCTTTATCCTGACTAGTCTCCCAGTTCCTGCCACTGAAAACCATCTCCACAGCATGATGCTGCCACCACCATGCTTCACTGTAGGGATGGTATTGGCCTGGTGATGAGCAGTGCCTGGTTTCCTCCAAACGTGACGCCTGGCATTCACACCAAAGAGTTCAATCTTTGTCTCATCAGACCACAGAATTTTGTTTCTCATGGTCTGAGAGTCCTTCAGATGCCTTTTGGCAAACTCCAGGTGGACTGGCATGTGCCTTTTACTAAGGAGTGGCTTCCATCTGGCCACTCTACCATATAGGCCTTATTGGTGGATTGCTGCAGAGATGGTTGACCTTCTGGAAGGTTCCCTCACCCCACAGAGGACCTCTGGAGTTCTGACAGAGTGACCATCGGGTTCTCAGTCACCTCCCCGACTAAGGCCCTTCTCCCCCGATCGCTCAGTTTAGATGGCCGGCCAGCTCTAGGAAGAGTCCTGGTGGTTTCAAACTTCTTCCACTTAAGGATGATGGAGGCCACTGTGCTCATTGGGACCTTCAAAGCAGCAGAAATTTTTCTGTAACCTTCCCTAGATTTGTGTCTTGAGACAATCCTGTCTCGGAGGTCTACAGACAATTCCTTTGACTTCATGCTTGGTTTGTGCTCTGACATGAACTGTCAGCTGTGGGACCTTCTATAGACAGGTGTGTGCCTTTCCAAATCATGTCCAATCAACTGAGTTTACCACAGGTGGACTCCAATTAAGCTGCAGAAACATCTCAAAGATGATCAGGGGAAACAGGATGCACCTGAGCTCAATTTTGAGCTTCATGGCAAAGGCTGTGAATACTTATGTACATGTGATTTCTTAGTTTTTTTATTTTTAATAAATTTGCAAAAACCTCAAGTAAACTTTATTCACGTTGTCATTATGGGGTGTTGTGTGTAGAATTCAGAGGAAAAAAATGAAATTAATCCATTTTGGAATAAGGCTGTAACAGAACAAAATGTGGACAAAGTGATGCGCTGTGAATACTTTCCGGATGCACTGTATGTATATCCAAGCTCTCTACCCGTGGCCCCCAACACGACCAGGGCGGTTGCCCCCTTCGCGGTCTGGAGGAGGTACAAGCCCTCTTCCGGTCCTCCTTGGCGTCCCAGCCGGATGCCACAATGTATATATATATATATATATATATATACATATATATATATATGTACATACACATATACAGTATAACAAGTCAGTGGAATATATTTGGTTTGTACATTGGATTTATCGGCAGACTTCCCAGGCCATTTGGATTACAAACTTAAAACAAAGTTAATATAAAAGGGACTGGGGAATGTGTGGGGAATGTGTGTGTATAATTTATATTTGTATATGTATGTATGTATATATATTGTGGAATGAGCCCAGTATTATGCACCACCACACATTTATTTACAGTCAATAAGTACACACACAAAAAGCCCCAAGACTCCCCCAAAGTCCAGGCCTCTCACACTCTCTGCCTTTTCTTCTCTTCAGGCTGCCTCCACTCCTCTCCACCAAGCTCAGTCCTTCTCCTCACCCGACTCCAGCCATCATATGGAGGGAGGCGGCCCTTTTTATAAGCACCCGGATGTGTTCCAGGTGTATTCTGGGAATCTCCCACTGACACTCCCCAGTGTGGTGGAAGTGCCGGCTGCATCCCCAGAAGCACTCCGGGTGTCCTTGCTTTTCTTCCCTCCAGCACTTCCAGGTGTGGTGGAAGTGCTGAGGTCCAGAACTCTCCAGGCATTGGGGCGCCCCCTGGCAGAGACCCCCACAGCAACCAGGGCAGTCCTCCCCTCGTGGTCTGGAGGAGGCGTAAGCCGTCCTCCGGGGCGTCCCGGCTGGGTACCACCCCCAGCTGCGTGCCACAATATATATATGTATGAACTGTGAATATATTTGTGCTGTCTGTAAATAGGTGATATTTCCTTTCCTTTTCTTTCTTTCTTTCTTTCTTTTCTGTTTTGCCGTTTTCTGGGGAGTGTATTATAGAAGGGTTCAAGGGGGCGGCCATATTAATTAGTGTTTGTGTAGTTGTTACGGATTTGGGGAGGATTGTGTTTTGTTTGACTGATTTATAATATATATATTCTTGTTTGTTTAAATAATTGCTGGGGTGGTTATTTCCTTTTGTAAATTCTTAAAGGACACCTCCAGCTGAGGGGATCAAACTGGGGCTAAGGTTCTGTCTGGTTCCGTTCCTGATAATATTAGTTTTTCCTAAGAGTAGGAGATTTTTGTGTGTGCCGAGCTCCTCATTCTACTTTAAGAGAAACTCACTAGAATATAGCGCCTTGAAATGTGGAGTACAAGTCAGAGGAGGTTCTCCTCAACCTTTATAACACACTGGTGAGGCCTCATCTGGAGTACTGTGTGCAGTTTTAGTGTCCAGGCTACAAAAAGGACATAGCAGCGCTAGAAAAAGTCCAGAGAAGAGCGACTAGGCTGATTACAGGTCTACAGGGGATGAGTTATGAGGAAAGATTCAAAGAGCTGAGCCTTCAGGAGATGAAGACAAGACCTGATTGAAGTGTTTAAAATTATGAAGGGAATTAGTCCAGTGGATCGAGATGGTGACTTTAAAATGAGGTCATCAAGAACACGGGGACACAGTTGGAAACTTGTTAAGGATAAATTTCACACAAACATTAGGAAGTTTTTCTTCACACAAAGAACGATAGACACTTGGAATAAGCGACCCAGTAGTGTGGTGGACAATAAGACTTTAGGGACTTTCAAAACTCGACTTGATGTTATTTTAGTAGAATTAAGTGGATCTCAACGTCCGGCTTTGTTGGGCTGTTCTCGTCGAGACTGTTTCGTGATGTTCATACAGTCTTAATACACTACATTGTACTTCCTTTTTCAAATGACTGTAGACAACAATTAATAAAATAACAAAGAAACACAGAAACTCACAAGTTGATCCATGACAAGATGGACACCAACCCATTGACACCCGCAGAGCAGCCTTGAAAGTTTCTGCTCCAGTCACCCGTTCACGATGAGATACAAAGACGAGGATTTCAAAGCTTGAGTAGGGAAGAGCTGGCAGTGCCACATGGATGCCCCCCCTTGGAAACAAATTAACCACAGAAAACAAATCCTGTTAGAGAGATGGCACGTACTGAACAAAGTGAATGAGCTGCACTCTTCATGAATTCAAGAAATGCAGGAAGGACTTCAAAACGATAATCGTGACTCAATGTGTCATTTTATACTGAGCACAACATTCAAATCATACAGAAGGACGGTTCAAAGTAAAGATAGGAAACGGTGAAAGTCATTCAAAACATAACAAATATGGAAAGGCAAATAAGGAAGTGGAGAACTGAAGAAAACTTGGGGAGCCAACCCGGGTCACCCCGTTTACTGCTATCGTCAAGAAAACAAAACAAAAATGAACGGGTAGTGGAGCAGAAGAAAATCGGCATCGGATCAGCCTCAGCGACTTCTCTGTACACACAGCTTTATCGAGCTGGTCTGGGAGTTCGCTCATGTGGGACGTAGTTCCTCTGACTAAGACACCATCTTCCTGGAGCCTTCGGAATGAATGTTGTCCTGACTGGAAGAGGTATGGCTTAGTGAAGGGGCGTGGCTTCCATGCTCTTCTTGGGTGGCTTCTCAGATCAACAGAGGAGAAAAGAGATGGCGTCATTAGTGTCGGTGCCTTATCTGAGCCTGGAAGGTGATCCTCAGGCACCCATGCAAATTAAATGGAAAGACATTTTCAAAACCCAAACACCCGACACATCTACGTAAAACAGTCATGGGTTCAACTACAAGGAGCTTTATTTAAGCCAGTAACTTCACAGGTGTCCGATTTCCTCTTTTACAGACATTATAACAAAGTCAGAGGCTCTTTGTCCTCTGTTCGAGCAGTTGTTCAGATTTTAGTCCTTTCTTAAACTGCCCTTACAGCGTCTTGTTTGCCATTGCGTTTTGTCAAATACGTGTGCACATGAAAGACGAGATCTGCTTGTAATTACACTCCAAGCCAGGGTGGGGTGCTGTCACTAAGTGCGTTTTCTCTCCCTTCTTTTGCTGAATGGATGATTGACATCACTTCCACATTTCGGCCTCCTGAACCCACCACTTCTGCCTCTGACTTGGGGTCAGTCCTAATAAGATTCCCGTTGGAACTATTGGCATATACTTCTTCAATGTCTTTAACTCTCAGTTATGTGGGGTTCATCTTGGTGCCCCAACCCCTTATGACTTGTTGTCTCGTTTGCTCACAGTTTTTAAGTGGAGGCTCCGCCCTAATCATGAATATTGATGAGTTACCTTAGAGAGGTAAAATGATTTTTTTTTGCAGCATGATGTTTTTTCGTCCACTAGATGGCAGCAGAATACCATCTCCTGAGTGTTATTCTGGTTTAAACCTGTAATGTGTATCGTTACATGTCGCTCCGAGTTAGACTCGAGGTTAACCGTAATTGCATAGAATTTCAAACCCGAGTCGTACTCAGAGTTAAAGTCTGATTCACTGCCTTGTATCCTCCTAGAAATGTCTGGCCTGTTTTCTGTGTCCTCTGATATGACTAATTTGCATCTACTTGTCTTACATAATTCTTGCAATTTTTCAATAATACTAACTCTTTAGGGCGGTAGAGTGGCGCAGTAAGGACACCTGGGTTTGCTTCCCGGGTTCCCCTTGCGTGGAGTTTGCATGTTCTCCCCATGTCTGTGTGGCTTTGCTCCGGTTTCCTTCCACAGTCCAAAGACATGCAGGTTAGGTGCATTGGCGATCCTAAATTGTCCTTGGTGTGTGTGTGTGTGTGTGTGTCTTGCGGTGGGCGGGATTTGTTTCCTGCCTTGCGCCCTGTGCTGGCAGGGAATTGGCTCCGGCAGACCCCCGTGACCCTGTGTTAGGATATAGTGGGTTGAACAATGACTGACTGACTGACTGACTCTTTATTTGATTCTTTAAGTTGATGTTGCTTTTAGAACGTTATCCTTCTTCTCACATTGAATACACACCTCAATGGCACCCTAACACCATCTGTCCTCGTTATTTCACGTCATGGGAATTCCTGATCTTGACTTTCCCGACGATCTTGTGATCTTCGTGGAGTCAATGAAGGCCCTGATCAGGAGTCTGTGTGTCTTGGTTTGCGAGAATCCTGATAATAAACCAACATCCAGGCCTTTAAGGACCTCTTGGGCACGGCCATCAGCAGTGTGTCTGTCTGCGGAGAGAATGTCGACCTCAACGAGAGGTTTACTTACCTCGGCTGTGACAGTCATGACTCTTCTTATGAAGTCAGTAGACGGATTGGGAGAGCATGAGGGGGTCATGAGGTCGCTGAAAAGGGGTGTATGGCGCTCCTGATATCTATGCAAAAGGACGAAGGTGCAAGTCTTTAGAGTGCTGTCGTGCTATATGGTTGTGAGACATGGACGCTGTCCTTTGACCTGAGACGAAGACTGGACTCCTTTGGTACTGTGTCTCTTCGGAGAATCCTTGGGTACCATTGGTTTGACTTTGTGTTGCTTATGGAGTCCTGAATGAGGCACATGACCTGCATTGTGAGGGAGCGTCAGTAACGGCCATGTGGTGCGATTCTCCAAGGGTTATCCGACTCGTGGCTGGACCAGGCCAAGGGGACGCCCACGTAACACCTGACTGGTCATTTCAGGAGGGTAGGACCGGACAGCGTGTCAGCCTGGGGGGTTACCAACCAGGATCCCGAGGTGTTTCATCATGTGATAGGTGCGGCTGTACCAGCGCATGCTCCCCAACCTGATGGGAATTCCCTTTCAGTCTCCTCATCCTGACCGATCGCCAAACGGGATTTCAGAGGCCGCGTCCGCCCTTCTCTGTCACTGACTGGTGTGTCACATCTCTTGGCAGAATCTCCCGACGAGTCACATTATCATTGGGCAGGAGCTGTAAGCACTGACATGGCAGCCTGGCACTCTCTTGGGTCAGAGCCCGCCGGGGCACTTGGATTGTAGCACATGCGTAAAAATGAGGCCGGACTGTTTTCAGGAACAGCTGTTGGAATGAAAGGCAGCCGTGGATCCAGAGCCCAGAGCCAGCTGTTTCATTACCTGTAATTAGAGCCTCAATAAATGAATCATTTCCTTCAGATTGTAACTGCTGGGCTCTGATTATATCCTTACTGACATTCGGAGCCTTGGACAGATTCCAGTGCCAGCTGCCTTGAAAGAGCCGTAACCCAATACAACCAAAAGTGAACAGAATGAAATTAAAAGGTTTATACAGAGTTCCCAGGGCTACAGGCGAAAATAATTTAAGGGCCGAAGCTGACACACCTTACACTTTCTACTCTATGAAGCGCTTTGTCTTTATGAACTGCTAGTTTAGTTTTGTTTTTTTTTTTAAATAAGGCAAATAATTAAATTAGGTATAATTAACCAAATGCCTCTGTCAGCGCAGAAACAACAGCATTTAACATTACTTTTCCAACTGAGACGTATTTTTGAACTATAAAAATGGCTTGAAATATGAGAGTGAATAAAGCAGTCAAATAATAACGCAAACAAGGTCCTCCTGACCTGCTGATTATGTCGAAACGAAACATTTACGTTCAATTACAAGAACCATGTGGCCATTAGCATGACTATTCATTAAGAAACATGCTGAATGTCAAACACCGTGCGTCTCTTATTTATTTTCAACGCCTTCTCCTTGTCGAGAGGTCATATTTGAACAATCCATCTTTTTTCTTTAAATATATAATTCATGTTTCACGTCTCAATTCGTTTTGCCTGCCCACTAAATTCAAATTCCATACCGTAACAAAATGTTCTTGAACCTGCTTATTCTCTTTCAGGGTTGTTGGGGACTTGGAACCGATCCCAGTAGCATCTGTGAAAGGTAAGAACTTCGCCTGGAAACTCGAGGCCTACTCATCCGCTCGCCCTAAAAGGGACATGTGAAGATGCAACTCCCTTCACCGCAACGTAGGTGTATGTTAGTCCTTAATGGCTTCATGCAGGACAGTTTATAGTTCCTCCCAGAGGTGTCCTAATGAGTAGAATTAACTGTGCCCTGTCCATCCAACTTTGAGGAATGGCACGTACCTTCATCCTTTATGGGGCTCAGGATGGAGTGTAGGACAATGTCAGTGGTCACCGAGTGACGCGTCTTGGGAGGATTTTAGTGGCATCTCTCCTCGACGGGCTCTCGCTTATCCGCTTCCTCTGCAGGCTCTTGTTTGCTGCTGAGGGCTTCGAGGCAGCAAGATAGAGCACAGCAATAAATCCTTTAAGACTGCATTTGCTTTTAATTTAAAATTTGTTTTTTATTTTGCTGCTTTTGTTGTCCACTGAGGAGGCGCAGTGGAGGACGCCCTGGGCAGGTGTCGGGAAGCATACGTGAGCAAGAACTAGCGCCATCTGGTGAGAGTGCGCGTGCGGATAACTCCCAGGTATAAAGGGGCACGAGACACATGACAGGGCAATGGGTGTCCAGGACCCTTGTCAGTTGGTTGCTATAAAAGCCTAATGGGAAAGGATAAGCTGTGTGAGCGGGTAGGACGTCCGGAGTCTGTTAATAATAGGAATCTGTAGTCGACCCTGATGGAACAACAATTGGATGGGTGCAATTTTCATAGTCATTTTTTTTGTTTTGTTTTTGGGGGGGAGGCATTTTTAGTACATTCTATAAACTGTTTGATATATATTTTTTTTTTGTTCCTTTGCCTTTTTTGCAGTGCACAACTTTTGGGGCTGTTTTAGCCATTTATTGCACAATAAATTGGACCTTTTGTCAAATTACACTTCTGTGTCTGCATCTCTTACTGTCCCGTTGACCTCGATCCCTCTATCAAGGACTTGGGGTCTGCCAGTTTTATCTGTTAAGGACCTGAGTGCCTGACAGGACAATCTTAGGATCATTGATTAACCTAACAAACACTCCGGTACATGCAGGATGAAGACCTCAGATCCATAACACTGGATGTGTGAGGTAGCAGTACAGAAGAACATAAGAAGTTTGACCAACAAGAAGAGGCCATTCAGTCCATGACGCCCGTTTGTTTAGCTAATAGCTAAGCTGTCCCGATATCTCATCCTGATTCTTCTTCAAGGTTGTCAGAGTTTCTGCTTCAAATCCGTGTAGTTTGTCCCAACTATTTCATTCGCCATTGTGTTGTGACACACACGCATGCATGGGCGACAACTTCAGGGCTCATCTACTTGTAATTATAATCCAAGCCAGGGGGTGGCGCTGTCACTTTTCTCCTCCTCCCTTTGTAGAACGGATGATTGACAGACAATCCACCTGTGATGTCATTCCACCCTTCGGCCTCCTGAACCCGCCCTTCTACATCATCTTTCTGAAAACTGACTCTGCCTCCATCTTAGGGTCAGTCCTAGTAAGACTCCTGTCTGAACAAGATATCTACCGCAACAATCTGCATGAACGTCTTCAGCCTTTTCAACTCTCAGTTATACGGGGTTCACCCTGGAGTCCCAACCGTGTACGTATCTTGTTTTTTATCTTCTTGTCTTTTTTATTTGCAAATTTTAATAGAGTCTCTTCCCCACTAATGAATATAGATGATTTACCATAGAGTGGCAAACAGGTGACCCACTTACTTTTATCTGGTCACCAAATTCAAACAATATCACAACAAAGCATTCTTGAACCTGCTTATTCTATTTCAGGTTTGTGGGCGGCTGGAAACATCAGCGCCTCGAAATTGCACCAGCCCAACCCAGGGCCCACTCATTCATTCACCATAAAAGAGAAAATGTCAGGGGTGCTAATTAACACTCCTGTACACCTGTGATGAAGGACTTGAATCCATGACACTGGATTTGTGGGGCAGCATTACACAAGAAATTTGTTCTCATCAATTCATTCTTATTAGTCATTTGTTCCAGATTGCCATAACTCTTTGAGTATGAACAACTTTCTGGTTTCCCCTTAATTTCCACGAGTACTTGATTCATCCTTACTGTCACAAGCTCCACTCTGAGCCATAGTAAGGTTTGGGGCAGCCATCTATATATTTGGTTTCCTGGCTGCAAAGTTGCGAAAATATAAACAGCACTGCTGTGCACAAAACTGAGTCCAAAACAGAACTGAGGGAATAAGGAAAAGGTGGAGGCTTTTAAAGGGGAAGACAGGAAGTGAGGTCAAAGGGGTCCGGCTCATAAGGGTTGTGGTCCCCGGCCGGGATGCCCTGGAGGACCAGAGGAGGGCTTGTGCCTCCTCCAGACCGCGAGGGGGCATCTATCCTGGTTATGTTGGTGGCCACCGCCAGGCGGCGCCCAGGTGCCTGAGGAACCCTGGAGCCCAGCACTTCCGTCACACCAGGAAGTGCTGGGGGGAAGAAGACAGGAGACACCGGACGGCTTCCGGGTGCACAGCCGGCACTTCCGCCACACAGGGGTGTTTCCAAGAGGGAGTGCCAGGAAGCAGCTGGAGCCCATCCGGGTTCCCATATAAGGGGCCGCCTCCCTTCAGTCAATAGTGGATGTCGGGTGGAAGAGGACAGAGCTGGAGAGAGGACGGGAGGCGGTCGAGAGAGAGGCACAGTGACTGAGAGTGTGGCCTGGACTTTGGGGAATTGGTGCAAGAGGCACTGGGGTTTGTGAGCACGAATTTGTAAATATTATTATAAATAAATAGTGTGTGGTGGAACTATGTTGTCCATTTGCCTGTGTCTGGGTCCCAGTTCACAGGGTCTTCAACCATAGGCTCGAGCCCAGACGTGACATCACAGGGGCCGGAGCCGGCAAGGTCTCCTTCCATAGGCTCAGACCCGGAAGTGATGCCAAGAGGGCCAGGTGGAATCTCCCGTGAAAAGTCTACAGGAAAAGGAGAAAAAGAGTCAGTGCACTCTGCTACATCCCAGTCTGATTCAGAGCTGCCCTTCCTCAAGCCCTTTAGCTGCCTCCCATGCACACGTGTGTGACATTATATTGAAAATATTCTACATTATCAATGCCTTTGAGGATTTTGAAGAGCCAGATGAGGTCCCCATGCATGAACAATTTTAATTCTCTGAGTCTGTCACAGTAGAGAGAGAAGTTGGGACCATGCGCTGATAGCACCTTACCGCAACTACCACTTGACGAACCACCTGGATTGGGACCCAAGTACAGTGGGTAACACCTCAGTACCACTATTTCCATATTTGCCATTCATCAAGTCTTCTGTTTTTTCTTTATTTTGTTTGTGAAAGCTACTTCTCGTTCATTCGGAAATACTGCTAAGACATTGAATCGGAGAGCCAAGAGCATCAGGGTCATCAGGTTGGTTGGGCACATGCGCTGATAGCTCATTGCTGCACCCACCACACGATGAACCACCTGGATTAGGACCCGAGTGCGGCGGGTGACACCTCAGCACCTCACTAGAACAGTGTAAGGTTTTTGACGGTGGCTGGAGTGCCAATCCTACCACCAACCCTCAGGTTTTCGCAGTAAGTTGGAGGACCTGCTCACAGGGCTGAATGCAGGTTAACGTCATACTGAGGATGGAGCGATTGCAGACCAAGGGCCTTGCTGAAGGGCCCAGAGGAGTGGAATCACTTCTGGCGTTCACAGGATTCAAACCAGCAACATTTTGATTGCCGGCAGAGATCCCTAGCATCATGGCCACCATCCTTCTATGTCCTTAAGTCCTGGGATGCACTTGGTTGTTCTCCTCTGCACAGTTTCAAGTGACCAGAACTGAACATGGTACTACAGGTGTAATCTCACTAGTGCATTATGTATTGTGAGTATAAAGTCCCTTGATTTATATTGAACAGTTTTTATGATATAGCCTGTTTTATTTACCTTTTAAATCACTTCTGCACATTACGTAGATGATGAGAACATTGTGCCAATCCTTCTCAGGGGTTGTTTCCTGTAAGACATTGTCTCACATCATTGATGTTCCCTTTGCCCACGAGTAGCACTTTGCAGGTCTTGGTTGTTCATCCAGTTCTGACGCTTGTCCAGCTCATTTTGAATTCTTTTTGTTGCCACCTCAGTGTCTACCGTCCCTCCACTTTTAGTATGAAGCCACCGTTCTGCTTAAAATCAAACGAGTGCACACCAAACCCTGGTGCTTGACCTGATCTGGCGATGTCTAATAGTAAAGCAACACAAAGATTTAAGAGTAAAGCGGGTTTAAAAGCCACTTATATGCAATCTAGGACAAGTTCATTCTGAAGTTAAAAGTAGTAAGAAATTAAAAGGAACTCTGTAGGGGATAAATGTAGAGCCAGAACGAAATGTTTAAAGGAAAAAAAATACAACTCTATAAGGTATATATACAACTAGTAACTCATATACTATGAGTATATGCTCGTATACAACAGCATTTATGTCATGATCAGGGCTGAATGTTAGAGTGCTATTGCTATTTTCCCATATTAGATACTATTTTACGTAAATGTCATTAGGGTTGCTTCCCGGATTTTTTAGGGATGTGGTCCCTAAAGTTCGAGATCATTGGTACAACGCAATAAAAGGTCAACATATGCATCAAGCTTTATCCTTAAAAACAAAACTCTCTTTGCTAAATGATCTTCGTGTCTTGCCTGATTTTTGACTTTGATCCTTTCCTCTCGTCTTTGTTTCTGTCGTTTTGCCTTTTTCATGTATCTCCTGGTTCGTCTCAAAAATTAGTTATCTGTTTCCTGCCAGGCCAGGACAGGTAACTGCTGAGCTTATAAGATCAACAGTTAATCATTGTATTGAAAGCTTAAAGGAGGCTGAATTATTGTGCAAAATGAGAAAGATGACCCAAAGAGATCTTTCAGTTTTTTTGTGGTAGGAAGAAGTGAAGTGTGCTAAAACAGTGAGGGAAAACTAATATATACTGACTATAAAAAGCAAATAGTTTAAAGTAGCATTTTTCTGGAAATTTTCACATGTGAAGCAATTGATAACCTCCCAGCAGTTGCAGGGACTGTGAATGAGAAAATCAGTCATCTGGAAGTTTTAGAGAGGGAAGTGCTGCTAAGATTTAAAAGGCTAAAATCAACCAAATCATCACGACCAGATAACATCTCTCTTAGAGTGCTTAAGCGAGTACATTTATAAACCCTTGGCACATATTTTTTCAAATATTTCTACACTGGGGACATTCCTAAACACGCAAGGTTAGCAAATGTTACTAAATGTTATGCAAAAAAGGGTGACTGAGCTGATTCAAGTGACTATAAAACAGTAAGCCTAACATTAATGGAAACAATTCGAGAAAAGAGAGAAACATTGAGCTCCCCATATCAGAAATAGGTAACAACAACAACAACAACATTTATTTATGTAGCACATTTTCATACAAAAAAAAATGTAGCTCAAAGTGCTTTACAAAATGAAGAATAGAAAAATAGAAGACACAATAAAAAATAAAAATAAGTCAACATTAATTAACATAGAATAAGTAAGGTCCGATGGCCAGGGTGGACAGAAAAACAAAAAAAACTCCAGACGGCTGGAGAAAAAAAATAAAATCTGTAGGGGTTCCAGGCCACGAGACCACCCAGTCCCCTCTGGGCAATCTACCTAACATAAATGAAATAGTGCTCTTTGGATTTAGGGTTCTCATGGAAGGACCTGATGATGATGGTCACGTAGACTTCTGGCTTACAGTCCATCAATGTTGGTGCATCATGATGCTTTGAGTAGGTGGTGGTGGCGCAGGCCGCCACCAAAAGATACCGGAAAAAGAAGCAGAAGAGAGAGTTGGGGTCGGTACGGATTTTGGAGCCACCATGAATAGTTATTATGATGAAGGTATATTGGTAAATAGTCAGCATGGGTGTGTGTTTCATGTGTTTCAAAAGGGTCCATTAATACTCTCAAATTCAATGAGGAAGCAACCAAAACCTGCGATCTAAGAGTATATATCATTTTCTTTATCTTGATTTATAGAAAGCTTTTTATAAGATTCCATATGAGAGACGAGCGACCAAACTAAAGGAAGTGAGAGTTAACGACACAGTGCACAGATGGGTCAAAACTGACTTAGAGGAATATTACACCCAAAAATGAGATAACACTTCTGATAGATGTGACGATACGGGTTCACTGTATTCTCCCATCATCTGTCCGGCAGCCCTTGGACCCACCGCCGTCAGTAATGTCACCGATGAGCTCGGCAGTGAGGCACAACAAATGGAGCAAGGGGATGGTGTAAAAAAAAGTGCCAAGTGCTTTGATTAAAAACATCAACAAAAACAAAGTGTCCAAATAAATAAAGTGCAGTGCCTCCAAAGTCAATAAATAAATAATCTATAAAAACAGGTGCTATTGTGGAGATTAAAAATCCAATAAATAGAAAAAGGTCTTTTAAAAACAATGAGGTTAAAACAATGCTTGAAGCAGTCTCTTACAAACAACACAAAGCCTGGTGCTTCTTTTACCTGGCGGTTCTTCTGCTTCTCCCATCTGGGCCACGCAACAGGAGAGTCGCCCTTTCTACAGCTGGCCATCTCTCCACATGACTGATCTGGAGGCTCCCCGAACCCTGGCTTCGGTTCCGCTCTCCTGATCGAGACTTGGCTTTAAAACCAACGGCCAGGATGCTCACGTTGGGGCTTCTACATCCAAGCCTCCCGACTCCCGCTGCCTTCTTGGCCTTACGCGGCCAGCTGCCCTTCTTTTCCGGTCACTCCAACTCCTTGATCGCTCAGCTGGAGCGACCACTTCCTTCTGCCCCACCTAGTGTCGGCCAAACACCCCTGCTTGGGCTCACACCGGCGCTCTCTATCTCTCTCTCTTTGCTGCTTCCTGCTTTTCTTCCTGCAACCTCCATCGTTCTTTCTCATTCTCCTTCCCTTCTTCTTACTTCTTTCTCCCCTTTTTAGCCGCCTCGCATTTCTATTTATGAAGAGGACGAGGCAGCCGTAGCAATCAGCTGCCCCGGCAACAATTACGGATGTGGACGGATTCTCACCTGTGCACTTAGGTGTGAAGCGCCCACACCACGAATTCCCCCAAAACTGCTTCAGCCACTCAACCACGACGCTCCCTCACTAAGCTGCAAGCGCGGCGATTATTTTTTTAAAACTGGCCTCTTGACATGAGCTGTGGACCCGCTATACCACAATAGAAATGGACCCTGTGATGACAAACACTGGACAACAGCAAACAATAGCAAAAACGTCCATGGAAAAAATCTTATTTTACTCATGTCGCATAATCCACATATCCAGTTGTATGTTCAAAATCAGCAAAGCAAAGGTATTTTTTTGCTAAAATATTGTTAAATGAATAAATGTGCAAAACGCTAGTAGTCTACAAACAAGAAGCCCCATCACACTGGAAGACGCTTTTCAATTGATCATTCACTGGTCAAGAGTCCTGTCTTCTACTTTTTCATGGATGGGTTTTGATACTTTGTGCTGTTTTCCAGTGATGGTTGCCATAGACTCACATTCTGTCAGACAATTTGTTATGTCCATTTTCCATGAAAACGTGAGATTATAAATGATCCTTGGCCAAATGCTTAACCTCAGTGAATGACGAACAAGATAGCGAAAGATGTAGGTGAAGAGCATGTGAGATTTGTGAGTATTTCCCAAAGCCCTTTGTTATCCGACATTTAATGAATGAGTACTTTGTTGAGTTCTCCTCAGCTTCCACGTCAGAAAAGCAGATGGTTGATAACAGGAAAATCAATCCCACATATTTCAGTCATCAAATATATGTTCTATAGTCACACCTGACATGTGCAAATGTAAAAAATAATAATAATAAAAACAATCAAAACATGCAAAAGCACATAAATTAAATGACCAAATTAACTTAACGTATAAATCTATAAAAGTCACGTGACATGGCTTCCTTGTGAAAAAGAACAATGGTGAGCAGTGATAGGAAAAGGAACACTTCACAAAAGAGGAGTTAAAACAACTTATGGTGGAGGCAGCAAAAATGAAAGAGGTGTTGTTTTCCAAGGCTTATGGATGCCCCTAAGGATTTGTGCAGGCACTGGAATCCCATCTTCCACATGCTCAGAGCGCACGCACTCTACAACAGCGCATGTGTGTGGGCGTGCTGTGTTATACCCTCTCCTCGGTCGTGGTTTGGGGATTCAACGTTGAATTGAGCAGGTATTCACAAAGAGGGCAGCCAATGTCTCCCAGTAAACAGTCACCAGCAAACTCACCATCCCTTGCCATCTGACACATTCCAGAGATAAACCGGATGTAAGCATCATGCCTGGTCCTGGGCCACTTGGCCACAATGTCTATAAAAAATCCCTGATGATTGCATATCACCTCGACCTTTAGTACTGCAAGCCATTTTTGGCAGGTGTAAATGGGATTCAAGTGTCTGGGAGGATGAATAATGATGAGCATTCCATCCGTTACACAATGCCAGGTATGTCTGCTATGGCATGAAAATCAGTCTTATTGTCATGCAAGACATCCCTTCCTGCTGGAAATTGTGTGTAATTGTCTGAATGGCACAATGGTACCCTGATCACTGCATGGCCAGATTTGGACACAACAGCCTTGCTGAGTGAGGCCTTGTGCATCACTAACGGTCTTCGGGAATCCACTGGTGGAATAGAAATAGAGAGCCATCAGAAGCTGCACGGTGGGACTGGAAACAAAATTCCTGTGTGTTCCAATTCTTCCTGCACCAGACCAAGGAGGTTATTATTTCACTCCAGGGCAGTCTGCATTTCTCTCCTAATTGCTGAGTACTGATATGGTCCAAGGGATTCAGTGAGTTGGCTTCTTGGATGACGCTGTTTCAAACTGCTTCACCAGTTGCACAATTCCAGGACAGCTGCCATTGTCTTTGCTAGTACTATGGGGTGATTCACCTTCACACTGAAAAGGATGCGTCTGATTACATAGTGAGTTTGATTGACTAACTCATCATGTACTTAGATTGGCTAGAGGTATTAAAGCTACAAAGAGCTCCTTTTGTGTTAATTTATGACCCACCTTATAATTTTATATTTACAATGCAATATCAAAGTACGATTATTATTAGAACATTAGAACAATCTGAACGAGAACAGGCCATTCAGCCCAATAAAGCTCGCCAGTCCTATCCACTTGTTTCCTCCAAGAAAAAAACATCAAGTCGAGTTTTGAAAGTCCCTAACGTCTTACTGTCCACCACACTACTTGGTCTCTTATTCCAAGTGTCTATCGTTCTTTGTGTAAAGAAAAACCTCCTAATGTTTGTGCGACATTTACCCTTAAGTTTCCAACTGTGTCCCCGTGTTCTTGATAAACTCATTTTAAAATACAAGTCTCGATCCACTGGACTAATTCCCTTCATCATTTTAAATACTTCAATCATGTCACTTCTTAATTTTCTTTTGCTTAAACTGTGAAAGCTCAGCTCTTTTAATCTTTCTTCATAGCTCATCCCCTGTAGTCCTGTAATCAGCCTAGTCGCTCTTCTCTGGACCTTTTCTTGTGCTGCTATGTCCTTTTTGTAGCCTGGAGACCAAAACTGCACCCAGTACTCCAGATGAGGCCTCACCAGTGTGTTATAAAGCTGGAGCAGAACCTCCTGTGACTTTTACTCTACACGTCAGGGCGCTATATAACCTGACATTCTGTTAGCCTTTTTTATGGCTTCTGAACACTGTCTGACAGTCGATACCTTAGAGTCCACTATGACTCCTAAATCCTTCTCATAAGGTATACTCTTGATTTTCCGACCGCCCAGTGTGTATTCAAACCTAACATTTTTACTTCTTACATGTAATACTTTACATTTACTGACATTAAATTTCATCTGCCACAAATCTGCCCAAGCCTGTATGCTGTCCAAGTCCTTCTGTAATGATATAACGGATTCCAAATTATCTGCTAATCCACCTATCTTGGTATCATCTGCAAACTTAACCAGCTTGTTACTTATATTCCTATCTAAATAATTTATATTTATTAAAAATAGCAGCAGCCCTAGTACTGACCCCCGTGGCACACCACTCTTAACATCGGCCAGTTCTGATGAGGTTCCTCGCACCATCACCCTCTGCTTCCTGTGTCTGAGACAAAATATTGCTAGCAATTATTACCAGTATTATTAATATTATTATTATACCCTCCTCTCAGCGGTCTGTGGTATGCTGGTACATTCGTCATAGGTCAACCAGACCTTGCAGGCTTTGAACTCAGCTTGTTGTTCAGCTGAGGACTCGTCAAAGAATGCAGGCCATGCTGAGGGGTTCAATCTTCTGGATCTCTTTCATGTTGACTCTAAACGGGAGTTTGTCCAGCTGCTCTTGGAACGTGGTCTTGACGGTTCCCTGTGCGTCTATGACTACTGGAGCCAATTTTGTCCTCGTGTTCCACATACATCTGACTTCGATCTCTAGGTCTTTAAATTCGATGACCTTCTCTGCCCCTTTGCTCAGGATGTTGTTGTCATCTAGGATTGCCACATCAATGGAGTTGCCCGACTTGCTCTTCTTATCATGGAAAACGATGTCCAGCCTTTTGGCGGTGATGGTATGGTCTGTGGGAATAGCCTTGTCCCACATGATGATACAGTCTACGGTGTCAATGAATTGCTAGAAAAGTCAAAATAAAGAATGATGTTGAAAATAATGAGCAGGTCAGTTGCACACTTTAATTTCCAAATGAGAGTATATATTACTTTAATTATGAAGGGTGTTGCTAATTAATTAATGGTCTTAAGTATGAGATAAAGAAGCTTTTGGGATACACACCCCTGGACAAGAATATAAATAACAACTTGGCTAAGTCTGCAGATGCTACCAAATTAGGTGGAATGGCAGACAAGTTAGAATCTGTCAAATCATTGCAAAGAGACGGACCTGCCATGATGTTTGAAACCTTTATTGTGCTTTATTGGTTGGCTGCATTTCTGTTTTGGTGACCAGGATTGAGTGGTGCTCTTTGGTTAGCTCTAGTTTTGCTTCTGTGCAAAAGGTCTTTTCAGTCATTGCAAGTTTGTCTGCTGGAATATAGGAAGTCTGCTCTTAGTGTTATTATGAACCATTGTGAGTTAAGGCATCGATCTCCCCTTTTTCAGATTTCTACCTCCAGCAGGAATAAAGCACCATTTCACTAAGCATTGTGAACGATGGCCGGCCATTTATCCCGGCCAATACCCCCAAGCCGCCAGGTGGAGCCCTCCTTGCAGCGTGGAGGTCCCCAGAAGACCAGCAGGGCATCATGGACAATGGAGTTTTTATGCAAAGCCCTGCTGGATGCCGTGGGGGCCACAGGAGGGAGCTGCAGGGAGGACCGAGGGCTTCTTCGTGCCCTGTGACCCGGAGGTTCGTCATAGGAAGAGCGACGGACTTCCTGGTTGAAGAAAAGGACTATTTACCCTGACCCGGAAGGAATAAGGACTTGTGAACTGTTGGGTAGAAACACCTCCGGGTCAGGGAGTATAAAAGGACTGTGGGAGCTCCCAGACGGCGAGCTGAGCTGGGTGGAAGGGTGGCAACGCGTCTGGGAGCTGGAGGATTGGTTTATTTGAGAATTGTTGATTTATATGAGTATTGTGGTGGAGAGTGTGCTTTGTGCACTGTGGAAGAAAAATAAAGTCAACATTTGGACTTTTACCTGGTGTCTGGAGTCGTGGACAGGGGTTCAAGGGAGCGAGAGCGCCCCCTATCGTTCACAGCATGTATCTTCTTAAGCTGGTTCCATGAACATGACGGTGCACTTCAGTTTACTCCAATGGCCTACAGAGTCCCCAGATCTCCATGTAGTAGAGTTCCTTTGGAATGAAGTGGAATTGGAGGGTCACAGTGTGAACGTGCGGCCAAACAAAATGGGCAGAAATGCATAAACCCATCAAGTCAGCAAAGACCAGACGGTAATTTACAAGGAATGCTTCCTGCACCCTGCTGTAATTCAAATCAAAATCCAGCTTACGAATGATGGCTGTTTGCACAGTGTATTTGTAAATTCTTGTATTTTGTGATAATTGTCTGTATAATATCTTTGAAAGAAAGAATTAGCCTGCTGACAGTAAGTGTATACCGTATATACTCACGTATAAGTCGGGTCTTGAAACCCGAAAAAGGAATCAGAAAATCAGACCCCAACTTATACGGCCGTTCACAAATGCAACGCTTAATTTTTTATTTTATTTTTTTTACATCTTCTTGCTTCCTCCAATCTTGCACCAGTTTCTCAGACGTATCGAATTTTGCTGCAGCAGCGCATTTACCAATTTCTTTCGCTACTTCAATGACATTTAATTTAAAGCCAATTTCGTATTTTCTTCTGATTAAACGCCCTATCCTAGAGGAATGAGTGGTGGCCCTGAGGCTAGAGATCTGCCCTGACAATCGGAAGGTTGCCGGTTCGAATCCCGTAAATGCCAATAGGAAATCTGCTCTGTTGGGCCCTTGAGCAAGGCTTTTAACCTACAATCGCTGAGTGCTTTGAATAGTGAGAAAAGTGCTATATAAATATTTAAATATTACAAGGGATGTACGATAAAGGTGTATGAGGGTGTGAGTTACGAAAAACACAAATCAGTCGCTTCAGAACAGTTCGTGTGGTCACGTAGGCGCAATAGAGAGAGAGAGAGAGGTTAGGCGGACACGCTGATACAGCGCATTGCCTCGGCCACATCGAAGAAAAAGGCCGTGTGCTCTGTGGTTACTCTCTCAGGTGGGCGTTAGCATATCGTAATCTCTTGGTCCAATAGCGGGAGTTTTCTGCATTCGACTTATAAAACCGACATTATAATATACCAGAGGTCATACTGTAAAATCAAATCCCGACTTATCCGCGAGGATATACGGTATGTCAGAGACACTGAGGCATTGTCGGTCCAGAGCTTTTAGGAATATGTGTTTGATAAATAGGAACTGCTATGTTTATGGCTTTCCATGCCACTTTGCAATAAAACACAGCTAAGAGTGTCAGGTCTGCTTGTTTTCACAAGAGCTCTTCGTATAAACTGGTTCTTACTGGTTTTAGTTTACAAGCATCAGTGCCTCATCTGACTGTGATGTAGCATATGTACACTACAGAAGTGTGGAAACGAGAACGAACAATGAGTTTTTCATAGACAGTTTTGCCAGAACCACTAGGAAGAAAGCTTGGGGGATGCGAGACAGGTTTTCAGATTATGAGTCCAGAGACATGGGACTGGACAACTAAGTAAGTAAATATAAAGTCAGAAGAAGCACTGACTAGTAGAGAGAAGAGCTGACTGGACAGAGAGGAGAGACGTCTCTGAAGCAAATCATTGAAAAATGCTGATTTCATCTGCTTTCAGAATTAAAAGAGGTTGCACGGTATGAAATGCCACATTCTATTTGCTTTCATTTGGCTTTATTTATTTGTGTAAAACCAATTAAACCTGTCGTTCAGCTAAAACATTTTGCTCTATTTTTATCGCCAGGGGATGGGAACATCTAGGTCATTTAAAAGTGATGGAGAGAGATCACTCCTAAGTAAAAAGCCACCGAGACAGTCATAGCTGGATGATATCTGACAGAAAGTTACCGACTGCAGTCCTGGGTTCGAGTGTATTGTAACTGTAAATTGTACATCCCTGAAGGCTGGTAAGTGTAACAATAGGGAAATGGGAACAGTAGCAGAGGTGAAATATATGTCTGTATTCTACGAGAAAAGAATCTGTGCATTTAATAAAAGGAGATTTATTTTTTAAAGAGTGGTGTCCCCAAAAGTCTTTCGCACTATGAAATATTTGGCACAATGAGAGAGCAAAAAAGAGTCATTTGACTTTACAGGGCAACAAAACAGACGAGCAGAGGGGAGTAAATGGGAAGTCATTTCAAAAATCAAAAATCGGATCTTAGGCCTTCTCCCTATACTCTTCCCTTTCAAGCATTCATTTTTCTTAATACTTATTTTTAGGGGAAAACCATGCAGGGCTATTATTTGAAAAATATGTCAAAAAAGTTTTCCTTTGGAAGAGCCTACTAATATTTTTTCTTTCCTGGCAGTGTAATTCCAGTCCATCCAGTAAAGTAGACAGCAACTCTAGGCTGCATTTTTGATTCGCTACAGACCCAGCAGAGTGTTATTTTTCACATTAAAAGAAAATTCCAGAAAAGACTGCGTGCCAGTGTCATGTTGGGTGAGCTTCCAACAAGTCAACACCACAGATTTTTGGGTGGAAAAAAAAAAGAAAAAGGAAAGAAAAGCTTTGTGTTAGGATTTGTGAATTTCATAGAGAGATCTTGGATGTTCCAATAAAATGTTCAGCACTCTAATTTAATAAGCTGAAAACCTCTAACGTGACCACTGTGCTAAATGTAAGAGCATTTTTATGAACTAAAAACAATAAAAATGAGCTTTTTAACAATATATCTGGAGGCACTATAATAAAACGGTGTATTTCAACAGTTCTTTAAATCTTTATTAGGTAATGACATCTGGGGCAGTTTAATAAGAATTATGAAATCCTGGCCATTATTTGTAAAGGAGCAGCAGTCAGAATGGGCTGAAATTTCACTGCTGGCTGCTACCCTGTGGGTGTGGCACTTACTGGAAATGTGAGTGATTATGGGATGGAGTGGCGTGCTGTAATATGAATTATATGTGCACAAACCAGATACTCAAATGGATAATCAGAAATAACGCCAACTGTTTATATAACACATTTTCATACAACAATGTAGCACAACGCGTGACCCGACATTTACATGATAGACATATGAGCACCGACAAAATAGCGGCCATTAAAACGCGGCGTCAAAATCGTGCAGACAAAATCGCGTCAACAAAATCGCAAAAGTTTCATTAAATATGAATTACTAGTTTAAAGCATATATAATAATGTTCATTTTAGAAGTCAATATTATGAGACGCGGCACGCAGATAGTTCTTAAGATCTCGCCCTGCATATGTAGGAAGAATTGCAGCAAGACATCTTGATAGTTGAGTGTATTTAGACTTCTTATTTAGGTAATTCCGCTTTGTATACGACGCGTTATGCCAACCCTCGACTGAGTTATTTGTTCACGGCATGCCATCAGCAGTTACAACAGTTATAACCTAGTACATAATGTGTACATAATGCACACGTACGCGTCCCACTCTCTTGGCCTCTCTCACCATTTTGTCGTGACGATTTTATTTCTACTTTCAGACTCTGTATCTTGCTCTGCAAGTGTTTCGCGCCTATGTTTTTTTTTTTGAGTCTTTTGAATTGCACTTTTTGTAATCTCTAACCTGCTCTGCACGTGTTTGGTGCCAACATCCGGTTTGGTTGTGCTTTTTTTTCCAATTCCACTTGTTCTGGGCTGATAATTACTTTCCTTATTTTCTGAATTTGCACCTAGATTATTCTTTTTCTTTTTTGTCTCTCCAACACTTTTAAGTCTCTTTTCTCCGTGCTGCTTTCTTCTTCGCTTAGTCGTCTACGTTTCATTTATAACGTATTGTCCTTATACACTTTATATGCGCTGAGAGCCCTGGATTTGTGTCTGCTCAAAGCCAAAACACGACTGAGTGTGTTGCTGCCTGTGTTCTTATTTGGTTGTAAGTACGGCGTGTCTTGCAAGAATCTCATGTTCTACGTCATTGTGAGATGGTCCTGGATCAATCTCTTGGCACAAAGTCTCATGTTTAAGCTCCGCAAGACGCTCCGTGGCCAATCTCTCTAGTCTTGCGGGTCTTTTAAGTGTCTTCCATGATCTTATAAGATCACGTCTCGTCGCCCTACTGTTTCTCTCCAGGATTTTTTTTAGAATAGAGAGATAAGGAACAACAAAACAAGGGAAGGGATGACAGAAAAAACAAAACTCCAGTAGGCTTAAGGAAAACAACAAAATCTGCAGGGGTTCCAAGGCCAGAAGACCACCGAGCCCCATTTGATATTCTACCTAACATACAGTAAATGTTCTTAATTCATTCCTCTTTGCTGTCCTGCCTCACATAACAGGATTTGATGAAGTTGGTCTTGTGGTCAGTTGGGGTGTCCGCCTTCATTCCATCGTCTCAGGGGCCTGCATGGTGACTTGATCAGGTGGTGGTATAGCACAGAAGAACCAGAAAAGACAGCAGAGTATTGTGGGGATTAGTACAGATTGCGGATCTCTGAAGAATATGATTTTCCTATACCCATCTATATATATAATTCACTAAGGGCATGCAAGACACTGAGGGCACTCAAGACAGTGAGCGCAAGCAAGACAGAGCCAACTCTAAGACCATAGGATAAGCTCGACAGAGCCACGCACGCCAACTGTAACCGTTCTCTCAAGTCCAGCGTCGCTCTCGAGGCACGCAACAACTCGCCAAACACAGCCTCAGTCCCTTACGTCTGTGCAAAAGTCCACATGCACCTCTTTACACCGCATGCAAGACACAGAGCCCCGTCCGCCAACTCTAAGGGCAAGCAAGACAGAGAGCCACGCCCTCCAACTCACAGAACTCCGCCCACCAACTCTAAGACCATGGGAAACGCACGCATTTATTGTATACATGGATATAAATAATTGCATGTAAACGATTCGCCAAAATCTGTTGTATGTAAACGATACTGCTTAAAACGTTATTGTTTTCTCATCAGAAAACCCGGTTTCCATGTCTACCAGTATTAATTTAAATGGCACTTTTGCCACTCGCAATAGTGCGGACGCGCTGACTTATCATGTCAACTGGGCAACATAGTGAATGCGGTGTCTATCTATATATGTCTATGTTTTCCGTAGCCCGCTACAGGAAGGTACTCTCTCGACCATCGGCATTGGTTTCCCTCCTTGCTATTTTCGTTACACTGTGACGGTGGTTTCCTAAGCCTTTGTTATACTGAATTCTGACTTTCTCATCGTTTTCCGTTCCTGTTCTACACCACCGTATGCTACGGCGGGCTTTGGCAAGTATAGTCTATTAGAAATACAACTGAAATGTAGCTACATGGGCAGCACGGTGGCGCTGTGGTGGCGCTGCTGCCTTGCAGTAAGGAGACCTGGGTTCACTTCCCGGGTCCTCCCTGCGTGGAGTTTGCATGTTCTCCTCGTGTCTGCGTGGGTTTCCTCCGGGTACTCTGGTTTCCTCCCACAGTCCAAAGACATGCAGGTTAGGTGCATTGGTGATTCTAATTGTCCCTAGTGTGTGCTTGGTATGTGTGTGTGTGTGCCCTGCGGTGGGCTGGCACCCTGCCTGGGGTTTGTTTCCTGCCTTGTGACCTGTCTTGGGTGGGATTGGCTCCAGCAGACCCCCGTGACCCTGTAGTTTGGATATAGCGGGTTGGATAATGGATGGATGGATGGATGTAGCTACATTAAAATAATGGATTTTTAGCAATTTTTTAAAAATGTTCCACAGTATTAGTCTGGCAAATTTCTATCGGTGAAGTATTCCACGTTTTAGGTTTGTTTAAGCAAAAGGCTGCCTCACCTCTTCTTTTCAGGTTGCCTCTTACAGTTATAAGCAGATCTCCAATCGAAGATCTAAGGTTGTGATTTGGAGTGTAGGGGGACATGTATTGCAAAATATAGAACGGACCAAGATTATTTAACGCTTTATAAACCATTAGTAGTATTTTAAAGTCAATTCTGAACTACACAGGTAACCAATGTACCGACGCTAAAACTGGTGTGATGTGCTCGGATTTTGTTTCCTAGTTCAGATTCTGGCTGCTGCATTCTGCAGTAATTGCACCCGATTGTTGTCTTTCTTAGGTAGTCCCGTTAGGAGTGCATTACAGTAATCTAGTTGACTAAAAGCAAAAGTGTGAATGAAATTTTCAGCATCTTGTAAAATTATGAGAGATCTAACTTTTGCTCCTTGATTAAAAAAAAATGCAGTCCTAGTAATGTGGTTAATATGTGATTTAAAATTTAGGTCAGAGTCAATAGGTACCCCTAAATTCTTTACCTCCGACTTGACTTTTAAACTGAAGGGATCAAGTTTATTTCAAGTACCCTCGTTATTTCCATATTTGCCGGTCACTAAGACTGTTTTTTCTTTATTTGGTTTGAGAAAGTTGCTACTCATCCATTCGGAAATACTGCTAAACACTGAATCACAGAACAAGAGCGTCAGGGTCATCAGGTTGGTTGGGTGCATGCGTTTATAGCTCATTGCCTCCCCCACCACATGACAAACCACCGAATTGGGACCCAAGTAAAGCAGGTGACTGACACCTCAGCACCACACTGGAACCGTGTGAGGTTTTTGACGGTGGCTGGAATGCCAACCCTGCCACCAACTCCCAAGGTTTTGTTGTAAGATGGAAGGACCTGCTTACAGGGCTGGATGCAGGTTAACATCATACCCAGGACAAAACAATTGCAGGTTAAGGGCCTTGCTCGTGGGCCCAATGGAGTGGAATCACTTCTCGTGCTATCGATAAATAAAGCTGTGTGTCATCTGCATAGCTGTGGTAGCTCTCCCTGTACTTGAGATAACCTGATCTAATGAAAGCATGCAGATCGAAAAGAGCAGCAGACCCAGACCAGGCCCTTGTGGTACACCATATATACAGTAATATCATAGGTCTCTGAGGTACAATCAGCACAACTGACAAAAAAGTTTCTACCTGTTAGTAAGACCGAAACCAATTTAAAGCCCACCTGTTGTCTAAGGTGATTTATTAGAATACGGTGGTCTATGGTGTCAAATGAGAGATCAAGAACTGATATGTGACCTCTGTCAGCATTAACCTGCAAATCATTTACTACTTTAACCAGCGCAGTTTCTGTACTGTGATTTGTTCTAAAATTTGTCAAGAATAGAATGATTATTTAAGTAATCGTTAAGCTGCTTAATTAGCTGCCTTTTCTAGAATTCTACTTAAGAAAGGCAGGCTAGAAATTGGTCTAAAATTGTCAAAAACGGAGGAGTTGAGATTATTTTTATTAAGCAGGGGTTTAACAATTGAAGTTCGGGGAGACCCCTGCATCTAATGACGACTTCACTATGTCAAACACTGTACACTGTCGATAACGACATTGAAGACATCTTTAAAAAAGTCTGTTGGTACTGAGCCAAGGACGCAGGTGGAGGGTTTCAGTTGAGAAATTACTCTACGTACTTTGGGTCGATCATTTCCAATGAATAGAATTTAACTTGCTTAAAAGAGCATGCTGGGATTCAATTGGATTAACTTTGGGGGGATGTACAGGGAGATTCACTCGAAAGAGGCCCCAAATGTTCTGTAATATCTCTCGCTAGGACGAAGCAATCTGGACGAAACAACGTTGAATGTGTTCCTCAGTATATGGAGCTTCGAACAAGCTGGGATGCCCCTGCGTCGAAGCGATGAGGTAGGAATGGACAGCTGTCGTGACATTTAGCCTCCATTTGCAACTTCTGGGTGCATACCGCCCGTACCCCTCCACTCAATCACTCGACTTCTCATCAGGGTGGTGGTGTACAGAATTGAGCAGCACGTCTTCATGGTGCAAATCTACTGGGTCACCAATTCATTTAAGTGATGTCAGAATCAACTGGATGATCGTGAGTTAAGAGAAGTTTACTTCCAGCAAGATGGAGCAACGTGTCGCACATCGGCAAGGAGAATGGCAGAAATTGAGTCCTTCTTTGGCAACAGGGTCATTTCAAAGGGGTGGTGGCCACCATGGTCGCCAGATCTGACACCACCAGGCTTTTTTCTTTTTTGGTATGTGCAAAGGAAAAGTCTATAGGAACAAGCCTCGCAATGTGGAAGATTTGAAGGAAAACTTCCGACGTGAAATTCCTGCTGTTCCCCCCAAGATGCTTGCCGATACGTTCAGGAACATGGAGCGCCACGTCGAAATGTGTCTGGCAGAAAACAGAAACCATTTCCAGCATCGCATGTAATGCAATCAATTACACATATGCCAAGGTATAGAGCGTATTTTTTGGTTCAGATTCCGTCATCCTAACGGGAGGTTACAAAAGAATATTTGGGGCCTCTTTCGAGTGAACCTCCCTGCACTATATTATTTCTAGTATCATTTATTTTGTGATTAAAGTTTATAGCAAAAGCCTGCTTCTCCACTAGGTCAGGAGTAAAAAATATCATCCTAGCACTCAGTAACTCATTTTTTATTTTATAAGGTAATTATCGCTGACCTAAGAAGAGTATTGTAAGGAAGACCCTCCAATGGACTTTAGTACCGACATCTTCCTTTTCACTTCAGTGTAACTTTTTTGCTTTGTCGGTAGAACCACAGCCTCTCTCATTCAGTGTCCTGAGATTGAACTCCGTGCCCACATGCCTCCTGTATGGAGATGGCATTGTTTTTCCTCTGGCCGCATAAGTTTCCCCCCTGCTTTTCTGAACAACTTTTGACTCTCAAGTACAGTTTCGTGAAACTAACACTAAAGCTCACTTCAATGGCGATTTCACAATTTTCTCCGAAAAAATACATGCATTTCAGAAAAACACGTACTGGGCTGCAGCCACAATTTTATATGTCCTATCTTTGTCACATGAATGAAAAAGAAATTTTTATTTAGCAGCAGTAAAAAGAGGTATTTGAAAAGGGTACCTTTCTGTTTAACCCATCAGCCTAACATATAGATTACAGTGATGGTGCCAACACAATCATAACCTTACCAGCCACCCCATAAACATATACATTAAATGTATTGAAATTGACATATAATGATTATCTTTAAACATTTACCTATAATTCCTGTTTATGGTGTCCCAGTCTATGCAAGGAATGCAATATCACCATCCAATCAATGCACAACGGTAGAGTTTTTGAAGCAAGAGATTGACTAGGAAGAACTTTTTTAGCGTGCCAGAAGGATATGCGAAGGGTGTAATATTCAAGTCAGGTGACAGTGAACAAAGGAGGATGATTTTTGTGGAATTTGAATATAACCATTTATTATAACCACATTTGAGAGATGCTTATACTTTGAATTAAATCAGCCTTTAGAAATCCATTCAAGGCCTCAGAGATGCTGTCCTATGATCATAATGTTTTATTTTGCTGTGTTTGTGTCTCCTATGCTACTTCAGTTTAAGGATTATTATTATTATTGAAGCAGCGCTACTTAATATGTCCTCCCTGCGACCCTGGCACCATAACACTATTGGACAGATTTGGAGTTCACAGGGGCTGCTGGGAGGAAGATTAAGCCAGCAGGTCCTTTAAAAAGGAACCTAAAAGACGCCATCCATCTGTTTATTAATACACCTCATACACACCACTGGATTACGACTTGACCACATTGTTTTAAAGTTTCTGATTGGATGCATGTGCTGTCCTGGTCCTGTCTGTCCATGTGAGACCACAGTGGTCGGATACGTCTTCGTTAGAAGGAGTCCTCCCAATCACCTCAAACTCCACACTCCATCAGGAACCTGGTAGGACAAAACTTTACATCACTTTCAGAAAGCTGTTCACAGGGTTTTTCCTTCACACATCCATCAACTGCTCCTACTAGACTGGACAGCATTTGGGCATTGTTATTAGTGTTTATTGTTTGAGTTTATTGTTTAGTATTCGCTGTTAGACTTGTAATTTATTATTGCCATCAGGGAGCTGGGGAGGGCCATTGAGTTGGTTGTATTATGAGTTCCTTTTGTTTCATTATTTAATTAATATATTTCATTGTTACCTATCTATTCTTTATGCCACAAACAGTGTCTCTGTGTGTGACTGTGTGCATGCCAGGTCAAGTCTGGGTGTGTTCCTGGGTCTCTACAAACAAAATAATCAAATCCCCTTCTTCAGATGGTGTGAATTTTAGCGTCATTGCAACTGCTACATTTTTATTATTGTTGAATTATTATTTATTTGAAGAAAGGGTATGTCAATCAGTCATTATCCAACCTGCTTAGTTCTGTACAAGGTCACCTCGAACAGGGTTACCGGGGTTGGTGCCCGAGCCTCTTCCAGCTAGCACAGGGCTCATCACAGGACAGGGTATGTTATAAATGTAAAAATATTTAATATCTCTTGCCTTTCCTGTACCATTAGCGCCTTTCCTTGGTATCCACAGCTGTCTGAACCTTTCCTGACTGGCGCTCCGTCGGTCGAACGCATTCCTGCAAAGCCTACGCCTGAGACACTCATTATTTATGAGGCGCCTTGCCCAACTCCTGTCTGCCTTTACACTTCCCATCTTTGAAGGTGACTCTCAGCGCACCTCCTACTCCTTTTTTCCTGCACGAGTATCTTAGTCACTCGCACCTTCTCTCTTGAACAAGTCACCAAAGCCAAACTGACCAATCAGACTGCTCTGTGGGGCAAGCCGCTCACAGATCTTAGTGGTTTTTTTTTATGTAGTAGACATTGTAGCCTATCATTTTTTTGCCCCACAATGTTAATGACAAGTTGGTGCTGAAGGCCTCAGTAATTATGCACCATTGTGTTTGTCTTTTTGCTTCTTTTAAATGATAAGATGATGCAAGTCTTTCTTTTGTCTTCTTCTCAAGAGATGTTTGGCCTTCTGAACATTTTGGACTCCATTGAGTCCTCCATTCCCCAACCTAATCTCAGAGTCCCATTCAGACATATTTAGGAGTTTTTTTTATGTCCTTTAATTGTCTATGTCAGGTGTGACAAGCACATGTCTACGTGACGTTTTCCTCCTCTCTTGACACGCTGCCACTTGCACTGTAACCTTCTTCAGCTTCACCTTATAATGAAACTGAAATTAAAGTCTTAGAAAATCAATAGCCTTGGCCTTCCAAGAGCAACACTATTGATCATCAGCTTTCTGCCTCCCAAGCAATTATCATCAAAATTATTCAAACTCTACAATTTCCAGCCCATATGTCACCAGCTCATAAATCAAAGGCTGTTATTTGTAAAGCCTGAGTAACTTTGCGGAGCGTCGTCCACAGTTCCTGTGTGCCACATTCATCTTGGGTAACCCCAGGGAGAAGACACAAGGATATGAACATCCTAATTGCATATATGCAAAGCAGACCCAGTCATTTTTCTACATTCCCCCCTTTTTATTTTAAGTACAAGCAGTGATGTGTAAATTATACCAAGGGGCAAAAGGAAGGCGGCTTAATGAGCTCGGGCTGAATATTGAAATGAAGGCAGCCTAGCAGATGATTGATACGGAGTGATTCCAAGTCTTGCCCCCGCCACTGTAGCCTCCCTTGCCAGCTTTTGTTGTCTTTTTCTGCTCGACCTTCCTGCTAGCTCTCTGTCACAAAGCCAAGCAGCGGCATCAAACACTCACAGAGGAGCCGCCATCCTGTCAAGAAAGCCGCTCAATTAAAAGCAGACTTAGAACCCAGGCTGCTAAATAATGATGGGAGACACATTTTTTTTTTCTTAACTTCAAATGATAAAATGGAAAGTCTGCCTGTTAGCGGTGTCTTCCGGTCTGCAATGTTGCCTTTTTCCCATAAGCTCACTTGGTGTTTTTTTTTTTTTTCTGCTACTAATAATCTTTTTTTTAAACTTCCATATACGTGAACTCCAGTTTTTTATTCCAGTCATGGTTTGGCATCTCAGAGGTCAGGATATAATGTCTCGTTACATGAAGTATATGTGGTATATGGTATAAGTATATGTCGGCTCACTTACATGTTTACAGGTTTATTTATTGCATTATAGGTGATATTTAAGATGGGGGTGACATGATGTTACACTGAATAACAATGCTGGGATGGCCTGGACCCTCTCTGTGTGGGATACCTGCGTTCTCCTTGTGGAATTGGTGCCAACTTGTCTTACACATTTGTGTTATGTTACAGACAGGGTGACATATACAGTGGTGTGAAAAACTATTTGCCCCCTTCCTGATTTCTTATTCTTTTGCATGTTTGTCACACAAAATGTTTCTGATCATCAAACACATTTAACCATTAGTCAAATATAACACAAGTAAACACAAAATGCAGTTTTTAAATGATGGTTTTTATTATTTAGGGAGAAAAAAAAATCCAAACCTACATGACCCTGTGTGAAAAAGTAATTGCCCCCTGAACCTAATAACTGGTTGGGCCACCCTTAGCAGCAATAACTGCAATCAAGCGTTTGTGATAACTTGCAATGAGTCTTTTACATCGCTCTGGAGGAATTTTGACCCACTCATCTTTGTAGAATTGTTGTAATTCAGCTTTATTTGAGGGTTTTCTAGCATGAACCGCCTTTTTAAGGTCATGCCATAGCATCTCAATTGGATTCAGGTCAGGACTTTGACTAGGCCACTCCAAAGTCTTCATTTTGTTTTTCTTCAGCCATTCAGAGGTGGATTTGCTGGTGTGTTTTGGGTCATTGTCCTGTTGCAGCACCCAAGATCGCTTCAGCTTGAGTTGACGAACAGATGGCCGGACATTCTCCTTCAGGATTTTTGGTAGACAGTAGAATTCATGGTTCCATCTATCACAGCAAGCCTTCCAGGTCCTGAAGCAGCAAAACAACCCCAGACCATCACACTACCACCACCATATTTTACTGTTGGTATGATGTTCTTTTTCTGAAATGCTGTGTTCCTTTTACGCCAGATGTAACGGGACATTTGCCTTCCAAAAGTTCAACTTTTGTCTCATCAGTCCACAAGGTATTTTCCCAAAAGTCTTGGCAATCATTGAGATGTTTCTTAGCAAAATTGAAACGAGCCCTAATGTTCTTTTTGCTTAACAGTGGTTTAGGTCTTGGAAATCTGCCATGCAGGCCGTTTTTGCCCAGTCTCTTTCTTATGGTGGAGTCGTGAACACTGACCTTAATTGAGGCAAGTGAGGCCTGCAGTTCTTTAGACGTTGTCCTGTGGTCTTTTGTGACCTCTCGGATGAGTCGTCTCTGCGCTCTTGGGGTAATTTTGGTCGGCCGGCCACTCCTGGGAAGGTTCACCACTGTTCCATGTTTTTGCCATTTGTGGATAATGGCTCTCACTGTGGTTCGCTGGAGTCCCAAAGCTTTAGAAATGGCTTTATAACCTTTACCAGACTGATAGATCTCAATTACTTCTGTTCTCATTTGTTCCTGAATTTCTTTGGATCTTGGCATGATGTCTAGCTTTTGAGGTGCTTTTGGTCTACTTCTCTGTGTCAGGCAGCTCCTATTTAAGTGATTTCTTGATTGAAACAGGTGTGGCAGTAATCAGGCCTGGGGATGGCTACGGAAATTGAACTCAGGTGTGATACACCACAGTTAGGTTAATTTTTAACAAGGGGGCAATTACTTTTTCACACAGGGCCATGTAGGTTTGGATTTTTTCTCCCTAAATAATAAAAACCATCATTTAAAAACTGCATTTTGTGTTTACTTGTGTTATATTTGACCAATGGTTAAATGTGTTTGATGATCAGAAACATTTTGTGTGACAAACATGCAAAAGAATAAGAAATCAGGAAGGGGGCAAATAGTTTTCCACACCACTGTATATGTATTTTCCTTTTTATTGTTGCTTTTGTTATTGTTGAATTATTATTTTTCAAGTTTTAATGTAATATCTGCTATGTTTATTTATTATTTAGCATGTTGTATTGTGCATTTAAGTGTGTTTTGTGGATGGAACCCAAAGAGGCGGGGCCACCCTGGCATCACTGCTGAAGGACCTCCCTCATCCCTTATATATTTTGTCACACACGTGCACTTGGGGGGCAGCCAAAGGGCTCAAACGATCGTGGAAGATCGAAAGATGGGGAATTAGAGCGGAGTACTAATGGCTTCTCTCTTTCTTCACCAGGAAAACAGAAGAACACCAATAAGGAAGTACCTCGGTCCTGCGACGACACGCCACTTCCAGCCTCCCATAAAGACTACACTTCTGCCTCCCCCTGCCTAAGACATACTTTCTGGTCCCGTATTAATCACCTCACCTCCGGCTCCAAAAGATGACGTCTCCTCCTTCCCCTGATGAAGCCATCATCTCTGTCCTCATCAATTCATATCACTTCCTGCCAACTCAATTCCTCTGACTGATTTCCAAGCAACTGGAATATTTTGCCATACGTCTGTTTCATATTTCTGCTGTGGGCTGGCACCCTACCTGGGGTTTGTTTCCGGCCTTGCGCCCTGTGTTGGCTGGGATTGGCTCTAGCAGACCCCCGTGACCCTGTAGTTAGGATATAACAAGTTGGATAATGGATGGATAGATGGATGTTTCATACTTACTGCACAACCTGGTATCAGTCATTTACAGCTACTCTCAGATAAATCATTATAAGGTGAATGTCCCCAACTCTTAATCCTAGTTCTCTGTGTTTTGATTTCTTCACAATATGTTGTGACCTCCAGGGGGTGCCACTGAGACCACAAACACAACCACACCAAGGCAGTCCTGGAAGTAAATAAATGTTTTTTTCATTCACAAATCCCTTTTTTTTTTTCCAAGTCCACAACACACTCTTCAGTCCACAATAGCTCCTTCTACTCCTCTAGGTGAACTTTGTCCTCTGTCTCCTGACTCTGACTCACCCGGATAAGGTCAAGCGGCTACTTTTATGTTGGACCCTGGAGTACTTCTGGCACTGACATAGCACTGAATGGTGGAAGCCAAACGAAACAGGGAGTTCTTCTCCCTGCAGGACTCTCTGGTAGCACCCAAGGACCCTGACTGAGTTGTCACTCATGACTACAAATCCGAAGGATCCTTGCAGGGGTCCATGCCAGTGGAGCATTGTCATATATTGCACTGGGGAAGGAAATACTCTTGACAAACAACTTCCCCTCCAGTCCATTTCAAGTTTCTTTGTGTGCGTACGCAAGATCTGACCCTGGGCCTTGGCCACTCTCGTTAGCTGTTAGGGCTGGTAGCCCGCTTTTCCGATGCCCCAGCTGCTTGTCTCTGTTTGTTTGCCTATTTCTTAAATGTCCCCAAATTAGCACACACACACAAACACACACACATTCACAACCTGGTAAATGCATACAAGTCAACTAACTCAAGTGCATCTCTCAGAGGGCTCCGTGTCTGAAATACATATAAAGATAACAGTAAGCGGCGTGAGATTTCTTGGAATGACTGCTCACTACAGTATTATGAAACTGTTGATTCAGAAAACCTTTAGACAGAAGGATAAAGCTGAAGCTTATGAAACAGACACAGTTCTGCTTACCGGGTTAGCAAGTAAGAGTACTCGGGGCTCATTATGGCAGAAGGAAGGTCATTTGTGACCGGGAAGACAATCAGTGAGATTGACAAGTGTCTATTTTGTTCACAGCCCTTTTGTCAATCAGGTTCATTAAAGGATAAAAGAGGTTAAGGAAGGAGTTGAGGTCAGAAGAAAGCTGTTAATGGGCATTTCGTTTATATTGGGAATTGTGAAGGTGGAGTAATTTGACTAATAATTTTGACTAGTAATCTGACTATATATATACGTATATATACAGTGGGATGCAAAAGTTTGGGCAACCTTGTTAATAGTCATTATTTTCCTGTATAAATCGTTGGTTGTTGCGATAAAAAATGTCAGTTAAATATATCATATAGGAGACACACACAGTGATATTTGAGAAGTGAAATGAAGTTTATTGGATTTACAGAAAGTGTGCAATAATTGTTCAAACAAAATCAGGCAGGTGCATAAATTTGGGCACCGTTGTCATTTTATTGATTCCAAAACTTTTAGAACTAATTATTGGAACTCAAATTGGCTTGGTAAGCTCAGTGACCCCTGACCTACATACACAGGTGAATCCTATAATGAGAAAGAGTATTTAAGGGGGTCAATTGTAAGTTTCCCTCCTCCTTTAATTTTCTCTGAAGAGTAGCAACATGGGGGTCACAAAACAACTCTCAAATGACCTGAAGACAAAGATTGTTCACCATCATGGTTTAGGGGAAGGATACAGAAAGCTGTCCCAGAGATTTAAGCTGTCTGTTTCCACAGTTAGGAACATATTGAGGAAATGGAAGACCACAGGCTCAGTTCAAGTTAAGGCTCAAAGTGGCAGACCAAGAAAGATTTCGGATAGACAGAAGCGACGAATGGTGAGAACAGTCAGAGTCAACCCACAGACCAGCACCAAAGACCTACAACATCATCTTGCAGCAGATGGAGTCACTGTGCATCGTTCAACCATTCGGCGCACTTTACACAAGGAGATGCTGTATGCGAGAGTGATGCAGAGGAAGCCTTTTCTCCGCCCACAGCACAAACAGAGCCACTTGAGGTCTGCTCAAGCACATTTGGACAAGCCAGCTTCATTTTGGAATAAGGTGCTGTGGACTGATGAAACTAAAATTGAGTTATTTGGGCATAACAAGGGGCATTATGCATGGAGGAAAAAGAACACAGCATTCCAAGAAAAACACCTGCTACCTACAGTAAAATATGGTGGTGGTTCCATCATGCTGTGGGGCTGTGTGGCCAGTGCAGGGACTGGGAATCTTGTCAAAGTTGAGGGACGCATGGATTCCACTCAGTATCAGCAGATTCTGGAGACCAATGTCCAGGAATCAGTGACAAAGCTGAAGCTGCGCGGGCTGGATCTTTCAACAAGACAACGACCGAAACACTGCTCAAAATCCACTAAGGCATTCATGCAGAGGAACAAGTACAACGTTCTGGAATGGCCATCTCAGTCCCCAGACCTGAATATAATTGAAAATCTGTGGTGTGAGTTAAAGAGAGCTGTCCATGCTGGAAGCCATCAAACCTGAATGAACTAGAGATGTTTTGTAAAGAGGAATGGTCCAAAATACCTTCAACCACAATCCAGACTCTCATTGGAACCTACAGGAAGCGTTTAGAGGCTGTAATTTCTGCAAAAGGCGGATCTACTAAATATTGATTTCATTTCTTTTTTGTGGTGCCCAAATTTATGCACCTGCCTGATTTTGTTTGAACAATTATTGCACACTTTCTGTAAATCCAATAAACTTCATTTCACTTCTCAAATATCACTGTGTGTGTCTCCTATATGATATATTTAACTGACATTTTTATCGTAACAACCAACGATTTATACAGGAAAATAATGACTATTAACAAGGTTGCCCAAACTTTTGCATCCCACTGTATATATATATATATATATATATATATGAAAGCAAAGGTCTGTGATACGGTTTGCATATTAGCAGCTGGAGATCCACAAAGGGAAAAAAAAGAGTGAATCACGTATCATAAAGTAATTTTTATTCCTGAGCTTTCAGCCTCCAACAGGAGCCTTCATCAGAGGATAATGCTTAGACATACAGGAATCACAGGCAATATATATATATATATATATGGCGAGGGGAGCCTGGGGGGTATTGGTCGTAACGTTTTATTAATTATTATGAATATGTCCTTCTTAAGTTTGCATATGCTGGGTTTATGTCCAAATGTCTGTTAATGCCGCTTTTGTCTGATAGCCAAGATTCGGCCAGCTCTCTGGCACTTTTAGTACTGGCTTTAAATCTTACTTGTACATTGTCCCAGTTAAATGTATGTCCTGTTGCTACTGTAGGGGGACGTGACCACTCTTCAGAAACCCCCTCTTAAACAGTTTTTTAATGGGAAACAAATACACTCAGCTGCAGGCTTGCCGAGCGACATGCTCCTTGTGCGGGGCTTCCAACATTTAAAAGACCGATCTGCGGCCAATCCCGAGGTCCGACTCTCCTGTCTCTCTTCTCCCAGACTCCCTCTGCTCCGGTTGCTGCTTCTGAGCTGCTGTACCACCTTGAAGAGGAAGACTTTTTGTGTTTTTTAACCAGGACTTGGGGCTGAGGCGTCAAGTTTGACAGCTGTTCCTTGTGTGGCTGGGTCGCTTCTGAAAAAGACTTGTGTTTGTATCTACCTGAACGGCAATAAAGTTTCGACTCCTCGGAAATCCTCCTGTACTCTCCTGTGCAACTTTGTGACCCAAGCTTGACAATATACTGTATATATATTCTGTATATATTTATACGCGGGGTTCGATCCTCGTAAGTATATGCAAAAGTGCGCACACCTGACAAGCCCCAATAAGGGTGATACACGTGTCGTGTACTCTTTGTGTTATTTGGCAGATATTGTATCACATGTCTATGAGCTGCTTCTCGCAACTGAGAGGACGTGGTGGATGTTTGTCACATGGCTGACCAACCACAAGCGGTACCAGGCAAGTAATCACCTAATAATCAAATTACGATTCAGACTTAAAAAAGAATACACGTACAGTATATGTATATCTAGGTCAGTGTTTCCTGGCCATTTTGGCTGCTGTAACTCAAGTTACTTGGCTTTCAGATCTTCTGGGGGACAATTGTAGAGGAGTAGACCTCACTGAGTGACAGTGCAGTGCTGCTCGAAGCCCATTTGGAGGCCAAAGCGGGGTTGACAGGTGCTGCCCCTCATTGTCTACAGCAGGTAGTTGTTATTATTACAGTTGAAACAACATATGGTGGGAGGTCTTCCTTAGTGTTTGGACCCCATCCAATAGCACAAATGGATATATCATGGACTTTAAGGAATGAGGTGTGCGGAGCGTGTACAGTTTTACTTTCATAAGTGGGTAATGGCGGCCACTCAGCATCATGACAACTCTTTGACTTTTCCCAAAGGTGTGTGGAGCACATGCACCTTCGCAAACACCACTGGAGCCCCATTATTGCGGACAACATTAATCATACTTCTATGACCCTGTGCTGGGGGGAGTCCACGTTGGTATCTGGCACCAATGCACCCCTTAACTTTCATAGCAGATGATTGAATGGCTCTGCTACAGTAAACTTGTTGTGAGTGCACACTCAGGTGCGCCACACGGAGGTCAGTGTTAGAGCTAAACAACAGCAACATTTATTTCTATAGCACATTTTCATACAAAAAGTAGCTCAAAGTGCTTTACATAATGAAAAAAAAAATAAAAACAAAAGACAAAATAAGAAATTAAAATAAGACAACATTAGTTAACATAGAAAAGGAGTAAGGTCTGATGGCCAGGGTGGACAGAAAAAACAAAAAAAAAACTCCAGACGGCTGGAGAAAAAAAAATAAAATCTGCAGGGGTTCCAGGCCACGAGACCGCCCAGTGCCCTCTGGACATTCTACCTCACATCAATGAAACAGACCTCTTTGTAGTTAGGGTTCTCACGGAGTCACTTGATGTTGATGGTCATACAGACTTCTGGCTTTGAATCCATCCATCATTGTTGGAACATCTCGGCGCTTTCAGTAGTAAAAGGACACCGGAAAAGGAAACAGACGAGAGAGTAGGGATTAGTACAGTTTTAAGAGCCACCATGAATAGTTATTATAATGAGTTGGATACACAGATTATCAGGATTTTAATTACAGTGAAGCTATGAGAAGGCCATGTTAAAGTAATGTGTTTTCAGCTCCACCGTATCAGCCTATTGGCAGGCTATTCCAGATTTTAGGTGCATAACAGCAGAAGGCCGCCCGTCTCACCACTTCTTTTAAGTTTTGTTCTTGGAATTCTAAGGAGACACTCATTTGAGGATCTAAGGTTACGATTTGGAATATAAGGTGTCAGACATTCCGATAAATAAGATGGGGCGAGATTATTTAAGGCTTTATAAACCATAAGCAGAATTTTAAAGTCAAAGGGACTGGGAGATTGTCGGCAAGACCCTCTTTAACATAATCAGACTTACAAAGGTTGAAAACCATAAAAGACAAAAGACACAACAAACTTACTACTTGTTTCTTGAGGCTGAGGTACCAAGAACCTCAACAATGAGTTTCTTTATCCACTGAGAGATACCTTTGTGTGTAAACCCTGCCATGTTTATATGTAATGGACAATATGTCATTAACGAGATGGAACTGGTCACGTCACTGCCTGATGACTTTACATAAATGTGTAAATAGCATACTATTTTGGGTGGCACAGTGGTAGTGCTGCTGCCTCACAGCAAGGAGTACAGGGTTCATGTCCCAGGACCTCCCTGAATAGAGTTTACATGTTCTTCCCATATCTGCTCCGGTTTCCTCCCACAGTCCAAAGACATGCAGGTTAGGTGGACTGGCATTTGCTAAACTGGTCCTAGTGTGTGGCTGAGGTGTGTGGATGTGTGTTTGCCCTGCCACTGAATGACACCCCGTCCAGGGTTTATTCCTTGCCTTGTGCCCTATGCTAGTTGGATAGGCTCCAGCAGACCCCCATGACGCTGTTCAGGACTAAGTGGGTTAGAAAATGACTGCCTGACATAGCAGTTTTCTAACACTGGTAAGTTACAGGGAGTTGGAGCCTTTCACAGAAAGCATAGGATGCAAGGCAGGCATCGTGCCAGACAGCAGGGTGAACACACAGACACACCACAGCCAATAGAAAAATGCCAATCCACCTAACCTGCGTGTCTTGGGATTGTGGGTGGAAACTGGAGCAGACACGGGGAGAACACGCAAACTCCACGCAGAGAGGAACCAAGACAAGAACATTGGTCTCTGTACTCTGAGGCAGAAGTGCTACCTCTGTGCCACCCCCAAAATAACATAATGCTAAAAAAAATGATATCATTAAAAACGACAAGGGCACAATATTAAAACAATCAGGTTACTGGTCAAACAAATAACAAAAGGGGTCCTGAAAAACACATTTAAAATTAATTCGAAAATAACCCTAATCACAACCGGACTTTTTGCAGGTAAAGTGGACAACTCTTGACTGTAAATGTATGCCAATGGCAGCCTATGCCATCTTTTACTTTGAGGATTTTACCAAGAATGTGGCTGTGCCTTACTGCTGATTTTAAATTGAACAAAACTTCAATCCGCCTTTCGTAACCCAACACCTAAATGTGACAGGCGGTGATTGTTGTTTTAATTATTCAGTCTCAGTTGAAAAGAGTTGGAGATAAAAATGTGCTGAGGAAGCATGGCGTCCCAGTGAACTGTGTTGGCACCTCATGGATCCAGTGCCCTGTCTTTGAATCCGACGCCCAGCTGTTGCCTGCGTGTGTTTTGCACTTTCTTTCTTCCTGTGCGTGTTTTGCTTTTCCTTTCACATCTCCAAAGACCTGCTGTTACTGGTAACCTGCTGTCACTTTGTCATTATGGGTTATGGAGTACTGCGGTGGACTGGCACCCTGCCCAGGATTGGTTCCTGCTTTGTGCCCTTTGTTGGCTGGGATTGGCTCCAGCAGACCCCCATGACCCTGTGTTCGGATTCATCGGGTTGGAAAATGGATGGATGGATGGATGGAGTTATGGAGTATTCTCACCAACTATGGAAAAACCTTGTGTGTCACGTCTTTCAGGTTTTTGGCAAATTGAGAAAATGATGTGGCCCCTTTAATTAACAATCTCTAGAATTCATTTTTCATGAGCTTCGCATACACAATACTGCCATTTCAGTGACACAGTCGCAGCATTTAAATCATGTGATTGTAATCCGACGTTTTCATTGGTAGGCAGTCTTTCCTCATTGGTCAGTGGGGTTGCTGAGTTATTGTCCTGCAGTATGTAAATTACTGTGTACATACTCACTTCTTCCATCGTGCTGTGACCGGAATGAAGACATCTGGCCATCACCACTACCTTACACTCACCTAAAGGATTATTAGGACCACCATACTAATACGGTGTTTGACCCCCTTTCGCCTTCAGAACTGCCTTAATTCTACGTGGCATTGATTCAACAAGGTGCTGAAAGCATTCTTTAGAAATGTTGGCCCATATTGATAGGATAGCATCTTGCAGTTGATGGAGATTTGTGGGATGCACATCCAGGGCACGAAGCTCCCGTTCCACCACATCCCAAAGATGCTCTATTGGGTTGAGATCTGGTGACTGTGGGGGCCATTTTAGTTCAGTGAACTCATTGTCATGTTCAAGAAACCAATTTGAAATGATTCGAGCTTTGTGACATGGTGCATTATCCTGCTGGAAGTAGCCATCAGAGGATGGGTACATGGTGGTCATGAAGGGATGGACATGGTCAGAAACAATGCTCAGGTAGCCAGTGGCATTTAAACGATGCCCAATTGGCACTAAGGGGCCTAAAGTGTGCCAAGAAAACATCCCCCACACCATTACACCACCACCACCAGCCTGCATAGTGGTAACAAGGCATGATGGATCCATGTTCTCATTCTGTTTACGCCAAATTCTGACTCTACCATTTGAATGTCTCAACAGAAATCGAGACTCATCAGACCAGGCAACATTTTTCCAGTCTTCAACTGTCCAATTTTGGTGAGCTTGTGCAAATTGTAGCCTCTTTTTCCTATTTGTAGTGGAGATGAGTGGTACCCGGTGGGGTCTTCTGCTGTTGTAGCCCATCCGCCTCAATGTTGTGCGTGTTGTGGCTTCACAAATGCTTTGCTGCATACCTCGGTTGTAACGAGTGGTTATTTCAGTCAAAGTTGCTCTTCTATCAGCTTGAATCAGTCGGCCCATTCTCCTCTGACCTCTAGCATCAACAAAGCATTTTTAGCCCACAGGACTGCCGATACTGGATGTTTTTCCCTTTTCACACCATTCTTTGTAAACCCTAGAAATGGTTGTGCGTGAAAATCCCAGTAACTGAGCAGATTGTGAAATACTCAGACCGGCCTGTCTGGCACCAACAACCATGCCATGCTCAAAATTGCTTAAATCACCTTTCTTTCCCATTCTGACATTCAGTGTGGAGTTCAGGAGATTGTCTTGACCAGGACCACACCCCTAAATGCGTTGAAGCAACTGCCATGTGATTGGTTGATTAGATAATTGCATTAATGAGAAATTGAACAGGCGTTCCTAATAATCCTTTAGGTGAGTGTATAACATCAGGAAAGTCCTAGTAACTCCAAAAACTAAAATAAACAATGGCAGTTACTAGGTCCTCCCATTGCACGTGAGTATTGGGCAAATATATCCATATAAAATAAAAGTTACAACACAATAAAGTGTGCAGAAAGTGAAGGGGTCTTCACTTTCTGAGTCCACCGTGTGTGATTTCCTCCCTGCGTTTTCCTCCCAGATCCCCAGTGACGTGTCTGTCTTCAGCAGTTCCAAACTGGTCAGGTGTGAGTGTGGGACTGTGCAAACTGGGAGCTGCAGTTTCCTGCTTTGCACCCAATGCTTGCTGGGATGTGCTCTGGCTCTGTGTAACCTTGAATCGGATTTAGGGGCTCTGAGAATGTTATTTAATGTTGGGCATGGTGTTCACTATTAAGGGTGCTCTGTCTAATACTGTATGATAAATGAATACAACTTTTTCAATGAGAACCTGCAGGTCAGGTTGGGGGGCACGCAATGGTACAGCTTGTGGCCACACCCACAACAGGATGAAACAGCTTACAATCCTGGTTGGCAACCCCCAAGGCAGCCACGCAGTCCAGTCCCACCCTCCAGAAATGACCCTCTATCTGCTGCACCATCTGCTGGTGCTACGTGGGCGTCCCCTTGGCCTGATCTGGCTATTCTGGCCCTCAGTAGTGAGGATCCTGCAAGCCTGATCACCTTCGGGGTATCGGACCACATTACCGTAGTGCCGCAACTGACGCTCCCTCACAATGCAGGTAATGGGCCTCATTCAGGACTCCATGACCACCAGGAGTACCCAAGGATTTTCCAAAAAGACACAGTACCAAGAGAGTCAAGTCTTCATCTCAGGTGTCACAAACAGGTGACCGCAGACATAAAAAGGTTTGGGGCAGCCACCTGTATATTGTACCTTGGCTGCAAATGGGTTTAAATTGATCAAGATGATCACAGGTTCGAGTCCACAACAAAACTGAATATAACAGGAAAAGATGGCAGCTTTAAAGCTCAGGACCGGAAGTGACATCTTCTGGACTGGAAGTGATGTCATCCATGTCACCGGGGCCGGAAGTGATGTTTTTTATCCCAGAAGTGGCGTCATCACTGGTGCCAGAAATGGAAGTGATGTCATCGACGGTGCTGGGACCTGGTTAGATTTCCTGTGGAAGGTCTGCAGAAGATTGAGAAAGAGAGTTAGTGCAGCTTGCCACCCCCTGGTCTGGTGAGGTACTACTATTCATAAGGCCTTTCAGATGTCTCCCAATCACACGTGTGTGACACAGGTCTCATAACCATGTAGCAAGACAGGAAGCACCAGGACTCTAAAGACTTGGACCTTCGTCCTTTTGTGTGGATATCAGGAGTGCCACACACCCCTTTCCAGTGACCTCATGACCCCCTCGTGCTCTCCCAATCCGTCTACTGACTTCATAGGAAGAGTCAGCTGAGACATGAATGTCACTGTTGAGGTAAGTAAACCTCTCGACGAGGTCGACACTCTCTCTACAGACACACATACTGCTGATGGCCGTGCCGAAGAGGTCATTAACGGCCTGGATGTTGATTTTTATCAGGACACTCACAAGCCCAGACACTCAGACCCCTCACTCAGTCTCTCGAGCGCCCTGATCAGAGCCTCCATTGACTCCGTGAAGACCACAGCATCGTCAGCAAAGTCAAGAATAGTCAATCTTTCTTCACCAAACAGATGCCCCACAGCCACTGGACCCCACAACCTTGCCCACCACCCAGTCCATGCAAGCATTGAACAGAGTAGGAGCAGAAACACACCCCTGACGAACCCCAGAGTCAACTGGGAAAAACACAGAGGTCCTGCCTCCTCTCTGCACAGCACTCACAATACCAGTATAGGCAACTTGCAAACCATCATTTTTTTCCATAATAAAAAGCTATTTTGTTTAATTGAGGTATGTGGGGTTGAATCCAACGTGTGTTAAGATCAGGCAGTGAGTGGCATTGGCCCAGAGGACCACCGTGCTGTCATTTCACTACTGCTGATACGTGTAAGAGCTTATAGTTATTGGTCTGCCGGTGAAGGATATCACAATACCTGCTCCATTATGAGGGCCACAATTGGAAGCATCTTTAAAACTGCAAAAGATCCTCTGTGCCTTTGTCCAGGATGTCAGATGAATGCACGTCAAATTGTTATCCCACCGGGCCGCTGACCCCCAGTGCTCTGTAAACACAGTTGGTCAGCTAATAGCCCTGGGGAATCTCGTCTCGCACGCACACATGAGCCACAGACACAAAGGCCTCAGCTTTTCCATTAACAAAAGCAGGGAGAGCTCAGGGACTTGGGACAAGCCGCGTATTGACCAGAGGGAGAGGCCAGGAGATTGGAAGGATTGTCTGAAATGAAATTGTCTTCTGCCAAGCTATTCACAGAGGAATGGAGAATGAGTAATGCGGTACAGTAAGAGAAAAGAGAGGTGGAGCGCCGCTAAAACAACTCCCTTTGTCAAAAGAGGGAGATTAAGGCAAGCCAAATGTGAAACGAGGTTAACCACGTCTAACAAAAACATTATTGCAACTGCAAAACGCGTGTTTTCACTCGGTCAAAAGCCAATTTCATGTCCATTATCAGGCAACAATGAGCTTGCATCCAGTCTATTATTCGAAGCTTCACACTAGGGACATTCAGAGCGGGGGTCCATTGTCACTCAAGAGCGCTCTGTCCTATTTGAGCTTAAACTAAGCAAGGAAAACAGATGAAGCAGACTATTCACAAGTAGAAACGCAGCAGATGTGTCCTGGATCAAGTCATTGCAGGGTTTTCCAAAAATTCATTTGCTGTCTACAGTAGAAAACCTCCTGTTTTGTTCAACTCTTTCTGCATGATTTGCAATGGCGGTCTTAATTACTTTCTAAAGAGCTTTTTGTGATAGACTCCACAATAAAAGGAGAGCTTGACTGATTGATTCATTGATCGGTTAATACAAATATATATTCCAACTGCACTTTAGGTCACTCACCTTTAGCTAAGCCATTTATTTGGGTGGAAAACCATCTAGGAGAAGCTTGGGTTGCTGCTGGAAAAGGTGTTGGTGAGGCCAGCAGGGTGGACATACCGTTAAGTCTGTGTGTGGATCCCAATGCCCCAGTGCAGCGATGGGGACGCCGTGCTGCAAAAGTGGTGCCGTGCTTCAGATGAGACGTAAAACCGAGGTCCTGACCCTCTGTGGTCATAAAAGATCCCTGAGCCTCCTTCATAAAGAGTGGGGTGTATCCCGATATCCTGGCTAAACTGCCCACTATGGCCTAGTCATTCCACCCCCAATTATTCCCTATCTCTAAGCGGCTATCTCTCTCACCCCTAACAGCTTGTGTGGTGAGCGTATTGGCACAAAAATGGCTGCCGTCACATCACTCAGGTGGATGCTGCACATTAGTGGTGGCTGAGGTTTCACCCCACTCCTTATATAAAGTGCTTTTAGTGAGAAAAGTGTGATATAAATGGACAGATTGATTATCTATATATATAATTCACGAAGGCAAGACAATCATAGAAAGCACGCTGGAAGGGGCGTGGATTCACTAAGCCACCGACAAGTGAGACACCTATGGCGCACGCAGAGAGGAGCCACGGCCACCAACTCCAAGACCATTGGATACGACAACAACTCGCAGAGCCACGCCCACCAACTCGGACGCGACGACACAGAAAAAACGGCGTCATTAATATTCGTCTGTCGTAGAGGTCATATGCTACTCCAAGCTACGTTGACTGTTAATAGAGGCATGTTTCTCGTGGAGGTGAATCGGCATATGCAGCGTGTAAAACGGTTTGCGAGGGGGTATCCCATGGGATCCTTAAAACAATCCTTTACAACTGAGGTTAAAACACAATGAAGTAAGCAGTCTTTAAAAACCGAGTTTTCGGTTACGACGCACGACTGCGTGCACCATAGCAAACTGTTTTACACGCTACATACAGCAATTCGCACCCCGACAAACATGCGTCTTCTTAGATGCTCCTGCACTTTGTACACACCCCCCTCTCACCTCGCTACTACCGTGGTCGGGTGTCTTGGTGGATTATATATAGAAAGGCACCCAAAACCGCACAGAGCAATGAAAAGTCTACGTGAGTCACAGCTGCATCTGGACTGTACAAAGATGACAACGACTCGAGTGACGAGGTGGACACATGAGCAGGCAGTGCATACTGGACGAGAAATCAGCAGACTAGCATGACGGAGGGAGCTGAATGGACGTCCTTCTCCTCTCCTCCCGTTCCACCCTCCGCGCCTGAGCACCGCACAGACGATTGTGTGTTGGTTCGTTTCGTGCATTGTTACAATGTTGCTTTTCTTGCTGATTTATTACATTACCGATTTTTCAAATGTTAATTTTCTCCCTGTGCTTAAAAATCATTAAAAAAACGGTCTGACTATGCGGCATATGGTACGCTGCGGGTTGGCTAGTGTGGACTTGAACCCGGACACACACAGACAGACATCTTATGTTCACCCAACACACGTTTATTTTACAATTATTTACAATAATGAAGTCAGTGCACTTCCCAGTGCCTCCAGCTGGAGCTGGATACCACAGTGCCCCACCGCTAGTGAAGACACGTGGGTCCGAGCGGCACTTCCCGAAAGGGCAGCACGTCCCCATAGAGGGTCCTACTATGTCCCCAGGGTCCAACACGGCACTCTGGGACACCCTACTTCGGCACCCCCTCTGACGCCAACGCGCTCCTCTGGTCTGTGCCGCTATCGCCTCCACCGTCCTTGCCAGCTGGGGCACCATCGGCCTCCCGGCGGGGAGCCCTCCCGCGGAGCGGCCTGTTCCAGGAGGGCAGGTTCCTAACGACGTCGGTTCCAGCGCTCGTTGGGGCTTCGGGCCTGTAAAAAGAGAAAAGGGAGGGCCAGAAGCACTGCCTGGACACTCACCCCGAGCGTCCCGTCGGTCTCTGTACCGGCAGTGCTCACCCCCCCTACCGACAGCCCGCGACTTGCCTGGTTGGCTCCTCCGCCGCAGGTTCCATGCCCGTCCTCTTGGTGTTAGCGGGACCACTCTCGCGGTCGGCTCGTCCAGCTGCCCAGGGGTTTCTCTCTGCCTCCGCAGAGGACGGCCCTTCACCGTCTGCACCGCTGCGTCCACTGTTGGGAAATCGCCTACTTGATGCCGGTCCTCCTTAACAAAGTCACGGGCGTTTTTGGTGCATCCCCCCTCATGCTTTACGGGGACGGCAAGATCTACCTTCCCCGCGGTACTCTGTCGGCCAAAGGCTCCAGCGTCGCGCCGATCCTCCACGTCACACGGTGTCTCTCCCGACGCGACCGCCTTCCCCTTCAGCTGCTGCGATTTCGCAGCCTCCTCCGCTGCCGCCCTCGCGCTGTCTACAGTCCGTGGCCTGGCGTGCTCCTGCCACGGACGCTGATCCGGATCGTCCCTCCCTGTGGAAAACAAGGTAAGTGCGACCCCAAAGGGCCGATTACTGTAGGGCAGGGCACTTACCTCCCGGATCCCATCACTCCGAGGCCCCTGCCTCGGTGTGGCCTTCTGTGTCGCCACGCCGGCTGGGCCGTTCTTCGCGATAGCGTGACTCTCGGTGCCCGCTGCACTCAGGCGACGGCCGTTCTCCTTCCTGGCCACCCGGGGATGGCCATTCTGCAGTCCGGCGGCGGTCCCTGGGGTAAACTGCTCCTGCGGGGTTGTGCACATGCCGCTCCTGCGGCGAGTGTGTGGGGTCCGCTGCTGCGCTGGGTCGTCCACAGAAATATTTGTTTCTAAAACAGGTCCCCATCTTGACCCAGGTGGAGTATCCTGCCGGCTACGCCACTGTGGACTTGAACCTGGACACACACACAGACGGACATCTTATGTTCACCCAACACACGTTTATTTTACAATTATTTACAATAATGAAGTCAGTGCACCCCCAGTTCCTCCAGCACCGTTCCCCCAAATGTCCAGGCCTCACAGTCTTTGTGCCTCTCTCTTGGCCGCATCCCGTCCTCTCTCTAGCTCCGTCCTCTTCCACCTGACTTCTGCCCTTGACTGGAGGGAGGCGGCCCCTTAAATAGGAACCCGGATGGGCTCCAGCTGCTTCCCAGCATTCCTCGGTAGCCACGCCCCAGTGTGGAGGAAGTGCCGGCTGCGCACCCGGAAGCCGTCTGGGTGTCCCCTGTCGTCTTCCCCCCAGCACTTCCTGGTGTGGCGGAAGTGCTGGGCTCCAGGCATATTCAGGCACTGGGGCGCCGCCTGGCGGTGGTCACGGGTCCCTACAGGGCTGGGCTTCCAAGCCCTTTACCCGAGGCCCCCAACATAACCAGGCGGACGCCCCCACGCGGTCTGGAGGAGGCACAAGCCCTCCTCCTGTCCTCCTGGGTGTCCCGGCCGGGAAACCACACTAGTTATTATTATTATTATTATTATTATTACAGTAATGGCTGGCGTCAACCAGATTTACTCATGTTTGTGTCTCAGAGGGCCAAAAATGAAAGTTTGGAGGACATACTCCTCTTTTATTTTTATGATCGTGTGCAGAGACTGGGGAGTTCCACCTGATAATTTGAAGAGGTTACAATCACGGCTTTCATTTTCAAAAGCTGCAGTGTGTGTGTGTGTGTGTGTGTAAGATAAAGTTGTGACCGGGGACGCTACTTTTGAAAGAAAGTTTTGAAAGATAGTGATCTGCGTCACCACCACCACCTGATCAAAGCACCGTGCAGTCCCTACATTGAAGGATGGAAGTCCAGTTGTCAACATGACCATCATCATTAAGTTCTTCAATGTGAAGCCTGAAAACCTGAGGACTGATTGTGATAATTTATGTTAGATAGAATGCTTAATGGGGGCTGGGTGGTCTCTTGGCCTCGGAACCCCTGCAGATTTTTTTTTTTTTTCTCCAGCGCCCTGGAGTTTTTTTTTTCATTTTTTGTGTCCTCCTCGTCATCAGAACTTACATTATTCTTTGTTATTTACTGTACTATCGCCTAACCTTATTTTTATATTTCTATTTTTTATCTTGTAAAGCACTTTGAGCTACACCATTTGTATGAAAATGTGCTACAGAAATAAATGTTGTTGTTGTTGTAGCATCTGTAGAGAGACCTGAAGATGGCAATTTACAGACGCTTCCCATCCAGTCTAATGGGGCTGGAGATGATCTGCCAGGAAGAATGGGATCAGCTGCCCAAATCCAGTTATCAAGATTTACCCAAGAAGACTCAAAACTGTAATTGCTGCCAAACAGGCTTCTACAACGTACTGAATTAAGGGTGTAGCCGCCGAAGTATAAGGTAAGTTCAAGCATGGGTAAAATGTGTGCCGAAAGGAATCTCTCAGTCCAAAAGTTAATTTTTAGAAATATTTAGTAAAAGTTAAAAGCAAATAATCCACACAAGAATAAAGGAAAGATAGTTACACACATAGAATAAAAGGCAAAAAAAAAGAAAAATGTATCTTCTCTAAACTTAGCTTTTCTTGAGTCAAGTCAAGTCAAGTTGTGGATCATGCACTGGTACCACACGTTGCCACACCCACTACACGGTGAAACACCTCGGGATCCCGGTTCGCAACCTCCCAGGCAGACACGCGGTCTAGTCCCACCCTCCGGAAATTACCCTCTATCTGCCGCAGCCATGTGTTATGTGGGCGACCCCTTGGCCTGGTCCAACCACTCAGGTCCCCAACAATGAGGACTTTACGAGCCGGATCACCCTCAGGGAATTGCACCACATGGCCGTAGTGCTGTAACTGATGCTCCTTCACAATGCACAACCGCTCATTCAACACAAAGCCAATCGACGGTACCCAAGGATTATCCGGAGAGTCACAGTACCAAAGGAGTCCAGTCTTCATCTCAGGTCACTGGATAGCGTCCATGTCTCACAACCATATAGCAAGACAGGAAGCACCAGGACTCTAAAGACTTGGTCCTTTGTCCTTTTGCATAGATATCGGGAGCGCCACTCACCCCTTTCCAGTGACCTCATGACCCCCCATGCTCTCCCAATCCATCTACTGACTTCATAGGAAGAGTCAACAGAGTCATGAACGTCACTGCCAAGGTTAGTAAATCTCTCGACGAGGTCAACACTCTCTCTCCGCTGACAGACACACTGCTGATGGCCGTGTCCAAGAGGTCATTAAAGGCCTGGATGTTGGTTTTTATCAGGACCACTCGCAAGCCCAGACACTCAGACTCCTCACTCAGTCTGTTGAGCATCCCGATCAGAGCCTCCATTGACTCCGCGAAGATCACAGCATCATCAGCAAAGTCAAGATCCGTGAATCTTTCTTCACCAACAGATGCCCCACAGCCGCTGGATCCCACAACCTTGCCCAACACCCAGCCTTACCACCAGCCTGGAGAAGTTCACCCCGGATACCACAGATCCCTGCAGCCTTTCTCGCCCTCAGCTGGCTCACCACCTGTGCAATCTCAGTGAGATTGGGTGGTTCACAGCTAATTGGAGAATCAGCCTCTAGAACCGTGGACCCAGAGATATCCAACGTCCTAGCCGGAGGATCAGCTTTGAACAACTGCTCAAAGTAGCCAGCCCAGCGGGTCACAACTGCAGTGTCATGCGTAAGGACCGTTCCATCAGCCGCCCTGACTGCGACTCTCCGAGGTACAGATTCAGATGTGCGTAATGCTTTGATTCCTCTGTAAGCAGGACGTGGGTCGCTAGACCACAGATGGTGCGTCACTTGCTCACAGATTCCTCTAACAAACGCATCTTTATTTGCCCTCAGAGCCCTCACAGCCGTCCTTCTCAGTTCCCGGTACAGACCAGATTTGCCATTGAGCCGTGCGCTGCGACTTTTCTCGATGATATCCAGGGTGCCCTTCGAGATGAAACACCTCCTTCAGGGAACACCAGTAACACCAACACAACCCTCAGCAACCTTCTTTTCTTGATAAACTTTAGTTATTTCTGTACTTAGAAGTTCTTAACCTCTTCTTCTGTACGCCTTCAGCGTACGGCTCTGCACTTAAATAAGCGTGTTGTCTTACGAGTTACTTCACACACTCACAAGGCCTGTAGGCTCATAGGCACGGTTTAAAACCATGTGCCCTCTACACCTTACACATGGCAAGGCTGTTCACTAACTGAAAAATAATGTTTAGTCAAAGCAGATAGAAATTGCTAGAACATACCAACTCTACTCAACTTATGGGGGTTATAGGAACCTCCCATAGATAGATTGTCATCTAGTAAAATATTTATGAATCTTATGTAACTAGGAAATGGCTCTTACAAAGGGTTTGAATACCTGCATGAATGGCAGATTTTAGTTTTAGATTTTTAATAAATTTGCAAACCTTTCTGAAAATACCCTTCTATTTCGTCATTATGAGTTATTGAGTGTATATTGATGGGCAAACATGGCAAATGTATCCATTTGAAATGAAATCTGCAACACAGTAAAGTGTGCCAAAAGAGAAGGGTCTGAATCCTTTCCGAATCTTCCGTATCAAGTGACTTTTGAGGTTCAGTCAACACCCATTGTGTTTTTGGGTTTTGGAAAGAAACCAAATTATCTCTGACATGGCGATGACAGACCTCAAGCTGACAAGTGAAACCTGCTCCCTGCAACTGTGAGGCAGGACCATTAACCACAGTGCCACCGTGCTTCCTTCATGATGTAAATGGAACAGCGACCTACAACTGGTGCATTCTGGGGCCTGCACATTTCCTATCAGATTGATTTTGTTTGCCAAGAAGTCTGTTTAACAAATTAAATGAATGAAGACGCACAGGAGAGTGGATTTCCTCTTCAGTGCTGGTAAACCTAAACACAAGAAATGGCAGCATGGAACAGATAATTCGGGACACGAGAAATGACAGGCTTTCCTCATCTAGCTAATAAAGTTCATCTTCACTTACCACAAATCCTCGTAACAAGAAACATTTCAAACTGTTATATGTAACTGGCATTCTAATGGTATCCAAGAGCCATTAAATCCAATTACTGTGAGCCTGGAAGAGAAAGAAATGAGACGGCAGAATAATATTAAGCCATACGCCTGAATAAACTCTCTTTTATTTCAAATTGTTAATAATACTCTCCAATTGTCAGGTCTTGTTCTAGTTAACATTTTTCATTTCCTTCTCCACTTCCTCCTCGTTATTGTCTCTTATTTATTTATTTGCAGTTTGTAATGAATCTGCACTGTTAATCCTCAATTAAAAGTACGTTTCTGGAAAGGAATAAAAATAGTAAATTGTTCAATTACAATCCCCCCAATACTGTTTGGGACTGTTTGGACACATTTTTGTAAATGATTTCCACCTCTGCTCCACAGTTTAAAATTACACATCAAACAATTCAGACATCATAAAAGTGCACTTTCATTGAAGGAGATTTGCTTACATTTTGTTCACTGCATTTAGAAATGACATTTCTTCTGTAAGGCCCCCCCGTCTCAGGGCACCACAATGATCGGGACAATTGGCGTCTCAGGTGTTTGTGATTCCTCAGTTGGGTTTCATTGCGTCATAAGATATCTTGGCTTACTTCTACCCTTGGAAGTCTGTGGTTGCCATTTGTTCAACATGAAGACAAGAGCTGCTGTGCTAATGAATGTCAAAGAAGCCATTATGAGGATGAAAAAGAAGAAGATTAAAACCATTAGAGACATCAGTAAAACCTTAGGATGACCAAAATCAAATCTCTGCAATATCATGAAGAAGAAAGAACACACTGGTGGGCTCAGTAATCACAAAGGGACTGATAGGCCAAGGAAGACCTCCACTGCTGATGACAGGAGAATCCTCACAATGGTAAAGAAAAAGCCCCAAACGCCTGTCTGGCAGATCAGAGACAGTCTTCAGGGGGCCGATGTGTGTGTGTGTGTCAGAGACGACTATCAGCACAAGACTTCATGAACAGAAATACAGATGCAAAACACTAGTTAGCCACAAAATCAGGATGGCCGGATTACAGTTGGCAAAAAAAGACCCTGCAGAATTCTGAAAAAAGGTATTGTGGGCAGACAAGACAAAGATGAATCTCATCAGAGTGATGGCGAGAGCAGTGTGGAGACAAAAGGAACTGCCTGAGATCCAAAACAGACCACCTCATCTGTTAAACATGGCAGTCGGGGTGCTTTGGTTTGGGCATGTATGGCTGCCACAGGTCCTGGCACACATTTCTTGTCAGATTACATGACAAATCGTGATGACCTTGCAGCAAAGCTTCACATTTCTGAAGTATCGTGAGCTTGCCCCCTTTTTGTGACAGACAATAATGTGCTGCTTGATGGAGCTGGTGCCTGTGGAAAGGGTTCACAGGTATGGCAAGTTCAGCTGCAGTCTCGGCCCTTTCATTTTCTTTTTTCCACTTTATCATGGTACATAAAACATGACGCATCAGACAGATGAGCTTCTCTTCTATTTGTCAGATCCAAAAACACCCGTGCTCTTTATCCCTCCTTATATGCAGTTTATTTCTCAGTGAGCGCTCATTGGTTGTGAGGTCTCATGCACAAAGAGCCCACCCTGACGACTAAAGACAAAGTCAAACCTGTCTGATTTTATTAGGGTGGTCCTGCACACTAGTTAGATGGAACCACTTGGTATGTCAAACTGTAACGATCAACTACCACATCTTCTGACAAGCTGAGCTACAGAAAAACAAGGTGGAGTTCTAGGATCCTAAGAGCAAAAGAAATAGCTATACACACTTTAACCCTTAAACTGCCACATACTTGGGGGCTGATGTACCCCTGGACGCCAAATACTTTTTTGCAGCACTTTTTAAAGAAACGTCACAATTCACCATTAAATGTGAAATTTTAATGGAACATGTATTTTTTTCATGCAAAAACCATCACAATTACTGCACCACTGATCATTTTACACACTGCCAATGAACTGTAAAAACTATTTAAAAAACTACTGGAACAATCTATTATTTGTAATGGGCAGCCGGGTCCCATGCCTGGCCGGGACGCCCCAGCTGTATATGGTCCGGGGGAGCAGCCGTGGGCTCCTCAGTACCTCCCCCAGGACACATGGTGGCAGCCTCCCCGGAAGATGATGGTGCCTCATTTTCCCACAGGGCTCCATGGGAGATGGAGTTCTCCACAACCCTGTGGGGATCTGGGGTGGCCGCCAGGTGGTGTTGCGTGGATCCTGGAGCCGTCATGGACAAGTCTTCAGCCCCACCTTGACCAGGTGGCCAAGCACTTGGACCACTTCCGGGTGGGCTATAAAAGGGGCCAGCCACCCTAGTGCCAGAAGGAGGGTTTGTTGATTACTGAGTGCTTTGGGACTGTGTATTGCCTGTGGGGTTCACGGGGAAGACGTGCCCCACAGGTGAAGAAAAATAAAATACTCTTTGATTTTAGCACATGCTTCTGCATCAGTCTGTGCTCGGCTGGGTGCTATATAGTGCATTATTACATATTACATGAACAAAGCGCAACTGACGTCATCAATGAAATTCAGTAAATCACTGAGCCAACGGCGCTTGAACTGGCAGCACACAGAGGCCAATGGTGAGGCTCGCAGGCCAGTCTAGCGCAGCGGCTCAGTCCCAGGGGCAGTGGTCCTGATTCGCTAGGGGGCGCCAGTGGTCATGAGCTGGCTGCTCAAAGAATGTACGGCACGGACTTTTTAGCTCTGGCGTGCTGACAAATTGCACTGGAAACCAACTATAGCCAGTTCCAGTGGTTTAAGGGTTAAATATTATGTAATAAAACTAAATGTATTGAGGATTTAAATTCGAATCACAAAGAAATACTTATGCAGTGTCACACATGCGCACATGGGAGGCAGTCGATGGGCTTGACTGTATTGCTACCCCAGACCGAGGGTTGGTGGTATAAACTGATGCCTTTTCTCCCACTTCTTCTACCGATCCTCCGAAGGAAAATCTGCCTGATCCCACTTCCAGCTCCTCCTCCATTTCCACTTCTGACATCACTTCCGGTTTCTCCACAGACCTCCCCCGTCCAAACCCGTCACTGACCTCACTTCCAGATGTGCCACTGAAGACACACCTCTTCCTGTCTGCTTCCAATAAAGAAGCCACTCCTCTGTTTCACCCTTAAGTCACGTTTTCAGACTCAGTCGCGAGAGACTACTCGTTTTGTATGACTCTTTAAATTTTGAGCGCTTATTTTCAAGTGTACAGGGTGGATCCCCAAACCTTTACCTTGTCCTTGTTTTCTGTTTCGTTACAGCAGGAATATCTAAACTAAGAATTTATTAAATCAAACTAAAGAAAAAACAAGTCTGTTATTTTTACCACTTCTGCAAAGCAGACCCAAGATTGATCTCACCCAACCAACCAATGGAACTTTTTTCTAAATAGCAATGCTAGTTTTTTTTTAAGTCTGAGATCATCCAGTGAATATATTCCATTAGATGAATTATCCTGAAGGTTCTTCATTTCAATTAGAATCCACAACTGTGCTATAATCCGTCATAAAAGTCCAAAAGGTTTACATTCAAATATTTCTGAATGTGTAACACCATTACAAGCCTGTTTTCCAAAGATGGAAGATCTTCACCCTTCTCCCCAGTGGCAACCTTCCTGTAACATTTGGCTTCAAAATAAAAGTCCTTCCTGTCTTCAAATTGCACAAAGCAATCTTTTCAAAATAAAAGTTTAGCAAGAAATTTCAGATTGTTCCACCCAAAAACTCCTCTAACTGAAAAACAACAGTTTGTTGTGGCTTCGTCATAACACTACATGACCAGCAGTGACGGGTGTACGTTGTGACTGCCCCAACTCACTAAGATTATGCCAATGACTTAAATTCACTGGAAAATTTGTGCAATGTGACATGGCCTTCACTTAACTTTCCGTTAGCCTTTTTGTTTCGGTACGCTGTCTAGATGTGTATAGTGACAAATCTGCTACGACTCCCAAGTCCTTCTCATGAGGGGCGCTTTCAAGTTCCAGCACACAGGAATGACAAATCGAAAAAGAGACCTCCTTGCTATGTGTTTAGTTTCTCCTACACAACAATGAGATCAGAAAGAAATAAAATGGAGACGTGTTCCTTTGTCTCCCGCTTCTCAGGTTTTTCTCCTTAGACAAAACAACCTTGGGAGTCTCTTCTCCTAAAATTCAGTAAAGTCACACAATGGATTCAGATTTTCTATGTAGTTTCTTGACTTGTTTTTGGCATTTTGAAAGTATTTGCATTGTATGCTCAGTATTCTCTGGTGAAATGTATGGTTAGTTGTTTATGGTAATAAAACACTTTATACTAGGATTACAAAACTCTAATTTATATTGCTGTGCTCCGATTAGATCAAACTCCTTCTGGGAGTAAAGGTGTGGCATAGTGGCTAAGACTTTGGACTTATATAATATTGAGAAACTTACAAAAACCAAATGATTTTACATCTGTCACGGAGGTGACCCTGCCCGGACACATTCACTTCATGGAGTCTCGCAGTTCAAGACAAGGCGGAGGAGTCGCAGTAATTTCTAGATCGAAGTTAAACATCAGAAGAATCCCCTTTGACAGTCAATTGTCTTTCAAATGTCTGGCTCTTAAGCTAATAACAAAATCTGGTCCTGTCTCACTTATTGTTGTCTATCGTCCCCTGAAATACAATGCGTCTTTTTTATCTGATCTGACGGAATTATTAACCCACTTAAGTCCCTTTTCCCAGACAGCCATTCTTCTTGGCGATTTCAACATCCATATTGACATCCCCACATCTAAACTGAGAAATGAATTCCTATCCTTACTGGACTGTTTTGACGTGACACAACATGTTGATTTTCCCCACCCACTCTGGTGGTCATATACTGGACCTGATCTGTACATCTGGATTATCTGTTGCCAACATTTACAGCACTGATTTGGGACTCGCTGACCATAATGCAGTATTTTTCACTGTCTCATTATCTCTCCCTCCTCTTACCTGTTAACGTCAAATTTCTTACAGAAACCTTAAAAATATCTGTCCCTCTATCCTTTTTGGATCCATTTCTGATCTTTGTCTGTCTGCACCTATTCCGTCAACACTAGCTAGTCTCGTTGACCACTATAACTCAGCCCTTCATTCAGCATTAAATAAAACAGCTCCTTTAAAACATAAGGAGGTTTCCTTTAAGCGTTCAACTCCTTGGTATAACTCAGAGATACGATCTATGAAAGCAGCTGGCTGACGCCATGAGAGAAAATCACGTAAGTCTGGGCTCACTGGTCACATCCAGGCTTTCTGTGACCATCAAAGGAAACAGAGAAGCAGTAACTGTAGCCAAGAACACCCATTATGGTAGAATAATAGAAAGTGGCCACAATAACCCAAGGGTTTTGTTCTCTGTAGTTAATAAACTACTTCTGGCCCAATTACCTCCTCTACTGAAGTCTGTGAAAAATTCCTCCACTTTTTCCGCAATAAAATTAGAGATCTAAATAATTCAACTAGATCCTCCCTGCGTGGAGTTTGCATGTTCTCCCCGTGTCTGCATGGGTTTCCTCCCACAGTCCAAAGACATGCAGGTTAGGTGCATTGGCAATTCTAAATTGTCCCTAGTGTGTGTGGGTGTGTGTGTGTGTGCGCCCTGTGGAGTGCTGGGATTGGCTTCAACAGACCCCCATGACCCTGTAGTTAGGATATAGCAGGTTGGATGATGGATGGATGGATGGATGGATAATTCAACTAACATAAATCCATCCCCCATTTATATCCTTCCCTGTCTTCCCACTCCATCCAGCTCCTTCTCTAAGTTCTCACCAGTCACATCGGCATTTGTTAATGACCTGCTTTGTAAGATGAGGCCGACTACTTGTGTACTGGACCCCAACCCCACCACACTTCTTAAATCCTGCTTTCATGCCATAATCCCGACTGTTATGACAACAATCAATACATCCTTCGACACTGGGTTTGTGCCGCTCACTTTTAAAATCGCTATTGTAACTCCCATGTTAATAAAGGCTGGTCTTGATGCTGACAATCCTAACAATTTTCAGCCTATTTCCCACTTACCTTTTCTGTCAAATGTTCTTGAGTGTGTTGTAGCTTCCCAACTCACCAACTACTTAACCTCTAATAATTTGATGGAACCCTTGCAGTCTGGTTTCATGGTGCAGCACAGCTGTGAAACTGCTCTGCTATGGGTAATCAATGATTTCCTTATGGCAGCAGACTCTGGACAAACCAACATATTAATTCTGTTAGACCTCAGTGCACCATTTGACACTCAGGTCAGACATGACATTCTACTGTCCAGAATGGAGAACATGCTGGGTATCTCCGGCACTATCCTCCAGTGGTTCAAGTCCTATCTGACTGATAGGCAAGAGTTTGTTAGTCTTGGCAACAGCAGATCCAGCTCAACGCCAGTCACACAAGGAGTCCCTCAGGGCTCTGTCCTTGGCCCTCTTCTCTTCTGTATTTATATGCTTCCCCTTGGCCATATTATTCGTAGCTATGGACTGGGTTATCATTTTTATGCAGATGACACTCAACTCTATTTCAATGTCAAAAGTGCAGTTTCATCAGAGTTTTCTCAGCTCACAACTTGCCTGAGTGAAATTAAATCTGGATGGAGCAGAACTCTTTAAAATTAAATTGCAACAAAACTGAACTCCTGCAAATTGGCACTAAAGCGCTACTTAAGAAAATGAGCTCCTTTTCAGTCACTCTTGATGGTGATCTCATCAGACCTTCTTCTGATGCAAGGAATCTTGGTGTCATTTTTGATTCCTCCATTTCTTATTCCGCCCCCATAAACCACATTAAGAAACTTTCTTACTTTCACCTCCATAACATATTACGTGCTCGCTCATTCCTCTCCTTTTCTAATGCTGAGAAAATTGTCCATGCTTTTATCACATCCTGCATTGATTATTGTAACACGCTACTGGCAGGTGCCCCTTCTAATCTTACATCACAGCTCCAGTTGATTCAAAACTCTGCTGCAAGAGTCCTTACTCGAACCAGCAACAGTGAGCACATCACACCCATCCTGCTTCCCCTTTGCTGGCTCCCTGCGCCTTCCAGGATTGAATATAAAAATCACTTAATCTATACTAATAAAAGGCAAAACCCTCACTGACTCACTCACTCACTCACTGACTCATCACTAATTCTCCAACTTCCCGTGTAGGTAGAAGGCTGAAATTTGGCAGGCTCATTCCTTACAGCTTCCGTACAAAAGTTGGGCAGGTTTCATTTCGAAATTCTACGCGTAATGGTCATAACTGGAAGGTATTTTTCTCCATTTACTGTAATGGAGTTCAGCTTGAAAGCAGTGGTGGGCGGAGTTTTGTGTGACATCATCACGCCTCCCACGTAATCACGTGAACTGACTGTCAACGCACTACGTAGAAAACCAGGAAGAGCTCCAAAACGCGCTGAAGAAAACATGCATTATATAATTGAGAAGGCAGCGAAACAATAAGAAGCGAGCGAGTGAGATATACTACCATATTCATGAGTGCTGCTACTTCGGAAAGAAAGCAAGGTGTAAACCTAAACTTTAAATTAAGTTCATAGACAGGCTGCCGCTGGTGTTTCACATACCCACAGGTAATGCAGGATACAAGTTTAATGAGAGGACGCAGGATATAAACGAGAGTTTTGATCACTTTGTAACAAAGTTAAAATTGTAGGTGAAGGGGTGTGCTTATGCAAATTCCGAGAGACTGTGTTTGTGGGGGATTGACAGTTAAGGCGGGTGGGGGAGTCACGTCATCATCTCCCTTCCCATTTACCTCATTTCGCTCTGAGCTAAGCTCCGCGGCTAACGCCGTCTTCCGAAGCAACTTCATCACACTGCCACCAAATACTCACAGAAAATCCACAAGTTAATACACACGCTGTCTCTAGAGTTTCTCCACACTCAATGTATTCCTCGCGTCCCCTTTATACCCTCTGATCTCACATTTCAATTCAGATGCCTCCAATTTCCAGTAAGGCTCAGCTGCGCGATGACAAGTAATAAGTGTCAGGGACAGACCCTACAAAACGATGCCATTGATTTCAGGCAATATTGCTTTTCTCCTGGACAACTATACTTGCATTCTTAAAAGTGAGTTCGCGCACCTTCGTCATATTACAACCGGAGTGCAGCCAGAAACTGCCGGGTCTTAGATAACATTAAATTAAGCCGTAGACATCGCAACATCACACAAGATAGCAGCTCACGAGAACTTACTGAACGCAGTACGAGTGATCACTTCCATGCATCAAACCTGGCAACATTGCTTTCCTCCTGGACAAAACTATACGTTACATTCTCAAAAGTTATATATATATATATATATACCTGTATATATACATATATATATATATATATATATATATATATATATATATATATATACCCGATCTACATACTGTCAAATAAACGACCCACACACCATAGCGAACATGAGAGGCTTCGCTTTAGCGCTGACGCCTGAGGTTGATTCGAGACGGGTGCAGTGAGTGTGTACTGCCTGATGAGCCCAGAATTAGGGCGAACTGTTTGCATTATTTGATAGTAAAACTATTTTAATATATTCAATATATATATATCAGCGCTTAACGATTCATTTTACCCTCGCAACCCCTGTTTGGGAAGAAGTATGAAAAAATATGAGGTTAACGCAGAAAACCAGATCACCAATTTAAGCTTTAGGAATCATGGATACTTTATTCGACATCAATAATTGTTTTGGTAAAGCCATACTCGTGTAATCCTCCTTCCATGTTATAATATTTCCGACTAGCCAAGATTAAATGAACGGTAAAAAGTAAGAGCGGCGAGGCTTACTCAGGCAGGCAGGCGACAGCTCAATAGCTCGAATTTGGATATACTACAGTAGGTTCTATTTAGTCGCCAGAAATATCTTTGGTAGGAATGGAAGTTGGATTTAGTCTTTAAATTTCTATGGTGAAGAAAAATTTATGCAATGATGACTAAATTTAACTTTCATTCCTACTAAACATATTTCTGTCGACCAAATAAAAATTACTTATATTTAAAATTTAAATAGAACTTGAGCAAATACCCACGCAGCACTAAGTGCACGTAAGAGCGGGAGTCATCCATTTTAACAAGCAGCATATTGCACTGATACGAAATAGCCTGCCCATTTAATTATTTAGGAATGGATAAATAAATTAAGATTTTGTACAAATAATGTTTTAAATTTTTCTTCCTCAATGGATTCTGGCACCCCCAGCAACAGCTCCTCGCACCCCAAAGGAGATATGTGTATATATATTGTGGTCCCCGGCCGGGCTCAGGTGGACGAGAGGAGGGCTTGTGCCTCCTCCAGACCGCGAGGGGGCGTCCGTACTGGTTAGGTTGGGGGCCTCGGGTACAGGGCTTAGAAGCCCAACCCTGTAGGGACCCGAGGTCACCGCCAGGCGGCGCCCGATTCCGGTTTATCCCGTGTGGTCCCTGGCCGGGGATGAAGCCCGGCCGGGACGCCCAGGAAGACCAGAGGAGGGCTTGTGCCTCCTCCAGACCGCGAGGGGGCGTCCGTACTGGTTAGGTTGGGGGCCTCGGGTACAGGGCTTAGAAGCCCAACCCTGTAGGGACCCGAGGTCACCGCCAGGCGGCGCCCCGATTCCGGTTTATCCCGTGTGGTCCCTGGCCGGGGATGAAGCCCGGCCGGGACGCCAGGAAGACCAGAGGAGGGCTTGTGCCTCCTCCAGACCGCAAGGGGGTGATCGCCCTGGTTGTATAGGGGGCCACGGGTAGAGGGCTTGGAAGCCCAACCCTGTAGGGGCCCATGGCCACCGCCAGGCGGCGCCCTGGAGCCTGAGGAACCTTGAGCCCAGCACTTCCGCCACACCAGGAAGTGCTGGGGGGAAGACTTATTGTGGGGCCCGGAGAGCTGCCAGGAGGACAGCCGGCACTTTCGCCACGCTTGGGCGTGGCCAAGGAGGGAATGCTGGAAACACCTGGTGCACTATCCGGGAGCACTATATAAGGGGCCGCAAAAGAGAGAGAGGCATTGTAAGGCCTGAGAAGAGAAAGAGAGGCATTGTAAGGCCTGGATTTGGGGAATTGGTGCAAGCGCACTGGGGAGTTGAGCTCGGGATTTGTAAATACTGTAAATAAACGAGTGTGTGGTGAAAACAACGATGTCTGTCTGCCTGTGTCCGGGTTCAAGGTTACAATGTATATAGATATAGATATACATATATAGATAGATAGATATAGATATAGATATATAGATTATATAGATAGATGGATATATACATATAGATAGATATATAAGATAGATATAGATATAGATATATATATAGATAGATAGATAGATAGATATAGGTGTATGTAAATATGTGTCTGTATATATGTAGATATGTATGTATATATATATATATATATATATATATATATATATATATATATATATATATATGCCAGCAACACTCATGACAATGACAAAACAATTACATTGTCAATCATGTTACATTATTATTAAAATGTTTCCTTTTCTTTTTTATAACTTCTTTAACACACTACTTCTCTGCTGCAAAGCGCGGGTATTTTGCTATATATGTATATGTATATATGTGTATGTGTCTGTGTATGTGTGTGTGTCTGTGTCTATATATATGACAGCAGCACTCATATCAGTGACAAAACAATTACATTAACAATCATCTTACGTTATTTTTAAAATGTTTCCTTTTCTTTTTCATAACTTCTTTAACACACTACTTCTCTGCTGCGAAGCGCGGGTATTCTGCTAGTAACTTATAAAGCTTTAAATGGCCTTGCACCGGACTACATCAGTGAACTTCTAAATCACTAGACTCCTGTTCGCCTACTAAGGTCCTCTGATTCTGATAATCTTGTTGTGCCTCACACTAACTTGACAGGACCGCCATCTCCATAGCACCCAGACTTTGGAATGACATCCCGTAATTAATCAGATCAGCTGACTCCATTCATTCTTTTAAAAAACAACTTAAAACTCATCTATTTAGGAAGGCTTTTAACTTTAACTTAACATTCTGCTCTTTCTTTCAGTTTATCTCTCTGTCCAGGTGCTCAGGATAATTTGTGTGTCTGTTATATCACAAATTAGGTTATTTGTTAAGTTTTTCTTTTAGTATTGAATGTAGTATTTTACTCTGGTTTATTGTCCTTTATTCTATTTAATGCTTTGTTATCTGTTTCATTTTTCTATTCAGGAAAACATTTGTATCCAATGTTACATATACCCTGCAGTTTTTTTCTATGTATTATTTATTTTTATCATTACTGCAGGTTTGGATCCCACTACTGACACCTGTGTGACCACAACAAAGTCTCTTCATCTGGCTGTGCTTCAGTTGGAAAAAGAAATGGAACCAATCGTATCTCAAGTGCTGGACGTCACCTTGGATAAAGACATCAGTCCAATAATAATGAGATTAAAACAAGACTAGAAAGAGACCTCACAAAATATAATGTGTTTTCCAAACCAAATTCTCAAATTTTACTTTCCTTTACCACACTTGTATCTCATGTCTCCTTTTTGTCTTTAGGAGAAACATCGGTGACGAAGTCAGACCTTAAACGAAACACAAATGAGGATCTCTTTGAAGTCACACAAGTCATCAAAGATCAACTTTTGAGCAGTAACATTTTCCTATGGAAGACCTCCCATTGTGTATTCAGATCTAACATTTTTACTTCTCATACGTAATACGTTTCATTTTCTAATATTAAATTTTATCAGCTACAAATCTTCTGAAAAAATGTGCACAGTAATCCCTCGCTATATCACGCTTCGACTTTCGCGGCTTCACTCCATCGCGGATTTTAAATGTAAGCATATCTAAATATATATCACAGATTTTTGGCCGGTTCGCGGATTTCTGAGGACAATGGGTCTTTTAATTTATGGTACATGCTTCCTCAGTTTGTTTGCCCAGTTGATTTCAGTAACTGTCAAGTCTTTTTGAGGTGTTTTTGTTGCCTCTGTAGTCTTTACAATGGCTCTAATTTTGGAATTATGTGCACAATTCACATATTTACTCATTATATCTGTATCATCATCATTAATATCATTTAGAAGGAGTAAATATCTGAGCTCAGATCCTGAACTTGATGACTTCTTCCATTGTGGGACGTTCTCCTTTAATCTGTTCCCTTTGTCTCTGGCCTGTTAATCCGTTTGCAATCTAATTCAACAAGTTAGATGCAAATGGCTTCATGTATGTAAAATGAAATTGCATTTGTACGCTGTGACCCATAGGGGGCGCACCTGCACCTCAAACAGCCAATCATAACCAAATGAGTTCAGGAAAGGATATTTTTATTCAACAAAATGCCTTTTATAAGTTTTATCACCTGGTAAATCAGTCACAATTTCTTTTCTTTCCTTTTCCACTTCCACGCTTCTCCATGAAAGCCTTGTCCATCTCCTCTCGACTCCCAAATGAGGCTTTTTAACCCAAACCCTGGAATAGTTCTGGTGCAACAGGATTACCACCTTCTGGATAAGGTGAAACCTCTACGTAACAGGGGAGTCCACTCCCAGCAGCTCCCAGTAGCAGCACCTGAGGACCCCAACAAGGCTGCCCAGCAAAACTACAACTCCCATGCAGCCTTGCAGATGCACAAACGGGAGCCATACCAGAGGGATACCACCTCCCGGGGTACTGGGGGAACAGGAGAAGAGATGTAGGAGATCAAAAAAAAAAAAAAAGACATGGTGTTCTAATAAGTTTGTTATAATATTAAGGTTAATGTTACTCTCTCTGTAAAACACTTTTATGGATTCATTCACATGAGCAGGCCAAGTTTGGCACACAGGGGCTAGTCTGCCTGCATTTAGAAAACCATTACATTTAGCAGTTTGAAGAATGAAGGGGGCAACTGCAGGTGTAGGCATTGTGCTGTTCTTGTATTTTTGGAAGTGGGGTTGAGTCCTTTACTTTCCTTGTTTGGAGACCAGAGAGGACTGGCACATGGAGCAGCCAGTATAAAAGGCTTGGACAACAGCCAAACTATGGATGGATGATGTCATCCGTTTGGAAAATCCTTTCAGTGCAGTGACGAAAAATGGCAGACTCTACAGATCCAGATCCCACCTTGATATTGTCTTGCTATGACTTCCTTTCGTCTGTTATGCCGCGTAAATCGTCATTAAAGAAAGTTATAATTCTCTTATGTGATTTTTGTACCACCGTATCACTATGGGAAGGATATCGCCTTTTACATTATATCTATTGTGGAAGATGGCCGGCCGTTTACCCCGGCCAATACCCCCAAGCCGCCAGGTGGAGCCCTCCTTGCAGCATGGAGGTTCCCAGAAGACCAGCAGGGCATTGTGGACAATGGAGTTTTTATGCACCGCCCTGCTGGATGCCATGGGGCCACGAGGGAGCTGCGGGGAGGACCGAAGAGTTCTTCGTGCCCTATGACCCGGAAGTTCGTCATAGGAAGAGTGACAGGCTTCCGGGTTGAAAACAAAAGTACTGTTTACCCTGACCCGGAAGGAATAAGGACTTGTGGACTGTTGGCAAGGAACACTTCCGGGTCAGGGAGTATAAAAGGACTGTGGGAGCTCCCAGACGGCGAGCTGAGCTGGGTGGAAGGGTGGCAACGCGTCTGGGAGATTGGTTTATTGTGATTATTATAGTATTGTATGAGTATTGTGGAGGAGAGGGTGCTTTGTGCACTGTGGCATTTGAATAAAGTCAACTTGAGGACTTTTACCTGGTGTCTGGAGTCGTGGACAGGGGTTCAAGGGAGCGAGAGCACCCCTATCTACCACACTATATAGTTTCTGGTTACTTAAAACGTCGCAATTTAAAAGAACTTACTGTATTCCAACTAGGAAGCTTCTGCTTCTAAAGGAAACACATGGTCAGAAGAAGTGTGCGGGTGGTGGGTCTGTAGTTGCACAGCAGGTCAGAAAAGTCAGAGTCATGAACAGGTGTGGTAAAAATAAGGCGAGAGACAAGATAAAGGTTTGGGGATGGCCACTCCGTATACTGAAACATCGGCAAAATACAAGAAGATTGGAGTTCACAAATGAACTGAACTAACCGGATGAGTCTGTTCTATAAATATGGTGGGTAGGAGGAAGAAGTGGAGAACAGGAACTGACGTGGCAGGAAGAAGAATTCTGGGTACCAGAAATGATGTTAGTGGGTGGTTCAGTGGTGATGTCACTGAGAGGCAGGGCCTTTGGCTGAACTGCAGTGAAACGAGAGGAGAGAGGATCAGTTACGAGCATCAACCCCTGGTCTGGCTCATAAATAACACTATTTGAGCCTGTGAACTGTTCCCCATGCGCACGTGAGTGACACAGGACCATGGCTGATGGTGAAGGAGGAAAGAGAAGAACGATACAAAGGTGAGTCAGAAGATGCTTCAGGAGTCTTCAACTGCTTTTGGATGTTAGGGATTTTGGAGGTGAAGAAGGAGGCAAAATCATTAGGAGATGGAAAACAGGAGCCAAACTCAGTCCATCACAGGGGTCACTCATGTCCACAATCCCATGGTGCCAACTTAGAGTGGCCAATCAACTTAAAATGCCCCTCTTGGGGGATGTGGAAGGAAAGCTAGAGTACTGAGTGATGGGGAGAATTTGCAGACTCCACTTCAACAAATCCCAGACACTGGATCCATAAGATGGCAGCAGCACACACCACTGCACCCCCATGCCTTCTATGCCTATTTAGCTCCAATTCTAATGAACTCCTAGAAAACAAACATTACTTCATTAATTGTGACAACCAACATGGACAACTTGAGTTCAAAATAAAGAAAATTAACACTGAAAATGACACTGCGATAAAGTATGGGGCTTGAAATCCCTCCCAGCCGACTACGGAGTGTTCTGTATTTTAACTGCTGTACTAATAGATCTGTCAGAGGCATGCTGACACCCTCAAACAAAGGGGCTGACATGCAATGAACTTTAAAAAATTACATTTTAAGTTGATTTTGCTGCACTGTGGGTTGTGAAAAAAAAGCTTTAGTGATATTGAATTTGTTGCTGCATTCAAGCCTGCAGTAGCCGGCAAGATCATGTTGCCTGTGAAGATTGTATTAAACTTAGAAAGCTATAAATACCTCAGGGTGAACTCTGATCACAAAGGTCTTTGAACTTCCAGAATTCTCTTATCAAAAGAATATTCTGGGTGTTTTATTTTTTCACTGCGTATGTGTTTTTCTTTTGCCTCTACTGCCATCTTTTTCTGCTTGGAAAACCTTAAATGAATCTGCCCTTTCATTAATGGACCCTTGCTGGCCCTGGGCACGCATTACAATGACTTCTTTCAGAGTACAGAAAATGAAATTAGCATTACACATCAGCAAAGCTCGGGCCGCGTTCTTTTTTGGTTACTTTTATCAGATGAAAATAGGAGAACCTGCAGAGGAGCCACTGCGGTCCTTGAACAGTGGCATGCAGTGGCACCTTAAAGGGTAACTTTGGTATTTTTCAAGTCAAAGTGATTTCTTCCCAATTATGGTATATTTTAATTTGTCACATAAAATTGTGTTCTAAAATGAAGTGTTTTATTATAAATTTTAAAACTACACTGTTCTTGCGGTTACAATGGGGCTGAAGAGTACCAGGATTCAAACATGAAGAAAAGGCTTAAAACTTACCAAATGTGTCCACTTTACAGCAGCAAAGGTTTCGACTTAAGAAAACACGAATTCCACATTTACGAGGTATCCTTGTAACTTGTAATAATTAAAGTATATACTCTGTAATAATTCCAAAAGGAGACAGCACAAAGGTTTGGAGTTTTCCGGCCCCGTATATTGTAGACGGTCCACAATAATGCAAAAAAGAAAAGCAGGTCAAACATAAACTAAACAGTTCAAATGCGAGACGCCAAAGCATGGCGTCGGCGGCCATTTTATGAGGGAGGAATGCTGGGAAGGAACCGTGAGGGATGCTGGGACCAATGACGTCAGGACAAGATGGCGGAGGAAGGGCGGAAGTAAACGTAGTGCGGGCAAAGCCGACTTATGGTGGCGGAACGTCCTTTTTTCTGTAAGAAAGCACAGGGAGAAAGTTAGTACCCTGCCATTCCCCGCCAGCGAATGTTTTCCCAGGTGTGTTAAAATCCGTCCGCGGTCTCCTACTCACGCGTGCGTGACAACTCACATTTAAGTTCGCCCACGGATAAGTTGGGACTTGATTTTACCGTATAATTTCCGGTATTTTATAATGTTGGTCGTATAAGTCGAATATGGAAAACTTACGCTATTGGTTCAAGAGATTATGATATGCTAACGCCCAACTGAGAGAGTAACCTCCGAGCACACGGCCTTTTTAATTCTATGTACTGTGCCTACGTGACCCCACGGTAATACCCAAACTGTTCTGAAGCAACATTTGCACTGATTTATCTTTTTTGTATCTCACACTCTCATACACCTTTATCGTAAGAGCGTCCCTTATCTACAATGGAGTGTTCGATCAGAAGAAAATATGAAGCTGGTTTTAAATGAAAAGATTAAAAGTCGTTGAAGTGGCAAAAGAAATTGGTAACTGTGCTGCTGCAACAAAATCTGATGTGTCTGAGAAACTGGTGCGAGATTGGAGGAAGCAAGAAGATGGAAAAAAAAATGAAGTGTATTTTTGAACGGGCGTATAAGTCGGGGTCTGATTTTATGATCGATTTTTCGGTTTCAAGACTCGACTTACACACGAGTATACAAATTATTTTTTTTCACAGATTCTTGGAACTATTTTTCTTGAGGTAAGAATACATTTCCTGTTCGCTTGTCTGCTAACTTACAGCCTCCTTCGTGGTGGAGCTTAGACTTAAATAAGGAAGTTGATCAGCATAAAAGCCCAACACGTGTCTGAAGCAGTTTAGAGCAATTTTTACAAGACAATAGTGTGAAAATGCGCATATCTAAGATGTAAACAAAAACTTAAAAATCAAGGCATTCACAGTTTCCAGCGACTTCCTTACAGTAATCACGATGCCTTAAAGTTATGAATTGTCACACTTAGTTTGGATCTGAACACGTAAATGGAAGACCCACTGAAAACTGGCCTACAGATAACTGTTTGAACCAAAAAGGAAAAGAAAACGTGTTCCTGATCACCCATTACTAAATCCCACTACAGTTCGTAAACATATTTCAGGTGGGACATTTCAAGGCAGTTGCAACTGAAGAGGCCTGAAATGTAGAGACGCAGAATATTAACAATGGAAATGTTTACTAGCAAAGTGAATACTGAATAGATGAGTAGCTGTTATGTGAGGTGGCAAAACAGAACAATTGTTACTAGTCGCTGCTTCATGGATGTAGCGTTATGGGTATCAATCGTGTACCTGGCGGTTGTCCATGTGGACTTAGCATAGTGTTCTCTCGATTTGAAATGGCAATTCTGGGTAAGTATGAACTGAATTGTGAACAGATGTCTCTGTGTGTTTCAGTGTCATGAATGGAGAGATAATCGGGTGAGATGAGGCGCAGAACCATTTTTCTTTTAAAATGGTCTAGTTTCACAAATAGTTTCTTTACTTTTTTATTACTTTCTAAAGTGTGTGGCCAGGTGTAGGAATGACAGGCCACCACACAAATGAAAAACTGGGGCACCAACTGGGTCGTCCCATTTAATGACAGAAGTTCATGCAAAAATCAGGCCTCTTGGCATCAGAATAAATAGCATTTTGGGCAAAACAACAAAGTATTTGGCTCCTTGCCGTACAATAAGGGTTGATCACTGCAGCTCCGTTTGATGGGTCGCTTGTGGTGCAATTGATGCCTCCTTTCGGGCGCCTTATATCAACCAACTGGCGGGGCTAAGTGCCCTAACTGGGCGGTTTCTCGATGTGGTGGAGAGAGAAAGAGAAGAGAATGTTAGCGACATAACTTGATCAAGTCCATGAGGAGATTGTGCGACGTGTGTGACAAGAGGTACACTGCTTTACATTTATTCAATTTCAAGACACAGATTAATATGCGATAACATACTGGGCTTGAAAAATTGAGGTCTTTGTAAGTTTAAGCCCCTTCTTTCAGGGTTGAGCCCTGGTACTCTTCATCCCCATTGTAAACTGCTGAAGCAGACAGGTTATTTTAAAAATGGATAGAAAACAAATCACATTAGAAGACAATTTTAATTGACAAATTAAAATGTACATCAATTATGAAGAAATAACTTCAACTTAAAAAATACTGAAATTATTCTTTAATGCTGTTCATTACAAGTGGTATGCAATGGATGGTACAGTCTGACTGTAATATGAGGTTCATGTGGCTGTGGAAGGAGCTTTAGATAGATAGATAGATAGATAGATAGATAGATAGATAGATAGATAGATAGATAGATAGATAGATAGATAGATAGATAGATAGGAAAGGCACTATATGATAGATAGATAGATACAGCATTATATAATAGATAGATAGATAGATAGATAGATAGATAGATAGATAGATAGATAGATAGATAGGAAGGAAAGGCACTATATGATAGATAGATAGATAGATAGATAGATAGATAGATAGATAGATAGATAGATAGATAGATAGATAGATAGATAGATAGATAGATGCTTTATTAATCCCAAGGGGAAATTCACATAGTCCAGCAGCAGCAAACTGATGCACGGAGCTGCTGGAAAGGCTGCCACTCGCACCTTTATTTACTTTAGGAGAGCTGGATCCATATGAGGACAGATGATCTGCTGTGGCAACCCATAACGGAAGCGGCCGAAAGAAAAAGAAGAAGATGTGGTGTAGATAAAGGCAAGAAAGGCATAAGCGCTAATAAGGATCCATTGTTAACTCCAATGGAATTATCATTGAACAATAATACTAAAACTCCAACACCTGAAAGCTAGTCTCTTGTAATTTAACTGACACTGATGACTGAAGAGAGCGTATATTTGTTGTGAGATTTTATATAATATAGATGAATGTGAGTTGTATGGTTAAGCACACGGATCAATAAAAGGTCAAAGAATTTGTGCTCTGGAGGCTGGTTGAAAAAGGACATTTTTAGCTAGGCCTAGTACAGTTTAGCTAAAGGTGACCTTTTATATTTGTACAAGGATGAACAATTTAAATAAAAAGTGTTACTTTTTTAGCTTTATAATATTGATGTAAGCGATAAAAGGCTGCGTTGGGGATACCTGCCATCTCATGAGGCCTCATCTCATTCGACCCCGACTTTGCATACTGTTTGCAGGTTTTGCTCTGCATTCTAACTTTTAGAATGAATGTGTGGGGTTTTCACCAGATTAGAATATTTGAAAATTTTTGACAGGAACAGGCAGTTCAACCCAACAACCTCGCCAATCCTACCCATGTTATTCCTTCAAAACAACATCAGGTCAAACTTTGAAGGTCCCTGAAGTCCTGCTGTCTACCACACTACTTGGTCACTTATTTCATGTGTCTGTGGTTCTCTGTGTGAAGAAAACATTTGTGCGAAATTTACCCCTAACAAGTTTCCAACTGTGTCCCCGAGTTCTTGTTAAACAGATTTTAAAGTCACAGTCTCGACCCACTGGACTGATTCCCTTCAGAATTTTAAACACCTCAGTCATGTCTCCGCTTCGTCTCCTTTGGCTTAAACTGGAAAGGCTCAGCTCTTTTAATCTTTTCTCATAACTCATCCCCTGCAGTTCAGTTTTTCTTGCACATTATAAAAAAGTGCATCTTACATTAACTGCCTAATCTAAATTGTTATGTTCTCTTCTAATAGATCCTGATAGAGCCATTTTTGTATGCATTGTTTATTTTGGACGTTTTATAATCTTGGCGACTCCACTTGTTGTTCTATGGTCTTGAATGGTCGTTGCCTTTTTTCACTGTTTTTACATGAGTGCTGCCATGCAGTGTTATGAATAGTTGCAGTATTGATTGAATATATTTTAGCATTCTCCAGAAATGACATTTGGTTTCACTTGGGTGCCACCATTTTGAGAGATTTTTGTTGACAGCTGCTACGCTGTTGGACAAGGTCAACCAGAACTGAGCACCACATGACATCACCATGTCAAAGAGTTAAAGGTCAGCGTCATATACTTCCTGGTTATCTGAAATTACAAATACGATTTGAAAGGTTTTGCTAGTGTTTTTGGTTTAATGTTTTAAGTTATATGTCACACTTTATTGATTTTTGGTATCAGACTTGGCCTGGCTTTTTGATTACATTTTATCTCCTGATCCTTCTTTTAAAAAAAAATGTCTTTACCTTCATTTGGCAGATCATATAGTTTATTGTTGCTATGACTATTTTTAATCACATGAAATGGAGGCGATGTGTTTTATTGAATTGTCATTTCCTGCCTATATAAGATGGAGGCACTCGGCTTCTGGGGTCCAAGTATTGAATTAAAAGTAAAATATCTTTAAAAGTCTTTAGTCCTATTTGGACAGGATTTGTTTTACACCAGGAGGTGAGATAAAGCAACTTGTCACTGATTGACCTCTGTAATTTTAGTCCAGTCCAAATTACTCATGTCAGTGCCTTTTTAAGGCCTGCTTGTTCAAGTGTCAGTAAAGATTTTGGAGCCTTTTACTTTCCACAAAAAGTCTGTACATAATAATTTGAGGCTAAACTAGTCCAGCCGTATCGACATGTTAGTAATATTCCACCATTGAAACGGTTTGGACAGGACTAAAATTACAGAGGTCTTCCAGTAATAGTTTATTTATTCTGCCTTTGGTATAAAATGAATCCCATCTGAATAGAGTTTAAACATTAAAGAGGTCCTCCAGTAATGATTACTTTACCTCACCTCCTGGGATTACGAAGCTACCTACCTAAAAGTTGATAAAATGTAACAGCAAGGTGAACTAGTCCCATGCAGATCAACGTGTTAGTACAATTTCATCATTTCTTGTGAAAATGACATTTTCCCAGGGATTTAGAGAAAGAATGGAGGCAGTCAAAGAACTTGTCCATGCTCTGTGTGACCCACATTGAACCACATCAAGCGGAAAGCAGTTCCTGTACTTTTGTTTAAGGAATTCGATAAATTCTGGACAAATTGTCTCTAAAAGCTTTCTTAACAAGAGGGTATTTCTCACGCAAGTCTTTAAATATGCCCACCCAAACCAAATGTTTATACACCATTTACTCGAACTGGGTTTGGTAACTCCAGTCATCCCAAACGGAGATGAGGCACAGAGTTTCAGCTCTTCTCTAGGTGCCACCATAATTGTTTTTTTCTTATGGGTAGGATCCATAGCTACATCTTGATGGCTGTTTCGAGGTGACAACACTGTGTAACTGTCAAGGGCACACTTATCTCTGTAATTTTTCCAGACGTAACTTATCCTGTGGGGATCCATAATGAAAATTACTGGTGTTGTGTGGCAACAGTGACTTTACAGATATACGTATGTCCTGAAAGTTTATATTTGTGAATGGGGGGTTTTGGATTGAGGAAATTCTGGTTTCAGATGTCTTATTGCTGACAATGATTTCTATTTAATATTTTTAGTCTAATTCTTTTGAGCTGTTTTCAGATTTCTGTATCACTTTATTATAGTTACTGCAATATTACATCTATTATTATTCCTTTACTCTTATTCTTACGTATGGGACAGATGAGGGGTTTTCTCGCACCCTCGTACCCTCAGACCACACGTCAGACACCAGGTAAAAGTCCAATTATTATTTATTATTTATAATAATGTGCACAAAGCACGCTCCTCTCCACAATTATCAAATAAACAATACTCAAATAACCAATCCTCCACTCCCAGACGCTTA